>NC_141697.1:739742782-742142782 GCF_964263255.1 Lissotriton vulgaris | reverse complement strand
AAGGCTTCCACAAGGGTAGGCTGCCTGAGTGTCGTGTCCTTGTATTTAATGCCTTCTTTCACTGTCCTCTGTGTCGATGTACTCCGCGGTTCCTCCGTAGAACCCAGATCTCCTGTGTTTCCCCGATGCTCCGAATTTTTCTTTGTCGCGGGGATTACTGTTTTCCGTACGGAGCCGAGAGAGCGATGCGCTTGACCTGGAGCCGGAGTATCCTTCTTTGTACCTTTGTCCGCTCCCATCTTTGCCATAATAGTGGAATCCGGCTGCTCCTTCTCTTGCTTCTGGGAGCGTGGGGGCATCCTGAAAGCAGCTTCAGTGCGGGAAAGGAGAGCAAGCAAGTTGTGCAAGCTGGCTTTCAAGACAGCGAGGCCGACGCTTATGCTAAAAGGGAAATTTAGCAATTTAACAGCCCTGTGATCTCCCTTGTCTGCTCGTATCCAGCCTTCCAGGGTTACGGGGGTGCACAGCATGCTATTCAAAGATCCAGCATCTTCCTAGGTGGGAGAAGGATTGATGCGACTGATCGCTACGATCCAGCTGCGGCCATCTTGCCTCTGTCCATGCTGCATATGTACATTAACGAATACATAAACCAATAAACAAATAATAACAAAAGGGGAGATATTCCTGGAGTCATTCTGAAGTCATCTGATGACTCCAGCTTGGCTACTGCCATAATTATCTGGTGAAGTCAATCCAAACCACCTTAACTATGTGTACAGGTTAAAAATATTTAAATGAGATGACTCCATAGTCTTCACAAAAACTACTCTAGTCTGATTTTCTGATTACTTCACTTGGGAGTAAGTGGTGAGCTTTAACTTCACGAGGAATACTAATTGACAATTTAAGGATTAGTGTTAATTACTCCAGGATGATTGCAGGACCACTCATTTATGATGCCATGACAACTTAAGGATGGCTGTGGATTACTCTTCGATGATTTCATGACACCTTCAGAATAAGTATGTTTTACTCTAAGGTGATTCCATGACAACTTCAAAACGACAGGGTATTACTCCTAGGTGGGTTCATGACAACTGCAAGGTCAGTGTAGATTACTCCTGAATGATACCATGAAACGTAGTAGACAGCTGTGGATCACCAATGAATGGCTAAATCGAGTTAGGATTCTAATGTGCTTTTAAGGTAAAATGATGATAGTACATTCTGGGATTGCAGCATTTTTCCTGCAGGGGCACTAAAGTAGTGCAGGAATACTGATTTGTTGGTAAGTAATTACTTGCAGGCATATAGGGGCATATTATCAAGGGGGTTTATCTCCGCTTTTTTGGCTTTAAAAGCCAAGAATGCGGAGATAAAATTATCTCCCTATTACCTAGCTGTCGCTAACACCAGTTAGCGACAGCTAGTAGGAGATAGCGACCATCTTGGGCCCCACTATGCATGTCAGAGAAATTTATCACTAATGACATGCAAAATGGGCATGCCAAGATGTTAGCGACTGGAAACAGTCGCTAACATCGCTATCTCCTATTACCAACTTTTGGAGATATTCACGCTTTTAGCGCGAATATCTCCAAAAGCTAACACCTGCCCTGAGCAGTTCCTAGCCATGTTATCCAATGGGAGGTGGATAACTTGGCTAAGAGCATTAGCTCGGTAATGCCTGAATATGGCTGACTTTTCAGCAATATTCATGCATTGCGGCCGATTTTTATTGCATTTGCGATAAACCTTGGTAATACCAAGGTTTATCTGCGATAAAAATCGCCGCAGGTCAGCGATAATTTGTTGTCTCTAACCAAGCAATAGCGATAATTATCGCTATTGCTTGGTAATATGCCCCATAGTCATTATGAATTCTTCACCAGGTAGGGTCACTCAAGCGGTTCAGGTCTACTGATTCGTAGGAATCACATGGAGCTAGTGCCACTCTGAGTATTACTAACAAAAGAGAATTGTTCATGACGATAATAATAAATGCATGTTGTTTACATAAAACTCTGAATTCTAAATAATTAAGAATCAGCTCAACAAACTTTTGCTTTCGCACATTATTTTAGGAACTCTACAGGAAAAGGTGGGCAGCAGCATGAACAAATCTGAGATAGGTGGGTGTCTACGAATGTTATGTATTGCATTAACACAACCTTGTGATGCTGCCTCCCACCCAGTGAGCCATGCAATATTTGAGTCACAAGGGCATATATAAATGTTTTTCTTATGTTCACCTGTGAGAGAAGACGAAAAACACATCGGATAAAACCAAATTTATTCGAAATTACAAGACAAACATTTAACTTTTTCTCAGCACCTAGGTGGACGCACAGGGGCCCAGGATAGCCTAAATGAAAATATTGCAAAAAGTGTTTAACAAAAAATGACAGCTTCCTGTTATGTTTTCAGATTGTGAGTTTTCATAAGTCCTCTTCTGGAAATTGCAAATCTTTAGAGAACGTTACCTCTTGTTTTCTGTTGTCAATAGATGGCCACTGTTGAGCTTGCATACAGTCTTCATAAACTCTGAAAAGGGTAAGAACCGTCTTAGGGTGATAAAAACGGCTGCATCTGCCTAGATAGTCACCGTGTAAATATGGAGCAAAGAAAGCGCTGCCACTGCGTTAAAAAAAGATGCAGCTGCTTGTAAATAAGCCCCTTAGGATGCAGTAACTTTAACACCTTCGCTGCGGCGGCTATTCCACCACAGCGCTAAGGGGGCGGGGGGACCGCGCGGCGCACGCCCTTGCTGGTGACAGAACCGCTCCGTCACCAGCCACGGTTGAGCTGTGCTCATGACGGAACGGTTCCGTCATGGCCCTGCCCGCTCAATGGAATGCCCAGCGCAGGCGCGGAATCCGCGCCGCGCAGGCGTGGCGAGCGAGCCATGACGGAACCGCTCCGTCATCAGCACAGCGCCACCGAGGCTGATGACGGAGCGGTTCCGTCATCAGCATGGAAAGAGTTAAAAGTGTATTTGTGTGCCATGTTCCTACTCTTGTGACTGGAGGGGTGTAGAATTCTTTCAAAATATCTACTTGCCCAAGAGACAGGATGCTTCAGAAATCTACATGTCCTACAAAAAAAAAAATCCAGTTGTCCCTTTTGGCACCTTGCAGTGAAGTGGGAAATTATAGCTGTGTCCTCATATCAGGAATATACAAACACCCTATCTGAATTTGCTCCTATTACACCAGGGGCTGGAACCAAGCAATGCTCTGTTTTTCCAATTTTTCGGCAAATCTAGATCCAGGAAAGTAGATGGAAAGTGGCAGTCTCTGGGCTGGAATCCACTGCGAGTCTATGCACACCCACTAACTTGCATGTTGAATGGTATTCACATTCTCTCTCCAGTCTGTTCCGACTGTAGTACAGGTTGGAATGTTACTCCTGATAGGGGCAGGTATAGACCTTTTTTTTTTACCTACGGTAGGGAAAAAGAGAGTGTAAAAAAAGTGAATCTGCAAATACCAGTAGATTTTCGCAATAGCAAATATAGCAAACCATAACATGAATTTTTAAACTGTATGCTCACGTCTATTTTAAAAATAAATGTTTTTACTGAACTTTTCGTGAAGTTGCTTTACAATAGAATTCATATTTATGTGTGGCCGGTAAAATAAAGAGGCAAGAGAATAGGTTCATTGCAAATGCCTTTGAGAACCACCTTATGTTCCAAGTTGTTACTCTGTCCCGATTCCACAAGCAATGTAGGCTAGCTCTTTACAGGTGGCAACATTTAAGGTACATACGGATAGGGTTATAGCTCCAAGTTGACTTCGCGGAATGCATAGTATGCCACAACAGCAAGTTAGGAAACAGAGTAAAACAACTGAACAGCATAAAAACTTGGAAGATGGGCGGGAAGTCCAGCAGTGTGCGGTTGCATTGGCTATGTGCAGTGGGCAATGGCGTGGTTGGGGCGAGTATTCTGAGGTGGGAGGGTGGCCCAACCATGGGAGGTTAGAGAAGTGCAAGTGCAGTGTGCAGTTAATTTACAAAAGAATTAGAACAGCAAAGTCTGGTGTGGGCAAGAATGAGGCAGTTGGAGAAACACCAGCTCGAAGCTGATCTGGAAGCCAGTACTATCCTACGCTAATTGCCGCAGAACAGGGATGTTCCAAACACTTACCCTACTATTGCACCCTCAAGAGATAGAATAGTAATTTTTACCCCTACACTATCCAACACTTACCCTACTGTTGCACCCCCTGGAGTTAGAAAAGTAATTTTTACCCCTACACTATCCAACACTTACCCTACTGTTGCACCCCCTGGAGTTAGAAAAGTAATTTTTACCCCTACACTATCCAACACTTACCCTACTGTTGCACCCCCTGGAGTTTGCATAGTAATTTTTACCCCTACACTATCCAACACTTAACCTACTGTTGCACCCCCCTGGAGTTAGAATAGTAATTTTTACCCCTACACTATCCAATACTTACCATACATGTAAAGTAATGGTATGCGTTGTAATGGTATGCGTTGTAAAGGTAGTATGCGTTGTAACGGTATGCGTTGCAAAGGTGGGTTTTTAAAAATTTGTTGTAATGGCATGCATTGTAATGGAATGCGTTGTAATGGATGTTGCGTTGTAAAAAATGCATTGTAAAGGTATGCGTTGTAAAAGTATGCGTTGTAACGTCATACATGTCCTGGCTTCCACATGACGTAGCAAGATGCTCTCAGCCTTCACATGCATGGTCAGGTCTTTTGGCACTGAAATAATAGATGTTTATTGTTTACCAACTCAATGGTGTACATTTTTCAGCCTCAGAAGGATAAAAGGTTGAGAGGCCCTGCAGGGATGCTAACATGAAACTGTGTACATTGACTTGTTCGAACATTGAATTTACAAACGTTTACTAGAACTTCTGTTTCCAGGCATACATTAATAAACTTTTGCAAATTCCTGAAAGTGCTAAATCTCAAGTTTTAAATCTACCTCAAACTCTTTATAAATATTGTAGTGAATCAAACACTTTACTGAAACATACCTCAGGGCACGCCCTGTATCAGTTTAGCAAAACCCTCTATTTAGGTTGCCTTTTTTCATGTGTACATTTTATTCAAAAAGCAAAAAGATACCACTCTCTCTGTTAGGATCCTGTATATAATCAGGGAGAATTCTGTGAGCAGTGTAAGTAGCTTCATATTGTCAAATGTTGTCAATGGGTATGTTTTTGTACTGGAACCAGTGTCAGTTATGGAAACTAAGCTCACTGCTTTTCCTTACAGTGGCATGGTAAATGCTCCGATTTGCATCATACCAGTTTGAACAATTTACAAATATAAATACAAATCTTGCTTCAGTGGTAGACAATCATTCCCAGGTTGGTACTGTAACAGGCATCAAAATAATCTACTGTCCAGTTGCTATGGCGAGTCAGGTTTTATAATACTGATCTATTTTTGGGCGTACTGGCTAGCCCCTGTGATAGAGCTGGAGCTTGCAAAGAACAGGTGTTCTGCTGTATCAGAAAGAGAATGAGCAATAAAGATGCCTTTAAATCTTGTCTTTGTTTGTCACATTTGCTGTGTTTAACCGCATCGCTGCGGCGGTTATTTTTCGGCTACGCTGCTTTTTTCTAAAAGCCGCGTTAGATGACAAGCTCAGCTCATCATCCGCACACGCCCCCCGTGGCTGATGACGAGCTGAGCTCGTCATCAGCATCAAAGGGGATAAAGGTAGAGGTCTTCTTACAAGTTGCTGATTATTTTATCCTGGAGACTGGTGTTGACTTTTTTTTTCTCTGACTACAAAGTTAGAGGATTTTGTGAAAAGATCTATGTGGCAATCGTTTTGAAATGAAAGGCTGTAGGATGTCAGTTTTTTTCTAAAGCACAACATTTAAATAGCCTGCAAATGAACAGTACAAATATTTAAATATATATCAGCAATTAGAAAGTAATTTTTTTGTACTATAGAAATTTGGTGGAAATAAAGATGGATATGGACACTTTAGTCAACATCTCTGCCTCCGGCTCTCCCAGTGACCCAGAATCCCTTCAATTTCTAAATAAGGCTGGGGAAGTAGTCTTCCCGGTGATACTGAAGGTGATAAATTCCTCTATTTTGACCAGACTAGTGCCGCCACTGTGGAAACACGCTATGGTGAAGGCACTATTGAAGAAACCCGGTCTTAACCCTGACATTCTTGGAAACTACCGACCCATGTCCCTTCTCCCTAGGATCAGTAAAATGTTAGAAAAGCATGTAAACTTGGTTATCTCTACTTTTCTCGAATCTCACAATGCACTGCACCCCTCGCAAACTGGATTCTGCCCCCAACATGGGACCAAAACTGCTTTATTGGCAGTGGTAGAAAAGTCCAAAAAGATTATTGACCAAGGTGGATCAACTGATATCATCTTTTTGGACCTCAGTGCCGCCTTCAACACTGTCAACTATGACATCTTAATCAGCAGGTTGAGGAATGCTGGATTGTCGGGCGGTGTTATCACCTGGCTGCAGTCCTTCCTTCAGGATAGGACCTTCCAGGTTTTTGAAGGAGACAACATTTCAAATCAATTTTCACTTAGTTGCGGCATCCCTCAGGGCTCGTCCCTGAGTCTGACTCTGTTTAATGTTTATATGAGCCCCCTGACACAGATTGTCCTCCCTTTTGGGATTAAAATAGTTAATTACGCTGATGGCACCCAATTAGTGGTGGCCTTAAAGTATCTGGAAGACGCCTCGCCCTACCTAGGCCCCTGCCTGGAAAGAGTTGCTAAATAGATAGAATCCTCCTATCTTAAATTGAATGGAGATTAGACGGAGCATATGCTTCTGGGTTATTCACTCATCTTTGGCATTAGATCAGCATGGCCAAGCTGATCGGTCACTTACATTTGATCATCAGGCGACGAAAATGGCCGCTTACTGCTACGGCATTCTACGAATGTTCTGCACACTCCTCTCACTCCTCCCCTTTTCAGCAAGGAGACTCATGGTCCAGGCCCTGATCCTTTCCCGTCCCGCCTCCATTACGGAAACACTCTGTATCTAGGAGCTCTAATTGCAAGTTAGTCAGAATTGCACAGCACGTATGCTCCTTAAGATTCCTAACAGTCACTCTGTAAAACCTGCTCTGAAAACCTTGCACTGGCTCCCAATGATGGAAAGAATAACATTCAAGTCCTTATCTATTGCTCATAAGTCCTTCTGGAAGAAAGGCCCCTCCATCATTCGGTCCATCATCTCCCCCTATCGTCCTAACAGAGGCCTCCGATCAACCAACCTCTACGTAGCCTCTGTCACCAAAATTAAAAGTTTGAGAAATGGTGGCCGGTCCTTCCATTATAATGCTGCTAGGCTGTGGAACTCTCTCCCCCTCCATCTACACTCCGAATCCTACCTCCTGTCCTTCCGTAAACTTCTGAAAACATGGCTGTTTCAAAACCCCACTGTAACAACCTGGTGTTCCCGGGATCGGGGACAGACACCCACAGAACACACAACAACCAGTTATATGAAGGGTATTTAATGTTGAGAATAGGTAATACAAAGAAAATAACTCAAATAACGTAGCTGGAACCTCCAGTCGAAATACGATACCCAATCACAGAACTGGAGGCTCTCACCGCCCTCCGCATGTACACCGGTCCCGATGTACTCCAACGGAGGGCACTGTGCTAAACAACGGCCGACAATGCCGCTCGACAGCTGTGATGGGTTGTCTAGTCTTGGTGTCAGATTAGAGGTCTTGAGGGACGTGGGAGTCACCCAGCCGGGCTCTCAACCACTGGTTCTAACGGGAGGACAGGGAGCAGCCGCTCTACCTGTTCCTCTAGAAGCTGGCCCCTCTGTAGGCCCCAATGCATGGAGACGCAGTAAACACCTCCTTGGTGTGCGTCTCTACGTGCCCTGACACCGAATAACAAAACAATAATGCAGCAGAGTGGTGCCGAGAGCAGCCGCTCAATCGCACCTCCTACCTCTACTGAACTCTTCGCTGAGACGCGGCAAACACCTCCCGGTGTGCGTCTCAACGTATGGCAAGTACTAACAAAGTACGGGGGCTGGGAGCGTCCGCTCACATCAGTCTCCGTCTGGACCCTTCTCAACGTCGTGCTGACTCGTTCGAGTTGGAAGCGCAACACAGCTGAGTATCCGGCTATTAGGATGAGTTAGAAGACACGGGGCAGAGAGCGGGTGCTCCAATCTTACTGCCGTTCTCCAGTGATACCTCAATAACCGCAAGGTTCCCGAATGAGAAGGACTCCGCTGTTTGTTACGTCGGTGTAGAACTCCGAATATCCGACGCCGCGTCCTTCCCGTCTCCTCCTTAAATAGGCGGTCCTACAGCGTTAGGTAAGCATGACATTCTGTATTACCTAACCGTATTCCTCGCTAAGCCTTATGGGATCTGTAGTCCGCACCGCATGCGGAACGCTGGATACCGCGGTTATCCCTAAGGGGAGGGAATTCCTGACACCCACCTACTAAGCTGCCTGGTGCTTTCGCTAGCGCTGGGACACCTACGGGTAGCCATGCGCTCTACAAATATTCCGAACATAACATAACATAAAGATATTTATAGCTTCTAAACAAATCAAAACACTTAGCTTGGTAATAGACAGATGCTAAATATTTGCAGAAACCTGATTTCCAAATATTATCATTTGTAAGCTATATAGTTTTATCAATATACCTACATCAGTAGGGACTTTTGTGGTCATTTCAATGGGAAATGTGCTGACTGGACAAGACAGTTCACTAACAAGTCATGCGTTAGTAATATGTTTATTCAAATGAGAGTTTTTAAACATGATCTAAGAAACATTCCTGTTCCACCTTGATGACAATGCTGTTAGTGAACTAAGAAGCAAGTCAGGGGTCATGTGTGCCCTATATGTGGACTAGATTGCTATTATACATAGACCAAACTCACATAATTGAAGGTGCTCTCATATGGGATACGAAAGAAAAAAGTAACTCAGTAAAATAAAATATTGCACTTGATCACAGAGTTTGAGTCCAGTTTATGGGTCAAGAGCAGTACAGTTAGGTCAAGTATAATATCAAGTCAATAGACCTGCTGGTCTGGTAACAGTTGTATGATTTTTTGAGGCCTGTAAAACAGCAACCAAAGGATTTGTGCTTCAGGTGGCTGGTCGTAATTGTCTGTCACTCAAAGAAAACATGAAACTGGCTGCCTTTGACTCCAACAATATACATTGGGCATCAGGTGATATAAATTGCACACATATGGGTTGTGTGATTTGTGTTAGCAATTTCCTCCCAAATCCAACCGTTTTGCAGTAATTATTCCTAATTATTATACCACTCCGCTGCACCCTCCCACATTTGCTGCATTGTAATATACTTACTTGCATGGAAATCTCTGTACAGAAAACATAGGAGAGCGGTAGAGGTCTCCGGTCGTAGGTTTGTGAATTTAATTTCGTAACATATAAATAGTACTACTTTATGTATTACAAAATGCAGTTTGTGACTCAGGTCCTGCATGTCCATAAAGGGAAACTTACTAAAATCGATCCACATAATTAGGGCCCATGTGTGCCACACCTTCCTAGAAACTATTTCTGTATATGCCAGTACACTCAATGCCAACTTTCGAGTTCATTGGACTATAGACTTAAAAAAAAACGATATTGAGAGAAACAACTGATAATAGGAGCGGCCAACAGAACAATCTGAAAAATGACTTTCAGGACAACTGGGACAGACAAAAGCCAGTAATTATAGTGTAAGAACTAATAGAGCTAATCACAACCTAGACTATGGTGGCTTAAGCAACTAGCAGCGAAATAGGCAGTCTTTAAACACACGAAGGCTTGTATTTATTTATGGAAATGGGCAAATCAACACGATAAAACAGACATCGAATTGCAGAGATGGTTGTGAGATGGCAGTGCAAATTTGCCTAACTGAAGGAAGACACAACTAGAGGGTGAAGGTGTAAGGAGACTTACGGAAATTGGAGGCAATCTTACTAAAGTACTAAGGGGAAACATGCAGTGCTGGATCACCCATGGCATCTGGGGCATCCATGATAAAATGCTGGCCCTGACACGGTCACTCTACTACCGCACGGCCCGCGTGTGCCCGGATTCTGCTGCCACTGCCTGCTTGGCCCTCTTGCTGCCGCCTCTCCTTAGGACACCTGCTCTCCAGGTTTGCGCTCGCTCCCCAGGCTTGCCCAGGCTTGCCCTCACTCTCCAGGCTTGCCCAGGCTTGCCCTTGCTCTCCCCAGCTCCGCTTTCCCGCTCTTTCCAACCCCCCCTCTGCTCCCCGCCGCTGCTCTCCTGTGGCCCGGCCCCTTCTCCTGTCTCCCACTCCCCATTCGCTGCCCCGCTCCCAGCTGCTCCTCCATCCCACTTCGCCATAAATGGCGGGGACCACGCGTACGCGCATCGGCCACGTGCAGAGGGCGCGCCGATTGCGCGCCAAAGGCGCACCAAAGGCAGGCCCCTCTACGCCCGTCCGCGCCTGGACCGCGTGGACCGCGCCCAGCTCCAGAACCCCTGAACCCTGCCAGAGCCAGCCAACCCGACTGAGCTACGATGCCGCCACCCTCCACGCACTCAACACCAGCCGACATCCAGCCTGCTACCAAGCCACCCCGAAACGCACCCACGGAGCCTTCACCTGCCATGCCTGCTACTTCACCTGCACTCAGTCCTGCACCGCCACCCAAAACAGCCGCCAACAACAACCACCTCAAGTGCATCCTGCTCAACACCCGCTCCATCCACAGGCACGCCGTTGAACTATGGGACCTCCTGGACAAAACGGCACCAGACGTCGCCTTCTTCACGGAAACCTGGATGAACACCTCCTCGGCCCCCGACATCGCCATTGCCATCCCGGACGGCTACAAGATCATCCGGAGGGACCGTTTCAACCAGACCGAAAGGGAGGCATGGCCATCGCCCACAGAAACACTATCCACATCACGACCTACACCGACGACACCCTCGCCACCGTAGAGCACCTGCACTTACAGATTCACACCGACCCTAAGACCACCCTCAGAGGAATCCTCATCTACAGACCCCCGGGACCACGCTCACACTTCAGCGAGGCCATCGCAGACATCATCAGCCCACTCGCACTCGCCTCCCCCGACTACATCCTCCTAGGAGACCTCAATTTCCACCAGGAGAACGACCAGGACAACAACACCCCTGCCCTCGGATTCATCGAGAAAACCGTCAACAAACAGCTGACAGCCTTATTGGAGACGAACGGCTCCCTCGACCCATCGCAGTCCGGATTCCGAGGGAACCACAGCACCGAGACCGCCCTCATCGCGGCCACCGACGACATCCGGACCCTGCTGGACAACGGAGAAACCGCCACCCACATCCTGATCGACCTTTCGGCTGCGTTCGACACAGTCTGCCACTGCACCCTGACAACCCGCCTCCGCCACGCTGGGATCCAAGGAAGGCCCTGGAATGGATCACATCCTTCCTCTCCGACAGAACCCAAAGAGTCCGTCTTCCGCCCTTCCTCGCAGAAGCCACCAAGATCATCTGCGGCGTACCTCAAGGCTCCTCGCTCAGCCCCACCCTCTTCAACGTCTACATGAGCCCCCTCGCAGCCATCGCACGCAAGCACAACCTCAACATCATCTCCTACGCCGACGATACCCAACTGATCCTCTCCCTCACCAACGACCCCACCTCCGTCAGAGCCAGCTTCCAGGACGGAATGAAAGACATCGCAGACTGGATGAAGCTCAGCTGCCTGAAACTGAACTCAGACAAGACGGAAGCCCTCATCCTCGGTCCATCCATCTCCACCTGGGACGACTCCTGGTGGCCCCCTGCTCTGGGCCCCCCACCCAAGCCCACGGACCATGCACGCAACCTGGGCTTCATCCTTGACTCCTCCTTCACGATAACCAAGCAAGTTAATGCTGTTACCTCCTCCGGCTTCAACACTCTCCGTATGCCCTGTAAGGTCTTCTGCTGGATCTCCACTGGAACAAGGAAAACGGTCACCCAGGCCCTTGTCACCAGCCGCCTGGACTACGGAAACGCCCTCTACGCTGGGACCACCGCCAAACTACAGAAAAGACTCCAGCGCAACCAGAACGCCTCAGCACGACTCGTCTTGGACATGCCCCGACACAGCTACATCTCCGCTCACCTGAGGGACCTGCACTGGCTCCCCGTCAGCAAAAGGATCACGTTCAGACTCCTCACCCACGCACACAAGGCTCTCCATGATTTGGGCCCCGAATACCTCAACAACTGCCTCAAGTTCTACACGCCAACCCGCCAGCTCTGCTCCGCCAGCCTCGCCCTCGCCACCGTCCCACGGATCCGCAGAACCACCACCTGAGGAAGATCCTCCACCCACCTGGTGGCCAAGACCTGGAACACCCTCCCCACCCACCTACGACTCATCCAGGACCATCTCTCCTTCAGGAAGCAACTCAAGACCTGGCTTTTCGAGCAGTAGCAGCCCCCCCCCCCCCCCATCGCCTTGAGACCCTAGCGGGTGAGTAGCATGCTTTACAAATACTCTTGATTGATTGATTGATTGACACTAGAGGGAATTTTTGCTATGGGACTCCACAGTATATGGATGCAGTTCATGGCAAAATACTGGCCCTACACAATGGAGATAATTATTGACATGCTGGAGTGTCCCCTCTACATATTCAGAAACTCTTGGGAAATATCCATTATTCATTAGCTTGGCACTCCATGAAAATACTTAAAAAATTAGTGCCCTTTTTAAGCCAAATTTTTTTCTGCATATTTATGGGAAAATTCTGCTTCAAAATATACTATTTGACTCCACAGTTTTTTTTACAGTTTTTTCAAAATCTATTGGGATGTTATGTTATGTTATGTTATGTTATTTATTCTTTTTATAGCGCTCGGCTACTCAAAAAGAGTGTCCCGGCGCTTTATAGGAGAAAGAGAGGGAACTGCGATATACTAACACAACACCAGATAAAAATAAAATAAAAAAAATAAAAGAAGAATCAGCCAGAAATTTACAAAGGACAGGCTACTGGGTGAACAGCCAAGTTTTAAGGCCCTTCCTAAAAGCCAGCAGGCTAGTGGCTCCCCGCAGAGCCAGCGGCAAAGAGTTCCACAGCTGTGGTGCCAGCAATCCAAAAGAGCGGCCTCCGAGGCGCGCTTTCTTAACCCGTGGGACAACAGCCAGGTACAGGGATTCCGACCTCAGAGACCTGGTCTGTTGATAAAAGACCAGTCTCTTTTGGAGGTACTAAGCTCCTCCCTTGTGAAGAGCTTTATAGGCCAAGGTCAACGCCTTAAAGGCGATCCGCTTGCGGATGGGAAGCCAGTGCAAAGTTGCCAACAGGCCCGAGGCACTGGAACGCCTATTAAGACCGAAAATTGCCCTGGCAGCGGCATTCTGCACCACTTGAAGCCGCTGCAGCAAGTACTCTGGAAGGCCCAGGTAAAGAATGTTGGAATAATCCAAACTGGACCCAATCAGAGCCTGGACTGTCAGCGTCCTATGTTCCTCGGAAAGCAGGGGAAGAAACCTCCGCAGCATCCTAAGGATGCCAAAGCAGGTGCCCGACACCCCCAGGATCTGGGATTTCAAGGTTAGCCTATTATCCATCTTAACCCCCAGATTTTTGGCAACCTGAGAGGAGCAAGATGGAGGGAACATATTCATTGGCCACCAGGTCTGCCAGTCTGGCTCTGTGTCACACCCAAAGAAGAGTACCTCGGACTTGTCGGAATTGCACTTGAGGCTGTTCAGATGGAACCAATGAAAAACAGCCCCAAGGCAATCCCGAATACTCTCCCCATCAAAGTCACCTCCTCTTTTACAAGAGAAGAGGAGCTGGGTGTCATCCGCGTAGGATACGATCTGGGCACCATGCGACTCCACCAACGCCGCCAATGGGGTCATAATGATGTTGAAGAGGGTCGGGCTCAAGATAGAGCCCTGTGGGACCCCGACTCCCAGAGGCGGCATCGCGGCGGAATCAGGCGGAGCCCAGATCGTTAGCCGGCGGCTGGCTAGAAAGGAGGAAAACCAGTCGAACACCGTCCCCCGTAGACCTATCTCGAAGAGTCTAGCGAGAAGACCATCATGGGGAACGGTGTCGAACGCCGCCGACAAGTCTAACATCACCAGCATGACTTTGCCCCCAGAGTCCAGAACCCCTTTAATGGTTTCCGAGACCTCAAGGAGCGCTGTCTCTGTGCTGAGATGGGGACGAAAGCCCGATTGGGTGGCATGCAGGATCTCATTAGATTCAAGAAAATTGGACAGCACCCCCCTGCCCCCTAATACCCCACTAAAAGAAGTTATGATCACTTTCTACATTTCATGGACTTGAGGGGAAAGCGGTATGTCTCATAACATGCAAATTTCACCAGCCAGCCCTGAAGACAGGACCCCTACTCTTAACTATCTATTTGAAATGGTTGACTTAACACAAACTAGGGCAACTTCACAACCGACACTAGGATTGCCAAAAGGTCATTGCACACTGTATTTGTATTCCACTGATACAAGCCTAGAAGGGAGGATATAAAACACATATGCTGGTGGAGATCTAAAGAGTGAAAAATGAGGATGAACTATCAGGAGGGCCAGATAACAAATATGGATGCGAAAGGCAAAGGGCCAGAAATAATTTGGTTAGGAGAAAAAAGGTGGGTGAGTGCGAAAAGAAGGTGCAGAGAAAAAATTGTCAGAAGATTGCAAAATGAGAAAGTGATCAGAAAGACTGACACAATTATGAGATGCAAAGTGGGTGGGAGAAAAAAGGGCACAAGAGAATAAATAAGGGTGAAATACTATACATTTTTGCTGTAAAATGTTTGGAAAAAAATAAATATCAGTGTGAAAAGTGTTTGTTTTTCAAATAAAGGTGAGCATGCAAGGCCTGGCTTCGGGAAGGTGGGGCAGCAAAGCAAGTGGTCCAGCACTTTGAATCTCAGTGGCATCAAATGTGATGGCATGCTGGTACTTACACCTTGATCTTTAAGTAAAATCATCAAAGACGTTTCCCCATTCGTTGTATGGACCTTTTTTAGTTGATTTGAAGCAATGTAAGTGAGGAAACATCATTTATAGCTTGTGAATCCAAATATGACCCCACAATAAGAACCAGGGATCATTAATTAAGATTAATTAGTTTATTTTTAAAATATTAATCAGACCAGTATATAAACAGAATACAAATAGGTCACATGATACAGCAATATGCTTTGCAGATTGAAATGTGTCAATAAGTTGAGCTGTAATTATTTATGATACAGGATGGTAACAGTCACAACAACAATAAAACAAATTGTCGTAAACAGGTGTTTAATAGCAAAACTTCTCCCTTCTAATATAAACATAGATATGGGACAGATTTACTAAAATCGATTTCTATACACGGAGAATAGAAGTTATCAGTATGAAGTTGAATTCTGTAGAAGTTAAAGAAAAAAAGAGATTGTTCAGCATAAACCCTCTCAGAGTAGGAGAAAGTTTGCCTGCTGAACTATGGAAAAAACAATTAGATACAACAATTGCTTGAAAAACATGCTTATCTCTCCTTACACCACCATGAACCAACCAAATTGTTGCCTGTGAAGAGCATCAGCACACTTCCTGAAGTTTCCCATCTCAGTGAAAATGGGACTGCAGCATTCAACCTGGAACATCCCACCATCCTAGTACGTGATAAACAGAAGGCTTCCTATTACCATTAGTTCCCCAAGCTTGCTGCAAGCTTCCTCCCGGCAGACCTCACTATCAGACATCTACTACAAACAAAATTTTTTCTTTAACTAACAAGAAGCATGATAATGCACCTGCAAAAAGGAAGAAACAGCATACTGGCAAGTTTAAAACACATGTTCAGTTAGGGCCTAAATTCATGCTAAGTTAACTCAATAGACAACAAAAACTTTGGTTATACGATTATACATGCACACTTACATATATTGACTTTAAATAAGAGACGTAAATATAAAGAAAGCAATATTATATATGACAATTAATCAACTCAATTCTCTTATACATGAGATATGGAGGACTACAATGGTTAACTGTTATTAATTGGATAAAATGTATCACACACGTTAATAAAGTTAAGTTGCACACTGCATATACATATTGTATATGAATATATAAGTGTATATTTGTGAAGTATAAAAGGTAGAGCCCAAATTACGCTGCTCCAAAAGAGAGGATCATGCCTTTGAACTGAGTACTCTGAGTCATAAAGCCATAGATGAGGGGTGGCTTGCCTTAATAGCACATGGCTAGGTCTCTGGAAGAGCTCTCGAGTTTCACGAAGAAGATCAATGTATGTGTAGATCATCCTGTCCTTTTTTTTGGGGGGGGGGGGGGGGACTTTAATCCTGATTTTAAAATGGAAAAAACACAGAACGACAAATCAGAATGAATAAAAAGGGAACAGAACTATACACAAATGGATGTGAAGAACTATTGAAGATGCTGTTGGGTCATAGATGACTGAGAAAACTAATAAAGTGTGCATCTCAACCAGAGGCAGGCCGTTAGCCCTGGCATGCTCACTAGCATATGACACAAACAGCCTGATTCATCAAGCCGGAATCGGCTCGCAAAGGGTCAGATTCTGAGAATCTGGCCCTTTGCGAGCGCTATTTTTGCATTTGGGATTCATCATCCCAAATGCAAAAATCGGTAATTGCTAATTCGCTAAATTGCGAGGAATTACATTTAAGGAATCTCTATTTGAGATTCCTTAAATGCAATTCATCAACCATTTTTAAATTGCTAATTCGCAATTTCGGGCCGCTATTTACCGAGAGGTCAGACCTCTCGGTAAATAGCAAAAACTTAGAAAAATGCTTTTAAAAGCATTTTTCTAAGTTGCATGTTGCACACACACATGTCCTTTGGACATGTGTGTGCGCAACACCTGTTTCAATTTGCATTTAAGGGGTGCTACAGGGTGTCCTTTGGACACCCCTGGCACCCTTTAAATCGCTATCTTATTTGCGAGTAGCAAATTGCTAATCGCAAATAAGGAATAACTCCCCATTCATTCCTATGGCCCTTTTGGCCCATAGGAATGAATGGGGAGTTATTCCTTATTTGCGATTAGCAATTTGCTACTCGCAAATAAGGAGTGTGTAGGAATCGCTATTTATTTAGTAATTCCTACATGAATCCCGTTTTGCAAGTCCTTAATAGCGATTCCTTATGAATCGCTATTAGGGGCTCGCAAAACGGGAGATTGATGAATCAGGCTGTAGGTAAGGACAGAAAATAGCAATGTTTTAGACCCTAGTCTGGTAGTGTTGAAATCAAGGAATAAATTATGCTGCTTTTAAAACTTTCCTTACCTTTCTTCTGGTTACAATATCATTATTCTCAAGTCATACTGAAAACAAACTTCACTATTGTTCCAGTAGGAGTAGTAATAATCTTTATTGGTTTATAATGTGATCATAAAAGTACAATTTAGTATTGGTGACATACATACTATTACTTTAATACTAATATTAAAATCAATAAAAATTGTAAAATGACGAATCCTGTTCACATTGATAACTTAGCATAAAAAATGTCATGCAAGAGACAAGATTAATAAATGCAAATTATGTACACAATAAAACCAAGCACATTTTGTCACACACACAGTTGTTTAGGAGTCAGCAGAGGTTTAACATTGGTCCAATAAGGGAGAAGAGCCCCATTATTATAACTCATTTTAAGGCCCCAACCACTCCTTGGGAGACAAGATTAATCAGAAGGGTACCATTTTTACTTATCCTGCCCTGGCATGTTTTTGCATCTAAAGTGACATGCACGTAAAAAGTGTCTTGATAGAGCACAAATCAGCTATGCAGTAGTGTCACTTCTGAAAATCCTAATGTTGGGCCTCAATTATCATACAGACAAAATGCGACAAACAGGAACTAACCAAGATCTCCTATTCACTACAGATCTAGGACAAAAAATAAAAAATGGTCATCTGTTTCAAGACTATCTGAACATATTGGGCATAGGGGTGGGTTGCTTTGGCCATTTCATCTACATCGAAAGATATTAAGTGGAGGAGGTAAAAAATATATAAAGTTGCTGTTGCAGTTTTCCTTTGTTTTCACCCCGTGTTTTGGATGGATGGACTGTGGTTGGTCTATGGAGCAGTGTTGTTTTTAAGCCATCAGCTGGGAAAACCCGAGCACATTCTTCTGTCTTCTGTCTTTGAAAAGGAGTAGCTGTCTGAGGTGGTAGTTACTCGGATTGTGAACCGTGGATTTGTTATGGACAGCGGCTATTCCCATACCAGCTAGACCATCTGATCTCTGGATCAGGACCAGAGTGCATCACCTGGATTCCGCCCAAAACCCGGTGGGGATTTTTTTTTTTTTTTCACTAATATCAACTAAACCTGAAACAAGCTGAAATAAAAATAACCTTGGAATCCTGCAGTGAAGGTAAAAAGAGGGTGTAAGGAAGGTGTAAAGGAGAGAAGAGGAGAGACCACAATGGGCAAACCCATGAACGAGGGAGAGGAGGTGGTAAAACTAAGCAAAGTTGAAATGGCCGCCCGTTCAAAGGCAAGGACACGGCTAGCTCAAGCCAAAAAAGCTGCACGTAAGGCACGTAAGGCAGCCGAAGCCGAAGAAGAGAAAGGAAAAGATAAGATTAGAGAGGAGAACTCAGCTGAAGATACTACGCCGGAGTCCTCGGAGGATGAACTTTCTCCCTCCTCACCCTCCCTCCCTCCTTCCCTCCCTCCCTCCATGATGAAGGGCACATGAGAATAGCCGTAGAGGGGTGTAAAAGTCTGGGTTCTCTGGATCAACCTGAGGCAGGGGCTCAAGAACAGAACCCCACTCCTATCCCTACCCAGGTCTCAGTCTCAGTCTTAACACCATCCCAGACAACGGGGGAAAAAGGAAGAGTGATAATGGAGCAAAGGAACTGAGACACTTCCCTCTATTCGCCAAGAAAGTCTCCCCGAAATCTCTAGCGCCACCACCCCCTCCACAATCTTCTATTGTCTCTATTGACATTGCTGATCCAGAGATTCTGTTCTAATGGAAGGGGGGAACCAAAGCTCTGAAGCTCTTTTGACATCTGGACCCCAAACCCCCCAAACCCCCCAAAACCCCCACTTGGCAAGGAAGGAGTCAGCCATGGAAGGGGAGACCCGACAGAATGAAACATCAGGAGCAGAAGAGACTGAAGTTGCTAGTATACCCACGGAAGTAAGATATCAACTAGACATCCGTGAAATGTTAAATCTGATCCTAGATGAAATCCGGGAAATAAAGCACAATCAGCAAACCGAGATAGCTGCTCTCCATGCTAGGATGGATAAATTTGAAGAGCTATACATGGTGCTCCCGAGTAGGATTCAAGAGGCAGAGGGGAGGATTTCTGTTCTCGAGGATCGTATGAATCTAGCCTCGGGGGACGCCAAGGAAGCAGTAAAGAAGAGGGTCTCCATGGAGAACAAGCTGGAGGAGCTTGAAAATCACTCACGAAGATCCAATCTAAGAATTGTGGGAGTTCCGGAAGGAACAGAAGGCTCTGATACTGTCCAGTGGGTCAACTCATTCATCCAGAAATCAGTTCTTCCCGATTTTGAAGGACACCTGACCATAACTAGGGCCCATCGAGTTCCAGCACAGAGGTTCGCGAACTCACCATTCCCAAGAACTATTCTACTGAACTTTGCAGATTACAGGATCAAGGAAAGGATTCTTTCGAAGGCCTATCAGCAACGCCAATTTGCAGTGACTGAGACTACAAAATGTAGGATCTTTTCCGATATGACAGCGGCAGCTACAAAAAGAAGGAAAGAATTTGTAAAACTTCTACAGTTATTCAAAGCAAATGGTGCTCAAGCCTCGATTGCTCAGCAATCAAAGCTGAAAGTTTTGGTCAGGGGGAAGTTTTTCTTATTTTCAGATTTAGATGAGGCGCAGTCTCTTTAGAAAGAGATATCAGGGGGTAGGGAGTGAAACGGAGGGAGAGGAATTTTCTTTTCTTTTTTCTTTCGCGTTCAATCTTTTTTTTTTTTTTTCCCTGTGCTAGCGGTCTATAAAAGGGGTGGGTCCAGTCAGACGGGTCACCGAGGGTGTAGGAAGAAGACACCCAGTTGAGAAGAAGGGAGGGAGGAATGTGGTCAGCGTGGAAGTGCAGGGTGTTGCCACACTCCTGGGGCGGGGGGGCGCAGGGGGTGAGAAATGCAGTAAAAAGATACATAAGCAATGGATGTAATAGTTATTTTCTCAGTATTTGGTACTTAACAAGGATAAGAAACTTCATTCAAAATGAATCACGATATATGTAAGATACTGTCAATCAATGCTAATGGTATGTTGAACAAACAAAAGTATGGGGCTCTCTTAAAGTGGGCAATCTCACTAATCCTCAAGTAGTATACTTTCAAGAGGCACATCTGAAAACGAACGACCCTAATTTATTTATTCCGAGATACTTTAGTCAAGCTGTTTTTTCATCTGCAGGGGTTGCCCAGAGAGGGGTAGCAATTTATTTCTCTAGGAATCTACCCTGGGAGTTTATTCAGACCAGAAGGGACTCCAAAGGAAGGTGGCTTTGGGTTACAGTTAAACTTCACGGGAAGGCTCTAAATTTTGTGAACTATTACGGCCCAATCCTTGATGATGTTTCTGCTTTGAAAGAAATTTATGAGGCGTTAAGAGGTGTCCCAGGACAAATTATTTGTGGAGGGGATTTTAACTTTATCCAAGATCTGAAAAGGGACACTTCAAATAAAAATAAAAAACAGTTGAAGCCCAGAACTAAAGGCTCCCTCGAAGCATTCGTAAATGAGTACCAACTTCAGGATCCCTGGCGCTCCAAGAATGTAGAGAGGGAGCTGTTCACATGCTATTCTCATCGTTTCCGGACTGCATCCAGAATAGATTTTTTCTTGATATCAAGATCTTTGCAGATCTCAAATAATCTGATTGGATGCAATCCTTTCTCTGACCATGGCAGAATCGAATTGGATCTTGTTCTGGGAGGGACCAATACGGAGCGCCCAAGATGGCAGTTAGATCGCACTTTGCTTCAGGACCAAACCTGGGTATCTGGATTTAGATCATGGATTGTGGAATTTTTTGAAATAAATCAAGACTCAGCTGAACCCTTCTCAGTCTGGGGTGGGTTTAAAGCAGCAGCACGGGGTAAGATAATCGCGTTCACAAGTGCTCAGGCGAAGGAAAGGAAACTAAAAATAGCTAAACTACAATCTACTGTTAAGGAGCAGTATTTATTACAGCTCCAGTCTCAACCAAACCACTTGGAGCAAGCTAAAGCATGCTTAAGGGATTTTTTTACTCTCGAAGAAATAAATAACTCAAAAACTTTCCAGCAAAAAATCTATGAAGACAGTCAGATGGTTGGGAAATTACTAGCCAACTCTGCAAGAAAAAAACAGGAGTCTTCTCATATACTCAAAATCCAGGACCCTCTGAGTGGGATTGAAGTGGTGGAAAATGAGAAGATCTCTGGGATTTTCCTAGACCATTTTAAGAGAATCTATTCCACAAATTACCAGGTAGAGGAAGAAAAGATTCATGAGTACTTTTCGAATTTAGAGATTCCTAAAATCTCGGAATTTCGGAAGATACAAATAGATAGGGAATTAACGGTTTCAGAAATTCGTACAAGTGTTAAGGCGACCTCTGGGGCAAAGGCTTGTGGCCAGGATGGGTACCCTATAGAGTTTTATAAAGTATTTCTTGCGGAATTAGAACAACCTCTATTAAAATTATTTAACCATATTAAATTAGGAGGTACCGTTCCTGGGGTTTTCAAAGAGTCGACAATTATTTGCTTTTTAAAAAAAGATAAAAAAAAGGATGATGTAAATTCATACAGGCCAATTAGCCTTTTGAACTCCGATTATAAAATATTTATGAAAATATGGGCAGAAAGATTTGTTCTAGCAGCTCAGGAAGTAATCCATTATGACCAGACTGGGTTTATTGCAGGACGTTATATGGCCACAAATACGGAATACCTAATTCAGGCATTGGACTATCTGAACATCAATTCGCTGCCAGCTTGTATTTTAATGGTCGATGCCGAAAAGGCATTCGACTTGGTGAACTGGGACGTCCTATTTTATTCCCTCGGACAATTTGGATTCCCGGTTCAGATAATTAAGATGTTACATAATATATATTCTGGAGCTTCTGCTCAGGTAATAATTAATGCACAACAGGCCGGCAGGATCAATGTAACCAGGGGCACTAGGCAGGGCTGTCCCTTATCTCCCTTGCTTTTTACTTTTTTTATTGAGCCCTTGGTGGCAAGGATCAGGGATAATGTAGCTATCACGCCCCCCATCATCGGCATGTCTAAACTAAAACTATTTGCTGACGACATTATTCTTTATCTTGCTCCTGAAAAGGAGGTAGTTGAGAACTTATTGAAAGAGTTTAAAGCCTATGAAAAGATTGGGGGATTTAAGATAAATGCTAAAAAAACTGAAGTCCTTGCTTTAAATACAGATACAGGATTTCTCCCTAATTTCTTGCAAGTTCAAGCTGCAAAAAGAGACCCAATAAGATATCTGGGTATTTTTGTAACTGCAGAGTATGATATGCTTTTAGAACTAAATTACATGAGAATGAAAAATAAAATCAAGCATATGTTAGATAAATGGCTCTTGCTACCTCTGACAGTGATTGGCAGGGTGTCAATGGTTAAAATGTCAGTTTTGCCTTTACTTATATTTTTGTTTACTAATGTACCGTTAAAAATTAATTTGTCTTTTTTTAAAGAATTAGAAACAATGTTAAGAGGATTTATCTGGGGTAATAAAACTCCTAGAGTTAAACTCCCGGCGGTGCAACTCTCAATAGATCAAGGAGGGTTAGCGATACCCCATCTAAAAACATACTACGAAGTTGCTTTTTTTATATAGTGGCAGGTCTTTTGAGGGTGTATCAGACAAGAGACAATTTTTTTCTGGAGAAGATGGTCCAAGAAGCAGGCTCTCAAATCCCAATTTTTTTAAAGACCGCAAAACTCCCCAACAAAACGAGGTATAAGACGCTGAAAGAATATACATCGCGCTTATTGCTGCTTTTTAAAAAACACGGTTCTGATGGTTCCCAATATCTAAGTTTGTTTGAATGTAGTAAAATAGGCCTTCCGTTAAGTTTGTCAAAGATTAAAAAATGGGAATTGTGTGGGTTTCGGGAATTGAGAGACTTGCTAGTCCAAAATAGGGTTATTGGTTGGCAAGAGGTGATAACTAGAACCAACATTTTAAGGCGACTGTCCTTTTTTGAATATCTTCAGATTACTCATTTTATTAAAAAGGAAGGAAGTGGTTTGTTGAATACCCCTAATAACTTACTAAATAACCTTTATGGTAGGAAGAGCAGCGGGATAGGGCAGTGGTATAAGTTGCTCCATTGCTCTAGTCAATCCCCACTTATTGCTAAACATCTGAATAAAGTAAGTCTCTCGACCCAGTACTTTTTTTCCTTGAAATATTGGGAGGCTCTCTGTTTACTGGGAAACAAATCCTTGCGTGCTGCCAACTATAAGAGGATGGCCTTTCTGTCTCGTTGGCTGGCCTATTATACGCCTGAGGCTATAGAAAGAATGTTTCCTGGAACAGAAAACAAGTGTTTTAGATGTTTAGCACACGGCCAGGGAGGATGGTATCATATTTTTTTTGCCTGCCCGATGTTGGAGTCTTTCTGGAAAGAGATATTTGCGCAAATTGAATTGGCCATTGGAAAACCATTCCCGCCTACGGTAGAAGTAGCCTTGTTTGGCATAAGCAAGGATAGAAGCAATTTCAACAAATCGGAGGAAGTATTTATATTTATATCATGTGCGATCGCTCGCTCTTTAATATTACAAAACTGGAAATCAAGGGAAATTCCATCACTTATAAAATGGTTTAATAAGATGAGGAGAACCTGTCTTTTTGAAAAAGCATATGCGGGCATAGTAGGTTCTATTAAGAGATTTGAAAGGAATTGGAAATATTTTGGGGATTTGGAACAACTGAAGGAGGGATGAGCAGCAAAAGAAGGATAAAGATAAAGAAAGGGTCAATACATTTAACTGCACTAGCACTTCTTTTAGATATCGCTGTATCATAGTTTTTTGCACATGCAGTAGCACTTTATTGCAGGTTTTTGCACTTTTTTGCAATGACACTTTACAAATTGCGGATTTTGCACAGACCTTTCTTGATTAAATCGTTATTTGTATTCCTTTTTAGTTGCGCTCGATGAATCTCTTCCCCTTTTACTAATTCTCATGTCTGATATATATATGTGTATAGATGTCTTTTTTTTTTCTCTATTTATTTATTTATTTAGTTATTATTTTTTTTTTCTTTTTTTTTTGTTTAACCATTGAAATGATTATTGAAAAAGAAAACTGTAAAGATGCATTGTACCATTGATCATCCATTGCTATGTTCAATAAAAAAAATTTTAAAAAAAAAAGAAAGATATTAAGTGGAAAAATGCTGCACCTGAATTGTAAGTATTGTGATTTTGCTTGTGGGGGTTCAATTTGATTCAAAACAAACTCCTTGCAATACAAATTGTCTTTAAATCCAAAAACCTGACAGTTAAATCACCCACTGTGTTCAGGTTTAGCCATTAGGCATCAATGTAGTGCCAGTATCTCTGCTTATGCAACATCAAGGTATTTTTCTTAACGCCTTAACCGCGGCGGCATTTCCATTAAGTAAGCGGGGCCGCGTCGGCCAACGGTCGTGTGCAGCACTACGGAGGTAGTGCTCGCAACGGCCATTGCCCAACAGAAGCAGCGAAGGGGTTAATGCAGTGGGGGCTAGTCCACAGCTTACTCATGCCAAGGTTATGTAGCCAAGTTTTAACAAATTTTAACCAGCGAATACTACCTTTTCTGTCCAGTGCTAATAATTCTAAAAATGATTCTCCCATATGAAATGATTCATTGTTACGCTAGTCACATGACCAATAAGCTAGGGGTCTAAATGCTGCCAAGCATGCTATTTCTATTTGCTATTTTGTTTATTTGTTAGACATACAAATCATCCCCAAGGGGATCTCTCTGAAGACAGTTGGCAATGCTATTCAGAGGTTAAAGATTAAACAGCCAGGTTTTCAGAAGTTTAAAAAAATAATTAGATCTTTTGGCTCCCACTAGTCGTCTTCAAGGCATAGTCTTTCCACAAGACTAAGGGCCCGATGTAGGTACCAAATACCAGTCGGAAACGGCCGATTTCGGCCGTTTCCGACCGGTATTTGGCCTACTGAGATGTAGAGGACCTTTTTTTGTCCGATTCGGTATTTTACCGATTCTGTAAAATTACCGAATTGCAAAAATACCGAATCGGTAATTTTACCGATTTTTTACATTTGGGATGTAGGTGGGACTACTTTCAGTCCCACAGGCCCTTCAGATTCGGTATTTTAACACCCAATCCAATTGGGTGTTAAAATACCGAATCCAGGTGTGCATGCACATGTGTGCATGCACACCTATGCCATGTGACAGACAGACATGCCCTTAGGGCATGTCTGTGTGCCACATGGCTCACATGCCTTTTTTTGGGGTGCTGGAGGGTGTCAAAGTGACACCCCCTGCACCCTTGCACAAATCGGTAATTACCGAATCGGTAATTACCGATTCGGTAATGCCCATTGATTCCTATGGGCTTCAAGGCCCATAGGAAGCAATGGGGGATACCGAATCGGTATTTACAGAATCGGTAAATACCGAATCTTACAGATTCGGTATTTACCGAATCTGAAATACCTACATCTCCCCCCCTCTAATTTACCACTTCATAAATACCGATTCGGTATGATTCGGTATTTATGAAGTGGTAAATGTAGATTTACCTACATCGGGCCCTTAATACCCTAGCTTTCAATTGTTTTCTTTTCCTGTCTTTTATCCTCTATACTTCATATTCTACGTGGTCTCCTATCATTAGTGGAGGAGGTTGTGTTTTTGCTGTGTCTTTTGCTGGCTTAAGCAATGAACTGTGAAACACTCGGCAGACTTTCATTGTTCTTGGGAGTTGTAACTTAAAGGACACTGGATTCATACACTGAAATATTTGAAAAGGCCCCATGAAATGTGGATGGAAGGTATATTTTCCTTTAAATCTGCAGTTTCTGTTAGATAACCCGACTTTATCTCCTAGTTGGTATGAGTGCCTGGTTGTCCTTTTTATCTGCAAATCTCCTATATATCGATTTTGCTTTTGCTACATTTCTTCATAGAGCGAGCATTAAATTCGCCATTTGTTGTAATGTGGATGACATGTGGAACTTGGGTGTCACTTTGATTTACTAACAGTAGTGAACATGGATTCCAACCATGATTGGCAAACAATTGTGACATTTTTGTGTACATATGAGTCAGAATATTATAGGCAAACTCGGCTGCCTAAAATAAATTAACTTATGAAGCATGTGTTTGCTAAATAACAGCGAAGATATTGTTTTATTGCTTGTTTGACACTCTGTCCATCTGATTCTGAATGGAAACTGGTGGAGAGGTTGTGTTTAATTTGTAAGGCGGTACACCACGCTTTTCTTAATTTGGAGGTTAAATATGACCCCCTGATCATACGTTATTGATTGTAGCATTCCATGTAGTCTCACCACATGATTTATTAGCACATTTACTAAAATAGTGGTTGTTGGTACTCCAGTACGTGCTACAAAATGCGCCATCACATCTTCAACAGTGATCCATAATAAACAGAATAGCTGTTTTTCCTTGATCTTTTGGTAAGTTGGTGATGATATCTATAGAAATGTCTTCCCAAACATGAGTTGGGTTGGTAAAGGAAGTAAGTAACCTCATATTGGCAAGTGATCAGATTTGACTCACACAGATTTTACAACATTGTACATATTCAATTATGTATTTTTTCCAGCTGGGCCACCAAAAGTTACGACTTACTAAATCTAACATTTTTGTACAACCCGGATGACCGACCAAGGGATGATTATGACACCAGGTAGGTACTTGTTTTTGCAAATTTTTTTTTTGGGACATAAAGCAAGTGTCCTTGAAATGGGAGTGCGACAATTATAGACCTTTTTTTATCTTGCTGTTGCCAGTAAAGTATTTTATGAAGGGGCATGATATTTTTTATTTAATTTAAGAAATGACCGGACATTGTCACTAGGCCTGTGTGTAGTGCGCGGAGTTTTGCTGCGCAAAACTCCGCGAAGTTACAAAAAAAACTCTGCGAAGTTCCACGAGTGGCGGTGTGCAGTGCGAACTGCAGTATGTGCTGGTATTCCTGCCGCTTGGGTAGAAATTCTACCCGAGAGGCAGCTCGTGCTCTCGAACTTACCGTTAGCGATGAAATGAATGAAATGAAAATGAATTTGTAAAGCGCATGGCTGCCTGAGAGCGTCCCAGCGCTATAGAACAAGGAGTACTGCGGGGGAGGTTAGGGATTAGGAGTCTTGGGGAAACAGGAAGGTTTTAAGAAGCTTTCGGAACCTCGGATAGCTCGGTTCTGTGCGGATCTTGACCGGAAGGGTGTTCCACAGGGTGGCCGCATTCACTGAGAATCGGCGCCCCCCCTGTTCGGGCCCGCTTGACTCTCTGGACAATAGCCAAGTTGCCATGATCAGAGCGAAGGGATTTAGTAGGCTTATACGGACAAACAAGGTTCCCTAAGAACGGGGGACCTTTCCTTGTAGGGACTTGTGAGCAATACATAAGGATTTAAATGTAATCCTTTCACGTACTGGTAGCCAATGAAGGGCTCTGAGTGCAGGCTTGGCTGAGGATCTGCGAGACGTGCCAGTAAGCAGCCTTGCTGCCGAGTTCTGGACTCGTTGGAGAGTATTGATTGTTGTTTCAGGGGCAGCCAGGAGAAGGGTGTTACTATAATCTAATCTTGACAGGATTAGTCCTTGGATCAGTAGTTTCCTCGACTGCTCTAGCAATAGGGGAAGAATCTTGCGAGCAGAGCGAAGTAGCCCCATGCATATACCTGCTGTCTTTTTTGCTTGGGTCCGAAATGTCAGATCCTTTTCCAGCCATACCCCCAGGCTTTTTAGTTCACTCTTTGGAGTGGGAGCGGGCCCCAAGCAGACGGGCCAGATAGAATTGGGTAACGATGTTACATGGTGGCCTAGTAGCATGATCTCTGTTTTGGATCCATTCAGTTTCAGTCATAAGCTATTCATCCAGGAGTGGATTTCTGAGAGGCAGGAGTGATGATTTTCCATGCAGTGATCCTCTTGGGAGAGTGAGACGACTAGTTGGGTGTCGTCAGCGTAGGTGACTACTTTGATCCCATAGGGATGCACCACATCTTCCAGGGGGGCCATCTAGACATTGAATAAGGTAGGGCTCAATGATGAGCCCTGTGGGACCCCACATTGGAGGGGGGTCAGTTTGGAACGTGCTGCACCCTCCCAGACCTGGAAGGTTCGATTCTCCAGAAAAGATGTAAGTAAGCCATCGTAGCGCTGGGCCCGCTACTCCCAGATTACTCAGGCGGCAAATTAAGATCTTATGGTCTACCGTATCAAATGCTGCACTTAGATCCAGGAGGACCACCAGCGTTGATCCCCCTGAATCCAAGATATGCCTTGCCTCTTCCGTCACTGCTAGCAGGGCGGACTCTGTTCCCTGACCTGGACGGAAGCCTGTTTGAGAGTTGCGGAGCAGCCTATTGCTTTCTAAGAAGAGGGAGAGCTGCTGATTGGCCATTTTCTCCGCCATCTTGCTGATACCAGGTAGCGGCGAGATTGGTTGAAAGTTAGCCAATTCTGTAGGGTCAAGCTCTGTTTTTTTTAGGAGCGCTTTGACCGTAGCCTGCTTCCAGCTAGGAGGGACAATTCTTGCGTGAAGGAGGCGTTGAGAAGGTCTGTAATTAGCGGAGTAATGGTAGCTGTTACTCGTTTCAAAATATGCATGGGGGCAGGGTCACTAGGGGAACCACTCTTCACAGCGGCCAGAATTCTTTGGAGGTCGTCCCCTGAGATCGGCGCGAACGCCTCAAGACGAGGGCCTGAGGTGTAAGCAGTAGATTGATCTGGGTCAGGGTATTGATCATTCCAAGATAAAGTTTTTAATATGTTTTGGATTTTACTTTCAAAGAAAGCAGCAAATTGATTACATCTGGTTTCTGATGCTTCTTGCACCATCGGAGGGCATGGTGCCTTGAGGAGGTCTTTCACAATTTTGAATGTCTCTCTGGATGAATTGGAGGCTGTCTTAATTTTCTCCTCAAAGTATGCGGCCTGAGCTAGTTTCGGGGATAATTTGTAGGCCCTAATGGCAGCTCTATACTCGGCTTTGTTATGGGAGGCCCAATCTTTCCTCCAAGTCCCTTCGTTTTTTTTACAAATTTTCCTTAGTTCTCTAACTTCTGGGGTATACCAAGGTGTTTTGAAAACCCTGTTTTTCTTCTCCATTATTTTCTTAGGAAGAACGAAGTCCAGGGAGCTATTAAGCCATTAGGAAAGATCTCGAACTTACTGTTTGCAATCACGAGTGGGGAAAAAACTCTGTTGCACATCGCAAAGTGGAGTTTTCTGCACTCCTCGAGCTCCGCGAATTGCAGAAAACTCCGCAAACTCTGCAATCAGAGTGAAGTTGACCGCCCAGGCCTAATTGTCACTCCAATTATTTGGTCACTAGGTATCATAGGGCTTGGACATTCTTGTTTGATTAGTCTGGGTACCTCTTCATTTCAAAGAGAGGGTAACTGCTTTGTTGTTTGCACTTCCAGGTCTGAAGATTGGGGAACATCACTTACAACGCATTTTTTACAACGCACTACCATTACATCGCAACCATTACAACGCATACCATTACAACGCATTGCGCTGGGGGGCGCTCTAGGATAGGGAATATATTTAATTTACTATCCAACACCTTCCCTGCTATCCACGGGGACTGGAGTTGGAATAGTAAATTAAATAATTCACTATCCAGCGCCTAAAAGCATTATGCGTTGTAATGGACTGCGTGGTAAAAACTGCGTTGTAAAGGCATGCGATGTAAAAGCATGCGTTTGTAGTGACACCAATCCCTGAAGATTATACTAATATTGAATTCTGCAAACAAAAGACTCCAACATTACTGTTAGGGTGTTAGAGCCTTATCACATCTTAGAAATTGCAGATTACTGTTAGGTGCCACTCACCTGTACTCCAGATTGTTTCATCTTGATGACGATAAGTCCCCCAGACCCTCTGGAAACTAGCAGCATGACAATATGGACAGTAAGTAAGTAAGTAAATCTTTATTGCTTGATTAATAAAAATCTTAACAAACATCTGCATATTAAAACACTTATATAAAGTAAAAAGACACTTATTTTTCCCATAAAAACTGCAGTGATTTCTTAAAATACAGAAAAATAAAACTTACATATAGTACAAAGGATACAATATTATTATGTGTATTATGTTAGGTGCACAGTGTCAGCTGGGAGACCATCCTCCTGGGAATTCGCCTCACTTCAGATGTCTATGAAATTAGGTAAAAATCTTTACCAGGTTAGTAATGAGTCCAAAATTGATCATTCCCAGTGAATAAGTACCAGTAAATAACCAGCAGCCTCGATTGCTAACCAGTTTGTTGAGAGGCTGCTAAGATTAATTTTGTTTTTACTACGTTCATGAAGCGAACAAAGCTGCAAGCTAGCTGGGCATCACCTCCCCCTGGAAGCAAGCCTTCACCACCTCTCTGCATGTTCGTATGTGTTGGCTGGTATGGCCATCCTGCTAGGATAAGTGGGGCGGAAGTATTCTATACCTCACTTCCATTTCAAAGGAATGGCTCCAGAACACACAGAAAGGGACATGATACCAGCCTTTTTTCACCCCAGAATACTTTGAGACTTGGCATGGAGAGGAAAAAACTACTGTCCTGAAACTGTTGTCAGGGCACCAAAGTTGTCACCCCCCATTTTAAAAGCTGATATCAGGTAGAAATATATGACCTCCTGAACTACCTTATCCTTACACTCCTGGACCTATGGACCACAGAAGATAGACTTGTTCACCAGAAGACTGCCCTGCAGGATGAGGCCTGCCTTGTTCTTTACAGGATTTACTGCAGCTACCAGAGGACTGTCCTGCTGATTGGGGACTGCTTTTTTTCTCCTGTGAACTGCCCTGCTGCTTGAAGCCTGCCCCATGCTCTGTGAAGGAAGATTGGACTGGCTACCTTCATCCAAGGCTAACATGAGTGACTCCAAGGATCAGTTGTCTGACCACCTTATCTGAGCTACAGGTTTATAACAAGCTCCAGAGGCCTCTCTGCAACTGCCCAGCTGATCTGCTGCACCTGGACCAGCCTGAACTCTGCTGGCCTCTGCTAGAGTGAGTCCATGACCGACAAAATGTGCCTCCCCAGGTCCTGGACTCATGGCTGTCATCCGATTGCACTCTTCTGGAAGAAAAGGACAAACACTGAAGTTTTGGGATTTTCGTGACAGTGAACAGATTCACTTGCACCAAGACTCTGCTGTCCACAACCTGCAGCAACAAGAAGTTCTGGTGAACCCAATTCTTTGCGCTATAGCGACCATCAGTGATGACCAGCAAATTCAGGACCTGTACTTCACTCTACAGCAATGCCAGCCCCCGGTGACCGCCAATATGCAGCTCCAATAATTATGACACCTGAGTGGATCTTTGTGCTACAGTGACGACCATCCACAATGTCCTTCTTCACTGAACTCATCATGCTGGACTTTGAAAAGGACTTTACCAGCTGGACCAATCTGGTCCCTGCATCCGGCCAGCACTCCATTGTGGTTGGCCTTAAGCTGTAACTTACTCCCAAACTAGCATGATGAGATGACTGCAAGTAGTTCTTTGTGCTTTTATCCGCTATCTACTGATTGAATTTTTGTTCTGATATAATTTTATTTATTAAAATGTACTCTATCTGGGTTGACTTTTCCTTGTGTTGTGTTTTCACTTTATTACTGTTTGTGTGATGCACAAATACTTTGCATATTGCTTCTAAGTTAAGGTTGACTTGTTTTGTGCTAAACTACCAGAGGGTTAAGCACATGATAATTTAGTGACTTTTGTGGTTTATCCTGAAAAGAACTATGGGGATTGCTGGAGAATGGTCTAAACTCAACTAGTAACCCAAATTTTATGAAAGCCCTTATGCCCAGAGCCAATGTAGACACTGCAAGGGTGTGATTAGGTTAAAAATATTAACCGGATAAGCACCAGGAATGTACAAGGCAATCCAGCTTTACAGGTAGTGACCCTTGGGCAGGTGCTAACATTTAAATCAGCTCCAGCCTTTTTTGCATCCCCCCTCACTCCACTATTCAATCACTCATATCCCACAGAAACAATTCCACAATCTTACACAGGTTCTATTTTGTGTCCAATATTCAAGAAGGGTGATCATTCGAACCCTTCCAATTACAGGCTCATAGCCTGCTTGACATTGAAGCAAAGATCTACTTATATCTGCTTATTCTTAAGGGACCTAGAAGACTAGATGGACAAGAATGGCATCCTCTCACCCTATCAAACTGGCTTCTGGGCAAACAGCTCAACTATGGTCAACATCTTATTGCTACCCAAACTCTTGAAGCTAGCGGTGTAGTAGCAAGTCTCAGCCAGGCTTACCAGTGCAATGGATTCACCCTTCTCTGCTCAGAGTCCTCAGACCAATAGAAAGAAGTTGGCACAGAAACTGGAATAGAAAAGACAGAGTTTGTTAAACCTCATGAGGTGGAACTACATTCACACTACACCCTTCGGTAGTGTATGAGGTAGCACACTGACTGGAAGGTGCTTGGTCCTTTTATACCCAGACATGGGCTCAAATGAAGGTGGTACAAGGTACAGAATGGTGGGTTCAAATACATATACGGTCATACAGAGAGTGTGCTAGCAACAAGTGGGAGGGACTGACAGTTAGCTAATTCTGGTGGACACATCTTGACAGTTACAAGGTGGGGACAACTGTATGCTCAACTGAGCATGTGCGAAGCAGAGGAGACTAAATATATCTTGTCTCTTGGAAGATTTCAAGAGCAGTTGACAGGAAGGTAGGACAGAGCGCATGGCAAAAAAAATGGCCGACTGAAACACAAAATGGATTCCGTAAAACAGATAAGATAGTCTCTAAATACAAGATGTCTTCTGCTAATGCTTAACCTAATCATTGCTAAATTACAACAGACGACCCTTTCAGCAGTAGCTGAAAACATTCGTCTATCTGGGGTAATCTAGATCTACATCCTTTACATTAATGTTCTTAATCTCATTAATTTCATAGTTTAACATTTGTTGTTCTTAATATTTCTTTTGGTAGGTGTACAAGCAGGGATGCACATGGAGCAAAGCATAGGACCGCATTGTATACAAGTACAGCATGTAAATAGTATCACCAGTAGTATACATAGAATAGTCAGTAGCTTCCAGCCCCAAGTAACAAAGAGTGTCCATATGCAGTTCGAAAATGTCCATGTACTAGTCTGTGAGTGAATGTCTGCAGCAATCGTATGAAGTTTAGAGATTGCATCATAAACTGAGGGTGAGTAATCAGGTATAAAGATGCAGCAACTGCTACCGATGATGCGACATGCACCACCTCGATCAGCCAAAATCACGTCTAATACCATCTGATTTTTCTGCTATTTAATGCAGCACCCACAAAGAAGAACAAACCCAAATTGAAATCGACATATTGTTGCAAAGTGGTATCTGTCTGGTCGACCTCATCTGTACTTATTGTTCGTTTGTATCTATTCTTAGAAATATCAATGTACAACTTCCGGTCAAGATGATATGATGCAGGTGCTAAAAACACAGGGGGTAACAAAAAAGATATGTATCATACCCCAGACCACCCAACAGGTAATTGATAGTATCCTTTATTACCACACACAAAGTAGGTGCTGTGCAATGATGTAAAACTACTGTTAAGAGCACCTTCAATATTTAATGTAGAAATACATTCACTTAGTCCTACAGGAATTCTCCCAGCACTGCCAATACATAAATCTGCTTTTGCTCTGGCTACAGAAATCACAAAGAGTCCATAATTTTTGATAGTCCTCACATTTGTTAAGACATATGGTGTCAAAATATTGTCCGGTTGGTACTCTTCCCATTCCCATTTAGTCCTGTTAGCTTGAGGATAACCATCTTAATCTTGGTAGCATTCTTTACTCAACCGAAAAATGATTCCACCAACCGAGGGCTTTCCGAAAGCAAACAAAAGGGCATACTAAGCTTGACATGAACTATTATGGGAAAACAGTAGAGGAATAAAAGGCTTTCTCCTTTCTTTTGGTGTGCAGGTATCATCCCACACACCCAACAATTGGTAGTATTCGTAGCATTGTGTGTATGATGCAACATCTGGATGAATGTGTTATTCAGGTAGGATTGTCGATGTTTCTGCTCATGATAGGGAAGTGTATAGTAGTGATGCTCCAGTGGAGCAGGAGTAGTGGCAACAAAAAGCTGTCGAGCAGGAACTGCTTTCTCAATGAGCCAAGTTATTATCGCCATAACCACCAGGGCAACAACAAACGCTACAGCACAAATTATTCTTTTGTTATTCATCTTCGCAACAGTGATGATTAATCTTTCTAAAAAACTTGTTGAAAATTGTCATTGGAGCTCTTCTCCCTGGGCAGCCGTTGATTTCTTCACCACGGGCCAAGACGGGTGTCACTATACTAATACTAAGCTGATCCCCCCGCGCCACATTGGCTCTCCGTTTCACAAACCCAGGGCCGTAGCTCAACAAGTCTCGTTCTGCACTGCAGATTCTTTCCTCGGTCTCAAGTGGTATCGCGATGCTCCAGGAATCCTGTGGTCTGGGAAGACTTCCGTAGATTTGTCAGGTGAGATAGCTTGACCTTTCTTCATCTCCAGAATCTTTTGATGGTCGGTCAGCGAAGCAGGTTCCACCAAGGCGGACGACACAAGCTTATAATGCGTGCCGTGCAGCCAATTCTTTTTGTTTGTCACTCGAACTGCTGTCCTTGTAGCCAACAACACCTGCCCCGGACCTCGCCACATCGGCTACAAGCTGTTCGATCTGTTAAAGACCTTGACCATCATATAGTCACCGGGACGGAGTTCATGGGCCTCATCTGTAGATCTGTCAGGAAGAGCTTCTCGAACCTGTTGATAAATAGAGGTCAAACTGTCGGTTAACTGTGCGAAATAATCATTCAACAGAACACAAGGTACATCATGTATGGGGCGTGGCTTAGGAACTCCCCAAATGTTCATCGGTCTTCCAAATATCACCTCGTATGGTGTAAGACCTGATCGTGAGTGTTGCACCGATCTTATGGATAACAGTGCCAAAGGTAGTGCATCTGGCCACTTTAGGGACGTGGAAGCCAGTATTTTTGCCAGCTTCAATTTCAAAGTAGCGTTATACCTTTCCACCAATCCTGCTGATTCCGGGTGGAAGACTGTATGGAATTTCTGTTTGATCCCTAACATTTTCAGGACATACTCAACAACTTGCCAAATAAAATGAGGTCTGTTGTCACTCCACAAAAGCTTACAAACACCCTACCTAGGAAAGAATTCCTTCAGAAGCACCTTTGCTGTGGTAAGAGCAGTATTATCCTTTTTTGGGTATGCCTCTATCCATTTACTGAAGGCACATATCACCACTAGGACGTATTTTAGCTTATTGCAGCGTTCAAGTTGGATATAATCCATCTGCAAAACTTCAAAAGGTGCGGTTGGTGTAGCAAACCCTCCAGTAGGAGTTTGTGTTCCTTTTCCAGGATTGTACTGCCAACAGACCAAACAGGACTGTACTATTCTTTTAGCTGTGCTGGAAATTTCAGATGCTCCCAGACTTGTGTAAGCAATTTAGTGATTGCTAGAGCTCCAACATGTGCCAGCCCATGTACCATTTGAACCATAGGTTTTAAATAGGCTGCAGGCAATTTCCATTTATTCATTTCTTTGTTAGGCAACAAACCTCATCATCTAACATTCCTTCTTTGGACCATTTCCTCAAGTTCTTCCACAGAGGCAGATCTCTGTATATCCAATAATTCCTCTCCAGCATTATGCCAAAGCTCAGCTTGTGATTTTACTACGTACATAGATGTAGTGCTTTGCTGGATTGCAGTTTTGCGGGCTACACGATCTGCGAAGGCATTGCCATGTCCTATTTTGTCAATGATTTTCTTGTGTGTGCTACACTTCATAATGGCAACTTTCTTCAGAAATGTAAGTGCAGTCAAGAGATTATGTACTAATTCTCTGTGCATTATCTGCATCCCGTGGGATGTATAAAAGCCTCTTTCCTTCCAGAGTAGGCCAAAATCATGAAACCACTCCAAAAGCATAGCAGCTTTCCATGTAAATGTTCACACATAAGTCAGTACTAAGCTCACATGCTCTTGTCAAAGCTATTAGTTCAGCTGCTTGAGCCAACTTCGGTGGTATACGAGCTGTTTCCACTACTCTCTCGAGTGTGGTGATTGCATATGCGGCTGAGGTTGTGCCATCTGGTAACTTCAAACAGGACCCATCAACCCACAGCTCCCCATCTACATATGGAAGGGGCGTATCTTGCAAATCGATTCGACCCTTTGTCTGTTCCTCCGTAAGGAATATACAATCGTGAGGCTCCTTTGATTGAGACTGAGTTGCAGGATATGGCTACAAAGTGGCTGGGTTTAGTGTCGCACATCTCTTCAATGTAATATGAGGTGCTAACAATGTCAATTCGTATCCTGTCAGGCGAGCACTAGTTAAATGCTGTGTCTTGGTCTGATTCAAAAGGGCATCTACTGCATGGGGTACTAGCACCAACAGTTTGTGTGACAAAACTATCCCTTCCCTCTGACATATAGACACAGCTGTCGCTGCAACTGAACGAAAACATCCAGGCAACGCACGAGCAACAGGATCAAGAACTGCAGAACAATATGCACAGGGACGCTGCTTGTCACCATGTGTCTGTACTACAACTGAAAATGCACATCCATCTTTCTCGTGTACATAGAGTGTAAAGGCCTTTGTGTAATCTGGTGTGCCTAACACTGGTGCAGAGCAAAGAGCTTGTCTTAACTGGCAAAATGCATTTTGAAATTCATCTGTCCAAGGAAGGAGAATCGGAGTGTTCTTAGTCAAAAGTGCGAGCAAAGGTTTAACAATGTGTGAAAAAACAATATCCATTGCCTAAAAAACAAAGACAAACTAATGAATGCACGGACATATTCCTGGGTGGAAGGTACTTGGGTGTCTAAAATTGCTTGAATGCAATCTGGTGTCAGTGCACGGCCCTCCTTAGACAGAAGGTGTCCTAAATAGGTCAACTTTGGTCTGCAATATTTCTTCTGTGACACTTTATGGTTGTGTGTAGCAAGAAAAGAAAGTAAGGACAAAGTACATTTTTCACACTGCTCAGGTGTATCAACTGCCAACAAGATGTCATCAACATATTGTATGAGAGCCACTCCTTCAGACAAAGTAAAAGAATCAAGTTGTCGTGTTAAGGCCTGACTATAAATACTCAGACTCTCGGTGTACCCTTGAGGAACTCTACAAAATCTGTATGATCTGTCATTTAAAGTGAAAGTAAACAAATATCGGCTATCAGGATGAATAGAATTCAAGAAGAAAGTGTTCTACAAATCCACTACTGAAAATGTAGTTTCTGTTGGAGGGACCAAGGTAAGCAATGTTGTTATGTCAGATACTACTGGGTACTGTGGTACTACAATCTTGTTGACTTCTCTCAAATCGATGATAAATCTATAAATCCGAGTGTCAGCATCTTTTTTCAAAATGGGAAGAATCGGACTATTGCGAACATTATAAGGAACTTCTTCCACAACCCCCACCACAATCAAATCCTGTACAATACGTGTAAGTGCTTCTTCTCCTTCTCAAGAAATGTTATATTGAATCAATTTTGGCAGTACAGCACCCTCCTTGACACTAATATGTACTGGTAGAATAACCATTTGTCCTACATCGGTGTCTGAAGTAGCCCACAAAGTACTAGGGAATGAAGCTAGTGCAATGTCCTCTTTAACAAAACAGGATCTCTCAATCATGTGGTAGTTGTCATTTAAAATAACCCGTACTCCTTCCGGAGAACATCGTATCGTAGCCCTGAAATATTTGAGCATGTCAAGACCCACAATATTGTCTGGTGTATTTGGAGAAAGCAAAAACGGACATGAAGCAGTAAACTTATCAACATGGACTGCAAGTGGCTGTGACAATGGGCTAAGGGAAGATGTTCCATTGAAACCTATCGATGTAATAGTTAAGCCAGACAAGGGAGCTCTAGGAATCAAGTGTTTAGACAGGGCGCTACGAGTAGCTCCTGTATCAACCAGAAACTGATCAGTAGAACCCAAAACATGTGCTGTAACATAGGGACCCCTCCGTTTTACTGGAACTTCAACTGATTCCTTACCCCATCCTAGGCAATCCTATGCATAAGCAGAATCTTGCAAATCAGATGGCTCATAGTCAGACATTTGATGTTGGTTCCATCTGTAAAAAGTATTAGACCCCTCCTGTCCACGTGTATTAGCATCAAACCTAGCATGATCATTTGTGTTTTCTCTAGGCCCTGAATATCCTGAACGATTTCTCATTTGTCCCCGACCACGTGAACCCTGCTGAGCACGCAGTACTGGACATTCAGAAAGCCAATGTCCAAATTTCTTGCAATACGCACACTGATCAACAGACAAATTCGAAGCACCAGTTGAGTATTTTAGCCTGTGTTATTTATGTATTTTTATATGTCATAGCTACAGACCATGCTATTACAGTATTATTTTATATTACTGTTTACGCTGTACGCATTATATTTTGCATTCTGTCTTAAGATTGTAGCAGTTCATATCTCTTGCATGAGAAAGAAGACTGTTCAATAAACCCTTTTTATTGAAACGCCTTTCTCTCTATTTCTGTGCAACTCTGTAGAAACGAAGCCTGCACGATTGACTAAGTGAAACTGTAATCTATTGTTTCCACAACTCTGAAGATATTGTTCCGACTCTTAGGGAAACAAAGTTGTCATGTTTATGCGGTTGTCAGAAACGAATCCCTTCTTGTTCATTCGAGAAGTTTCTAGTGACCTCTGAGTTAGATGGCACACACAAGTAATTAAGTTTTATTGTACTCAATAGAGACATACTGACCTCAGTCTTATGTCTAATCTAGGGTGTATATTATTCCAATGCGCAGAGCCTATCAGGGATATAGGAACTACACTTCACCTATATGAAACATAACACCAATACATCATTTTTCACCCACTATGCTACCTCAGTTTGTACCCAGCCATTTGCAAATCAGTCTTGACTCTGCTCCTCATGGGAACAGTCCAGCCTGAATTTCCAGGCGAGATTCTCCCTGACCAGACAAATACAACTCTGGGCTGGGTTCGCCCTTGTTATGGCCTCTTCAGCCGGGTATGGCTTGGTTCCAGTGGTACAATCAAGTGCAAAAATGACAAGGTGATGGATATGTTGCTTGAAATAATCTTAGCTACCAACAATCGCTCGAGGACACATTCCAAACCATCATTTTTCATCCACCCTGCCACGTCAGTTTGGACCCAACCATATGCGGAAAAGTCTTGACCCTGCTCCTCATAGCAACAGTCCAGCCTGATCAGCCAGGGCTCCCTGAACCAGAACACAAGCAACCCAGGACTGGTCTTGCCCGTGTTATTGTCTCTTCAGCCTGTTATAGCTTGGTTCCAGTGGCACAGTGAGCCCGGGACCCTCGTCTAGGTATACCCAGAGCACATATATATTTCAAGACTCAAATATAAAGCAGCTGGGAATTTAAAAGAGAGCAAAGAAGCACCATGAGTCTTTTAAAATACATCCTCCACCAACCTTTTATTCTCTCATGATAGTCCCTCAAATCGAGGCCAAGGAGGGTGATGCAATTTCCGGCACCACAGGATGTGCCTACTAGCTTGCGTTGCAAGCATGTTTGAAATGCAATGCCTTTCATTGATCTGATCAGTTTAGTTTGATGCAGTCGCTGCTGCATTTGAGGATGTGTAAGTGTGGACAAATCAAAGGAGTAAGCTTGCTTGATCAGAAATCAACGTGACATAAATGCAAGTGCTCGATTATTTTCAGCAAAAAGAAACTTACTTTACTTTTTTTGTTCAAAGGGTCTTTACCTCATCATTTTTCACTTCTCCAGATTTTTTAAAAATATTGGTATATTATTCCTTAGTTTTGGTTTGCATGATGCAGAGGAGTAAGAATGAGGGAAGGTGGTATTAAAAACAAAATGTTGATATGGTTGTGAAGGTGCACCAGTGCATTGTGAGGATGTACAAACCAAACGTTTGGACTGATTTGTACACAAGTCTAGGTTTACATTCCAGCATGGATCATCATTAACTGTGCCTCACGTTTTGCTTAACCTCTTCCGTGCTCATGACTGCCCCCAGCCGTCATGAATTACGGTGGGCGTGTGCACACGATGGCTGGGAGCCGTCCGAGCCACGCCTGAGATTGGAATGTCCCAGCACAGTAGCAGAATTTGTGCCGCAGCGAAGGTGTTAACAACAGATTGCATTTTATGACTTGAAGTTTTATTTTTAGTATGGGTGCATATATGCTTCAAACCTCAGCATGAAGCAATCATTTCTGAAAGGAAGTGGCTATTTACCCAGTCGCCATCCAAATAGTGTTTAATCTCTGCTATTTACCCAGTGGCTGGGAAAACAGTACATAATATCTTCTGTTTAGCAGGCCACAGGCTAAATAGTGGAAGATATTTATTAATTGACCAGCGGGCGGATACATTATATTAATGAAGTCTTTATCTAGCAAAGCACTGAAGAAAAGAGGAGCAATAGGCTATGGTACGGTGGTGGCCATCTTGTAATGGGAATGCCGTGTGTGTATTTAAATGTACAATAGTATGTACAAAGGTAATTGCATGAATTAAGCTGAGCTATTTACAAATGAAAAACAGCAAAATTATTTTTGAATTAAAATATTCATGTTATTGTAATATTCAAAAGGGAAATGTAGGAACCAGACTTCTATTGTAGGAGTTTCAGGATATGGCCTGCAGATATTTTGTGCTGCAGTCCAGTAGTATTTGGCTATCATCAAAGAATAAGGAGTAGAGTATTAGACCCTGTCATGAAAATACATTGTTTTCGTAATGTTCATTGTCCCCCTTTTGATGATTATTTAGAGTTAAGCACTTGTTAGGCTTCTTAGGGTAGGCCTACTGCTAGCTTTAGGCTTCTTTTTGAGGAGGATTGTGCTTGCCTAGTATTTCAGACCTGCCAACATAGCAGGAGTCGAAAAGCAACCTCAAAAAGGAAATGCTGGGCCACAGAGAGAGGGATACTTACAGTAGACAATCGATTCTTGGAGACATAGTGCTTTGAGACACTTGCAGGCGTAAACTGATTAAGACATAGTAATTGGACTTCTGTGGAATGGGAAAGTGAAAGCAGGAGACATCAGAGCCATTCACAGGAGTTCACTCAGCTGCCTACCGAGTAAACATGATTGCAGACCATTCACCCAGCAGTGCAATTTTCAGAGATGGATGTTTATTGGTCCCATGTCATGCTGAGAGGCACTGACATTACGATCACACGCACAATGTATTTTGGGAATGGTACCTGTGATTTTGAATGTTAAGTCGTTTTTTAAATGGGTATGGCTATGTCTCTACTGAGCCCTAATTTCTATCCTGGACAGTGCTCTCTCTCTCTCTCTCTCTCTGAAAGTTACAAAAGTAATGTGAGTGACAAGCTTGGAGGCTGCACTTAAGACATTGAGGAGGAGGGCTGGAATGGAAGGAGTGGGATCGGTAGGAGGAAGATAATGACTAGTTCGAGAATAATGGCTGGAGGTGGTCCACAAGGATGGTTAGAATGACCTAACCCCAGTAAAGAATGAGATCGAAAAATTTTAGGAGGGGCTGCTAGGTCAAAAGATCGATCTATCCCCTACCCTGATGATCTTGGGCACCGACTCTAATTTAAATCTGGGGAAAGAGGAAGCAGCTCTGGTGTTTATATCTGTGGCTGTGCTCAGGATTTTGATTCCAGCAGGATGGAAGGATGTAGTGGCACCATCCTTTCAAATGTGGCTCTCTAGGCTTCTTGGAGTTCATAATATTGAGACATGTCTGTACGAGCGAAAGGGGATGAAAACACAGGATTTTGGAAGAAGGTTTTGGGCCCCGGTCACAAATTGGAGGCAGACCAATGCTGTAAATAATTGAGACGCAACTTTGCACACTAAGGGGCAGATTTATGTTAACTGGCGCATCCCCAGGGATGCGCCAGTTAACATGCGCCACAGTGCGCCACAGCTCCGCCAGCCATGGTGCGCCGCATTTATAATGCGGCGCACCATGGTGCAAAAACGGCACAGATGCGTGACGCATCTGTGCCGGAAATGTGGCGCATTGCTGGAGTTGCGTCGCAAGCGCGACGCAGCTCCAGCAAGGCTCGGGGGTGCCCCATTTTAACAATGCTGCGTCAAGACCTACGCCTGCTTCAAGCAGGCGCAGGCTTTTGACGCAGCATTGGCTTAAAAGTGACTGAATGAAATCTCATAGATTTCACTCAGCCACTTTTGCGAGGCGCACCTGCCCCGGAACGCCCACCCTGCGCCGGAACGCCCACAAGCGACGCAGGGCTTTAGAACGTTACACATCTGCCTAGATGCGTCACGTTGTAAATCGTTCGTAGGGATGCGCCACGTTTTTGCCGTCTTGCGGGACGCAACAGTGGCGTAAACGTGGCGCAAGGGCCTCATAAATCTGCCCCTAAATGTTATATGTAATGGATTATTTTAAGGGTCTTGTACTATGAATTGTGAACAAGATGAATTAGGCCATGCTTAACTGACCCTCTGAGCTTTTATACACTTTTGTATTATCGGTCGAAAGTATTTATTTATTGAGCCTGTTGATCAATGGATGTTTTTATGTCCGGACTAATTTAATAATGTATTTTATCTTTGTGATGCATTTTAATTCCCAATAAAAATATTTAAAAAAACAAAAAAGGAGGGTTAGAATGACCAAAGCCACAAGGACCAGAACAAGAAGACCCATGATGAGGGAGACCTAATCCACAAGGAACTGGGCTGTCAGAGAAGACAAGGAACAAATTGATGAGCAGGACCAGGACAAAGCAAAACAGGACTAGAGGTACTGGGAACAGTGTGAAAAGGATCATAAGGCCAGGATGATGCAGAACAGGGGGATAGGGACTAGTAGACGAGGGCCTAAATGAACAGAATAACCAGGGGTAGAAGGAACTGAATGCCCTGTACTAGATTGATAAGGAGGGCTACAATGGCCTGAATGCACATACCAAGATCAGAGGGACAAAGATGACCAGGGCAAATAGTACAATAGAAAAACAGATCAGAAACAAGAGGGCCAAGACTACAGAGATCAGACCAATGAGGACCAAGACAGCAGATGTGAATGGAACAGGATCAGAAAGACCAAGATGGGAAAGAGCCAGGAGGCCCAAAATCAGAATGACCAGGAGGGAGATAAAGGACCAGGAAGTCCAGGCCTAGGGGGACTAGCAAAGTCAGACTCGAGGATCCTCAATCAGGATGAGAAGGGCTAAAGGAAACAGGGTGATCCACAACATGACAACCTGGACGACCAGTGCCTTCAGGATGAAGGAAACCAGACCCTGAGGACCATTACTAGAAAGACCATAATGGAAGGGACCATGGTCAGATGGACAATGAACAAAGTGGACTGAACAGACCAGGAGGGCCAGTAAGACTTGGAGATTGGGCAGAAGGACCAAGGGTTACAAGAACTAGAGAAACCAAGCCTGACAAACTAGCACCATAAGACCGGTACATGAAGGCCAGACCAAAGAGTGCCAAAACTAAGACCAGGCCTACATAGACCAGGGGAAAAATTTGGAAGAGGCAAACCAGGAGACCAGATAATATAGGGAAGCAGATCAAAAAGAAAAAATGGAAGAGAATTAAGGTGAGGAGGATGACATGGTCGAGGACTGGCAGCCTGTGAAACAGGAGACCTGGGATCAAAGGACAAGGGGCAGAAGTAGATGGAATGACAAATAGACAGATGAGATCCAGGATATAAAGGGCAGGCAGGAAGTATTTAGACTAGCATGAACCTGAGGTCTTGGAACTTCAGAACCAGGAAAAGCTGGGATGACCTGTGATGGCTGAGAAGCTATGATATTGTTGCAGAACCATGAAGGCAAGTGTCAGGAGGACTCGGGCCAGGAGAATGGGGACCAGATAAAGAAGACTACAAATAGCAAGACCTGGACGACAATGGCCAGTAGAACCAGTAGTGGGGCAAGGATTAGGAAGACTGTGGGGACCAGTACCAAAGGCCCTCACAAGACCAGAGCAAGAAGGACTAAGCAAACTAAAATGTTCAAGTCCGGGAGGACCAGAAACATGGCTAAAAGGTCATGAAGATCAGGACCTAGGTGCCAAGACTCAGATTACCAAGTGTGGTAGAGCATTCATTACATGTAGCAGGATCAAGGGGAGGAGGATCAGATGTATGAAGGTCAAACAGAATCTGTAAGACTGAGGGGACTGGGCAGTGAAGGCCTAGAGGACCAGGACCAAAATGACCAGGCTCAAGAGGGCCAGAACAATGAGAACAAGTATCAAGAAGACCTGGATCAATGGCTGCAGTGCCAGTGGGACTAGGAGAACAAGTAACCGATCCAGGAGGACCAGGAAAACCAAACCAGTAGAATAAATCTAAGAGGGCCAGGATATGAGAGTGCAAATGGACCAGGATCTGGCGTACTGCGCTAGGCGGTTTGGGGTGAATAGAACCAGGACAAAATGACTAGTACCAGTAGTGCCAAAAAGAAACAGGCACAGATGGGCTAAGACTGGGGGAACCCAAAAAGGGCCAAGATGGCCAAAAGGCAAGGCTTATGATAACAAGAACAATAGGACATGAAGGGCTAGAATCATCAGGGCAAAGAGGACCCTCACAAAGATGACTATTGGATCCAGTAGAACTAGGCACAGGAGAATCCAAACTATAAGGACCAGGGCCAAGTGGATAAGGGCCAATGGACATATTCTTGAAAAGGAAAAGGACTATGAAAAATAAGAATAGCACAATATTGGCTAGGAGTGTCAGGTAGCTAAGACCATGGACACGGGTATCCAGAGCCCGGAAGGAAAGTTTTAAGAGGACCAAAAAACAAAGGACCAAGAGAATTTGGATGATGAGGGCAAAAGAGGATCAGGACCTTGAGAACCAGGACTAGGGTGAGGAGGAAAAGAAGGATCCGGATCAGGGACATCAGGACTAGGATGACTACAGCCGGTTCAGGCCACAGGACTGGGAATAGGATGGCCAGATAGATTAAAAATAGGTAGACCAGAGAAAGGAGGACCATGTTTAGTTTGTATCAAAGCATGAGTACAAGGAGAAGGAAGGATGATCAGGAATATCAGGACCAGATCAGCACCAAATCCAGGAACATTAGAAGCATGAGGATTATGGCCGGTAGTATCAGAATAAGCAAGGAAGATGAGGGAGGTTGTGAGTCAATACCAAGGATACCAGGAGGACCATAGCCAGGAACACCACAGTAAGCTGGATTAGAAGAATCAGTACCAAGAAGACCAGAAACACACCTAGGAGTCCAAAGAGGAACATGACTATAGGACCTGGGCCCAGAGTACTCTGTGAAGCAAAAAGACTAAGACCTGGAGGCAGCACGACCAGTGTGAGAAAAAGCAGGAAGACCAGAACAGTCATAGCCAGGAAGACGAAGGGGACTGGACCTAGATGTCAAGTTGGACCAGGACAAAAATCACAAGGCTCAGAAGGGCTCCAACAAAGAGAACTAGGACCATGAGGACCTAGACCATTGGCTGCAGTGTAAGAACAAGAACAAGGCACAGGTCCAGGATGACAAGGATGACCCAAACAAGGAAGACTAGGGCTAAGAGGGCAAGGCCTAAGAGGACCAGGACATAGGATGACTAGCTGGATTGGTGGATGAGCAGGGTGAGGATCAAGTGGATAAGGAAAGTATAGGCAGGTCTCAGAGAAGGAGGCCTAGAAGAACCTGGATGGCAGAGCAGATCAGAACCAAAAGGATTAGCATACAAGGACCCACACAAAAAGGATCAGAAACAAAAGGTTCAAGAATAATGGGCACAAATCCAGGAAGAGAACAGACACTGTGAGGACCAGGACTAGGAACACCATTGCTAGGCACACTAGACTGACAGTGAGACAGACTTAGAGGACAGGACCTGGAGAATCAGGAAGAGATGTTCAAGGGACTATAACCAGCAGGACAGGGGCTAAGAGGACCAGGACAAGGAAGACCATGAAGATAACAACAAAGGCGAGATGGCAGATCAAGTCACAGAGCCCAGGAGTATCAGGACCTGGTATACAAGGACAAGGGGACTGAAATAAGGAGGAAAAGGAGGGCCAGGACAAGGATGTCTAGAATGATAGGAGCTAGGAAGAACATATTGTGTGGCTAACAACAGAACAACCTGAAAATGGAGTATTAGGACTAAGTGGACAAGTTAGTACAGAATCAGGATGACACCGAGCATGAGAAGCAGGACCAAGAGTATCATGACAGGTTGAAGGAGGACTAGGAAAGCTAATCGAGTTGGGATTGGGGGACTAGGGCCATTTAGACCAAGGACCAGATTGGGAGGATTAGGTTGGCTTGAAGAATCAGAATAAGAAGGACCATGAACAGGGCTAGAAGGACTTGAGAGGTCAGAACCAATAGGGACCAGAACCCAAAGCACCAAGTCGACCAGCAGGACTAGAAACTGGGGTATCAGGATAAGGCTAGGGAGGACAAGAGATCAGGACAACCAGAACCACGAGGACCACTGGCACCAGACCAAGACCAACATAAACAGACCCAGCCTAAGAGGCCCAAATAAGGAGGACCAGAGGAGGAAGTATCTGGTGGATCACACGGACCATGGCAAGAAGAAACAGGATGACCAAAACCATGAGGGGTAACAGTGACAGACGTAGAAGGACCAGGACAACAGGGATAGCTGGAGATGGACCTAGCTGGCCAACAAGATCAGTAGTACCAAGATTAGGAGATTCAGGAAGAGCTAGGAAAAATATGGGCTAGGAACAGGGCCAGGAAGATCAGGGCCAACACAAACTAGAATCAAGAGCCCTAGATTCAGGAAACCAATACCAGGGTGGCCATAATTAGTTGGACCCATGGTCAATAAGAAGATCAGAAGGACCACAGTAACCCAGAAAAAGAGGACTTGGAACAGGACCAGGAGAAGGACTGACACCAGAAGGCACAGAAGGACCCGGAGGAAAAGTAAGTAGACCAGGAGCAGGAGGACAACAGTGTGATTCCTGGCCACATGTTTTAAGATATCCCTTTTGTAAATGGTTCTTATTCATGCTTATTATGCCGTTAACCCCTAGAAGCACCCATGTTTTCAGCCCACGTATAGAATTGATAAGAATTTGATAAAAATCAGAGAATTCAAAGAAAATAGAAAGAAGGGACTGTTAAACTGTGACCTCTGAGTTATAGAAGACATTATCTGTAGAGTGTGGGTGGATCTGAGGGCAAAGGGATTCAAACTTGGCAGAGGGGTCTAAAATGGGATGGGTGAAAAGGAGTGTGGTCCATAAAGGATGGCAGAAAGCATTTCAGAAACTCAAATGGCTGCAACAATGGTTAATGGCTAACAGAGGCTGTCCGCTATCAGCATAGAGCATAAAGAAGCTCAGGGTCATAAGTAGGCTCAGACAAGCAGAAAATGGGGTGAAGGAGGCTCCAGATAGATCGTATCAGATGGCCCAAAGAAGAATTCTGAGTAACCAATAGCTCTGATAGCACTAGGAACCAAGGTCAGCAGTGATAGCTTCAGCACCAGACGAGTGGTCTGTGAACCTCTGAGAGAAAGATGAGGAAGGTGGAGATACAAATACGCAGAAGTGTTTGGAAAGGCAGCAAAGAGACACTGAGTGTCAAGATCGGTGGAGTAACCTGTGCAAATCCCAGACCTTTGTGCTAATGTTCCATGTGCCTGTATATCCAGTTCATATGTAACAAGTGTGTAGTAGTAAGACTCATTGGGATGCATTTTGCATGATGTGATGGAGAGTTGATACTGCTTTCCTAGACAGTGGAAGTGTATTGACTCCGTCCTTGTGGATTGAGGGTGGAGATGCAGAACTGCAATCAGGGAGGCTTTTGAAAAGACAACTCACAGAAATTCTGTAAAGTCCTTGTTAGCAAAGGGTTGAGGCATAGTTTCTCCTGCCTGACAATATAGGATAGATGGTAAAAAGAGAGAGGAAGGGCAGAAGTTCCATTTGTTAAAGGTGGCACAGTTTCCAAGCAGGGGTCCCACTGCCTGTGCCTGATGACTGCTAAAGGTGGGACGTTAGCCTACTTCCTTCTGGGCACAACAAGCACCACCGGACTCACCTTGCCTTCACTCAGTTCCGGGGGGGACTAAACAAACTTGCGCCTCACGCTGTGCCCACAACCGGGAACTCCATCTCCCAGCTCCCCCAGAGGTCCCAGACTCCCGCATCACCGCGTCAGCATCAGGTGCCGCCTTAAGTTCGCGCCTGGGTACCATTCTGAAAACTGTGAGTGACCTAACCAGAGATAAAGGAACTGACTCTTTTGTAACCCAAATACAACTGTCGGACTCACCATCTAAACCAACCAGTGTAATGGCTAACCCAAACTCCCTAACTACTTCTGTGGCTGGGCATAGTAATCCTATTCCTTCACTGCCGATTAGCTGCGATAACCTGATTACCAGTGTGAATTCACAGTTAGGCCCACAGATTAGCTCTTTAGGACCCACCAGAGGGGGTCCGTAAGGTAACAAAAACCTACCCCAAGTCACGAGAAAACCTAAGGGCCCGGAAGAGCAGATAGAGCAGGTTGTGATCAACTTACCGCCCGACTGCAGTCCATATGTAGCAGTCATCATTAAAGTACCCCAGCTTGGGGCGGAGCAAATCAAAAGCCATAGCACATTGAAGAATAAGGTGTTACATTGGCTACATTGCCACTGTAATTTCCCTGTGGGACATGCCAAACAAATTTTATCAACTAGAAGAGTGCAGTGGATAGGCCCCTCTAGTAAAACACTGCAAGGGGATTGCATAATTATTAATTTTAAGAATCTAACCTGGGCACAATTGTCCCTGATGAGAGCTGCTTGTAGTACTCATATAGAACAAACAGCTTCGTTCTACCCTCTTGGTTATTTTTATAGATATCTAGGTAACCCTTCCTTAGGGGGTAGGAACCTTCAACCAAGCAGACCTATTTTCAACTCTGAAATTCACCCTATTGTCTCTACATCCAATAGATTCCACGCCCTAAGCTCTCTAGATTGTAATGACTGACTAGATCTAACATGTCGAGAAGGGGGGGGGGCAGACTTTGTTATTCCATCTAGTCATTGGTCCCCCAAAGACTTTGTTGTGCCCCCAATAACTCCTAGAAGGTCCCCAAATAATGAGTTAATGACGAGAAATAAAGGAGAGATAATAAAGGTAGGAAATAGGGCTCTGGAGAAAGGGAGTAAAGGGCTGGGTTTAGCAGTATCCTGTCCCTTAAGTACACCATCAGAAGATTTTAGGGAGGTAGTCAGTAAAAGTATTATTAGTGATTCTGTAGTACATAATCAAGGGGGAGGTTATTCAATTGTTACATGGAACATCGCTGGATTAGCGAATAAGACTAACCTGCTTGGATGGAAGGAATTTATTGGTTCACACAATATAGTGTGTCTACAAGAAACTTGGAGTACTACAGATGTATATTTCGAGGGGTATACTGCTTACTATTTTCCTGTGATACCGTCTCCATCGGGTAGAGCTAAAGGCGGACTGGTAATTCTGTTGAAAAACAATCTCCCACTGAAAGTTAAGAAAAGCATCAACGTTGGGCATTTTGCCCAGTTACCGGGAGGCAGGGATGCATTGTTGATTAACTTCTACAATAAGATATATTCAACTCCACCCGCCATAGCGTAGTTACAGAATTGAGACAGGAATTAGGAAATATGGCTGATACTGATTTTACCAATGTGAACATTGTCTGGCAGGCGGACTTTAATCTGTCTATTTGTCCATTGTCGATGACAAAAGCATGTGGGCTTCAATCTGATGAAGGTTATGATTATTTACACTTTTGCCATACTATTTATGTTCATCACCACCCCCTTTTCTAAATCGTTTTTGGCCACTATAGGTGTGGCAGGGTATACTCAGACATGAGTCCCTTTCTCACTGCTCCATCAGGATTCAAGCAAGCCGGGCCGAAGAAGGCTGAAATGCCAGAAACCGGTCCCCGGTAGCTTGTCTCCTTTCTGGTGAAGAATTGGCTTGGTAGTTTAGTCTGCCCTGTTCTCATGATGCACTGGGCCAGGGACAGACTGATTTGCATATAGCCAGGTTCTGAGCTGGGATGGGGCAGTGAGATAAATAACGGTGATGGATCAAGCCCTGATCTTTGGACTGGGTAAGAGTGGTCTGTTTAACTCAGACACTCTGTTCATCACCACCCCCTTTTCTAAATCGTTTTTGGCCACTATAGGCGTGGCAGGGTATACTCAGACATGAGTCCCTTTCTCACTGCTCCATCAGGATTCAAGCAAGCCGGGCCGAAGAAGGCTGAAATGCCAGAAACCGGTCCCCGGTAGCTTGTCTCCTTTCTGGTGAAGAATTGGCTTGGTAGTTTAGTCTGCCCTGTTCCCATGATGCACTGGGCCAGGGACAGACTGATTTGCATATAGCCAGGTTCTGAGCTGGGATGGGGCAGTGAGATAAATAACGGTGATGGATCAAGCCCTGATCTTTGGACTGGGTAAGAGTGGTCTGTTTAACTCAGACACTCTGTTCATCACCACCCCCTTTTCTAAATCGTTTTTGGCCACTATAGGTGTGGCAGGGTATACTCAGACATGAGTCCCTTTCTCACTGCTCCATCAGGATTCAAGCAAGCCGGGCCGAAGAAGGCTGAAATGCCAGAAACCGGTCCCCGGTAGCTTGTCTCCTTTCTGGTGAAGAATTGGCTTGGTAGTTTAGTCTGCCCTGTTCCCATGATGCACTGGGCCAGGGACAGACTGATTTGCATATAGCCAGGTTCTGAGCTGGGATGGGGCAGTGAGATAAATAACGGTGATGGATCAAGCCCTGATCTTTGGACTGGGTAAGAGTGGTCTGTTTAACTCAGACACTCTGTTCATCACCACCCCCTTTTCTAAATCGTTTTTGGCCACTTTAGGTGTGGCAGGGTATACTCAGACATGAGTCCCTTTCTCACTGCTCCATCAGGATTCAAGCAAGCCGGGCCGAAGAAGGCTGAAATGCCAGAAACCGGTCCCCGGTAGCTTGTCTCCTTTCTGGTGAAGAATTGGCTTGGTAGTTTAGTCTGCCCTGTTCCCATGATGCACTGGGCCAGGGACAGACTGATTTGCATATAGCCAGGTTCTGAGCTGGGATGGGGCAGTGAGATAAATAACGGTGATGGATCAAGCCCTGATCTTTGGACTGGGTAAGAGTGGTCTGTTTAACTCAGACACTCTGTTCATCACCACCCCCTTTTCTAAATCGTTTTTGGCCACTATAGGTGTGGCAGGGTATACTCAGACATGAGTCCCTTTCTCACTGCTCCATCAGGATTCAAGCAAGCCGGGCCGAAGAAGGCTGAAATGCCAGAAACCGGTCCCCGGTAGCTTGTCTCCTTTCTGGTGAAGAATTGGCTTGGTAGTTTAGTCTGCCCTGTTCCCATGATGCACTGGGCCAGGGACAGACTGATTTGCATATAGCCAGGTTCTGAGCTGGGATGGGGCAGTGAGATAAATAACGGTGATGGATCAAGCCCTGATCTTTGGACTGGGTAAGAGTGGTCTGTTTAACTCAGACACTCTGTTCATCACCACCCCCTTTTCTAAATCATACTATTTATGGCAACACCCTAAATGCAGTTATGATAGAATTCGATCTAGATATCCTGCAATGTGCAAAAGAGGAGAATGGGAAGTTGATCCTGACTTTTACAGGAAGGTCATCTGAGAGCAGTATAGACCATGTCATCGTCTCTGCTAATATTGTCAACCTATGTACCACCCCTCAGATTGTTGAACTGCCCATGAGCGATCATAATCCGATAATAACAGAATTGTATCTATGGGGGAATAAGATTGTTGATTTGTGTACTGTTGTTAATAATATTGACCCGATACGCCCTAATGGTACTAGAATTAAATGGAAGGGAGCCAATTCAGTTGAATTATCCCAAACAATTGTACAGGCTTGCGGTCATGAAATAACAGATAATTTATTGGAAAGTACCAGACCAACTGAGATCCTTGCTAACTTTCTCATGATTAACGAATGTATATCCAAACTCCTCACTATGGCCACTTCTAAGAAATTAAAACAGGAAAGGGGTTGGTTTGACCATTCCTGTACCGTCTCCCTGAATAAATTGAAATTAGCAGTAACGATCAGGCCCAGGGATAGTACAGTTGTACATGGCCTTAGAATTGAATATAATTCCAACATAAAACGGCGAAACATAGAGTTACAGCAGGAGGCATGGGATAACCTTCCCCTTGCTGCGGCAGCCTCTAATAACAAATTGTTCTGGGACACAGTGAATAGCAAATTTCTTAAAAATGAAACAGCCCCAGAACTTTTGGCCCATGTGAGTTGCGTACAATGGGTGGATCACTTCTTTAGCATCTTTAACCCCAGTGAAATTCCATCTCTAGAAATATCAACGCCAAGTAATTGGCCTATTACCCAGTTAGATATTACCCGGGATGAAGTAATGACAGTCATAAGTAACTGTAGGGGGGAAAAGCACCAGGGGCAGATGGTGTACCCACAGATGTTTATAAATCTATACCTGAATTATGGGGGCTAATACTCACTAGGGTTTTTAACGCTGCAGTAACTGAGGGAGGTCCCTCCACATGAGGGGAATCTGCCATTATCCCCATCTATAAGAGGAAAATAAATCCGAAGCTAAAAATTACAGACCCATCTCCTTACTTGACTCATCGGTCAAAATAATGAGTAGAGTTCTATTGATAAGATTGGAGGAGTAGGTATCGGACAATAATATCTTGGCACAGTCCCAATACGGCTTCCGAAAAGGCCTGGGTACTTTGGAACATAGTATTATTCTGGAGCTTCTAATAGGTAAATACACTAAAGCCAAAGAGGGCCGGCTTTTTTTATGCTTTGTAGATTTAAGCAGCGCGTTTGATTTGGTGAATCATGGTGTTTTATGGCCTGTTTTACTTAAGCTGGGTGCACACAAAGCAATAATTTATTTTTTAGCTAGGCTGTACGAAAATTTAACAACAAAGGTCCGGTAAGGCCATCAAGGAGAATGTACCCCCAATTTTAAAGTAAAACGTGGAATCCGCAAAGGTTGTGTGTTGGCCCCCTTGCTTTTTACTTTATTTATTAACGAAGTGAATGCGGCTCTTAAAATGATCCCGGCGGACTCCCCTTTAGTGGAAGGTAAAGAGACACCAGTTTTGCTTTATGCAGAGGACGCCGTGTTGTTATCTAGAACACCGGTGGGGCTACAGAAGCTAATCGATGGGTTTGCCACCTTCATAAGTAAAAGGTTTTTATTGATAAATAAAACCAAAACATTCACAATTATGTGCGGCCGGAAATATAAAAGCCTGAAACCTTTTGTAATTGAAGGTAACAAAATAACAAACGTGGAGTCTTTCTGTTATCTAGGTATTTCATTTTCATCAGATGGGGAATGGAATTATGAGAGGACAAAGGTCCAGGCTAAACTTAGAAAAAGTACATATGGTGTTTTTAAATTTCCCACTAATTTAGGGGACCGGCGGATTAAAGACATGATTGGCATTGATAAAGCCAGATGCACTTCGGTTGCACTTTACGGGGCTGGGATTTGGGGCCACCAACCAAGTGGAATTTTACAATTAGAAGAGAATATTTTTTTAAAGAAGCTTGTATGCCTCCCAGCCTCAGCATCTACAGAACTTATTCATAGAGAAAAGGCCTTAATTATTTGATGGATCTAATTGCTATGAGACCATTGCAGTTATGGAGATCCATTTGGTCAAAGGAGGAGACCATTTTCACCAAGGCTATTATAAATGACTGCTTGAGGCTGGATAACGGAACAAGGTTACCCTGGCTTAACTATTTAATTAAATCCTATGGTGATATATTTGACAGACCGATCTTGGGAAACTTTAATGATTTACCATCACTATCTAAACAGGAACTGAAAAGCACCTTCCTCGCCCACAGGATAGGAAAAAGGAATGAAATTGTCAGGAATCAGAACACTAATCAATTTTATCATTTGTACATTACTTCACTGGGTTTCCAAGGGTATCTATCATTTGTCACTAGAACCTCCCACCGTTTTGTATTAACCAGAATGAGGTTTGGCTTAGTGCACCATTTGGTTGCGTTCTCATAATGAAAAAGCATTCGACCATCCCATGCCCCTGCGATGGGACCACAAAGCAGAGTACCATGCATTTTTTACTTATATGTGATTTGTTTTTGGCTTTTATAATTATGTATCTTAAACCACTTTTTAAAAAACATGAGGCCAAGACCCCCAAAGCTGCTATGTCCCTATTAATGGCCCTGGAAGATCCTGGGACCTTTTTCTTTACTGCTACATATATTCTCAGTTCAATTAAGGCCAGGAAGAGTATGGTATTTTAATGTATTTTATAATTTATAAAGTAAGACGCAGATGGGATATCCTAGCACTTTGCACTTTATAGTACATGTATTAGTGGTTTTTCTTATTATTGTAACCCACTAGCTGCTAAGTGTCAATTTTTTACATCTAAGCACTTTGCACTTTATATTACCTATATCATTCGATTTTTAACTTATTGTAACTTTATAGCTGCTAAGTGCTAAATGTTTTTATGAGGCGACGTATTGAATTTTATAAGAGGGATGGACCCATAATGATTTGTTTTTAATCTGTTATGCATAACGTGTGTGCTTTTATGGTTGTTTGTTTCAACCGAATAAAGCTACATTTGAATTGAATTGAATTGACTGCTAAAGAAGGTTGATGACTGCCAGGTGCTAAGATCTAATGCTTCACTGTGTCCCTGTTTAAAATACTCCTGCTGGAGCCAGCACTATTGCTACTGCTGTGTGAGCTATCACTGAGCGCAAAGGCTGTGACTGAGCTACAGCCAGAAACTGACATTGGAAAGAGAATTACTGCAAGATCTGTTCTGAAACCTTAACAGTGGATCCACATCCACTGTCTGGAAAATGAGTTTTAAAGTGGAATTGTGAATATATCGATGCCTAGGTCACCAGAATGGAGGTAACAAAACATCTCTGTTTATTTAGTGTCTTATTCCTTGCAATATTTGTAAGAAAGTCAATGTATAAACCATCTCCGTTCGTTTTTTTTCTTCTGTTTCTTTGATGCCTATATGTTTTCTCCGATTTACTATGAAAATTAATTCATGACATTCAGTTCAAATAAATATAGCCCCATTACTTTGCTTGTGGCTCCTTAACAAAAAATGTCCTCTGATGGCCCATCAGATTAGGGGGCCATTGGAGCAAGTACTGTATAGTATCCAGCCTATTTAGGTTATCATCTGTCTGTAAGGGACGATAATACAAAATAATGAACCCATCACCCTGGGAAAAAATCCCTGCATGCATGAGGCATTGGCTTTTTGTTTATTAAAAACAAACCCCCATTTTGGGAGTTTGTTTTTGAAAAACATAAAACGTTTGAAATTTTTGGTGGCTGGCCATCATGTCTAATGGTACTGTCCATCAAACTTTTCATGCAGAGAAAGGATCCTCCATGACAGCTGTTCCTTTCAATGTAGAGACTTGTCCACACGGCCAGCAGACAACTCTAAATTTGATAGAAAGACAGTCCTCAGGATGGCGGACGTTTCGGCGTGCGCCATCCTAACAGAGTTAACTCTGTCCATGAAACTCTAAATCAGACTCTTAGGGGCATATTTACAACTAAAGTGGCGGAGCGTGTCATTAAACCAAGAATCCTAACTCCATTTTTGTCACTTTAAAAATGCAAGGCTGCACCGTATTTACAACAATACTGTTCAGCCCTGTGTTTCTCCCTACGCTGGCGCTAAATTTAGTTGCCTAGCGCCAACACAGGCACCCTTGCACTATAGCGCAAGGGTGCCTGCATTATGGTAAATGATTGCTTATGTGCCGGAAGGTGACCCTTTCTGCACATAAACAATCATAAATGGCGATTTGTGACTTCTACGTGTGCTGCTTGGGCAATGAACAATCATACATCGCAATTTGCTGTTTCTATGTGTGCTGCACAATGCAGCACACATAGAAACATCAAAAACGAGGAGAAATAAAGCATTTCTCCTCATTTTTCCTGTTTAAGACCAGGTTTTCCATGGTCTTACAACATTTTCAGTTCTGACTTTTGCTTTTACAAATTGTGTCTCAGTCTGATTTTTTTTACTGAACGGAGCCAGAATTAATATGCACTAATCTGCTGCTCAAAAAGAGGTATTTTGATAATATGGAGCCTTTTGTAATCCCATATCTGGCCTTGGTACATTCCCTTGGATTTGTGAGTAAGAGTGAATATGTATCTTTTGAAGAGTAAACAGCTTTGACTAGTAAAGTCAAAGTCAAAGTCTAAAACAGCTTTATTCGATTTGCTAAAAACAATCTTAAAAGCACAGCCATTTAAAAATACGTTAAAAAAGAACATTTTAAAAGGAGAGAAAATGTCAATTACATCTTCTAGGCAGTTAATTCACATAATTAGTTCGTCTTCTAGCATTTGTAATTTCATCAAGGCAGCCCTACAGTGTCTCAGACCCCAGTGCTTTAACAATGGAAGGAGGAATCTCTTTCTTGGAACAGAAAAGAATTTACAACATAGTGTCATGTACAAAGTTGACTGTTTTGACACATTATCACAGGGACATAAATCCATTTCTCCTGACCAACAGTTTTCCACCGGAAAAGTTATCATTCTAAAGAAAGAATTCCCCCTAAATCTAGTCAATAACATGCGCACATAACAGCTTTGCACCTTGATCAGTTATTGCTGTTAACCCTGATCTTTGCGGATTAAAAAATTGTCCATCACTGATTTTTTACTTTTCTCAGCTAACCAATGCCTGTTCTCAAGAAACTGCATGCATATATGTTTTCGTTTTTTCCTAGGGACTGTAACTAGACATTCTGGAGTATCAAAATAGTCCGAGTGTCCGATATCTGTAAGGAATCTTTTCACATAGCTAAGCCATGGGATCCTTTTGACACCCTGTAATTCTAGACAATCCGTTATCACATTCCTGTTTAGATCCGTTTCCTCAGTTGACCACACTTTGTGCCACAACAAAATGGGATCAACTTTAATTTTATCGGAGACGTAATCCATACCAAGTTCTTGGTGGCAAACAAATGTTGCAGTAGTCGGGGGGACTGCTAGTAGATAGCGGAGACATTTATTTTCTCCCCGCTTAATTAGTTTAGAATCAGTTATACCCCAAATGCCTGTGCCATAGGTCGCAGTGGACACACACTTTGCTCTAAATATATCCAGGAGAACTGAGATTGGGCATCCTCCTAGTTTGTTGGCAAAATATCTCACTGCCCCTGCTGCTCTTGTAAATTGCATGTTCCTTGCCTCCATTGCAGAGGTCCACGTTCCCTTTTTATCGAAATTGATTCCCAGATATGAGAACGTCTCTGCCTTGGCTAATTTTTCACCTGAAAGGAAGATGTTACATTTCGGTGACTTCCAGTGGCACAAGACACGGTGAAAGTTTTACTTATATTTATTTTAAGACCTCTCTCACACATGTAGTCAGAAAATCTATTCACTGCTCTTTGTAGACCAATTTGGGTTCTCGCCATAATGACTGCATCATCTGCATAAAGGAGGATCGGTACTGGGGATTGTTTAATTCTAGGATAGTCAAACTGCTCTTCTGTGAGGTGGGATGCAACACTGTTAATATAAAAATTAAAAAGAAAGGGCGCTAATATACATCCCTGTCTGACTCCCTTTTGAATGTCGAACTTGGCGGTACATTCGCCCTTTGTTCCACGCCTCACTCTAGCCCCAGCACCCCTATATAATTCTTTTATGGAGACTATCAAGTCAGATTCTATACCTAGTTGTGCTAGTGTGGTCCATAGTTTCTCGTGGTTCAGGCAGTCAAATGCCGAACTTAGGTCCACGAAACATAAGAACAAGTTTTCCTTTTTGGCCATAATGTATTTGGAAACAATTAATGCTAAATTCAAACCTTGTGACGTGGTACCTAGTCCGGCCCTGACTAGTATTACAAAGGTTCTAATCATATTTAACATTAGCCACCTCTGCAGATAAACCTAAAGGAGTATGAGCATTTGTGAAGCAGGAGACAGCTCCATAAAAGGTCTCCGAAGTCGCTGGGCAAGTTTTACTAACATTGTAAGCTGTATTTGCACCACAAAAGTGAGTCAAACGAGCGCACAATTTATTTTTAGTAACTTACTTTTCAGTGCAAAAACATAAACCAGTGCAAAGCACTGCTTTGCATTAATTACTATCAAGGGTAGGTTCCATGAGTGGTGGATAGGCATTTCCATTAACCACCCAAGGTTTTAACAGAACACCCTATCTACTAACAATAGTACACAGGGTTTAGCACTTGAAAGCAGGCATTAGAAGGAGAAGCATTTTTGTTTCTCCTTTCTTTTCTGAATTTGCACATTTGCTGCACTGTACAGCATACACACACAAAGCAGGAAATGTTTCAAAAGTTGTCTTGGCATTGTACTTTGTACTGGAAGGTATCCCTTCCAATACAAAACCTATGCTAGACCCATATACACACCCTTGCACTAGGATCCCAAGGTGTGTGCGTGGCGCTCGGCAGCAAAAACGAGAGTGCCACATCTTCATAGATATGGCACTGTCCTGCTCTCTCCCTGTCATGCAAAGCAGTGCAACATTTTTTGGCTGCTGTGCTGATTGGGTGACACTTTGGTAAATCTGGCCCGTTGTGTCTTGGCCCATAGTATAATGGAGTTGTATTTGGTTCTTTTTCTCTCAAAGTAACTTGGTAACATTTAAAAATGTGGGACCTTTAGATTTCTAGGTTAGTGGCTGCATCTAAGCCAGTGTTAGCACTAAGGACCACATGTTGCAAAATTACAGGTTTTGTGAGCACCAAAGTGATTATCTTTATGTACAAAACTCCTTTTACGAGTTGGAAATACAATTAGACTCATAAAAAGGACTTTTGTGATTGTTTCTTAATGGCCAAGAGGAGGGATCATAAAAGTGGTTCCCCCTTCCCTTTCCAAATAAAAAAGGAATTTATTGATAGCTTGCCACTGATAACGCTGGATTCTTATCTTTTCTTTTATCTTATCCTACCAATTGTAAGAATACTCGGTCAATTGGATCTTTATTATCTGTAATGTAATGTAATGTAATGATGATACTTGTAAAGCGCACTGTTACCCCATCTCGGGGTGTCCTGGCGCTGAAGACCGCTGGGGAACCCGTCCTGGCTTTCCCTGTGAGATGGTCCCTTCTGGGTATCTCCAAGGTGAAACCAGGCATCCCCGGCGTCTGTGGGGGGCCGTTGTAGAGATGAGGCAAGCTTAATGCCCAGAGTTGCTGAGTGTGATCCTTGGTTAGAGTAGGCACCGAGGCGAGAATTATCCAGTCCGTTGACCCTGGTCCACAACCCTGCCGCCTCGGGAATTGAACCCTGGTCCCAGGCCATTCTCTGCTTCCGGGTCTGCCGCCTCTAACCAGTGAGCCACACCACTCCACTCCACGCTCCATCTGCTAAGAAGTGTAAATGGGAAACTCATTTCATTCATAGTTTTACAAAAAGACTAGGGCGACTCAAATTCAAAGGACCACTGACTACGAAATCAAAAGTTAAAGGATTTATTACAAAGCCAAAAATAACTGAACATACAAGCACCTCATCAAGAGATGGGCACTAATACAAACATAGTCCTACTCGTCTGACTCAAAATAAGTAGAATAGTTAATTCTAAAAGCATCAGACATGCAATGACTGCTCCAATCTCTATTTTAGTCTTCATTAATCTAGGAAAGAAAAGCAATTAATCTGTCCCTACACTGATGCTGAGGTGGCATCCCTACTTAGCATCATTCCCAGGCGAGAGAGAAAAAGGTGTCAGTAGTGAAGAAGTACACTCACTTTTCATAGGTAAGTAGCCAAAGCTACAGAGCTCGTTCTAAGATGCTCCTTCTAACTTCCCCTCTAGTCTTCAAATCCTCCACTCTCCGAGGCCCTAACCCTAATACAAAATCACAAAACAGTAAAACACTCCCTTTTCACGTCTCTTCGGACAGGTCTTCTTTCCTGTACTTTTCCATTGAAACTCTGACTTCATCCAGAAACGGCTGATGTGTCCTTGGGTCCCAGGCACTGTCTCCACTGAAAGTATCATATCTGCATTCCTATACAGTCTCATGGCGGATTCTCCTACCATCCTAACTCCTAAAAGAAAAGGGTTATTCTGCCTAACGAGATGTGTGTCTTTGCACCTGCAACAGAAAGCATGTGAGCAAAGCAACCTTGCACGCACACCAAACCTGCTGACTACATTCGACTGAGAGCCTTTCCCAGGAAAAATACATTTTGGGCCTGCAATATTAAGCTAACTTAAGAAATCTTTAACAAACCTCTCATAGCAACACCTAGAAAATCATCTAGGTCTTTACAGGTTTAAACATACATTTCCAAAATCACATTGCAAGCATTGATTGCATTACTCTTCATACATGAATAAGCAAAGCTACACGTGTAGACTTTAATATGGCACAAATTTAACCCTATAATGCATCACTTTATATGTGAACGAATTCATTATGCATCATCTAAAATACATCTTCGATTGAACACTACAATTTACTCTTCATAAATGACATAGTTAAATTTCTATTCGCACTAATATATGCTGCCTTAGTACTACATTTCTAATGACCATACGTTAATACATTCCTGTATATAACGGGGTATTGACTATCTGTGATTATGATGCACCCCTATATTTTTCTAGAATAACATGACGCTCTATCAGGTACGCCCTTTGATGACTAGAGTCATCCCCAAAACCACAACTTCCTTGGAGAAAGAACCGACCTAAACAGAACTTGTTGCCATGCTTTCTCGTTTGCCTCTCTCCATAGTCTTAAGATTCTGATAGTGACTGTCCTGCAGTCTTTCCATCCTTCTCTCTTGTTCTCTAAGTGATCTCTCAATTCTGTTAGTCTTATACTACTTGTAAGCTCTGACAAAACCCCACAAACAAACAAACCACTCAAACCACAACTATAATGAGAGGTTTCAAGACATAACCAAGGAAACCCTTTCCCAAATTCACAAACCAACCTTCCACTTGACTAAACCCTTTTCCAACTTTCTACCAAACTCCTTCTTCAGTCAAATCCTCAATGTCATGACAGATTGTAGTGATGTTACTTAAATATTCTCCAGATCTTTGCTATTGTCTGGTATATAAGTACAGCCCTCCTGAACTTTCAATAATTTACAGACTCCGCCTTCTTTTGCTAAAAGGACATCTAAAGCAAGACGATTCTGCAAAACCATAGTCCTTATCGACAACATCTCTCCTTCCACCAGCAACAGTGACTTTGCTGTGTTCATCAACAACTCATCAACCACAGTCGCCAACCTTCTGATTTGTACATCATTCAAGATCACTCCCAAACCTGGTATCTTTGCTCCAAAAATATCTCCAACCACTGCTCCCGCTATTTCACCTCTTTTTACTCTTGAATGCTTCCCTCCTTCTAGAAGTGCCAAATCCTCTGCATGGTAGATCTTTGGGAAAATATTCACCAAATAACATGTACCATACCATTTCGTAGGTAATCTTACATAAACATTTGTTCCACACACATAATACATAGTTAGTATCACTTGTACAGAACCTTGCAAAAAGTACTTTGCAGAATCCTCTACAGTGAAAACATGATCACATGTAGTCTGTCCCACTGGAACATTCTCGTAATAAGTCTGTTTACGTCTTATACACAACTTCCCTCTCTGCTCCTTATCTAGCGCTACAGGACCCTAGCTCCCTTTTGATTTGTGCAATCTCTCTTCATCGGTCCAATCTACTGGACTGTCTCCTGAATCTTGTACCTGTGTTAGTTTTCTAAATCTATCTTCTACCTGATCTGCAAACTGTTAATGAACAAGTTAGGTTATGTCTCTGGGCATATGCTGTATCCAATTCTAATGACGGTATGAAATACTTCCTAAGCCTATCCTCTTGTTTGTAATAATCATACTTATTCAAATGCTTATAAGCTGGTACTTCAGGAAGCACTGCATGATAATTGGAAAATACATATTCAAAGTGACCTCTTCCATCAAAGATACTAAGCAACAAACTACATGAAATACCATATGTCAGTTGAAGGTGGTGATATTGAATACCCTCGTCCACTGAGGCAGGTAACTGCATACACATGTAACAATCGTTCGCATCCATGGCATCTATATATTCATATAGCAGCTTAGAGTACGGATGAAGCTTGAAATATCCTCTAGCAAGATCTACATAAAATCTATGACTCTCTTTGAGTAGCAAAGCTCTTTCAGCTCCTATGGTGACCTATTTTTTGGCTAGAAGTGGTAGGTGTAGGTTTTTCCTAAACCTCCACTGCCTGCTCATGTGGGACTGAATATGAAGCTTCAACTACTAAGATTATGAAAACTACTACTCCACCTACAACTGTACCAATTATGCACTTGAATCTACCATTCGGATTTCCAGCCTCCATGTTTTCAGAAATGTTTTCAAAGTTCCCAGATCCAGCAATGAATACTCAAGAGTCTCTTTTCTCCTTCTCCAGTTGCTTGCAAACCAGTTCGAACAACACTCTGACATGTCTGGAAGTCCCCTTTTACGATTACAGTTCCTTTTTGACACAGTCCGAAAAAGACTTCCTTAGCCCTCCTCCTTCCTCTACAGAAAGTTCCTAAATTTCTTCTACTTCCACTCAGACCTTAGTTATCTTCTTTTGACTTATTTACAACAAAATTCTCTTTTAGTCAAAAATATGAGTAGCTCCAATTATCTCTATAACGTGCTGCAAAAGTTCAAGACGAAGAACAATCCTTTCATGAGACAGAGCTTCATAGCCAAACGTAGGAAATATTAACCTGTGCAAAATCAAATAACACATTCTGCTCAAAACAGGTGGAGCTGGAACCGTGATGGTTATTACTCCTTCAATTTCAAGTCCTGGAACCAACAATACTGCATCTATTTTCACGTTAGGACTATTGCTGATCACTGTCATGGTCCTCAGCCTCCCGGAACTCACCACTCCTGGCATCAGTCACAATATACGTCCACTCCAGAGTAGCGTATCTCTGACAAGACACTCTAGTTCGTCTTGATCTTCTCAGACCTCCAAGAGCTTGCCCTTCTTCGCTCTCCTCTGATTCTTCAGACACAGGAGCAAGATCTCTCTCAAAAACCAGTCGCAGATTCAGTTGCCTCTGTCTTTCAGGCCACGCTTCCTCTGTGCTTTTAGCTCTTCTGCTTTCCTCTCGCTCACCCTGCACACCACTTCCTTCTGCTGAGGCTAATTCTGGACCACTCCCACAGCAACTTTCTTCCTCTGAATCGATATCGAAGTTGTGGTTATTGTGACCCTCCTCAGCTTGGCCTGGTGAGCAACCAGCTTCGTCAGCGACCCTCACAGCTTGTCTTGTCCAATCCTGTGGCTGTGCCACCACAGCTCGATTTTCATTCGGGAGAGGAGCTGTTTCTTCCAAGGGTGCTGAAGCTCTGCAGGTGTGAGGAGCGTGCACCCACTTTGGCAATCCTCCACACTTCTCTGCAGTGTTCATTGTCAGTATTACTTGGTAAGGGCCAGCGAACATCCAAGCAACTCTTCCTCACATGCTTTTGGACAAGCAACCAATCCCCTGGACACAGGTTGTGACTAAAGATCACTTGAACCTGGAACAACAGCAGCCTGCACCTGATGGGACACAGAATGGACCACATCAGTGAGTCCCTTTCAATAATCAAGTATTAGATCATCTGTGATGTTTATCAAGGCTGTCTATGGCACTGCTGGTAACCTCATAGCCCTCCCCATCAATATTTTGTGAGGTGAAAGACCTGTTCTCCTATCTGGTGTACTGAGAACACTCATTAGCACCAAGGGCAAAGCATCAGGCTATTTCAGAGAGTAGACAAACACACTTTTGCCATTTGGGCTTTCAAAGACCCATTAATCTGCTCCACTATTCCAGAAGCCTCTGGTCAGTAGCTACAATGGAGTTTCTAGTCAACGTTCAAAGCTGTGCAAAGCATCTTCATGATCTCACTGTGGGAGTGTATTCCTCTATTCGATTCCAAAGAGGTCGAAAAACCGAATCTCAGTATCAATTTCCTCAACAACAACTTAGCTACAGTGAGTGTATTGCAACTCCGTGTTGGGTAAGCCTCCAGTCATCTCGAGAACACACATACCACCACCAGAATGTACCTCAACCCATTGCACTTAGGTATCTCAATGAAATCCAACTGAATTCTATTGAAAGGTCCCCCCAACCTCTCGATGTGACTCAGGGTAACCACAGTCTTCTTTCCAGCACTCATTTGTTGACAAGCAACACATCTCTGACATACAGCTTCAGTCACCGCACAAAATCGTGGATTGTCCCACGTCTGTCTGAATACTCCCACCCTTGCATCTCTGCCTAGATGTACTCCACAATGAATTTGTCTTGCCATTGGGTTCAACAGGTCATCCGGTAATACACTGCTTGACCATCATTTGAAAGGCAAATGTCAACATCAACTGTCTCATATTCTGACCCCATCCACATACTTTTCTCCTGTTCTGAAACCTGTTCCTCAGGCGCTTGAGTTCATTCCAAGTGTCTGCTATGGCTAACATCATGTTGAACTCGGTTATTTCTTGGCATCTCCTGCATAATCTCCAGTGAAAATACAACCCTGTTCAGCTCAAAAACGTGCAACTTCATCAGTGTATTTATTGCAGAGAGAGACAAAATCTGTCCCCCTCCCATGAGCTGTGTATTTCACCACAGCAATATCTCTCGTGGGCTGCAAGGCTTCCAATAGTAGCCTCACAAACTCCCCGTTCCCAATAGGAGATCCAGATGATGTCATGTAACCCCTCTGAGACCATAACTGTCCGAAGTCATGAACTACACAAAATCCATATTGACTGTTGGTGTAAATGGTGATTCAAATTTGATCAGCGACCAGACAGGCACGAGTCAAGGCAATGATTTCAGCTACCTGAGCAGAGTATACTCCTTCTAGGCAAGCAGCTTCAACCACTCCTGTAATGGTACATACAGCAAATGTTGCTCAAGACTGACCGACACTGTCTCTTAAACATGAAACATCAACAAAGAATACACCATCAGGGTCAGACAGAGGTTCATCAACAATGTCAGGTCTCAGTTTGGTGCAAAGTTCAGTCACAGCGAGACAGTCATGGTCCTCACAATCTTCATCAATTGTGTTCGGTAAGGGCATCAGCGGTAGAAAAGGGGGTGGTAATGGACGGAGCATCTGAACAAATCAAACACTCACACCCAGTCAAAAGATCTGGGTTTAATCCATCACCGTTCTTTAGCCCACTCTGCCACCCCAGTTGAGACATGCCTATATGCAAATCAGTCTGACCCTTTGCTTTTTAGTGGCAAAGTGAGCAAGGGACTCACGTCTGAGTTCGGGCTGCACTGTTCCCATGAGGCACAGGGTCAGACTGATTTGCATATAGCCATGCCTGAACTGGGGTGGCAGAGTGGGCTAAAGAACGGTGATGGATTAAACCCAGATCTCTTGACTGGGTGTGAGTGTCTGATTGATTCAGAAGCTACGTCCATCACCAACCCCTTTTGTACCGGTAAGGGCATCAGAGCAGCTGGGTTTAAAACAGAACACCTTCTTAGAGTCACATTCTCCGCAGCAAGTATGGCTTTCTCGTAACATGTGAGTCTATTGTTGGTCAGGTGCTGTGTTTTTGTCCTCATCATCAGCAGTTCAAAAGAATGTTGTACATACACAATCAAAGAATGCCCCATAACAATGCTTTCACATCTTTCAATGCTGACACCCGTTGCAGCAACAGGCTTGAAACATCCGGGCAATGCTGATGCTACTAGTCCTAAAGTAGCAGAGAAATAGACAACTGGTGTATGGACACCTCCATGATCCTGAGTCAAAACTGATAATGCACAACCTTCTCGTTCACAACAGAATAATAAAAAAGGCTTATTCGAATCAGGCTTTCCCAGAGCTGGAGCACGACATAGGCCGTCTCTCAACTCCAAAAAAGCCTTCATACAGTCATTGTCCCATGGTACCGGATCACTCACATCCTTGTGGGTCAGCCTCTTTGCTTTCAGGGAAATGTTGGGAATCCATTGGTGACAGTAGCCATCCATCCTGACTTCCCTCTGTGTCCATCTGTAGGCATAGCCATATTAATGAATTGCCTCAATTCGATCCGGTGACACCTTTCGCTTGCCCTTCTCTATACTGTGACCCAAATATTGCACCTCATTCAGACAGAACTCTAACTTGTTTGGGGAAACCTTGTGTCCATTCTCTGCCAAACGATTCAGTAAGGCAATGGTGTCAATTCTGCAAGCATCCTCTGTCTTGAACGCGACAAGAAGATTGTCTATATACTGCACGAGAACTGAGTTCTGCGGCAACACAAGACTCTACAGGTTCTTCTTCAAGATCTGATTAAAGATCAATGGACTTTCTGTATACCCTTGAGGGATACGACACCATGTTAACACACAGTTTTCCAGCTTAAAAGCAAAAAGGAATTGGCACTCCTCATGAAGTGGTATCAAAAAGAAGGCTCGAAACAGGTCAATCACCGTGAACCACTCCGCTTTACATTGAATCTGAAACAATATCACTGATGGATTCGGTACCACTGGACAACATGGAACAACTATTGTGTCGACTATTTGCAGGTCTTGCACTATCCTAAATTTCCCACTTGGTTTCTGCAATCCCATAATGGGTGAGTTGCATGGACTGCCAAATATTTCTTTCAGGATTCCCTGCTTGATCATTGATTCGATTACAGGCTTTATTCCTCCGATCGTTTCTGGTGACAGATTAAACTGAGGTATTCTTGGAAACTCGACGTTTTGCTTAACCTGGATCTTAACTGTCTCAACTCCTTTAATCAATCCAATATCCTCTCCTGTGAAATCCCACACCTTCAGCAAGACTGAATCTCTCTAGTCAGGTGGAAGTTACCACAGGGTACATCGCAATGCACAAGTGCTGGTATGAAACCTTAAAGGTGGCATCATTGTTGTTGGTGTGCAATTCCACTCCCTTGGGGGTGCAATAGATGGTAACTAGACAAAAAATCGAAAAAATATAAAGAATGGACATAATATCAAATTCAAAATATAGAATGGACATAATATCAAATGGACATAATATATTGGTTAATAATATTGAAATGCAGGTAAGTAATATCAGCTGTCAAATTATCAAAATACATAATATAGGCATAAAAATATATCGAATTTTTAATAATATTGTTTTTTTACAGTGTTTTTTGTTATTATATGTGTTAAAAGTGTATATTATTTTTGTAATGTATGTTTAATTTTTTTAAGTAATTAATGTTATGTTATTTAATTTGTATGTAAATTAATTCCGTAGCGGGTTGTGGGTTTATAACGGAATAGGGTGGGAAGTAATTTAATTATAGTAAATTAAATATACATTTTTGGGAATTATTACTTATTTTTAATTTCATTTTAGTTCTGTAGCGGGTGGTTGGATTTATAGGGGAATAGGGTGGGAAGTAATTTAATTGTAATTGAGTAAATATTGGTTTTAATGCATTTCCTTTGATCATTTATTGTTAATTATTATAAATTTTTAGTAATTGATTAATTGATAATTATGTTAACTGTATTAATTTATTATTCAGAGTGGGTTGTGGGATAATAGGGGAATAGGGTGGGAAGTAATTTAATTGTAATTAAGTAACTATTGAAATTATTTTTGTGTATTGATAGTTAATTTATTGTTAATTAGTAATTTTGTTATAACTGATTACATTTTGGTTTTGATAAAGAATTGGTTATTAATTAATTATTCCTAGGTAATTAAGTTTGAATAAATAATAATTATTGGTATTTTTAATATATTCATTATTAAATATTTTGTAATTGGTAATTAATTTTAATTAATTAGGGAATGGTAATTTTTACCCCTGCGCTATCCAACGCTTTCCCTACTGTACTGTTGCATTCACTGGAGTGGGAATAGTCATTTTTACCCCTCCGTTATCCAACGCTTTCCCTACTGTTGCACTCACTGGAGTGGGAATAGTAATTTTTACCCCTACGCTATCCAACGCTTTCCCTACTGTTGCACTCACTGGAGTGCGAATAGTAATTTTTACCCCCACGCTATCCAACGCTTTCCCTATTGTTGCACTCACTGGAGTGGGAATAGTAATATTCACCCTCCTGCTATCAAACGTTTTCCCTACTGTTGCCTCACTGGCGTGAGAATAGTAATGTTTACCCTCCCGCTATCCAACGCTTTCCCTACTGTTACACTCACTCGAGTGGGAATAGTATTTTTCCCCTCTCGCTATCCAACGCTTTCCCTACTGTTGAACTCTCTGGAGGGGAATAGTCATTTTCCCCCCTAAGCTATCTAACGCTTTCTCTACTGTTGCACTCACTGGAGTGGGAATAGTAATTTTCACCCCTACGCTATCCAACGCTTACTTACTGTTGCACTCACTGGAGTGGGAATAGTACATTTTACCTACGCTAAAAATATTGAGTATTTTTTATTAAGTTAATATATATATGTATTAAAAGATAAGAATGCATGTTTATTTTTTTAACTTACAATAATTATTTATTAATTTTAAGGTTATGTAAGTATTTTTAAGTATGTTTTAGTTAATTATATTTAATATTTCATACATTTTACATACATTTTAAGACATTTAAAAAATTTGATATTTTAACAACTATATTATTGGATTCGATATTTTTGTACTAACCTGTTCATAGATAGGAATTCGATATTCTGACATTCTATATTTTGTCCACGATATTTTGGCAGGTCAATATTTTGCACCTTGATATTCTGTCAGTGATCCACAATAGATAATGCAGTTAAGCTTACACAAAAGATCTCTTCTTAGCAGACTGGGCTCGAGCCGCACACCAGAGTCAGAGTCAAAAATACTTTATTCGATTATTTTAAAATCCTAAAAGTATACTACACATACAAATACACAAGTATACACAGATATACACAAATCAACAATGCAATTCATTTTTTTTTAATTCAATTAATTAATGGGGAATGTAGACAATTATTAAAAACAGATAAAAACAGTTAGGTGGGGAAAGTAGGAAACAATTAAAAAACATTAACAATTAAAAACATTAAAAGAGACTTCATGTACCCTAAATTTGGCATATTGAAGAAGATTATATGTAATTTCATTTACCGAGTTACTTAATCCCCCAAAAAATGGACAGCTCTTGTCAGTATAAAGTTGGACTAGTCCTGTGTACATTCCGTCATTGGGGTTCTCAGCAGTCTATTCCGTTTAGCACGCATAGATGTTACCAAAAAATTTGCAACCCCAAACATCACAGTGGGGGACACCATAAGTTGTAAAAACATCAATGCGGGTTTCACCTGCTTGAATCCCTTGTCCCTCAAAAGTGGTATGATGTATTTCTTTCTGCCCTCAGCAAAAAAAGGGCAGAAAAAGACAAAATTTATCAAATCTTGATCAGTAAAGTTATCACATTTGCATGGGACATTTTCATTAGGGGTACACCATTTCATATATTCACCCAATAAAAGATGCACTTGATTAAAACGAAATTTCGTCAGAAGCCATCGGTGATATGGTCTGTTCACAATAGTCAAATAAGGCTGCATAGTCATGGTTGATATTACTGAATAATGTGCCCTTACTGTTGGTTTCTCGATTTCCTGGGCTTCACGATAGATCTTTCTGTTGTTCGTGAATTGTACTTTTATCCAAGTAACATCATCTTTACACAGTCTTTCGGGGTTAAAATAAAGTTCTGGGCGACCCAATTGTATAGCAATGGTTTTAATATGTGTCAACCATTTTATATCTTTGGCTCTATCTCGCCCCATACAATCGCTGATGATTTTATGATTTAATGTCAAACTAGGGTTCAGCCATAGTTTCACCCAAAGGAGTAGTGGGGCCATTTTAAGTGTATCCTCAATATAGCCTATCCCTCGTTCCGTATGCACTGCGAAGGAAGGGGTAGAATGTGGTAGGCCCATTAGAGAATGCAGGATTTGTTCTCTTCTTTCTGTATTGGGGTAGGATCTTTATAACCCCATATCCCAGCACCATATCTTGCTAGAGCTAAAGTTTTGGCTCTATACAAGGTCAAAATGGCTTCTGTGGGTTTCCCTCCCAGCCTTTTCGCGAAACTCAGTATGGCCGCAGATGACCTGCGCACAGCCATCGCTTTATTAGCAATCTGGGGAGTCCAGGTGCCAATGTCATCGAATATTACTCCTAAATAGGTGAATATTTTAACTTTTTTCAACACAACACCATTACATTGCAGGGTTTTTGTAATTTTCTTTCCTTTCCCCAGTGACATAACATGTGACTTTTCCATATTCACAACCAGGTCTAATTTCTGCATAAAAGTCCCAAAAGAATCGAGGAGCCGCTGTAAGCCATTTGGGGTTCTAGAGATAAGGACCGTATCATCGGCATACATCAGTACGGGCAATGGAATCCCTCCCATGCTGGGTATATCTGGTGTAGCAGTAGATAAAATTGTGTTCAATGAATTGATATACAAGGAAAACAGCATGGGGGCCAGGATGCACCCCTGTCGTACACCTCTGGCTGATCTAAACCCAGTAGTACATTTCCCGTCCATTGTCATATGCACTGATGCAGTCAGGTCTCTGTGCAAGTATGCTAAAAAATTTACAAGAGCCTGTTCCATGCCCAGCTCCAGGAGCATTGTCCACAGCCTCGACCTATTTACTAGGTCGAAGGCTGTGGACAAGTCCATAAAAGCCAAATGGATTGACCCCCTGGTGGCAACAGTATATTTACTGATGGTCATGTACAAATTAAGGCACTGGTCCTCTGTACCTCTCCTAGTTCTAAATCCATATTGGGCGTTACACAAAATTTCGTTTTCCTTTTCCCACTTGTTAATTTTATCTAGGATGACTTTACCTAATATCTTGAACGAAGAATCGATCAACCATATCGGTCTATAACACCTTGGGTCACCCCTTTGGCCTTTTTTAAAAATGGGAATTATGATGGAGTGTGACCAGGAAGCGGGTATACTAGATTTGTCCATACATGCTAGGTTAAAAACATTTGCAAGGACTATAGACCACACGTGGGGATGTGCCTTGTACATATCTGCGGGAACCCCGTCCGGGCCGGGGGCCTTACCACCCGCAGTGTCTTCTATGGCTTTTTGCACTTCCTTCACTGAAATTCTCAGCGAGTTTCTGTGGTGGTAAATTTTATGGGGGTGAAAGGATTAGTAACGGTCTTACTGCCATAGATAGTCTCAAAGTAGTCCAGCCATTGTTTCTCGGTAATGTTGACCTCCATCACCTCATTTTCTCTTCCATTAAACAGAGGTGTATTCACTATGGACCAAAACTTAGCACTGTCCCTCAGGGTTAATCTGTCATATAATGATTCCCAGGCCTTGGCTTTAATTTCTTTCTTACGTGCCTCAACCGTTATTTTATACTCCTTCCTCAGTCTAGTCACTTCAACTGTGTCACGCGGTGTACTTTTCAGGGCATCTAGCAAGGTTTTATGAGCCTTTGAGCACTCAGCATTGAACCACCCGTGCACTTTGCGGGGCTTATGATTAGGTTTACACGTGAGAGACTGTGCTACATTTTTACATATTAGTTCAAAGGCATTTAATACATTCCCTCTAACGGTCAATGGGTCTCTACAAATGCTTAATTCTGTTCCTACTTTGTCACACAATTCATTAAGAAAGTCATCAGGAATAATTTTAGACCATTTAACCCGTCTACCCTGGTCATGAGCCCGGATTTTTGTAGGGTAAATTAGTTGAGTTCCATTATTTATTATGGTTGGATTACTGTTATTTAATTCCATAATTACAGGGTTATGGTCACTAAATGTCGACTGAAATGCATTATAGGAGATGACATTTTTAAGCATACTGGGTGACACAAAAATGAAGTCAATTATTGTGTTACTACCCCTAGCGCTATATGTCGCAACTCTATCTTTGGGGTTTACAAATTCGGGTTCTAATATATCTATATCTATCAGCAGTTCTTCTAGAGCACCCCCTTTAGCTGAGTGTTCAAAGTGCGAATGGGCCAAATAGTCATCTTCCAAGCAAACTCCATATTGACAGCTCAATTCACATAAGTGTGTATTAAAATCACCCAAAAGTATGTAGTGAACAAAAGTAGATTGACTCATTTTGTACTCATTTAAAAAATCGGTCAGCATATGAATATTATCACTGCTTGTGTGCCTTCTATAGCATTGTAAAAATTAACATAAATAATTTTTTCCCCCGTGCTCATGAGAACCTCTAAAACTAAGCAATTGGGGGAATTTGCATTTAAAATTTTCATCACCCCCATATTACTCACTGAGATTAAGAACCCTAATCCTCCCTTATTTCTCCCTATATGTGACTCTTGGGCTGGTAAGAAATGGGATACATAACCTTCTATCCAAAAGTTACATTCAGTGTCCCAAGTTTCCTGCAATGCATCCACATCATGTTGTTTTATAATTTCCAGCCATAATATGTCTTCCCTTTTGGATCGGAGACCAGAAATGTTCCAAGTCATTATTTTCAGATTTCTAACTTCTGCGATTTCGCAGAGCTGTTCCTCCTCCCCCTCTTGAAGAGACAGTCAGTTATTATCATCAAGATCTGATAAGGCTGCAAATCTATTTCCCAGTTCCAAGTTAGGAGTAGTATCCACTGTGTGCTTGTTATTGTAGTTCGTTTGGAAGCTTGATGGCTGTGTTGCCCAGGTAGCTAGACGGGCATTATGTCGTGGGATGTTTATTCTTATATTCGTCAAGGGGGGTTGTTGTACTGGGCGAGGATAGAAAAAACCCAGTGGAACTGCACGAATTTGTCCCAGTGTAATATTTGTAGCATCCCAAAATAACCTAGTACAAACATGGGGTCTGTTAAAGTTTATTATGACACAGTCGTCAGAGAAACATTTACTTGTGGGTCCCAGCCAGGCTACTCTTCTTGCCAGACTTATAGATGCTGAGATATCCCTTGGGCCCGAGCAGTTTGTGTCACACCAACTCTTTACGTTTTCCATAAGGGTAGACTGGGTTTCTGACTCTCCTGGTTTAAGTATCGGGACATTAACCAATACTGCCACAAAGGGGGTTGCCTCTGGAGGTAAATTGACCATTGGTTTTAGGTGTTGTCCATTACCCGATCCTTGGCTGATTCTTTTAGAACGGCCCTCTTCATTGGGGTTAGGTCTATTGTTGTGCTTGGGTTTAGGAATATTCTGAGGAATTGTATATGGCACTTTGTCAGTCGTTTTAGTTTTGGTTATAGAGTCCAAGATAGGAGTAAGTGGTAAGGATGTCAGATCTGACATAATTGGGGCAGTATTTGTCTCTTCCATAGGATGGCCTTGTTGGTTCAAAGGCTGCTGTGGGACCAAGGCTAAGTGCTCCGTTACCTTTTTGAGTAACAGTGAGTTCATTCTATCACATCTGCTCAGTATACCAGATACACAGTCTTTTAGTGTTTCCACGATATCATTGGAAATCTTAATCAGTGTAGTTTCAATGGTGTCTGTTAGGACCCTTTCGATCATTTCCTTTAACGAACCTTCAAGCTTAGTTGGGGGTTGCCGTGATTTTCTGATAAATCTATTTTGCTGAGCTTGCGTTTTATGGATTTTCACAGTTTTTCTGGCTTTTTGCAAATTGTGTACTTCCCCCTCCGAAGTTTGGGCGTGCTCAGGGACCTCAGTAACAACTATAGGGTCTTCTTGGCATATTGTGTTTTGGTGCTCAAGTACAATGTCATTTACAGTAGCAATGATAATATTGGGTTCTAGAGTTATCGGTTGTCTCTGGGGTATCGGAATCTCTATAGGATCCACGGATGCACCATCCAACCCAAGTTCCCGTTCTTTCTCGGCGATTTCTTTATTTAGCTTCCCCACCGCTGATGTTAAATAGGTCATGATATTTTCAGAAGCATTAGATTTTCGTGCAATTTTGACTTTACTGGTGCCCCCTGTGATAGAAGTCTGAAGCTTTCTCTTACCCATTCTTGCGATGTAGATTTAAGGGACGTGGCCTGTCCTGTCCTCTGTCGTCCCCTGACGGCCACAGACGGCCCGCCCTCTGCCTGGGCTCCGCCCGCGCGTGTCCGCGACGCGGAGGAAGCTGCTTCCTTTTGTGCGCCTCCTGGCGCTGTGGACAGGAAGTGGGCGGTGTTATTGCAAGGCAGGCTGGGAGCTGTGGTCCGCCACGCTCTGCGGCCGTGCGATGGAGCTGCTCGGCGGCGGGGGCGACCACAGCGTCAGGGACCCAGCGGCGCGGTGATGATCTCCCAGGTTAGTGCTGTGACCCCTCCTAGGGTCGGTGTCCGGTTGTTTGTTCCCCCGCTCTTCAGTGGGAGCTGCTTCCTTTTGTGCGCCTCCTGGCGCTGTGGACAGGAAGTGGGCGGTGTTATTGCAAGGCAGGCTGGGAGCTGTGGTCCGCCCCGCTCTGCGGCCGTGCGATGGAGCTGCTCGGCGGCGGGGGCGACCACAGCGTCAGGGACCCAGCGGCGCGGTGGTGATCTTGCAGGTTAGTGCTGTGACCCCTCCTAGGGTCGGTGTCCGGTTGTTTTTCCCCCACTCCTCAGTGGGAGCTGCTTCCTTTTGTGCGCCTCCTGGCGCTGTGGACAGGAAGTGGGCGGTGTTATTGCAAGGCAGGCTGGGAGCTGTGGTCCGCCCCGCTCTGCGGCCGTGCGATGGAGCTGCTCGGCGGCGGGGGCGACCACAGCGTCAGGGACCCAGCGGCGCGGTGGTGATCTCGCAGGTTAGTGCTGTGACCCCTCCTAGGGTCGGTGTCCAGTTGTTTGTTCCCCCCGCACACCACAAACTGATGTCTATCTCGGAAAGCTCCTATTGTCACAGGAATCGGCTCAGTCAATGGATATGTCATTTTCTTGTTGCTACTCCTGCAACTTGGATTGATTGTCCTGAGAGGGGTAGGTTGGGAACTACTGCTGATCTTACAGTAGAACGGGTAGCACCAGTGTCAGCCAAAAAGGGGGTGGGATGACCGTCAACTACAGCTTCTCCAAACGGTCACCTCTGGTCTACCTCCAAGACTGCCCCAAGAGTGCAGTCTTCCTCCCCCCTAAGGCACCGTCATGCCAACGGATCTGGGCTGTACTTGTCAAATCTATCAAAGAGAGGCATCTGCTGGTACGTCCGTGTCCCTTGCGGGATTCTCAGTGGCTGGGGAATCTGTGCTTGTGGAACCAATGTCCCCCCTTTCATCGATCTTGGCCCCAACACAGTAAAACCCTTTCGGGCACCTGTACTGCCTCTACTTCCTGCTGCAGGTGATTTACTGGATTCAAGGGATACTCGTGTTTCCAATGCCCTATCTGGTGACAAAGATGACATGCAGTGGTCTTTTTCAGTGTCGCCACATCCATTCCTGCTCTGAGGTCTACCGGTTTTCCCTTTCCCTGATCCTGACCATTCTGTATTCCTCCCCGATTGCGTCCCTGTCTTCTCTCTAACGTCCCTCCACTTGGCTGCATCTGGAGTCCCTTGTCAGCATCAGCTAATCTTTAAGCTTCCTATGTTTTGAGTCCACCTCATCACTGCAATACCTGGCATATTGCAGTATTTCGTCCACTGGCTTGTTCTGCCAGCAGATCAAATGCTGTTGAATCATAAGGCTAATCTCTGGTCTCAGACCCAAGATAAACTTTGAAACAAACTGTCCCATATCTTTGAGGTCTAAGGTGTCTAGCCCACTGTACTGTTTAAGGACTTGCAAGATCCTATCATAGTATTCATGTACCGTTTCTTTCGGTTCCTGAACTGTTCGATCTATCTTGACCCAATCAATTGTGGCGCTTTCTTGGACTTCAGCCATGTGATCACCTGGTCCAACTTCTTCAAGACAATAGGTGAAAGGCCAATCATAACAGGGTCCCTATCTGGTTTAGAAGTAGGCCACTCAATTGCAACTTTACAAGGTACCCAAAAATCGCTTGGGACTACAATTTCAAACAATGTATTCAAACCAATCCACAATACCTTTGAGATCTTAACAAATCGATCAACCTGCTTGTACCATTCAACTGGCTTGTCCCTCTGCTTAGGGAAGTCATTTGTGAATGCTGCTAAATCATCTCTACTCCAAGGCACATGCACATTCCCTCCACTAGCTACCTCTCGCAAAGGTAATTCTCTAGTCCTAGCATCCCACTCCTATGTCTCTCCTATGCACTTTTTGGTATTCTTGTTTTTGGACCATCTTTCTTCCCACTTATCGAGCATACTCCATGCACGTATCCATATAATCAATTCCAAATGTGAGTCTTCAACCCAATGACCCTCTTTTCTTCCAGTTCCTGATCACTGTACTGTAACCTGTGACTCCCCTGTAACATCTTTGTTTTGAACAAATCCACCTCGTATTTTTTTGCCAAGTCAGACAGTTTCTCATTTGCCGACTTTGCCTTACAAGTCACATCCTTAGCTACAAATAGTAACTTGTCTGGTTCATAGTGCTACATTCTCTCCAAAGGCAAGTTTCCCTCAATTATCTCATCCACCTCTGCTTTCAGTCTCACTACATCTAACATCCTTGCCCTTATTGCCACTTTCAGAGCCCCTCGACTAGGTGCTCCACTCGATTCTTTGCTTTCACTGCTCTGTTCTCTACATCTATTCCCTTCGGCTGTATCCCCAAGAACTTGTCTGTTCCCTTCGCTTCCGTGGTCCCTACTTCCTGTCATTCTGATTCCTCACGAGTGACGCCGACATTCTTAGGTCTGATCTCGAATCGCAAGGGATCTTGGCCTCGCGGTCCTTCTCTCCATCTGTCCCCTTGATGAGTCTACTGTAGCTTGCAATGGTGTACTTGATTCTATGGGCCTTGATAAATGAGCTATTCCGCTCACTGTGCCATTCCCTACAGAGCTAGTTCTCCCTTCTACTACTGACTGTGATGAACTCACATTTCTCGCTTGATCTGGATTGTACACTGACACTATGGGACCAATGGTAACTGGCACTATAAGAGCATCCGGCAACCTCCTAACATCTGTAACCCCCTTAATTTCTGTACTCTCTGGGGTCTGCGTTCCCGTCCCTCCGGTTGAGAGTTTCCCCACTATTCCTGCACTAGATGGAACCTGTGATTCACCAATTCCCTCTGTTGGTGCTGATTTTCCCTCTTCTGAATCTGGGTTATATGGAGACAGTCTCTCTGATAGCAACCTTTCTATCAAGCTGTAATCTGTATCACTGTCATCTTCCACGCCACTCTTCTTCTGAGTGTTCCCTACCTTGACATTCAACCGGAACAGCCTATCCCCTTCAATGGTTTCTACTCTCCACTTTTTCTCCAATGCATCCTCTTCTCGCATCTTGAAATGCCCTAATCAACTTTTTCACACTTTCCTGACTCCAATCTCTCTTTCTGTTATGGGCTGCCCTAATCCATGCAGCCAACATCTTACTTATACTATCCCTAAGCTAATCCCCTGTTCCTCCCTTATCCCTCCCCTCCGGTGTGTCACACATTAAGCACCCAGTTCGAACCTTATTTCGTACTTGTACTGCAATGTAGCCATTTCCGAAGTGTACCTTCAATGGGGTTTTCCATGCATAGGAGTCTCCTCCTATTCCTCGTCAGAATGGAGATCAGCTAGCGCTTGTACTAACATTTCCCAAACGCTTGCTGTTTCAAGTGCCTTCTATTTTTCAGATGTCTTGCCATTTCAAATCTGAGTGTACTCTCGCTTCTGGCCCATTTTTGCAACTCATCCTTCCACCGCCTGCTATTGGGGCCTTCCTTTGACTTCCAACGCCGTGTTATTTCCCTTTTAGCTAACAATAGCCCCAGATCCACAAATGTACTAGTCAGCTTTGTTTTGGAGGTGTGGGGGAAACAGTGCAGTATGCATGTTGCCATGTCAAATGTTAAGCGCCTTTCTGTGACCTCATTCATTATGCTCCCCACTTCCACCCAATAATCTCCCAATTATGGACACTCCCACAACATGTGTTCCAGCTCCACCCCTTCGCTCGTGTACCTAGGACATGCTGCATCTTCTACCTTGAAGTACTTCTTAACCCTACCTGGTGTCCGATATGCCCTATGTAGTATAAAGAAATGCACCAACTGGAATCGCGCATTCCTCGTGCCCTTCTAAGCCCTACATACTATTTGCACCCATGTGGCTTCCCGTATAGGTTTCCCAACCCCCATTTCCCAGTTTAGCCTCAAATCATCTAGGGGCGCTTATCCCTCATTCAACATTCTGGAATGCAAGCATGTGACCGCCTTAATAGTCCCAGCTGCCATTACTACATATTGGCATACCATCGTTGTTTTGGGTTCTGTTTCCCCTTCTTGCCATTGCAGCCTTATTGCATGAGCTAACGCTGCATGTAATAGGAAAACTCCCCCAAGGGAGATCCTATTGTTCTTGCAAAACCCTGTAAGGCAGCAATTCCGGGGGCATAGGGATGTAGTACTCCCTCTATACGTTGACTACGATTCCAACACATTCGCATTGTTTTCTCTTCTAGGGAGAGATGAGCAAGGTCTAGCTTCTGGTGTAAAATTATAAAGGATAAGACATGTTGAGGCATCCCCCTCCCTCTCAAATTCTCCGGATCCCTAAATTCCATTGCTACCGCCTGCGTCAGCACCTGGAGTTGAGCCGCTAGGTAGTATAGTTCAAAATCTGGGACCGCTAGTCCACCCTCTGCCTTCGGTCGTACTAGAGTTGCTTGGGCAACTCGTTGTATACCAGTTCCCCATAGGAAGCCTATAATCAAGGATCTCAAAGATTTAAAGACCGAGTTTGGTATCCAAACAGGCAGTGTCCTAAAGAAGTATAGATATCTTGGCAGTGCCACCATTTTTAGTAATCATACAAAAACAATGGCTCCTGTGGACAATTACTCAAAAAATATGGTAATATTAATGCACAATGGCAATGTGGGTGATTAGGTAAAAGACGAAAGGCAAGCAAGTGGCATATGCACTAGAAGAATATATTTAAATACCAGCAAAGATAAATACTGATCTTACACATATAGACAATTTACACATTTTATGTACACTTATACAAATTGAAAACAGTGAATTTGTGTCCCAAGTGAATAATTATTAACAAAAAACAAAAAAACATATTTACAAAAATTCATAATGAAAAAAGAGTGACATAGGGTTTCTAATGTGAATTCGTTTTTTGGGAAAGAAAGAGGCGACCAATTATTTAATTTCAAAATTAATATTCAAGTTGCCCAATAATGACAACTTAAAAAACGGTCTGCTACTTTGCGAGTTGTCGACGACGTTTCGACCTTGTATGGATAAAAGGTCTCTTCAGGACTGACTGTATATGGGGCACCTGCTCAATACTGGTAAGATATGTATCTGATACCAATGACACATGAAGTAAGTGAATGAAAGCAACTTACAGAGATCCCAGCCGGTACCCCTGTAGTGACCAGATTTGGTATACTCGTAGTCGGTATACTCGTAGTAGAACGACTCTCTAACAATTCATGAAACTTGCCCAAGGTTCAAGGAAACCTCTGGGCACTTAATGGTGCTATAGAAGAAACAATTCTCAATGCCAATGATGTGGCCAAAGTTTTTCAGGGCTCAGACGGTGCTGGCTCTTTCGTATAACTTGCAACCACCGGACAATCCCAAGATTAATGGCGGCGTCTGCACAATGGCAGGGGGTTCCGAACGATAGTGCGGTCTGCTCGTTGTCTACCAGTTCCCCATAGGAAGCCTATAATCATGGATCTCAAAGATTTAAAGACCGAGTTTGGTATCCAAACAGGCAGTGTCCTAAAGAAGTATAGATATCTTGGCAGTGCCACCATTTTTAGTAAAGCTATGCGGCCCAACACAGATAGAGGGAGTGAGGACCAGAAGGCCATATTGCGCTTTAGAGCTCTCATACATCGTCCTATATTTCCTTCTAGCATATCATTAGCTCCATGATATATGTTTACACTTAGGTATACCAGGCACGTCGGTTCCCAACGCACCTTTCTCGATCCATCTGGGGGGAGCCCATCACGCCTCACCAGGAACAGACATGTCTAGGCCCAATTCACCCATAGCTCTGAAACATCGCCAAACCTTGGTTATAAATTCGCTGCTCCATCTAATGCGGCTCCAGCATCCTCCAGAAACATCAGCAAATCATCTGCATGCAGCGAAATGTACTGCCGATCTCCCCTGAAACCCAGGCCCTCATAGTGCGGTCCTAGTCGAGTTCTCGCCGCCAAGGGCTCTATTGCCAGGGCAAACAATAATGGAGAGAGTGAGCAGCCCTGTCTCATTCCATAAGCTACTCGATACTGGGGTGATATCAGCCCTCCTATTTTCACCCTGGCCACCGCGGAATTATACAGCACCCTGGTCCAGCCCACAAAGTCATCTCCTAGTCCAAAACATCCCAATGTCGTACGTAGGTACGAGCATTCTAAGCTATCAAAGGCTTTTTCTATATCCGCAGAAGCACCACTGGATTTGGGGTGTCTAGGCGTTCTTCCCCCATAATCCTTACTAGTCTCCGTACATTGTTGGCTGTATTTCTAGCGGGAATAAACCCAGTTTGGTCTTCCTGAATCAGACCTGTCATGTGTTACAGCAGGCGGGTCGCTAAAATCCTGCTCAAAATCTTGTAATCTGTAGTCAACAATGATAGTGGTCTGTAAGCTGCTATGTCTGTATTGTCCCGCCCAGGTTTTAACAATGGTATACCAAGCGTTTCCCTCATAGGACACCCCCGTGCCGCACGGCCACCAGCTGCTGCGTGTGCCCCCTCTCCTGGTGCCTCGCTGCCCGGCTCTGCCGCGTGACCACGCCCCCTGCCCTCGGGCGGCGTGTTCCGTCCTGTAGTGCTGCCTGTGTTCCCTGACTGTGCTTCCTGTCTGCCCTGGTATTGTTAGTGTATTTTTTGGGTTTTTTGTTCCCCTCTTGTGCCGTTTTTGCCGCCCTCGTCGCATCCCTCCCCGCTCCCCGCTTCCCGCCATCTCCCTTAACCCCGCCCCTTTTCTTTCTGTACCCTCCCCGCTCCCGCCTCCCAGCTGCTCCGCCCACCCGCGCACTTGGCCTTAAATGGCGACCGTGCGACGCGGGTAAGTGTGACCTAGTTCTAGGACACCCCCGCGCCGCACGGCCACCAGCTGCTGCGTGTGCCCCCTCTCCTGGTGCCTCGCTGCCCGGCTCTGCCGCGTGACCACGCCCCCTGCCCTCGGGCGGCGTGTTCCGTCCTGTAGTGCTGCCTGTGTTCCCTGACTGTGCTTCCTGTCTGCCCTGGTATTGTTAGTGTATTTTTTGGGTTTTTTGTTCCCCTCTTGTGCCGTTTTTGCCGCCCTCGTCGCATCCCTCCCCGCTTCCCGCCATCTCCCTTAACCCCGCCCCTTTTCTTTCTGTACCCTCCCCGCTCCCGCCTCCCAGCTGCTCCGCCCACCGGCGCACTTCGCCTTAAATGGCGACCGTGCGAACGCGCAGCGGTCACGCGCAGCGGTCACGCGCAGCGGGCGCGCCAATTGTGCGCCGAAGGCGCGCCAAAGGTAAGCCCGTCTACGCCCGTCCGCGCCTGGACCGCGCCCAGTGCCAGGACCCCTGGCCCTCGAGGACCCCGACCGACCCGCCTGACGTACACCGCCGCCACCCTCATCGCACTCAACACCAGCCAAGTCCCGGGATGCTACCGAGCCACCTCACGACGCGTCCACGGACCCTTCAGCTGCAACACCTGCAAGTTCACCTGCATCCGGACCTGCCCGACACCAGCACCCGCCAAGCCGAACACCAGCAGCAACCACCTCAAGTGCATCCTGCTCAACACCCGCTCCGTCCACAGACACGCCATCGAACTCTGGAACCTCCTAGACGCCACAGCCCCTGACGTTGCCTTCATCACGGAGACCTGGATGAACGCCTCCTCAGCGCCTGACATCGCCATCGCCATTCCAGAAGGCTACAAGATCACCCGGAGGGACCGCGACGCCAACCAGGTGGGAGGAGGCATCGCCACCATCCACAAGGACACCATCCGCATCACGACCAGCACCGACAACACCCCACCCTCCGCCGAACACCTGCATTTCCAGATCCACACCGACCCGAACACCACCCTCAGAGGCACCCTGATCTACCGACCTCCGGGACCACGCACTCAATTCAGCGAGGACATCGCCGAATTCGTCAGCCCGCACGCCCTCCCCTCCGCTGACTACATCCTCCTGGGGGACTTCAACTTCCACCTGGAGAACAACAACGACTGCAACACCAGCACCCTGCTCAACAACCTCGCCAACCTTGGACTCAAGCAGCTGGTGTCCACCCCCACCCACCTCGCCGGACACACACTCGACGCCATCTTCTCATCCAGCAAAGACATCGCCTTCAGCCACGCCACAGAACTCCACTGGACGGACCACAGATGCATCCACTTCACCTTCAGAAGAACGACGATCCACCACCACCAGCAACAGGTTGCCCGAAGAAGCTGGAACAAGATCACAGCCGACCAGCTCGCCGCTTCCCTGAACCAGCACCCTCCGGCCAGCTCAGCGAACCCCAGCCAGGCCGCCGACAACCTTTTGAAGTGGATCAGCAAATGCGCAGACGAACTCGCCCCTCTGAGGATCCCGCCCAGCAGACCCGGCAGTAAGAGAGCCCCATGGTTCACCGACGAACTCAAGAGCTCCAAGAAGAACTGCCGAGCCCTCGAGAAAGCCTGGAGAAAGGAACCCACGCCAGACAACAGGACCACCCTCAAGCTCGCCACCCGGAAACACCACCAACTGATCCGCACCGCCAAGAAAACGGCTTTCAAGAACCAACTGGACAACAACGCACACAACTGCAAGGAACTCTTCAACATCGTGAAAGAGCTCTCCAACCCAACGCCGGAAACAACGACATCACCCCATCGCAAGACCTCTGCAACTCCCTCGCCTCCTACTTCCACAACAAGATCGCGGACATACACAACAGCTTCAGCACTCAACCGACGCACGCCACGACCGCAGCAACGCCACCCACCACCACCCTCCGCGCCTGGACCCCGGTCAACACCGAAGACACCGTCCACATGATGAACTCCATCCACTCCGGATCTCCGACCGACCCCTGCCCTCACCACGTCTTCAACAAAGCCGACACTGTCATCGCACCCCACCTGCGGGACATCATCAACACCTCATTCGACACCACCACCTTCCCCGAGAGCTGGAAGCACGCCAAACTCAGCGCTCTACTAAAGAAACCTACAGCAGACCCCAGCGAACTCAAGAATTACCGCCCCATCTCTCTACTCCCGTTCCCAGCCAAAGTCATCGAGAAGACCGTCAACAAGCAGCTGGCCGCCTTCCTCGAGACGAATGAATCCCTCGACCCATCGCAGTCCGGATTCCGTGCCAACCACAGCACCGAGACCGCCCTCATCGCCGCCACCGACGACATCCGAGCCCTGATGGACAACGGAGAAACAGCGGCCCTCATCCTCCGCGGCTTTCGACACGGTCTGCCACCGCACCCTAGTGCAGCGCCTCAGCAACGTCGGAATCCAGGAGAAGGCACTGGAATGGATCGTCTCCTTCCTCAACGGAAGAACACAGAGAGTCCGCCTACCACCGTACAAGTCAGAGGCCACCAAAGTCATCTGCGCCGTCCCTCAAGTATCCTCGCTGAGCCCTACTCTCTTCAACGTCTACATGAGCCCCCTCGCGGCCATCGCACGCCAACACAACCTCAACATAATCTCCGACGCCGATGACACCCAGCTGATCCTCTCCCTGACCAACGACCCCGCCGCCGCCAGAGCCAACCTGCACGAAGGGATGAAAGAGGTAGCCGAGTGGATGACGACGAGCCGCCTGAAACTGAACTCAGATAAGACGGAGGTCCTCATCCTGGGCTCCTCGCCCTCCGCCTGGGACGACTCCTGGTGGCCCCCCGCCCTGGGCACCGCACCCAAACCAACGAACCACGCACGCAACCTGGGCTTCATCCTGGACTCCTCCCTCTCCATGACCAGGCAAGTCAACACCGTCTCCTCGTCGTGCTTCAACATCCTGCGCATGCTTCGGAAGATCTTCTGGTGGATCCCCACGGAGACCAGGAAGACCGTCACCCAGGCCCTCGTCACCAGCCGACTGGACTACGGCAACGCACTCTACGCCGGAACCACCGCCAAGATCCAGAAGAGACTCCAGCGCATCCAGAACGCCTCAGCCAGACTCATCCTCGACATCCCACGACACAGCCACATCTCCGGACACCTAAGAGACCTGCACTGGCTCCCGGTCAACAAGAGAATCACCTTCCGCCTCCTTACCCACGCACACAAAGCTCTCCACGATCAAGGCTCGAGCTACCTCAACAACCGCATCAACTTCTACGCTCCCAAACGCCACCTCCGATCTGCCAGCCACGCCCTCGCCACCGTCCCACGCATCCGTAGAGCCACTGCAGGAGGAAGGTCCTTCTCCTACCTGGCCGCCAAGACCTGGAACTCCCTCCCGGCCGACCTGCGCCTGACCCAAGACCACCTCTCCTTCAGGAAGAAGCTCAAGACCTGGCTGTTCGAGCAGTAGCGGCACCCCCCCCCCTCCCAAGCGCCTTGAGACCCTACGGGTAGGTAGTGCGCTCTATAAATGTTTTGATTGATTGATTGATTGATTGATTGATTGGAACCGGGGAGGCAACCTAGAAGCTTCGCCTCTTTATAATCCTCAAGCAATTGTGGAGCCAATAGGTCGATAAACTGGAGATAAAATTCTATTGGCAGTCCATCCACGCCCGGCGTTTTATTGCGGGCCATATGTTTGATAGAGCACCTTATTTCCTCCAGTGTGATATCCTGACCCAGGCATTTCGCTTGCTCCTCTTCCACCTGCGGAAGGGGTAAACTATCCAAAAAGGCCTCAATGTCTGAGTCCCCGGCTACCAATGAGCTTTCATACAGCGTCTCATAATAATCTAGGAAACTGTTTAAAATTTCACGTTGAGTGAAGACCGTGTCACCTCCTTGGTCCGTTAGTGTCAAGATCGGAGAGCCCCGTGTCGTGGGGTTTGCCAGCCGACAGCGTCCCTGCCTTGTCACCCTCTGTATGCATTCTTGTAATATAGGATTTGTAGTCATAGTTTCTAAATCTCTCTATCTCCCCCGCCACGGCTTCTTTGGCTGCCACTACTTCTGCCTGCACTTCAGGATGGCCAGGTCGCGCTAACTCGTGCTTGCTGATACAGATCCCCCGTATCACCACATTAAATGCATCCCACTAAATTGCCCTTGTGGTTGCCAGGTTCCCATTTTCATTGAAATAATGTGTTATACCCTTGCTTACTTCTCTATGGAAAACCGGATCCTCCAATGTCTCGGGCCAGACCCTCCAGGTGGGGATGTCAGACTGCACTGTCATCCAAAGCATGTTAAATAGTAATGGGTTATGATCCGACAACGTCCTTGTAAGATAATCAGTATGCACTATGGATGACGTTACCCGTGAGGAACATAGGACTGCATCAAATCTAACATGTAATTTGTGCATCGCTGAGAAATATGAGTAATCCCGAGCTTGTGGATGTTGTGTACGCCATACATCTAATAAACTCCACCTAGTCTGCCAATTCAGTCTACATTTGGCCAATCTACCACCAGAGGGAGATGCGACCTGTCCTGGGACACATCTGCTATGGAATTTTAATCTCCCCCCAGTACTACTGGGCCCGTGAGGTAGTGCGCTAGTGTGCCTGACAAGCGATTGAAGAAGCGGACATATTCAATGTTTGGTGCGTAAATACTGCACAGCGCTATATCTTTCCCTCTCAGTCTCCCCTCTACTGCTACGCATCTACTCTCCGGGTCAATGGTCTGCTTCATGGCCTGGAAAGGTACACCTGCTCTTATCCATATCAATGCCACTCTAGCAAATGCTGAATATGCAGTGCTGAAGACCTGCCCTCTCCACCTTCGTTGCATTGCCAATCCCTCTGCTTTTGTGAGGTGCGTTTCTGTAAATGTAAATGTGTGTAAATGTGTGTGTCTTGTAAAGCGCACTGCTACCCATTGACCGCTGGGGAACCCGTCCTGGCTTTCCCTGTGAGATGCTCCCTCCTGGGTATCTCCAAGGTGAAACCAGGCATCCCCGGCGTTGGTGGGGGGCCGTTGTGGAGATGAGGCAAGCTAATGCCCAGAGTTGCAGAGTGTGATCCCTGGTTAGAGTAGGCACCGAGGCGAGAATTATCAAGTCCGCTGACCCCTGGTTCATGACCCTGCCGCGTCAGGAATTGAATGCTGGTCCCGGGCCGTCTTCTGCTTCCGGGTCTGCCGCCTCTAACCAGTGATCCCAGTTAAACAAACAATCAACTCAACCATAAAAAACAATGAGGTAAATACAAAGACACTTATAACAGCATTGTTTTAAATCACAACGTGTATCTTAAAAATTCATTCATAAAATAAATACACAATAAATCACATATAATGCCCCTAAGAAGTGGAGTAGGGAAGGGTAGTGCTGGGATAGTGAAAGTATAGAGATTAGAAAATGGGTCACTAAGACCTGAATGTACCACAAATAATGATAAGTTACCCAATGGAACAAATAACTCATCAATTAATTTAACAATCATGCCTCAAATAAAACCACAAATGATAAATCAGGGAGGACGCTGAACACAAGAGGAAATGTCGACGTTTCGACCCAAGTGGATGCAGGCGCGGTATAAACCTTGCTAGAGGGCCTTCATCAGGACAGGGATTGCGGGAAGTGGGGCAATGGATCTGTATAGAAAATTAATAAGTAAATGTTACTGCGGGTCACATCGGATCCCAGAAAGCTCATAAAAATGATAAAAGGATGAGACGGGGACATGGTCATGTATTGAGAACATGAGGAATACATCACTAACAACATGAGTTTTGACCGATAGTTGTTGCGGTCTAGTATATATCTTATGAGGTAGGCTGGTTGGGAAAGGCCTCAAAAGCACGATAGTTGGTTAATCAATGAAAGTCAACAGATGATAAAGTCCACAACATCGATTGGATAGTATTAGAGAGCTTATCCAGGGCGTGGACACCGGTGTTATATCCAAACATTATGAATCAAAGAGATTCCATAAGGCATATAATTCTATAGTAGGTCTTCAAGACATGTAAAATTGTCGTACCTTAAGTTAGTACTGCAATGCAATGGGTTGGGTTTCAAAGGTGGTAGACTCTTGGAGATAAGGCAATGCGGTTACGTCTAAAATATCAAAAATATTCATTTTAGATAACGCACACATGGGGTTATACATCAGTGTACACCTCACCGGTAGCAACAATTTGATAATCAAAAAAGATGTAATGCCACACATCTATTGTCAAATTGGGAAGGCACACATACATTATATATTAATGCTGGTGTGTTATAGACAACCGGAGTACAGCGTCTAGGTAAATTAGATGACAGTAAGGCCACCGTTAATTCGCACACTGAACACGTTGGCTACGCGATTAATGCATAGTGAAATTAGAAAAACATACCTTCCGCCAATACTGTATATGGGAATGGGATATTGCGAGTCACTGGAAATCTATACAGAGAAAAGAAAGGGAACACCCAATATTCACTCGTAGCACCTTTTGCGGGTGCATACAGTATCGACAAGTGACGCAGATAACGCACATTGCCTATAAGTTGGCATACCTGTCAGTGGAGAAATGCTGTTGGCAGCGGGGGTTCAAATGTGGATTTGTAAGATGGCATATATTGGTTGCTGCCGAACTATGGGTTGTGAGGGTCGAAGTTGGGCACAGGATTGCGGGATCTATAAGGTAGCGGGGCAATGTTTTAGTACCTTTGCTTATACACACAACAGACCATGCAGAGTGCCTTCAAGTTAACATACCTGCCAAAAACAGAGTTACAGCAAGAAGGCGGGGGTTCAGCTGTAGTATATTAACAGTGGCGTGCGTTCGTCACCGCTGAATTAGCAGTCTTGGAGATCGTAGTCAGCTCCACAAAAGGAGTCTGTGAAGCAGCTGGACAATATATTAGTACCTACGTAAATAAACAAATCACGCAAAATGCGTTCAAGATGACATACCTGCCGACAGCAGAGATACCACAAACCGCGGACGTTCGATTATAGTCGTGGCATACCTCAGTGACCGCTATATTGTTGATTGTGAGGCTCGTAATTAGATCGAAAAACGGGATCTAAAGGATAGCGGGGCAATATATTAGTCCCATCGCTAATTCCAATAATGGAGCGCTTGAGTCACAAAGTAGGTTAGGGTAAAAGGAACGTACCGTGTACCAGAATCAATCATGGACTAGTCGTGGGATCCTTAAAAGCATTACTGATCGCTGGGCTCAGACGACAGCAAATGCCTAAATTACTTCCTGTAGAGTTCCGATCACGTGACCGGTAATAGTCATGAACACAGAAGGTGGACTAGTGGGAGGCGGATGGAATGTAGCCAAATCGGTATGATACAGTCTGTACCAAATGACGAAACCTGGCAGAGTCCCAAGAGCTATATGAGAATTATTTTGGCAAAATTCACTTAATTGTAACTATCAGCCACATGCATCAAAGTCCGGTTTTGCGATTCCTAATTTGCGATTTTTACCGAATCGCAAATAAGGAATCGCAAAACGGGATGATGATTGAAAGCGCATAAAATTTGTGATTCGGTAAAAATCGCAATTTTTACCGAATCGCAAATATTATGCGTATTCCAATTTGCGATTTCGCAATTCCCATTGATTCCTATGGGCCAAAAGGCCCATAGCAATCAATGGGAATTGCGAATTCTCAAATTAGAATTCGCAAAATGTTGATGCATTCCATGGGTGCAGGGGGGGGGGGTCCGAAGGACCCCCCCCCCTGCACCCCTGAAATGTATTTTGAAGTGCATGTTTCAAACAAACATGTCCTAAGGACATGTGTGTCTGTAACATGACAGTGTTTTGAAATGCAAATTAGAGCATTTTAACACATTTTCGCAAATTACCACGAGGTTCAACCTCATGGTAATTTGCACCCCCTATTTGCGAATTCGCAATTTTGAAATTAATCAAGCATTGCTTTTAAGGAATCGCATATTTGCGATTCCTTAAAAGCAATCGCATTTTTGGAATTCGCTAAAAATAGCGATTTCACCAAAAATGCTTGATGCATCCCAGAAACCTATTTAAACGGCCGAATTTTGCGATTCACACCGTTTGCACTTCCTAAATAGGTTGATGCATGTGGGCCTATAACATATATAGAGTATAACGGTGGAGAATAAACCCTCATATATGAATGGGAGTGGTGTATCTCAAGATGTACAATAACACCAATGCTACTTAATGTACAGCATCCCAGGGCAGAAGGTTACAAATATCAGGAGGTATAGTCGAGACTGATCATCCAAACACATTGTGTCACCAAAGGAAGTTATATGCAGGAAATTATTGCTGCAATTTTGGTTGTCCAGCAATAATTTCCTGTATATAACTTCCTTTGGTGACACAATGTGTTTGGATGATCAGTCTCGACTATACCTCCTGATATTTGTAACCTTCTACCCTGGGATGCTGTACACTAAGTAGCGTTGGTGTTATTGTACATCTTGAGATACACCACTCCCATTCATATATGAGGGTATATTCTCCACCGTTATACTCTATATATGTTATAGTTACAATTACGTGAATTTTGCCAAAATAATTCTCATATAGCTCTTGGGACTCTGCCAGGTTTCGTCATTTGGTACAGACTGTATCATACCGATTTGGCTACATTCCATCCCACTCCCACTAGTCCACCTTCTGTGTTCATGGCTATTACCGGTCACGTGATTGGAACTCTACAGGAAGTAGTTTAAGCGTTTGCTGTCGTCTGAGCCCAGCGATCAGTAATGCTTTTTAGGATCCCACGACTAGTCCATGATTGCTTCTGGTACACGGTACGTTCCTTTTACCCTAACTTACTTTGTGACTCAAGCGCTCCATTATTGGAATTAGCGATGGGACTAATATATTGCCCCTCTATCCTTTAGATCCTGTTTTTCGATTAAATTACGAGCCTCGCAATTAATCCAGCGGTCACTGGGGTATGCCACGACTATAATCAAACCTCCGCGGTTTGTGATATCTCTGCTGTCGGCAGGCACGTCAACTTGAACGCATTTTGTGTGATTTGTTTATTTACGTAGGTACTAATATATTGTCCCGCTACTTCACAGACTCCTTTTTGTGGAGCTGACTACGATCTCCAAGACTGCTATTTCAGCGGTGACGAACGTACGCCACTGTTAATATACTACAGCTGAACCCCCGCCTTCCTGCTGTAACTCTGTTTTTGGCAGGTATGTTAACTTGAAGGCACTCTGCATGGTCTGTTGTGTGTATAAGCAAAGGTCGTAATACATTGCCCCGCTACCTTATAGATCCCGCAATCCTGTGCCCAACTTCGACCCTCACAACCCATAGTCCAGCAGCGACCAATATATGCCATCTTACAAATCCACATTTGAACCCCCGCTGCCAACGGCATTTCTCCACTGACAGGTATGCCAACTTATAGGCAATGTGCGTTATCTGCGTCACTTGTCGATACCTTATGCACCCGCAAAAGGTGCTACGAGTGAATATTGGGTGTTCCCTTTCTTTTCTCAGTATAGATTTCCAGTGACTCGCACTATCCCATTCCCATATACAGTATTGGCGGAAGGTATGTTTTTCTAATTTCACTATGCATTAATCGCGTAGCCAACGTGTCCAGTGCTTGAATTAAAGGTGGCCTTACTGTCATCTAATTTACCTAGACGCTGTACTCCGGTTGTCTATAACACACCGGCATTAATATATAATGTATGTGTGCCTTCCCAATTTGACAATAGATGTGTGGCATTACATCTTTTTTGATTATCAAATTGTTGCTACCGGTGAGGTGTACACCGATTTATAACCCCATGTGTGCGTTACCTAAAATGAATATTTTTGATATTTTAGACGTAACCGCATTACCTTATCTCCAAGAGTCTTCCACCTTTGAAACCCAACCCATTGCATTGCAGTACTAGCTTAAGGTATGCCAATTTTACATGTCTTGAAGACCTACTATAGAATTATATGCCTCATGGAATCTCTTTGATTCATAATGTGTGGATATAACACCGGTGTCCACGCCCTGGATAAGCTCTCTAATACTATCCAATTGATGTTGTCGACTTTATCATCTGTTGACTTTCATTGATTAACCAACTATCGTGCTTTTGAGGCCTTTCCCAACCAGCCTACCTCATAAGATATATACTAGACCGCAACAACTATCGGTCAAAACTCATGTTGTTAGTGATGTATTCCTCATGTTCTCAATATATGACCATGTCCCCGTCTCGTCCTTTTATCATTTTTATGAGCTTTCTGGGATCCGATGTGACCCGCAGTAACATTAATTTTCCATACAGATCCATTGCACCACTTCCCGCAGCCCCTGTCCTGATGAAGACCCTCTAGCAAGGTTCATACCACGCCTGCATCCACTTGGGTCGAAACGTCGACATTTCCTCTTGTGTTCAGCCTCCTCCTGATTTATCATTTGTGGTTTATTTGAGGCATGATTGTTACATTAATTGATGAGTTATTTGTTCCATTGTGTTAACTTATCATTATTTTTGGTATATTCAGGTCTTAGTGACCCATTTTCTAATCTCTATACTTTCACTATCCCAGCACTACCCTTCCCTACTCCACCTCTTAGGGGCATTATATGTGATTTATTATGTATTTATTTTATGAATGAATTCTTAAGTTACACGTTGTGATTAAAAACAATGCTGTTATAAGTGTCTTTGTATTTACCTAATTTTTTTTTATGGTTGAGTTGATTGTGTGTTTAACTGGGACCGCTTTGTTTGTATCAATATTCCGCCCAGGTCCTAGTGACTTCTTGGGTTAACCCGTGTTTTTGCAGCGCCTCTAACCAGTGAGCCACACCACTTTCTTGGAGTAGTGCTATGTGTATTCTCCTTCTGACCAAGTATGCATGTATCTTATGCCGTCTCGTCATTGTATGTAGCCCCTTCACATTCCAGGTAATACAGCGTAAGTCAGGTATTATTCCCATTGTAATACAGCAATGCCCACATTTCACTACGTACCATAGCAAACACACCGGTGCCCCACCTTCCCCTCCCTTTCCCCCAACTCCCCTGACCTCCCTCCCCCCCTAGAACAGGACCTAGAACAACATTGCTAGCCTCCATCCAAACCATTTCAACAACTAACTCGCCTCTAAGCCCACCAGCAGTCACTGAGGGCAAGCCTTATGGGCAATGGGGGGTGCTTAATGCCAACCGGGAACCTTGTACACTTTGAGTCCAGTACTACTCCAAAACCCCCCCATATAACCGTAACTTTCCCATTCCCCCCCTCCCGGATATGTATTCTGCCCCTTTGAGCGTTCAACCCTGTTTCGAACGTGTCATTTTGGCAAAGGACCCGGAGATCCTCCCTTCTGTAGTCCCAGGCGCCCAGGCATTGGACCCACAACACTGTCCACCCATCTCTCCCCACCCCCAGTAATCACATCTCGCATTCTTAGAATACAATTTTACTCATCTAATAGTCCAACCGCCGTTCCCGGTGTGACCATTGGCAAATGTACACTGCCCGCCTCCGAATATTCAGCATCCGAGTGATCATTGTCCTTTTCGGCGTCCCTGCCCTTCGGCGATTGCTCCAACAGTTCACTAGATATAGCCGTCACCGTCTTCAGGACTCCTCTTCACTCCATCTTGGTTTGTGAGATTGATGGCTTCCGCAATCCCCGCCGTCTGTGTCGTATCCGCTGTGATTTGCGGAGCTGTTGTTCCCCTGCGAGTTCTCGAGTTTGTTGCACTGGCCCATCTTTACCAGCTCTGCCATTTCATGGAAGAAAGTCCTCCCATCCAGGACTATACTCAATTTGGCCGGAAACAACGGGGAGTACTGCAGGCCCTCCGCCCGCAGTTCCTTTTTAACCAATTGTAAGGACGCACAGCGGCGTTGAATCTCAAAGGTGTAGTCCGGGAACAAAGTGACGTGCCACCACCGGTCTAGGGGGGCGTCCTTGTTGCGGTGGCTTGGCAGGGACTTTGTGCACACGTTCCAGGGTGTAAATGGACGTGTAAAAGGACGACAGTCCCTCAGGAGCCACTACTGTTTTCAGCCAGTCTTCCAGATAGCGCACCATATCCGTCCCCCCTGCTTTTTCAGGCAGGCTCACTACGCGGATGTTATTCCGTCTATTTCTACTTTCGGCATCTTCGGCTCGCTTTTCCAGCGCCCCAATTCGCTCCAAGGCAGTTGCCATAGTCCCAGATAGCGCGGTCTGGGCCGGTGCCACATCCTGGAGCGCACTTTCTACATGCTTCACTCTGTCTGCCAACTTGGATTGGTATGCATGCAGGAGGCCAAGGCCTGTCGCCACCTGCGCAATGTCTTGCTGGAGGGCAGTGCGGAAGTCTGAGATGGCCGCCAACATTTTATCAAATGGCTGTTGTAGGCCAGAGTCCTGAGATGTCCCCGGTGCAACCTGCTCAGCTTGAGTCGGGGGTTCAGTGTCCGAGTGCTGCTTTGTCTCATCCTTCTTCCCTCTTGGTTTGCCCATGATAAGGTTTGCCAGCCGTTGCCAAAGAGGTGTTATACTCCTGAGCCCCTCTTGCTTGTTTTAAAAGGATTCAGATACTGCATCCCCACGGCGAAACTTCGAGTGTCCGACCTACCAGCCGGTCTCACTTTCTGTCGCCAATGCAGTCCAGCCCGATGTCGCCAGGCACCACTGCGCCACTGTCGGTGCTCAGATCAGAAAGGATTCTACCAATGCTGCCCAGTCCAGTGTCCACCTGTATCAATCACTGCGTTCCTTCCCAATGAATACAATGGCGCAGTTTCGCGGCCTTTTGTTCACACTCCACCTTTGTGGCAGCACCGGCCCCAAGTTAGGTCGTCCTGCTCGTTGCCGTCAAAGTGATCCCCAAGAGCGTTCCGCTTATGCCAGGGATTCTTCAGGCCTTGGAGTTCCCGTCAGCCCCCAATTCAGAAAGGACTTATCCACATCGCCGGGGTTCCTCAACAGGCGCACCGTTACCAAACCCTCAGCCTTAGTGATTCCCCCACGCTGTGGGCCAGATCTGTTTGTGCCCATCTGCCCTGTTCGCGGAGGTACCAGCAAATGCTCCATGGTGCCTGGTATTGCCCGCGCACCTGCTCGCAGGACGCGGCATTCCCGGAGCCACGCGTCCGCCTCCGTGGCCCGCGGCTCTAGTCTCTGCCCCAACCCACTCACCAGAGCGGGGTCAATCGCCGCTTCTCTTCCCGCTGGTTTCCAGCTGGTAATTGCTCCTTCGCTGCCGCTCGCTGTTGTAGCTGCGCTCCGTGCTGCTGAAAAATCTCCCAACAGGTCCTCCATTCGGCGGGCGCCGCGACCTGCTCGCCCCTCCGTCTGCTCTCCGGTCTAGTGCCCAGTGCGAACCTTGCCGTGTCCGGGTGCAGTCGGCTACCCCGCTGCCTGTGAATTAATCATCCACAGCTCCCCCGGGGTCCAATCCAGTATTCCACCTTTCTATTGCGCCGCCATTTTACGTTTCCCTCCGGCATACGCCACAATTCAGGAAACCTCCTGGAAGTCCCGAATCACGCCGAATTTAGGAGCGGTTCTGCTCCAATTCGGTCCCCCTTCGTTTGTTGGTCTTCCGGTAGCGATAGAGGGTTCAGGGTGTTAAGTTTTCAGGATAATTATGGGGTTTTTTGGCAGAGCTCGGGGCTCATGCTGCCCTCCGCATGGGCTTCCAAGCCACGCCCCCTTCTTCATTCAGCACTTCATATACAAACTACCTATCCCTCTCAATCTTAATTTTGTATCTATTTTATACAGCTCTCATCCTGAAGGAAGTGACCCTTAGAGGCCACCCGGGTTCTTTGCAACCAACTGCTACGCCTTCCCAAGTAACGAAGAGTCAGTCAGACAGTAGAGAATACAAACAAGTATTTATTAGCAATACTCTGCAGAGGAGTCCAATCTCACCTGCATCCTATGATGTCTGCCGAGGGACTGGCCTCCAAACAGTCTGCAACGCATAACCATTCCTCCAAGAACCCCCTAACCATGCCCACAGTGGAAAGTTACCAGCTCAAGCCGGGCACGAACAAAGGAGGCACAGAAGGATGGGTTACCTCCTGCTAGATGGTTACACACTCTCACAGTTTCAAGGTTGCTGGGCCGGGTCTCAGCGTCTCGTAACATGGGAGCAGAGCTACACACATGGATAGGTATGCAAGGGCGGAATGGCCTATTCATTAGTAAGTCAGAAGGCAACCATGAATGGAAGAGAAAATTATAAATAAATACAGTGGGGCCGATTCACAGAACTAATCTGAGTCAAAATCCTAACTTAAGACAAAAACCCAACTTTTCTACTACTAAATGAATTCTGTGAATACCAAAAGTAGTAAGTTTAGGATTTTGTCTGTGAATGGGCCCCAGTGTTCGGCTGAGGCAAGCAAAATGAATAACGGGGCCTAGTACAGACACAGCCTAATGGGGATTGCGAAATACAAAATGGAGACACACTCGCTAACTGAAGCTTGCACATTACAAGGATAACTCAGTGGGTTACATAATGTGAATGCAAATGGGATGTCATTTAGCCACACGTTACTAACCTACTATAGCACGAAATAGGTATATAATAAGATTGGGGGTTTTCAAACCTAACAACCCCTATCTTTTCACCATGCCACGTATTTCAAATACACAAATATCTTACACACCACATAATTCCACCCCACACACAACTAACAATTCCAATGCAAACCACATCATTCCACTACAAACAAAAACATAAGTAGAAAACCATATAATTTACAATTCCATTAGCACTAACTTTCACAAATGCGAGAACGATTGCATTGCAAATACTTGTTTCAATGGGGAAGGGGTCCCCTGAGGATTCCTTTAACTTTGAGAATCATGTTGTCAGCCTTAGGGGGGAGAGACTTTCGAAAACAGAAAAAAAATGTTATGTTATGTTACGTTACATACATTTGTATTGCGCACAGCTGCCCCAGCTAAGGGGCGTCCTGGCGCATGGCAGGTAATATGCAACACCTACAGAGAACACAACAAAAAGAAAGAACAGAGGCGATTTATTAAAACAGAAAAGTTTTTAAAGCTTTGCGAAAGACTAAAAGATCATCTAGCAACCGCATCTCTACTGGGAGAGAGTTCCAGAGCTCGGCCGCTCTGACCCGAAAGGATCGGCCACTGACCCGACACAGCCTGTATCGGGGGATCACGGTAAGTGCTTGGCCCAAAGATCTCAGGGGCCGGGTAGGCACATACCAGGACAGAAGGTCCGCAAGAATTTGAGGACCCTCACCCCTCAAAATCTTGAACGCCAAACACAGCACTTTAAACTGGATTCTTGCCCTGATCGGCAACCAATGCAGTGATCTCAATGTGCCGGGGACGGAACATGTTCGGGGTAAGCCAACAATGGCTCTCGCCGCGGCGTTCTGAACGCGTTGAAGGCAGGTAACCTCTGCCAGATTGGTCCCTACCAAAAGAGAGCTGGCATAGTCCAAGCGTGATAACACTGTAGCCTGGACTATCAGCTGCCTGGTGCGATGGTCAAAAAACTTCAGGACGGGACGCAGCGACCGTAGGATACCGAAGGAACAGGCCGCGGTTTTCTTCGTATGGCCCACAAAACTGAGGGAGGGATCCATCCATACTCCTAGGTTCTTTAATTCTGTGACCGGAAGGGGGGCCGGCCCCAGCTCCGACGGCCACCACCTGTCCCCCCATAATTCCGACCTCCTACCGACGATCATGATCTCCGTTTTCTTTGCGTTGAGCTGGAGACAGTTGCTCTTCATCCAGCTCGCCACCGCCCTAAGTCCACTCTGAAACCTGGGGGCATCCAAGTCCGCATCCCCGCTGATCGTAACCGCTAGCTGAGTGTCATCGGCATATGAGACCATGGTCATGCCCCATTGCTTGACGACCTCAGCCAGCGGTCTCACGTATAGATTAAACAATGTGGGACTCAGCGAGGAGCCTTGCGGCACCCCCTGGTCCAAAGGATGGAATTGGGACTGGAACGGTGGAACGGCAACGCTAAAGAAACGATCGTCTAGGAAAGACCGGAACCACTGGAGGGCAGGGGCACCCAGCCCAATCTCCTCCAGGCGATGCAACAGGATGGGATGCGAGACAGTATCAAACGCGGCGCTCAGATCTAATAAAACGAGCGCCGCTGTCTGCCCCGCATCCATCACTGTGTGAAGATGTTCAGCCATGGAGAGAAGGGCGGTCTCCGTGCTGTGACCAGCACGGAACCGATTTTGGGTGGGATCCAAGATGTTAGCATGGATAAGGTAGGCCGAAAGAACTTTGTTGACATGGGCCTCCAACACTTTGGTCGGCCATGGGAGCAAGGAGATAGGCCGATAGTTTTCAGGTTTCTCTGGGTCCAGAGATAGTTTCTTTAAAATGGAAGAAACCACCGCCCGCTTCCAACTAGCAGGTACCGTGCCTGACTCAAGCGAGATGTTAATCAAGGAGTGTATCACGGCCCGGCCCACGAACGACTGATCTCTAAAAAGAGTCGGTCTGAGCGGATCAGCGGGGGACCCCGATTTAACCTGCTGGGCCAAGTGGTCAAACCCCTCAGATGTCAACGGGGGTAGCACGTGCAAAGTGGTATCTTTATAGATGTTAATCGGAGACTCAACTGGAGGCCCTGTATAGGGGAACGTCTTATAGATGTTTTGGACCTTTTCCAGGAAAAACAGAGCGAGAGCCTCACAGTGAGTGGTGGAGCCAGTCGTCGGGGCACAGGCTCGCTTTGCTAAAAGATCCTTCATCACTTTGTGTACCTTTTATAAGTAGCACTTGTTCTTTTAAAGAACACAGGCTTTTTTGAAAAAAACAAGAATTCAGGTTTGTAATACAGTCATAGGGCTGGTAGTTTGCTGTCCATTTCAGGTCGCCATCCCTGTGATTACAGACAATCACAGAGGTTTACAAATTGGCCCCTGCCTAATGATTATTAATTAGATAAGATGTTCTGCAACATGATGCAATTCATTATTTTGTGAATCTCCTGAACAGTACATAGGTCAGTTTGCAAAATATTATTCCATTCCCATTAATTATGTGCAGAATTTGCTATACATTTTTGTGAATTAAATAATAGCACATCAAGACTGTACCTTTCATAAGGAGGTGTATGCCTTGTTTGGAGTTCTACCTGGTGGTGAATCAAACACAAGGAGATGATGGACGGAGCACTGAAACTTTTCAGACATTCACCCCAGTCAAAGATCTGGGTTGAATCCATCATTGTGCTTTAGCTCACTTTGCCACCCAAATTCAGACCCAGCTGCATGCAAATCCGTTTTGAGCTCTGCCTCATGGGATCCGCTCAGCCCAAACTGCCAAGCCAGAAGACCAAGCTGGATTTTTACCAAATGGTGCAGTTCCCACACGTCATTGGCTGCGTCGATGGGACCCACATACCAATCTGCCCACCTGCAGCAACAGAATACATTTATAGCAACCGCAAATCCACTCACTCCATAAATCTGCAAGTGATATGTGATGCAAAGTTCATCATAACTGACATTGTGGCAAAATTCTCAGGGAGTGCACATGACTCGTACACATTTAGGAACAGTGGGATCCATACAGGCCTGGCTGCTATTGAATTCGGAGATGGATACCTACTAGGTAAATCAATGTGACACACCCTGATGTATTCCTTGGCTCAACCTATTGGTGACACAAATTAATGGCACTTTCATTTGCATTTAGGTGACAGCGCATATGCCCTCTGGGCCTACCTACTCACACCATACCTCAACCCAACCACACCAAGGGAGAGGAGATACAATGTGGCACATAAGAGCACACGCAATGTGGTGGAGCGCACTTTTGGACTGTTTAAAAGCAGATTCTGTTGCCTCCACAAAAGTGGAGGTGCACGTCAGTACTGCCGCATCAAATGCTGCAAAATAATTGCTACATGTGCAATGCTCCATAATTTAGCCACAAAAAAAGGAACAGCAGTGGAACTAACTGACTCTGAGGCCGAGGGCGTGGACAATCCCCAGCCAGAGCCCTGCACAGCTGGTGTTGCAGTAGAACAGGATGGGAGACACAGACGGGCAGAGATAACGCCCAACTATTTCTGAGTGAGTAACGAGACAGAGCCAGTAACAGTTTTGTGCAATGGTGTTTAATCAGCACACCACCAGGATTGAAAGCAGTGTCCATAAAGACATGGGTTACATCACCCATCTAATGATTGCCAAATAGCAGTAGGACCTATTTTCTGCACCCATGCGCTGCATGTCCACGTTCCATAGCCACACTGTCTGTAGTGTCAGATTGTTCCTGGGCAGCGCTGTAGCGTTCGCTACACCTCCTGCCCTCGGTGGGAGAGGGCGTAATGCTCCAACGGATGGTAGCCTCCTCACTGCCCCCCCCCCTTCCATTGTGGCCGCCTTCACGTTCTGCAGCAGTTCCAATGCAGAGGTCATCGAGACCATGCCCCTGGCCATGTCCCTGCTACAATGCGCCATCTCCTCCTGCATGGCGATAGACCTGCGACACATGAGGGAGGTAGCAGTGGCCAGCCGGTTCACTGCCTTGGTATAGGCCTGGAGTCTCGGCCTCTCCCTGCGCCTACAATGAGGGTCCTGCTCCAACTGGCTGCATGGGTTGTCTACAGAGGTTGCAATTCCCATCATTCCCTCACACATGTTGTCGCCCATTAAACTAATGCCCTTTTCAATCCTGCACATGTGTTTGTTCATGTGGGCCACCTCTCTGTTCAATGTTCGCATCTCCCTCCATTGCAGATGCTGGACCTTGAGCATGTTGTCTTCCAGTCCAGCAAAGACACTTTCTTTCCGTTCAGAGCCTTGAGGACTGGCTGGCCTTGCCCTGCGACATCTTGATGAAGTGTGGGCGCCCTCAAATGGAGTACCAGCCCTCACTATGTTGCCCTCCTCATGGACTGGAGACTGTTGGCCCCCTGTGCCCTCCTCCTCCGACTCCTCCATCTGCTGGAGGGTGGCCACAGCATGACTCCTGCCTGACTGTGGTGGTGCTGGTGATTGTTGCAGTGGTGATTGCGTATGAGGAGATGGCGGCGTTCCCTGGCACTGTGGTGATGACGGTGAAGGAGTAGTTGGTGGTGGTGGTTGTTGTGCTGAGCTTGTGTGCCCTGCAGGCATACTTTCTTCATCATGTTGCCTCCCCTCTGGTCTGGCTGTCTTTGTTCTGCTCCCCTCTGCAGCACTGCGAGATGTCTCGCCTGTAATGACAGAATGTAGAAGTACTCACTTCTCTGGCTGCATTTGCATTGAATTACACATCATGCCTAAAGATCTCAGTGACTGTACTGAGCTTGCCAAATTATTTCACATGCTATTGTTTTTGCTAGGCGGACTGTCCTATTCATCAGTTCCCTAGGACTACATCTCCCACAATGTAAAGCAGGTAATGAGTAAGACATCAAGTGGAGTGGGAGCCCCTATGCTACTATGGGGATTGGGGTTGGGGAGGCGGTAGCACCTCATGCTGAGCAGGCATCTTACCTTGTTTCCTTGCAGCTCTGGCAGAGCTGTCTGCGTCTCCCACGCCACTCACACTCTCCGGCTGGAGGGTGGACTCTACCATCAGTTCCAGTGGTGTTGGTGCGGGTGCTTTGTTCTTCCCTCCGCCAGTTTTGTCAGCCTGCCTCTGCCTCTCAGCCATCCTTGCCTTCGACGTCTTCCTGAGGTCGTACCACCTCTTTTTAATGTCCTCAATGGAACGCTGAGTGACACCAATTGCATTAATCTTGCTCTGTACCCCACTCCAGATCTGTCTCTTCTGAGACTCAGGCACATGGAGGGACTGCTTCCCAAAAAGCTTGTCATGGTCCTGACTCACATCCTGAATTAGCACCTCTAGCTCCTTCTCGCTGAACTTCATCTTCCTTTTCCTTTCAGTTGCCTCTCCCTCCTGGCTTGCCATTTCAAAAGTTTTTGGGGATTTTTTTGTAGCTGTGAGGCTATGTAGCTCCTGGCTCCTCAGCTCACCTGCCTGCCTCACAGTTATCTCAAGGTTCAGTGCAGATGCCAGGGTGTGGCCACTTCCTGTTTGGGAGGTAATTGGATGACACAGGATTGTCTGATTCTTCAAATTACGAATTTTTGAATTACCGAATCAGTATTTACCGATTCGGTAATGGATTCGGTAATTCCGGTTCGGTATTACTGTTTCATTTTTTTCTTTTTTACTGATTCCTTCCGATTCGGTATTTTTTACCGAATGTTAGCGAATCTGTAAATTTTACCGATTTTTTACATACATCGCATTTTCCGATTCCTTAATACCGAATCGGTAATATTCGGTATTAAGGAAAGGGTATTCATAGTTTACCTACATATGGTCCCTAGTTACTTATCTTTTTTTTATTGCCTTTTCTGGTAGAGTACCTAATCATAGATTTCACACCTTAGACTATTCCTCAGGAGTCTGACTGAATCTGTAAAAGCAGTGTCTCTCTGCATGTCAGTAGGTGGCGTAGATCGGTTCAGTGTATGAGTTGCCCGCATCAGAAGTGATGTGTGCCAATCCGACCCACCAACATCAGTTTCTTTTAAGACTATTTCTATGCCAAAAACGCAGGGCCACATCAAACCAATTGGTTGACTAGTGTGCAGAATCCAGCTGGATGTTAGGATGAAGAGCCCAGGTCAAAGATGGTGAGGATTGGAGGGTCAGTGAGGAATCTACAATTGGAGTCCCTACCAGAAAAAGCATTACCAAGGGTAAGTAACTTGTTATTTTACAGATTCCTCATCTTAGAATAGATAACAACGCAATACCTCCCTGGAGGTGGTCTTCTAACCAGCTCAGTCCAAAACAAAAAGTCCTGGTTGACGAGCAGGCAAAATGCCCATATGACGGACCTGACTGTCCAAGCAGTAGTACTTTGTTAATGTGTTTAAGGATGCCCACATGGCACTTTGACAGATGCCCTAGGACAGGTACCTCAAGTGCTAATTTGGTAGTAGTGGCCTTGGCGCTGGTGGTATGGGCCTGCAAACCCTCAGAAGGCTGCTTTTTAGCTAATACGTAGCAGATCTTGATAAAGAGTATATGCTATTGAGAGATAGTTTTTTTCTGCACAACCTTGTTTAGCTCCAGTGTACCCAGTAAATAGATGATCATTCACCGATGATCTTTTGTATGATCAGTGTAGAAGGAGAGAGCTCTCTTTGGGTCCAAGTGGTTGAGTCATTCCTCCTCCTCAGATGAATAAGTCGGATCAAAAAATGTAGGCAACAGTTCACCTGGGTTAAAGCTGCCATATGGAGGCTTTAATTATAGAGATTGAAGCTCGCTGAACCTCCTGGCCAACGTAGTGGTCACCAAAAAGGCAGTCTTGAGAGTGAGAAGCCACATTGGACAACCATGCATAGGCACAAATGGTTAGCCAATTGATAACATAAAGACCTAATTAAGACCCCATGGGGGCATGTTGAAAGGGGTAGGAGGAATGAAATGTAGAAAGCCCTTAAGAAAACAATTCATAATGGGCAACTTAAATAATGAGGGCTTATCTAGCTACTGCAAGGCAGTCATTATGGCCAGAATAAGGTAACATTTAACTGTGCACAAAATACAGACAACACAAACAGCAACACCTCAGACAAAGGGGCTGAAAGCGGTTCAAATATTTGTGATAAGCTGATCGAGAATTATTCTATTGAGCTTCCCAAAGGGCGCTTTTAAGCAGATTCTGGCAGCTTGACCTAATTTTATACCATAGTTTTATTGTCGCATACATTCTTGCTAGACATTGCTGCAGTTAACCAAACTCTAGGCGAATCCGCGCAGGAGAAGAATTTCTCGGTAGATTAAATACTGTTCTATATGCCTTCATTTGCTTTCTCTCAAGAACTGCTACTTCCTTGCCATGTTGAACCACAGTAACAAAGGCTAAAGTCGGCAAGAGCTTTGATTTAACAACAGCCAGTAATGATTTGAACGATGGACCTCATAAACTCTTCGCTATAGAGCAAAAAGTATTTTTCAAACCATTTCCTTTCTTGATTAAACCATCATTATGAGTTTTACAGTTAAATCTGCTGTCAATACTTCCGCCGAGGTATTTATAATGTGTGACTCCCTCCAAGTTCACTTTGCCTGGTTTGAATTGTTGTCGTGACTACAAGCGGTGACTTATTTTCTTGACCTTAATTTTCACTATGTTTATTTCTAATAGATTATCCTTTGCAAAATTGCTCAATATCTGAATCTCTCTTTGAACCCTACTTTCAGTTGACTTAACAACACTATATCATCCGCATAGGATAGAAGCGTTAGTTGCAGGAGGCCTAGGGGTGGTGGATGTAAGTTTGCCTGGTTCAACTTGGGGGAAAGATCAGCCATAAATAGGTTAAACCGGTGAGGGGCTAAAACACAACCTTGTTTCAGGCCATTTTCTGTTTGTATTTTCCTCGTAAGTCTAGAGCCATCTTCTAATTTAACTTGCATCCAGGTGTTTGTGTACAACTGCGTTATGGCTCGGAGGATGTGCGTTGGAAGCCCCCACTGCCTCAATTTGTTCCATAAAACGTCTATCTACACAATCAAATGCAGCTTTGATGTCTACAAAGCATACATGTAGGCTTTTCCTCTGTTGTATGATCTTATCTGCCATTAAACCTAGAGCTAGAATTTCTGTAATTGTGCCCGAACCCTTACGAAATCCAGATTGGCTTATGGGGATTATGTTATTTGTTTCCAACCAATGTACCAAATCACTGAGAATTAGAGAGGCGTAATATTTAGCTTCTGAGTCCATTAGTGAAATCAATCTGTAGTTTGCTGGATCTTCCAAGTTGCCTCCTTTATGTACAAGGTTGATTATGGTGCCCCTCCAGCTTTCAGGTAAAATACCAGAGCTGCTCACCTCATTGTACAAATGCATCAAAGGCGTAGCCCAGAAATTCGGGTCCAATTTGAAAATTGCCTGTGGGATGCCATCAGGTCCTGGGGCACCATCCATTCTACCTAACCTTATTGTTTTAAGAATGTCATCTTTTGTAAATTGCAAAATGGAGTTTTCAATCATGCTATTTGCTGTTGCTTTTACATCATAGAATATTCCTGATGTCTTACCAACAAAATAAGGTGATTTAATCTGCACAGTTTGACTATGTAAAATCGGTTGGATAGTGTCCCTTGGCAATAATTGTAAAGTTACATTGTCATCCTTTGTTGGCAGATGTTTAATGATGTTTGTAGCTTCTTTTCTCTCTCTATCCACCTTCCCAAAGTTGCTTATTAAAGGTTGCATCCAAACCTGTTCTGAGAGGCAAGGAGCATTAAGTATTTTTTTAGGACTCGCGAGACAGTTCAGCTGTTCCCAGAATACTTTTGCATATGACAGTTTTGCATTAAAAAGCAGCATGGGACAGAAATTGTCTGTTTGCATCTTTCTGTTCTCCCAAATTTCCTTTTTTCTGTTTTTAAGAGATTTCATTTTTTCCCAGGTACTGTTAGAGACAGTTTTACCAATGCTCTCAATTCTTTCCTCGTATTCCAAGCTTTATTCCCCATATATTTAAGAGACATCTCCCACGCTTTTTTTCCACAATTTTTTGTAGGAGCATCTTTTAACAAATTTCTTGGAAAAGTTTCCCAGTGTGCTACCAGAGACCCTTCCCTGGGATAGTGTGTTGTTACCAGCTCCTTTAATTTGACAGCTGTATCAGGGAAGGTATTAGTCGTCCATCTTATACGCTTCAGGTTAATTATTGATTTTCTCCTACTGACGGCAAGGCTTCCATAAGCCTTGGTGGGGAAATTAATAATTCGAGTCGCTGTTGTGAATGATCACTTTTGACCGTATATTTAATGGAAAAGTTCTTTACTAATGCAAGCAGTGGCAGGGTAAGTATCTTGAAGTCTATAGTTTGGAGGAGCATCACTTTGAGTTCTTCCATTAATTACTCCGTTGCGAGCCTTCATAGGCAACAACTGTGGTGAGCCTTTTCCAGTTTTGTCTGCACTGTTTAACTATTTGTCTACAATAGTTTTTTATTATGAGTGTCTTACAGTCTTAAGTTTTTATGCTGATTCTGCCTGTCATGTATACCTGAATTCCACTATTACACCACTAACACGGTGTTGAGCATGGGTGTAGAACCACTTTTCCACAATTACACCCCCCTTCTGAGTAAATTGTACGCAACGCTGAGGTTTTTATTCATAATGTTCTTTTGTTCCCCCATCCAGGGTACCATCCTGAGTACATGGTATGTAGGTTCCCACCTATCATGTTGTGTAGATAGTTATGTTTGGTCCTGATGAAGTGCTTTGATCTTCCTGATGCTTGGAACATGAAACATGTTGACCTCTAGAGAGTAGAGCATACACAGCTAGAAACCTTAAATCTAGTTTACTGCCACTCTGTTTGTTTTTATTCAGGCAGTTTACCTTCCAGAATAAAATTTCACTAGGACTAACTGACCTGTTGTAATTTACCCACCCACATCTACACACACTAGGCCCCTCAACCCCTCTGCACCCACTGGCAGGAACAAAAGATCCCCGCCAAAGAGCCCTGTACTGGGTGCCTGTCAGATATTGCAGCGCCGACCTGATGGGGGGCAGGCTCATATGATGAAGCATGACACCTAGCTTGCTAGGTGTGCGAGAGCCCTAGTTCTAAAAAGGGAAATTCCCCCTCCCTTTCTTTGTCTCCCAGGTGGAATGACCACTGTGTGGCGTCAATTCCCCACCTACATTTTCTCATTATTTACTCAGACTTTGAGGAACTTCACACCCACTTTGTACACTGAAACATAAATGGTGCCAGATTTCAAATGAAGATACTGCGCAACATCAGAACCTTCATCCCAAAACACAATTTCCGAGCCACTGTTCATACTCTGCTTATTTTGCACATAGAACATGAACAAGCACTATTCACTAGACTATATACATCCTATCTAAATCCCAGGAAAGCTATCCTCCACTCTGGATTCATACTAATGACCTCACAAGAAATTGTGGTATAATCACTCATGTTCTCAACTCTCTGAAGTGTCTGACACTTGAATCTCTCTGCACCTATCAAAGTTTGTCTCACATGCAAAGCAATACATCTAAATTCTACCTCCTTCCTCACACGAAAACTCTAACTGCCTAAGGAAAACAGAAACACACACATCAAATTAACTCTACTCCTCACAACATTTTGTCCAACCACGATGCACATCTTCTCAAGATATCTAGCAGAATCTGCAATGTCCAATCTCACCTATACAATATAAAGACTTGCTTTATCCTTAAAATTTTCGAAAGCTAAACTAGCGAACCATCTAGAGAACATACCTAGCACCACTCACTTTTATTATGCCAATAAAACTATTCTGACAATCATGTAGATTCCTTGTACTGCTGAACTGACGCTGACCTCAACTGCATATCAGTATGTCATCTGCACCACTACTGGGCAGCTGGTGACAAATATTCATCACCACTAAGACTTTCGATTGACCTCCGAGTCATGACCATGTGTAAACAATATATAATGATTTTTCTTTCCACAGTTACTTTGTCCTAAAGTATTTATCTTAAATGGTTTTCTATTGAAATTCTGCTCTCAACACACTTTCACACACTGCCGACTGTAGCATCTCCCCAGCCGGGGTAACCATAAATGACAATGCCACACATGGAACTTGGTATCACATGTATTTATTCATCTGCGTGTAACTGCAACCTCAACATAGTAAGTCAACCGTCACTGCAATGAACTCTATCCATTACGTCATAGCTCTAAGGAGTTCATCAGAAGCCAAAAGGGTTCCGACACTGTTAACTCGCAAGATGCTACATCTTCGCATCTGTTAAAGAAAATGTACCAATTCTACAAATATATACACATTTACATATACATCTCTTCAATTATTCTCATTGGTGCTGTTATTGTTTGACTGAATGTGTTGTGTGCAGATGAGACCTGCCACTATCATGATCCAAGATCTGCTGCTTAATTCAGACATTCTGTTCATCACCACCCCCTTTTCTGAATCGTGATTGTCAAAAGGCAACAGAAGTCACTGACACTTAAGAATTAGTTCCTCCCTTACCATGGGGATCTGATGAACAATGAATCAAACTCTGAAAGTGAGTAGAGTCTCTGGTAATAGACTTCTGAGGGTACTGGGCAGTCATCATGTGTCCGTTGGTCAACACCACTTGAAAAGTTTCTGCATCAAAAGAGCATCAGATTTTCTTTTCCGCATCTGATGTGCGAGCACTCTGTCTCCTCTCTGGAAAACAATGTTTGTCGTATGTCACCTTCGGTCAGCATATGTCTTCATCTTTTGTTTCTGAACTAAGTCCCTCGTGCGAGTTGCATTCTCATCTCTTTCACTCTGATTGGTCCAATGAGGTATCTTGGTTGTCATTGCTCTCCTGAACATCAATGCCACCAGACTTTCACCAGTGGTCAAGTGAGTTGTTAAACGGTGAGATATCAATGTAGAATAGAACACTTTTTAAAGATTAAGGTTGTCAAGGGTAGCTCGCTGCATAGCTTTCTTTAGCGTGCTCATAAATCTTTCACCAGTCCATTGGCCTGCAGCCACAGAGGAGTGCTGTTCTGCTGCTTTATGTTCAGATGTTCTAAGAAGTCTTTGAACTTGCGATTATTAAAAGTCAATCAATTGTCAGATATTATTATAGCTGGAACACCCCATGTCACAAAGATGTCATCCAGTCTCTCCATGACTCGGTCTTGAGTGGTGGATGAGAGATCCTGAAAGAAGTGAAATTGCAAGTATTAGTCCACAATCACCATAAGGTGATGTCTGTTGGCGAGTGGACCAAAAAAGTCAATGGCTATTCTCTCCCAGGCATGCTTCAGGAGTTCTGACATATTTAGCGTGTGTTGAGCAGCTCTTGTAGACTAGATGACAGGCCATTAATTCCTTCTTAACCCACTCATTGAGGTACAGAAACCAGACTCTGTCTTGGAGAACTTGTTTTGTGGCAATGATTCCCCTATGTCCTTTGTGGGCCACTTCAATCATTTTCTGCAGCAAACTCTTCAGAATCAAGATTCTTGACACTCACAATATAACTCCCTCTTGAGTTATGGACAGTTCATTTTGGACATTTCTGTGTTTTTATATTTACCCTCACAGGCAAGAGGTTGAGTGTGCTGTTTTCATGGCTCATGTGCAAATATATCTTGCAGCTTCAGCATGCCACTATCATGGCTCATAGCAGTAATAATCTGGGTTGATGAAATGGCATCTGGTGTGTTTGATTTTACGATAATGTTTATATAGGCTTCAGCTGACTTGGCTGAAGTGCCATGACCTTGAATAGGAAATCTGTAAAATTAGTCAGCAGGTTAATGATCCTTTCCTGGATGGTGCACAATGTTGTAATTGTACTCTTGCAGCTGTAGTCCCAAATATTCACTGCGAGGAGGCGTCCTGCCTTTGGATTGCCAAATGTTGTTAATAAAGCTTGATGATCAATTACCAGTGTAAAAGGCTTTCTGTACAGTCATACATGGAAGGGAAGTGTTCACATGCCCATACCACGGCTCAAATTTCTTTTTCAGGTTACAAGTAAGCATGTTGTGGTTGGGACAAACTCCTACTTCCATATGTTATGATATGCCTTTAAGCATTCTGGTGTCCGCTACGCTGTGCAAGGATAGCACCTAACCCAACTGGTATAGTGTCAACAACAATCTCCGTATGAAGTTTTAGATTGAAATAAGCCATTTCCTTAGCATTCTTGATGGCTGATTTGATTATCATAAAACTGTTCTCACATTCATGTGGCCACTGAAAATAAAACATTCTTTTTGTCAACTCTCTAAATGGAGCACTTACAGAGGAAAAGTATTGTATATAACCAGAACAATAGCTGGCTATGTAAATAAATGAACGCACCATTGAAACATCTTGTGGGGTATCAGCATTTGACAGCGCTTGTTCTTTATCAGGATCAGGTGTCATGCCTCATCAAAAAGATATTTGCAAAGAATTTTCACTTTGTCTTATGGAACTCCAATGTATCTTCATTCAAATTCATGCGTGCATCGGCCAGTAAACAACATACTTATGTGAGAGCCTTAGCGTGCTCCTTTAGGGTAGCTCTTAAAACCAATACATCAGCACTATAGTTAAACTAATTCATGACAGGCTGTATGATACATTGAATGACATCTTGAAAATGTTCTGTGGCTGATCACACACTAAAGCTTGGATATTTTTATCAACCAACATGTATAGAAAAGGTTGCAGTGCACCTGCAGATGTATTCAAGTTACAACTGACGATAACCTTTATGCAAATCAATGTGAGGGAAAACCTTTGCACCATTTAATTGTGTTATCATATCAGCAACTTGTGGACCTGGATATCGTTCTTGTCTAATTGACATGTTTACCTGACGCAAGTCAGTCAGTCAAGAATTACTTTATTCGGTTAAAATTTAAAACCATCAAAGTGCAGATCACAGCGCATAACACATTAAAACAGTATACATTTATACAAACAATTCATTCAAATTTTCACGCCTTTAACAGATTCATCATGAGACCTCAAATATTGGGCAATCTGATCCCACTAAACAAAGCATTCCTTGATGTTTGGATAAATATATAAAAAATTTGTCCTAATCAAGTGTCCACTATTTACAAAACAGTTTTACCAAGAGGAGATTAAAAAGTTAACAAAGTCCACGCTATGGTGCAGTGAGTCTCTTCCTATGCCTGATTGCTCCAATAATAAAACCTGCTACCCCAAAACATACTACTGGGATGCCAACATTTGCAAATAGGCCAATGCTGGGCTGATTTGCTCAAAGTTACGCCCTCTTAAGAGTGGAATGATAAATTTCATGCTTAGCGAGATGTAAAATTCGCAGAAAAATATCATATGTAGGGTGTTCTGTTCCGAGAAGTTGTCACAAGGACAGGGACCCAAAGTCCCGTCTTTAAAAAACCCTTTTGGGAACGCTAGTAGCCAGGGCACCATATTGTGCTTAAATCTAATTAAAGCAAATAGAGGATGTGGTTTATTTATATATGTTAAGTATGGTTGCAGATGTCTACTTAAACTCAACATGACAAAACTCCTCACTGTGGGTTTAGCTAATTCCCTTTCCTCACTCATTGACATAGATCTAACCAAGAACTGCTGCTTTAGACCTCTAATTGCTCACTTGCCATGAGCTCCTGGGCTTAGGAATGAATCGGGACACCCAAGAACTTCCATTTGGGTCTTAACATAATGGATCCAGTGTATATCCAACCCTTTATCCAGAGCAATGCAGTCCTGGATGATCAATTGATTTAAATTAGGGGGCTTTTGTGCCCAAATTTTCAGCCAGCATAGTAAAGGGGCAACCGCAATCTGATCCGAGATAAACCCAGCACCAAGGTCATCATGAATGTTAAAAGTTGGGGTGGAGGTCGGGACCGCCAGCAACCTACGAAAGAAATTATTTTCTACTGCCTGGATTTCACCAGCCTCTGTATATCCCAGACATCACTCCCATAGGTTGCCATAGGGAGGCACTTGGCATTGTAAATCTTCATGAGGGCCGGGAGTGGTTTGGAGCCAATTCTTCTAGAAAACTCTAAAATGGCCCCAGAGGCTCTGGCAAGGGTGTTCTTTTTGTGGGCACGCTGCATGAACCACAAGCGTCTATCATCATAAAGAACACCTAAATATGGGAAGGCAGGGACTTTTATTAATTCTGTCCCCTTACAATAAAATGTGGCCTTCCTAGCTCTATCTGTACCAAGGGACATCAAGTGTGACTTTTTAAGATTTGTAATTAAATCTAGAGATTCCATAAAATCAATAAAACAATCTAAAAGAGATTGCAGCCCTCGCGACGTTCTTGCCACCAGAACTGCATCATCGGCATAGAGTAAAGCAGGAATCAATTTTGAGCCTGCTTTTGGGACATTTTGCAAGAGGAAGTCAGGGCGTCCCCAGGTTTGTTGATATAGAGAGTGAACAGCAGGGGAGCTAAAATGCACCCCTGTCGCACCCCGCTTCTGACGGCCCATGCTCCAGTTAATCCGCGATCCTCATTAAAGCTGACAGCGGCTGTAGTGTTTTCGTGGACGGCCGCCAAAAAGGAAATCAGATCTGCCTCCATACCAATACTATGAAGGTACACCCAAAGTTTTGATCTATTTACAAGGTTGAAAGCTGTGGTTAGGTCCATAAAAGCCAGATGAAGATCCCCACACTTTGCGACCATGTACTTCCCTATTACTAGATGAAGATTAAGACATTGTCCCAATGTGCCCTTTCCCTGTCTAAATCCATACTGAAGATCTGAAATGATGCTATTTGTATCTAAACAGTCTGTTAGGCGGGCAAGAACAACTTTCCCCATTAGTTTGGCTACGTAATCCAAGAGTGAAATCGGTCTATAACAGGCCGGATCATCTCTTGAACCCTTTGTAAAAATCGGGATGATTACCGCCTTTGCCCAAGACAGGGGAAATCCGACCTGGGCTGCAGCATTAAAAACAGAGGTTAAGATTTTTGCCCCAAAAATAAGATCTGCCCATCAGGGCCTGGAGCTTTCCCCCTTGATGTTGTTATGATTGCCTCAGTGACTTCATCCAATGCAAAGGACAGGGGGTTTGAAACACAACCTGTATCCCCTGGCCAACTAATAGATCCCTGACTCACATCACTGGATACGCCCCAAAAGGGCTGGACCCACATCTCTGAGGAGATAAGACAATCACTAACAGAGTTAGTGGATTCATCAAAAGAGGGGCTATTTACCACAGACCAAAACCTGGGGCTATTATACAAAACACTCGCTTGGCTAAGTTCGTCCCATGCCATCTCTCTTAGCTGCAACTTTCTTTTGTGCACTGCAGTTTTATATTCCCTCCTGGTTTGCTTAACCATGTCAGGATCCCTTGGGTTCTCTTTAAGCTCCTCCAAGAGCCCCCTGTGTGTACTAACACAGGCATGATCAAACCATTTTTTATGTTTCTTGAGCCTTAGTTTGCAAGGGACCGTCAAGTTGATTGCAACCTGTCTCGTAATACGGTCAAATGCACCTAGGATTATTGGTAGGTCAGAATCCTGATCCATACAGATTCCAAACTCCTCTACGCAGTCATTATATAGGTTTTCAAGGAGGATATCCGGAGTGATTGCCTCCCATTTTATCCTGTGTGCTTGGTCTTTTGGAGCAATATTGGAATTAGTTATATGAACCAGGGGTGTGGCCTTTTCAGTAACAGAGATATTAATACGCAGAGTCAAAGGATTGTGGTCACTCGGACAACTATGGGTCACACAAAAAGTACCTAGAATGTATTCAATGATACTTGGGACACCTTGGCCCATAAATGTAAAAATAGGAGATTAAGCGCTTGATTGCGCAGGGCAGATCAGATTATGGACCCAGAGCTTGTATGTTCAAAATGTGTTACCCCCTGTGGGCCATATTCCTCTTCTAGTCTTAATAGGACAAACATGAATATTAAAATCACCAAGAATTAATAAATAGTAGGACTTGTCAAGCTTTGCCCCATAATCATCCAAAAAAGCGGCGAGAAGTCTTAAATGCTCCAGATCATCACTTCTCGTAAAAGAATTGTAAAAATTGACCACTAAAAAACTAGATTTCCCCCTGTTAGTTCTACTGATAGAATGTAGGGTGAGCACGTATCTAATAACTTTGCCCTATACAGTAATTTTAGACAGATGAGCAACAAAAGGCCCCCACTAGATCTCCCCATTCTAGATGGGACAGCATATTTACAAAAAGACAAGTACCCATCCAGAAAATAGGGTTCTTTTGAGTCCCATGTTTCCTGCAGGGCAATAATATGGTGATTGGTAAGGAAAAGTTCCCAATTAATATCCCCCCTTTTTGATGGAAGCCCTGCTATGTTCCATGATAAAAAATGTAAACCAGAAACACTAGATTGCTGCAGAGTAGTATTAGATTCGGTGGCTCCCTGAATAAAGGGACCAGCTTCTATAGTAGGAGGGGTATTATGAGGTGGCAGATTAATCATGCAAAGAGAAATTTCTTCCTCTGCAATATCCTCCATAACTGGTGGGTCTACTATGGCCAAATGATTGACTGTTAGTCAGCCTTGGTCGTCTAGGTTGGATAAGGCCTCAAATCTATTTGAGACAGGGTTATAAGGAACGATCTCCTTCTGGAGTCTCAATGGGGGCCTGTAGAAATAACCCAGTGAGAGGGCGACAATAGAGGTGGCAGAGAGTGAGTAATGATCATGAGATTTAAGGATCATTTGAGCAACGGCAGGGCTCCGAAAATTTACAATAACACAGTCCCCCCCAAGCAACTCTGCGGACCATCAAAACATTATTGCTCAAGGACACCCTGAAGCTTTTAAATCTAGATAGCCAGTCCACAGTTGTATTTCTTAGTTGGGTCCTGGATTCTGATTGGTCGTGTCTCAACCGGGGAACACCAGTCAGGACCACAACCAGGGGACAAGCCGGCGGCTGCAAATTTAAAGTGTTTTGCGCTGGCTTTGTGGGCACGTTGTTAATGGTACTAGATCCCTCGTTAGAACAGACCGAAGCGGCAGTTAATACCCTAGGTGGTCCCTTTGGGTGATGCAGGTTCTGACCACCCAAACAGGAAAAAGTTGCCTGCCCCCCATGCCTTGAGAAGCTGCGCTCAATTGCATTTAATATTACATGCTGGGGTCGCGAACTTGTACTACTCATTTCTTCAGAGTTATCTACTATCCCGTAAGTCATAGCTTGATTTTGGTCCCCAGCAGAGGCACTACTTCTGGGCCATACCGGCACCCCATGTTCCAAACCTCCCTCTGCGATCATCGCTACATCAGCATTTGTTCTCACCTCCGCACTTTTTGAGAGCAGGGCAAGTTTCTCTTCAATTACCCCCAGTTTATTCCAGAAAGGTTCGATGAGAGTGGTAATTAGAGTCTCCGTTCGTTTCCAATAATCCAGGTTGTCTCCGGGGTCCACCGGCTTATTCACAGTATGGTTAATAAATAAGGGCAGACCATTGTCAGTACTTGGGGGTGACTTCCCTTTTAGGTGTTTAGTCTTTCCTTTTTCTTTGTTTTTGCCTCTCAATGCTAAACTTCCCCTAGTACGCTTTGCCGGTGATTCCCCAGGTTCTCCCTCTGTGTCAGAATCCACCCCTTGTGAGTGAACACTAGTCGTCCCTTCACTATCCTTTGGTGGCATTTTGGACCTGGTGGCACGATCGCCTTGGGCTGACCGAGGTATGATGGTGGGGGGGGGTGGGATTGGACTTGGGAAGCTACTTGTGAAACAGAGAAATCAGGGTTCTGCGGATTGAAATAGCACCCTGTAACACAATGGGCACTCAGTCTTGAAGAATTAGTGGCTTCAATAAGAATAGAGTCAACTGTCTCTCCCCTCTCTAAATCAGGGATGGGCTCTGTATCAACAGTACTAACTTTAGTTGCTTCAGTAGACTCTATACTTTGATAGGATTTGAGGATTGTCTGACTGCCACAGGTGATTAAGCCATTCTTATTGCCCCCAAAGATGATCTTTTTTGTTCAACATACAACCCCAAAGACAGTCTTTTCTCGGTAAGCTGTATTTCGTGCTGGAGCACAGATGCGGCCCTGGTTAGGAAAGCATCCAGCGTACCTGCTACCCACCCCCTCCCCTCTGCCACGCTAGCTTACGTTTTGTGGCCATCAAACATTTAAAATCTTAAGACAATGCTAATGCAAACCTCCCTACAGACTACAAACTTGAACTAAGGAGTAAGAATGTTTAACAATTAAGTGACAGTTCAGAGTCACTTGTCACTTTGTAGTTTTGACACTGAGTTGATCCCTTCTTGGCAGAACTTGTTATCGCTGCATTATTACTCCGTACTGGGTATGGCTCTATGTTGCGTAGTAGTGTGGTACCTTTATGTATGGCCTGACCAACAGGTTCTCGGCCAACGACGTGTAGATTCCTTTTAAATGCTTTTGTTTTCAACTGCTTTACTGCGGTTGGAACTGTGCTTTAGCTCAGCTTGCATTCAGGGTTGATTATGTACTTTGACATGGCACAAGTGGCAAACTCAAGCAGTTTGTCCACCACGGCTACCTCACTGTCAATCTTTAGGTTACTTATCCCCTATCTTGTCGCAATTTGTAGCTTTTACCACCAGCCAGGATACCTGTAAATGACTACGCCATGCAAGGAGCTTGGTATCACATGTCCTTATTAGCCTGAGTGTAACCTCGAACTCAACGTCCTAAAGCAACCTTCACTGCATTACACTCTACCCATAACGTCATAGCTCTATGGAGTTCATGAGGAGCCAAAAGGGTTCCACCATTGTTAACTCACAAGGCACTACACTGACTTCAAACGTTTAAGGTACACATGCATAAAAACTAGAAAAAGCGATTCCTTAGTTGCGATAAATAAGGAATCGCAAATAAACAATCGCTAACTGGAATTCATCATGAGAGTCGCTAAAAATTTGTGATTTGCAATAAATCGCTAAATTCAGGGCCGAGTATACAATTGTGAGCCGCTAACACATGAAGTCGCAAAAAAGCAATTTCGGTATTAGCGAAATTGGTAAAAATTGAGTCGAACTGGAAGCAGGCTGATGACATCACAACCTGGAAGTCATCCAGGCCATGCTTCATTCAGTGCGCTGAGGAGCTCAGAGGAAGAGGCAGAAACCTAAAGCTGAGCTGAGAAACCTCATACTCTGCATCCAGATACTGTTCCCAGACCCAGGATGGACAAAAAGGATGCAGGGAAGAGTGCCACGCCTAGGAAGAGGAAGCTGAAGTTCTTTAAGAGGGAACTTGAACACCTGATTGAATGTGTCAGAAGTAGTCAAGACAATCTATTTGGGAAATTGTCCCTGAAGGTGCCAGAGGCCATGAAGCGCAAAATATGGCTGCGCATAGAGGAAAAAGTAAATGCTGTGGGAGTCATTCACAGCAGCATTGAGGAATTGAAGTAAAGGTGGTATGACCTGAGGAATCAGGCAAAGGAGCGCATAGCAGAAAGGGTGAAGGAAGCAGCTGGCACAGGAGGGGGTCCATCGAATGCACCCGCAAACACAGCCCTGGAGGACCTTGTTGAGGGGACAATCGAGCCTGAGGCAGTCATCAGAGTGATGCAATTGGACACATCCAGCGCAGCAGGAACATTACAAGGTAAGATGCATGCAAGCGCTAATCCTCTGAGTACTGTATAACCGTGCACAATCCCACAGGCAAATCACAGTGTAGAGGTAAAACCCCTTGTCATGTTTCACCTCATACACAAAATGCATCATGGGAGTTGTAGTTGTCAGACAAGTGGTCATTCAAAAGCCAAAATGGTTAATTAAACATACAAATACCGCATGCCAGTCAGTGTGTTTAAATCAGTGATTTATTTGGAAATAAGTTTGCCAACTGATGAACAGAATTAGTATAATACAAGACTAACACTGCACTGTTTCACATCACAGATGCAGCAGAGGCAGACGCTGAGGATCGTGACCAGCTTGTCATCTCAGAAACACCTGCAGAGACGGATACAGAGACTCCTGTGGTCCCAGAAAACACACCACCCCACCACCAAAACGCAGGGCACATGTACCTTCACTGGTAGAAATGGAATCCGATCAGACTCTAGCACCAGGTACATTCTCCAGCTAGCCACTAATCCCTTCAGCAACTCCAACACTGGCACAGCTCCAAACAGGACGACAGCTCAGGTCCATGGCCCGTATTGCGGCACATGATGAGCAGGTCCCAAATATATATGGCAGCGTGGAGTCTCAGATGCTACGTGTGAAGCGCCTGCAGAAGAGACACTTGGGCACAATTAATATGCAGTTCATAAAGCTGGCCAAAAACATAAGCACAATGGCAGACAATGTACGTGAACTAGCATCAGTGGTTGCTGAGGGGAATCAGCAGACAAACTTGTGCTTACAGGAGCTCACCCCTACAGTGCTTGCAGGACAACGCACAAAGCGGAGAAGGCATCACCAGAGCCTGATCCACATGTCAGCGAATACCAGGGCCATCAACAATCTCTGTAATACCACTACGCTATTGGCACGGCGCTTAGTGTCAATGCAAAATGACCTAGGCCAGTTCTGTGGGGATGTTGTAAGGTCCTTGGGACAAGTCACCACTGCTGCGGAACACATCCAGTCCGGGACTGTGAGTGCCATCAACCTGGAAGGGGAGGAGGGGAGTGAGGAGACCTCTAGCCTGAGTAGCCTATCAGTGCCAGTGACCATTAACAGGAGGCGCAATTCACGCAGCTCAAGATTTCAAGATTTCAAGATTTTTATTTTGGGTGATCGGTCTTTTTTAAAAACAAAAACCATTACACCAAATAACAGTTTTTAAATAATACTACTACATATATACACATAGAATATCTTGCTTAATCATACAAAGATAATCAATAAGTTACTTTTGTGCATCTAATATTTAAAATTTCACTTTTTAAACAAAGTTTAAAAAGAAAAAAGAAAACAGCCCTTTGACTCTTCTTAATTTTCTGGTTGGCTGTTATTTTTTTAGAGAATATTTTTTTCTCTCTATATAGTTTCGACCGATTTCCTTCAAATACACGTTTAAAGTTTCACCCATCTACATACTAATGGGATTGAGGTCCTGCCGAGCCAGGTATTACCGCTTCTCTGCATGAGCGTATATTCAAATTGTTCAGTGGCGATTTTAAAAGTGCTTTCCGTTCTTTTAGTAAAATAGGGCATACACAAAAAATGTGTTGAATAGATTCGTCTTTATAACCACATAGTCTGCAGTCTCGATTTTCTCTTTCATCCTTTCATGCTGGGATTAAGTCTTTTGTTTCCCACATGCCCAGACGCAACCTCATAAATTGATGTTTTAAAGTACGTGAGAAATATGTGGATATATATTCCTGAGGCTTCATTTTCCCATATGAATTAATAACTGTCCAGGCATGCCGTCTCTGCAGTAGGGTGTTCTCATCCTTTGAGTAAGACAAACATTTTATTGTGATAGTAATTAGTTTGTTGAATGCCTTTTTTCCTATGCTAAGATTCCAAATATCTAGAGTGGAGAGGTCCGTTATCACCTGGTTTAAGTAACTACCCCAGGATCATTGCGTTTTCTTTCCTTTTTGACTTTCTATTTCTTTCCAGCATAGGTGATCTATAGTTCCACTTGCAGAGGCACGCAACCTCCAGCACAGTTTTATAAAAGCTCCTTTGCTGCGAAATTCCTGGTTTAATAAGCCAAACTCTAGCCGCACCTGAGCAGGCGATGCGCTTTGCTGGATATGGAATACTTTTTTATATACTTTTGTTTGAATTAAGTTTAAAACCGTGATTTTACATCCTTTCATTATGTCAGTGCCATAGGTTACTGTTGGTATTAACTGTGCCTGCATAACTGTTAATATGTTGCCATATGCTGGACAGCTTAATTTCTTTTTTAATACATTGAAGCCATATATCAGATTTTGAGATTTTGACCTTATTGAAATGAGCTGTGATTTGTGGGTTAATTTGCATTCTACCATAAATCCGAGATATTTGTAAGAAGCAGCTATTTTGACGTTCTTCCCCTCTATATACCATATATATTTCATGTTTTTGGCATCTACTAGCCGTACGACCTTTGTTTTTGATAAATTCAGTTCTAGCCCTTGTACTGTTAAATATTTGGCTAAGGCATTCATTACTCTTTGTAGACCGATTTGCATTTGACTTAGGAGTACTAAATCATCAGCGTACTGAAGGCACCTAATTTCCTCATTAACAATCGATGGTGGGTGACTATTGATTTCCAGAAGGGCATCTTCAATATCAGATATGTACAGGTTAAAAAGGGTAGGATCTAGCACGCACCCCTGTTTCAGGCCATTTTGGGTGTTATTTTCTGTGTTACCCACTGGCCATCTCCTACCTTTACCCAGCTCCATCTACGTGAATATAATTCTCTGATGGCCTTTAACAGATTTATGAGGATGCCCTAGCTGGCGAGTTTTTCCCAAAGAAGTTCACGGGGCACGCTGTCGAAGGCTTGCTTAAGGTCCACAAAACAGGCGAACAGGCAGGTGTTTTTAAATTTAGCTTTTTCGGCTAACAATGTTATTGCCGTTAGATTTGTTAGAGTTCCTGCTCCCACCCCAAACCCTGTTTGAGATCTTGGGATGCAGTTGTTTTCATCGGACCATTTTTTTAGTTTGGTTATTAGGCAACTTGCATATAGCTTTGCTTCGACATCAATTAAGGCAATTAATCTGTAGTTGATTGGCATTGTTGACTTTTCCCCTTTGAAAATTGGCTGTATAATACTTCCCCTCCAGGATTCAGGGATTCGATTTGTTTCAAACAATTCATTAAAGAGTGGGGAAAGATTATGGGCCCAATATAAAGCTTCTCCCTTGAAGAAGGCATTAGGCATGCCATTTGGTCCTGGCGCACCCTCCAAATTTAGCTTTCTGATGATTTTTATTAGTTTGCTTACTTCTATTAATTTGTCGGAACTTTTATATTTCGGGGAAAGTTAAGTTTGTTATTCACATTTAGGCCCACAGGGAGACTTTGTGCTTTTTGTTTTATTTGCCTCCAACTGTCCTTTTTTGATGTTAGACTACCTGGGGTTGGTTTGAACTTTGATTCTTTATACATACTCTTTATTTGGTCTACCCATTCTTCCTCGTTTATCCCTGCGTTTTGATGTCTGTTTTTTCCGAGTGTCAGTAAATTTATCTGAGACCAGAAGTGTGTTCCATTCCGTTGTTTACTAGCCAAAAGGAGTTTATTCCATAATTCACGCAGCTCAACACCCACGGGATCACGTCAGGGTGATGGTGCAGAGGCAGGCGACAGAAGGCTGGGGGTACATGGCAAGAGGCACTAGCCAGGCATGAACTCCTTTTTGGCCATGGTGGGGTGACCATGGGCAATTTCTACTTGGTGATTGCCCTCCAGTGCTGAGTACAATTTTATTTTGAATTCATAGACCAATGCAATCACCTTCCAATATTTCTAAACACACATCTCAAGTTTGACATATGCTCATGTTAATAAATATTTACTTACAGCATTTGTTTGTCATAGCTCATTCTTACCTACCTCAAAAATGATGTTGTGTGGTGTGTGCATGTCTCCTCTGACCCACTGCAGTGTTTGCCACATGTGCCTGTTGGTGTTTTGCAGGTGGTTGCTTGTCACCATCTGAGTCAGTGTTGTCCATCTCAATGGGAATGCCCCTTCTGGTGACAATGTTGTGCAGCATGGCACATACAGCCACAATCCTGCAGCAGGTCTCAGCGATATATTGCAATGCATCACCAGTTTTATGAAGGATGCAAAAATGAGTTCTGAGTATGCCGGATGTCCATTCTGAAACATTCCTTGTGCTTATGTGTGCCACATTGTACCTCTGTTCCTGTGGCTTGTTTGAGGTATGGTGTCAGGATATATTCACGCAGGGCATATTCGCTGTCACCTACAGGGGGCAAAGCAAGGGTTAGCCCCAGTCATGCTTTTACATTGTGTTTCATGATGTAGCAACTAGATACATGTATGTACCAAGTAGGTCTCTTTCGCCAAATTTACCCCATAGCAGACGCCTGTGGATGCCATGTGGCGGAATAGATACGAGTCATGTGTGCTCCCTGGATATTGTGCCACGATGTCCGTTATTATGTGCTTTGTATTGCACACGACCTGTACATTGATGGAATGGTACGACTTCCTTTTCCGGAAGATGTACTTGTTGGCTGCTGGTGGATAGAAGGTGGTACCGGAGGCTCCGTTTATTCGAGACATCGAGTGTACTCAACAAGACACAGTGAATTAGGTGCAGTTTTGCATCAGATAGCAGCATACAAAAGGAGACGCCCTGCACTACAGTGAGCCCAGGACAAGCGAGGTCCTAGCCAATATCGGGCACTCCAAGTGAATCATAATGCTTGAGAGATTACAACACCCACATCAGCCCATGGGACACTCTCTACAGGAGTTCTAAGAATTCTTGTTGATCCTGAAGAGAACCCCGCAATAGGGGGTTCGAAACGTGTTGATCCTCAGTGGTCAATTGTCAACAATTTAAAAAGAGCAAAAGGACTGGATTAGGACATGACATAATATGGTTCTAATAGTTTAGATTGTTTGAAAACAACAAATGTAGGACTCATCAAACTAATCTACCTTGTTGAAAATAGCATTTTTGTTGACATTTGACATATACCTCAGAGATATTTATCGTGTTTGAGTGTGAATGTTTTTTGAATGCATGCAGTGAGAAAGGTTGGTATGGATGTGTTGTTTAATCATGAAGTTTTTGTAAATTTTGTATAAATTTGTATATTCTGTATATTTGTAAATGCACAAGAAATGTTCTTTGAAAAAATGAAAAAGTTCTCCGAGTAGAAGAAAAAATTACTAAAATAAAAAAAAAAATCAGTTCAGTATTGGCAGTTGTGTTGTTGTTGTGGTTTGAATAGGCTTAGCCTTGCTGTTCAGGAGCCAAGACCCAGTTTTGTTCCTACGGTGGATAGATGGGGACATGCGTGCAGTCCATGTATACAAGGATATGTAGAAAATGTGCCACCTGGTAGAACTCCAGTTTTATCTGGTTCAATCCTAAGGGGTTTTGGGGAAGGTGATATGAGTGTGTATCATTGTCAACCTGGCAGCAAGGAATCTTCAGAAGAAGTGTGAGAGTGCGATTTGGGATACACCTCCGGCTAGGGCTACTACCCCCTGGAAACTGCCTGATGCTGGTAGGTGCAGGCTTCATAGGACCTGTACATTTGCAGGGATGGCATTGGTCCTACGGGTCTGGTGCTGCAGCAGGGGTTCCAAATTTGCAATGAGGCGCATTATCATTGCAAGGTTCAACAGGTACTTATCATATATTTCGTCTTCGTTTTGGGCAACCAATGTTATGCGCACTCGGAATACCCTCTCCTGTGTCCTCCTACGGCACTGGGCTGCTGCATTGATCCTCATCCTCCTTTTCCAGCACGTAGAGGGCTGCCATTGTGAAAGGCTTACGGGGTCTCCAGAGGCATTTTTAAAGGGTTTATTATTGGTAGCACCTGTTTTTTTAATTTTATTTTTAACTTTACCTCTTGGTTGAGATTCCCCTTATTGTGCTCGTGCAACATATCAATTTTCACTTAATTTGCTAATTGTGATTTTTGATCCATTGCTTCGCATATCTTTATTTGCTAATCGCTATTTGCGGTATCAATTGTATGTTTCGCTATTATGGTTTCACTATTTTGCTACTCGTTAATTTTGCAAGAGCTTTTTTTGCAATTCTCTTGTTTTTTCGGTATTTCGGTTGATGCATTGGAAAGATGTGTTTTGCGGTCGCTATCGGCCTATTTGGCATTTTCGCAATTTTTGCCCGTGCAATTATGCTTGATGCATGTGCCAGTTTATCTTTTAAATCCCTACTGCTGTACTGATGCAGGCAACAGTTATTTACAGCTCACACCTGTTACATTACTGTCCACAAAATTAGCACGTTTATATTTTGGTGGATGGGCTTTTATTTGTTAGGATGACAACAGACATTAAACAGAACATTCTCACATTACAAAAACGTTTATAAATCCCTTATAAATCGTCATATTTTCTTTATTAATTTAAAATACATTTGCCTTAAAAAGCGTAACATGAGCAATCAGCATGACACGTGTAGCTTAATAAGGTAGGTATTTATTTTACACTGCAGAACTACAATCTGTTAAATAAAACCGCTGGACATTGAACGGAAAAGAAAGAAAATTGCGAATGCGTATTATTATACATTTCGATCAGGGCATGTAATCAATCCTTGTCAGTAATATCGGCACAGCTGAACCTTACAGATTAACCCCTTGGTGCCTTTTCAGTTAAACGCACCACTAGTTTAATTATAGATTTAATTATAGATTTAGGAGTCAGCCTTTACCTTTTGATTAGTGTAACTTTCTATAACTGTATACTCTACATTAACACTTTATAATATCTTAGCCTCAGCAGCTGACAGTTTTCTCAGCTAGGTAGACACTGTGCTTTCAAGCTAGCCACTTACAAATGGCCTCTGGATTCTCAGGCTCCAATTCCAAATGCAGTTTGCGCTCCGTGGTGGAGAGTGCATGGAGCCACAGTGGAGGGGTTGGAACAGGCTACTTTAAAGTGACCAGTCCTTGTGCGGTAATCCAAATGGACGCCTACCAATTGTTTGGTTGCTAAACGGAGATAAACTCGGGGTTTAGAGGGCCCGGCCCCTAACAGTGCAGGGACCTGGTATCAGTACAATTACTCCTCTGTAATTGGTCGATGCAACATGGGGTACTGTGCAGAACAACGAAGCACCGCCTGTTTTAAGGCAACACGACCTCTCGTCCCTTACAGCACACACCCATAGTCAAAATAGGAGGGGTGGGTTGCGTCCAACGCTTCTTAATTAGTGAGAGGGCTCAGAAGCACGCGGTCTGTGCAATTAAATGACTGCAATTAAACATTGTTATTCGATTACAAGACACGCCTCGACACCTTATCTCACTCTTGCATGTTCCTGCATACTGCCTTTGAGACGGTTTTCCGTATTTTTCTTCTTCTGCTTTTTTCAAATTTTTATTTTTTCCCTCTCTGTTCCTTGAGAAGTATGTATTGTGGTAAAAAAGATGTTATGGTCGCCAAATATAAACACCCGATGCTCAAAGTAGATTTTACGGATAGGGTGACCAACTGACATGGGTGCAAATTCAGCAAGGTGAGTGTAAAAATTCAGGACAAAGGGTCAAAATGCAGGACAAAAGTTCAGGCTAGGAGTTCAAAATTCCGGACAAAAGGTAAGTTTTACAGACACATCAGAAGAGGTCACGAAATAGTATAAAAGTAAGTAACAACCTCGGGGAATGTCCGTGGGATCCAAAGTATCCACTGGATCCCACGGACATTCCCCGAGGTTGTTTCCCTCTGAGATTCATTCTCAGTCAGCCGACCACGCTAGGGATCGGCTACCTAGAAATTAACTTCATCCGGGATCTGCACGGCACTCAACAACTCTGACCCGGATTAATTCACAGCCAACCGACAACGCTTGTGATCAGCTACCTTGAAGTCACTTTCACCCGGGATCGCCACGGGACTCTACAACTCTGACCCGGGCCAAGAAGTCTCTTCGTACTTTGGAATTAATCGTTCCAGTTACGTCTGCCAGTCCTGAATAAGAAGCCAAACATATCACTCAGGCATTGCTGTCTACCGGCGATTCACTCCCAGTAAACAGCCCTCAGCACTGCCCACGACCCAGTCCTGATGAAGATCCTGTAGTAACCTGGATCGAAACGCCGTCGACCTTTCAGTGCAAATACAGGCGCGAGATACGAAGCGGTTGACCACATTGAATACTTCCAAAATGAACTTTTAATCTACTTGGAACCGCCGTATATCAATTAATACACTGTATATTTATTCACCAGTCACTTTGCGCCACTCACACTGTTTCACATTGTCACTTGCGTCGCTATATTGGTTTTCACTGTTACACCTACAGCACCACATACAATTTGGGTTGTTTTTTCAGTTGTTGTGATTTATATACTGTAGTGCTGCCATAACTGTAAACTATATTTCTGTCTCTTCTCCAAATATTTATATATAAAATGATGCGTCTAGCACATGTCAAAATTATATAGAGTCTCCTTGTTGCCTTTCAGATAATGTTTTTACATATCTTTACTAATTGTCTTTAATCAATACCAGTTGGGACATTGTTGTTCTTACACTATTACACCCCAATCCCAACATGGTTGACGGGTACCCTACTCCTGTTTTATCTACATGATGTAATTAAGGGCATGGCTCAAAATACCTAGGCTAAAAATCTGTGCTTAGCATAGTGTGCCTCCCGAATGGTAAATTGCTGCTTCTGTCATTGCATCCAGATATATAACACAACAAGTACTGTTACACCTACAAGTAGGGGTAGGCAGACATCTCCGTTACGCCCACGGACTGTGCGGAGATTTGCCCCTTCCGCCTTGCGCAAAGAAGACGGAGAAATGAGACAAATCTCCGCACATTCGGGGGGGAACGGAAGTTGGCTGCCCACCTCCCGCCAGCCTCCCCCCGCCTGCCGTATTAAATGATATTTAAAAGGCTAAAATTAAATTTAAAATTAAATTTACCTTATTGCCTGCGCATCCTTGCCCATCGTGGCTTCATCTGGGAACTGCGCATGCGTTGGAGCCTCGCCAGGAAGGAGGCGGGCGGGAGACGGGCGGGAGGCGCGTAACGGAAATATGCGGAGAGGCACGGAGATTGGTTCAATCTCCGTGCCTCTCTGTGAAAGTCCCTTAAGCGACTTCTGCCCACCCCTACCTACAAGCAAGAACTATTGGCTTTGTCAATGGTTGCTAGTTGTTAATTAATTTAAAATAATTCATTAATAATTAATTATAGTAATTGTGTAATTAGATTTAGGTGTGTGTTGTGGTATGTATAGTTGTAAAAGGTGGGAAGGGTGGGAAGTAATTTATTTGCAATTGATGATTTAATAATTAGTTGTTAATTAATTTTACACAATTAATTAGTAATTAATTATGTTCATTTTGAAAATAGGTTTAGATGTGTGTTGTGGTGTTTATAGGTGTAAATGGTGGGAAGGGTAGGAAGTAATTTATTTTTATGGTAATTTTGTGATTAGTTTTAGGTGTGTGTTGTGGATATTATAGTATTAACGTGTGTGTACTAAATGAAAGTGTATTATTATTTTAATAATCATGTTTTTATTGATGATTAAATATGATAATTGAGGAAATAAACTTAAATACAATGTTTTAAGTGTGTTTTTTATTTGTGTGGTGTTCTAGGGTAGGAAACTAAAGGAATATATTTATGTTTTACATAATTCTGTTAATATTTGCTCCTTTTAAATAAGTATTTTTTTTAAATGTATTCATTAAGTTTTTTACATATAATATTTGCAGAATTGTGTTATATTTAATTTATATCATAATGTGTGTTTATTTTATATGTTTAATATATTTAAATGTATATTTCCCTACTGTTGCACTCACTGTAGTGGGAATAGTAAATTTTACCACCGCCAATATCCAGCACTTTCCCTACTGTTGCACTCATTGGAGTGAGAATAGAAATGTTTTCCTCTCCGCTATCAAAGACTATTCCCCATGTTTCTTTTACTGGAGTGGGAATAGTAATGTTTACCCCTCCGCTACCCAGCACTTTCCATACTGTTGTACTCACTGGAGTGGGAATAGTAATTTTTACCCCTTCGCTATGCAACATTTTCCCTACTGTTGCATTTATTGTATGTTTTAATTTTTTTAAATAATGTAATGTTTTAAATTAGTATAGAATGTTTTTTTATTTTAAAATATTGATGTACATATTATTTTAATATAGTTTTAAGGTTTACAAATCAAATAAAGATAATATTGAAATTTATATATATTATAGATGTATAAAATATTATGTTTCTGTGTTATATTTATTTTATTCAAGTTTATTTGTAAAATGTAGTTAAAATGTTTATTAATTTTAATTTAGTTTGTTAAAAATAATATTATTTATTATAGTTAATATATTTATTTTAATTTTACATTTATTTTTAATTCGATATTTTGACATCTATATTTTTTACTTTGATATTTTTGAATCGATATTTTTGACCTTACCTGTTTAAGTATAGGGAACAATGATCCATCTAATTTTTTTTCTCTGTGTCTCTGCAGTCAAGGCTATGTGCGCCAACAATCCAACCTCGCTTGTAGACCATGGCTGTAAGTTGGATGAAAAAAATTGTGCGTCCCTCAAAGGGGCATGACCGATGCAATTAAGGCTTAAAAGCAATTAAGCTAAAAATCTGTGCTCAGCATAGTGTGCCACCCGCCTGTTATTTTGTTTCTTCTGTCATTGCATCCATATATTTAATACAAGTAACTTTACACCTACAAAAAGCCAGGACTATTAGCGTTGTCAGCGGTTGATTGTGGAATAAAGTTGTATATAATATTGAAAATGCTTCTGCTCTTGTGTTAGAGGTTGTGGCTGAAAGCTCGAGCTGCCGACTTAGGAGATGGGTTTTGAGCATAGGGTCAGATTAACATCCTGTTATTCTCTGCACATCAACTTATCTCCCCATGAATACAAATAATTAAATAAATCATGTAAATCGCTCCAATACCTTTGGGTTGAGTTAGCACTAAATAAATCTTGCTGCATTTTCTAATGCAGGGCTGATAGTTTGCCTTTTGAAAGAATGTATGTTAAATGCAGCCCATGACAGACACTGTGATCAGGGGAGCAATTAGACCCAAACTTCAGGGGGGACTAATACTCCCAGCCAAGGCTGGCCCTAGCACTGGTCACACACTGTGCAACAATGGTGCCCCTCCCCCATCTCCTCCTACTCCATGAATTCCCTCACCACCACTCACCAACAATGCACCTCATCTCTCTATAGCACCTTTCTGACAAACATTTAATTTTTTATTAGCGCTGCTCCTAGTTTACTCACACTCTGTTCTGTGATCTGCATGGTACACGTTTTTGTAGCAGGCACATTAACCCGCTGCGCTGTGGGCGAGAGCCGCTCCGAGGAGGTCCCTCGTTGAACACAACACATGGGCCAGCATGTGTAGATAGTGTGGCAATAAGTGCCAAGGGACAAACCCTAAACTCTGCCCTGCCAACAGAGTTTTGCCACTCTACGTTTCAACAAAAACTATGCCTGCCTCTGGGTAGCTGAGTTTAGCGGTGCCTACCCCTTTTCTATGCCTACGATATTTTGGATGTATTGTACATTGACCACTAGAGAGAGCACCCAGATTGTAGAAACAATATACACTGCATGGTTTTCAGAAGGACACAGCAGAGCTGCAATGAACGCATTTAGCTGCAACTTGAGGGACTAAGCGGAGGTGACTTCTTGTCCCTGAAGTCCTACCTGTTTCTGAGTAGCCAGCAGGCTTCTGTCTGGCTAGCTGCGTGCGGGGCTCAGCTATCAGGGTTAATTTTCTTATCATGCATCATTTATACAGCTGTGAGTAGCAGATTGAGAAGCTGCTTGTGTGGAAGGATCGAGGCGGGTGTTTATGAGAACATAGTCGACCCATGTCAGCCACTGACCACCCTGTCGCCAGGCCTCTTATGACCTAGTAAACTAATGAGGCACCAGCAGGGGGTTATTCTGCACAGCATCACTGTGTGCTGTAGGGGTTAACTTGTGTTTGGCTTGAAGTAGCCAGGCATTACAGGTTTGAAATGGTGTGGAAACAGTGCTGCTCACCATAAATCCACCTTATTCCTCCTCCACCCACCCCCAGGGACTAATGTACTTGCAGGGGGTTCTCCATCAAAGTCTCCTTGTGTGCTGTAGGGGTAAACTCTTATCCTAAGGGTCTGAGAAAGCAGAGCTTTGCAACAATGCTCACTATTACCACAGGCCATCTTATTATCAGGGCCCCTGGAATTCTGATAACTATTCATGCACCGGCTGCAGTGTCCCCAGCCCATAGGACATGTGCACTGTCATAAGGGCAGGAGCATATCCCTGGAAATATTGGAGTCTTGTTTATGTGTAACTATGTGCCAACCATCGTAAAGCACTAATCAGCCTTGTAGCCAGCTGCCCCCGGAGGCTCACTGAACTAGTGATGCGAGTCTAGACTCAGTGTGCTGCTGTCGGGGATAAATGTTGTCAGATAGGGAGAGGAAGAAGGCAGTGCACTGCATACTTGTGTGGAAATAGATGCGATGTTTGTGTGGAAACTAGTGCCCTAGCCTTATGCTGCACCTGCCTCACCCTGCTATGCAGAGGTTAACTGCTGTTCTAAAAGAACCAGGGCGCCAGTCATGCTTTGCAGTCTTTTTGGGAAACAGAGGTAGTGAAAACTAGGGCTCCAGTCTTGCGTTATACTTGCCTCGCTCTAGTGTGAAAGGGTTAGCTGCTGCGCAGGGTCTAGCTGCTGCGCAGGGTTTAGCTGCTGTGCTAAAGAGATAAGGGCACTAGTTGTGCTCGGTGGACTTGTGTGGAAAAACAGGTGGTGAAAACTAGTCAACGGTCTTGCCTTGCATTGTATCTCTCTTGCACTGCTGTGCAGTGGTGAGCTGCTGTGCAGGTTTTAGCTGCTGTGCTAGTGGGACCAGGGGGCTAACAGTGCTCTGTAGGCTAGTGTGAAACAGAGGTAGTGGAAAGTAGTGCTCCAGCCTTTTGCTGCACCTACCCCACTCTGCTATGCAGTGCAGGAGTTAGCTGCTGTGCTAAGGAGGCAAGTGCACCAATAATGTTCTGCAGACTTGTGTGGAAACAGAGGAAGTGAAAACGAGTGGCCAGCCTTGTACTCCAACTACCTTGCGTTGCTGTGCAGGAGTTAGTTGCTGTGCTATGGGGACCAGGCTGCTAGTCGTGCTCACAGATGTGCATGGAAATAATGAAGTAGTGCTTGTGTGTCAAAAGAGAGGTGCCCAATAACCAACCACTGACCACCTTATCCCAGCCCTTCCAGTGAAGTAGAGTTGCACCTACATGATGTGCTACCGAAGGGGTTAACTATTGAAGCGCTTTTAGCCCTATGGGTGTTTCAGCAAGTTTAAAAGAATAACGTGTGTTTCAGGATCCAGGATCATCTGAAAGCACATGTTTGTGCTTTTAAACTTGCTGCATTTCTTTTCGTTTTAACGTTTTTTTAAAAGAAACTGTTTGAATTTATTTGCCTCCCTCTTATAAGAATCAAACGAAGAACACAATCAATTTGTCTTTGACCCCATATTCGCTCCTCCTCCCAAGTCCCTTCTGTTCAAAGAGAGGTGATGCTTGGGTTTTGTTGCCAACAACGGTGAGGATGACAAGTAAAAGAAAAAAAACAGTAGAGCCATGAACAATAATAATATTAACACCTTGGCTGCGCAGGATATTCCTCTACTGTGCTGGGCCATAATGCTAATGGGTGTGGTCATGACGAGCTCAGCTCGTCATGAGCACACGAGCACAGTGCCCATGAGCACCGAAGGGGTTAACAGATATAAGTTCCTTGTGACTCTGCAGGCTCCTGCTCGGGTATTTAGAAGGGGGTGGAAGGCTTTATATAGTCATCTGCACCACGGCGTTGTAACCAACTGCATAGGGTGCCAGATAATGGAGCATTTGAATGCTGAGGTGGTGCGCTTTGGACGTTTTACTTAGGCGGCCCATATTCAACCTTCCTGCTTTTCAATACGGACCACTTGGCTCTCTTCAAACAGTACACCACGGGAATAAGGATTGCACCAATCATCAAAACCTTCAGTCCCATTCGCTTGTGCTGGTCATGTTCTGGCTCAGCTGGCCACCTAAGGAATGTGCATACATCCTTAGGGACCTGAGACATGGTAGCTGTAGTGCCATCATCAAACTCCAGGATCTCATTGTAAATAGGCAGTGCCATGCCAATAGCCTGGCCAGGAAAGGTGGGGTTGTAATACAAGCCATCTTTTTTGATGACCCTTGTGGGGACATCACAGTAGCCAGTAAAAAGAGAAAAGATGTAATCCTCACTACCGTGCCTAGCATTGACATTGTAGCTCAGATCAGGGGGCAATGCCCCATTGTTCGCTCTCCGGGATGCCTTCACATTAGGATATGGCTTGGGGAGTAATCAGAGAGCTTGCCTGGCTGGGTAAACATATCCCCATTTTCATCAGGGATGTTTATCACTTCACACTCCTCTGCTAAAGCCTTTGCTTCAGCTTCTGTCTGACTAACTGCCACCAGATTTCAGAAGGCCAGGTATTCCATGCTGTGGCAGGCAGCACAAACCTGTTAGTATATCTGGTAACCACGCAAACCCTGCTGTGATCCAAGGCAGAAAAAGGACTGTTGTGGCTCCAAGGATACTTTAGAGGATGCAGCTCTAAATCACTGGCTTTTACAGATCTGTGTAGAGCCAGAGCTAAGCCAGCCCCTCGAGCAGGAAATATGCCCAGCGTGGACAGGGCCACCTTTCGGCCTCTGGACAGACTGGAAAAGGACATGGAAGCCCTGGGCTGTGATTACCAGGCTGCCCCGCCCCCGGGGACCCTGAGGAGTCCCCTCTGCACCGAGATCCACGCTGCTAGGCTGACCGCCACCACTGCCAGCTTTGGCTTTACTCTGTGACGTGAGGACTCTCACCTTGCATTTCTTTTCTTAATGCAGCGCAACTGCGGGGCTGATTGCAGGGGTTTTGAAAGTATTTATGTCAATCAAAGCGCCCATAAGGGCTGCATTTAACAAATACTTTTGAAAGGCAAACCATTAGCCCCACAGCTGCGCTCTCTTTAGAAAAGAAATGCAGCAAGTTTAATAGCGCAAACTTGTGCTTTCAGATGATTGTTTGTAGACTTGCTACATTTCTTTTCTAAATAGAACGTAGCTGTGGGGCTGATTATTTGCTGTTTGCAAGTATTTACGTTAAATGCATCCCTTGATGGGCGCTGTGATTTTAACATAAATACTTTCAAAAGCACCACAATCTGCCCGGCAGCAGCGCTCTAATCAGAATAGAAAGGCATGCAAGTGCATGAGCATTTTTTTCCTATCGGTGCAGAAACACTCTTCCGGGATGTGCTGTGTGTGCGCGCTTGACACACAGCACTGCACGGTTGGGAGAACAGAGGTGCGCGGGCGCCCAGGCGTACACCTTGCTGGGAACAATGATAGGGAGTCGATATTTATGCATTCTATATTTTTTCTTTGATATTTAGTACATCGATGTTTGTTACATCGATATTCTATCAGTGAACCCTACAGTGAATGCACATCTCCAGCCCCTGTCACTCTAAAACCAGAAAGTCAATCCACAATCAGGCTGATTTGATTTGGTTAGTGCATTTGTAAAGCGCACAAATGTCTAGGGGTATCTTGGCACAATAGCCAGGTGGGTCAACTTAGTTTACCTGAATGGTGTACAGGTCAAGTTAATTGGAGAAGAGCCAGGTTTTCAGCGCCTTTCTAAAAGATAGAAGCGTGGGCTGCTCTTTATGGTGACAGGAGATAGTTTCATGTCTTGACTGTCCCTAACAGGAAGCTTCTTCCACCCCAACATGCTTTCTTGAACCTGGGTGTTTGCAGAAGTTTGCTGTGTGCAGATGAGTCCTCAGAAATTGAGGCCCGGCACCATGTAGTGCTTTGAAGGCTAGGCATTGGGATTTAACACCATCGCTGCTGATAGTTTTCCCCTCCTGTGCTGCTTTGTAGGCTTTACCGTTGTTCATGACGAGCTCAGCTCGTCATAAGCACAGCTCAACCGTGCCTCATGACGAGCTGAGCTCGTCATGAGCATGAAAGGGGTTAAACGTAATACTCTTGTCTACTGGGAGCCAGTGGAGGGCTCTTAAACCGTGGGAGACTGGCTGGAACCTGGAGATGTCCAATACTAAGCTGGCTGCCGCATTTTGAAGATGTTGCAACCTATGTAGATACTGAGATTGGATCCCTATGTACAGGGTGTTGCCGTGGTACAACCTGGACTGGGCTAATGCTGTAACCAGTGTTTTTAGGAAATCAGGTCGGATGAATGGACATTTTTAGGATGAACCAAATGGTTGAGGAAACGGTATTGATCTGACTATTGAATTTCAGTTTATCATCAAAGATGAATCCTAGATTTTTTACCTCAGGCACTGGGGCTGGGCAATCACATAAACTAGTGGGCCACCATCTAGATGACCAAAAAGATTAATCAGAGCACAACAACAGGACCTCAGTCTTTCCACCACCCAATTTTAGGCAGTTGGACCGCATCCACAGGTTGACCTGTGTCATGCAGCTATTGAAATGGTCAGCTGTCTCATCCAAGTACCTACATAGTGCTGCGAACATACTGTTGGCCGGCGCGGCCCTGCCCACTCAATGGAACACCCCGCAATGCGGCGGAATTGCTGCTGCGGTTAAGGCATTAAACAATTAAAACACTATAACTTGTAAATGGAAAAAAAAGTAAAGAAAATAAATAAATAAGTGCACCCTGATAGTCAAATAAAATTAAACGATGCAAGAAATTAGGAAAACTCAAAATGTGCGTGTGTCACTAACCACAAGCTTTTAAAAACAAATGGACCATGACCACTCCAGACAGTGTGCGTTTCACTGATGAATACCTTACAGTGTGTGTGTCACTGTGTGAACATGCAACAACCACTGCCGTATTTCCTGGTGAATATCAATGCAGAATGAAAGCAACTTCCTCCGAAAACCCCCTTCATAAGAAACAAGTGAGCGTATCACTGCAGCTGACACACTGGGAAGGTTCCTAAAGAAACAAGTGAATGTATCACTACAGCTGACATGCTGGAAGGTTCCTCAAGCAATAACATATGACATTGACAGCTTTATGTCATCACAAAAGCGAAGAAACCCGGTGATCGGGCAAAGAAACATCTTTCACGCAGACTTTCCTTCCATTTTTCAACCTGTTGTTCTTGGAGAGACCTGTGTGTGCACTCCAATGCCACACGCTGACTCAAGACACTCCAATGCTGCTTGTGCTGGCTCGAGTCACTTGATGATATGCGCTGGATCGAGCCCTTCGATGCTGCGCATGTCTCCACACTGGCTTCCAATAAACAAAACTCTTTGCGTAAGCGGAAACTGTAAATCTATAAGGATTAGCCTGGTTCTCGTTAATAAACTGCCTCGTAAGCCACCCTGTTCATATATTGGCGCACACCGCTTTCACCTCAAACTGCACCACTCCACAAAACTTTGTCATATCAGGGATAAGGTTGAAGACAAAGAGCAATTCACTGTTGGCATCTAGTCCAATTGTCGCCAAATTGTAGTAATATACTCACACACCATGGAGAGTATAACATAGAGATATATATTAGATCTTTCATCAAACAGCACCAGGAGACAACTGCCAACCAGGTGAAGAACATTCCAAAGGCAGAACATGGAAGACAAGACATGAAGTGTTCCAGCAATGTCTTATGTCACTTATTAGATCACTATCCAAAAGAAGAGAGTTAACTCCTGTGTATTCATGTTCCATAATTATTCCGTGATTTATAAAGGTTGTAGCGTACAGCCCGAATCGTGGTCAGCCCTCAACCACGTGCGTTAGTAAACATACGAAACCCGAAGCGTGATTCCACTCTAGATTGGACGCTCTGCAGTGGAAGTGGAGTAGAGTCACGCTTCGGGTTACTTATTAGATCACCACACCACCATATACCTTCCAATACTTTGGAAGCGATGTAGCTACCAGATCTGGAGAATGAGAGCTTTTGAGAACACTGCTGGTTGTCATTTTCAAGACTGAAGCCAAGTGGCAAATAACGAATGGGCATAGAACAAGCACCCTGCCCTTCATCAAAGTGACAGGAAGGGGCTCTCCTCTTCCCAGCAGCCTCCCAGCAACTATTTCCCCCACTTATCTTTAGCCAAACACATTGAAGCTGCATGTTTAATTTTGGATGCCATCTAATGCCGTTCTAGTTCTGGGAGTCCTAGTCCACCCTCCATTCTATCAAGTTTAAAGAAAGTCAACTTTACTCTTCTTCTCCTCCCAGCCCAAAACAGCGAGATAAAGAGGAAGCTTGGTATTTGATGTGATGATGGAGCGGGGTCTACAGGCGGCCATCATAGGCACCCATCATATCTGGGGGCCAGTTTGGCTTGTGTTTCATCACAATGACTGCCTCTTGCATCAACTCTGGGACTTTCCCTAGTTGTTTTTCATTATATAAACCTCTAACAGCCTCTCAGACAGAACCTGGTCAAACATCTGGTAGAGTTCCAACTAGAGGTCCTCCAGGCCAGAGTTTTTGTTATGTAGCATGCCCTTCAGTGCCCTTCAGCGCTGCCAACAATTCTTGTTTTCTCAAATCTGTTTTCAGAATCCCCACCTTCTCTCCATTAGGCATGGCAGTTAGAACATTCCTAAGTAAGCATCCGGGTGAGAAGCGCAGTCTCCTCTTTCAACATTCTCTCCAAGAAGCATAGAAAGGCCTACACCATGGCCACCCATGTAGAAACCTCTGTGCCATCCAGCTTCCAGAGGGCAAGATCCTGTTTGTGCAGGAGCTCTTGATGGAGCAGCCATGCGAGAAGCTTCTGACATGTAAAATTCTTATAGTAAACATGTCCTTACAGTGGAACTATCCTAAAACAATTTTCTTGATAGCTGGGTTCACTGTTCCATAGGAAGCACTCGGGTACATTACTAAAAGTGAACAATGTTATGTCCACCTAGGACCAGGTAAGAAGTGAATTTGTGGACTTTTTAAAATATTGATTATAATTCCAATTCATTGGTAAAGTAAAATTTTCACTAAATAGTTTTACAAAGATACTTTTAAAAAGTCTCTTTTAACCTGCCCAAAGCCTCTAGAAGCCTATTTGCCTGAACTTTCAACTGTCACCCAGGAGCTGAATATCTGCCTGATGTGGTGTAAATTGTTCCAAGAACTGATTCAAAGGCCTTGGGTGCGGTAGAGGTGGACCTACCCACAAGAAGGCCAGGGAGCTATGCCCTGCCCCTTGCATATATGCAAAGTATGCCTACAATGTCACTGGCAGATGTAGCTCACACCTGGGCCTACCTCAATTCTGACTTCCTAGCCAACCAAGCTCCAATCTCAGTGGGTGAGGAGCTGTCCCAGATCCATTTTTGAGTAACCACAGAAGACCACAGATTTAGAATGCCCACAGAAGCTCTGGACCATGAGATAACAGTTCTGTAATGTTAGAGAGAGGGATATGCTGGGGTTGTGTGCAGTAGGTCACACAGGAACTGCTGCAGAAAATGGATACTATTACCCCTGTGAATGTTTTCCCTATTGGTTAGGGATGCACCCATATTCGCCCACAGACTAATGCCAGGCATAAATGTAGCACCCCTAGAAACCGTCCTCAGAACACTACTGGACATGTGGAAGACAGATGGACTGCACCTGCTGATGAGACCTGTGAGAACCCAAAGGGCTGTACCTACCTCTCACTTGCCACCTGGATCAGTGGCAAATCACATCAGTAAATAGAAAAGAGTTGAATACACTCATTGGGATACAATAGATGAAAGAAGCCTTTATTGAACTAAGCAAGGCAAAAGCACCAGGGTCATATAGCCTTCTGTCCTATGTTTTTGCACATAATTTCAACTTCGGGGGACCTGTAGTAGCTGAATTAAACATGGAGGGAGTTTTACCCCACACTACTAAAGAAACACTGTTTGTGCTTTTCCATAACCCAGGGATGACCTGTGTGATAGGTATTGCTTTTTTAATAACCATGTTTTATTGTTTTTTATAGTAATATACAGCTGCATCCACTTAAAAGTTCATATTTGAAATAACATCCCACTTGATCTGATCACATGGCAACGGCTACCTCCAACCACTCCATACATTTATAAAGGTAGGCCATAGTGGGCACAACACTTTCCCCATATCTTTGCATGTTTTTGAGGGCAACCCAGGCTTCATATATAGGTTGTTCCTGGCGCACTCACCGATCAACACCCTGCCACCACACTTCCAGGGAGGGGGCTTCCGGGCACTCCTTGCAGCAGGAAATGCCCCGTTTGGCCACAAGGGATACAACCCAAATAAAACTCATCTCAGAATGAGTTTACCCAATGCCCTCCAGTAAGCCCAATAACACCTTCCGGGGGCCCAGCATAATAGTGTGTTCCAGGACCGCCGACATTTCATGTATCCCTCCCTCACAGAAGGGCACAAGGTGTGGACAGGACTATGTCATGTGAAGAAAGTCACTATTGGGGGCCGACAGCATGCATGTTCCCTCTCACCCATCCCCTGGCAGCGGTGCAGAGTGAGATAAGTAGCATGTAGATAGTTGATTTGCACCGTCCGCAGCCTAGAAGAAAAAGCTGAATCCTGTGGGGCAAGACAAGCATATTTCCAGTCCACACCAACAAGTACCCCCATCTACACTGTAGATTAGGGAAGCGATCTGGAGCATTAATTATCAGACACTGATATATCATTAAGATTGCTCCAGTACCCAGACAACCCATTAATAACTTTGCTTCTAGAGGGCTGTCTTCAGGTATCTCCGTATCCGCTGGAATATGAGTTAAGAGAGCATGATAAAGTTGGAGGTCCTTAAAGAACTGAGTTTGTGATAGGCTGTAATGTTCCTGTAGCTCTTGGAAAGACATCAGGAGCCTTCACCTATGAATATTGCCCAAGTGGGAGATGCCTTTGTTGTCACAATTTATGAACACTGCAAGGTTGGCGGCCTGGTGAAATCAAGTGCCCCACCATAGGGGCATCATATCTGTGTGGTGGCTCATCAAGCAGGTAAGGAGTAGGGCCCCCCTCCAGCACGGCACCGTTACCTGAGTACAAGATGGGGTCAGCGGGGACAACGGGGTGCAATACAACAAGTCTAATAGTCCATCAAAGCCCAGAAGATCCAACTCAAGCCGGTAGGCCATGTTGTCCCAACCTCCTGTGAACCATTCATTCACCAGGGCCAGTTGAGCAGCAAGATAATAGACAATATGAGCGGCAACTTCCTAGCCGACACAAAAGCAATGCGATGGCATCCGCCTGCCCAAGTAAAGGAGGTTAGTTTCGAAGTGATGGAATTAACCACATCCGGAGGATGGGGTATGAATAATTTGCCAGGATGAAGAGATATTGGGGCAAGAACAACATTTTAAATAAAGCAATGCATCCCAATGGGTTAAGCGGAGATTGCACAAGTCCCCGTCCATTGCCAACTGAAGAGGCCAGATCTGGAAGGCAAGAGATATGGACCCCAAGATATTGAAAAGAGAAATGTCTAGTAGGAATAGCAGGGCACCAACTACGACCCATTGTGTCGCCCACTACCGAAACTAGTACAAATTTGCTAGAAGTCACCCGCAGACCTGATAATTTGGCATATATCCAAAGGATCTCAAGACACCGGGTCCCATCATCGGAGGATCGCTGAGGAAAATCAGAAAGCCACCCGCATATGCCATCCCCTAATCTGCCCATCTATGGCAAGAGCGAACAACAGAGGGTACAGGGGGCAACTCTGAAGTGTGCTTCTTCTAATCAGAATGGCAGGGAGAGAATCTTGTTGACTCAAACTTGTGACAATGGGGCCGTATATAGCAGTTTATCATGTTGCAAAACACAGGGCTGAAAACCTGCACACTGAAGTACCCCACTCCTGCACCTTCAAGCGCAGTGATCTGGGCTTCAAGCTCAGTAATGTTAGCCTGCTTCCACTGTTCCTCACTAGGTACATACCCCTTCAGGTGACCTCAAAGAGAAGGTTTACTTGCTGCTCAAAGGGTACAACAGGAAGACTCAGAAGTTTGATTCTCACAGAAGAAGGTCTGCATCTCCTGTGCCATGAAAGCCGCGCATTTCTAGTCAGTAAGGTATCAAACATTAAAGCGCCACGTTGTACGTAGGAGATGCGGGGGGACACCCTAATCAAGAAGAATAGGAGCATGATCAGAGATACCTCTGGACAGTATCTGAATGGTCTGGAACTGCAGAAGGTCACAAGAAGGGAGCCAGAAAACGTCAATACTTGATTCGACCCCATGCACAGCTGACAAGCCAGTATATGAGTGACCCACACAGTTCCAACAGTGTCAGACAACACAAAGCCCCATAGAGTGCTACCACGAGACCAGGCTGCCTGAACGTGCATGGTGACCAGGCTGTGGAACATCAGATATGTCACGGTCAGTATTGGGAACTGTGTTGAAGTCCCCCCAACAAAAGTCACTCCAGAAAAAAGGGAAGTAATGAGGGTTTGAACTGCAAGCAGTGTGGATTGTAACAGCTGCTGAGCAATATAGCATGATACAAAATTAGGATGTTTGGCCTTCAGCCGCCCCTCAATGCCCAAATACCACTCCTGGGGATACCAATGGACTATAAATATTGTAATTGGAAGTGTTACATGAAGGAGTATAACTGTTCTCCTGGAACCCCTAGCATAACACGCCTGGAACACCTGGTCATATCCAAGCACCACAGGAAAGAGCAACGAGTGCTCATAAGGTGAGTTTCTTAGAGTAGCACTGCATCAAGTTTGTGTCATTTGATGTGACGCAGGACAGCCAACCTCTTGATGTGGTCCAAGAGACCGTTAACATTCAATTGAAAACTAACCACAGGAAAACTATGAGTGACTATCAACAGAGCCATCCCAACAAGACGAGAGCAGAAGGTGGATTCGCACACACCAATCAGACCCAGGGAAACGTTAAATGACAGTGGATCACTTGTGTAGTAATTACCTTAAAAGGATGAATATTAAAAGAATAACACATTTAAACAATGTGTATCCCTCTAACACCCCCACCCCATACATTTAACTGGAAGAATCTTTTGATCAGGATCCTCATTTGCCCTGCATTGTGAAGTTAAACAAGTAAATTAATCAGACAGTGCAGATGCGATAATGCCCCCCCTACTCCCCACCAACTCAACAACTCAACAAACAGCAGGGTGCACTATTTCCTGGTGCACATTTAAAGAGCCTGACCCCCCAACCACAAGAGTCAAGCGTACACACAGCAAGATTTAGAGCACTCAGATCAAGTCAGGGAGCCAGACAAATTCTCAGTTGATTTGAAGATTGTTGGGGTATCAGATAGTGATGCTTCCTGTTCTAGGTCTAGATCAGTGTCCAATACAGGGACAGGGCTCAGGGAACTCTGTCTCTCAAACGAAAGCTGCCACCGCCTCCGAGATATAGTGCGGTGCCTGCGGTTCTTTTGTGCCAAGGATTTTCATCATGTGCCACTTGCCTCAGTTACATGTGGACCATCCATGGTCCGCTGATGAAGCAGTCAATGCTCTATTAGTAACTCCCAGGACTGCTCGTGGATATCAAATAACAGGGTAGAGGACTCAAAAAGAACCTTAACTCTGCCCGGGAAGAGGAGCATAAAACAAATATTGAGCCCACAGAGTTTTTGCGAGAGTTCCTCGAACGTACAATGATTCTCTTGAACTGCTCTAGTATAGTCCAGAAAGATCAGGATTTTGGCATTAGAGTGTTTTAGATCCGGACGGGCATGGGTCTCCCAAAAAATAATATCCTAGTTAAGGTGGTTGGGGATGCATGTTATTACAGGCCTGGGAGGTGCCCCAGGGAGAGGTCTCCTAGTCCGAGCATGATGTGCATGCTCCAACACAAAGCAGCTAGATAGCTTGTCAACCAGCACCAAAGAACAGAACCAGTCCTCCAGAATATCATCCATTCTGGATCCTCTACCCCCTACGGAAGTCCAACCAGGCACAAATTGTTCCACCTGGAGTGGTTCTCTGCATCCTCTTCCCTTTCTTGCAATTGAGCGACTTGGAGTTTGAGGGCACCACTATAATTTTCAATTTTTGAAAATCGAGTCTCATCATCTGTGACCCTCTTCGCTACCTAATGGAGGTCATGATGCAGGAGGGAGAGATCAACCCGATCACCTTCCACCTTAGCCTCAACGGCTTCTCTCTATGCCTGGATCACTGTGAGGATAGTCGAATAATCAATGGATGTTTGCGCTGCTGTTGTCGTAGAAGGGTCACTGGAGGCACCCCTGATCTCAAGGACCAAGGTAGTATATTGGTTCATTTTGATGTGGAGTAGCTTCGGGGGGTAGGTTTGTCATGGCTCATAATAGGTCCCTCAGTCTGCAGCAATAATAAAGCCAATGTGTTAAGTGGGGCTCCAATTCAGCTCTACCTCACCCCCTCTATGGCCTCCTGTGTAGGATGATCCAAGGGTCGGCTATATCAGTTGAAGGTCAGCCCACCCACCAGTAGCATGCCACATAGTTCAGGCCTACAAATATATGTCCACCAACCAACCCTCAGAGCCACAAGGAGACATCAGTATTAAAGATGAGGGGCCAAGGTGCAATCAGAAACCACCTTCAGTAGCTGGCACCCCTCTCACATGGTCCCAAGTCCAGCAGTACTAGTGTCCCTTCCTGAGCAAGAGTTATCTCTCACATTTGATGGCCAGCATGATATAAGGGGGAAAGGGGTGAGGAGGTGGGGAGGCAGAGGCAAATGGGGCCTGGCCCCGTCCAAGCCCCTCTCAGTCCACACCAGTGGGGCTCAGCACCACAAGTCCACCACAGCTACTGAACTATGATAAATTGAAGCAGCGACTGCATCCCTGTGGAGGCCAGCAGTGGTTCAACCCCTAGGCCTGGATTCGGCCTGTCTGGCCTCCCGCACCAGAGTCAGCAGGAGAAACATTCCGGTCACGCTTGTAGCTGCCTCACTTGTAGGTACTGCCAATGGGAGGTTACAGGGTGAGGCATCCACATCAGTCCCGGCAGCTTCCCCTTACCTCCATTCAGATGCCAGGCCTGATTCAATGCCCACCTCAGGGCCTACAGCTCACCACGGCAGTTGCTCGGATCAGTGCGGCCCTTCCGGCATGGCCACCATGGCGCATATCAATGCAGCCAGACACAGAGATGTGGAGAATTGTGCCGCTCCTTGCCATCGGATGCCGCCTGCATTCATCTTCAATCAGCAAGGCAGGAAGGATCTATCTGGCTTCAGTCTGAGCATCACACCACACCCAGCCCAGATGTGGCAACCACCAGTAGGCAGCTCTGGTCTCCCACAGGGAGCCACAGAGAAGTCTAGAGGGGCCCACCAAACCAACACCTCTGGGGCCCCTGTTTTGCGACGCAGGAGTAAGCTGTCAGGCAGAATAATGGTGGGTGCAATACAGGCTTCGGGAGCTCTTCTATCTTGGCTTCCTTGGCCACACCCCCCAATAGACAGTCTTAACTCCAAGGGCCTTATTCCAAAGTTGGTGGGCTTGCCACCAACAGGCAGAAGGTGGCAGGTAGCCAACACCCACAGGAGCGGTCAGACTGCCAGATTATGATCCAGCAGTCAAAGGCGTTGGGCTGAGGGACCAACTGCTACTTTTCTGATGGGTTCAAGGAACCCGTCGGGGCAGCGGTGAGACTGTAATCCCTAGAATAGGGGCAGTGCCTTCTCAGGCACTGTGGTAGGGGCTGCAATGTTTGTTTTCCTCTGCCTGTACATAGCGGTCCAACCGGCATGTACAAGCAGACAGAAAGGGGTTTTAGGGGCCCTGAGCATGGCCCCTTTCTCCCTGGGGCTCCTCTATGGGGCCTGGGGTGGCACACGTGGTGCCCCCCAAACATCTGCTTGACACATGGCACATTTTTGTTTAAAAATATGCCTTTTTCAAATGCAGCTTGTGCCGTGTCCCTTTTCCTGGCTGCAGCACAAGCTGCAATTGAAAAAGGCCTATTTCCGACTGCCATGCTGGCAATCACATTGTGATACAGGGGTGGAACCACAAGCTACTAGTCAGGCGGTTCAGGGCCGGTGCGACCTGTGCCACTGCACTGGGTGATGACTTCAGGGGGCGCCAAGTTTGCAAGTTTGTTTGGGTTTTAAAAGCACCTGCTAAATCATTCCTTTCCTCCAGTAACATCCAGAAAACAATAAAAGTGTCAAGATAACTCCAGTGATTAATGTCCTTCCTGGAGAGGGATTGGCGTTTTGTCTAGTTGAGGTTTTGACTGATCATAAAATAGCACAGGAACTGCTGCAATGAACCTGTACCATGCAGATCTCAAAGTGCATATAATGTAAATAGGTCAGTGGGTTACTGCTTTTCTAAGATCCATCTTTTTGTTGCAGTTTGAAAGTTAACACCCTAACATAGAAAAGTGAATTATTTACTGCCATCAAATAACTGAATGCACACTGCAAAGTATAGATTAGAGCAAAGATTAATTAATGTTGCAAAAAAAGGGGTTTACTTTGGTAGCAATCTATTCTTATTATTAAAGAGAACCCCTAACTATGGTGTACCGTTTTCAATTCTGAGTTTGTGCTTCTCCAGACAAAGCACTCTTTAACTATACTGACTACCAGTATGGATGACATGTAACCCCTACACCAAGCAGACTTCTGACTTAGGTAACATTTCCTATACACTGATGCACACATGTATGATTGATTGTCTCTTTATAATGTGTGTGTGATGCAAAGTGCACTGACAACCTACACCTCTATGAGTGAAGCTATATAACTAATTCAATGCATTTGAAAGAAAGTGACTATGGAAATTTGAGGGGCATGGTTAGAAAGGTGGAGTGAGGGAATCTGTAGTGGAGGTGGTCAGAATATCAAATACAAATATTGTGATACATGAATATCAAGTGAAGAATATTGTGATGTCAAAAATATTGTGGAATAATGAAGTTAAGAATATTGTTTTAAGTGTTGCTCCTAATGCCATTGTAAAAATTTCATTTGGTATACTATTACTTAATAATCTTTCTTTTTTATGTGTTATTTATTATGATTGTTTGTAGTTGTATTACTGTTGTATGTTAATTTTAGTGTTATTATCTATTTTTAATGTATTTTTAAGATATGTAAACATTATATATACCATTTAAAATATTACTTATGATAGAGTATTACATAATACATATGGTATTATGTTATTGGGCAGAATGTTGAGTTTATAGATTGAGAGGGTGGCAATATTTCTAAATTATGCAAACAGTATATTTTTTAATAAATATATGTCCATTTAATTAATTTCAATTGTAAATTGAAATTTATATTTTTAATATATGAAAAATGATCTGCAAACATGTTTTAATTTTCCTTAGAACTAATGCTTTTGCTCTAAATACATTTTTTAAATTGTAATAATTAATTTTTGTTTAGTTTGTAACACATTATTTATATGTATGTATAATAAATTCAATATTTAATATTTTTGTAAAGATATTTATTAGTGTGATTTATTTATTATTTTAAATATTAACATTTTTATTTGTGCGAAAATAAGTATATGTATTTTTTTTAATTTTCTTATACAAATAAAATATTTAATTTAATGAATGTTTTTATTAATTTAAACATTTTTCATAATAGGTTTTTGAAAGTTTATGAAAAATGGTAATTTTGAAATAACATTATATATTTACAATTCTGCTTTAATTGTTGAAATATTAAAAAAAATATTTTTATATTAATAGTTAATTGACATAATTCACATATTTCATGTTTTGTAAATACAAATTTGATATAATTTATTATAAATTGTGTTTTTTATATGATTACCTTATTGAGTATGTATTTAAATTACTTTAATATAGTATAATAATATATACATTACTATGATTGTATGCTGTTTAGTCATTTTACTAATTTATGTTATTGTGTTATGTTATGTAGTAGATATATTATTTTCTACTCATTTCTTATAAATAAGAATATTTCACATATTGTGAACTATATATTGTTTATTTATTAATTTATATTATTTTCTGATATTTCTAGAGTTAATTACGCTATCAAATGTATTAGGTAGAAGTGGGGAAAGTAAATTTCACCCTTTAACTCCCAAGCACCTTTGCTCAAATGGCTTAGATTGGAGTGAAATAGTAAATGTCACCACTTTAGTGTCCAACATCTACCCCTAATAGGTTTAGATTAGAGTGGGAATAATAAACGTCACCCCTTTAGTATCCAACATCTTCACCTAAATGGTGAGTTTGAAGTGGGAATAGTAAATGTTCCTTCTTTAGTATCCAATGCCTTCCCCTAAATGGTTAAAATTGGAGTGGGAATAGGAAATGTTTCCTCTTTACTGTCCAACCCTTTTCCTTAAATAATAGGTACTCACAAACATGTTCCCATGGGGCAAATAGTTTGGTCTGTGATCTGACAGAGGGCTGCATTGATGCCATCAGGTTCGTGGTCAGGGGTCAGGGGGTTGATGGGAGGGATTTGCAGTAATGTGGGTGTAGGGGAAGATAAAATATACTTCTAGTGGCTGTATTGCACAATGTCAAATCTGAAAACATAGGATTAATCCCAGCCTACCACTTAATCAAATTGTGTGATCCAAGACAATTGTTTTATTTCACTTTCCCTCATTTCTCTTCATTATCACAAATAAGAGGACCTTGAAATACATGACTTCAGGATATGCCCTGTAAAAACCTTCATCTATGTTTGATTTAATAAACTATGTTTTTATGTACATTAGGAACCAGGCCACCAATAGAGTGGATACTACAATGTACTTGCCTCTTAGTTCAGTATTTGCATTGTTGTCGTTGTTGGTGGATGAAGGAATGTTTTTAAATCCATGATTAAAAACTATCATTTTAACTCAAAATACTTGTCAATTCACTGACAATCTTTTGCACTAAGATGAAATGGTTGTGCATGTTAATAAAATAGTTTTTGCATTCCAAAGATACACTATCATATTTTTCATATTTTACATTTTTGCTGCAAGAAGTTTTTAAAAATTAAGGTGTTCTTAAAGTTAAAAATTTTGAATATCCTAGTTACTTCCTTTCTTTAATGTCAATTAAACTTTTGAACCTAGACCTGCCAGTTTATTTAAAAAAATATTGATGTTAGTGCTGAGTCCAGTAAACAGCAGTACAGTGCTGCTTTTGACCAGAGGGCTGCATGTAAAGGTCAGGAGAGGCTCATGATGCCCACAGAGTGTAATTTTAGTATCACTGCCCTAAATGGTTTATATTGGAGAATGATTTGGAAATGTTAGCCCTTTAGTGTCCAACATCTTCTCCTAAATGGTTTAGATTGGAGTGGGAATAGATAATGTCATTTCTTTAGGGTCCAACACCTTCTCCTAAATGTCTAAGGGGTTGATAAGGAAGTTGGTTGGAAAGGCTCGGAATGGGATTCAGTTCATCAGAATCGGTGTAGGAACCTGTGTTTCTGACCAGCTCAGAAACATTTTGGACTGACCGATTACGATACTAGGTAGTCAGTCAGTCATTCCAAATCGGTCAGAGCTGCATTGTAGAGCACTACGGGCCACGTTTTAGAATGGCCGATTATGATGTTGGATTCTGACATCCGTTCTCACTCGGTCTGTCTGACAAGGATCGGCTGGTGGAAATCGACTTTGGGGGCCCGTACCCGGCCCCCCTTCACCCAGAGGCTTCTGAATGGGCCCCGTGGTGTACCCATGGCACCCTTCTTTCTAACCACCTATGGTGCCCCCCTGTTAAACCCTACACTCCTTTGTTCAATAGGAGCCTGTGTTGTCGGTTGGAACACAGGCTCCCTTTGAAGTCAATGGTAGTCTAACTGAATGGTATTCAGAACCATTGCAATTGGTCACTCAGACTCCCCGATTCTGAATCAGTAGGAAACCATTCCGACACGGAGTCTGTCGGAATGCTTTCCGACCGACATCGTAATCTGCCCCTTCGATGGGAGTGGGAATTGTAAATGTTACCCCTTTAGTGCTCAACATCTTCACCTACATTACTTGAATTTGAATATAAATAGTAAGGGCATAATTTCGATGTCAGGCAGACTTAGATCCGCCCAAGATCGTTTTGGTCTTGGGCCCAACCAACTACCCAATTAGGATGCGACCGAACTGTGTTCAGTCGCACTCCTATTCTTTACAATAGGAGCATGCAGTCCAATCGGAATGCATGGTCTCATTGTAAAACAAAGAGGTGCAGTTTATCTCTAAGCCACGTGGTGCAGGGATCAACAGGTGCCCCCTCAGCCACCAAACGTAGGCCGCACACCAATGGGTCCCTACAGGGGCCCCCAAAGCCGACTTCTGACAGTCTTTCTGTGCCAGAAAGGATGGCACAGAAAGGCTGTCGGAATCAGACATTGTGATGCCTGGGCGAAAACCGCTGCCCTTGGGATTACTGAAATCCTTCCGAGTGTCGGACATGCTCTCGGAGCTTGTCCGATGGCAGTCCGGATGACCAGTCGGATTCCTTTCCAAACGACACCATCTAAATGGGTCAGGCGGAAAGGAATCAATCCAGCTGATCACAATGCAGAAGGAATGGCTCCAACCAATGGTCAGAGCTGTATCTTACTGCATCTTAATCAGACCCTAAGTGTAATATGTTATAGGGCACATACATCAAGAATGTTGGCCTTTGCAAACATGCCATTTGCAAATACAAAAAATGATTTTCCGATGCATCAAATCCTATTTTGCGATTTGGTAACCTTTTACCGAATTGCAAAATGGGTTTGCGATTTCCTATTATACAGGGGCGAGTTTAGGGCGTCCCTTCCTAATACCAAATCACATCGGTATGTATGAATGATTTGTGACTAAAATACGGTCACAAAACATTCGCATTTTACCTCCTACTTTAAATAGGTGGTAACCCATTTGCAAATGGGAAGGGTTACCCAAGAGACCCCTCCCCTTTGTGAATGTTTGTTACATTGTTTTTTTAAGAGCAGGCAGTGGTCCCATGGAGCACTGCCTACTCTTATAAAATGAAAAGAAAACTTTTCATTTTACATTCTGTGAAGCATCTCATTTTCCTTTAAGGAAAATGGCTACTTTACAAAGAAAATTGCTTTTTTTAAAAGCCATCATGGACATGGTGGTCCACTGACCTCAGGGGGCCACCATCTCTATGATTTTTGCGATTCCTAGGGGGTCGCAAATTGCGATGTTCCTCATTAATAATAATGAGGTAGAGCGATTTGCGAACCCCTGGGAATCGCTATCTGAAACTCTTTGAGTTTCATTCTTTGTTCATTGCGATTACCTAATTGAGATTCTCAGGAATTTGCAATTAGGTCTTTGCAATTTACAATATTGATAGATGTAGCCCTTAGTGTTTTATTTCTTCCCCTAAATGGTTTAGATTGGAGTGTGAATTGTAAGTTTCACCCTTTTAGTGTAAAACACCTTTGGTTAAATGGGTTACACTAGAGTGGAAATAGAACATTTGGTCTTTTTAGTGTAGAAATAGTCTTCAAATTGGTTTCAATGGAAGTCAGAGTAGTTAATATAACTATTTTACTGTATAAAAAGCAAATTAAATTTTTTTAAAGGGTGAGTATTATATGTATTACTTTAATTATTGTATTTTTCACATACATTATTATTCTTTGCATTTTCTGCAGACATAAAGGGTTACAGTTTGTGACTTTTTTTCAAAATGTATTCAATGTATGTTTATAGTTTTCTAAACATATTTTAGCATAATAAAAGTACTGTGTTTTTATTTCAAACAACATTTTAATATATTTTTCAAATACAATGTAAGTAATGTATATTCTTTGACAACATACTTTCCTATTTTTGATTTTTCCATTATTTTTTCAAGTATGGTACATTTATATTTTTTCAACTATATACATTTTTACACAATCATTTTTTAACAACTTTTATAGTTTTGAAAATATATTATAAATAATTCTATGGAACCGGTTTGGGTGTCGGGCAGAAAGCCTTCTAACAGTCTTGGCAGGGGGATTCCACTCCTCTTCTGACGGGCTGACAGAACCTGTTGGAAGAGGAGCAGAATTGTAATCCCTTGAATGACGGCAGAGCCAGCCTGGGCTCTGCTGTCAGGATTACAATGTCGCTTTCCGACTGCCTTTTTTATGCTGGCCTTTCTGACATGGAAAGCTGTCGGAAAGTGACTTTGAGGACCTCTAGAAGGGCCCCCTTCCCCCCTGGCCCTCTGCTATGGGGTCTGGGGGCACCTATGGTGCCTCCCTAAACATTTCTGTACTGTGTGGCCGCCACAGTGAGGTGCTTGCCACACAGTGCAGGGTTGTTTCCAAACATCAATTTTTCAATGGAAGCTTTTGGTGCGGGTCTTTTCTGCCCCCAAACCACAAGCTTGCATTGAAAAATGAATGTTTGCGACTACCCTATGGGCGGTTGAATCCTAATTCTGTGGTCGAAACTGCCGACCTATGGTCGGGCGGTTCCAAACCATTCCAGACATCGTAATGAGCCCTTATATTTTTGACTTTTATTTTATAATGTTATTTGTTTTATAACTTACATAACCTTTTTTTACTTTAATTTAACTTCAATTAAAAAGATCTTTATTTCGGCTCAAAGGCCATAGAAGCACATAAAAAAATCCTTACATAAAACAGATAAAAACATACAGAACAGGATTATTCAAAACATTATGGTTATACTTAAAATCAATAGGCGCAGCCTTTGAAGCAGCTATTCCCGTTAGATTTGGAAACAATCAATAAGTAAAAACTGCATAAAATTGTATGGTGTACAGTGCTGTTCAGATTTTAAACAACCACATTCAAGCTGGAAATGTTAGTACGGGATAAATGTATTGCACATCATGGATCATTACTGACTTATTTCTCAAGGGTGGCACATATGTTTTGCCTAGTTGTAGCTAGCGGTGGCTCTATCTTGTCCATTAAGTCCTCACTTGTGAAGGAGTTCTTAAATGTAAGGAAAGCATCAGCAAGTGAACCTGGTCTTGTCTGTGAATATAGAAGGGAGTCTTTTTGTTGCCAATAGGCTTTTTTCATATTTAACTTAGAGATGGCCCTAGCCTCGCCAGGGGTGCTTCTCAGGTTTGCCTTCCCAAGCTCTATCATGGTCGCTTTCACATATTGTATACACAGTATTTTACAGGACCCAAGTGGCAGATTATTTCCTCTAGGCCAAACGGTTAAGAAAGGAGCTCTCGGGTAGCCAGATTCTCCTCTAGTAGACTATGGAATGCAGTCCAGTTTTGTTGGATAGAGATCTGAACCCAAATTCCAGCCTAGGCTGGAGTAGGGAGTATTTATGGGGACACCTCCCAGCAGGCTCATGAATCGACTTTGTACTGTAACACATCCACATGAGCCCACAATTCTGCACTGAAGGAGGCTGTATAAGATGTAACTGTGAGCTATACAACTTCTTTGTTATTCCTCACACAGCTTGCACCAACTTTATCCTATGCTGCGTGATGTGTGCATGCCACTCAAGATGTTCTGTTAATGTGAAACCTAAGTACGTAAAGGTGTGCACTGCTCAAGTGGATTAGCCCTGGTCGAGTACCCTAGGTTCAAGATCATGAACTTAGTTTTACCCACAGTTATCTCAAGACCCCTCTGCTTACGTAAATACTCAAAATGTTCCAAGAGTTTTTGGAGACCCATTGGAGATTTAGAAAGGATGAAGGTGTCATCAGTGAACATGAGAGCAGGAACCATTATTTTTGCCAGCCTTGGCGCATCATTGTCACATTGGTCTAGAAAGGTTATAAGACCATTTATATGCAGAATAAATAACGTGGTAGCAAGTATGCAGCCTTGTCTTACTCCTCTTTTTACAGGGATTGGTTCTGATAGCTCACCAGCCTGGCAACATCTAACCTTGGGATAGTTTTATTATGCAGTCTCACAGTAATATCTAATAAGTGGCTGGGTACCCCTGTCTCTTGAATTCCCCTCCATAGAGTTGACCTTGGAACTAAATCAAAGGCAGAGCGCAGGTCAATAAACACAACATATAATCAGCAACCGTCCAGAGTGACAACTTTCCAATAAAACAATAGTTGGAATACCTGGTTATTTGTGCTTGTGGACTCTCCCAAGCCAGCCTGTAAAGGTGCCAACATGTTATTAGCTGATAGACATTCCTGAAGTCTGCCTAATATTACCTTGCTGAATAACTTTTTAGAGCTATCTATCAGGCTTATGGGTCTATACTTTGCTGGTGAATCTTGTGAGCCCATTTTAATTGTAGGTATAATGTTAGCCCCATCCCATGACACGAGTGCACCTTTTATGATGGCTATAAATATCACTGAGAAATAGGCACCACAAATTCCTATCTCACTCAAGAATATCTCTCCGAGGATTTTTTCTAGCCCCTGTGCTTTGTTGAGCACAATTCCCTTGATGGCTATGCTTTTTTCCAGCGCTGGAATCTCCGGGACAACTATTTGTACAGAGGTCCCTGTTAGGGCCACCTCATTACTATCTCCTTCCTTCCCTCTAGCTTTACCTGGCTGCCATATTTTCCTCAGGATCATTAGATAACTACCAGTGCTCTTCAATGCAAACTAATCATATCAATCAGATGTGACCACATCTTAATATTCAGCATTATATAGTAGATTTAGCTGGTGTGATATATATGATTGAATGTGTGTTTGCGTGTCTTATCAGAGCTAGTTCTTCCATTGAAGGTGCCTAACCCCTGATTTAAGGTGAGAGCATTAATTTGGACTGCAGTGGATGACCATTTCTTAATGGGAGGAATCTCAACTTCTGGAATTGTCTCTACAGCGTCTTCATCTGCCAGGAGAGCCTGGGTTTCGATGCTCGAAGGATTATTTTGGCAGTTAAAATCATCCCCCACAATTTTCCTTGCATTTGGTGGGAGGGCGGCTAGGTGCCATTACATTGGTCTAGTATAATGGATTCCTTTTTGTTCTTGTTGGGTCTACAGTACACATTGCGAATTGTGACTCTACTGTATGGAATAGAAATCCCCCTCAATCAATAAATCAATAGTAGTCCAAGACACAGCTTCTCCAATCAAGGATCATATGCTGGAGTCTTTAGGTGCACCCTTCCTCTGCAAAAGTTGGAGCACGGTCAGATTTCTCACTATCTTGCACACGGATGGTAGTAAGGAACAGAAAAATTACCTCTTAAGAGCAGAGTATGTTGCATGAAATCACAGTTCCTCAAGGGCGTGCATGAGCAGATTCATCGGGCCCAGCCCAGCCACAACTGTATAGTATGTAGGGGAGCTGATAGGCAAAGGCGTCTGCTATAAAGTCAGGGAGAACATTTGCAGGGTGGTTTCAGGGATGTATAGGGGCCAAAAATGTGAACGTGCCTTCACTCAATTGACTCCTATGGTGTCCAGCTACAGAGCCAAGGAGGTTAGCCCTGCACTTCCTGGTGCTGACAGGTGCAGGACAGGCCTGCCCTTGGCCTGGGCGCAGCCCTCACAGTTGGAGTCCACGTCGCGCTTTGAAGTACTCGTTAGCACCTCCAGGTACAACTGTCCCTGGGGCTCTGAGTTCCAACTTCTCTGGCAGCACAAACTGTTGCAGGCAACCACCAGGCAGTGGAAGCCTGCATTGCGCTTTGAAGCCCTGAGAGGGGGTGTCTCCTCCTCCCTTGTCATTCCTTGGCACATTCAGGCATGACTGTCCCTTGGACTCTGAATCCCAACTGCGATGGTGGCACAAACTGTTGCAGTAAACCCTCAGGCAGCCAACTTCACACTTTAAAGTGCTGAGAGGGGGTGAGTCCTCCTTCACTCTCATCGTTCATTGGCACCTCCAGGCGCGGCTATCCCTGGGAGTCTGAGTAACAACTGGGATGACAGTACAAACTGTTGCAGGCAACCCCAGATAGCAGAGCCGGCGCTGCACCGAGAGAAGCTCTGAGGGGTGTGTTCTACTCCTCCCTCGTTGACACCTCCAGGAACAGGTGTCTCTGGAACTCTGAGTCCCAACTTGCGATGGCAGCACAAACTGTTTCACGCAACCATTTTAAGACATGGTTTAAATTTTTATACAATTTTTACACATTTTTATATTAAGTTCCATTGCTTTCTATTTGGTTTTTTCTTTTTATTTGTCAACCATTTTTCTTTTACAAACTCTACTCTTGCAGTCTATTTGTGTAATTTGTCAATGCTTTTCCTGGGAGTGAATAGTGGTAAGGTGCTGCTGTCTGTCAGATAAGTTAAGATCTTTTTTTAAATTTTTCATTGGGTTTTGAGGGTAGGGGAGAAATGGGTAGAATCATTTAATGGTAATTTTAGAGCTGATTTAAATTTTTGGTTTTGTTATTCATACATTGTGCTATTTTATTTAATAGTGTTTTCTGTTAAACCAAGTTAGAGTTTGGTACTAGTTTGTCATTATTTTATATAATTTCATGTTATTTTATGTGCTTTTCTGTCAATTTAATTTAATGTTTATATTAGATTTGAAAATAGTGTTTTTAGTGGGTGGGTATTGACATGTAGATTTTGCGTTTTTTTACCCAACAAAATTATTTTGGATTCTAGCAAACTGATATTTTTGGATTTTGTTTTTTCGGGGATTGCTTCTTATTTTACAATAGTTTTTTATGGTTCTTTGTGACATGGGAATGCTTTGCTAGAACTTATTTGGACCTGTTTTATGTTTGCACTTTTTTGGACTTATGTGAATTATTTTTTCCATTTTGGAGAGATTTTATATCGACAACATGGATATGGATGAAGATCCACAGCTACAGAATACTAAGGGCCCGATTCATAGAACTAACTTAGGACAAAATCCTAAACTTACTATCATTTTGGTATTCACAGAAGGTACTTACTCATTTTGGTATACATAGAAGGCACTTACTCATTTCGGTATTCATAGAAGTTAGGAGTCCTAACTTTAGGACTCCTAAATGCCTTCTGTGAATACCGAAAGTCTTAAAATTAGGATTTTTCTCAATTTAGTAGTAGTAAAGTTAGGACTCCTAACTTTAGGACTCCTAAATGCCTTCTGTGAATACGGAGTCTTAAAATTAGGATTTTTCTCAACTTTACTACTACTAAACTGAGAAAAATCCTAATTTTAAGACTTTCGGTATTCACAGAAGGCATTTAGGAGTCCTAAAGTTAGGAGTCCTAACTTTACTACTACTAAATTGTGAAAAATCCTAATTTTAAGACTTTTGGTATTCACAGAAGGCATTTAGGAGTCCTAAAGTTAGGAGTTCTAACTTTATTACTACTAAACTGAGACAAAACCTAACTTTAAGACTTTCGGTATTCACAGAAGGCATTTAGGAGTACTAAAGTTAGGACTCCTAACTTCTGTGAATACCGAAATGAGTAAGTGTCTTCTGTGAATACCAAAATGAGTAAGTGCCTTCTGTGAATACGAAAATGGTAGTAAGTTTAGGATTTTGTCTTAAGTTAGTTCTGTGAATCGGGCCCAATGGGCCTCATTAAAATGTCGCTCAGAAAGCCTCCGACCGCTGGCTGGAGGCTTTCCGACTGATATTGTAAGTTTAAACTCCGACTGCTGCATTAGGATGACATCGTTTGTAGTTTAAAGAGGCAGAGGACTCTAACTTGGTTCCAACGGGGGTCAATCAGAACTGCATCATAATACCTTAAGGACAGCGTTTCCGTTTATGCCGTCGGGATTATTATGTCTGTGTCCGACAGCCAATCCATGTCAGCCTTTCCAACATGGATTGTCTGTTAGAAACTGACTTTGGGGGCCCCTAGCAAGGCATGAAAGGATCAAGCTGAACAGCTTGCCCTCTGCGCACTGTAGCTATTACCCTTTTGGGTTACTGAGTAGTCACTCTGAACACTTTACTTGTGAAATTCAAAAATGAAAACAACACCAGCTATGGTTTCAATCACATTGAATTGTATTATCAGTACATGATCACAATTACATTTGCAACTCTCATGTAGGTTGTGCAAAAAGGTTCATTTGAAATTTGATGTTATAATCACATCTATATAACTTTCATCTTACAATTTATGGCCACAAGTTATCATGCCCAATGCATTTCGGGCCACGCGGCCCTTCGTCGGGGGCAGTACCTGAAAAAAGACATAAATCTTATTGTTGCTTGATATACTGACATGTACTTGGTCTCGTTTGATTATATAAGTAATTTCTTGCTTTGTCATTTATGATTGACTCATTTTTTAATATTTAGTACATATATTATTTTATTATACAAGTCTTTTTTATGTGCAGCTTGTATTTTGTTATTTATTGTTTCATATTACAATAAGGCCATACAATAATAAATCATAAAATTGACAAGGTAGACGTTTCTTCAGTGCATACAGTGCATAAACGCATACACAAAAATACCCTACCTATAATACAAAGTTAAAAAACGTTCCCTTCATTATGCACATCCTTTAATGGTAAATAAAATACCTCACTCTACATATCCTGAATTATAAATTGCACTTATACACCTTAATGGACTAACTGTTAATCTAAATAACTTTCCCAAATAGTAAAGCATAAAAGAGGGTTCAAAGAGTTGTTGCGACTATCGTCCTCCATCAATGACAAGTAAAGTGCAATATTTTACTGTGGAAAACACGCTATAGCAACTAGCAGCAGCGTAATATTTGGGTGACTAATGTATCTCCTACACCTCAAAGGAGCCCTCTAGGTCTAACCTCTTAAGTAAAAAATAAAATAAGTGACTTTGACTCATACAATATTATAAAGGTAAAACAATCATTGGCATAGTTGACTGTGCAGAAAGCTAATACAGTGCTGCAAATGATAACCATGGAAGCCAGATCTAATCTTGATGACCTTAAAATGTCAATCCATTTAAATGGCCTTACCTGTTCAAATAACTATTAAAGTGAATTCATATTAAGCATGGCCTAAAATGCAATACGTCTGTACCAGTGATGAACCCGAGCAAATAGATATAACCTCTGTACTAGTAAATGAGAGAGGCAACTTGGCTGTTATTCGAGATTAAAGAAGTAAAAACAGAACTGTCATTGGCATCTTTGACTTTGTAGAAAGCTAATAAAGTGCTGCGTCTGATAATCATATAAGCTAACTCTGATCTTGGTGACTTGATAATGTCACTCTTTCTCTACTGCCTTATCTAAGCAAATAGCTAATAAAGTGCGATCATGAGAAGCAAGGCCACACCAATGATATGAGCCTGAGCTGCCTGTGGGCAGTCGGGCAAGACAGCAATGCATTACATTTTAATACTAGTCAGCTGTTCACATATAAAATAGAACCTAAAATTATCTTTGTCAACAAATATATCATGGCAGTTCAGAACCGTCCATAACCTATGTAGGCAAAGCGTCTAAGGAAATAAAATGCACGTGGTTAAAAATATATAATCGTGCTACAACCTCTAACAGTTCTGTTGCATGTAAAAACTCCAAGTACAGTTTGATGTTAATTTCCAGACGATGAAAGCAATGATAGCGAGTGGTCTTTCTCAATGTCCTAGCTTGCTATGATCACTAATCTCACATCTCTGCTTGTATTTGAGGGTCTGGCCTTCCACACAGCACATATGTAGGATGCTACTGCCTGATTACTTTATGAACAATGTGTTCTGTGGCAAAGTGTTAGAGCATCCTTACAATTCCTCGTATGATATTTTGAAAACAGAGGACATCGAAAAAACCTTTGGAGGGTTAGTTATGCGAAACAGAGGAGCATAAGTGCATTGGGGAGGGCATGTATCCTAACGGCCAGAGCTGCCGACTTTGGAGCTGAGAAACCAGGTTCGAGTCTCGGCGTCGGCTCAACATCCTGTTATTCTGGGAAAATCCCTTAGGGCCTCATTTATGAGACTGCTTGTGATGGAGCAAGGATTTGCACGTTACAATATTTGCTTGTATTCATGAACCTTGAATAACGTTAACGTCATAATCAACCTGTTTGTCTTATTAATATTGCACTTTTACACTATACGAGGGTGTCCCAGTGATGCTTGCCTATGTGTTTACTAATCCTAACTACGCTTGCATATAAAATGGTCGCTGCTTTGCGGGATTCTAGTCTGCGCATGCGTCGTTCATACCCATGTGATGTGACCCACTCGCAGTTCTGGAGGGAACTTGTCGCTCATGCGCAGTACTGCTAAACATGGCTACTTTGTTTCTCACATGCTCTTCGCTTGCACTGCTGCTTCAGCCCAGCTGTTTCGTTCTGCTTCACTCCTAATGCTATAGTTATTATAAAGTAAGGGATGTAGTATAGCAAATCATGGTATACAGTGTATTCATTTTTTCCCTGTGTTTCTAAATTGTTTTCGTTTACTTTTCATGTAACATTCTTCGGGGGCCTGGGAGAGAGGTACTACTCCATCTTGAAAGCCCGCGTGGTACCAATCACGTGGTGGGCACAAGAAAGTCATACAGCAGTGGAACCCAGCTAGCTGGCTGCCGAAGCTAAGATGCTCATGGGAACCTGAACTGCGCCCCAGCGCGAAGATACTAAACCCGTACCTGCATCTGTTACATTGTTGTGTTGTACTGTATGCTCTATTGTATTCTGAATTTCTGTGCCATGGGAATTGAAATGTAAGGGGTGGGTTCAAATATTGAATAATAATTATGAGAATGTCTTAAATCCGGAGGTACAATTACCTAACCATCTCCCGTGTCCAATCAGAAGTTGGGGATCCTTACACTTGCAACATTGGTGGGTGGTACACTGACCCGAAAACAGAATAACTAGCCTAGGTTTAGCTAGAGAAATTGTCCAACTTGTCCGAATAGCTGACCTGTCACTGACCCCACGAACTCTATAGGTGATTGATACAGAGAGCTGCGGAGCACTCTGTCCGTAATTTCCACAAACTCAGTCGGAGTTTGGAAACCTTAAGTGCTGGCGAAGCACTTTGCTGGGTGATTCGAGAACCCAATCGGGGTTATTGGCAGATTCCTTGCAGAGAGGGAGTAGCGCAGGTGTTGCATCCGAAGCTGCAGGTGTTGGTCGTACCCTTTGGTGACCCCCAGTCTTGATCCAAATCCTGGGGTTATCCTGTCCTAACTGTCCATGAGCTGTACCTGCTCGCCTACTGGCATCCTAAGTCTTTGAGGGTCCCTTCCCGCCTTTCCCAACTGACCCGTGGCCAGGGTTAGTCTCCATCCTGTTCTAGGTAAATATATTCAGTGTGGGTGTTTGTCCATCTAAATCTTTCTCTCTCTTTCTCCCATTTCTTAAATAAAGCAATCTTGCCTATGCCAATTTCTCTGTCATTTGACTCTCACGTAAAGTATTTTACTAGCATGTTCCATTTCTTCTCCCTACCTATAGTCAATTACTGAACCGTTTAAATATATAGCATGTTCCATTCTTACCCTCCCTATAGAAATAAAACACTTGTTGGCATAGAGACTTCATGAGTTTCGTTTTCCTCTTAACTGTCAGGAATATTTTGAAAAGCTTACTTTGATTAGTATGTTCCCTTTCTTTACCCGCCTTTAATAACGTTGTGAAAGTCTGATAGACTAAAGTAGCGTGCTCCCTATTTTTCCCTCCCTTTATTCTTCGATTTATAGATGATTCTTACTTTGATTCATAGTTACACTATATTCTTGATTTTAGTTATAGATGATTTAATCTGTGTAAATTTCATTCTCATGGCATATGAAAAAAATGATGATTAGATAAAGGTTTTTTTTAACGTCTTGCATTTGTGGTTATTACAAAAATATAAACAAATTCAAAAGGACATGGTATTTGTGTTTTCTACTTAATCCATACAGCTAGCTCCTGATCCATTGTGATCTTAGGTACCTGTTTTCGAGGATTGGTAAGTCAGGTACACGGAAATAAATATAAAAGAACAAGGATTGCTGATAGCGGTGTGTAGGTTACCTGATTTATGAAATTTAGTGATAAATACGTTATGGGCCCAGGTGTGCATATTTGATAAAACAAAATTTGGGTGACCTGCGCGCGTTATCAGTAATTTTCTGGTAGCAGAATGATGGTTAGTACTAGTTAAGATAGGTAGATAAATTACTTGCTGATAAACTGTGAAAAATTAAAAGTGCTGCTAAAAATAATTGCTGCTAATATTTTTCCCCAAAACCGATCGGATGTATAAATACTGCTTTGAAATGTTATGAAATGTTTTTATAATGTATGAAATGCTGCTATATTAAGTGTTTATTAACAAATTGTTAGTGATTGTTATATGTTGATTGGAAATTCCCCAGGGATAGAATAGTGGGTGGTGAGTAGAATCCATCTCGCGGTAAGGTCAGTGGCTCGAGGAAAATTAGTGCATGGTTAGGCAGAACTAGAAGCACTAGTTAGGGTTTTCTGAATGAGTAGTTGAATAAATGATAGCAACGAGTTCGCTAATGAAACTTCAGTTGTGATATAACCTAGTAAGAGTCACACGAGGAAGGAGTAGTAGGTTCATCGAAGCTTGAGTGATAGCAAAGGAGTTTGCTGGTGAAACTTTAGACTTAGTATATATCCCGGAAAGAGTGGATGAGTCAAAGAAGTAACAGGTTCTCTAATGCTTGTGTGAAGGGTAGGTAGAAGGGTCTATCCGTAGTGTATGAAAAGTAGACGGAAGAGGTTTACTTGCAGTGAAACAAAGCGTTCTTTTAGACACTCGAGTACAGTAGCGAATGTTATACGTTGTATATTAAATTGAGCACTTGCACTTTAAGAAAAATTCTAAAGTTTCCCTTACCTTGTGAAGGAGGGAGTCGGTCGCAGAGCTGCGCTGACGTCACTCTGTGCCGCGCTGGTATTGGTCGAAACAGCGGGTGTGTAACGAAGCTGGTATTGTAAAGGAGGGGTGAGTGCCGGAGCGTGAGACCGCATCTCGCAAAAAAGGGCGCGCACCCATTGGTCGAAAAAATTTGTAATCACAGTGTTGATTGGTTGTTGAAAAGTTGAAAGACGCGCTGGTATTGGAAAAGGATTGTAAACAAAATACGTAGTTTCACACGCAAACTAAGGTTACGTGGTATATGTGGTATCCCAAATTTTTACCTGATCCGCAACACTTAGGTTTTCGTAAAGATCAGATGCTAAGAGGCAGACCTTACAATATGAACGGAAGCAAGAGAAAAATGTCTTTCACAGACAAAGTCAGAAATTATTTTTAGAAAGATAAGTCCATTAAAACTAGAGAAGGTGTAATCATTCCACCACCTAATACTCCTGCGTCATTTATGATGTTTGACAAAGGATATCATACCTGTGTATGGTTGGAAAATTGGGTAAAGTATACCAAGGACGACGGAATTCTAGCATTTCCCCTAGATGGTACCTTTAATAGTAGAATCTTGTTTAATTTGAGGACCCAAATGAATGACTTACACCCCAGACCATGATTGACGCAATATGAGGCTTTAGAGGAATGGGAAATTGAGGCCTTGGAGCGAGACAGACCCAGAATGGATAAGGGAATAAGTAAATGGTACCCGAAAATTCAGAGAGAAACTAAAGAGAAAAAAATGAAACAATGGAGACAGAGTATGATGGTTGAGGGATTATTTCCAGTATTTGGTGTAGACGAACCCGTAGGAGAAAAAAGCACAGAAAAAACCTGACAGCAGATGGTTGCGGGTGATTCAGAAGACAAATACTTGGAGGATTTATTTATGAAAAATCCACCACCATATGATGAGGAGTCTTGGTCCCTGTGTTCGAAAAACTCATTTTTCAGACATCCTAGGGATAGAAGGGCCAGTACCACTGAAACGACCGGACTAGGCTGCAGACTCAGTGGCAATGAGGGATCAAGCATGTCTGATCCGACTATTCCTTGTTATAGACCGATCTGTAGTGAGGGACCAAGTAGGACACTTCTGACTACCCCGAGTCTTTACCCTCCTTTATTTCCACACGTGATACCTGAAACCTCTATGGACAAGATTTTGCAAGAACAAGAAAGGGAAGCCTTAGAGAAACAAAGAATTGAACTCATTCAGAAAATAACCCAGCTAAACACCAGTCCTGAAGCTCTGACCATTCCAGTACCTATTGGCCCAGTGTTTCCCCTCTATGGGAATAGACAGGCTAGTCCAAAAACTCCAGTTATTACTCCAGCTGTAGTACCACCCAGAAAAGAGCCTTTAATAGTTGATGACCAGACAAGTGAATGTGAGTCTGTAATTTCCCTAATGGATTTGCCCATAAAAGAACACGAAGGCAGTGCACAGAGAACCACAATCCAGACTAGTGCAAGAGAAGTCCTGATAGAGTCATGTGCAGGTACTCGGAGTGCCACAGTAGTGACTCCGGAAGAGATAGATCGATGGACCCGAGAATTAGAAAAGATAAATCCTAAGCCAAAACCATTAGATATTTACAAATTAATAATAGAACTGGAAGAACTAATGGCTGGGAACGTGGGGCTGGACAGGTTGAACACCCTTAGTGAGGAAGAGTTATTATTCATCTGTAAAAGCATTACCAGAAACACCAGAGTGTTCCATGAGAAATTAATGGACACAGCAGCTAATATGGGAATAGATGTTAGCAGATCCAAGGATTTAGAAAACATGAATGTGTCAGGGAAAAAGGTGCAGATAAGAGAATTGCTGAATCTATTACAGAAATGGGGAGATTTAGAAAAATGGAAAACCAGATGGGCAAAGAAAAAGGAAGACAGTAAGGCCAGACAAAGGACTTCTGAATATGTTCTAAAAGAAGTCAACAAGGCAGAGACTTTGTATCCTATGAGAGAAGTGCCAGGTGGGAAATATGTACATGTTCCATGGTCCCGACAAGATATTGTGTCGTTTACGAATGATTTCCCGAAATTACGAGAAAAACCTGTAGAGTGGTATAGACAGGTTGAAAGATTTGTAAAAGTTCAAAAATGTCTTCTGAAGGACTTAGATGGGTTCTTCGACATTGTAGTTCCTGTAGAATTATGGACAAAATGTAAAATTGCAGTTGATTGGCCCAGTGAAGAGTATGACAGGGATCAAGAACCGGAGCTCCCTCTCCGGAGGTGATGAGACAGTATGACAAAGTAATACTGTATTTAAAAGGAAAAGTGCCAGCCAAAGAAACTGATTGGACCCGCATAGATAGAACAACTCAAAATCGTGATGAAACTGTTCACTCATATTATGAACGACTGTTACAAGTGTTCAAAACTTACAGTGAAATAGATAACATTGAGATGAAGGATATGACCCATTTTATTTATCGATTTGTATTAGGGCTAAGACCTGAGATCTCACAGTGGATTAGAGATAATAAAATCTGTTGTCAAGGAAAACCTATAGATGAGGTCCTGAAATACGTCAAGTATTGTGAAGATGAGATGGAAAATAAACAAAAAGCATTAAAAGAAAAATTCATGTGGGCACAAGTGAAATTGGCAGAACAACAAGAAAAGCAGTTAGGTAAAATGAATAGTAATACCCCGAATACAGGCCCTGGGGGTGGAGGGAAACCCCGAGTAAAGATGAGCCGAGAGGAAGCCCGGAAGAAATTCCCCTGTCACGGGTGCGGTCAGATAGGGCACTGGAGAGACGAGTGTCCCATGCTACAGAATAGTAATGTGCCCAATAATGATTTAAATCCACAGGTGCAGAAAGAGGGGCCACAAAAGACACAGCAGCAAGTAAAGCAGACACAATTGCCTCGCTCACCTAGGCCAAACTATAAGAGTAGAGCACAGCAGAATGAGGAAATCGAGGTATGGGAGGATAGAAATGCAGCAACTTCGCAATTCCTGTTGAATGATACATTTCTCTGTTATGAACCTTACTGACAGGGCCTGAGGGGGGAGGACGAGGAGTGCGTGCTTGGCGCCTCCTTACCGGTAGACCAGACAGGGTCATACATTGAATTAAAGGTTGAAGGAAATGACGTCACCTTTCTGTTGGACACTGGTGCTACCCGTTCTACTGTGAGAACAGCAGACGTTCCAAGCCTACCCCTCTCGGGAGAAGCAATCCAAGTAGTGGGTGTGTCTAATCAGATAATTAGTACCCCAGTAACTGGACCCATGGAAATCTCAATAGAAAATTTCAAAGAGATGCACAGATTTTTCGTCTGTGATTCCAGTCCTGTGAACTTACTGGGACGTGATTTGCTGTGCAAAATGAACTGTACCATCTTTTGCACACCAAAAGGTGTTGAAATTCAGACCCCAGATGAAGATGGACTGTACAAATTAATGTTAATAAGGCCTGACTCAGAAATTAAGAAACTGACAATACAAGACTTACCTGAAGAACTGCAACAGACAGTGAAACCAGAGGTGTGGGATTTCACTGGAAAAGATGTAGGATTAATGGCAAATGTAGACCCGATCCAAATAGCCATAAAAGCAAATGCAGTGTACCCAAATACCAAGCAGTATAAAATGAGTGCAGAAGTAAAAGCAGGGGTTGCCATTGAAATTAAAAGATTGCTAGAAGCAAATATCATACAAGAAGTGGTGAGCAGTTCTTGTAATTCGCCCATAATTGGAATCAAAAAGCCTAGTGGGAAGTACAGGGTAGTGCAGGATCTGCGCAAGGTAAACAAAATTGTTGTCCCTTGCTGTCCTATTGTGCCAAACCCAGCAGTGATTTTGTACCAAATTCCATGGAATGCTGGATGGTTTACCATCATTGATTTATGTCACGCATTCTTTTCAGTCCCATTGCATCCAGACAGTAAATTTCTTTTCTCATTTGAATTTGACAGTCATATTTATGTCTAGAATCGTGTTCCTCAAGGGTATACAGAAAGTCCTTCGATTTTCAATCAGATTTTGAAAAGATGCCTTGAATCATTAGTCCTACCTGGAGAATCAGTCTTGGTCCAGTACATAGACGACCTCTTGGTGGCGTCTAAAAGTCGGAACGACTGTGTTACTGATCCCATTGCATTATTGAATCATTTAGGTAAAGGTGGACATAAAGTATCACCAGACAAATTACAGTTCTGTACAAATTCAGTGAAATATCTGGGGCACCAGATAGAAAAAGGTATCCGGAAAGTTACTTCAGAACGAATTAGGATAATTTGAGACATGGAATTGCCAAATACTCAGAAAGAAATCAGAATGTTCTTGGGAGTGGTAGGATACTGTAGACAGTGGATTGTGGGATTTACAGTCCTTGCAAAGCCATTAATAAAAATTACAAAGAAAGGAGCAAAAGATCCAGTGAAATGGGATGATGAAAGCATGACATCTTTTGTGAAATTGCGAGACTGTCTATGCACAGCTTCCGCATTGGGAATGCCTGACTATTCAAAAGACTTTGCCCTGTTTTGTGATACACAAGACAATTGTGCACTCTCAGTCCTAACTCAAATTCATGGTCTGACGAGACGTCCAGTGGCATATTTTTCTGCTACCTTGGATCCAGTGGCTTCTGGATTGCCTGGATGTCTGAAAGCAGTAGCTGCAACTTGCATGAGTCTTGAACAAAGTGAATCCATTGTCATGGGACATCCAGTAACTGTGTATGTCCCACATGCAGTTGTAATCCTACTAACCCGAACCAAAACACAGTATCTCACACCTAGTCGGCTGACTAAGTATGAAAGAATGCTGGTGGGTGCAGCAAATGTAACCATCGCTAGATGTATTATACTGAATCCAGCAACTCTATTACCAGATACACTGGTTGCAGAAGTCAAAAAAGAGGTCGAGCATAATTGCATTGACCTGACTGAATTTACCACAAAACCACGCCCAGATATCAAGGAAATGCCCCTGCCTATAGAAGATTTTGAATTCTTTGTAGATGGCTCATGTTTAAGACATAGGGATGGAGGTCTAAGTGCTGCCTATGCTGTGTGCACTCTAGAAAAGACAGTAGAAGCCTCATACCTTTTTGGAGTAAAGTCTGCACAAGTAGCCGAATTGGTTGCATTGGCAAGAGCCTGTAAAAATGGGAAAAACAAAAGAGTAACCATATAGACTGATAGCCAGTATGGTTACGGGGTTGTGCATGACTTCGGCCAATTGTGGCTGCAAAGAAAATTTATGACTTCCTCGGGTACTCCTATCAGAAATGGGAAAGTGGTGCAGAACCTACTGGAAGCAATCCAGTTACCAAAAAAATTGTCAGTGGTCAAGTGTGCTGCTCACAAATCTGGCAATGATGATGTGACAGCCGGAAATAGATATGCTGACCAGGTAGCCCAACATTGTGCAAGACATAGAATGTCAGTCAATATCAAATTGGGGGGAATCGGAAACAGCTGCCAACTTATGGTCTTTGAGGATGTATCAACATGGGAGGTACTGAAAGAGTTGGAAAGGGCAGCAGAACCAGAAGAAAAGGAAAGATGGGAAAAATCTGGTTGTCGACCAAGGAATGAAGATGGTGTCATTGTCTGTAGTGATGGTATGCCTGTGTTGCCAGACAGCTTGATTGCTCCTATGGCTCGACTGATACATGGAAACACACACATAGGGAGAGTTGCAATGGTCTGTGTTTTCAAACAGGAATGGTACAATTCGAAGTTCAGGAACATTGCAGAGGCACTCTGCCAGAGGTGCTTAACTTGTCAGCAGTTTAATCCTGGGAAGAAAACAGTGGTGTTGCCAAGTACAACTGGAAAAGCAGAGGGCCCTTTTATCTGACTACAAGTTGACTTTATACAGTTACCCCGCTGTAAAGGAATGAAGTACGTCCTTGTCATAGTCAGCCTATTCTCAAAATGGGTGGAAGCTTACCCAGCTAAGAAAAATGATGCTATTACTGTAGCCAAATTGTTACTAAGGGAACTGATACCTAGGTTCGGTTTTCCAGTCACAATTGAATCAGACAGAGGTGGGCATTTTGCAAATGACGTAATAAGTCAGCTCTGTGAAGCATTCAAAATTACACAAAAACTGCACTGTGCATATCATCCAGAGGCTTCTGGAGTAGTAGAACAACTGAATGGCACTATAAAGTCCAGATTGGGGAAAATGTGTAACTCTACTGGATTGAATTGGATAGACGCTTTACCCCTTGTCCTGATGGGACTGAGAAGTATTCCAGACCGAAAAACAGGCCTGAGTCCCCATGAGATACTGATGGGAAGAGTGATGCTGCAAGCATGGGTACCAGGACACAAACTGCTAAGTATTTCTGATGATTTGGTACTAGAATACTGCAAGCAGCTGGGTGACCAAGTGCGTTCTATCTCTCACCAGATTGGGGAAGACGCCGTCGCCAGGCCAACAACTCCAGTCCATAATCTGAACCCAGGTGATTGGGTTGTTCTAAAGAAACACACCCGGTCGAGTTGCCTTGCACCGAAGTGGGGAAAACCAAGACAAGTGATTCTTGTCACCACAACCGCGGTGAAGTGTGCAGGTGTGCCAAAGTGGATCCATTGCCAGTCATACCAAGAGGGTGACAGAAGAAGAAGCAACTGAGGCTGAAGGTTGTGCAGCTGAAGGGTCTCCAGACGTTGGTACTGAAATAGCTGATGACGAACAACCGAGCACCATTCAAGACGAGTGGGTCCCAGTAATTGATCTGACTCTTGATCCGATAAGAACCCGAAGATACACCTACTTAGATAGAGAGTGGGAGAGTGAGGATGAGACAGGGCTAGAGGGAGATAATCAGATAATCGAAATCCATGTCAAATCTGATGAGGAGGAAGGTCAGATAGGGGCAGGGCAGGTTATTGACACACCTTCAAGAACTCCAGAGACTGAAAAGGGGCAGTTAGAAATTAGGGCTGAAGTTCATGCAGAAGAAAATCAAAGGTTCGAAGTGCATGAACAGGATCAGATAGAAATAGACGAATGTGTTCAGGAAACAGAATTTGAAACAAACAAAAGTCAAAATCAGCTCACACCTGAACAAGGCCAGCTCAGTAACCAGGCATAAGAGACTGAAATAAGACCTGGAACTAGTCAGACAGGAAGGGAAGAAGACAGCGTTGAAATAAATGTGCCACAACTGAATGAAAATAAACGACCGTTAGAAGGAAGCAAAACCACAGTGCCAGTTAAAAGACTCAAAAAGAAGAAAAGTGAACCAAGATTCATAAAAAGACTGAGACTAAGATTGAAAACTGTAGAGGAAAAGCTAGAAGACAGAAAAAAGGCTTCCAGTGAAAAGGAGAAAGCTGGAGCCAAGCCTAAAAGAAGAAGTAGCAGAATAAAAAGACAAAACGAAAAGTATCAGAGTCCTGAATGGACTTACCTAGTGTTAGAGGAATTTGAAGACCTTGAGATAAGTGACGAGAGTGATGAAGAACTGATTGCTGACCAAGTTTCCGAAGAAGATCCTACCTGAAAGTTACCCTGCGTAAGCAACCTGTGTAAACTTACAAAGAGGGGTTGGAAAACTTCTTTTGAGCCACAATGTCTGATTCTAATGTGAAAAGAAGACCTAGACGACATTGTTGTAAAACATGCTGTAAAGTATGTTTTTGTAGTGTAGCAATAGTACTAATATTATGGATAGGACTAACAATTACTCTTCCGTTCATGATGAGTAAAGACACTAACCTGTATCCTACTAAACAAGTGATAAAGGACAAAGAAGTTCTACCGACGGAAGAGACACCACGAAGTGTAGAAAGACATGAGAATACACTTAGCCTTAGACAGACTAGAATGGACTTAGATACATCAGATGAGGGAAGACTACATTATCACAGAATCAAAAACAGAACTCATTTAAATGTACTTGCAAACTTTTTAGTACACTATGTAGAAGCCATGGAAATAGAGACTGCTATGTTTGTATGAAGCTACCCACTTCTGTAGCTGAAGGTGTAACCTATCACCATTTATCCCTAACCTATGGAATTTCCTGTAGTATTTTAGCATGCTTATTTTATAGAGGAACTTTACAGTATTATTATTCTAACTCTGACGTAATCTTTTCTGAACTTCCTATACGTGGAAACCTGAATATTGTACATACTAAAAGTGACGTGACACGCTATATGGGAGAATACTTTCTGACAATAGGTACTATAGATTTAGGTGACGCACACAGAGATAACTTGACCTGTTCATTACATGAGCAAGAGAAAATGTTTCTAAACATGGCAGAGAAAAGAAGGGAAAGTTTCCAAAGAAAGGCAAATGATAAAAGACAGAAAACTCCTAAATGGGCAGAAAACATGGAAAGCACCTCAAATGGTGAAGCTAATCCTGCTTTGTTGCTGGATTTCGAAAGAAAGGGGAAACTTTGTCTTCATAGAAAAGACTAGTTATTATAATAATATATTCATCGGTTCCAGTGAATGCGAACACAATTACAAGGTAATTGGAGGTTGGCGTTTCAAAAATGGGTCCGAACCTGTGTTTCCTGGGATTTAATATATATGTGGAAACAAGGCTTATTTCAAATTGCCGGATCACTGGTATGGAAGCTGCTATTTTGGCATTGTCTTCCCGAAAATATACCATGTGAATGACGCCACTGGAAGCAATGAAAATACGAATGGTTTAGTGCGTAGTAAAAGAGAAAGTGTAGGAGAAATTTTAGGTGATATATTTAGTGCATTGATACCTGGAGTGGGAGTGGTTCTGAATACACACCGAATTTGCAAATTGTCTACAGTGGTGGATCGGTTATCAACTGACACTGCTGCTGGGTTCCTGCTGGTCAATACTGAAATGGTTGCGATCAGATCAATGGTTTTACAAAATCGGCTTGCTCTTGATACCTTATTGGCAAAAGAGGGCTGAGTCTGTAGAATGTTGAAAGCGCAACATTGTTGCACTTACATTCCTGATAAAAGTGTTGAAATTAAGAAATATGTGAGAAACATAACTAATTTGGAAAAAGAGCTCAAACCACTGGAGGTTGACAGTACCTGGAAGAGACTAACTGATGGTCTCTCCTCTGTAGGTAGTTGGTTTTCTAACATAGGTAAAAGTCTCATGAGTAAAATACTGATGACAATGGCAGGAATAAGTTTAATTGTGCTAATAATAATAATTTGCTGTAAATGTCAAAAATGCAAAACGAAGTATGCTGTGTATAAGAGAGGAGTGAAACGGAATGTTGATGAGCTTGATTGGAAGAGCTGAATAATAAAATTTATAAGAGAATGAAGAATTACCATCCTAATAAGGATGCAGAAAAAAGGCTCAACAAAAAGTTTGTAGAAATTGAAATGGGTGAGCTGTGAAAGGGAAAAGTTGGCATCTGGTTCCATTAATAGTGATGATAGTAAATATCATCAAAGAGGGGATTGATGGAGCAAGGATTTGCATGTTACGCGACTTGCTTGTATTCATGAACCTCGAATAACGTTAACGTCATAATCAACCTGTTTGTCTTATTAATATTGCACTTTTACACTATACGAGGGTGTCCCAGTGATGCTTGCCTATGTGTTTACTAATCCTAACTACGCTTGCATATAAAATGGTCGCTGCTTTGCGGGATTCTAGTCTGCGCATGCGTCGGTCATACCAATGTGATGTGACGCACTCGCAATTCTGGAGGGAACTTGTCGCTCATGCGCAGTACTGCTAAAGATGGCTGCTTTGTTTCTCACATGCTCTTCACTTGCACTGCTGCTTCAGCCCAGCTGTTTCGTTCTGCTTAACTCCTAATGCTATAGTTATTATAAAGTAAGGGATGTAGTATAGCAAATCATGGTATACAGTGTATTAATTTTTTCCCTGTGTTTCTTAATTGTTTTCGCTTACTTTTCATGTAACATTCTTCGGGGGCCTGGGAGAGAGGTGCTACTCCATCTTGGAAGCCCGTGTGGTACCAATCACGTGATGGGGACAAGAGAGTCATACAGCAGTGGAACCCAGCCAGCTGGCTGCCGAAGCTAAGATGCTCATGGGAACCTGAACTGCGACCCAGCGCGTAGATACTAAACCTGTACCTGCATCTGTTACATTGTTGTGTTGTACTGTATGCTCTATTGTATTCTGAATTTCTGTGCATTGGGAATTTAAATGTTAGGGGTGGGTTCAAATATTGAATATTAATTTTGAGAATGTCTTAAATCCGGAGGTACAATGACCTAACTATCTCCCGTGTCCAATCAGAAGTTGGGGATCCTTACACTTGCAACATTGGTGGGTGGTACACTGACCCGAAAACAGTATAACTAGCCTAGGTTTAGCTAGAGAAATTGTCCGAATAGCTGACCTGTCACTGACCCTACGAACTCTATAGGTGATTGATACAGAGAGCTGCGCAGCACTCTGTCCGTAATTTCAACAAACTCAGTCGGAGTTTGGAAACCTTAAGTGCTGGCGAAGCACTTTGCTGGATGATTCGAGAACCCAATTGGGGTTATTGGCAGATTCCTTGCAGCGAGGGAGTAGCGCAGGTGTTGGTCGTACCCTTTGGTGAGCCCAGTCTTGATCCAAATCCTGGGGTTATCCTGTACTGACTGTCCATGAGCTGTACCTGCTCGCCTACTGGCATCCTAAGTCTTTGAGGGTCCCTACCCGCCTTTCCCAACTGACCCGTGGCCAGGGTTAGTCTCCATCCTGTTCTAGGTAAATATATTCCGTGTGGGTGTTTGTCCATCTAAATCTTTCTCTCTCTTTCTCCCATTTCTTAAATAAAGCAATCTTGCCTATGTCAATTTCTCTGTCATTTGACTCTCACGTAAAGTATTTTACTAGCATGCTCCATTTCTTCTCCCTACCTATAGTCAATTACTGAACCGTTTAAATATATAGTATGTTCCATTCTTACCCTTCATATAGAAATAAAACACTTGTTGGTATAGAGACTTCATGAGTTTCGTTTTCCTCTTAACTGTCAGGAATATTTTGAAAAGCTTACTTTGATTAGTATGTTCCCTTTCTTTACCTGCCTTTAGTAACATTGTGAAAGTCTGATAGACTAAAGTAGCGTGCTCCCTATTTTTCCCTCCCTTTATTCTTCGATTATAGATGATTCTTACTTTGATTCATAGTTACACTATATTCTTGATTTTAGTTATAGATGTTTTGATCTGTGTAAATTTCATTCTCATGGCATATGAAGAAAATGATGATTAGATAAAGGTTTTTTTTAACGTCCTGCTTTTGTGGTTATTACAAAAATACAAACAAATTCAAATGTACATGTGAAATGAAGATAAATCCAAGGATGGTTAAGGTAGAAGTTAGTTTATTCGAAGAGCACAGTACAATTCATCCAGCATAGATCAGCATCAATGGATAACTGACTCTTACAAAGGATGCACATCAAGATGACATATGCAAGGTTCTACATTCAGTAATGACATAGGAAAGAATGTGTGTGGTTAAAGGAGCAGTGCAGAAGTAAGCAACACAACACATCCCCCTTTCTATAATAAAAAGGAAAAAGAAAAGGAAAGAAAAAAAACATATAATGGAAAAAAGAACAACTACAGCAAACGCTAACTAAATTTGTCATAAGACCTTAAATGTTACAAGTGATACAATCTGAAATAATCTTTAACTGTTACTAGTGATATAATCTTTAAGCCACGAAGGAACCACCCTCTTCCTTGAGGAATGGCGGAGAGAAGACTCCTCACCAGAAACCAAACAATCCTCCCTAGGAGTGGCAATTGACTCCACAGAAATACTGCAAGGAGAATCTGAGTTATTGCTTCCAGTGACAACCAAACTATGATCTGGAACTTCACACGAACTAGGGCAGCTAACAACTCCAGAACCATGGAAGGAATCCAAATCACTTATAGAGTCATCAACCTCCAAATCTTCAGGTTTCCACACTTGATTGGGAACATCAACCTTAGAGGAAGAACCAGGATTGCATCTGGCAACTCTACTTAAGTTCCAAACCTTCCCATTACTAAGTTTAACGGAATTTTTCAAAACTTCCAAAACTTGGAAAGGTTCAGAAAAAGAAGACTCACCCTTCTGTACCTTGAAAGGTTTTTTAATTCTGACCCAATCACCAACATTTATAATCACCTCCTTTGATCCATGCCTCAAATCATGATATCTTTTACTTTTATCGTGGACTTGAACTAACCGCGCCTTAACTAAATCTTTTGAGTAGGGATCAATTTCACCTGAAAATAACCAAGTGGGAATGGTTTTCGAACGTGGGTTCCTACCCTTCATCAAAACAAAAGGAGAAATACCTGTAGAGTCATTCACAGTAATGCGATAGTTCCAAACAACTTTCCCAACCTGAGTTTGCCAATCCAGATTGTTACTAATAGAAAGTTGAATAGTGTTCTTCAAAACCCTGTTAAAACGCTCCACAACACCATTGCCACTAGGATTGTAAAGTGACGTTGTCCTATGTCTAATACCAAGTTTGCTAAAATACCTTTTTGCCTTAACAGATAAAAATTGAACACCATTATCGGTAAGAATGCAAGAAGGAATGCCTTCAGTGACAAAAGTTTCATCCAGAAAACTTAAAACTGAATCAGTATCAGCTCTTTCTACAACTTTGACCACAGGCCATTTAGAAAACAAATCAATGATCACAATTAAATACCTCTGAGAACCATCCTGATCCTGAACAGGACCCATAATGTCTACTGAAACCGATTCCCAAGTAGATTCTGGAGGAGAACACTCCAACATAGGAGGGCGGAAGGTACGCAAAGTTTTGTCAGCAGAAGCACAAATGGTACAATCTCTAACAGTTTTTTCTATATGAGAATCACAACCCGGCCACCAGAATAAATTCTTTACTAAGGATTTGGATCTAACAATTCCAGGGTGACCTTCATGGCAAAGTTCAATGATTCCTTCCCGCAACCCATTAGGGGGAATGATTCTTTCACCCCTTAATAAGGTGTCATGAGAAACAGAGAGTTCAGACCTAATCTCCCAAAAGGGCTTTAAATTATCATCAAGAACATCTTTTTTATCTGGCCAACCCTCAATGGTGAAAGAGATAACTTTCTGTAAACATTCATCAGCAAGATAGTCCTTGTTCCACTCTTCCTTGCTAAAGGCTGACAGTCCTTCATCATGAACATATGCAATTTGTAATTCATTCCACTCATTATTATCCACTTCCTCTAACATTACAGGCATTCTTGACAGAAAATCAGCCAGAACGTTGCTTTTACCTGGTACATAAATGATTTTGTATATGAAATTCTGTAACCTCATAGAAATCCTAGCTAGGCGAGCAGAAGCGTTGATAACTCCTTCGGTAGTTAAAATCTTTACTAATGGTTTGTGGTCACTTCTTAACAAACACATTTTTCCCCATATAAAAGACTTGAAATGCTCAAGTGCCCAGGCACAAGCTAAGGCCTCCCTTTCTATTATAGGGTACTTCTCTTCACAAGGAGAAAGGGATCTAGAGGCATAGGCTATTATATTTTCCTTCCCTTTCTCATCAATTTGTACCAAAACTGCTCCCAAACCTTTGTTACTTGCATCTGTGGTAATTACATTCTCAAAAGATGGATCAAAACTATGCAAGGCAGTGGTCTGGGCAATAGCATTCTTAATATTCAAGAAATCTTCATCACAGGACTTTGACCATTCGAACTTCACACCCTTTTTTAAAAGTTGCCGAATGTTGTATGAGACACTCGCAAAATTAGGAACATATTTTGAGCAAAACTCAGCCATTCCTAAGAACGACTTGATGTCCTCTTTACTTGCAGGAATAGGAGCCTCGGAGATTGCAGAAACCAAAGAGGGTTTGGGTTTAACCCCTTCAGCGTCAATAATATGTCCTAAATAAGTTACACTTTTCTGAGCAAATTTACATTTGGAATGTTCAACTGTAAGACCCTTGCTCTCAAGAATATTCAAAACCTTATGTAGCCTCGATAAATGCTCATTCTCATCGTCCCCAAAGACCAGAATATCGTCTTGAAAATATCTGACACCTTTTTCTCCCTTGAATAATTGGTACATAAGCCGTTGAAAAAACAGCAGCCGCTGAAGCTAAACCAAACGGCATGCGTTTATAACGAAAGCACCCAAAAGGCGTCACAAAGGACGTAAACTTCATTGAATCGGGGCACAAGGAGATCTGGTGGTATGCAGATGATAGGTCTATGGTAGAGAACCACTGGGCATTACCAACACTAGAGACCATCTCATTGATTTTGGGAAGTGGGAATTTATCAACCACGATGTTGTTGTTTAAATACCTTAGGTCAACACACAACCTGATTTTGCCGTTGCTCCGTCTTGCGACGACAATTGGCGAAACCCATTCACTCGCCTCAATAGGTTCTATGATGTCAGTAGACACAAGTTTATCCAGTTCTTTACTGACTTCATCTCTCACTAAGATAGGTACATTCCTACACTTGTGCACTTTTGGACAGGCATCATCCTTTAGTATGATTTTATGTTCAAAACCAACTAAATTCCCCAAGGTTTTACTAAAAACCTTTGGAAATTTCTTTAAAATGCTATCTGTAACTATAGAACAGTCATCAACTACTAAGACTTGTTCTTTACTATTAGGATCCAATATAATGTGGAGTTGTTTTTGGTCGAACCACCCTAAAACAGGTGGTCCTTTCTTAGAAATGTACAATTTCCCTCTACATTCCCTGTCTTTGAACCTGAAAACAAACCAACGAAAACCCAAAATGGAAATTGGGTCTCCTAAATAGCCTTCCGGGTGGATATCTGATGGTAATAATTTCTCCCCCACATGTTGAATAAATGAAGACTTCCACATATCTTCATTAACAATGGTATAAGGTGAGCCCGAATCGGCATAAATTTTTACAATTACACCCCCAATACTCATTGTACAAATAGGCTTGTTAACCATGTCTTCATCTCTTATTCTTAAAACCAACTTATCATGGACATTCATCACTAGATTATCTTCCACATCATTTTCAAAATTCTCTTCCTCATCAATATCATTCACGAAATTTACTTTGCTTCTCTTTTTTCTATTACATGCTTTCGTCAAATGACCTTTCAATCCACAGCTAGAACATTTGGTTTTCAACCCAGGACATCCTTTAAAGTCAGCCAAATGGTCTAAACTGTTGCATCTATAACATTTAAGTTTAACATTTGAGGAAAACTGAGGATGTTTAGAAAATTTGTTGTTAGAACCAAAAGACTGCCTAGGACTATAGTTATGTTTTTTCCTGTCCGTGGCGTTAATTTTACAAACTACATCATTAGACATTGCACAGTTATCATTCTTTATCACATTAGCGCATCTGCCAGACATTTCTGCCTTGCGTGCGATGGCAAGAATATCATCAAGAGGAGAGTCCCCATTAATCCATAACCTATCCTGTATGGAGGTATTGTACGAATGCATAACGATTTGGTCTCTAATTAACTCTTCTTGTATAACACCAAATTTGCAATCCAAGGATAATTTCTTCAAATCAGCTAAAAAATGATCAATATTTTCTTCTTTAGTCTGTTTCCTAGAGAAAAATGTATACCTTGTTACGCCAATACACACCTTAGGAGCGAAATAAGTGTCTAAATGTAATAGTGCTAACATATAAACATTTAAATTGCCAGGAAAGGAGGGTTTAGTCATAGTTTCATAAACTTTTAGTCCAACAGGACCTAAGGAATGAAGAAGAAGTCTCTTTTTTTGAGCATGAGACATTTTTCCATCCTCATCTAATGCATCAATGTAATTACAAAAATAAGGCTTCCATTCCAACCACTTAAGGGGTGGCTCATTACCAGAAACCCAAAATGCCTGAGGAGGACTAATATTGTAGTTAGGTTGAGTCATCCTAAATTAACCTACTGCTACAACAATTAAAAGAAACTAGATGGAGAAAAATGCTGGATTCAATGCTTAATCTATCACTAACCGTGCTAAAACACAATTAAAATGAAATTTATGCAATAAAATGTACTGTAAATCAGCAGACTAAATTGTACTGTAATCAATAAAATACTCAAAATAACAAGGTGTGCGAATCACCGTGGACGATAACTCGCTTGAAAGTAGGAAAAGTGTGCGAATCACTGTTACTTGTGACACGCTGTTGAATTGTTTTAACTCTTTTCTTCTCCTTTGCGAGTTGCACGAAGATCCGGTAGGACAAGGTGTGCGAATCACCGTAAAGGTAACCCGCTGTCAAAGTAATTAATTTAGTCGCTCCGTTTCTGTTTGTTTCACGTTGTTGCTTGACGTTGTCATGGAAACCTGCAACAGCGGTGTACGCGACTTCAAGTTTTATTAAGATGGCCGCCGTTACGCTGTAGCGTGTGACGTCACACGTAACTTCCCAGAATTCACAGCGGCACGTTGCAGCATCAATGAGGGAACGCCGTGGAGCAAAAAGGTTCGTTGATGGAATTGTTTACCTTTGTAAAAGTTATGAGCGCTGGAGCAATTTCGTCATTAGGAATTGTTTATATTTAGAATTAGTGCGAGCGCTGGAGCGAGTTGAATGCGCTTGGGAAAACGTATAGAATAGCGGTAACGCTTATACGAGTTAAAACACTTCTCAATAGCAATTCTAAAACAATTGTCACAGTATTTTCTTTAAGTTACCAGCTTCATTAACACGATGTCATTAGGTTGACGAAGGTTAATTTTCTTTAAGAGAAGGTAAATTTAAAGTTCTTGTTTCCCAATTCGCAAAAACGCTGTATTTAAAGTTAAAACGCTCAAAGTTAATGATAAGCCAGAGTATAAGCTTAATCCAAAGGTAAATGAAGTCTATAGTATAGTTACCAAGTCCAAAGTAGAATAATGTCCTTCTTAGAAAAACGAGGAACTCAGGTAAAATTCCCAATTTAGATCAGGTATCCACGTGGGTTCTGCTCTTCGAATCCCGTCGCCAGTGAAATGAAGATAAATCCAAGGATGGTTAAGGTAGAAGTTAGTTTATTCGAAGAGCACAGTACAATTCATCCAGCATAGATCAGCATCAATGGATAACTGACTCTTACAAAGGATGCACATCAAGATGACATATGCAAGGTTCTACATTCAGTAATGACATAGGAAAGAATGTGTGTGGTTAAAGGAGCAGTGCAGAAGTAAGCAACACAACAACATGGTATTTGTGTTTTCTACTTAATACATACAGCTAGCTCCTGATCTATTGTGATCTTAGGTACCTGTTTTCGAGGATTGGTAAGTCAGGTACACGGAAATAAATATAAAAGAACAAGGATTGCTGATAGCGGTGTGTAGGTTACCTGATTTATGAAATTTAGTGATAAATACGTTATAGGCCCAGGTGTGCATATTTGATAAAACAAAAGTCGGGTGACCTGCGGGCGCTATCACTTGCGCCTCTGGAACGTCACTTTTTGTGATGTTCTGTGCCGCAGAAGCCTGCGTGATATTTATCAGGCAGCACTAAGCCACTTTTATTGGCTTAATGCTGCCTGATAAATACTAGTTCCTTTAGCGCAGTGTTCTGCGTTAAAGGGGCATGCAATGGGTGTTTCTGGGGGCGTTCCCAGCAACATCCACGGCCTTTTGACACTGCCCCAGATTTATGAGAAATCGTAAATCTGAGGCAGCACCAAAAGCTTACGCCTCCCTAGGGGAGGCGTAAGGGAGGCACAACAAGAAGAAATATCTTTATTTCTCCTCATTTTTCCTTTTTCTGCGTGTGCACACAAAAAAGAGGAAAAAGCCTCTTGTGATTATTTTTTGTACGTAAAGCTTTCCCTTCCTGTACAAAAATATTATACCCGCAACGCAGGTACCCTTGCACCATGGTGCAAATGCGCCTGCGTTGGCACACAGCAGTTGATTGGGCACTGGCGCAGGGGAAAAGGACATAAATGTGCCGTATCTTACAGATACGGTGCATTCCTGGCCTTTTCTTTTGCTGTAGGGAAGCGCAGCAGGAAGGCCTGCTGCGCATCCCTAGGGCAAAACCTCATAAATGAGGCCGTTAATCTCCCCGTGCCTACCAAAAATGAATGTGTAATTGTGTTACTGGTGCTCATGAAAAGCGCTCAAACACCTTCCGGTCGAGTTTGGGCTTTTTAAATCTAAAAAAAAAAAAAATGTGTTTCTTTGCAACCCAGAGGGCGGCAGCAGCATCAGTCACTTCTGAACCCAGAAACCTTGGATCAGGATTTAACAAAAGGCTGAATCTATAAGGTTCATAATCTGTACCTAAGGTATAGAGCCCTTTTTATTGAATAAAGGAATGGCTCCCATCAAGTTTCAGACTTCAAAGCCAAATTGATTGGCAATAGAGCACTTTATTTAGCATCTTGCTCACGCTGCGTTAAAGGCCAATATTTTTTTTCACCATTTGTAGCATTGCTTTATTAGTCGTTTCTGGATTGCACCATTAATCTGAGCAGTCTATTGATGTAACAATGTGCTCAAAATGTCTAAACCTATGGCGACTGCTACAGTTATGGCTTTTAAGGTGATCCTTCAAGGTGTTCAGGAACTCTACAAGGGCTGGGGTGGACCAAACTCGAATCCAGTAAGCTACGGGGTTAAAGGCAATAAAGTCCTCCACAGATGTCATTCCACACTCAGCTCTAAGTACTACTATTCGAGTTCCTGGGCCTTGATGCAATAATCACCTCAGGAAGAAATTTTCCAATTTTTGTAAAGCCTTTATATTTAATGACCCCAAATTTAGCTACCAAAAGAACGTGCCTCCACAGCTTTTATTTTATATGCGGTAAGTGCGGAATTATTAAGCAATTTTCTTAATTATTTGTGAATCTTCGTAATCTCCAGCTTGTTGAGACTGGACTGCTTTGGACATTACATTTCAACAACTGGTATAGCCCGATACAGAACAGCTATAAGGCTATTAGAACATTTCACCTACTAAAGGTAGAATGTTCTAATTTGAAAAGGGAGAAACATGAAGGCAAACATTCAAATTTTGGTGCTCCAGGCTTATACTAGACAATATAAGCCTTGAGCCATTCCATTGTCTCTAATTGAGCTCTCAAAATTACAATGTTTTCATATAACATTGTAGCCCGCTGCCGAGGACTATGCCGGTTGTTAAAGGCCCTGAACCTGAATTATAGGCTCAAGCCGCTGGCAAGAGCCTATAATCAGGGCGAGGCTTTTTACCAACCGGTACAGCCCGAGGCAGAAGGGCTATAAGGCTATTACAACATTCCACCCACTGAGGGTAGAATGCTCTAAAATAAAAATGGAAAAAACTATGAAGCCAAACATTGGAATGTTGGAGCTCCGGGTTTATACCAGCCATTATCAGCCCAGACCTAGTCCATTGTTTTCAATGGAGCTCCAACATTACAATGTTCTATCTAATATAGCCTTATAGCCCGCCATAGCAGGAGTGGAGAAGTGTGGCTCACTGGTTAGAGCAGGCAGACCCTGAAGCAGAGGTCAGACCCGGGACCAGGGTTCAATTCCCGACGCGGCAGGGTCTTGAGCTCAAATGTCCACGGACTCGATAATTCTCGCTTCGGTGCCTGACCTAATCATGGGTTCACACTCTGCAACTCTGGGCATTAAGCTTGCTTAATCTCCACAACGGCCCCCGCGGCGGGATGCCTGGCTTTCACCTTGGGGATGCCCTGTAGGGGCTATCTCACAGGGAAAAGCCAGGACGGGTTCCCAAGGCAAGCGCTTAGAGACCCCTGGGTTATAAGCGCTATATAAATCCAACATACAATACAATACAATACAATATACCGCCATTAAAGGCCCAATCCAGTGTTAAAGGCCTGAGCGGAAGGCGAGGGCCTTTAACAAGGGAGCGGGACTTTAATGGCTGATAAAGCCCAGCAATGGACGGCTATAAGGTTACTGGAACATTCTGCCACTAGAGGGCAGAATGTTCTAACAAATAATAAGGGCTAAATAAGGTCTTTGTTCACAGCAACATCTGTGAACTACAACATTAGAATATTGGAGATCCGGGCTTCTACCTGCCACTAGAAGCCCAGAGCACTCCATTATTTTCATTGGAGCTCCCAACATTCAAATGGTCTAATAAAGATGACCAAATTGCCCCATCACATATCTTTGGAACATATGTCTAATCAGTTTGATGATAAGCATTTAACAATGTAGAGAAAACCGGGTTTTATAGAAGATGTTTATTTTAATGGTAAATCTAAAGAACTGCTTGGACTGTTTTTGAAAATAAAGAATAAAAGAGAACATAGCAGGGCTGTTCTGGCCGATATGACAATCAGGCAGTGCTCGACTGGTCTGACAGGTCAGTGTGTTTCACTGTTTTTTTGCCTGTTTGTGAGCCTCATGCATGGTCCGTGCCTGTGTGCACTGTTGACTTAAAAATATATATATATATATTTCCTGCAGCAAGCTCAAATCCATGTAGTCTTCAATGCCGTCCTAAAAACCTATATAGCATGTATTTACAAGTTCAAAAATTCTCAAATTTGTGAACATGTCCACTTTTTTAGTTTTTTTAATTCACTTATGAGGAACTCTTTTATTTTGGCGTCCGGGCCTATTTTTCAGTCACTATCCGACCAGGACAATAGTAATGTAACCTTAAAAAATCAATACTAAGGCATCTTCTTTGCCTTAATCAATTTGTCAAGAGAAATACATTTATCCTGGCGATGTCCACTGAAGATCTGTTTGAATATTAGGAGCAAATGCTTTAAAAGCCACCTTCTCTACAATCTTGGGTGTGTGACTTTTAATACTGAAACATTGAAATGTTGCTTTAATAGGAAAAAAAAGAACTCCTACAATTTACCTCATATGAAGCGTGCACTGAAAAGAGGTTTTTGAACAACTGTGGAATATTCGTAATTCGTCCTAAGAAATAGAACTCTTCATTACCCATGAAGAGACACAAATAAAAGTATACATCAGGACACTTACCAGGAAAGATAGGTAGCACTCAACCCGCAATGGGTGTCTGTCAGTGATGCACAATGCCCTTCGAGCTCCACAAATAACATGAAATTATGGCTGCTTGCGAAAAACAACCTAAGCCATTAATGCACTCTACGAACAGAAACGAATCTTAGGCAAACCAGTCAATGCTGTTGCAGTAATGGATACATTATTTAGGGTGATACGGTTATTCGCAAGGGGCTTTCTTGCAATTTGATAATCAATATGGAAAGCCACTCTATGTGAAAATGCATGTGGTCCAAGTTAATTAACGTAATTAGTTATCTTGAAGAAGCGATGAGATCTTGCAGTGAAGTAAAACAGGAAATTGAGCAAAGAAGTGATTAAAGCTGTATCCCTTAATCAATAATTCAGCTATTTAAATGAACCCGATTTTTTTTATATTGTAATCTTAGAACTCATTCGTTATGCTGATGTCTGATAATCTTAACACGGGTGTCAGGGATTTTGTTGCAGAAGTCTTCCATCTAGTAGAAAGTCAGTTCCGCCCTTGGTTTTCTCTCCCTAACTGCGTGGTTTGTGAGACCTTTTGTCTCACTGCCTGACCCTGAGAGTCCTTGATTCTTTTTTCCTGATTCCTACCACTTAGCAGCTTTCCCTTCTCCAATGATTGAAAGCTGAGTTGTATCACTCAGGGCTGGACAGATCTTTTATTCCACTGGGCATTTTCCCGGTGGACTGAAGACCACGAAGGCCGTTCTTTAGGGCTAGTATTATGTACATTGGCGAGTTTTCATTCTTTGTCCCGGGCGCACCTTTTAAAAGGTGCACGCGCCAAGCGCAAACAATGATAATGTGCCCTAATTAGGACAATGAACTGGCCCAGGGCCGCACAAACTTGCTCTGCCCTGGGTGCAGCACATTCCAGTGAAAAAAAGAGGGGCTGCTTTAAAGCCGTTCTGTGTTTTTACTGTGCAGGCGGCAACCCACCTGCACTTTTAAAGGGGATTAGAGATCCACTTTGCAGGCAGGTGCAGTCAGTGACTGCACCCACCTGCTAGGGGATGTCTGGGGGGGGGGGGGGTCCATAGGAACCCCTTTCCCCCTCCAGAGGGCTGTTCTCAGGACTGTGAGTCCGCCTCTTGACAGCTTCTATGGTAGGTCAGCGTTTGTTGTCCGGTCTCTTTAAATTCAATTTAGACCACGGGTACTGATGAAAGCAAAGCGGCCTCCCTGCTCGAACGTGCAAACCCGGAAGTGTTGAAAAGAACACTTCTGGGTTCGCACTGACCTACCATGGATGAGTTATAGGATACTACCTGTATAGTAAAGCCGAGACTTAGGGCTTTGCATTGAGACGACCCAGTTTATATCTGCAAATTATCACGCATAATAGGGTGGCTCCAACGTGCAATAATAATAAGGAGTGGCAAGGAAATTTTATAAAAAGGTGCCAATTAAATAGCCGGTGGATACTTCGAATGTCTAAAGGATTATGAAATTGACGAAGCATAATTCCAACTAATACTAAAAGATTTAAATAAAATAATTATTTTCGTCCTGATGAAGGTGGAAAATATCTACTGTACACCGAAACGCCGCGTCGACTGTTTTTAAACTTATGATATCTGTCTCGCTCATAAAAAGAGACAAGGATATATATATATATATATATATATATATATATATATATATATATATATATATATATATATATATATATATATATATATATATATATATATATATATATATATATATATATGTATATATATATATATATATATATATATGTATATATATATATATATATATATATATATATATATATATATATATATATATATATATATATATGTATATATATATATATATATATATATATATATATGTATATATATATATATATTTTATTGTAACCCCTAGGGAGGTTTTTTAATGACTTAATTTGAATTAAGAAAATGTTAACTGAATTTTTTTTTTATATGTGCTTTGTAGTATGCTGTGATACCCAGAACATTGTTGGTATATTTTAATATCTTTGGTTCATTTAATTAAGTCTATGAATAACAGACAATGTGCACTGGCCTATAGACAGAACTTATACTGTGGTGATTAGGCTCTTCTGTGTAATACGTCACAACAGGGTTTATGTCCTATTGTTTCCAATTCCTAATTTAGGCATACATACATAAGTGCAGCAGCCTGAGGTACTTCTTAAGAGACAGCAGAGTTGCTGCTGAAAGCCATGTTTGCTGAATACTACAGCTACAAAGACTTGATATCTCCTCATGCCTCTTTTATCTACCACTATGCACTGTGTTCCTCTTTATTCCTAGTGTCAAACAGTCTCTATCCTTTTCAACCACCTGCACAAAATAACCATACAATATAATTGCATGGCACTCTCGCCATATTCATATAGAGAGAAGGCATGACTTGGGGAAAAACATGCATTGCTAAATCTTTGATAGCCGGGGAAAATACGTTGAGTTTCATATCCTCATGAGAATGTGTGTAAGTGTAGGAGGAACTTGGACCTCTGGCTCTTTATATGGCTTCAACCAAAAAATACACAAAATGATAGTTTCCAGTGTGTAAAAATGTACCTGCACAGCTTCCCACCAATTACTCCAGGTCCTTGCTAAGCACAACCATAGCCCATTGTGCTGAGGTAGCACATTGTTATGTGGCATGTGTATTTTCTTTAGTTTACATTCTGAAATGTTAATACACATAGGCAGTGGCTTACTAGACAGAACTGTTTTGTCACTAGTGGAGCTTGTTAGAAAGAGTTTGAAAAAGTTAGCCATTTTCTCTGCCTAAGGAATATCTTTGTTGAAGCAGCCACTGTGGAGTCACTCTGATTCTTGTGCCATGAATGGTCTCACTCTGTGGATGAGAAGGCATGTAGCAATGTTGATTCTAGACAGCGATATTTGGAGTTAATAAAGGAATGCATCACATCGCGCTTTGGATAGAACAACCAGCTGATTTTACATAGGGCATTTGGAAGGTGACAGCATATGGATACATTAGGCCCAGGTATTGATTTACAACAAGATTAGCAAGTGTTTTGATTGATCTGCTTATCAAAGGGTCTTTGTTTTGCATGTAAATGTTATGTCCTGAAGATAGTCTCAAAGATGGACAACATAAAAGACCGAAACATCGACGCATCCACCTATCTTCTATTTTGTCGAGAAAATCTTGTTTGTAGAAAATTTGTATCCTCTGTATCGGCTAGTTTCCATTAAGGTCATTCTTTGAAATGGGTCATAGTACATTGATGACAAGGACAAATTGTTTTATGTGAATGCATATTTCTGTCACCTTTGGACATGAGAAAAGCTTGTACCCTTAATTTTGTACTTCTGATTATGAACTTAAAAAAATAAATAAACCAGGCTTAGTTTAGATTTAATCACTGTTGATTTGATTTAATTTATGTTTAAGACATATCATTTTTTGATGCTATGATTAAGACTATAATCAGCAATATTGCAATGGAATGAAATTGCCTGTTAAATAAAATCCCTTGTAGGTATATTTACCCGAAAGTGAATGGAGAAAGGCACTTTCTGGCCAGAAATCAGATCAGTCTATGCAAGAGTGTTTAGATCGAAGACCCCAACAATGCCAATGTCACCACTCTCCTAGAGAATCTAAACAACATTGGCCTCACCCAACTGGTCACCGAACCCACACACAAAGCCAGACACATACTTAACCCCATTTTCACCTCCAGCAATAGAATCATATTCAGCCACACCTCAGAACTCACCTGAACTAACCACATCATCGTACCCTTCACCATTACTGATGCCCAGCCTACCACCACCTCGAGCTGCAGCTGGAACAAGGTCACCGAAATTCAGCGGTCACAGGCCCTCACCACCTCTCAACCCGAGGCATTAACGGACCTCCAACAGGTTGTCCAGAACTTTTCCGCCTGGATAAATGACAGTGCTGACATAGTTGCCCCACTGAAACATACAAAGTCTAACAAGACCTTCAATCTTAATTCTTAATTCTTAAATCTTAATCTAAAATCAGAACATTGCATACTGTTGGGGGATTTCAACTTCCATATGGACGTAGGCAGTGACACGGATGCTGTCAAGTTGTGGGACATTACAGCTCCCTTAGGGCTGTTACCTTATGTCTCTGCTCCCACGCACAACAAAGGGCACACTCTCGATCAAGTTTTTTCTACGGTTTCGTTCAGCACGTCCCCCCCCCGGTCCCTGTCTTATGGTCTGATCACTTTTTAATAAACTTTTATATCCCCCCAGCCACCACTACCTCTTCAAGACCGTTGGAAGGCTCTAGAGGGACTGCACGGGAATTCCACCGGGCGTCCTCTGAAATGTTGGTATCTGCACTATCCTCATACCCTTGTAAACTGTCTGGTAGTTTAGAGGAGGATCTGGACCTGCTACATAGGTGGCTCGTTGACAGATTTGAGGAGCTAGTTCCCTCAGTGATTTCTAGTAAAACCAGCAGGCGCGCTTCTGCCCCGTGGTTCACACCCTTTCTCGGTGAGCTGCGCCGAGAATGTAAAAAAGCCGAAAGGGCTTGGCGTCGCCTGTACGATCCCAGTGACAAAAATAAACATAGGGAATTAACTAGGCTCTATCACCGCCATATTATGGCTGGGAAAAAAGCCTACTTTGACAAAAGATTTGAGGATGCGGTGAATATGAGCACAGAAATATTCCGCATTGTAAAAGATTTCATTTCCCCCACCTAGATTTTGCCATCTCACTCCCATACTGAAGCGTGGGTTTGTCAACTTGCAATCTTTTTTGCTAAAAAAATTAAAGCTATTCAAGATACTTTTTCCCCCAGTAGCTCTGTATCTGCACTTGAGATCAGGTTTTCTAGGTCCCCATCCTTGGTAGTGGAAGGCCCCTCTCTCTCTGAGTTTCCATCTCTGTCTCTCCCTGCCTCACTAGACCTTCTTACCCAGCTCAAGTCCGGGTCTCCGCAGGATCCCTGCCCCGCAAAATGTCTTGGAAGAGTAGCACCTGCCATAAATTCCTTGATCAACCCGGTGATTAATATGTCCTTAAGCACAGGAGTGGTTCCCCAGGCCTGGAAGCATGCCTTGATCCTGCCGCTTGTCAAGAAGCCCAATTTGGACCCTCTGGTCCATGCTAACTATAGGCGGATCTCCCTTCTCCCGGCCTTGGCAAAGGTGGTGGAGAAGCATGTGCACATCTCCCTATCTAACTTCATTGAGAGTAATAATATTCTACACGACACGCAGTTGCGTTTTCGTGCCAATATGAGTACGGAGACTGCTCTTCTTGAAGTCACCGATGCCATCAGGGAAGTATTAGACACCGGAGGGAAGGCCATATTAGTTATGTTGGATTTGTCGGCGGCCTTCGACACCGTCCCCCATGACGGTCTCCTTCTAAGACTCTGGGAGATCGGATTACGTGGGACGGTGTTGAATTGGTTTAAGTCATTTCTGTCCGGCCGCCGGCAAACGGTCTGGGCGCCACCTTTCTCCACCGACATGCCGCCATTGGAGGTGGGGGTGCCTCAGGGTTCCATCTTAAGCCCCACTCTTTTTAATATCTATATGGCCCCTCTGGCGGCAGTGGCGGAGTCGTTTGGTGCCCAGATCGTATCCTACGCTGATGACACCCAGCTCCTTTTTACCAGTACTAAGGGCTCTGACTTTGACGGTATGCAGATCAGAGGCTGTTGGGGGCGGTCTTTGACTGGTTTAAACAGCACAGTCTGAAATGTAATTCCGATAAATCGGAACTGCTTTTCTTTTGCTGCCCTCCTGATCCTAGAAGGAAGGCCTGGTGGCCTCCTGACATGTATCCTCCGGCAGATGCCTCTTCCAAGGCAAAGAACCTCGGGTTTCAGATTGACGATGGTCTTTCCTTTGGGCCTCAGATTCGCGAGCTCACAGTGAAATGCTTTGGCATTCTGAAAATGTTAAGGAAATTCCTCCCGATCCTGTCTCTGGAACATAGAAAGACTACTGTGCAGGGCCGATAGGCTCACGCCTGGATTATGCGAATGTGCTCTACCTGGGACTACATAAATTTCTGCTTGCGCGCCTTCAGCTGGTGCAGAACTCCGCTGCAAGGGCCATTTATGGCTTTCAGCGTAGAGTGCATCAGAGTTGCTTAAAAAGCTCCACTGGCTTCCTGTCGCAAAAAGGATTACCTTTAAGGCATTGACTCCTGCCTTTAAGGCGCTCCACCATGAAGGGGCTAGATATATTAGGAAGCGCCTTGCCTTCTATATGCCTTCTAGAACTTTGAGATCTGGTTCTTTGGCTATGGCTTCTGTTCCTTCTATCAGGCGGGCTAGAATTGGAGGTCGCTCTTTTTGATGCTTGGCACCTCGATGTTGGAACTCTCTGCCTGTTTCTCTAAGGAAAATCAGCAATTTACTGGTTTTTAGGAAGAAGCTGAAGACATGGCTTTTTACCCAGTAATTTTCTTGTTTCGCCCTGCATCTGCCCCGGACTTTTTCTTTCTCGGGTTTTTGTCAAAGCGCCGGGACACTCCTAGGAGTAGCCGTGCGCTATAAAATATCCGTTTTAACATAACATAACATAACATAACATGCCGGCTGGTACACCTCAGAACTAAGAACCACCAGGCGCAACTGCCACCAACTGGATAAATGATAGCGTGTCACCGAGAACCCTGCCGACAGTGCAGCTCACAAAACAGCCCTCAGCAACTATCACAGGCACATCAAGGAAGCTAAGAAAGCTGCCATCACCTCCAGCATCAATTCCACAACCTACCACAAAGAAACACTTCAAAATAGTCAAAGAATTATCCAGCCTGACAGCTACAGGGAACACCACCCACCCCTCCCAAGAACTCTTTGACACACTCTCAGACTACTTCCGCAGCAAGATCACCAACATCTACAAAAATCACCAACCCACCACACTCAACCTAAACGTCCTCAACCAATAAGCGAACATCAGCCAAACTATTACTACCTGGTCTCTGCTTACCGCCCTGACCACCTCAATCATCATGCCTTCCATACACTTCGGGACACCAACTGACCCCTGCCTCCATCACCTCTACAACCTCGCAACAAATCCAATCAGCACTCATCACACCAGCATCCTCAACATCTCCATCTCCACAGCAACCTTCCCAGACAAATAGAAACATACAGACATCAGACCCCTCCTAAAGAAAGCCTCCACCAACCCCAGTGATCGACAAAATGATCATCCTATCTCCTACTCCCCTTCCCAGCCAAAGTGCTTGAGAAAGTCATCAACCAGCAGCTCACTGAGTTCCTGGAACAAAACCACCTACTGGATGCCACACAATCAGGATTCCGTGCCAACCACAGCATAGACCCATCGCTGATTGCCGCCACAGACAACATCAGAATACTCATTGACAGTGCAGAAACTAGCCCTGATCCTCCATGACCTCGCCGCAGCATTCTACACCATGTCCCACAACACCCTCATCACCAGACTCTACAACAGAGGCATACAGCAAGACCCCCTCAAGTGGATTACCTCCTTCCTCACAGGATGCACACAGAACATCCAACTGCCTCCCTTCACCTCCGCAACCATAGACATCATATGTGGTGTCCCAAAATATCATACCTCAGCCCCACCCTGTTCAACATCTTCATGAGCCCACTGGAAAATGTTGTCAGATCCCACGGTCTCAGCATAATCTCCTCTGTAGACGATACTGAACTGATCCTCTCACTCAGCAAAGAGCCCTCCATTGCCCAAACCAACATCTGCAACGCCATGACCAACATAGCCAATTGAGCAAGAGAGAGCGGCCTCCAACTCAATTCCAACATGACTGAAGTACTGATCTTCGGGAATAACACCTCTGTATGGGGCCACAACTCTTGGCCTGCTGAACTCTGAACTACATTCACACCAACCAACCATGCAGACAACCTCAGCATCATCCTGGACAATTAACCGACCATGGAACGGCAAATCAATGCAGTTGCCTCCTCCGGCTTCCACACACTTCACATGATCCACTGAACCTTCAAATGGATCCCAACCAACACCAGAAAGACCGTTACTCAGGCCCTCATCACCAGCTGTCTCGACTACGACAAGGCCCTCTATGCTTGGATCCACACCCAGCTCCTTATAAGACTCCAGACCAAAAAGAACGCTCCAGCCAGACTCATCCTGGACCTCCCCAAACAAACCCACACCACCCCTGAAAGTCCTCCACTGTCTCTCCATCTTTAAGAGATGCTAGTTCAAGATCTTCACACACACCAACAAAGCCCTCCACAACCTCCAACCTACCTACATCAACCATCAACTGCACTTCCACCAACCCTTCAAACACCTGTGCTCCTCTCCACTCACCCTTGCAAACACATTTTGCATCAGTCACAGATGCAGCAGTGGCCGCCCCTTCTATCACATCGCTATCAAGACCAGACATAACCTGTCCCTCCAGCTCCGCACAGCCTCCTTGCTGACAGACTTAGGAAAGAGACTCAAGACATGGCTCTTTGACTGAGACACAGCCCCTAGATACCCCTAGTGGTAACAGCGTTGTGCTTTATTAATGCTGTTTGCTTGATTGACTGAAAGTTGGAAGCTGTTGTTGTGAAGTTACCTCTTACCTGTATTCCATGAGTAAGGTCTGCATTAAAAACACTTTGAATACATGTCCACTACAGTGGCCTTACACTGCTTCCTCCATTGCCCTTTTATTTCAAGAATATGATGTGATCACCATGTAATGGGCCTGCTAAAGGTCCTCCCTAATAGCTGATGATTTTCAAACCAAGTGATATGCTACATTAAAGGCCCATGTGTTTGTGTCTGTGGAGATTAAAGTAAAGATGCAATGGTAAGATGCTGAAAAAACGATGACTCCCTGATCAGACCACTGCCCTAGCTGCCTTATTATCTGCAGTGAGAACTATTCCCTAGCGATGATAGCCACATCCAAGACCAAAAAGTAGCTTTAAGTGTCCCCACCTTTGAATAGTCCACATCATCATCCCAGGTCAAAGAAAACTGGTAAGGTAGACCGTTCTTGGTATTTCCACATTGACTCAAGCGGTATAGATCACCCTCAAGGCATGTGAAGCCCCTTGTGAGAACCTTCCGTCTTGTTTTCAGCTACCTGGGATGTATTTCAAATATGCAGGGTATTTGCAAGCATACCAGAAACAATGGCCCCATTACTCTAGCCCTCTATTTATCAGTTACTCTGAGTAAAAGATTGCAGAGAGACCCCAGCTGAAGCCCATCAAATGGAGATGGCAAGTTGAAGCTGGGTGGTCCACTGGTCACCATCAGGCGGCTCTGCATTAAAGTATCTTGGCAGTGGCTGATGAGTACTTGAAGCACTAAAACTTGCTGGTGAGTTGTCTCTAAATCACAACAAAATGAGTCACTACTAAATTATTTACTTGGGAACTGGGTCTGACTGGTGGTGAATGTTATAAATTCAGTATATGTACATCAGGAATCAATTCATGGCAATAGTTGGCTTGGGTAAGAGAAGTATTGCTAGATCCTAGTCTGCACTTTGATTCATTGACCCTAGTAGGGAAAGTTTATATCTGTCATAAACATTTGTTAATACACTTGAAATATGGTGATGTATAAATTCCACATATTCCCTGTCATTATTAGTTAGATATCGTACTGCAAACCTTTGGCGCACAAGCACTGTTTAGTTTTCTACCATGGTGAACATTCGATAAGAAAAGGTTAATGGCTGTAATATGTTTCTGGATGCAGTATGATGACTCCTATGAAATCCTTTAGGCCTGAAAGTGCTAGATATTTAGAGAATGTTGCTTGCATACTTGACTTCACTGTCCGACTTATCTACTTTGGAAATAAAGTACTATTGATTTTTACACAAAGAATAGATATGAGTAGGCCACTACCTTCATTGTCTTTTATTTAGTTATATATTTATTATGCATTTGCAATATTTTCTTTGTACAGACAATTATTAGACCTGAAAACCTTAGGATGGTATGCCCCCAGACTTTTTGCCTCCCTCCTTCATTTTTGATGATCTGGTATTTGTTGGCCATAGGACTCGGAGCCCTTTACACCTGCTAGCCAATGCTAACGTGCATGTGCCCCCTCCCTAAAACATGGTAAGATTGGCTGGTCCCCAATTGGCATATTTAATTCACTGGTAAATCCCTAGTAAAGTGGAGTAGCATGTGCCCAGGGCCTGTAAAGAAAAATGCTACTAATGGACCTGCAGCACTGATTGTGTTATTCACTTAAGTAGCATTCTAAACATGTCTCGTCATTCCATTACAGCCTGTGTGTGCAGTATTTGAATACCATTTTGACCTGGTACAGTAATCCCTTTGTCAGACCCAAACCTTCCTTTATAACACACATATAAGTCACCACCAGTGTAAAATCTGGACAGCCCTGAGGGCAGAGTGCTGGGTACTTAAAAGGATGGACATGAACTTCTTAGTTTTACAAGTACTGGTAGTGAAAAAATCTGAGATTCATTTTTTACTACTGCAAGGCCTACCTCTCCAATGGACTAACATTGGAAATACCTTATTACATTTAATAAGCTGTAATATCCAAATGAGAGCAGGTAGGCAGTTCATGTTTGGTGTCTTTTGAAGTGTAATACAAATCCTAACTTCTGGTTAAGTCAGATTTAAAATTACGATTCTGAAAATGCCACTTTTAGGACATAAAACTTTAAGGGAAGGAGTACATCCTTACATGTGTTTCTCTACTTTTAGGAAGTTGGCATTTTCCTGCCTTACCCATTTAGCACCTGTAGCTTGTCTCTGGTAACTTGACTGGGTGTAACAGACAGGTGGGCTTTGTGTATTCCTCCTAGACAACCACACACAGTAGAGCTTGGGTTTGCCTGGATGGTCCATCACTTGAAGGACGGGGGCAGAGCTGGAGGCAGCCAAACTTCTACTTGAATAGGCTGTCTCTTGCCTTCACACAAAGGGGTGCATACCCTATGTAGTTAGTCTGAATCCAGGGCAGGAAAGGCAGGATGCCTGGGAACTTCAAGGGGAAACCTCTAGAAGCTTAATTAATTCTTTATTTATTCGGCTTTAGACATTGCAAAACCATAAAAGCAACAACATAGGTTACACAGTTACATGTTTAAAAATATCAATCTGTCATAAAAATGTTTCAGCAGGATTCTAAAATGTTAAAAGGATAGGTTCCATTGAAATAGTTCCAGCATTTAAAGATTGTTCCTGTGCCTGACAATGCATTTTAGAAAATGTAATACATGGTAGCAAGTGCATTCAGAATCTAACATTTGTAAGCATAATATGGCGGGACGGCATTGTCTAAAACCCCAGCGCTTTAACAAGGGAAATAGCCAGATTTTTCTGTGGGTATGAAAATATTTGCAGAACAATATTGTATGTATGCAGGACTGTGGCGGCATATCATCACAAGGACAGTGAGCCAAAGTTGGTTCCCATGTATTCTTTACCGGAAAGGCTACGAGCCTGTGAAAAAGATTAAGTCTGAACCTTGTCAGAAGCATCTTATCATAGGTACTGATCTCTAATGTCAGGTAAGGCTGGATTTGCGGGGTGAGCTGTATCATGTTTGCATGTAAAGCAGATTGTTTGGTTGATACCAGAGTAAGCCTAAGAGTCTCTAGATGGTTCAGGGCTATTTGCTTCAACTCTTTCTTTGTTATCTCAGTTAGCTTATCAGGTGTAAGGTAGTACTTTTCTAGACCCAGGTCTGAGAAAAAATGCCTGACATAACTGAGCCATGCTATTTTGTGCGCGCGGTCCAGCCCCATGGAATCCTCTAAGATTTGTTTGGTCAGCGTATTTTTGTCCGAGACCCAAATGCGCCTCCAAAGTAACAATGGTTGAACCTTTATCAGGTCTTCTATATAGGGGATTCCTAATTCCACATGGCAGGCGTAGATAGAGGAGCATTTTGGCACAGATAGGAGAAATCTCATAAAAGAGTTCTCTGCTATCTGGAGAGAACCAACGTCTGCATGCCCCCATACCCCGGCCCCATACAGCGCAATTACTTGGCATTTCGCGGCATAGATTCTTAACAGTTCAACTGTTGGTCTCCTTCCCAGTCGTTGGGAGAAGTTCATCAGTGCTACAATTGCTCTCTTAAAAAGATGCCTCCTAGCCTCTATGGCTGCCTTCCAGTTTAGTCTTTCATCAATCATTATACCCAAATAGGGATACTGGGGGGTCCTCTCAAGTTTTTGTTCGTTTAAGTAAATATTCTTTGTTCGGTTTTTTTCCTCCACCAGCCACCATGACAAATGTTTTTTTGACGTTTACATGTAGATCTAAAGCGCTCATAAAATCAGCGTACTTAGTCAGGGACTTCTGTAGTTCAGTTGGTGTGCGGGCCAGGATGACAGCGTCATCCGCATAGAGTAGGGCGGGGATCAGGCGTTGGTTTAGTCTGGGGAGGTCCTGTCCCCCTTTCAACATCTCCCCCTCCAATCCATTGGTGTACAGCGAGAAGAGAAAGGGGGCCAGAACACACCCCTGCCTGACTCCTCGCTCCACTCTAAAAGACGCAGAGAGCTCCCCTTTTATGTCATAGCGCACTCTTGCGGAAGCCTCAGAATATAATTCTCTCAAGAAATCCAAGAGGGGGGGGGGGTCCACCCCCATGGTTCTCATGACGGACCATAGCTTCGCATGAGATACGCAATCGAACGCAGCGGACAGGTCAACGTATACCATATACATTGTCCCCTGCTTTGCGTGAATATATTTGGACACAATCATGCTTAGATTAAGGGCCTGTTCTACAGTTCCGAAACCTTCCCTAAATCCAAATTGTAGGTCGGATAAGATATTCCTATCATCTGCCTATTGCTGGAGCCGCTCAAGTACTGCTCTGCCAACTACTTTGCCCAGAGAGTCCAACAATGAAATGGGACGGTAACATTTGACGTCCTGGCGGTCCCCTTTTTTAAAAATTGGCACCATAATGGAGTTGGACCATGACTCCATCAATCCCAGTTTCGCTGCTGCGGTACATACTCTTGTGAGTATAGGGGCCCAGAGGTCCGGGAGGTGTTTAAAAAGGTCTACTGGCACCCCATCAGGCCCAGTTGCTTTTCCACCTTTGCTTGATTTTAATGCCTGTATTACATCGAGTATGTCGAATTGCAAGGGAATTGGAAATTCAACTGGGGGAAAAGAGTGGTCTAGCCCTTCAGTTGGAAATATTTTTGAAAAGTGGTCTACCCAGATTTCCTCTTCTATAGCCACTTTCATCTTGGGGCTGTTAGAATCAGATAGGAAGGGGGTTTTGACTATCCGCCAGAAGGAGTCGCTATTTTTCGTAACTGTGCTTTTATGGAGGTCAGCCCATAATGCTTGTTTTAGCTCCTGTTTTCTCAGCTTCCTTGCCTTATTATATTGGAGCCTGAGGTGCTGTATCTGCTGTTGAACTCTATGTGGTTGTTTAAGGGCCGTTTTTAGCTTGGTTAGTGCCACAGTGCAGTCGTGGTTAAACTATCCTGGTACAGTTGACTTGATTGGTTTAGAATTTCTGCTCAGCAATCCTTTTGTTTTTTCTAATATTGTCTTGAAGTTTTCAAGAACCGCCCCGTCATCTACTGAAAGATCTAAGCATTTTATTATGTTATGGTATGTTATCTTTATCAGTTTATCAGTTAGTTGAATGGGATCAATCTTTTCCCATTTCAGAGTATACCCATTTCTCTTGCATAGTTCTATCTTATTTTGGGATAGGGTGCTTGCTATGATTGCTGTTTGGGATTCTAGATCCTTCAGGTAAACATCCAACCTAAGGGCGGAGTGATCACTTAGGATGTTTTTCATAAGTGTGAAATCCCTGGTTAAATGTCTTAGTCCATCCGTCAGGAGGATATAATCGACGGTGGTCTGATGCCCCCTCCCTAGGTATGTTGGATCTAGGAGATTCCGAGTAGAGCCTGTTTTATTTGCTATTGACAGTTCTAAGTCTAAAAGGAGGTTATTTATAGCTGTCCCTGTCCTTTTGTGGGGGAAGTGCATGAGGGGGTTGTCATGCTCATCCACTATCCCACAACTCCGTTTACCCGCACGCGGGCAAGGGTGTAGATTGAAGTCCCCTCCCCATAGTAAATGAACTATCCCTTTTTTTTCATACAGTTGTCAGAGCAGGGCAATTTTTTCCTGAATTGTTAAAAGAGTGATGCAAAAGTGGTCATTCTCTAGATTTTTATAAAAATGTATTAGAATAATTGTTACTTTTTTCCCTGCCGAAAGACAAAGTAGTTGGAAATTTGGGGCAGATTCTGTTCTTAGTACCTTCAGGTTTTTTATGGTATTTACTATATAGGTAACCAGGCCCCCCTTAGGCCTGCCCACATTACTTGCAAGGGCTGGAGAGAAATACGTTTTATAGCCCGGGAGATGTAGCTCCTTCATGGCCCATGTCTCTTGTAGGCAAATTATTTGTCCTTCCTCTAGGAAGTGAACAGCAGAGCCATCCTCGATTTTGGAGCGAAGGCCTGCAATATTCCAAAAGATGACCAACAGGAATTGTATTTTATTCTCTGACCCTAAAATAATCGTCCCTATGGGGTCTGGGGGTAAAATGGTCTGCTCGATGTTTGCTTTTTCTACTAATGGTCAGTCGACCATTTCTAGGCCACTGAACCGATTCATAGTCGGTATACCCGACCAGCTGTCCCAATGTGGTGTTTCCCAATGGGGGGGTCTGTATGGTCTATGTGGAAGCCCACCCCACTGCTCCCATTCTCTGCCTCTGTTCCGTGGTCCCGCAATCTGCCATGGGCCCTCATAGTTTTGATAGTAGGGATCCACTGCCCGCCAAGAGCTGTCATAGTCATTATAGCGCGGGGCCGGTTTAGGTCTGGAGTTGTCAAGTTCCCAAGGCTGGGGGACTGCTTTACGCCAGGAACTATCAAATTCCTGGAGGTAGCCGTTATGATGTCTTGAGGGATAGAAAAAGGAAAGACGTTTGTATCTATCCCACCACTTGTGCTATGATATTCCCAGGAGCAAATGTAATCAACTACTCTGGGGTCCTCAAAGGTAATCACAATGCAATCTTCCTGTATTATTTTTTTGCCATGACCTACCCATGGGGTCCTACATACCGTTAATATCCTACTTGACCAGTTAGGAGGGATTGGGCGGTTTGTAGTTAACCAGTGTTGCGCCTTATTTTTTAAGGACCAATTAGGTTCTACACCCTGCCCCACCAATTCTGGTACGCCAGTCATCACAACCACAAATGGACATGCCTCAGGTGGCATGTTGACGGGGAATCTACCCTCATGTGTTCCTCTGGTTCCTCCTTTATTTACTACTGGGTTTGATGTTTTTAGGGCTGGTGTTTTTAGGGCTGGTGTTTTTGGGACCATAGTGGTCTGAGGTATAGGTGTTGTAATTTTAGGAGGGGGTTTCTCCACTGTAGGAACCTTTGCTATTGTTTGTGCTTTAGGAGCTGGGCACAATGAAGTTGTGGTTTTCTTTTGTGGAATAGGTGCGGTCGGCTTATTTATACCCATTTTTTGAGGCCCTTGGACCGGCTTTAGTTTTGGGGGATTTATGAGCTTAGATAATTGGATCTCAATATTTAATAATCTACTTTCTAGGGGAAGGAAAAGCGAGTTAAGTAGGACAGCTATTTTGTTTACCGACTCTGAGGTGTCGTCTAATTCTAGTTCCTTACTGGGGGATGGAAGAACAGGGGAACCTGAAGTGGTAATATCTGGTGTATAGTGCAGAGAATGGTGTACCAACACAAGGCGATCTGTATCGTCAACTGTTTGCAAGGTTGGCCCTACCGTGCTTGAATTTGCAGTTAGTTCAACAGTGTCCATGACTATTATTTTTTCCCCCTTTTCCTTTCTTTTCTTAATTGCCCCTCCCGCCTCCCTCTTGCTTGTCTTACTTCCTCTGGGGTGTAATCGGGTAAGATTTCAGGTGTTTTTTTCTAAATCTGAGGTCGATAAGGAGAGTTGGGAGGCTGAGAGATCTACAACGTTTGGGAGGCTAATCCTGTTATCACCTTGTGGCGCTTGCGTTAAATTGCCACCTGTCTCGGGAGTTCTTGCAACAGCCAGTGGCCCCATGGATGATCGCCTTGCGATGGCAAGGTCGATGGATACTCTATCCTCAATCATGCTGATGCTTTGGTCTATGAACGAGTTTGCCTTAGTGATAAAGTCGTCCATAGGCCCTAACAACTGCTCACCAACCCCCACTTTTTTTAATTTACTACCCCTCGTCTTCATATTTATCAAACATTGTTTGATTCTTTTTTAAAGATTATGTTCGGTATTTTATGACTGAAGTAGTACATTTAAATGTGTTTCTTAAATGTTTTTAATCAACTGTGGTCACAACAAGTTTATATGAGAAACTACTAATAAAAGATTTTTACTTTCAACCTTTTTTGAGAACAAATTTATTTACAAAGTGCATGCAAGAATTGGGTATTAAATGTTTAAAGTCTAACAACAAAAAGAACTGGTGTTTAAAATATTGACACATAAGTTTGTAACTTTGGAAGCTCTTACCTCTGGTTCTTTGTCCTTTAATAACATTAATTCAGATAGGCTCAGTGATATCTATTAGGAGATCCCCAATAACATTTATATATTGACCTTTCAGTCCAATCTATAGACTTGTTATTTCGGGACTCCATCTGTTTTTGTTCTATTCCCCCTGGTCCCAGACACACCCATATAGGGGGCCTCCTAATTTTTCTCAAATTACATTAACCCAGCACCTGGACTCTGCCATCTGTGAGTCTACCTTACCAAGTGGTGCCAGCCGAGTCCTTGACCCTTGGAAGTGGGCCTAAGGTGCACTTCAACCCTCTGGGAATTCAGCAGAACTGATGCATCTTCTGTGTTGCATGGCACAGCTCAGATCAGAACCGACACATCACTGCTACTGCATGGATTAGAACCACCGCAAATAACTACATAGCAATGCAGCCCATCACTGCATCAGAACTGCTGCTGTGCAATGTATCCTTGGTGCAGGCCCTCATATTCCTTGATGGCAGTCTCAATGACAACATTGGACTATGCGTTGTAACCTTGCAGCTCCTCAGAATGGACGTATTGCCCGACTCCAAGGCACATTCTCAACTCCGGACTGTGCATTGCAAGCCCTAGTCGGAGGACCTCTCTCCGCAGCCTCGCCGCATCTTGGAACCAACCTATTGTTTTAGCTGCACAACACATCTTCAACATGGATCCTCACAATGCTCTGCAAACCAGGATTTAAGGCACTTTGTTCAGTGGACCTAACTGGATCCCTGAAGCCGGCCCACGGTCTCTTGCGGTCAGCCTGAACTTGTGACTGTGTTCCAGTCCAGCTCAACCAAATGTCCAAAGTTGTGGCTTTAAGGCCTTTTTTGATTTATATTCACTAAAATCTTTAAAATAGCATAGCTCTGGTCCTAGTAACTAAGAATGGAAATGTGGTCTTGTTTTTTCTATTACACATTACTCTATGTTTCTCATTCTGTGGTGGGACTCTTTTGTGTTTTGCTTTCACTGTTTTAGTGTTGTGCAAATACTTTACACATTGCCCCTGAGTTAGGCCTAACTGCTCTGTTCCAATCCACCCAAGAATTGAGCACAGGGTAATTCAGGGTTTGCTTGTGACTTCACCCTGAGATGAATTGTGGTAGCTGTTTGAAAAGGGTTTCTCCCACCTAAACCAGTAATCACATTTCTTATGCTGGTGTTCGGGGGTGAGGATCTGGACTTGTGTTTGTGAAGTGCCATACAGTAGTTTTTTTGTTACACTGCCACCCCAAGTAAATATTCAAAGACAAATTGTGTTTTTACATTTTTCCTCATTGGCTTCTTTTTGTTTTTCCAAATCTACCCTTGTTTCTAACCTACTGGACTGTCTGAAACAAACCATACATGCAGCAATAGAGTTGAGCTGACTAACCTGGAAAGTTACACAATAGCTGAGCTTAAACAGTTTGCCAAGGAAAGGGGACTACAGAAGAAGAATTGCACTATAACCAAAACGTTGGAGCTGCAGGGAGCTCTGAGGCCCCGGAGAGAGGTCCCCAGTTGATAAAAGCAACAGAGGAATTGGGTGATAAGGACAATGTGGAGGACAAGATCAGGATCCGGACATAAGCCCTGAAATGAAGCCTACGGTGGAGGAGAATGACCCAACTCCTGAATTCGAACTAACTCCAGAGCAGGAAGCAGTGTGTCCTCTCATAGCCTAACCCCAGAGGAACTGGCAGACAAAAAGGTAGGAAGGGATTTCAGGCTACAAATGGCCCAACTCAAGATGGAAGAAAAGAAGGTGGCTCTGCAAGAGAAAAACTTGTTTCATTATAGGAACCTCAGAGAGCTGGAACTTTAGGCAAAGCAGTCAGACTCCATCAATGGTGGCAGCATTTCCTCATTGTCCTAAGGAGATAAAGAGGTTGAGATCCCCAAATACCTGGTACTTAGTTGACATTGATCAATGGTTTTCAGCTTATGAGGTGACCCTGAACGTACAAAAAATCCCCAGAGAGCAGCACTAGTGGGGGGGGGGGGCAGTTTGTTAAAACTGATGCCTCCAGTAGGGAGGGACACTCTTCTGACCCTAGAAGTAGAAGACCAAACCAGCTACACCCCAATGAAAGCCACCCTTTTAGTTCAATTTTTGCTGATCCCTGAAAAGTATCGTCAGAGTTTCAGGGGCAGCCACAAACTCTCCAACCAGTCTTGGCAGCAAAGTTGATCATTACAATGGACTGTGCAATTTGATCCTCAGGCAGCACACTCTCAATATTTGCTTTACTGATCTGTGCCAGCAGCTAGTGGGCAGCGGGCCGACTTGCCCGAGGAAGCTTGCTAAGGAGGCAGATCTTTGTGTCAGCATTAGGGGTAGGCTGCAATCTCAGCTCTGCCGGGAGAGTTTGGTGTGTTTTGCCGCTCTTGTGGAGACAGGCAAAAAAACTCCATCAACCACTGGCAGAGCAGAGTTTACCGGTGCATGCCTCACCCCTGGAATATATGTGACTCCTCTCCTTAATGTGCTGTGCTAATGACTGTCTCAATTTTGTGCAATGGCTCTAAAACCTACTGCTCTCACCTGGGACAGATCTTGCATGCGTTAAAACTTGAAGCTCCCTGAGTAGGGGCGATGCTCTGTGATCTGAAGGTGGCACTGCTATCTTCTACTCGACACACAGCATGTGGAGCTAAGGCACATGGTCAGTGACACACCCAGGCATGCTAAGGAGCATGAGACACCCAATGACAGATAATTGTACACAATATGTCCTGTTGTAACAATTGCCAGAAAGTAAAATAACACCAAGGCCCCGGGCTTTCACATCTCTTCTTAAATGAGTTTGTTTGTCCCAAATGCAAAAGCTAGTCTTCTAAAAGCCATGTTGCCTTAGGAGAAGGACACGTTCACTATGTGGTTGTCTCTTCAAATTAAGGGGAAATGGAAAGCATTTGTGCCAAATATATATAGTAGAAATTTCATTTAGCAATGTTTAAGCGTGAGTGTATAATGTGCATTTGATTGAACATGGCTCATTTAAACTATTCATGTTCTTTGGGCCTTATAGTGCTATGTTATTAACTCTTCTGCCTGTGAATAATTTACAGATTTTGCGTTCTTAATCAGCTGTCACAGAAAATGTCCAGGTCTCTGTATTAAAGAAATGAACAACAAGGTTGCCCCCCACCCTAGTTCATCTCAGGGAGATTTGACTTCAAAGAGCCAACTAACACTTGCACACATGCATAATTCCCACACACACACATGCAGGAAATAGGGCTTATGGCCTCTCTAGTGGAACTTGACTGCACTCCCTCGCCCTCAAATGGAGCACCGGCTGGATAGACAGGTCCCGTCCCACCCATCTCCTCCCTAGCCAAAGGCCTGTGCGCATATCGCCAGAGCATGCATTATGCATGGGCTTCACCTTCTGGACATCGCCATTGTTCAACACAGGCCGTGAATGGTTGGGCCACAGAGTGTGGAAGGGGAGACACCAGCTTGTCTGCAGAGACTACCCCAGTTTTTTTATTAACTTCTCCCTGGGCTCCCATTAAGCCTCGGGGGGACTGAAAACCTCCCGCTTTGTTGCTCCCATGCCGAACTCAAGATTTGAAGGTGGAGCGGAAATCCACAGAATTCCATTGAGTTTGCATGCAACTCTGCAGAATTCCATGCAGTGCAACTCAGTGATCTCCACCCACCCCTAGTCTGCCCTAGAGTGTCCAAAAGGCCCGAATATCCCCCAACATAGCAATAAATAACATTGCTTGCCTTAGTTGTTGGAACTGAGCCTCTATCAGGATAGATCCATGAACTTTTTCCTAGGGTGTGTGTATAGCCTACAGAACATTACTACGTGTGTAATAGAATGCACTAAAAGTTTGTCATACTTACAAGGGCCTAGAAAGCCGTCTGCAAGCCAACCTTTAGGAAAGCTGATTAGTGGGAGGAAAAACTTCCACCTGAACCTGGATAAGAGCTGGTGGTGATAAACATTGTTCACCCAAGTCAGGTATGGTTTGATGGAGCTAACTGTTTTTTGACAAACAGTAAACCCAAATAGTTGCTTTGCACAGTTCATGATCTCTCTAAAAACAGAAAAGCCAGATAAAAAATGTGTTTTACTACGGATAATCAGCCTTAACTATTTCCTTGGGCTGTGTGAAAAGCCAGGGGCAACCCAAGACTGTAAATGCAGCCTTAATTTAACTCAGCCAGGCAATAACTTTGGAATTGGCCAAAGAGAGGCAATCCCTGATAATCAACCTATCAGGCCCTTTTAAGCCATATTGAAATCGAAGATAATAAAAGTCCAAGTTTAATGAAGTTTGAGATGTAACTGATACCAAGTTGCACCTGCATAGCACATGTGGGTGAGCTTTGGGGGACCCCTAAAAGCTGTTTTAAGAACTTATTTTCTTCAGAATATATAGGGCCAAAGTCACAATATCCCCAAATATCACTGCTGTAGCAGGTGTGGAAACACACTCGGCTTTGTAAACACAAGTCAATGCTTTTACAGGTTTCCTACTCACCTATAAACTAAAATCAAGACCGCCTTCCACACAATTTGGTTAGAGTAAGCCTCTTCAATTGAAAAGAAGGGCCCCAGGAGGACTTGTTGTCAAATAGAATGCCCAGATAGTTAACACAGCAGACCTGAGTAATCAATGCATTGAGGCAAAAAATGAATGACTAATTTAATGGGCTTAACCCCTGCAACCATCACAAATGATTTTGAGGTGTTTACAAACAGTTACAGGCCCTCCATGAAATTAGGAAAAGCGTCTAGAAACCGTTGAAGGATCAATATCATTCTTCACATAAGGACGGCATCACCAGCATATAAGAGGACTGGTAATGCCAATGAGCTCACCGGAGGGGGGTCTCCTGGTACTTCCCAATGCAGCCTCTAAACCACTGATATAGATGGTGTCTGACACTAACTCTTCAGTACACTTCTGGACTGAGGATATTCTATCAGGAAGAAGGATTGCTGTGTTTCTGAAGAACTTTCACTCTGCTGGACTGCTGCCTTGCTGTGCTGCTGCCTTCCAGCCCTTCCTGCTGCCCTTTTGCCTGGGTGAGAAGGACTGGACCTACATTTCTTGAACCTAGAACCCCAAAGTTACTCCAAGGGCTAGTTGGCTGGCCTCCTGACTTGAGCCTCAGCGACAGATGACTTCAGCAATCATGACCCAGCACCTGGACTCTGTCATCTGTGAGTCTATCCTGCCAAGTGGTGCCACCCCAGTCCTGGACCATTGAAAGTGAACCTAAGGTGCTCTGACAGCCTACATGGTGGAACCAACGCATCTCCCCTGTTATGTGGTGCAACCTAAGCAAAGTCGATGCATCGCCGCTACTGCGTAGATCGGAACTGCCTCAAGACTCACAATGCAGCCGTTTGCTGCATCGAAACCGCCACTGCACAATACATCCTCAGTGCAGGTCCTCCCAACCTTGTTAGACCGCAGCCTCAATGACGAAGCCAGACTCTGCATCTCAGCCTCGCAGCTCGCAGCTCCTTGGAACCAATGTACCACCCTGATTGCCTGGGGCATCCTCAACTTAGGACTCCATATTGCAGGCCCTGGTTAGCGGGATCCACAACGATGGTGCAGGACCTCGGACTGCAGTCTTGATGCATCTCAGAACCGAGGCATTGCTTCGGCTGCACACTGTATCTTCGACACAGATCTTCGCAATGCTCTGCAAACCGGGATTTAACTTTCTTTGTTCCGTGGGCCTAATAAGGTCCATCGCGGTCGGCCTTAACTTGTGACTGTGTCCCGCTCTGGCGCGACCAGATATCAACAGTTGGCACTATGTGCTTTTTGTCACTATTTTCACTAAAATCTTTAAAATTGAACAGCTCTTGTTCTACAAATTGGATTTTTGTTGTTTAGGTCTTGTTTGTTTTTCATTAAAAATGACTATATTTTTCTCTTACTGTTATGGGGCTCTTTTATGGTGTGCTTTTAATATTTTACTGTTTCTTTTTTTATTTGTTTTATTTTATTTAGCCATGAATGCAGATCAGTACACTGAAGACGAGCACATCAAGAAATTGCATTGACAAATTCCTAACAAAAATAGAAATAGAAAGGGAGAACAAGGGGGTACAAATGTTAATTATAAACTCAAATACATTTTACTAAATATAAGGCCCAGTAAAGTATGTACAGCACACAGTTCTAATCCCACTGAGTACCAGACCACATCCGTTTAACTTTTCTCCACGAGGGTGGACCTCTAGCTTTCGCAAGAGTCATTTCCATTTCATATATATCATAAAGTAAAGACCAAAATGTATTGATACTGGGCCCTCTTTCTTTAATCCAAACCCGAGCAATACACAATCGAGCACATATGATTAAAATTGAAACAAATGGACCAGAGAGACAGCCTCAGTCCTGTATTGCCCCAGCACAATTTCCTTCTCTGTCATTTAAATGCTGTGTCCAGCCCAAGTTTAAAGAGCATGATTAAATTTAGACCAAAGTAGCCTCAACACAAGGCACTTAATGAACATGTGACACATATCAGCAGCTAACATTTGACACTTTGGACAATATACTTTAAGCGAAGATGTGTAATTCATAGCCCATTTGGAGATTGCCTCTAGAGTATAATACTGCATAAAAAGCACCCTATGTTGTTGTAGCTTCAAATTAATTGATGTTAATGCTGTTTCTATAGTCGCCATAGATTCCTGTACTTTGTTGCTGGTTATATTGATTTGGAAGACCCAACATGACTTTGCTGCGACTTATGTGCCATCGTCACTAGCTTCTTGTAGGCTTTACCAATTAACCCCCGGCCACGGGTCTGAAAAAGTACAGAAAGTATCCCTGAGGGACTTGGTAACTGTACCAGACCCAAGCCGTGTAGCAGATAGCCCCTTATTTGCAAATATTTAAAAACTTTTTTTAAAAATGTTTTACTGTTTCAAATGTTTCACAAGTACTTTACACATGGCATTTGAGTTGAGTCTGACTGCTCTGTGCCAAGCTACCCAAGGATTGAGGACAGTTTAATTTACGGTTTGCTTGTGACTTTACCCTGAGCAGAATTGTGGTTGCTGCTTGAATGGGATTTCACCCGCCTCAACCAGTAACCCAATTACTTACAACCATGGACAGAAAAAGTATTGAAATCCATAGATTTATTTTAGCATTTCTTTTATTTTACTTGAGGTCATAGCCTACATTTTTTCCATGTTTTTTATCTGTTATGTAATCATTACAGATGTCTAGATGTGGACAAGGGATGTCTCAAGGCAAGCACCATAATCACACAAAACAGGATGCAAGAAGTCATCCAATCAACAAGCTTGTTATTTGTTGAACAATAGAAAATGATAACAGTATCAGACGTGTGGAATGTAGTCGAGATCTGTGTTCACTAAAGTAGGATTTATTATAGTACGTTAGGGTGGCGAGAGAGCACCTGCATCTCTCCCTCCAGCACTTATAATGCTACCTACAGACAGAATAATGACAAATTGACAACTTGGTTCAAAAGGGATGAGGCAATATAAGCCTCAAATAAAGCCAATTAGGAGTCCTGTTTTGAGGTTGTTGAGGTAAAGCTTCTAAGGAAGGACCAACCAAAGAGAGAAAAGGAAGTTCGAAAGAAGGCCAGAGTCCCAGGAGCCATGTCCATGGATCGAAGTTCATTTCAATGTTTGTTGGTGAGCAGAGTATCAGCTTGATAAGAAAACTTGTTTTGTAATGTAGTTTGAAAATAGGTCTCATGTAACAACAGCCACGGACATGGGCATTAGGATTATTTTCAATTTCAGCACTTTTTATGGTGGAAGATGTTTACTTTAATGGTTTCTAAATGCGAGACTTCCTTTCAGAGTACTGGGAATCTCGAAAGAATACAACTAACCCCGTATTATGTTGCTTGAAAGTAGAGTTAGAGAAAGTAGAACTAAAAAGTCATAGGGTGGCTTTACATGGCCTTGTAAATATGAAGCACCACACTGCGCCACCAGTGTGTCAAAAAAGTGATGCACCTGAGGCGCAAGAGGCTTGTAAATATGCCCCATAATGTTTGCTTTGTATGTGACTGAGTGAGAAAAAGTGGGCTAAATGCAAAAGATGAGTAAACTGAATGAAAGTAATAGTGCATGTGAAAAACTGAGGAAATGAGTGAGAGGGACTGAATGAGTCAGTGTGAAAGTACAAGAAGCAGTAAGTAGAAGAGAGGGCGTGAAAGTAAGTGTATGTGTGGGAGGGGTGTGGTAGAGCAAGTGCATTAGAGAGATCGTGGCTGAGGAAATGAGTGAGAGACTGAATGAGAGATGCTCAGTAAAGAGCGGGGTGAGTAAAAGAGTAAGTAAAATTAAGATGGTGAGTGAAATCTTGAGTGAGTGAAAACAAGAGAGTGAGGGAGATTGCCAAGTCAAGCCTCTATCAGTTTCTCACTAGGTGGAGTTGGTGCAAGGCTAAATAAATATGGATTATGAGGACAGTGCTGTTACAATCTTCATGCTGAAACCAAGCGTTATATTTGGAATCAGCACCTATTGGTGCCGACATTCAGAAAAATATACCATGGGCAGAGAGGGTCATTTTTCAACCAGATTCTTACTGTGGAAATTTGCAAGCAATCAATCAGAGATCTGAATTGGCTATAAGCTACTAGGGGGATTGTAAAGGGGGATGTAGCTGCAATCAAACACGCTTTTTACAAGGATAGGCTAGCCCAAAGAGAAAGTGAGGAGCTCATGAAACCAAGTATCAGGAAATATGTTATGCTAAAAACCTGTGACAGTATGGAGCCATATTTAATGGGTACTTTTACTTCTCACGAAAAATTCTTGTTGTCTAGGTTCAGATTCAATATTTTCCATCATCTTTTAATCAGACCAAAGTCAGATATTTTTAATAAGGTTGCAGCTCCCTGTGGCTGCGACCGGAAGTCTCCACAGGATACGCTGCATTTTATCTTTTTATGTAGGTTTTATAAATATCCTTGCAGACGTTATCTTGTTGCCCTCCTAAGAAAACTTAATTTTAACCAAATCAGACCAGCATTTATATATTTACAGCTTTTGTACAGTGACAGTTTTCTCCAGGTAATAGAATTCTTAAAACTAACTGTTAAACTGAGAAACTGCTTAGACAAGTGATACTGTATTTCCCAATGACCGTCCAGCCTACCTATTGAAAGATATTTTTTCTGCGGTATCATACCCGGCACCATTTGCACTTTACTATCTATCCGGTTTACTTAACTGGAATTGGGACACGTGTAATATGACTCTCCTATGTGACTATGAATTATTGTAATACTATGAGTAATGTTTTTAATTTTATTGTATATATGTGTACTTTTATGGTGTGAAATATAACCGAAATAAAGTCTCTATTGAATTGAATACTAGGGTTGCTTGGATTCAGCATCCTAGAATGGGTTGTTACTCCATGGTCTTTGGATATCCATTCAACTAGTCCGCTGGCCATCGGTTGACTGAACTTAGTGTTCCTTTTGGAACCCATTGCATTTACCACTAGGAATAGTCTTGAACTACCATAGATTACTACACATGTTTAACTTTCCTGTAAGCATTACAAACGTATAACCTTTCAGTTGACACCCAGATTCCCAGGTCTCAGGTAGAGGCACAGATTCTCCAGCAAGACATGCAGTTTCAGTTGATGTACCCTTATCTCTAGGATGGAGTCTAACTATCATCGAAATGAGTCCTGGATCACAGTAGCTGTTCAAGTACTCTGAGAAGTCCACCCATGTTTGGTCAGTCAATCAGTTTTGAACTGGAAAGGTTTGGGTCCTATTTTTACACAGTTTTCGGATAGAGAATATGGAACTAGTGTGTACAGTTCATTAACGGTTATGGGTTGTTACTTTTCATAATTTTGCCTTCTTCCTTCAATATAGACAATTCTTTGTGTAAGGTGATGACTCTCACCCTAGGTAGTGATGATGCTGGCTGAAAGCAGAAGTACTCATAACAAAAGTACATGGAGGGTGAAGCGTTTCTATTGAGTGTCACTTGAAAGTTTTCTACCTCTAACAACTGACTCTGATAACTAATTCTCATTCTCATTCTCCTACCATAACCCAAATATCTGTACTCAAGATGGACTAATCAGCAACCTATTGATAAATTGCTCATATTGGGTTTCTTGGAGCAGCCCTGCCTCCATCCTTCCGCACTTCATTGTCCTGAACTACACCCTTCTGCTCCTGAATGCAGGTAATATATATCCACTGTCTGGGGACATTGTATAAACACCTCCATCGTGTGCACTGTCTAAACCACTGACTAATAGCATACATGCACTCCCAACCAATATGAAGTTCGAATAGCAGGCACTATAAATTTAACACACAATTAAAAAACACGTTGATGTCAGTACAGGATCTGTCTGTAACATATGAGGGGAACCTTACACAATTGGGTCAGTCAGCAAGGTGTTTATTTCTGGAAACTAGAAAAAGGCCTATCTCCATGCAAAAGATTCAAAAATGGAATGCTGCTATCACTATTCACTCTGCATGTCTCAGAGACTCAAACAGGTATGCTTCTAGCTTTCCCCATTTAAACTCAGAGTACGAATGTGGGGCTCCCAGTAAACTTACAGGACTAGGTTGTGTATGAGCATTTGATGGATGTTTGGTTAAAACCAAGTCACAATATCAGATACACTTGCTGGTAGGTAACTCGGGGCAAGGGTTCAGGTCTATTCATCATACATGGGACATTCCTGTCCCCACACTGAATTTATCTCACAAGTGTAGGAAGACATTCACTGGTTGACAGTGAGATAGATTATTCAAATTAAATATGTTTGAGTAACAAGGCCTTTTACACCCTAGATCAGGCCTGTCTCAGCCAATTTTTCAGGCATACATGCCGTGATGCTTGCTTTGTTCTTAGGAACAAAATGAATACAAAGAAAACTTGGCCCAATCGAAAGCCCAAAAACTTCAGAAAGATTTGAAACTTGGTCTTATTCCAAAACCTACCCTTATGCTAGCCCTGACTATGTACCACCTATTATTGATGATTACAATTCAGATACATCTGATGATTCAAACACCAGTAGGTCCAGTTCAGGAAGCATAGGAAAAGAAATAGGAGTAGAGGAAGAGGTAGAGGGAGAGGCCAACAACATTTTCAGGCTTGGCAACCATATTATCAACAACAAGGAAGTGGAGCATTCCAACATAATGTTTTCCAGCCCCCTTTTCCACCAGTGATGGGGTGGAACCCAGCCTTCTCCCCACATCCACAATATCAGCAAAACATGTACCCACAGCCTTTTTTAGGCAGGGGCGGAGGGTAAGGGGGAGACAAAAAGGTTCCAACCAAGTTCACTGGGATAAGACAGACACAGTGGGAGAGAACACAAGGAGCAAGACAATGGAACAGAGAGCAGGTCCAAGCAACATGAGAGCTTAGTGACAAATTTATCATCACTCACACTCAGTCCAGCAGAAAGCTCCGTCTTGGAAAAGGTTTCAGTTTTATACCCACCCCCGCCTAGACCGGTTTAAATTACACTGTGAACTGAATGAATTTTATCGAAAACTGAGATTAAAAAGCTTTTTTGAACACCAAAATTCTGATCTGCCTCAAACTAACTCGAGCGATACAGGTTTCATACTAAAGTCTCATTTCACTTCTCCGCCACACACAGTAACCCCTGAAGTTTTAGCTTTTGACCAAGCTGTCTCTCATGAGGTGAACGCCTTAGAAGAACCTACTCCGTATAAAAATATGACAACTACGGAATTCCAAGCTATTCAATCACTTCAGAGAAATAGCAAAATAGTGATCAAGAGTGCTGATAAAGGTGGAGGAATAGTTATCAAAAATGTGGAGGACTATGACTGTGAGTGCCAACGACTATTGAACAATAATAACAACTATGTATTTCTCAGAGAAGACCAATCAGCCACCCTTCGAAATGGCATTTGTGAACTAGTGACCACAGCCGAAAGAGATGGCTTAATTACAAAACGTGAGCAGACTTCATGATGACATCAGAAGGCAAAATCCTGTATTTTTATACATTGCCCAAAACACACAAGAATGTACTCCCACCCCCGGGACGACCGATAGTCTCGATCATAGGTTCATTGTTAGAACCACTATATAAATATTGTGACTTTTTCCTGAGACCTATCATACAATCCACAAGTACATATATCAAAGACACCAAAAGTCTACTAGCTATGCTCAGACCCATCAAGATCCAAGAGGAACCATGCTTTCTGGTAACTTTAGATATTGAAAGCCTATACACGTGTATCCCTCAGGACGAGACAGTCAAGGTGATATCTGAGGCCCTGGAGCAGTCCTCATGGGACTTCTCCACCTCCCGTTCGTTTGTGGTCGTCTGTGCAACCCTGGCACTTAAACTTAACTTTTTTGAATATGAAGGTAACATCTACCTTCAAGCCACAGGAACATCGATGGGCAGTACTTTTGCCCCAAGTGTGGCGGAGTTTTATGTTTATAGTTTCGAATGTAAATACATTCTGACTCCAAACAATCCTTTTCCTTCAAATGTAATTGTGTGGCAACAATACATTGTTGATGTTCTAATGGTCTGGAAGGGGGAGGAGAACATTTTATTCTCAATTTTCGACTGGTTGAACACCTGTGACCCCCATCTCAGATTCACACATGAACATGCAACTAACAGTATTGTCTTCTTGGATGTAACGATCGACAAGGTTGGGGATCAGATCCGGACTAAAACCTACTATAAGCCAACTTCAAAAAATAATCTCCTTCAATTTTCCAGTTTTCATCCACCTCCTTTGAGGGAGAATCTCCCTTTCGGGCAGTACCTCTGCATTAGGAGTAATTGCAGCGATTTGACTGATTTTAAGGAACAGGCTCATGATTTGACCAATAAATTACAACTCAGAGGTTGCCCTAATAAGATCCTAAACAAAAGCCGTAAGAGAGCTAAAAATCAACATAGGGATGCTCTACTTGAGACCTTTCCTAAAGACAATGAGGCAGAGGTACCTTTAACATGTGTAATCACATATAGCCCAGTGTCTAATGCAGTAAGCCTATGCATCAGCAAACACTGGAGCATCCTAACAAGCAACAAACATGACTGGGGAAAACCCCTTTTTTCCTATAGACGAGCAAGGAGTCTGAAGGATTCATTAGTACTCACTCGCCCGAGGAACCAGCAGAAACAGCGTGAGGCATCAGTTCTGAATGCCTGGGGCCTCCCTTTAGTGACAGGTCATTTCCCTTGCGGAAGCTGCAGTGTTTGCCACCTAACCACCAACACCAGGACTTTGAGCCTTGAATCTGGGAAAGAGTGGCAACAGCGCAATCACACCAATTGCAACTCATGCAACGTGTTATACCTGATAGTCTGCCCATGTGGACTACAATACGTGGGGATGACGAAAGGGCGTATCAAATTACGGATCTGTGAGCATCGCAGCAACATTCGTTGCCAGAGAAATACCACCAAACTAGCGACCCACTTTTTGGAAATGAAACATACACCAAATGATATCAGGTGGACTATCATTGAACAACTGGTTAATGGTACAGAAAGGGTTTTATTTGAGAAAGAGCAAAGGTGGATCTACCGCTTATCTAGTCATCACTCAGGCCTGAATGATGATATCCCTTGTGGTTCAGTAATGAGACGTTAAGCTAGCCCCTTAAGTAGTGCCTGGGAGCCACCATAAGCATTTTTAGTTGTCTCTGCCCCCTTACCAAATGCATCATGGTAAAGGGATGCGACCCTTGGCATAGTGTATATAATCTTCGTTTGGGTATGTCCAAAGAATGGGCCGGGACTTGAGGGGAATTATTAGTTCTGCATTAAAAACCCTCTTAAGCCTGTTTTGTTCTTGAGCTCACACATACTATCTCTGCTTTTTTACCAAAACACCATGGTAAGGAGTATGTGTTCCTGGGCACAGTGTACCTAATATGTTCTTAATACAATCTCTGATTAGGACTGTCCAGAAAATGGACCAGGATAAGAGGAGTTTAATTAGTTTCGCATTCAGAACCCTTTCAAACTTGTTTTGTTCATGAGCTCGCACATACTAATAAAGTTAATGCATATACAAAAAAACATTCATATTGTGGAATGAGCCCGCAATGAATGTTAATGTCCGTCCCAAAATGCATCGTATATAATAATCGCGATTGTATGCAGAACTATCATCTGATAAAACTAATCTTCTTTTAACTTGCCTCATAAACGTGAAAAAATTACTTTGCGGCATTTGACATGGGATACAAGACTTCCCATTTAGGTAACGTTAAAGTAACGACGCTGCTCCGAAGAGCGCACACATGACCGCAGCGAGCTGGGTACTTGTTCCGCATCACGCTGGCGTCCCAATCGTTTTCAGGCCACGGATGTGCTACGGAGTAGGTAGTCCATGGGGAGTCGCCGGCTCACAAGTAAGAGCCTGTGAAAAAATGTTTTTGCCTTGCAGACGTTCACATAACGGTGTAGACATCTAATCAAAGGCCGTTTTTATGTTTACGTTACATAGACGGAGCACGGCGTGAAGATTACCCCTGCCGTGTGAGCCCATGTAGCGGCGAACTTTACTGATTACAGTGAGTTTTTAAACTAATGGCTATGATCTTCCTAATGTTCTTCAGTCACTTCCCGTGATGCATGGGTCCAATTGTTACTTACGAGGGCATGCAATGCTAATAAATTTGGTGCCGATAATTTGGGTACCCTGAGTTAAATAGGTACATGGTAGCGCAAAAGTAAAATCGACAATGGATATGCGCTTTTAAACATTTGAGAGTTACAGGTGTTTGACACTACTGAACTCCAATATGAATGGGGGCATGAATCTGCGGGAATTACAAAACCGGCGCCTTTTTCTATCTTTCTGTCACATAAGTGTGAATCTTGTTGGTTTCAAAGGGTGACTGTGGACTAACTGAACAATGCTGATAAACACGACAGGCTGTTCATGACAGGATTGTTGATATATTATTCTAATTGTCCTATGCATTACCCTTTCTTTCCTTCCTTTTTTTCCAGATCGCGGCCCAAGTGATGTCTGGGTGAGCCCCCATGGGTAATTCCGTGAGTTGTATCGATTTTTCACATACATATCCTCATGGCAGGCCTTAGCGTGCGCACACCACCAAAGGAGAATAATTTAGGTCCTGAAGAATGCTGAGTGAATTGTGCTCAACATAACAGAAACATGTTGACCACCACTTTGTAGGACACTGGGTTTCAAGTCAAAAACTCTGAACTGTCCTTCTCACTTGCTTTTAACCGATGCTGGTTGTCCCTCTATTAAAGTGAATACAGGACACAATCGGTCATCCTTTAAATCACTCACATTATCATCACTTTATCACTCTTTCACAAAGAAAAGAACCAGCTCTGCTGTAAATCAGACGTTGCAGCACACTGGCGGGGACATTCTGTCTTCCCAGTGGGAACCCAATGAAGAAGCATGTCACCAACCAGGTTGGTGAGTGAGGGTTCTTTTAAAGAAAAAATGTCTTTTCTTTTTTCCACTGAATCACTTTGTGTGTTTTTGTGACATTTATTGTAGTTTCTTTCTAGGTGTCAATTATATGGAAGAATCATGTACTATTGATTCCCCATATTTTGCACCCTATGTCACTCTTTTGTTGTTGTTATTTTATTGTTCTCAGTTACGCCAATCCCCAGCGCCATCCGCCCCTTTTGGGAGGTAGATTTTTAGGTTGATAGGATTTAAGCTGAGAAACAAGTATGCCAATTCTTCAATATCAGTAGACTTACTTGGTGCTTTAAAAATGGTTGCTTTCAGAGCAGTATGGGACGGCATGACTCAACAAAGCCTTTGTAGATCCATTCTAGTAATGGCCTCCTGCATTGTGAAGTGAGTTTGAACACTTTGGCGAAGGATGATAGTGGATTCCAGGCCAGTCCTAGTTGCAGAATAAGCAGGATGAGAGATAGAGAAGGTAAAGGGATTCAATTTCAGTAGTAACAACATCAAATATTACAACTAAAATGTGTACTCTACTCGAAGAGTTTATGGGTCGTCAGTAGCAATGCAATAAACGTGCGTTCCCAAGACGACTGTCCACTGTCCTTTACTTACCATAATCACAAGTCGAGCTCCTTAATAGATTTCACAGTGATTTCTGCTCCACTTATACACTTGGTCTCCAGTTTCTCATTAAAGCCAAGGGAAGAAAGCAACCACTTACTGTAGGAGATGTGCCTTGCCCTTTCCCTGGCCAGTCAGAAACCAGTAGATGTAATACAAGGCATCATCTACATAGTAAAAAACAAGAAATTGAAATGGTCATCTAGGACAATCAACAATCAATTTATTTTTTTATTTCTATATATTTTTATTATTTCAGTTTTGAACAAACCAAGGACAGAGGAAATCATATAACATGTCACACTTAGGTCAGGCATTTTAGTTAGTTTTCTCAGTACCTATATTCCCATTAGTGTTAATACAGTATTTCTATTTCTATTTAAAATTATTTATACAGCGCACGTACACCAGCGGTTTCTTGGCGCTAAAAACTGAAAGAGGTCCGAGCAGAAATCCCGGGGTAGGTGAAAAATGAGAAACTAAAGTATTAATTAAAGGATTTGGCGAAAAGATATGCCTTGAGTTGTTTCCGAAATAACAGGTATGAGGTTGAAGCTCTGAGCTCTGCAGGCAGAGAGTTCCAAAAAGTCGGGGCGAGGGTCGCAAACTTCGAGCCTCCCCATTTCTTTCTTCGAAACCGTGGGACAGTAAGAAGGGATTGGGAAGATGACCTCAGTTCCCTAGATGGAACATAGGGAATGATCTCCGAGGAGATGAAAGCTGGCGCCGTGCCCAGTCGTGCTTGGAAGGTGATAGATGCAAGCTTAAACTGGACACGGGCCCAGACAGGAAGCCAATGTAAAGATTTCAGGAGGGGAGTGGTATGGGAGGATTTTGGGAGTTTGAACACCAGGCGCGCCGCCTGGTTCTGGATCTGCTGCAAACGCCGAAGACTATATGCAGGGATACCTGCATATAGGGCGTTACCATAATCCAGGCGGGATACGACCATGGCAAGAGTGATAAGTTTTAGGGCATCAAATGAAAAAAAACGGGACACCTTGCGAATAGTGCGAAGAGCCAAAAAGGAGGAAGAAACCACAGAACTAACCTGCGAGTGAAGGGTGAGTTGTGAATTGAGCTTGATGCCTAGAGTTTTAACCGAGGTAGAGGGAACAGGTGGGGCACCAAGGGAAGGGGGCCAGAAGATGGGGGACCAGGGGCTGGATGAATCACCCGTCAACACCAGCTCGGTCTTGTCTGGGTTGAGTTTAAGATGGTTGTGGTTCATCCAGTCTCGGATGTGAATCATGATAGTTTGAAAGTTGGAGACAGAATCGGGGGAAGAGGAAAGGTTGAACACAAGCTGGAGGTCGTCCGCATAATTAAATACGGTGACCTCCATTTGTTGCAGTGAAAAGATAAGAGGGGAGATGTAAAGATTGAATAAGAGGGGGGAGAGGGAGGAACCTTGGGGAACCCCGCACTGAACGTCGCGGAAGTCCGCAGTGAAGTCACCCAGGCGAACTGCCTGGGTGCGGTCCCTCAGGAAGGAGGATAACCAAACCAACGCGGTACCCCCGATCCCCACCGCCCTGACACGGGAAAGTAAGATGGAGTGGTCCACCGTGTCAAAGGCGGCTGAGAGGTCGAGGAGAACCAGGGCCTGAGGTTGGTTGGTATCCATTCCCTCCCTGAGGTTATCAAGGACCGAAAGCACTACGGACTCCGTGGAGTATGCAGGGCGAAACCCGGCCTGGCGGGGGGCAAGAGCCCCGTTCTTCTCCACGAAAGAGCTCAGGGCGTAGGTGACCTGACGCTCGAGTACTTTCGCCAGGAACGGTAGGAGAGAGATGGGGCGGAAATTGGCTGGGATTGAGGGATCGGCACCAGGTTTTTTCAATATAGGGACGATTACAGCAGCTTTAAGTGAGTTGGGTACCACACCCTGGGATAAAGAACTGTTAAGAAGGTGGAGGGGGGGATCTGGGCAGCTAGAGAAGATCTGACGGAGGATATGAGCTGGGCAGGGATCTAGCGGGGACCCCGATTTAACAAGTGGAATTATGTATAGGCAAAAAACATCTAGTACCATCCCTGTGTGTTTTGGAAGGCCCTGATAACCTCTCTCGCTCCATCTCTGCGTAATCCAAGATCAATCTAAAGCACCAAAGTGTTCATTGAGAGCCCTCTTGGACAACACGGGTGTAGCCCACACTACCTGGAGTAATTTACAAAAGAATTTGTTGACAACCAGGCAATCACAGAAGGAATCCCAAGTAATGTGCATAGAGCTTCCAGACCAGCAGTTAATAGAGAAAACAAAAGAGGTAAAACAGGGTCTAAACCAAGTACTCTCGAGCATACCACAAACTTCCTAACGGCAATGCACTGAAAACAAATCTGGCAAAGTCCAAGCTTGCCTACAGAAAACATGTGTGGGACTAAAAATGAGATGCCATTGATAATTTAACTGCCAAACCTTTGCACGATTACAGCAAAAACAGGCACAACAGATTCTGGAAAACGGCAAAAAATGTAAATGATTTATCTCAGAAAAAAGACACAGCTAACGATTCCGAAGAAAACCGGTACTAATGCCTCACAAATTACTCTGGCAGCTCACGCTGTGCACCATGCCCGGAAGAGGTCACAGAACATCAATCGATGGCCTCACCCGACTGCACTAAGGGGCATATATATCAAGGGGCCATATGTATCAAAATGTCATTTTGCGATTCTCAAATAGTGATATTTTGCGAATCGCTATTTGAGAATTGCAAAATGCTATGTATGTAGGATTTGCAAAACATTTTGCGAATCCTACATATTCCTTAATTGCGTATCTCAAATTGCGATTCGCAATTAAGGAATACATCCCCATTCATTCCTATCGGCCTAGAGTCCCATAGGAATGAATGGGAAGACATTCTCAATTTGTGATTAGCAATTAGCGAATCGCAAATTGAGAATGCAATTTCAAGGGTTCAAGGGTGTCAAAAGGACACCCTGTTGCACCCCCTGAAAAAAGCATGGGTGCACATGTGGCACACATACATGCCCTAAGAACATGTATGTGCGTCACATGGCACTTTGAAAAATGCAAAAAAGTGAATTTTTCAAAGAAATCGCAAATTACCACCAACTTGAAGTTAGTGGTAATTTGCGATTCCTTAAGGCGAAATTGCACTTTTTAGGTGCTTCTTACATTGCATTTAAGGAATCGCTAATTTTGCGATTCCTTATTTTGCACGTAGATTTGCTTCATACATAGCATTTAGCAAAAATGCGATCGCAAACGCCGAAATTCTGCAAATTTTGGCGTTTGCGAACGCATTTGTGCTTGATACATATGGCCCAAGCTCTTTTCAAATTCGCAAAATGGCCGATTCTCAGAATCTGCCCGTTTGCTAAAGGGAAAAGGCCTTTTGGGGTGTATCATCCCAAAAGAGCATCGCAAATTAGAGAATCGCTAAATTTGTGATTCTCTATTTTCCGATTACATTTAAGCAATCACAAATTGCAATTCCTTAAATGTGATGTAGAAAGCACCTAAGTTGTGCGAATTTGGCAAAAGAAATAGCAAAGTACCACCAACTGACAATTGGTGGTAATTCGCAAATTATTTGAAAAAAACACTTTTTAGCTTTTTTCAAAGTGCCATGTGCCACATATACATTCCCTTAGGGCATGTATGTGCGCCACATGTGCACATATACATATTTCGGGGGTGCAACAGGGTAACTTTTTGACACCCTTGAAATTGCATTTTCAATTTGCGTTTCTCTAATTGCGAATCGTAAATTGAGAATGTCTTCCCATTTATTCCTATGGGCCTCCTACCCCTTTGGAATGAATAGGAAGGTATACCTTAATTGTGATTCGCAATTTGCTAATCGCAATTAAGGAATGCAAAGGAATCGCAAAAAAATTGCAAATTATTTATAACATCCCGTTTTGTGATTCTCAAATAGCTATTCTCTAAAAATCACTATTTGGGAATCGCAATGATGGTGTTTGATACATATGTCCTCAACACTAAAACTGGATCTTAGGCCTCAAGCCTTCTGCCCATTGGGGCAGCAGCAATCGAGCGACAGATCTTAAAAAGCAAAAGAGAATGTGCACTATGTCTAAATGGCTTTCCAACATCTATCGTCAAAGAAGAAAAATCATTTTGTGCAAGACACCTAGGGGCATATTCTCAAGGAGCTATTGCTGAGTTAACAGCACTTTATCGCAGCCAAAGTCCTGATAAATGTATTGCTCCATTCACAAGAGTGTGCTAACAACCCATAGCACCAGTTTATCTGCGATAGCAGCCGCAAAAATCATTGCCTCAGATGACCCCTGCAACTATCGCTAATGAGATGCATAGTAGTAGTTCCTGAGCAAAAAGCAGCGACAACACCATTCCGCAACATTCTCAACGACCAGCCAGATCACTGATACAACCACATAACATGCGATAAGGCGCTTTAGCAGCAGGAAACTAACACCTGCTCTGACCTGGTGCAAAGTCGGACCACAGCCTGCACCAAAAAAGGGAGCCCAGGCTAGAGCCACACCTGAAGACCAACCAATGCCATGGATCCACTGATTATGTAGCTCGGAGCCCCAACAGGACCACAACACCCACTGCCACCACCCCCAGGACCCCTCTCCCAGGGGCCCCGCTCCCCCGGCCAAAGACAAGCCGCATCAACTATACACAATATCATATACCAAATAATCCGCCTGATGTTGCACAATCACATCTGGTTACATGCATGTGTCAACAAAATTCAAACAGAATATCTTTGAAGACCCAAGGTGCACTGTTCAACAGCCCTGTAAGGTGCTTCAATGGAATCTAAATGCTGTAATATCTTTCAGTCTTGTTATATCAGAATTTCAAAACATTTGATAAAGTAATCCATCGATTACTTTGTCCAATGTTTTGAAATTCTGATATAACAAGACTGAAAGATATTACAGCATTTAGATTCCATTGAAGCACCTTACAGGGCTGTTGAACAGTGCACCTTGGGTCTTCAAACAGATTCTGTTTGAATTTTGTTGATAACTATACCTACCTGGCAGGGGCTAGTCAGGGATCTCCATGGTCTCACCAATTATCTCCGATTAATACCCTTTAGTTTAAGATATTTCCAGAAGGTTATAACTCACTTAGTTGAAGGATAGGTGTGCAGGTTAATTACCTTGTTTTTTGAATTTATATATGCATGTGTCGTCACAAAAATGAGCATCCCACATTCACCTTTGAAGCAACAAATGAAAATGTATTAAAACAAACACAAAACAGAAATGAAGACACATGGCGGCTCCCATCAAGACAATCGGTAGGTCACAGCCTGCAAGACAAAAATCATGATGAGAAGGTGTGTCCTGCACACATCAAGGGACAGAGAGAGAGCACAGGAGAGAGAGAGAAAGAGAGGGAGAGAGAGATAGACGGGGAAAGAGATATAGATGACAGAGAGGGGGAGATAGAGATAGACGGACAGAGAGGGGGAGAGAGAGATAGACAGACAGAGAGGGGAGAGAGAGATAGACAGACAGAGAGGGGGAGAAAGACACAGAGAAAAGAAGAGGGACAGGGAGAGAGTGTGCAGACACTGCGCACCCAGGCCACACTGCACACTTGCTGCCATCGGTGTGTCTCCAACCACTTGCTGGTATGTAGTGCAGTTCACCAGGTCCCACATCTGAGACAGACCCGTCATCTGAAACAAAGTCCAGATACATAAATGGCACAGTCTATACAATTGCACACAACATCATCGCCTGTCTGCCCCTGCGCACCCAAGCATCTGCACCCCAGCCACTCCCGCTGCTCAGTGGTGCATGGCCGCCCCAGCGCACCCAGGCAGCTGCATTCCTGCCCCTCCCACTGCCCACCGGTGCATCCCTGCCCCTGCACACCCAGGCAGCTGCACCCCGCCCCTCCTGCCACCCACCGGTGCATGCCCACCCCTGCGCACCCAGGCAACTGTACCCCAACACCTCCCACCATCCAGCGGTGCATGCCCGCCCCTGCGCACCAAGGCCTCACTGCTCACCTTCCGCCACCGGCGAGTAGTAAAGAGGGACCACCACAAGCCCGGGGCCCGGGGATATGGCCCCCTCCACATCATGCAGCTCCACTCCGCAGGCCACCAGGTTTCACTTTTGATGCTGGGTCTGGATTTGGCCATGGCAGAGGACATACCAGTGCAAAGGGCATCATCGCAGGCTGCACATCCGCTCAGCCCTTGAGGTACCACAAACTCGGTGACCCGCGAGGTCACGCCACGTGGCGGTAGGCCCACGCTGTCAGCTGGCTCAGGCCTACACTGCGGTCCAGCCGGGTACGCAAAATCTGAGCAGTCCAGACCGCCGGGACGGGGCATCACCGCAGGCTGCACACTCCGCTCAGCACTTACGGTGCCCTTACCTCAGTGCACCGAAATTAACCGTCCCGTGGCGGTGTGTCTGTGCCGGGTGCAGTGTATCCGGTGCCACCAAGTCTGTGCCCCACTAGTCATGGACCCTCTATGATTGGGTATCATGGTGCAGATGCCATCATGTCACCTCCGGGCCTGCGGAATGTGATGCCGCAGGCCCCTAGGCCCCCATGCCTACATGCACACCACACGGATACACCCCGAGACAGGTTGGAATGGCGTCAAGCACGTGTGACCGGCCATTTTTAATGGCAGGGTCACATGTGCTGTGACGCGTTTGCTGGATTGGTGTAGTGTGGGTGTAAACCAGCCATGAGGGAGTGGCTGTGGCATGCTGACAACTAGACCTGTGAGCAGCAGATCACTAGAGGGAAGTTCTGGCACATTTTGTGTTGTTGTCCCTCCTGGAGCTTAAGTGTAGTGGGCTGGCCTGGCTTATGCCAGTCCAGCTTAAGGGTTTGAACCACGACCCCGGGGCTCTGTGCGTTGTACTGTATCTGGCTGGACAAGGAAGTAACACATGCATGTGTCGCTGTTGTTGCGTTGGCGACACCCGGACAACATTCAGCAATGTGTCACCCTGTGACCCAAGTCCAACAATATGAGCCACATGGACGTAGGAGGAATTCACTGACCCTACATTCATCAATACTAGCACACTTGAAAGACCATAGACATGACACATCTGTGTGATTCGGAATGTTTAATGCACATTAAGTGGAGTGTTGCATCTGAAGCAGTACAGGGCCATGCAGACCTCACTTTACAATGTTGTCCCGTGGAGGACCAGCCAGAGTCCTTCAGGGAATGACAAGTCCAAAGAAAGAGGAAGAGTTCAGTCCGAAGTCTGCTTGCTGTACCATTTGCGATCAAACAGAATATGGCAGTCCATTGTGAGGTCCATGGTGAGTATTGCACAGTGTATCGGGGGACAGTGGAAGGTGATGATGCGGAGGGCAGAACCAAGCTGAAACCGGTCATATGGCAGAGATGAATGCTGCTGCGTCCTTCTTACCATGATGGCGCTTTCATCTGCCTCTTCGTCCTCTGCTGTTCCATGTGCCTCACTTGTGGGTGGTGCTGGGCTTTCTCCAGCACTGTGTGGAAGTGACACCGCAGCGGTCGGAGGTGAAATGTCTGCCGCACTGTGTGGTACTGACACTTCAGGGGGCGGAGGTGTGGATTTAGTGATAACAGCAGCATGCATCCGCACAAGGCCTTGTGGCAGCAATGCCATGAGGATGGTTTTGAGGTCATTGAAGAACCCAGCTACCACTCGCTGGTGTGGAGCTGTGGCAGCCGCTCTTTCCGCATTGACCTGCTCCATGGACCTCTGCATGTTTCCCACCGCCCGGGCGAGCTCGCTGGAGCCACTTTGACTAGACAGTCGTTCTTTCCTCTGAGTCAGGACTCGGGTGATGTCCGCCATGGTTCATTGGAGAGCATGGAGTGGACTGTAGGTGTCCGTTAGGGACTGTGAATGGTCCCTGATGGGACTTACACACCCACGTATGGCAACTACTTTGTCTGCCATGCGGCCAAAGGCCACCTGCAACTGTTCAGCCAGCTGCACCTGGCATCCCAAAACACGGCGTTGGAAGGCCATGTGTTCTTAATGGGCATCCTGGGAGCCAGGTGTGGTGATGGGTGCTGCCTGCTGTGTAGTCTGTGCAGGGGGTGGGTTATCCTCATTACAGCTGGGCTGCCCTGCTCCTGGAGGTGGGCTGCAGAGACTGTCAATGAACTCTTGGAGTGCGTCAAAGGTGTGGTGGTCTTCTTCGTCATCATTTAAGAGAGGTTCAGGCTGCTCTGCAGGAGGTGTTGATTGTAATGTAATGTAATGTAATGTAATGGTGTCTTGTAAAGCGCATTTATCACCCCGCCATGGGGTATCTCAGCGCTGTAGACCGCTGGGGAACCCGTCCTGGCTTTCCCTGTGAGATGGTCCCTGCTGGGTATCTCCAAGGTGAAACCAGGCATCCCCGGATTATGTGGGGGGCCGTTGTGGAGATAAGGCAAGCTAATGCCCAGAGTTGCCGAGTGTGATCCCTGGTTAGAGTAGGCACCGAGGCGAGAATTATCGAGTCCGCTGACCCTGGTCCACGACCCTGCCGCGTCGGGAATTGAACCCTGGTCCCGGGCCGTCCTCTGCTTCCGGGTCTGCCACCTCTAACCAGTGAGCCACAGAACTCCACAATGTGTTCAAATGTGTGTTGTCTCATTGTACATGTTTACATACAGACTGCATGACTGTGTACATCGTGGCTGTTTGGGAGGAGCTGCCTATTTGATGGGGGACAGTGGATATTTTAACAACAAAAGTGTGTGTTTGTACTTGTACAGTATCATCTCACATTTCCCTGCAATGCCACTTGTGATTGACCAGTGTACACACGCAGTCTGTACCAGTTGTGTCCTGTGTTCTGTTGTGGACGTGTTGCGGTTAGTGCCACATTGTTGTCAGTAAGATGTGCTCTGCATGTTATGTGTGTGTGCTGCATTTTGGGGGAGTCGCCCCTGCAGCACTCATTTTGCTGTCCCTTATCCTTTTCATGCTGTGTGCCTTTGACTTCTGTGCTTGTACAGTGATGAGATGTTGCAGACTTGGGTACATTGGTCTCTTGGTGGGAGTTGGGGTCTGGGGCATGGTTTGTTCGCAGATGTGCTGTACTTAATTGTGCATGTGTGCCATTGTGCCCATCTACCCCCGGCCCCCCAGTCCCTGGTCGTTACTCACCCTGGTGCAGTTGTGTTCAGTCATGTTCAGCAGTGTCTGGTCCCCCAACTCCTGCCACTGTCTCCCCACTGATGACTGTGGACACCGTTTCTTCCATGTCGTACAGGTTCTGCTGTGGCGCAGGACTCCCACCTCCAGTCTCCATTACTGACTTCCAGTTGTTGGCGAGTTTCAGCTTGGTTTTGCGCTTGATGTCATTCTAGCACCTCTTGACCTCTTCCATTGTCCTCTTCAACACTCCCACTGCATTCACCTTGTCCACAATGGACTGCCATAGTCCATTTTTTGTTGCCAATGACACAGTGGCGGTGACACACTGTTGTTGATGGCGTTCGACCACCTCCGTTATCAGGATCCTGTTTTTCTGCGGTCTGAATTGCTTCTTCCTACTCTTCTTCTCCTTGGCCTTCCATGACTTGAGGTCCCAAGCAGGTCCTCCGGGGGGCTTGTGGGGTACTGGTTCTCCTCCGTACTTGCTTCAGCAACATCCATTTTGCTTCACTGTTGTTTGGCATTTGTTTGTCAGTTTTTTTTTCTAGTTGTATGGTGATTTTTCCTACTTAACGTGTGTGAATTGCAGGCCTGTAGCTGGTTTTTGCTGATTTTTGTATCGAGATTGGCCTTATCGCAGATTTTTTTGCGTCCGCGTTTCGCATTTTTGCGGCATGGGGTTTATTTTAAGGTGTCAGTTGACACGTTATCTGGGGAATATCGCATGGTGCCGCTGTGTTGAGAATGCTTTGTTTAGACAGCGTTTATTTCCAGCAATGGACTGCGATGTTGGAAGTTGCGTTAAGTTACTTTTGCGATGATTATCACACGTTCTTGAGAATATGCTCCCTGAAGTCAGTATATGAGAGAAGAATTATTTCAGATACCCCCCACCCCCACATGGAAAGGACCTTATCCCTTTTAATGAAACAGGGTTCACTAAATGAGTGGGAACAATAACAAATCTACTGGCTATATCTTTGCTGTTTGAACCACACAGAACAACTAGGCAGACCCTTTATCTTTCTTTTAAAGACTATAAGGCTGCTTTTGAATGAGTAGACAGAGGAAAGCTATGGAACAAAATGGCCATGTGGAAAGTACCTAACCCATTACTGAAACATTTGATCCATCCCCATTTGGACACCAGGGTCAGAATCAAGCTACGCAACAGTACCCACCCATCAAGATAGATGCCAACATATCAAGGATTATGGTAAGGGTGTGTGCTTGCCCACACTCTCTATAATATTTTCTTAGATGATCTTCCCACAAGATTATCCCAGGCTAATACATAGGCCCCTAAACTGGACAATATCCAGCTACCAGGTCTGATTCCGGCCGACGACTTAGTGCTACTGCGCCGAAAAAAAATCAGTCTACATAGGCTTCTGTGTGGTACAGCTTCATACTTCAATGCTAAAGCAATTGAAATCAATCTAAAGAAGTCTGGAATAATGATTCAGGGCAAACCATCATGGATCATTTATCAGTAGCACATAGGCATGGAGAAAGTAGAGGTGGTAACAGAGTACAAGTACCTGTGTATGCTTCTTGGTAGAAGCAGGTCCTTCAACAACATCTGGAGCCCATGCACCAGAAATCAATAGTGCTTACTGTAGCCTTCAAGTGCAAAAAAACAGCCACATCATCTTCTACATCCATCCCTCTGCTGAAAATAATCCACACCAAATTAGTTCCAACTATCGCCTATGGAAACAAAGCCTTAAGGGACAGAGTTGCTGTTCACCTGGTAACATGAGTACCAGACTTTTTAAGTCAGTCTTCTCCCTGCTCAGATAATCGTCCCAGCGCAGCTGCGTCTTGAATTTGGCCTTCTTAAGAAATTGATATCAAGTTAAGGAGCCTTAATTAAACTCTGTTACAAGCTAAAGAAAGCTAACAGCGGGACCCTGAATCACCATCTTTTGGGTAGAAATCATCAGAAGGAACTAACCCCCCGGCCAAACATTACCTTACCAGTTCTTTAGCAACCCTTAGATTAACAGACCAATCAGAGACAATCTCCACCTTCTCACAAGTTAAGGCCACGGTAAACAAAAAAGTTAGAGCATGCTTGGTGCTGGCAGGCAAAGAGGCATTTGTAGTGAGGTGGAATACTTGGCTACAACAGTGTCTTGCACTCAATCAATCAATATTTGTAGGTAACACTAATCACCTTGAGCGGTATCCAGGTGAAGAGGTGTGGCGCAGTGGCCAGGGTGACTGACTCCGGAACCCGGGGGCTCACGGTTCGATCCCTGGTGCCGGCGGCTGATTAACCCAGCACCAAGTGACTCTGGGCAATAGCTTGCTTATTTACATTACAAAATACTGAGTAGGGTGGGGCTACTCAAACATGCCAGGGGAGAGAGGTAGAGGTTAGTAGTTGAATGGGGTGTTAGTTTTAGGTCTAGGCAGTAAGGTGAGAGAAGGAGCGACCTCCAGCTCAAGTACAATGAATGCGTCAGGTGTCTGGTGGGCTGGTGAAAGGACAGGCATTTGTTTAGGTATTCAGGTACTGTTTTGTAGAGAGCTTGTTAGGCATGTTTGAGCAGCCTGAAGTGGCATCTCTTCTTGATGGGGAGCCAGAGCAGGCTACAGAGGTGGAGGGTGATGTGGGATCATCTGGGAAGGTCCAGGATGATTCTTGTTGCAGTGCTCTGGATTGTTTGGAGGTGGTAAAGGAGGAGGGTGGTGGTTCTGACATAAAAGGCATTCCGTTAGTCTAGTCTACTGGTGAGGGGGCTTGTGTGACGGTTCTTCTGGTGTTGTTTTGGATCCATCTGGATGGATGTCCTGGTCTCGGGCTGAGAGGTGCCCAGCTGGTCAGGAAGTAGGGCAAGAGGATGGTGGGAGGAGCTGGGAGGTCCGGTTACGGCAGTTGGGGTTCGAATTTCTTGTAGATGTTGGCAATCTTGGTGTGGAAGAAGTCAGCGAGTGAGTTGCATGGTGTTTCGGACAGTGTCTAGGGAGGACAATTCTTTGATGATGTGGTATATTTTATGGGTGCTTTTGGTGGACTGGAGGCAAGTGGTGAGCATGTCTTTTTTTGCTTCTCTGATGGCATGGTGGTAGGATTTGAATGCCATCTTAAAGGCTGTGCAGCCACCTGGATTTTTGGTGCTGGGCCAGCATTTCTCAAGAGGTTTGCATTTGTGTTTTTCTGCTTTGAGTTCAGGGGTGAACCAGTTGCCATGCTTCTGGAATATTTTTGGGTGCTTTTGGTGGACTAGAGGCAAGTGGCAAGCCTGTCTTTTTTAGCTTCTCTGATGGTGTGGTGGTAGGATTTAGTGCCATCTTAAAGGCTGTGCAGCCACATGGATCTTTGCTGCTGTGCCAGCATTTCTCCAGAGGTTTGCATTTGTGTTTTTCTGCTTTGAGTTCAGGGGTGAACCAGTTGACATGCTTGTTGGTTCTTCTGTTGCTGAGGGTTTTGAAGGGTGCGATGGCCACTGCGCTAGTGGTGATCCATTTGAAAAGGTAGGTGGCAGCTTGATTGACATTGTGTAACGACCGGATTTTCGGACCAGATGGAATCAGCTCCTAGGAGCCCCTCTAACCCAGTCGGAACGTAATCACCTCCCTCCTTAGAACCTATTTACAATGGGTATAGATATATGCATACCTAAGGATGGGGTAAATAGCAATAGACATGCATAGATTTTCTACAATATCCTATTCATACCAGTCAGCCTCGCGGCCACTTAGGCCCAGACTAATCTACCCTAGGGCAGGTCTGATTATGTACCCTTACACACTGATCACCATCAGTGCTCACTCGACACGCAATCCGGCGTGCCTACACACGGGCCTGCAGTCCCGGTGCTCTCATTCACTTCTCTGGTACGCAATCCGGCGGACCTACACACGTATCCCCCCCGCCGGATTGCGGATCGTGTTGTAAATACAACACGATCCGCAATCCGGCGGATCTAGACACCGTGTCCCCCCGGTGCTCTCATTAACGCCGCATACCCACGTCGATTACTTTCCTATGAACACATATGGAAGAAATCTCTCATTGCCTACTCAGAATAAAACTACGATAATAGAATTTAGTATGGCTTTCCAAATTAAAATATGTACCTTCTGCTCTTGGCAATAAACGTTCCCTCTCTCCCTCCTTACTCAGTCACTTCTTACCTGATCGGGATTCGCATCCGTTCATGCAAACAATGTCTGACTAGAAGACCAGGTTACCCTGATTGAACAAGAATACAAGGCACATGTCGGTTCACTAAGAACTGGGGTATTTTTATTACAACAATTATAAACACAATACTATATGATAGCATATATTCTGCAAAGAAAAGTAAAAGGTTAGAATGTGCACTCTATAAGGGAAAGGGCGGAGGTCACCTGGTTAACGTGAAGTCGGGGTTCGGCAGTCATCTAGGTTCCCTTCTCGTCTGTGTCTTGGCTCGTCTCGGAATCACACCTTAGCAGTCACGGGTACACGTCTGCACCGCTATGCTCGATCTCCTCTGCTTCCCTCCAAGTCACTGGAACCTCCCTCGTTATTAGCTGCTGTCTCTCTCTGTCTCTGATCGCTCTGCACTACTTCTCCTTCTCCTTCAGTCTTTCTCAGAGAGTCTCAGTTTCAGGATCTTTCTTGGACTTCAAAATGGCGACTGTCTGCCTGGAAATATTTAATGGCATAGATGCTAACGGCTAGCTGCCGCCTACGGACTGACTGACTCACTGCCTAACACTTTCGCTAATATGGAAGCTTGTCCTTTCATGGAAAGTTACGGCCAGTAACCTGCCGCCCACCAAATTCTTGTACCTCCCCGTACCAAGGACACGTTCCCAGCCGGCCGGCCTGAAGTTGTGTCTTCGGAGTGGAGAAAAATACAGTCTTTCGATAAGGGCCAGCCTGGGCCGGTTCTCTCCAAGCAAACAACACTTCGAAACTAAAACATTACACTTGACCTAAAAAGCCTCTCAAGCTGCCGGGCAAAAAGTAAGATGGAGTTTCTCCCGTTTGAGGCCTACAAGGCCCGAAATAAGCATAACTCCATAGAAGGTATGCTAACACTCTTGCAAAAGGATGGATCACCACTAATACTAATGAATCTATCCCCTAACTTAAGTTTATAAACCCTGATCTAAGGAAAAGGGTACGAAAATGCACTGCTGTGCCTTATGAATAGGTCCTGTTTATAGTTCTAATCCCTGTACTAAAAGGGTAATAGGCTGGAGTCATCTTCCATCATTCTCCCTCCCAAGAGGGACGAAAAAGTCGGTCATTACACTTCACCCTTGACTCCAGTCTATTAACCATGTTCTATATGGAACTAACATCTGTGGAAGAATAATAAGAAACAAAATTAACTGATCTATTTCTCTTGCCAAATCTACAAAAATGGAACAGAGAAGGAATACACTGAATAAAGCAGCAAACTGCTACTAAAATACAGATAGAAATCATAATACCCCCTAAAATCTGTCGTAGAGAATGTAAGTCAGGTAACCAATTAAAGAGCCAGTCAAACCAACCCTGATCAATATGTCGTCTAATTTCTGCAGTCAAGTCGTGAAGTTTGTCAATATGGGCTTGGATCGATTTGGAGTGGTCTGACAAATTAAAACAACAAAGACCCTCAAAGTCAGAACAATCATGTCCATGTTTTAACAAGAGAAAGTCGATGGCTGCGCGGTTCTGCAGAATCGCTCTGCGTTCACCTTGGGCATCTAATAACATGTCAGATAGAATGGTAGAGGTTTGGTTAATCGATTTTACCATCCAACAGGCCATTTTACCAATGGACTTGGCGTTGTAAACTGCCAACGCCGGGACACCAATAATGGAGATAGCCAAACTAAGATATTCAGATTTAGAATAAAGATGAAGGGAAGAATCACAGTCCTCATGTAACATCATAGAATTACGGGCCACACGTGAATGGGAACTGGGATGTGAAGAAAACATTAACAAACTCAGTCTGGTGATGGCACACGGACCGCCTGAAATATTTGCAGGAATATAGGGCCAGGAAGAATTCCCACAGGAAAACAACCAACCAGACGGTAACAACATTATACGGTAATGGCTAGGAGCAACTAAGATACGTTTGCATGTCAAATTTATTTTTTACAGAAATACATGAAGACGGGCGTCTTTGTAAGCATAGCAAACGTTGATGAGCTGAAAAAGAAGTGGCAGCATTCAACTTCAGTTTGACACATTCAGTAATTGCTTTGGGATCACAGGTCAAAATAAAGCATAAATCACCTTGCGTGATATTGTAGGTAGTAATTTGGGAATGAATCGGGGGAATGGAGTCCGAAAGAACAGTACACAAAGGGCAGAATTCATGGGCCGCGAAATCGCCCAGAATAATATTGGTTCAGGCACTCGATATATTGAAAATGTGTCGTAATGTTTCAGTAGAGGCAGGGACGGCAACCAAACAGGTCGCTAAAATGTTAGTCACAGACCGCATAGGAGTAAGGCAGAAATGCGGTGAGTTAGTAACCCTTTTAGCAAGGGTGATCCAAAAGTTTGACGAGGAATCCCACGCAGCGAAGGAACGCGGAACTCGGGTTCTCCAATCAACCGAAGTCTGTGGGTCCTCTCTTCTCCCGGCGTAGCAGACCAAAAGGAGTCCAACGCCGGCACATCCTGCAGCAGCAGTCCAAAGAATGATCTGAAAGGAAATCAAATACAGGCATTATTCATTCTCGTAAATAACATTTGTCAGCCGGGACAGCTTCCCAGCTATCTTTCCCTGGTCTCATCACCAAAATGGTATTATCATGACCGGTCGCAATGACTTCAGCCTGTTCAGGGGGATGTTTAGGCGATTGCACCCATATTTTCGCTCCCGGGTTATCCGTGGAACCGAAGCCTTTTTGGCCTCGTACAGTTAGCAAAGTTGGAGCAACGCCTTTCTTAATCTCACCACTGAAAACAGGCATAATTAGCAACTGAGCAACACGGTCAGATTTATTAATCGATAAATCACTCTCACTGCTATTCAGCAGGAGAACCTTAATCTCTCCCTGATAATCACTGTCAATCACTCCTCCGAGTACTTGAACACCTTTTAGGGCAAGGCCCGATCTAGGGGCAATCAGTCCAAAACTTCCAGCTGGTATACAGACACCAACGCCTGTTTCAACAATAATTTGGTCCCTACTCTTTAGGACAGCATCATTCATAGCATGCAGGTCCAAGCCTGCGGAACCTGGGGTTGCTCTGCATGGAGCCAAAGCTCTGGGTGTAATTTCCCAATACATCACAGTATTACCAATGGTGTGGGCTTTGCATCAACATTTGGAGGAAACAAACGCATTAAAGGAGATTCAGCATGCAACAAGGGACGATTATTCAAAATCAGCAATGCCTGGAGTAAAAAGTCCCTCCAGTTTTTGTAATGTTCGTCAGTTAACTTTCGTAGTTGTTCTTTTAGCGAACCATTCATTCTCTCAATGAGGCCCGAGGCCTGCGGATAATATGGAATGTGAAACACCCATTCAATGTTATTTTCCACACAGAATTCCTGCACCAATCTTCCACGGAAATGGGATGCATTATCAGATTGAATTTGAAATGGAACACCATAATATAATATGAGTAATTCCAATGTTTTAATGGTATTGATTTGGGTAGCTTGTTTACAAGGGAAAGCAACCAAAAGGCCACTATAGGTATCAACAGCGGTACAAATTTACTGACAATTTTTACTCATAGGGAGTGGGCCGATATAATCAATTTGCCAAATTTGAGCAGGCAATTTTCCTCGATGTAAATGGCCTTTAACAATATGAGGCACTTTTCTTTTTCTAGAATGCTGACAGATGGGACAATGCAGAATGACATCTTTAATGCAATTTAAAGGAATATGAATTCCTCGATCGGCAGCCCACCTGCTAGTGGCTCTCTCTCCAAAATGTCCTGCTTTCTGGTGGGCCCATTTCGCCAATCCTGCCAAAACAGAATCTTGCATGTCCACCACTGCCTCAGCAATTTTAGACTTTTCATCTGCAATGTTATGAAAGAATCTGTCAAGGGAATCTATCGGGGTGTGAGCATCCACATGAAAGATTGTTTCAGTACTCTGTGGGAGCATTTCCCAAATTTCTTGCCATAATTCTTTACCCCACAGTTCTTTTGAATGCAATTCCCAATTATGAGAATGCCAAGTTGGTAACCATACCGCTAGTCCATTAGCAGTGGACCAGGAATCAGTGAAAATATGACATGTGCCGGATAGTTCCTGTTTCAAAACTTGGTAAACTGCGTACAATTCAGCATATTGACTACTTTTACCGTCACCAGTTGTACTCAGTAATTTCTGCGTGATAGGGTTATAGGACACCGCCTTCCCATGTCGTTTCCCACCAATGAACCTCGCTGATCCATCCGTAAACCACACATGTTGTCTGTCCTCCGCGGACAAATCATCAAAAGGTTTACCCCACTTGACAGGAGATTCCCACACTACAGGCACAGAACAATCACTTCCAATCTCATTCGATGGCGCCTGCGCCACTCGCTCATGCAACACTGCCACACCTTTCGGACCCACACGTGCCCTGTCCTGAATGTACCATTTCCATTTAATCACGCTAGCCTCTTGAGCATGTCCAATTCAATGGGATTTCGGCGAACTCAAAACCCACTGCATGATAGGAATTTCAGGTCTCAAAATCACGGCATGACCTAAGGTCAATTGCTCGGTATCCACCAGAGCCCAATAACATGCAAGCAACTGTTTCTCAAAAGGTGTATAACGCTCACCAGCTTCAGGTAACGTTTTAGTCCAAAAACCTAATGGCACTTTTTGTCTGCCCTGCTTTTGCCACAAACTCCAATTGGCATACAGACCTTCGACAGACACATTCAAATCCACATCACCCTCGCCCACAGGCCACAGATCCAAGGCGTACTGAATCCCTTCTTTTGCCAAATTAAAAGCATTCTGTTGTGGTTCACCCCATTCAAACGCATTCTTTTTATGAGTGACTCGATATAAGGGAGCCAAAATCTGACTTAAATGGGGAATATGCTGACGCCAAAAACCAAACAAGCCAATGAAACTCTGAGCCTCTTTTCTATTCCTTGGAATTGCAAAGTCTAACATTTTCCGTTTCACCTGACGGATCACTTCTCTGTGACCTTCATGCCAATTAATGCCTAAAAATTTAACATTTTGGGATGACCTTGTAACTTATCAGGATTAATTTCCCAACCTTTTGCACGTAAACAGTCAAGGATCTGATCTAAATGGGACTGGACCTGATATTGCGTCTCACCTTGAATCAAAATATCATCAATGTAATGACACACCTGAATTTGTGGATGTACAGCCACTTCAGACAAATGCTCCGCCACCAGCCGGTGACAGATCGTAGGACTATGTACATAACCTTGAGGAAGACTTTTAAACGTCATTTGACGTCCATTCCAGGTAAAACTGAATTGTTCCTGACACTCGGGGGCAATCGGAATCGAAAAGAAAGCATTAGCAATATCAATGGACGCATACCATGTACCTGGATGCTTTTGAATCCTCTGAATTGAGGTAACAATGTCTGGTACTGCAACAGCCAAACGAGGTGTGTGTTTGTTCAGCTCTCGATAATCAACTGTCATGCGCCAAGAATTATCACTCTTGCGCACAGGCCAAACAGGATTATTCCAAGCAGAAGTAACCGGAGTTATAACACCTGCGTCAACCAAATCCTGAATCGTGGCACTAATCTCCTCATGACCACCTGGAATACGGTATAGTTTCTGAGAAACCACTTTCGTAGCTTCAGGAATTTTAATGGGGGGCATTCGCAAACGGCCAACCCGTACGGGTCTGGACGAAATGTAATGCTTGGTTCCAAATTGATAACAACCATCATCCAAATGCAAAGTCATTGCTTTCAAAATATCAATTCCAATATTATACTCCAAAAGCGGTACAACCAACACAGAATATTCTTTACGGGGAATTCTGCCTATTTTCATCTCAAGTGTAGTTTGCACTGCGGGGGTCTCTTTTCCACCTAAACCAGTAATTGTGAAAAATTGGCCTTTGAATTTCTTTGATTTACCATGAATTAAAGTGGCCTCCGCTCCTGTATCTACCAATGCTCGGGCCCTCTGGATATTACGATGTTTCCAAAAAATTTCAATATCAACATAGGGTCTGTTGTCTCTGTGGGCCCACCTGCGTACCGGAGCTTGACCAATTTCCTAATCATTTTTACCGTGGTCTGTCAACCAAGACAAATTAGGATAAATGCTCTCAGGTTTCTTGGGAATCAGAATGTCCTGCTCGTATCCATCTCTATTACGAAACGGATTTTTGTCATTTTCAAAGAACTGTGAATTACGATCAGAAAGCTTGTGACGATCCTCCCTTCTCCTCAACTCAGGGGAATAACCTCTTTCATCTCTGTGTCTGTTGGAAACACGATCATCTCTCCCCCTATCTCTGTCTCCCTCTCTCACCCTTACGTTCTCACGACGAGGGGAAACATCACGGTCATAACGCCGATCATCACGGCGGTCAGCATCCACACGACGCCTCTCATCACCACTGTCATCAGAACCACGATCACAATCATTCTTTCGCACACGACGGGCACCCTCCTTCCGATTCAAACCACGCTTACGAAACATCTCCCATAAGCGATTATTAGGTTCGCCGTCAATTTCCTCCCTTTTCACACCATCAGCCAAAAGTGCAAGAAACATATCACGTCTAGAGAATTTAAACTCACCAGGAGTACGAGATTCGGGTCTGGACTGTATCTCAGGTTTAAACCATTCACCTAACTCACCGAGTTGATGAACAGATTCAAGCACCATAGATAAAGGATTGCCAGTCTGATTAATCAACAAAGTCATCATAACCTGCTTATAAGCAACAGGGGAAGAACGGATAATGCGATTGCGTACAGAAGATGTTAAAAGACCATCCAACAATCTGTCAGAAGTACTGAGAAAAATCGCAGTCTTCATCACTTCCTCTTTCAAACGTTGCGACGCATCGCGCAAAGTGTACCACGGCTTGTCATTGACAGGCCAATCAGATTCAGTAGGGTATTTATGATTACAGCCATCATTCGCAAGCTGGAGCAAACTAATTTGGCCAGCACCATTATAATTCCGAAAATGATCTTGTACAGTAGAATCGGAACTCAAGGAGCAAAATCGTAAACAATCACCAGCATCAAGCATGATACCAGCAGCACCCAGTTCATAAAGGCGCACCATCCATGTAAGCAAAGTTTCCCTGGGCCGTTGTCGAAATCGTTGTAAAATGTCACTAACCTCCTGTTGAGTAAAATCTTCAATACTATCCAAATGAATACCATTCGGCATACCAGGAGCCTGTTGTAATTTGCGTCGAAACACAGGGTGAGCAGAAACCTCCGGAAGAGCCTCCGAAGAAGCCCGGTCCTTAGATTTAGAAGAACAATCGGGGCGAGATACGTCATCAGAACTGGAAGAGCGACCACGGTCGCTAGAAATATCGTCTTTGTCACAAGAAGCAGATTTACAATCACGTCCGGAGCGAGAAGACTCGCGCTTGTCACCCTCCTCAGCCGAGGAGCCAGAATCATTAGAATCCCAGATATTACCATCCCACTCGTCGGGGTTCCAATCCAGTCCGGCTTTCGCCACGACCAGATGCACTTTCCGTGTAGACACACGACCACGACGGTGTCTGTATTTATATTCCGCAATGCGCACTGCAGCCCTTTCGGCTATAGTTTGATAAGTCTCAAGTTTGTCGGCAAGCAATTTATTCTGACATCGCAAAAGAGTATGCGCATTCTGCACTTCAACAAACTTTTCTTCCATACCCACAAACCGCTTCTGCAATTTAAGAAACTTCTCATGAAGCATTCTGTAAGCAGTTAGCACAATCCAACCTCTGCGTCCTAAAATAGGAAGCTCATCACCCTTCACTACTGGAGCTTTTTGCAAGCAAGAAACCACATCAGCAGGCTCCGCCTGCTCCAAACAAGAAGTCCAATTCTCACTCAAACCAGTAGAATCGGCCCACTCACGGGCCAAAGCCTCGTAAGGCGTTGATTTCCAGCCGGGAATTTCAACAGGCAATTTGAAAGTAGATTTCGATTTTTTCGAAAACATTTTGATACACAAAAAATATATACACAATTAAAAACAAAGAAAATACGTACGAGCCGAGCGCAAACCAACAAGATCAAAACAATACAGCGCACACAGGCTTCGTAAACAGCTCGTGACACCAGATGTAACGACCGGATTTTCGGACCAGATGGAATCAGCTCCTAGGAGCCCCTCTAACCCAGTCGGAACGTAATCACCTCCCTCGTTAGAACCTATTTACAATGGGTATAGATATATGCATACCTAAGGATGGGGTAAATAGCAATAGACATGCATAGATTTTCTACAATATCCTATTTATACCAGTCAGCCTCGCGGCCACTTAGGCCCAGACTAATCTACCCTAGGGCAGGTCTGATTATGTACCCTTACACACTGATCACCATCAGTGCTCACTCGACACGCAATCCGGCGTGCCTACACACGGGCCTGCAGTCCCAGTGCTCTCATTCACTTCTCCGGTACGCAATCCGGCGGACCTACACACCGTATCCCCCCGGTGCTCTCATTCATTTACAACACGATCCGCAATCCGGCGGATCTAGACACCGTGTCCCCCCGGTGCTCTCATTAACGCCGCGTACCCACGACGATCACTTTCCTATGAACACATATGGAAGAAATCTCTCATTGCCTACTCAGAATAAAACTACGATAATAGAATTTAGTATGGCTTTCCAAAAAAAAAAAATGTACCTTCTGCTCTTGGCATCAAACGTTCCCTCTCTCCCTCTTTACTCAGTCACTTCTTACCTGATCGGGATTTGCATCCGTTCATGCAAACAATGTCTGACTAGAAGACCAGGTTACCCTGATTGAACAAGAATACAAGGCACATGTCGGTTCACTAAGAACTGGGGTATTTTTATTACAACAATTATAAACACAATACTATATGATAGCATATATTCTGCAAAGAAAAGTAAAAGGTTAGAATGTGCACTCTATAAGGGAAAGGGCGGAGGTCACCTGGTTAACGTGAAGTCGGGGTTCGGCAGTCATCTAGGTTCCCTTCTCCTCTGTGTCTTGGCTCGTCTCGGAATCACACCTTAGCAGTCACGGGTACACGTCTGCACCGCTATGCTCGATCTCCTCTGCTTTCCTCCAAGTCACTGGAACCTCCCTCGTTATTAGCTGCTGTCTCTCTCTGTCTCTGATCGCTCTGCACTACCTCTCCTTCTCCTTCAGTCTTTCTCAGAGAGTCTCAGTTTCAGGATCTTTCTTAGACTTGAAAATGGCGACTGTCTGCTAACTGATGCTAACGGCTAGCTGCCGCGTACGGACTGACTGACTCACTGCCTAACACTTTCGCTAATATGGAAGCTTGTCCTTTCATGGAAAGTTACGGCCAGTAACCTGCCGCCCACCAAATTCTTGTACCTCCCCGTACCAAGGACACGTTGGCCGGCCTGAAGTTGTGTCTTCGGAGTGGAGAAAAATACAGTCTTTCGATAAGGGCCAGCCTGAGCCGGTTCTCTCCAAGCGAACAACACTTCGAAACTAAAACATTACACTTGACCTAAAAAGCCTCTCAAGCTGCCGGGCAAAAAGTAAGATGGAGTTTCTCCTGTTTGAGGCCTACAAGGCCCGAAATAAGCATAACTCCATAGAAGGTATACTAACACTCTTGCAAAAGGATGGATCACCACTAATACTAATGAATCTATCCCCTAACTTAAGTTTATAAACCCTGATCTAAGGAAAAGGGTACGAAAATGCACTGCTGTGCCTTATGAATAGGTCCTGTTTATAGTTCTAATCCCTGTACTAAAAGGGTAATAGGCTGGAGTCATCTTCCATCATTCTCCCTCCCAAGAGGGCCGAAAAAGTCGGTCATTACACATTGTCACATGTGTGTGGGGGGTTGTGTTGAGGGTGGCCATCGATTAGTTTTTGGTAATGGTGTTTCAGCAGTGGAGGGTGGTGGACGGCGGGGTGGCGGGGAGACGGTGGCCTGTCTGTTTACAGTGATGGGGAAATGGACTATGCAGTGGGTTATCCAGGTGAGCTCGGTTGTGTGGCTGAACCAGATTTTGTCGCTGGATGTGAAGATGGGGTAGAGGGTGTAGCCGACTGTGTGTGTGGAGTTGGTGACTATCTGTTTGAGGCCCAGGTTGTCCACAGAGTTTAGCAGTGTGTCCAAGTTGGTGTCAGAGGGTACTTCAAGGTGGAAGTTGAGGTCGCCAAGGAAGAGGTAGTGTCTGGGTTCCAAGGCGAGGGGTGGTGATGATTTCGGGGATGGAGTTGGAGAAGGGGGGGTCTGGGTCCTGGCGGTCTGTAGGCGAGGGTAGCTTAGACAAGAGAAGTTAACACCACAACCTACCTGGGCATTACTTTTAAAGCCCAGATCAAAGCATCACTCCTAAGATATCGGATGGGGTGCCTACCATCACTTCAACATTTACAACCATGGAAGCAAACGGGGACAACAGAGCTTTGCCAACTCTGTGGAAACCTCTGAAGACTATGGCCTATCTAATGTGTATATGTGAAGGAAATATGAAAGATCCAAGAACCATTTTATGACCAGTTTGGAACCAAAGGGATACGCCGCTGTAGGCCTGTGATTTTAGGTCACTTTAACTCGATGGACATGTATCTCAGTGGCACGCTCCCTGAATACTTATTAGACTTAACCAGAAAATCAGCCGCCTAACTGATGGCACAATTCCCGCAGCTTCCCAAACACTTTGAACTAGCTCCTGTACACTCCTTTCTTTCCAATTTCTGTTGCACAGCTGCTTAAGTGCAAACTTGCAGTTTAAGACTGATGCTGTTTTTTATTTCATAGGCAAACTGTCACAATAGGCACTTTATATTTGCAATACCCTGCACAATATTTTAACTTATTGACACTATTTAAATTGTCTTTGAAAGAAAAACAAGATTTCTATAAGGTCCAAGCAGCAGTAGCCCCCCTTTTGTAGGTCGAATTTATATACTTTGCACTTTAAATGATAATACTTTGCGTAACTGCTCTTCTTTTGCAAATCTCTACAGACATTTGCAATACCTCCTTCCTCTCCATAATATTTTATTTCAAACGTTTTATGTAGACACTAAGGGCCTCATTACGATGTCAGTCGGAAAGCATTCCAACAGACTGGGTCTCTGAATGGTTTCTGACCAAATCGGATTCGGGGAGCCTGGCTGACCGATTATGGTTGTCCGAACACCGTTCAGTTGGACCCCAATTGACTTCAATGGTAGCCTGTGTTCCGACCGACAACACAGACTCCCATTGAAAAAAAAGGGTGGTTGCAGAAAACCATGCACCCTGTGGCAGGCACCCATTCGTGCCTGCCACACTGTGCATGGTTGGAAAGAGGGGACCCATGGGTACCTCCTCAGGCCCCAACCTGAGGCCTCCGGGTGAAGGGGGGCCTGCTATGAGCCCCCAAAGTCAGATTCTGACAGCCGATCCATGTCGGACACACTGCTTCAGGAAGGCTCTCCAAATCCGCTATCTTAATCGTTTGGTCGGAAACGCAATCCATAGAGAAGCACGAGTCGCCTCCGACCAACTCGGTGTCTCCGAATGCCATTTTGATGTGAGTCGGACAGTCGGAACGGTTTCCAACCATCGTAATCGGTCAGTCAGAAATGTTTTCCTGCCTGACAGGAAACAAGTCTTCCACCACGTATTGGGACTAACCGAATACCGTTCGGAGCCTTTAAGACCGACATCATAATCGGCCCCTAGTGCAATGGTTTTAATTAACTGCAAACTTTAATAAATATAAACTGAAATTGAAACAGTGGCAATCAGGCTGATGGAGAAAAGTAAAAAGGGGAAACTGAGACAGCGGACTTACAAGGGAAATCCCCAAGGATAAATGACATTTGTGTGTGCGCACTGGAACCACCCCTGTGGTTAATGAAGAGAGTAGGTGAAGCTGGGGCTCACAGGCTTTCCCCTGCTGAAAATGAAAAGGTATATTGTTGTTATGAAGAGTCCGTTAAAGCCTCACAAGGATAAATTAGCAAAAACAACATTTCAGAATATAGCTCAGAAGGTTTACAGACATTCTCTTCGGTCCATTGATTGGAACAATGTTACAATCCGCCTCAGATATATTTGCATGTCTCATAAACTACCTAAGTTGAGAAGATGATATGTTTTTTTTATCACATATTCTTTAGGGAGCAAATGTACCTTGATGTCAGGGCCAATCCATTCAAAAAATGTAACCTGCTCTAAAGCCACATAAAGACTCGTTGTCAACCTTGGCATGCAATCACTATCGACCCGAAGCCAGTTCTGCGAGATATATGACACACTCACTCACACACCTCTATACACCTCAGCGTCTTACTATTAGGTAATTGGAATTGAGACCCTTGTGGACAAGAAATCGCCTCCGTTCAGACTAAGGTAACCACCCCGTGTTCCGTTGATGAATGAATTAATGGGTGTCTTATAATGCGCATAACTTAACCCCAAAGGGCATCAAGGCGCATATAACAGACAGATAGTCACAGCAACACAGGAAGGGGATATAGTAATAGTTAATAATTAATAAGCCTGGGAAAAGAGCCATGTCTTCAAAAGTTTACGAAAAATCACCAGTGAGGGTTGGCTGGAAAGTTCAGGCGGGAGCATGTTCACTAACTACCATTGCATTAGAGTGATTTGAAATACAGAATTTTCACTATGTGTTGTAATGCAAGCAGCACCACATTGAGGAAATGCAGCAAGAGCTTTTTCTAGCGATGATATGTGGTCTACCAGCTCCGGCTACACTGTTCCTTTTGAGGCAGAGGGAAGACTGACTGTGATATGGTTGCTCACTATCAGCAGTAACCCATTAAGCAAAAAACAATGACCTAGAATGAAGGTCAGAGCATGCAGTTGCTGTGATTAATCCTAGTATTTAAATCTATGTTTTATGTTTTGCTCATTGAGTTATCCTAAGTGGAACATGTATGCAAAGCATACTTCAGTTAGCTCTCTATGCATAGAGATAAACCCGGCCCTCATTGATGGGGTCCAACTAGGCTGAAAAATGTCTCCAGTTGCTCCCTACAATTGTGGTTTGTACTGGTTGTTCAGACTGTACGTTTTCCTATGTGGCAGACCAAAGAAAGATTTGATTATGGTTAGTCATGGTCTGTAGTGGCATAGTAATCAATGTAAAAAAATGGGCTGGAGCACAGCCCTGAGTTATTATAAATGAACCACTCCAATCATCATTTTTCATAGTTCAGCTATAAGGTGTTGCTTTGGGTTATATGGTATTTGTAACAAGCAAGCAGATGAGTATTGATAAAACGTATTTTCTCAAGTGAAACGAAAATGCATATAGGTTTTTTTGGGGGGGGGGGAGTTTTATAATAGGCGAACTCGACTGAAAGGTATCAGAGCGTTATACATGAGCACCAGTTACAGTGCAGATGGACACATTCATTTTGTTAGGCAGGGGGAGATTACATGATTTGCCCAGAATCACGGGATGTTGATCGATCTGCCGGGACTCGAATGCGATTCCCCAGCTTCGAAGTTGACCCCCCCCCCCCGCTCCATTGTCTGTACCACATTATACTGTACCTTGTATATACAAATTCTTCTTTTAAATAACAAATTACTGAAATAAAAAAGAAATGAGCAACATACAACATATAGACTGAAAATACCAGTCATGAGAGCTCTGTATATTTGAATAAAAATATGCAAGAGATGTGATACATTCCTACATCAGACTATATAACGTATTTATTAAAGCATAATAAATATTGAGTAGAAGGTATATCAAAAGCAAGTTTATGATTATTTTGTTGCATTGGTAATTTTATTGGGGCCAAACATAAAATAATTGTTTTACCCCTGCAAGAGTCAGAACTTTGTTAAAACTTGTTACAAATGAGGAAAGACATACAATCCGAGCTCAAATATTGTTGCTGAAATGCTATAAAATATACACCTTTTGGAAGTGCCAAATTATCACTTTCTATCTTTGAAAATTCGGTATCAATTTGAATATTACTTTCATCAAATGTTCCTTTGTGATTCTAATTTAAGAATCGGGGCGTTTATGCTGACAGATTTAAATATAATAACACTCCTTGTGTGAACTATACAATTTGCTGTAAAAGAGGGTATTAGAGTTTTAAAAATGCTCAGAGGTGAAAGATAAGCAACACACTTCAGGCAAACTTCTGCAAAATAATGCACTGCACAAGTAATAATCACCCAAAAAAGGAGCCACATTTTAGGTGCATATCACAAAACATTTGTGACTGGCTCTTTAGATGTCCTTGGTGTTAAGTAAGGAAGATTCTGCTGCCAACACCTATACCAAATTATTATAAAAGTATATTTTTTAAGGTGGTAATATGTGAAAAGAAAGTTTGAGAATATTTGTTGTGTGGCATTTTGCTGTGGGTTAGATGTGTTGTGTTTTTTATGTGCTGTAGTGTTATTCTTCATTACTGCTTTGTGTTTCTATGGTATACTGAGTTTGTTGTGTTGAGCTGTTTGAGCTAGAGATGTCAATAAATGATGCTACATTTCCAGCCAACAGCAGGCCCTTCGTTTAAAGTTGAGTGGCAACCAACTACTACAAGTGGCCAGGTAATTGGCTTGATATTTATTCCCACAGCTCATAGAGTAAGCCGTTCCTTTCCATACTCCAGGTAATAAAAGCTTGTGTCCCGGAGTGAAACAATGGTCGGTGGAAATGTTTATAATTTGGAGCAAAAGTCCTCACACACCAACAAGGGTGGCGTGCTTCATCCTCAGGCAGCTCCTTATTGGGCAGCACTGCAATGCCAAATGGGCTATTAAGGAAGGTTCTTTGCCCGAGTTGTTTTACTTAGTTGGCCATTGATGATTTTTTGAATAGGTGAAAAGCTGATTGTAGAGGTGTAGATTGGTGAAAAGGTGTGATTAAAATTAATTAAGGTACCCTGCTAAAATTATGCTTATTCTGGAGACCATTTTAGGTCGAGCATTCGAGACTTCTTGTATATACTTTAGTATATACTTATATACTTTGTGGGCTCTGGAGATTAGCCTTAGGACTTGTCTGCTTCCGCGTAGGGACTTTTTTTTAATGTTCATCTGCCTGTATTAAACTATCTTGATAGAAGAGGTCAGTAAAATAACAGAATTGCTTTCTGCTGATGGACTTTTTGTTTTCTATTTTTCTGGCTACTGCCTCTATTTAATTTTCTTGATAGAAAATGACCAGTAGTGGTCGGTAAAATACCAGAATCACTTTATCAATCTCTAGATTCCAGTCCATAAAAATTCTCTTCCATGAGCACCCGTAAACAGTAATATTTTTTCAAATCTTGTATTTTCAGTGATATGACCACCAAAGGCCATGGTTTTATATTAAAAACAAAGCTTTGGACGATACCATTTTCCTCTGAAAGTCAATATTTCTCTCCATGTGTTCCCATACCTGGCATGTCATGCAGTTTAGTGCTTACTTTCCATCCATGTTAAAGAACAGTAGATGTTTCAGCACCCAGGCTAAGATGTGCATTGCTAAATACATATAAGGTCCCAAAGGCGAGACCGATTGCATTGCAAATGCTTGTTAATAGATGACAACAGAGTGGTACATATAGAGAAATAATGTTCCTTATTATTCTCTTTAGTTGGTCAACATTTTTCTTGCCCTTTGTTTAGTCTGAAGCTCTAAGACAATACATCAGGGCCCTAATAACCTAATCTACATATAATGGGACCCTATCACAACCTGAGAAATATGCCTACAGTTAGGAAATGCCAAATCTGTGTTTAGGGAAGTAGTTCTACCACATAATATTCCAGATAATCATAACCAGCCTAAATTATTATTATTTTTTTTGCAGATTTATAAAGCGCAAACTCGACCAGGGGTATTGGAGCGCTTTACATGAGCACCGGTTACGTTACACCAGGACACATTCAGGCACGGGGAGATTTAGTGATTTGCCCAGAATAACAGGATGCGAACGCGACCCGAGGCTCGAAGCTTGGTTTTCAGTACCAAAGTCGGGAATCTAGCCCTCAGACCACATCCTCTCCCCAATTGTAAATTTACAATAAATAGACATATAAGTGCGTAAGAGAGATCTCCTATGCTAATGAAAAATGCAGTCTTTTTTGGCGTGAGTAAGGTTCACCTGTCATCCATCTTATATCTCTCACCATGAATATTGCCCACTGTGTTGTCAAAACAATAAATAGACACCATAACACCTACAGACGTTTGCCAAATATTTATGCAAAGTATTGAGTGAAAATAGAGGAATTTGCACTGGATTGTAGTTAGGGAGTGAAGCGAGAGAGCAAGACCTATTTTAAGGGAATTTTGTGGCTCCTTCGCAAGAAAATGTAAACAAATATTAGGTCCAAATAGTGCACTTACACTTTCTAATGCAGAATTATGACATACGTTTGCTTAAAATGCATATGCTCTGAAGAGGCACACATTAAATATTGAAGTTTCAAAATGTGCTATGGGTGCTATATATGTCAAACATTACCTACATTATGCCAAAGCCAGAATTTTGTCATCGATGACCCTATCTGCATATGTCATGGGTGCTCCTTAGGCCAAACATTACATGCAATATGCCAGTGTCAGAATGCTGCCATACGTGTTGCCCATATGCCATGGGTGACACTTATCAAAAAATGTATCTCCATTATGTCAGAGCCCAAATGTTGTCATGGTTGCCCTCCCCCCAATATGGCACCGTTGTTTTCCCTTATGCTGGGAATTAGCATTAGCCAGTACAAGAATTTTGCCATAGATGTCTCCATGCCAAAACTTTCCTGCAGTATGCCAGGGATAATTTTTTCCCCTCAGTATCCCCATTTTCCAAGCTTCCCTAATGAGTAGCTCATGAGCTATTGGTTGCTCTCGAGCTACTTGTAAGTAGCTCCCCTCTGTTAAGCTCAGACTAATAAATTAGAAGATTTTACTTGGTGAATTATATAAGTATACCAAAATTGAAAAACATGTATTCGTGATGCAAATGTGAGCAACTCATAAGCTGGTGCTTGGAGAAAAATGGTTGACTTTACAAAGTTGATATTTGAGTGCCAATTCATTTGGCCTTGAGAAGACCTATGATAAATATGAATGCCTTTGTGCCAGGGGCATTGCAGCTACATTTGTTATATATTAACCACATAGAGCCATTCTAGATTGCCTGATGCAATGAGGTGATTGCTGCTGGTAATTTGTAATCTTATCTGATGTGGTCACTATTACAACACTATTATTAGTAGTGTGGGATGATCTTTATTCAACATAAGGAGCTCCTGTTATAGAAAAGGTTGGCGACCCTTGCCATTTGCCCAGTATTACTCCAGTTTGTTTGTGCCAGTATTTTGACATGCTAAGATTTCTCTCTGCAGTGCTAGCACAAGCATTTTGCCATGGGTGCCTGCATAAACCAAGAAATATCATCAACATGCCGGGGTCAACGGCAGACTCGCAAATATTACACAACGTTCTATCTAAAGCTCATTTACATTCTCTCAAACTCATTCATTCTCACATGCACTCACTCATTTTCATTCACTCTCTTGCACTCACAATCTCGCCCACTCATTTTCAGTCAATCGCACTACTCCCACTTGGACTCACTCATGAATTATCAATCACTTATTCTTTCTTACCCAGTCTCACTTATTGTCCCTCTGACTCACTCCTTCACTCTCACCTACATTCACCCTTACCCATATTTACACACTCACTTGCACTCATTCTTAGTCTCATTCATTCTCACTTATTCTCACTCACTTTGAAGCATTAATTACCACTTACAGTTACACTCATTCACTTTCAGTCTTTTTAGCTCATTATTCATCACAATAATTTCCACTTACACTACCTCACAATCTCTAACACCCTTCACTAATTCTTATTCATTCACACTCACTAACTCTAACTTCCAGTAATTCTCTCAATCAAACTTGCTTAATGACACTCAGCCGCATTGACTCTCACTTACTATCTATCACTCACTGTATTTAAGTGACGCTCACACTGACACACACTGTATCTCACACAAACACACGGACACAATATACATTTAAAGTCATTTCCATTCCTGATTAGAGTACTGATAAATAGGTAAAAAACAAGAAGGGTGTAGCAACAATTCCCATAAGAGTGATTGCCCCTTTGTTCTTGTCTCTGATTTTCCCACTTCATATGCATGGGTGTACAAAAACAGTGCCTGGGGTCACAACTGTAACTCCTGGCAAGCCCTTATTATTGTTCATTTCCCCCAACTTTTAGCTCTTCTTTCTATTCCATATGCCTCATTACCCTGCTCTCTCTCCCATATGAGTAGCTCTCTCTCTGCCTCGCTCTGAGTACTCTCACACCAATCTCTGTTTGATACTTCTCTTATACCTCTCTCCTATTCTACTACTCTGTCTTTGAACTTTCTTAGACTCACCTCTCTCTTACTTATCACCCTTTGTCTCAGAAGTCTCCCTTTTTTACCTATTCACCTTCTCTTCTGTCTGTATTTACAGTGACTTTGTCTCCTTTGTTACACATGTCTCTTCTATTTCTGTCAACATCAGCTATGTCTTGCTTATTTTTCATTCAGCATTCATCATTCAGGAGAAGCAGAGGACGAGGGTAAGTGCCACAAGCAGGTCACACGCAAAAACCTTATGCATGCCTGAGCGCGGCACCTCTGCCTCATCCTAGGGAGCATATTTATCCAAAGTTTTAGGTTGGACAGCCAATATTGACACAAGAAGGTACCACTTATAGGGCACCAATATTGACACCTTGGTGGGTATGAAGATTCACCTGCTATTTTTCATCCTGAAGAAGTGCCTCTTGACCCCAAGTGGCACAAAACATGTTGACTGACATGAGTTGGGCCCTAATGACGGAACTCTTATTAGGCTACAAGGGTTCCTTATGACCCTGTCGGTAGAAGTAACCTGAATAGATTTTCAATCTGACAGGGGAGTCCGGTAAATAAAGTTTTTAGTGGCATCCCTAATTAGTTTTAACTCACACTATAACACATATAACATAGCCCCACTTAGAATCCGCCTTGCAATCATAATACAGCATAACCAAAAATGATCTCCATCAAAGTGACACTTCGGGGGATCCGTTGGGCATTGCACCATTGGCCAAACAGGGAGCTGTAGCCCTATAATGAAGCATGACATCCCTCTGGGATGTGTGAGGGCAACATGAAACAGTATTGCTGATTGCCTATTTTCATGTGCCCTAACTCTTTTCAACCTGGACATGTCATCTCTTCGCTTTCTCTTTAGGAACAGTGACCGCATCTTATGTCTATATCTCAAATCCAAGGAGCACAGGCACTGGACCTTTCCTTTAGCTTCTAGTCCCCCACCTCCTCCATGGAGGAACCTTGTTGCTAGATTACTTATTTTTCTGCCTATTGCATCTCTCACCTGTCTTTCCCTTTCTGACAAGGTAGCCTGCTTTTGTGTGTATTTGTTAATTATCACCTCTTTGCCTGGTGTGTCCTCTTCCCCTCTTCTAGTCTGTGCTTGATCTGGTTGTTTATTAACTCTTCCTATTCCCTCATATGTGCCTTATTTCCCTCTCACTTGACAATGCCAAGGGACAGAAAAGGCATTTATATGCCTTCTTTGCCAGGCACTTTTAGCTAGCAAGAATACATTAATTATGTTTGAGCATTCTACCTTCACAACCTAATACAAAAGGCAGCTCGGGTCAGTGACCCCACATCATAGGTGCAGGCAACATTTTGTATCACTGCAGTGTTCGTTTTGCTACTAAGTTTATTTATGTCAGACAGATTCCCTGTTTGATGCAGGATAAGAGTTAAAAAAAAGACTCCCAAGAGGTGGGTTTAAAATTTCTTCTTGACACTGCTTTAGTGACCGCTTAGGCCAGGGGTCGCAATGCCTGTGCCAGGGGCGCAAGGAGAAAGACTGGGAAGAGTCTTGAGTGGATCAGGCAGTTTCGGATGAGAGAAGAGATATCAGAAGGAGAGCAGAGAGACTTGGGGAAATACTGATAGTGAGTGAACAGACTCGGAAGTACACCAGACAGACTAGATGGGTAGGGGGCAAGCTGGCTGGGAGAGAGCAACAGCAGTAGAAGGAGAGCAGAGAGGCTGGCTTGCAGATCAGGGGGCCAAGGAAGAGGGGTAATGGACACAGTGAGTGGGTTCAGATCGATGAGGTTATGCGAGAGACTGGAAGGGGAAGCAGATAAGATATGAGCCAGGGGAGACTGGGATACAGTGAGAGAGGGAAAGCAGACGGCAAGGAAGAGCAGAGAGACAGAGAGAGAAGCAAGACAGAGAGGCCTGTCTGGTGGAGATTGAAGAGTGAGAGGAGGGAAGTGGATGGAGACAGACAGTCTGAGAGACAGTGTCGACATTGGGAGGTAGCAAAGAGACTTTCTAGGAGAGCAGACATCCTGGTGACAGCAGAGAAAGTGTGAGAAGGAGTGGAGAATCTGAAAGAGACCCAAGACATTGGAGGGAGAGAACAGAGACTTACTTGGATATACTATTGGGGAGAGCAGACAGTCTGGGGTAAGAGTGGAGGGGCTAGTTTGAGAAACTGGGAGAGGGAGCAGACAGGTAGGGAGGAATGCAATCAGGCTAATGGAAAAGAGAGCAGAAGAAGGGAGAATTGGCAGACTGGGCAGAAATTGACAGACTCAAGAGGTCAATGAGCAGATTTAAGAAAAAGCAGGTCTGCTGAGAGAAGAGGGAGCACACTCAAGGAGAAAATTGAAAGAGTGGGAAAAAGTGACTGGACCAGGGAACAACAGGCAGAACCATGGGGTACATGGGCAGACTGAGTAAAGTGAGCAGGATCAAAGGGAGAACAGCAGAATGGGTAAACAGTGGGTAGGCTGAGGGGAAACAAATCCAGACTCAGGGAGAACAGACAGACTGGGGAAAGTGGGCACAGTGAGGGAAATGTAGGCCAACTCTGGTGAGAATGTGCAGACTAGGGGACAGTGGCCACAGCAGGGAGATGAGGACAGGCTCCAAAGAAGTTCATCAGACTCTGTGGAGAATGGGTAGGCTGTGAGAAAGCAGGCATGCAGAGGGAAAGCAGGTAGACTTGGGGAGAGCATGGGGACTGGAGGAAAGTAGAAAGGGAGAGAAGATGTGGGCTGACTAGAGGGCTCTGGAAGTTACTAGAAGGCTTTCAAAGGTGAAATGAAAACTTCTGAATGCTGGCAGTGAGGTGGTGGGACATATTGCTGGTCTTAAGATGCTCTTGAGGCAGATGAGTGGCAGAGGAAGTGCAGATGGGTGTGGAAATTTTCATAGAGATCAAATTGGATCTTGCATGCACAATATCAACCATGTACAGCAAACGCATAGAAGCTGATGACCTGCAGATGCTTCTAATATGCAAACTGTTCATATATCTGAATGTGCAAGTGATAGGACTGGTGTTAGACAGGAGGCGTATGACATAATAGTTAGGTGTCTGTCTACTTAGTATGTGGTGAACTGGCAGACTGAGAGAAATAATGATGTGATGGTAGACTGGCATGGTGTGATAAGACTACTAAAGGGCTCAAGAGCCAGAAGAGTTCGACTGAGGGTATTAAAGCAGTTCCAGAGATTAGAGCAGCAGCTGCGGGGTTATAGGACTGGTAGACAGGGTTGTTGGACTCATAAGGGCTTAGGGTGCAGGAAATCATATTCAGTAGAGGACTGTATTAGGTGTACTGATCAGTGCTTTAAGTGGACAACTAATGAGCCCTGGCACAAGACAAATATAAAGATGTAAATATTGGCCCTGACTGGGCTGTCTTTTGATTGATTCCTTCAAAACTAAAGTCAGCTAAAAAACTGAGTGGCGGGCACAGATGCAGGGTTGGTAAGCAGGAAAATGATGCAGCCAATAATGCTTTGGGACAAACCCCTGTAGAATTAGGGCACTCCTCGCTGTTCAGAACTTCTTCACTGCAGTTGTCCATATTCCTCCTTTTCTAAAAGTAAAAATGTCTTTCTAGAACAGAGAGATTCCAAACCCTTATTCCACAGAGTTCGGACCTGTCTGTCTCACTTCAGTTGGAAGAAGGCAGGGGTCTGAAAAGGACAAAGACGATTAATTGCTGACGTGTTGGACCATGCGGGGGATAAAAACCAAGACAAGGAACACCAGATAGAGGAGGAATATCATTAAGACTAGGAGAAAGGCTAGAAAGACAGTGTGCTTGGAAAGGTGTGAAGACATGATGAAAACCAAGTCACAAGGACCTGTAACCTGAAAAAGCATGGGGAAAAAGAAGAGCAATGCAGGACCATCAGGAGTACTAGGATAATCAAGATCACCAGCAGGACCACTGCAACTGGGGCCTGGAGGAGCACTTGAAGTAAGAGGCAAAGGAAGGGATTAAGAGGATTAGTAGAAGGAAATGTAGGGCAAGGAAGATCAGCATGACAGGGGCCGCCATTGCATTTTGTACCAGATCTACCAGTAAGATCAGGACAAGGAGGACAAGACTGTAGAAGACACAGACCCAAAAAGACCAAGAGGGCTTGAAGACCAAAGTCTTGGAGGAGAATGATGACAAGGGGATGAAGGGGAAGCCTAGGAAGACCAGAGGAGGATGGGTTATATAAAGAGGAGGGCCAAGATCACCAGGATGGCTAGGAACACCCAGAGTGCTGGAAAGAATGGACAACAAGGTCCAAGAGGACCCAAATGAACTGGAGAGTAAGGATGACCAGGAGGACTGTGAGGATAGTGGTGATAAGAGGACATCAACAGGACCAGGATGACCAGAATAGGGCAACCGGAGGATCAATAGTACCACAATCTGGATGACCAGTAAGACCTGGAGCAGAAGGACTAGGAATAGGTAATTTTCAAGGACTAGGAACCAAAGATGGCCAGGACAAGGAGAACAAGGCCAGGAAAGGACCAGGACTGATGGACACCAGAAGGATGAAGGCTATCAGTAGGACCAGGATGGCCAAGACCAGATGGACAAAAAGGAGGAAAACTGGGAAACACTGTAGGAGTATTAGGAGTATTAGGATAATGAAAAAGACCAGGAGGAACAAATGACTAAAGCCTGTAAGACTAAGAAAATGAGGACTATTATGGATGTTTGCGGTTCCGGTTAGTAGGAGGAGGAGCTTGTGAGCACCAGCGGCCTGGAGTGTAGCGGGTTCCTCGAGAAAAAAGAAATCTTCACCCGTAGCCCCCGCAACACCTGTAATTTGTGTTAACCCCCCCTTGCAGCGGTGGAAGCTTGGCGGGAGCTTTGCCCCTCTTCGGGTGAAGTGAGACCCGAGGCAAGCCCGCGGACCGTGGGCAGCAGCAGGAAAGCAACAGGAAGTCGGAAAATTTGGCAATAAACCCCCGCAGGTTGATGAGGCAGGGGGGGCCGAAGCGGAGATCAGGAGGTGAGGAGGTGAAGAGCGGAGGAGCGGGTGGACCCCTCAATGACCCCCCAATGACTTTATTGGATGGCCCTTGTGAGCTTTGCGTTATGTGAATCACAGTAAAACTGAAGTAAGAAGTGGCGTGAAGGCGTAGGAGGCAAGAGACTGATAGTGTAAAAAAAACAGGTGAGCTGGGCGTGTGGGGCGGCTACGAGTTGTACGAGTTGTATGTGCTTCCATCGCCCATCGCTCTTTCCCTCTAGTCGTGGACTCACTCCTCGCTTGCCTTCTCTGCTCTATGTGCACTGTGGTATATTGTGTTGCGCCAGGTGACTTGCCTTGATCACCTCAGGTCTGTTGTGGATCTGTGTCAGTGGTTCTGCAGTGGTGGCTGTCTTATCGGTTTTCATCAGTTTAATATCTTCCTTTGATCGTCGGACTGTGGATTGTGGATCGCGGACCTGTGGATCTGTGGACCTTGGACCTTGGACCTTGGACTTAGACTTTGGTGTCTCAGGCGTCTCAGGTGTCTTTTGCCTTGCCTGTTTTGGACACTTGGAGTAACTATTGACTAATCTCAGATACAATCTGGATATAAGTCTTGTACAATATTTAGGGTGGTGTGTGCTGGTTTTATTCCTAATCTCCAAGTGCTTACTTCGACCCGAGAAGTCTACCACGGTCATCATAGTCACCATAGCCCCAGTTGCCAGACGGGGGTGGGCGTGCAGCTCTGATTGGGCTACCGCTGAATCGCCCAGGCCTCGGGTAAGGTGTTAAGTGAATAGCCGTGGGGGTCTTCGGAGGTATTTGGGGGCTATCTGAGGAATACTCTGTGTCAGATATAACGCCACGTAAAATCTGTCCTTGTGTTATCATTCAGTTATCCATTCTCTTGGAACAAATTGCTCTCTCCTGCTTGCCTTTTCACATCTTTAGCTGGAGGAACCCTAAGTTTAAGTGGTGATAACCTCTTTTGCCATGGTAAAACTACGTACACAGTCTAAAGTAAAATCTGTAAACCCTCTAGAAGTCATTAACCATAGTGATAAGAGTGACAAGAATTCGTGGAGCCCCCCAAAACCTCAAAAATTAATCCGTAGACGCGGAACTGGTGCTCATCTATCTCTTTTATAATCTCACCCATCAATAACATCAATGTTCTCTAAAAAGGGAAGAAGGTTTAAGAGCAGAACAGGGCAAAACAACGAAGATCTTGGAGTTGTGGGAAATGAGGATAATTCAATGAAGGTGATAATGGGCTCCAAAATAATAGCTGAGAATGGAGTAGATAGCCATTTATCAAGACCAGAAGAACTCTTTCCTGTAATAATAATACAGAAATCTAATGGGGACGTAGGCAATGTAGCCCCCCCTTCTACTGTAAGTCATGCTGTTGTGTCATATCAAGAAGGGGTGGAGAAATATTCGGGGTTGGAGATGGAATTGGCCCTATCTAGGAATGAGGAGGCAGTTTCCACGCAGAGTAAGGGTGGCGAAAGTGAGGACGTCACCCTTCTTTCTCCACTAGCAGGTTTGATAACCCTTTTTGAAAAAGTACATGACAATGTAAGTGTATCTCAAAGGAGTTTACTAGACTGCTCATCAACAATAAAAAGAAGCGAATTTTCTCCTAAAAGTGAATGTCAGAAAGTCCATAGTGAACTTAATGGGCAGGCAAAACAGAAGACCTCACTCTTCCGGATATTGCCATTCAACTGGAAAAGAACGCAGAACGACTGAAGCAGTTAGAAAAATCGGGTGCTCAATGTTTGGTTATTGACCCCCATCCGAATAAGGAAATATTGTCTCCTCAAGCAGGAACTCACGTACACATGCCAATTATGTATAGCAGTACACCTACTAAATTCTCTTTGACATCAGATTTTCATGATTTATCTATGCCCGTGATAACCAGGTAGAGAATTCCGCGTTTTCATTTTCTAAAAATGAGATTGCAGGATCAGGGGGCTAACGTATACATTTACTAAATTGGAAAAAATGGATGGTTTTGTGGAGTTCTGCGACCTTTGGGGGCTGGAAATCAATTTAGGTAAAACTAAATTTATGATTTCTAACCCTCCTAAGCGCGTACACCCAAATCCTGTTTTACATGGTACTCCCTTGAAAGGGTTAAAACATTTGTTTATTTGGGTGTCACGTTAACCAAGAACATTGGTTGGAATATGCAGGTCGCTAAATCCACACTCAAGTTATCCCAGCTAGCGGGGGCATAAGCAAGGTTTCCAGGGCATCTACTTTTAGGCCAGTGTCCCCAGCCCTAGATATATATTGCCGGCAGGCTAGGCCGGCAGTGACCTATGGGGCTGGACTTTGGGGGCATAAGCAGATTACGAATCTTAGAAGGGTGGAGCAGTCTTTCGTTAGAAATTTAGTTGGCTTACCATCTAGCACGCCATTGATCCCTCTCAGATTTGACCTTGGCATGTTGCCAATAGAGGAGATCAATAGTGCTAGACCAATAATGTACTGGAAGAGGTTGTGGTCAGTCCCTGCACTGGATGCGTATAGAGCGGAATTTTCTGAGATTTTGCCTCTTCTTAAAAACAAAAAGATCCCTTGGCTTCAGGATATCAGTGCTGTTAGTACCCGTTTAGGTTTTCCTGAACTATGGGAAACTCCTGAGATTTTCTGCCTCGGGATATCCAAGAATGAACTTCTTTCTCAGATACGTACGTCAAACTATCAAATAATAATGAGCACTACATCACTGGGTAAGCTGACATCCGAATTCCTCCTAGTTAAACCAGAACCTAAAGTCGAGGAATTTATGGACTTAATCGAACCCCCAGTTGCCCGAAAGCTGTATCTACAGTTAAGGCATAGCACCCTTCCAATTAGGTCTTTTACATCTAAATGGTCAAATCCTAACAATGAAGCTTGCCCAGCTTGCAGCTATAAAACTGAGAATGTAACCCATGTACTGTTTTTCTGCCCTGCCTATTCTGCAATTAGAAAATGTTGGCTAACACCCATCTGCAAGAACTTGGGACTTTTGCACTTTACTCAGGCTTGTAGGATACTGGCATATGATACATATCCACCCATTGTGTTTGCAGTCTCTCATTATTAATTTAATATGTGGCGCAGGAGATATACCTTCTTAACTTGATTGTTGTATACACAATTTTGCATAATGTCTTGTATCATGATAACTCTTACTTTAATTCTCCTTTTAACACTTTACGATTATTTATTGTTTTACTGTCTGTGCTGATGTATTTTTATATGCACTTTTTATGGTCTTTTGACCGAAATAAAAGTTATCAACAGGAAAAAATTTTAGCTGCAATTTTGTCCCTGCTGGAGAAGAGTGCTTCTAACTCGGATCATATCCTCAAAGTCTTGACGCCCATTTTGAGAGGGGTTTTAGAACTTAAACAACATAGCCAAGAATGTGTGAAGTGTTCCTCCCCTATACGTAACAATCTTTGTCAAATTAATGGCAGAACTCATGAAGCTGCTAATGGCTCAGGGTTAGAGGAACCGAACAATCAGTTGGTGGACGTTGGATGTTTGCTGTCTGGAAGGAATCTAACTCCAAGCCAATCCCAAAGTATTGTTAATGACTCTACAAAGGTCCCCACTGAGGGGAAAAGTGTAAATGTAAAGGTCCCTCCAGTGATAGATACAGTGCATGTTTTCCCAATCTTTAATATGAGCAAGTGTAAAAAACCCAAACCTCATGAATCAGCTGAAATAATTAATATTTTAGAAGCCTCTGGGGGGGTGGGGGGGGGGGACATTTATTAGTAAGCGAGGGAAGTGTTAAAAACAATTGTAGGGGGAAAAGGAAGGGGAAAAATCGCCGGTTCCCAAAACGTAAGCAGAGAAAGCTGCGGTTCCAAAGCGTAGTACTATCGGATCATTCTAATTTCGCTCCTCATAATGAAAATAACACATCAACAGTGGCTAAACACAGGATGAATTCGACTATAGCTGAGGAGCAAGATAATGTCCCCCAGCCGATTAGTCTGACTAGTAGGTCGAGTATCTTCCAGAACGAAAATGGGTTGGGTGAGGCCAGGAAAATAAGGTATTCTAATCTGGAGAGTAGCACAGGAGCGACGGTGGATAATACAAAAATCTTTGTATCAGCCCAGAGTACAGAATTAAGTGGGACCGCATGTGAATCAGTGGGTCCCACTCTGATTTTCATGAAGCCTGATGTAAGTAATGGTGGGGGAGTTAGTTGTAATATGACTACATCGGTTAACAACAATAAAGGGGGTAAATCCACTGATTCCACGAGGAGTCCTTACGATACGAATGTATTGAGGCCCCCAAAGCTAGGTACTGGACATGTGAATAATGCCTTAATTTTTATCCCTCTTTTTGATGCTGAGCCAATGAAATTGAATAGAAGGGCCCTTCTTGGAATCCTATCAGAAATAGAGGATCTAAAGTTAATTTCCTCTAAAGATATCGAACTAGTCCTTTTAGATTGGAGGCATAAACCCCAAGTCACTAAAGCAATCTTTACGTCAGGGGTGGTGTCTTCCCTCGTGTTAGCAAATGCGGATGGCTTTAGGAAAAGAGGAATAGATGTTATTGTCTGCCCTACATCCCAGGCTGCTCCGTTGAAGCGTCTCAAAACCTCTCTTTTTTGGCAAGGGATAGGATTAAATGTCCATGAGGGTGAGAATATGATCACTAAATTTGAGGATTTGGAAATTACAGTTGGGAGGGGATCGGATGCAAGAAAAATAAAGGTAGTAGCACCCGAGGTTCATGAGGTTCTTGGCATCGATAGTGAAGATGAGGTGTCAAAATGGAACTGGATTGCAGGCGCCTTGAATAGGGCTAAATCTACTAACACTATCCCCACAGAGCGTAGGTAGCCTACTAGGAACAATCGTGTCTTGGAATATGGCGGGGCTAGGAAAAGAAAATGTTAAGCTTATTTCGTTAGCACACCTAGACCCCAAAATAATCTGCCTCCAAGAGATGTGGGCAATTTATGAATTCCAGATAGATAACTACTACGTGTATTGTAGTGCAGCAAAAAAATCTATAAAGGGGCATGCAAGTGGAGGATTAGCCATTCTGCTAAGTTGCGAGTTAGTATGGGTCCCTGAGATATTTATTCATCCTTCAAATTGCTGTATCTGTGCAGAGTTAAAATTAGAACAAGACAACTTGGGATGCTCAACACATCTGTATGTGGTAAATGTGTATATCCCTACTGGGAAGGCGTCCACCGCACCCAGTTCAAGAATATAATCAGAAGAAATTGGCAAATATTAAAATGTGAAGTAGATTTCAAAGGCATTTTTTCGGAAGAACCACTGTTCGCGTTTACTAGAGGAAAGAATCTAGGGGAAATGTTAAAATACCCCATTGAGCGACCATCACAGAGTTCATATCATGGAACCATCCCATGTATGAATTGTAGCAGCTGCCACAACATCATGAAGGAGAATGAGATAACCCATCCCATGAAAGGGTTCAAAATACCGCTAAGAGTCAGCGGAACATGCGACACAATGAACATAATATATATGCTAAAGTGTCCCGGTGGTTCAGTGTATGTAGGCCATACTGAACGAAAACTGAAAACACGCCTTACAGAACATCACCACATAAGCCAACTACGGACATGCATTTTGGAAATAGTGCCTAAAGCTGAAGGTACTGCAAATAAGAAACACTTACTCAGAAGAGAGAATCACTGGATTTACCATTTGAACAGTCTGAAGCCCAATGGGCTTAATGATCGGACAGAATTTTTGTGCTACTTATGAATTCATTAGTATCAATGTATTTTTCATCATGTTGTAACTATGTTGAACACTGTGGTTAAACTTTCATTCCCTAAACCGATTAGGCATAGTGGTGCGACATGGCAAAGGCAAGCAGCCAGCAGTATATATAATTTTCTCATTATGTTAGCGCCGTAGACTGATTGTTATAACAAAGTTATTTTTTTTTTTAAAACGGCACGCGCGTTAATGCGCAGGCGTCAAACAGCCGGTAGTACAAAGCATAGACTTGACCCCGGAGCCATTGATAGATGTAACGCCGAGCTCGCGTAGGCGAAGCAAGCAGCTTAAAACGTTTAAAAGGTAAGCGGCTAGAGTGTTAACGAGTGGAGGACTTTAGAAGCATTGCGTAATCCTAGCGCAAAGGTATTTAGGTACATGCAAGCGAGCGAGCGGCCTCATAACCATAGGGGTTATATTTAGACCAGCAGTTAGCAAATACGCTTTACAGCCATATTGAAGCACTAACTCGTACCATTAACACAGAAGCCCATCAGATCACTTAAAACGTGTCTAGCACCTCGTAATACTTTAGTATCATCATGTTACCAATGTTAAGCCATGCATTCGCGTAATACCAATGTCATCACATTAAGTTTCAATGCATGTTTTGAGCATGTAATATATAAATTAGGGCAGGCTAAAGCAAGTTTTTGTTTTATTAATCCACAGGTTTCCCTGATTTTTTTTTATTTTTTTTTTGGAAGACGTTTATTATTGCGAGAAAAAATGCAGTACATATAGCCAAGCCTACAACCCTGCGGGCCGGCTGCAAGTAGTCTGTGCATTGTTGGGGCATAGGGTACAGGGGAAGGCATTATGCATTGTCTCGTTCGTTGTCTGGTGTGCTTTGTCACAGATAGTTGGTACATATTTCTTACATTTATTGCACGACCATTCCTGTAATTGACGTCTCATTTTACATTTTTCTATAACTCAACTATTAACTCCTCAACATAAAAACAGGGCTGCTCACTACGGTGTGTCCCATTGTGTCTGTGGTGCCAGTGCCGCATCACGTACCTACGGCGCGCACGGCACCATCGTCCCATCTACTTGCGAGGTATGCGCTGGTGGCGCTTCAGTGGGATGTGGGATCTATGGCTCGCTTGCATGGGTAGCTGTAAAGCTGGTGGGGTACGGGCCCGGTGAGCGGTGATGTCACCCCAACTGCCGGTTCAGTGCACGGCGTGTGTGGCAGGACATATGTGTCTCCCTATTTGCACTGACTGCGGGTGTCACCTGCTCCCGCGTTCCCTGGCGAGGGTTCAAGTAGCGGCACCTATCCGCCGCTGTGTGGTGGTGGGTGTATACGCAGCTAGTAAGAATAGGAGTGCGAAACGTTTAACGTGGGGTTGTGTTGGGGTTGCCAGGAATAGGGGGGGGGGGGGGTGTACTCGTGGGGGTTGTGTCTATGCTATAGTACGAAGTGCAGTGGCCGGGCCATTGTGTGGTGGAGAGCCCCAGTGTGTGTGTGTGGCCAATTATGGTCGCGGCCCGTGTTCCGGGGGGTCGGTGTTGCCCATCTGGGGGGGGGGGGTGCGCAGCGCGCAGTCCTATCTATGGTGTCGCCGCTCGCGGGGCGCCTACCCCTCTCAGTTGTCTCTGCGTGAGTCCCCTGGCCTCGCCCTCCTCCCGCAGGGCTCCCAGGATGTCATCCCAGACGTGTGCGATCGGGAACTGTCGCAGACCTGCTATCTCCTCTCCGCGCAGCGCCGTGCCCTCCGCTCTGGCCCAGTTAATAAAGGATGTGTAACAGTGTGCGGGGGTTGGTGGTTCTCTTCTTTTCCAGTGTCTGGTGAGCAGGCGTTTGGCCGTGATAAGGCCTAGGTCCCAGAACCGGGCCTGTGTTTTATTTTGTTTAGTCCTCTTGTATAGCCCAAGAACGCATGCCTCCCACGTGGTAGGTAGCCCCGGGCCTGTGCTGTGCGTCAGGAGCGATGTCACCTCCCCCCAGTATGGGGACAGGGTCGGGCAGCTCCAAAGCATGTGCAAGATGTCGGCGTCCCGCAGGTCGCACCTGGGACAGGCTGCGGTATCCGTCGCGAAGTATTTATTTATTCTGTTAGGTGACAGATATGCCTGATGCAGTATGTACAGCTGAATAGTACGGAAGCGGGAGTTACGTGGGACGTTCACAGGGCTGGCTAGGACCAGTTTCCATTCTTTGTCTGTCCATTCCCTCCCTCGGTGAGCCGCCCACTTGTCCCTAATCGGTTGTGTGGTCCTCTGGGTGTGTATGAGGAGCGCCTGTGCCAGCCAGTGTGTAATATGCGAGCCTCTGCCCATAACATGTAGGTATTGGATCAAGTGATGGAGCGGTGGCTCCTCCTGGATATCCCCCCAGGACTCCGTGTACGTCCTCATCACTGATGCATGGAGCAAGAATTGCCCCGCCGGAAGGCCTGTGCTCGCTGATAGTTCCGCGAAAGGAAGCAAGCCCCCGTCCGTGTAGAGGTCTCCCATTGTCTCTACTCCGGCTGCAGACCAGGGCTCCATGTTGCGCAGTGACACCATCCTATTCCTCCGGGGGGTGCCCAGTAGGGGAAGGGCGGGGGCGTATGGCCTGACGTTCTGTGTCAGCTTCAAGCAGCGAAGGAAGCATTTGCGGGCTACGGCCATGTGAAGGGGCAGAGGGCGAGGACCTTTGGTCAGCGGGTGAAACAGTGCACACACCTGCGGATGCGTCCATTGGTAGTCCGCGTTGGCGGTGTCATCCAGGTGCGTGTCGCTGAGCCAGTATGTGACCCACTGCAGCTGGGCTGCCAGGTAGTACAATTCCATGTTAGGGACCGCCAGCCCTCCCTCCGCCGTCGGGGAGTACAGCTTCGCCAAGGCCACTCGCGGGCGCCCCGCGTTCCAGATCAAGCCGCGGAGCATCGACTCCAGTTCGCGGAAGATCCTTGTGGGGACATACATTGGGACATTTGCAAAGTGATAGAGTAGTCTCGGTAGCGCAATCATTTTAGACAGGGCAATCCGGCTAGGCACATTCAATGGCAGGGTCTTCCAGAAGTTCATCTGGGCCCTCAGCGAGGACACGGCGCGCACCAGGTTGCCCTCCAGTATATTCTGCGGGTCTCTGTAGATTTGTAGCCCAAGGTACTTGAACGTAGTCGGGTACCAGGTAAGCCGGGTGCCACCGAGGTGTACCTCGCATTCCTCCAGCTCCGGGCTGAAGGCGTATACACCGGACTTGGTCCAATTGACCCTGAGGCCCGACACCTCCCCAAAGGTCCGGAATATGTCCGACAGTGCTGCAGGCACTGCGGTGAGGTCTCGCACATAGAGTAATAGGTCGTCCGCGTATAGCGAGACCGTGTGCACCCCGTCGGCAAGCGGGATCCCCCATTCCACTCCCTTGTCCCGCAGTAGAGCTGCCAGGGGTTCTATGGCCAGGGAGAAGAGAAGGGGCGACAGGGGGCAGCCTTGTCTGGTGCCCCTGCGTACCCGCACCGTCTCCGACAGTAGCTTGCCCGTCCGCACGCGGACGTTGGGTCTCTGGTATAGCAGCCCGACCATGTCCATGAAGGCTTCCCCCACGCCAAGTTTGTCTAGCACCGCACCCAAGTACGGCCACTCCACCGAGTCGAAGGCCTTCTCTAGGTCTAAGACGAGGCACCCCGACCTCGGCCAGTGTGTGGTGGCCGCTTCCTGGACTCGGAAGAGGCGTCGCAAGTTGCGGGAAGTGCTCCTCGCCGGCATGAACCCATTTTGGTCGGCATGTACCAGCGCCGGGACCTCCCGGGTCAGGCGGCGGGCCAGCAGGGAGGTGAATACCTTGTAGTCCGTGTTCAACATGGCTAAGGGCCTGTAGGACCCCATACACGTGCCATCCCTGCCTGGCTTCAACAGCGAAACCAGGTTCGCCTCATTAAGCGAGGTCGGGAGCGCTGAGTCTTCGATCTCATGTGTATATAGTTTGAGCCTCTCCGGGACCAGTACATCCGAGCAGGCCTTGAAGAACTCGGCAGGCAGGCCGTCGGGGCCAGGAGACTTGCCGTTGGACAACGCGAAGATGGCCTCTCGCATTTCCTCCTGGGTAAATGGGCCCCCTAAGTCTCCCTGCTGCGCGTCCGTCAGGGAAGGCAGCTGGATATCAGCAAGGAATTCTGCGATGGTAGCCGCAGTGACCCTCAGCTGTGACTTGTATAGGGCTTGGTAGTGCCCCACAGACGCCCGGTGTATCCTACTTTGTGTGTACGCGATCTCCCCTTCAGCCGTCCGGATAGCGGATACCGGTTCCGTGCGGGACTCCTGCTTGACCAGCCAAGCCAGTAATCTCCCCGGTTTGTCGCCGTGCTGGTGCACCCGCGCAGAGTGGGCCGCGAAGTTGACGTGCCTCAGTCTCTCCAGTAGTGCCGCATGTTCCTCGCGAGCCTCCCGTAGTTGGTCACCCGCGCCGGACACCGCCTCCCGCTCCCAATGGAGCAGGTCCGCCTCCACCCTGCATAGGTCAGCTTCCAGCTTCCTCTGTATGCTCCCTTGTGTGCTCAAGCAGTGACCCCGTATCACCACTTTGAAGGCGTCCCATTCCACACTCGGGGAGGACGCCGTGCCCGAGTTGTCGGTGAAGTACTGCGCTACTCGGGCCTGTAGGGCGTCTCTGAAGGGGGCGTCGAGTAGGAGGGCGGGTTGTAGCCGCCACATGGGGATGGGTGGGTGCGGGCGCTCCCATGCTATTGCCAGCGTGTGTGGGTTGTGGTCTGAATGTGTCCGACCGAGATATTGTGACTCAGTGATTTGCGGCAGCATTTCCGTTGTCACCATGAATCTATCTAGGCGGACATGTAGCGCGTGTGCCCCCGAGTAATATGAGTATACCCTAGTGTCTGGGTTGTGCGCGCGCCATGCATCCTTGAGGTCCCACTGTGTCGCCCATCTGGTGAACGCCTTTGTAGCCCCTAAAGATGTAGCATCCGGCCTGGGTGGGGTCGAGCGGTCCAGTACAGGATCTAGCACTGTGTTGTAGTCACCTCCCAGTACCCAGGGGACCCCGTGCCAGGGCGCCAACTTTTCCGATAGGTGTGTCAGGAAGCTTCCCTGGTCTGTGTTCGGAGAGTAAACAGACGCCAGGACTACTGGTTGCCCGTCCATCCTACCCCTCACAAGCACATATCTCCCCCCCTGGTCCGTGAGCACTTCCGACATCGTGAAAGGGGTGCCCGGCCTAACCCACAGTAGTGTCCCACGGGCAAACGAGGAGTATTCTGTGGCGTACAATTGACCCCTCCACCGGCGCCGCAGTGCAGCCACTTCCGCCCCGCATAGGTGTGTTTCCTGCAGGAGTGCGATCTGTACCTGCTGCCTTTTCAGGTAGGAGTATATCTGGTATCTGCGCGCAGGTGTGTGCATTCCTCTAATATTCCAAGTGCATATCTTGATCGAAGTCATATTAGCGGTGTGTGCTCCACCCCGTCCCCCGTGTCTGCAGCAGTTCCACCAGGGGCTCTCCCATCGCTATCTACAGCATGCCCAACCCCACCCCCCGTAGTACACTCAATATTGTTCAGGTAGACATTAGGTAGGGGAAAAACAATAAACAACATTAACCAACTGTGGGCAAGACCCACTGAAATACCAAAGGGGCAGTGGCGAAACGGGCCACCGTCCATAATCTCAATTGAGAGCGACAACATTTCCAGTCTAAGGGGCAGTGTGCATAAGCACTGTTAAGGCTAGGAGGAAGATTAGTCTGTTAAAGGGATTCCAGTTCCATCCCCGAGCCTCAGTTTGCAGGCCGTTTGCTGGCCACCGGTTGTGGACCGGCGCATGGCATCGCTCTGGTCCCAGGGAGCCCCGCCTGCATGGACCCCGGCCATCGGGGGGGAAGGGTCGCGGTTCTGTGCGTGCTCTCGGCCTCAGTCATGGAGGGCACCCCACCTCGTCCAGGCCGCAGCAGCAACCGGCCAAGGATGAGCACGGGTCAAGGGGTGACCCCACCTTCGCCAACCCCGCAACCACCAACGCTAATCAGGCTGTACTCACTGTTTCTGCAGTCCGCTGTCCATTCCGTTGTCAGGGGGGGAGAGGAGCGCACCCCCAGTTGCACCCGGCGCTGGCTGCGCCTCAGTGTCCCGCCGGCCGCTGTTTCTTCCCCCCCTTCCCGTACGGTCATTTTCCTGGCCTCCCCTGCGGTGCTAGTGGATCAGGTCTGAGGTTTGCGGCGTGACCACTGGCAATTCCACAGAGATCTGTGAGTTTGGGATCCCGTAGATGGCTTCGTCGTCATCGCTGGGCGCTGGCTGCTGCCCGTCCTCATGGTGTGATTCCTGGGAGGGTGGGTTGCTGAGCTGAGAAACTTTCCGCAGCGCATCGCGTTGTTCCTGAAGCATCTGATCCAACGGAGGAGAGTGTCGTGACCCTTCTTCTGCCCGCTGGGACTGTTGAGTTCCGTGCCTCCGGCGGTGTCGTGGGCCGCGCCGCCTGGGCCTTGTCTCGCCCCCACGATGGTGCTTGGGTGCTGCGTCCGTGCCTCCGTCCAGCCACTCGCTGACCTCCCCGGGGGTCCCGAAGAAGTACGTGTTGTCCCCCGCCACCACTCTCAGCTTTGCGGGGAAGAGCAGGGAGTATTTGAGGCCTGCAGTGCGTAGCCTTCTCTTTACCTCCAGGAAGTCGTGTCTCTGGCGTTGCACCTGGATGGTGTAGTCGGGGAAAAACATGATCGCCGCATTGTCTATGCGAATTTCACCCATCTTCCTTGTTTCCCGCAGCACTGTGTCACGGTCCCTGTAGTTAAGGATCCTGAAGAGTAGCGGCCTCGGGTTGGCGCCGGTCGCGTAGGGCCTGGTCGGCACACGGTGCGCGCGTTCCACGACAAAGTGGGGCGACAGCGTGCCTTCAGGCAACAGTGTCCGCAGCCAGTCTTCCACATGTTGGGCTGGGCGGTCCCCTTCCCATTTTTCCGGGACCCCTACGAGCCTGACGTTGTTGCGTCTCGCCCTCCCTTCCGCATCTTCGGCCCTATCTTCCAGGAACTCTACTCTGTTCAGTAGGTCCTGCACGTGTCTGTCCGTTTGGGTGACTTTGGGCTCGATCTCCTTCACCGCGCCTTCCAGGACCTTGGTTCGGTCTGAAAACTTCCTGTGGTCGTCTCGCAAGAGGGTCAGGTCCACAGCCACGCCGTCTATCTTGGACTCCAGGGAGGTCCTGGTCTGTTGTAGCGATTGTTCCATTCGCTCGACGGCCGCCAGCACGCTGTCCAGTCTCGTGGCCAATTGTTCGGCAGCCATTTTGTCGAGCTGCTTGTTCGCTTTTCCTTTCTGCAGGGCTCCACCAGTCCTGGTGCGGGTCCTCGCCCCCCCTGACATGTGTGAGGGCGCTCTCCTAGCAAAGTTATTGTCTCCGCCACTCAGTTAGCACCTCTGTTTGGTACCTCTGGGATCACCTCCCGCCTGGGTTGGAGGTCCGTGGGTCCGGGGTTCCCCCCCGGTCGTGGCCGGTGCCCCCGCAGGGGGGGGAGGGGGGTCCAGTGGTTCCCCTCCTCTCTGTGGCCGTGCAGCCCCCAGCGTAGTGGGCGTCCCAGGGGTCGAAGTATCTCGCGTGTGGCGGATCTCTCCTTCCTGGCCCGTTATCCCCCTGCGCGTGTGTCCGTGCGGAGGGGGGGGGGGTAGTCCGCAATTGCCTCCTCAGGCGCCCTCACTGCGGGAGGGGGGGGGGAGGGGGCACGGTCGCTGTGTCACCAGCCGATTATTGCAGGCCTGGCCGGGGGCACCGGTCCGTGTTGGCGAGTAGTAGCTGGCCCCTCCGCCCCGGCCCCTCCGACTCCGCCAGGTGTTGTGTGGCGCCCCAGGGGTCGCCCGACTCTCCCCCTCCTCACCAGGTCGGTTCTCGCTCCTCGGGCGCCTCAGGCGCGCCGGCGGTCTCCTTGCTGGGTTTACGGCGTGGGTGATGGGCCCTCGTCGTCCTTTCGTCAGGGCGGTAGCTACAGGCTGCGTCTCCGCCGAGTCCTTGGCGATCGCTTTCCGGGCGGCGGCCCTCGGGGAGTGTGGGTCGGGCGCGGTGGCGGGTTGTGGGCGGCCTCTCCGTCCCGGTCACTCCGTGCCTGCCTGTGTGCCCGTGGCTCCCCGGACAGCGCCTGACGTTGCGCAGCGTCCCAGGGGCCGCCCAACTCTCCCCCTCCTCACCGGGCAGGTCGCGCTCCCGGGCTGCCTCACAGGGGCTGCGACGCTGATGCCGGGCCGTCGTGGTTCGCTGGTCGCATCGGAGGTGGCGAGGCTGGCCTCCGCTGTACCCCCGGTGGTCACTCTCGGTGCAGCGTCGGTCCGCCAGCGGCCCTCAGGGAGTGTGGGCCGGGGCCTACACGCCGGGCCCAAGCCTCGGTCTCTCGTGGTGTCCCTGCCGGCCGGGAGGTCCCCAGGCCCGCAGGAGGGTTGCAGGACAGGCCGGGGTCTGTCCCGATGGAGCCCCGGGCTAAAAGTCAGCCGGGCTGCCGAGATGACCTCCGCGGGTGTCCGCCTGCAATTTCCGGCGGTTTCCGTGTACTTTAGCGGATAATAGGCTCGGGGAAGGGGAGCTTTTCACGGAGCTCTACCCGAGCACGTCCTCCGCCATTGCGTGCTTAGCCACGCCCCCACAGGTTTCCCTGATGAAGGTGCTATATGCACCGAAATGCATTGGATGTGATTTATTTTGGGAACAATTAACAAACGATGTAGAAAGAAAAAATAAACGTGTGAACTCTACATGAAAACATTTGAATACGATGAAAATTAAACTCAAGTGGATTAACACTCCTGAATTTTGTTTGAATTGCAACAGCTGGAGAACCAGCAATTTTCTTGTGCCCTGGGTGAGAGGGCTATGGATCAATAGTCCTGCAACCATTTGTCTGAGTTTACAGAGCCAGCAGCCAGACTGAGACCCAGAATATTTTTCAGAAGTTGTTTTTTTTGGAATTGCCTGGATTGGTGCACTGTAGTCTGGTCTGGTCTTTGCAGTAGAGTATTGATGTGGCTATTGTTGGTAGGAGATTCTAGACAAGGGCAGCACAGAGGGAGTTTGCAATTCATTATGTAGCCACTCCAGACTACGGGTCTTCCTAATCTACTTTGTGCAAAAACTGGATAGGATCAGTCTAAACCTACAACAAATGTGATTTGGTTGTAATCGACTCTCAAAACTAGAACCAGCCTAAACATCTACCACATTTGAGAGACTTACACTAAAATATGGATACATGTTTTTTTCTTATATTCCTGCAGCCCTTACTAATTTCAGACTCTTTCATGTTTTGTCTGTCCATGTGATTGCATTTATGATTACAATATGTATGACAATGAAAGGGTCATATTTTAAAATGTGCTTATTATACGTTTTTCTATGTTATTGGTTAAAGAACTGGAAATAATAGTGCTGGGTATAAGAATGTTACATTAACTATTCAGTTGAAAGAAACTTTGCTATTTACCGAGCGGTTCGAATAGTAGCAATTATCATGTACTATGTAGGAGCAACAAGGCAAGTACAAAAACTTCACTTTAGCCAGGTTGAATAGCATCAATTCTCTAGGATTTAGCCATTCTCCCTTTAAAAAGTAAGTTGTCTATGTATATTTATCCTTTAACTACTTAAAACATAGAGGTTCTATGTTATTGACATTCCCACAAGTTAAATAGTGAATTTTCTCTTCTATGCTCTTGCCCGTTAGCTAAGTAGGACAGACTTTTTGTAATGTACCTGGTTGATGGTTGAGTACAACAGAATATTTGAACCTTTGCCATCTGCTGGATCAATAGTAGAGAATATCTGTTATTTATCCTTGGGGCTTGACTGTCAAAGAGCCAGGTAGAGAGCAGAGACCTCTGCAATTTAGGCAGCAGGCAAGTACTAACCAGAGATGCTGTACTAATATCCAGCAGCTATTTATACCGCAGAAATGATGTACTACTCGTCCACTAGCTGGGCATACAGAAGATAAGCATCACTATTAACCTGATGGTCAGGTAAATGACAATGAATCAATACTGTTTCGCTGGTGAAAAAATGATAGTAGTTATTTTGTATTTAAGTCAATACTGAATGACCAGATAGAGATTCTGCATTATTTAACTAGTGGAGGGGAATATATCTGAGGAACATCACTGTTTATCAAGTAGCCCAGTAAAAACTATAAATTCAGTTCTATTAAGTTTATTGACTAGGCAAAAAAGCATGACAACCTTCCTATTTACTATCTGAATGTCTAAGGGACACAAGCCTGATGCTGTTTAGTCAGCCGGAATAAAACGGAAGTTTTTGATTTGCAAGTCTATTGGTAAAGTAGTACATCATCTCTGCCACGTAACCTATTGCCAGTTACAAAGGGGAAACACTTCACTATTTTTCTGATAGCATGCTCAATAGCTGAGCCCAAGGTAACGTTTTTTTCGATTTTCCTGGCCGCTGGACCAATAGTATAGAATGTCTGCTTTTAGCTCGGCCATTTGATTTCGGCGAGTCAAATAGTTCAGAATCTCAATTGTGCTGGCTACTGAATAAATAGTGATCTTTGTTTGCTACCTGAATGGCTGTCCGCCAGTGCTCAATTTGAGACTGTGGTTTCAGGTGCTCGGTACCCGCACTTATTTTTCAACACTGGCACTTATGACAATCTGCCACATAGTGGCACTGTTTGTCTAATTTAGAGGTGAGCACAACACCAGTTGTTTATTAATGTACTAATTCAAAATACATTGAGAAATGACTAATGCCTACCTGCCCAAACTATCCCTATAGCTTTGGGGACCGGGACTAATCCAAACCGTCACACTTATAGGACTGTGATGGTCAGTGCTAGTGTTGGTACTGTCATTGGCAGCTCTGGCAGGGTGGAGAAATGGGTAGTGCAAGCTGGAATGGCCTCATGACTAGAGCCCTGGCAGTTATTTTTTTAAATAAATGTAGTACTGCTGTCTGCCAAATCATCCAATTTAGTCTGTAGCCTAAATAGCGACGTTTATTTGCTACTTGCACAGCCTCTAAGCAAACAGTGCATAAAAACTGCTTTTACACAAATGCCCTGGTAAATAGTGAACATTCTTTGCTGTGTAGCTGCCTTCTAAGCAGTGCATATCCTTGGCTATAAAGCCAGCGGGAGAGTAGATAGTGAAAGTTTTTAACAAAAATATTTGCACAAGTAGCCATTAAACGAATTAATCTCTGCTTTTTAACTAGAGACAAGTGAATAGTGAAGTTTCCTTGCTTTTTGCCAAGCTGCCGGACAGACAGTGCATAACCTCTGTTAGTTAGATAGTAGACTAGTAAAAACTGACATGTATTTGCTATCTGCACACTGATGGCCTGACAATGCATACTCTCTTATTTAGTCAGCGGCTAGTTAAATGGAATGTGCGGTTTTGCCAGTGGCTATATATCATTTTTGAAGTTTCTTTGCTATTTGCCTAGGTGCCATCCAACTCCAGCTTTATCTCAGCTTTTTAGTCAACAGCTGGAAAACAGTGTCCTTTTTTTGCTATTTAGACAGTATCAGGTTAAATTGTGAAGTTTCTCCGGTATTTACATGGCCACCTGCCAAATAGTAAATAATCTCTACTATTTAGCCAGCAGCCAGACAAATAGCAGGGAAAATTCACTCTTAACTGGGCTTCTGGCTAAATAGCTGCCATCTATGGAAATATGTGTGATCGCTCCATAATCCATGAACACAATACACAATCACACCATTTTCACAGCACACATAGGAACTTATTTATAAGCCCCTTGCACCACTGGGGCATCACTTTTTAAAATGGGAAACAGAGATGTATGGGCGGCGCAAGGTGCTTGTAAATGAGCCCCATAGTTTGCACTTCAGGGACAAGGAAATACATGCCTAAAATACAAACTCTTTGGGAATGTGCCACAAGGAGTTAGAGTTAGGAGGCCAGAAAGCGGTCCTTAAGCAAACAGATCTGGTTTTGATTGCCAGCCTTTTAGTTTTGTCAATGTTTGACTTGTTCGGTCATGGTTTAGTAAAACTTTATTATTGGGGGAGCTGAGGGCTCAGCACAATGGGCCAGATGTATCAAGGCTTTTGCGACTCGCAAAGGCCGAAATTCGCAGAATTTCGGCCTTTGCGACTCGCAAACGGCTGTTTTGCATTTTTTCCGATGTATGAAAAAATCGCAATTTAAGGAATCGCAATTATTTGCGATTCCTTATTTTGCCATAGCATTTAAGGAATCGCAAATTTTGCGATTCCTTAAATGATATGTATGACACATTTTTAAATTGCGATATTAAGTTAAGGAATCGCAAATTACCACCACATTGTACTTGCTGGTAATTTGCGATTTCTTTTACAAATGCCCTATTTGGCATTTGTGAGGATGGCATGTGACACACATACATGCCCATAGGGCATGTATGTGTTTTACATGCACACACATGTAGATTTCAGGGGTGCAGCAGGGTGTCTTTGAGACACCCCTGCACCCTTGAAATAATTCTCAAATTGCGATTAGCAAATTGCAAATTGGCAATTTGAGAATTATTGCACTTTCATTCCTATGGGCCTCCTGGCCCATAGGAATGCATTGGAAATTATTCGTTATTTGCGAATTCGCAAAATGCGAATTCGCAAATAAAGAATTATAAGGAATCGCAAAGAAATTGCGATTTTGTACATCCATACCGTTTTGCGAATTCTAAATAGCGATTCGCAAAAAATTCGCTATTTAGGATTCGCAAAACGGTTTCTTGATATATCTGGCCCAATATGTATAAAAATGGCCAGAAGCGAAAATATGTTTTTCTCAAAAATTCACAATGCCATACAAGTCCCTTGCACTGAAGGGAACTGCTTTTTGTGTGGATATGCGCCTTGCAAAAGAGCAGAATGTACTCATTCAGAGTGTAGTTAGTCAAAACTGAAGTGGTCTGACGCTTTGTCCCATGTTACCTACTGGAGGTTGCCAGCAGGTAGTTATAGTTAGGACCTAGTTTGCCTAGGAAAAGCGTTTTTTGACTTGACTATATCTTTGGCGACATTTGATGAATCTTCATGAAAATCTGTCAAATAAATGCACAGGTGATTCTTGTTGTGCATTGACAGTTTCAGGGTGATCTGTCAAGTGGGGGCTGAGGAAAACGGGGGTAAAAAACATGTGTTTCCCATGTAAATTCCCATAGGACCTTCAGACATGGCTGAACGGAATTACACTAAATTTGACAGGAAGGTAGATATAGGTCCAGGGAAGTGATTTCTGTGATTTGGTGTAAATACGATGAGTAGTTTTACAAGTATTAAGGAAAATCCCAGAATGTATATATAGGGACACAGATCCTACGTGGATCCGACAGTCCCCTTGCTCAAATCTGATTGGCTGCCAACATTTCAAACCAGGAAGTGTTACAGCCTTCGTGTGACTTGGCCTCACCCGAGTCACAACAAAAAATTAGAAAAAAAGAGAAGGGGCACAGGGTACGAAAAGCCTGACTCCATAGGCCTCTAGGTGGGGTCCCAGAGGGACAACAGCAGGCCAGAATAACCTTAAAAAAACAGTTCAGTAAAATCATGCTGGAGTCACGGCTCCTGCTGAAAATATTTTAAAAAGATGGGACTTCCAATTTATAGGATCTTGGGTGGGATATGTCCAGAGAGCATGCGCCCAATGACATTTTCAACAAATGACGGAGTCTTGCAGATCCCCCTGTGCCCCGGGGACCACCACCTCCTTGGAGCAATCTAAATTTATATTGTTGGGCCTCATGGGCCTCCCCGCACCCCATGGACTGCAACCTCTCTGTGGCTACTGTCATATAAATTGGGCGGCCTCGCGGAACCCCCATACTCCGGAGATCACCACCTCACTGGGGTGATCTACATTTTTAATAGGGGGGCCTCACGCATCTCCAGGGTCCCGGGGACACCACCTCTCTAGGGTCAAATTCTTCTTTTTTAAATAAGCGTCTCCCCACCTGGGCCATTCTCGGTCCCAGGAACACCAGCTCCCTGGGGCAGGACCACCAACAACAAAGGAGGAGGGCTGCTCAACTCCCCTCCTTGAGCCATAGATGGCCCTGGGGACCGCCATCCCCTGGGGCCAGCTCCTGCAATGTCCTGGGATGCCAACCCCCAGGACATTGCTGTTTGCTGTGGCTTGGCCAGAGCTTTAATGCTTTGCCCTGTTACAGCAAACACTCTGCTTCCAGCAAGCAAGAGCGGGGAAAGGCTTTCTCTTGCTGAAAGCTGAGCATTTGTCTCTTTCTCTGCTCGCTCTAAAACGAGCAGAAAAACAGACCAATTGCCTTCAGACACAGGAGCTGCTTGTTTCAATAGCTCCATGTGTCTGAAAGCAATGCCGGCTTCCGCAGGAGGGCCTTCAGGCTCCCCCCCACCGGTCCCAGTGGAGAATGGGTGCCCTGGGGCCCCCACTGAAAGATGGCAAGGCCCCAGGGAATTGGGTCTTCATTTGTAATGGCCGGGCAATGGGAGATAGGGTCCTCGGGGCCGAAATCGGTCCAGGGAAGGTTTCCACATGGCCCCCTCTCCTGTTACTATTTAATTTTGAAACAATAGGTCCCTGGGTGATGGTGTCCCCAGGGCCAAAATTAGCCCAGGGATGGGGGCCAAAACTAGAAGCATGTAAATTGCTTAGAAGCCACACTCGTTTGGCCCCACTCCATATACATCAGCAGTATGCAGCATCTTCCCCCCCTTTTTTCAGGATGATGGACAGCTTACTGAAGGCAACATCAGTGCTTTTCCTGCCAAATGTGGAGACTTGTTCCTCATGCCTAGGAATAGGATTGACTCTCCACCAAACAAAGAAGCAGTTACTTTTGCAAAGTAAAATCATCCAAGTGTGTTTTCTCTGCAGTTCCACTTTGTAAAGTTATCTGGTAAAGCCATTTGAACAATCACATTGGCAAAGTCACAGACACACAAGGTCACTGGAGTCTTTCTCTCAGCATTCTTTACACAGATGTAGTGTACTAGATGCACTATACATGTTCCCAATAAGGTAGCATTTACTAATCAGTCATGAGAAAGTACTCCATTTAGCTAGAGTAGTTGCAAAAAAACGCTGACCTCTTCTTGGATAGATACGTATTGTAGGATTCACTCTATTGCGATGCTCATTTCACAGAAATAAAACCTTAAAGAGAAACAGTAGGAGATATAAACAAAACAGGTGCCTGAGTGGAACCTCCACTTTTGTAAAGTACTAATCCAACGAACGATATGCGTAGGTTAAAATGGTCCCTCGTATTAGCCAATCATGAATCTATGGCCAGTATAAGTATTGAGGTTGATAAGGCAATAACCGCCCTGGAACATGTGAACTTAGTTATTCCAGGGTCAAAGGAAATAACGGCTATCCATGATAATCTTTTTCTTATTATTAAGTCACATATTCAGAAGGCATGTAAGAAAAATAAAAAGGTACCTGATAGACCAGCTAATTGGTATAACCTTCAATGCAGAAAAGCTCGGCTATCCCTGGGTTTGGCCATCAAAAGTAGGGATATGGTAGCAATCAAAAGTGCCAGAAAGTTCTATAGGGAAAGCATATGCTTAGCTAAGAAATTATGGGATGAGTTGCATTGGTCTGAACTGAGAGAAGCTTGTAGGGCAAAAGACTCCAGACTTTTCTGGAACATTGTTAAATGGGGTAGGGGTGGTAAACAGACTGCCCTTGTAACAATGTCCCGGAGGAGGCTTGGGTTAACCATTTTAAACCCCAATATGCTGAAACACTACCGGACAGTGAGCGGGTTGAGATTATGGCTGTGTACTCCAATGAGAATTTTGTCAGCCTCAAAGAGGTAGAAGTGGCTTTATGTGCAGTGGCTAGGGGTAGGGCCCCGGGCTTAGATGGGGTCCCAGCGGATCTTTGTGTTAATGACAAGGATCGCTGGGCTAAATATATCTTCCTTTTGGTTAATGTCATTGCCCAAGGGGCTATGGTACCAACATCTTGGAAGGGTGCAATAATCATACCCGTATACAAGAAAGGCGATCGGTCGGTGCCCGGGAACTACAGACCGATAAGCTTGATTGCCACCATCCAAAAGGTGGTGGGGAGGATGGTCGTAAACAAGCTAATGGACTGGGTTGATGAGAACAATGCCCTATCCCCATACCAAGCTGGATTCCGGAAGGCCACCAGTACAGTGGACCAGGTGTTCCGCTTTACCTTGCTGCGGTGGGGAACAGTGGTGCTAGGCGAGGGTAGCCTGTATGTCGCTTTTGTTGACTTGCGGGCTGCCTTCGACCTGGTCCCAAGGAGTAAGTTATGGGTGGTCTTGAGGAACCTAGATCTACCGGAATATCTACTAACCATGGTTATGAGGCTAATTTTGCCAATATCCAGTGGGGTAGGAATGGAGAAGTTACGGCTGACTTCCCGAGTGAACGGGGAGTTCGCCAAGGGTGTGCGATGGCCCCCTTGCTTTTTTCTCTATTTATTAATGGGATAGTCGCTCGTATGTTGGCTGTTAGTGTAGATGCGCCCTCTTTGGCGGGCATCAAAGTTCCAATTTTGATGTTCGCTGATGACACCTTAATTTTGTCAAATACCCCAAGTGGCTTACAACGTGCTCTTCTTATTTTTGATGAATTTTGCGGGGAGCACGGATTGGAAGTCAATGTGGCTAAAACCAAGTTAATGACTTTCAACTGCCATCGTAGTTTTAGACCCAAAATATTAATGAGCAATTCTCTGTTAGAGGTTGTCAAGGCTTTCACTTATCTTGGCATTTACATAACTGACAATTTGAGATGGTCACAGCACATCGATATGGCGGCGCTAAGACATAGACAAATATCTGGTGCTCTGGGGGCGGAGCATAGAAAATCGAAGTCCAAACCAATTAAGCCAGTTTTGGAAGTTTATGAGGCCAAGGCGCTAGGGTCAGCTCTGTATGGGGCAGAACTGTGGGGCTTTGGGAAGTTACATTCAATAAAGAAATCGGAAAACAAGTTTCTTAGGGCATTTACTGGCCTACCTAAAAGTACCCCATTGCTCCCCCTTAGACTTGACCTGGGGAGGAAGGCAGCAGGGGATTTGTCGAGGCTACGACCTGTTCTATATTGGAGATGGCTTTGGACGACTCCGAGAGTTACATCATTACGCGGAGGGGTTCTTAGCTGTAATAAAAGCAGATATCTTCCATAGAATAGGATGGTTAAAAGAACTTATAAACCTGCTCTGTGAGCTTGGTCTCTAAACCCTATGGGAGAATCCTTTAGGAGAGGTCTTTCCGAGTAAAATAGCATTGAAAAGACTATATTGGGATTTTCTGGCCCTGCGAGATTGGAGAAAACCCGCTGCTGATTCTATGACGGGCCGCTTCTTGGAAGCCAAATTGTATCCTATGCTGGAAGACTATTGGGATAGTATAACAAAGCCAGGGGACAGGAAGCTCCTATTCCAAATTAGATCTGGTGCGCTCCCTCTTAGATCGTTTACAGGGAGGTGGAGAAGTTCTTCTAATATAGATTGCCCTGTATGTGGAGCCCCAAAAGAAAGCATAGGTCATTTTTAATTTTCCTGCAGGGCTTACGTCACTCCAAGACGAGTTTGGCTAGCCCCCGCATGTAGAAAGATAGGTACTACCAGTAGCCTAGCGGCTTTGAGAATTATTTGCACCAGCACTTCTATGCCACTAGTTATAGCAGTTGCCAAGTACCTGGGATGGGGATGGCCTATTAGACAGAGAATTGTGACCAAGAGCTTGCCCATATAAGCACCCTTTCCAGCAATCAGTGATATTAAGTAATGTTTTAGCATTGTAATGTATTAACCATGTATTCTATCTTTTTTAATGATTGTCAAGCAAAAAAGAGGTTTTTATTTAATGTGGTTTTTAATATATAAATGTCTGTATGTGCTTTTATGAGAATTTTACTCAAATAAAGCCTCTTTGATTTGATTTGTAAAGTACTAATCATCCTAACTTTGTGGGCATTGCCAAGGCAAAATGTAGCATCCTGCTTTCATTTCTTCTCTGTCCTTCTTTAGTGTCTGTCATTACTTGCTCAGCAGGCATCTATGATGTCACATAGTGTTCCAATTGTGTATGCTTGAAAGCAGGGACAGTTACATCTGAGGCTGAGCTGGAGTCCATCTGCTCCTGGTGGGGTTTCTAATATTGGATCTACTTTATTCTGTTTTATCTACCTGACCTGAATCTTATCTTCAATAAACCTAATCTGTTTCATATACTGGACTTAAGGACTTCAATTTTTTACACAAAACAAACGTGTTTTGTCTGCATTTCCACTGTGAAAAGTTATCTAAAATCCTTGATGGAGGTGTTTGCTTCCTTGCGTTTTTTTTCTATTGCAAGATCTCATACAGTGTTCGTGACAAGGGGGTTCTTTCTTGTCATCTACTGCCAGAGATCGTGTTCAGTGGTTGAGTGGCAGTGTGTGTACAAGTTATTACATTGGGTGTAAGTGGGTGTGTCAGTGGTTCTATGGATGATGTCGTCAATTATATAATTTCAGATGTCATCAGTGATGTCACTGACCAACTCATGAGTGATGTAAGGTGTGAGGTCATAGCAGTGCATTGTGGGAGCATAAGTTATAGTTAGCTCAGGTATCTATACCTACTGAATTTAAATGTTTTTGTACCAGGGAAATCTGCGCCTAACTATAATGCCCCGGTAACCTTTGTTTTTTTCAGTGAATTTCAAGGTTTTTTAAATTCCATTTCCTAACTATAACATCCCTGTAACCTTTGTTTTTTTAAGTGAATTTCTAAGGTTGTTTAGTTTTATTTCCTAGCTGTAACCTGTAACATTTTAGAGTGCGTGTGTGAGTGAGTGCATGAATGTCTCAGTGTGTGTGTGAGTGAGTGAATATCTCAATGTGTGTGAGTGGGTATGTGAGTGTCTGAGTGGGTCCGGGATTTGCTACAAAAGTGTCGCTTTGGTTTCTATGTGGGTGCATTAGTGTCAGGGTGGCTCAGTGCGTAAGTGTCTGAGTGGGAGAATGAGTATCTGAGTGGTTCTGTGAGTGGGTGTGAAAGTGCTTGAGTGGGTTTGCAAGTGCCTCCATGAGTTTGAGTAGGCATAGGCATAAAATTATCTGTTTGTGTAGTTTGAGGAATTTGGCAACTCTGGGTTCAGCTAAGAACAAGGAGATACTGGTAAACCCTGCTATGGAGTGGAATATTTGGCACGCTCATCATTTCTTGCATATGGGGAGCTCAACGAGATAGTGGTTGAGAAAGGGGGTGGGGCATTCAACCATGTCTCAGCAATCTGACTATGGGAAACTTACTTTACGTAACAATAGCAATTCTTGGATCCCAACTACCCTAAGCAGCCAAGGGAACTTCCTCACCCAATCCGTGCACCATGAGGGTCCTGGGCAGAGTGGTTGAGAAAGGGCCTGGACCTCTGATAAAGTCTAAGCAATTCTCAGCAAGCTCATTTCTGACCCATACTTTGCGTCGTTCCTGCTCATTTCTGGCCTGTTTTTTTTTTACTTTCTGCTAACTTGTTACCTTCATCTTGTCTAATTCTGACCAGTATTTTGACTTTTTCTCCTAATTTCTGAAGTTTATATGCCTCTTATTGCTAGTTTCAGACCTCTATTTTGCCTCATTTTGCTCGTTTATGATCTATATTTTGTCTCTTTCTGCTCATTGCTGGTCTTAATTGTGTCTCTTTCTGCTTGTTGCTGACCACTATTTTTCCTCTTTCTGCTCATTTTCGGCCTCTATTTTACCTTATCTTCTCCTTTCTTGTTAGGGTTTGTTCAATACAAGAGCTTGCCCTCTCGCTCTGCATTAGTTTAACCTGATATATGTGATCCCATCTCTTATAAGCATGCATTATGACAAGACTGGCACACGAAGGCAATATGATATTATTTGTGAGTTTGCTTTTGCTTTCAGGTAATGGGTATTGTATTGCCAAGGTTTGTTTATTCCTTTCCAGGCGCTTACTGACAGTTTGTATAGTATTGTGAAGGAGTCTTGCATACATAATGAAGTGCTGCACATTTCTCAAGGAACATCCTTTCAACGTGCAGCGCGAATGAACCCCACCGACCTCCGTCTATAAAAGCGTCCTCCGAGCAGTCACAGTTGCTTGTGCTCGTCAGAGGAAATCCCGCTTACCTCCTGAAGATCCTGCCCATGCGTTTCCTCCATTTCCTCATCCTCATTCAACTGCGAGACATCTTCCTGCTTTTGGCTCCCGGTCCAGCGCCGAACTCGGTCCTCTCATTTCCGGCACTCCAGCTTCCGATTTCTCCGCAGAACGGAACAACTTGCAAAGAGAAAAAGAAAACAAACAGTAAGGTTAGCGCGCTAACACATCAGCATCCATACAACTAAGTGTCAAGACCCTGGGTAAAGCAGACCTGCAGAATTCTTTGAAAGCATGAGGCACAGACTATTATACTTGGGATTCTGAGTGCATAAAGACTGTTGTTCCAAAGACTAAATTCCTTGGATTATTATTTACATTGAAACGTTGTGTTCTTGGGACCATTCCCTTCACGTGCATTCTGGCAAAGACTCTGAAGTTAACTCATTATTTATACATGCTGTGTACATAACAGCTAAAAGTGTTTATAGTCATTGGATCATTATTAAGACACAATCTGAAAGTGAGTTGGATACAGATTATCCTGTTCATGTACATGTTGTGAACCAAATTTAGTAACATATACTAAATGCAGTTGTTCTATTTTAGGTAGAAAATCGCTTTTATTGCAAGACGGTTTAAATCTGGTGAACAAAGAAACCAGAATCAGAGAGATATTTGATGAATCATACTGTGTTGAGATCATTCTTAGTTTAAGAGAGCTAACAGTGACATAATTGAATAGAATATTAATGTTATGTTTGCATTTATGTTTTTACTAGGTACAACAACCAGTTATCAGCGCATCTCCGTTGACGCAAGCTAAGAGCTGTGTTTCTCTCTCTTTTGTTATTTTGTCCACTTCCCCCTTCCCTTGAGTTCTTTACATTGCGCACTGCTTCTCAGGTCAGTGCAGCAAGATAAGGGGCTTGAGGGGGGGTACGAACTGTCATCAGCTTCCCATCAGAACCATCTGGATATTCAGGTGAGTCGGATCTTGACATTTCTTATATCTCTTTTACCTTTTTCTGCTCATAGCTGGCCTTTCTTTTGTCTCATTCTGCTAATTTTTGCTCTATATTTTACCTCTTCCTTCTCTTTGGTGACCTTTATTTTGCCTCTTTCTGCTGTTTTCTGGCTCTTGTTTGCCTCTTTCTGCTCATTGCTGACCTTAATTTCCTTCTTTCTACCTTTATTTTACTTTTCTGCTAGTGTTTATCTTTATTTTGCCTCTTTCTGCTAGTTTCTGACCTTCATCTTGCCTCTTTCTGCTCATTGCTGACCTTTATTTTACCTATTTCTGTTCGTTGCTGACCTTCTGACTCTTGGTGCTCATATCTGACCTTTTTTTGCCTCTTCCTGCTTGTTGCTGGCCTCTATTTTGCCTCTTTCTGCTCGCTGCTAAACTCTATTTTGACTCAATCTGCTTATTGCTGACCTTTATTTTCCATGTTTCTGCTGGGTTCTGACATTTATTTTGCCTTTTTGGGCTTGTTTCTGATCTTTATCTTGCTTCTTTTTGCTAGTTGATGACCTTTATCATGCCTCTTTCTTGTCGTTGCTGACCTTTATTCTGCTGTTTGCTGCCCACTTTTGACCTCTATTTTACCTCTTTCTGCTTGTTGCTGGCCTTTATTCTGCCTTTTGCTGCTTGTTTCTGACCTTTATTCAACTTTTTTGTCTCTTTTCTTCCTTTATTCTGCCCCTTTCTTCTCCTTGATGTCATTTATTTGGCGTTTTTCTGCTCATTTCTGATCTTTACTCTGCCTCTTTCTTCTTGTTTCTGATCTCTATGTTTCCTCTTCTCATTGCTGCCCTTTACGTTACCTCTTTCTGCTAGTTCTGACATCTATTTTGTCTCTTTCTGCTTGGTTCTGATCTCTATTTTGCCTCTTCCTCCTCGTTGCTGGCCTTTATTTTGCCTCTTACTGCTCTTTTGTGACCTTCATTATGCCTTTTTTCACTCATCCCTGATCGCTATTTTGCCTCTCTCTGTTGGTTTCTAACCTATATTTGCCTTTTCTGCTCATTGATTATCTCTATTTTGCCTCTTTCTGCTTATTGCTGGCCTCTAGATTGCCCCTTTGCTTTTTGCTGATCTCTATTTTGCCTCTATCTGCTCATTGCTGACCTTTATTTTGCCTCTTTCTGCTCCTTTCTAATCTCTTTTTTGCCTCATTCTGCTCGTTGCTGTCCTTTATTTTGCCTCTGTCTGCTCATTTCTGACCTTTAGTTTGCATGTTTCCACTCATTGCTGATCTCTATTTTGCCTTTTCTGCTCGTTTCTGACCTCTATTCGTCCTCATTCTTCTCATTTTTAATAGCTAGTGTGCCTTGTTCTGCTTATTGCATGCCTTTATTTTTCCTCTTTCTGCTAATTACTGACCACTATTTTGCCTCTTTCTGCTCATTCCTGACCTCTATTTTACTTTTTCTGCTCATTTCTGATCTCTGTTTTGCCTTTTTCTGCTCATTGCTGGCCTTTATTTTGCTTTTTTCAGCTTTCTCTGGTCTCTATTTTGCCTCTTTGTTCTAACTGCTGGCCATTATTTTGCCTCTTTCTGCTTGTTTCTTACCTCTATTTTGCCTCTTTCTCCTCGTTGCTGCCCTTAACTGTGACTCTGTCTGATCGCTCGTTTCTGAACTCTATTTGGCTCTTTCTGCTCATTTCTGACCTTTATTTTGCCTCTCTCTGCTCGTTGCTGATCTTTCTTTGACTTCTTTCTACTCTTTGCTGACCTTTAGTCCACCTCTTGCTGCTCGTTTCTGAGCTCTTTTCTGCCTCTTTCTGCTCATTGCTGACCTGTATTTTCTCTCTCTCTGCTAGTTTCTGACCTTTATTCTGCCTCTTTCTGCTTATTTCTCACCTTTATCTTGTCTCTTTCTACCTGTTGCTGACCTTTATTCTGCATCTTGCTGCTCATTTATGACCTCTATTTAGCCTCTCTCTACTCATTGCTGATCTTTATTCGGCCTCTTTTTGCTTGTTTCTGATCTCTATTTGGCCTCTTTATACTTACTGCTAGCCTTTATTTTTCTTCTTTCTGCTAATTTCTGACCTCTATTTTGCCTCTTTCTGCTAGATTCTGAGTCCTTTTGTGCCTCTTTCTGTTTTTTTTATCTGTTTTTGCCTCTTTCTCCTAATTTCTGGCCTTTATTTTGTCTTTTTCTGCTTTTGTCGCGGACCTTTATTTTGCCTCTTTCTGCTCATTGCTGATCTCTATGTTGCCTCTTTGCTCTCTTTGCTAACCTCCAGTTTGCCTCTTTCTGCTTGTTGCTTACCTTTATTTTCCCTATTTCTGCTCATTGTTGACCTTTTTTCCCTTTTCTGTTCTTTTGTGACCTTTATTCTGCCTTTTCTGCTCATTTCTGAACTTTATCTTACCTCTTTCTGCTCATTGCTGACCCTTATTTACCTCTTTCTGCTCATTGCTGACCTTTATTCTGCCTCTTGTTGCATGTTTCTGACCGTTATGTTGCCTCTTACTGCTCGTTTCTAACCTTCATTATGCCCTTTTCCACTGTTGCTGCGCTAGACGACAGCTTTTTTAACTCTTTTAACTGTGCTCTGAACCTTAGTTGTATCTGCCGCCTGCTCTTATTTTCCTCTTCAGTTGCTGCTAAGAGCTTTTATTCCTCTTGCTGAAACCTTTTGCATTTTGCACATTGTTTTACCTGTTGGCTGCACTTACTTGTTCTCCTATCTCCACCTCCCCAGTCTGACGCGGCTTGGACGTTTGTTCAGAGGGAGGCCGACACCCCCCCTTGCTGGCTCTCACTTACAGCTTGGTGGGCGGAGCTCGGTGATTCTTTTCGCGCCGGCCAGCCTTTTTATTCAATGCTGAGGCGGAAGCGCGCAGCAGGCACACCGGTGGCGCGCTGAAGGCGTGCCAAAGGCAAGCCCTTCTGCGGCCGTCTGTGCCAGTACGAGACACGGGGCATGTCATCTTGTCCAAATATACTTCTACTCTGCAGTCAGTCTCCTGCATAAGGCCCCTAAGAAACTATATCCGATTGAGGGTCAACTATCGCTAAAACTGCAGTCCTTAGGGCTTTTAAACGCCAAGCCCCAATTTTGGTAGTTGTCCAATGTCACCCTCCTCAAGCACAGGCAGAGGTCCAGTCAAAGACCTTGATATTATGTACCTTAATACTCGCTCCCTGGTTAAACACCAGTTAGAAATTTGTAATACCCTAGATACCGACGCACCGGATTGCCTGCTACTCACTGAGACCTGGCTCACAGAGGAGTCGTCAAACGACATCCTGGCAGCCCTTCCCGATAACTATTATATCCTACATGCAGACAGGCAGTTAGGAATGAGAGGGGGAGGAGTGGCTGCAATTCTAAAAAAAGAACTCTTCGCCGCTGCTCTGCCTCATCTGGAAATTTTATCAGTAGACTCTCTTGTAATTAAATTCATTCTACAGGGTAGCACGCTGATCTATATGATTTCATACAGACCCCCCGCTACAATATCTGACTTTTCCAAAACCTTTGCTAACTACATTGTGTCTCTGATCACTGACTATGATAAGGTAGTGATTATAGGTGATTTGAACTACTGAGCCAATGAGATTGGCTAAGGGAAAATCTTCCAGGGAGCTTTCTGAGTCCCTTGCGTGCCTAAACCTTAATCAAGCTATTGACACCCCCAGGCACATTAAGGGGCCGATTATGATTGCGGACGGACTTGAGTCCGTTCGCGATCACCGAGGATGAGGGAACGTCCGCATGGGCTGCGGCGTTCCCTCCTGTGCAATTAGGATGTGACCTCCACCCTGGCGGTCACATCCTCATTTTTAACATTGCGGCGGGTGCGGCTTCAAGCTGCACCCGCAGCAATGTTAAAAATGCACGCATTGCATTTGTATGTAGAAAGTAGCAGGCACCGCGCGGTGCCTGCCGCTTTCTGCATACAGATGCAGGGGGGTACCACAGGTACCCCCCATGTGCACCCCCCACCCCCCTTTACCTAGAGGGCCTGCAACGGGCCCCCGCAGTAAAGATCTGTATGCTTTTCCACGGCGGAAAACCCGCTGCGGAAAAGCATGTGATTCCCTCCATCCTAATATGGCTGGCGGTGTCTGATAGACACCGCCAGCCATGTTAGTGCTTTTCTGCCGCAGTCGGAAGGCAACTGTGGTGGAAAAGCTGCAGACGGAATTCAAGACCCACCAGCCATCCTAATTTGGCGGTGGGTCTTTGGAGGCTCCGCAGCGGTTTTCCCGCATCCTCCGGGCCGGCGGTGGCTTCCGCCGGCCCGGAGAATGCGGGAAAACCACGATCCGAATCGGCTCCTTAGTGTCACATCCTCGAACAAGTGTGGTCATTCAATGTTAACTTGACTAACTTGGCAGTACAACCCTGCGCTTGGTCTGATCACTATGTTATCAGTTTTTATTTGCTTGCTCCTTCGCTGGCTTCTAACCCCTTTCATTCAAAAAGCACTTTTAGAAACTGAAATAGGGTTGAGCTGGATGAACTAATAGAAACTCTGTCTAGGGAGCAGCCGATATCAGAAGGTAACCCAGATAACTGGGAGAGCGAGATTGCTGACTGGCAAAGGAAGGCCTTTAATCTCCATGCTCCTTTACAGGCCAAAACCTACCGCCCTAGGCAGCATGAAGCTGCCAAATGGTTTAACGAAAATCTTAAAACCATTAAACTCCAAGTACGCCAAGCCTAGCGGAAGTGGAGGAAAACCTACAAAACGCAAGACAAACTTGATTACACCACCAATCTTCATCAGTATAAGAAGGCTATACTACAGGCTAAGAGAGCCTTCTTCACGAACAGGGTACTCGATTCCGATAATGGTTCGAAAGAAATCTTCAAGATAGTAAAAGAACTCTCTCACCCAAGCCTTGTGACCCCTTCCTTTGTGCCTAGTCAGGTACTTTGCAATGACCTAAACTCCTTTTTTTAGATAAAATAAAGAAAAATCAAAATTCCATTGCCCCTACCAACTATAGCTCCAAAATTAACAGGAACATCCCAATCATTGTGTTCCTAACTCCCTACCCTTGATGGATAAAAATGTTTTTTGGCCCTCGTAGTTAAGATTAAATCAGGCTCACCTAAGGAGGACTGCCCCATTTACGTATCAAAAGTAATTTATCGGTCCTTCCCTTAGATCTTCTCAAATTTCTGAACCACTATCTGTCCCTTAGCATTGTTCCACTTGCTTTAAAAAAACAGTGGTAGTTCCCCATAAAAAAAGCAAGGCATGGACCCCAATAAATTAGAGAATTACAGTCCCATTTCTCTTCTTCCATTCCCGGGGAAAGTGTTGGAGACCCATGTGGTCACTTGCCTTAGCTCTTTTCTGGAAACCACTAAATTCCTGGACAACCATCAGGCAGGCTTCCGTCCCGCACATTCCACCGAAGCATTGATTATATCAGTACTGGATGACCTCAAGGGACAGGCCGACATGGATCACACTCAGGCCCTGATCCTACTTGACCTGTCCGCGGCGGTTGACACTGTGAATCACAAAATTTTGTTGGAGCGCATTGCCACAGCGGGTCTTGGGGGCTCTGCATTAGCCTCGTTTGGCTCATTTTTGCAGACCCGTAAACAGTCAGTGTGGCTATCACGCTGCAAATCTAGAATGGTAGACCTGAACTGTGACGTTCCTCAGGCTCCTCCCTTTCGCCAATTCTGTTTAATATCTATATACGCCCCCTGATCTCAGGTCTACGTCAGATGGATGTAAAAATCTTCAACTACGCAGACAGCATGCAGCTTATTTTCACCCTCGTAAATTCTACAGAATCTAAGGACTTTGTCAAGAGGTCTATGCTGCATGTCAAAAAGTAGATAAATGAAAATCAACTGAAGTTAAATTCAGAAAAAACGAGATCATTGTTCCCCACAGCAAACCTGATTACTGGACCCCCTCCTATTGGCCCCCTGATCTAGGTATGGCACCCACTCCAAACTCTGCTATAAAAAGTCTAGGTCTTCATATTGATGCTGGCCTCTTCATGATTGGCTCAGTGACATCTGTATGCTTTGTCCAATTGGGCAAACTGCGCAAGATCAGATTTTTTTTTAGTAAAGAGGCCATCACCCAAATCGCTATAGCTCTAATCCATTCCAAAATCGATTATGGGAATGCTTTCCCTGCTTCCCTCAGGCTTGAGGGAGACTATCTCCAGTTCAGAAAACAGCTAAAGACCTGGTTTTTCATCATGGCAAAATAATTAGTTGTCTCGAGCTTAAAGCTGCACTCTTCCTCAGCGCCAAGAAACCTGTTGGTGTATGTGCACTATACAAATGCCCATGTAACATAACATGCAACATAACATAACATTACTGATCGCTGTTTTGGCTCTCTCTGTTAGTTTCTAACCTATATTTGCCTCTTTCTGCTCATTGATGATCTCTATCTTGCCTCTTTCTGCTCATTGCTGGCCTCTAGTTTGCCTCTCTGCTTGTTGCTGATCTCTATTTTCCCTCTACCTGCTTATTGCTGACCTTTATTTTGCCTCTTTATGCCCCTTTCTAATCTCTTTTTTGCCTCTTTCTGCTCATTTCTGTCCGTTATTTTACCTTTCCTGCTAGTTTCTGATCTCTATTTTGCCTCTTTCTCCTTGTTGCTGCCCTTTACTTCGCCTCTTTTTGCTCATTTCAGTTCTTTATTTAGCCTCTTTCTGCTCATTGCTGGCCTTTACTTTGCCTCCTTCTGCTTGTTTCTGACCTTTATTTTTCATGTTTCCGCTTATTGCTGATCTCTATTTTGCCTCTTTCTGCAAGTTTCTGACCTCGATTCGTCCTCATTCTTCTCCTTTCTGATAGCTAGTGCACCTCTTTCTGCTCATTGCTGGCCTTTATTTTTCCTATTTCTGCTCGTTGCTGACCACTATTTTGCCTCTTTCTGCTCATTTCTAACCTCTATTTTACTTCTTCTGGCTCATTTCTGATCTCTGTTTTGCCTCTTTCTGCTCATTGCTGGCCTATATTTTGTTTCTTTCTGCTCTTTTCTGATCTATATTTTGCCTGTTTGTTCTAATTGCTGGCCGTTATTTTGCCTCTTTCTGCTTGTTTCTGACCTCTATTTTGCCTCTTTCTGCTTGTTTCTGATCTCTATTTTGCATCTTTCTCCTCATTGTTGCTCTTTATTCTGTCTCTGTCTGCTCTTTTCTGACCTCTATTTTGCTTCTTTCTGCTCATATCTAACCTTTATTCTGCCTCTTACTGCTCGCTTCTGACCTATATTGTGCCTTTGGGCACCTCGGGAGGTAGTAGGAGCCAGCCCTGGGGTGTGACAGTCCCCAGGGCCGTAAATGGCTCAATGAGGGGGACTGTGCAGTCTCCTTTCATTTTTATTTAAGCCCCAGTGAGGTGTTGGTCCCCAAGGGGCAGCAATGGCCCACCTTCATTATTTTCTTTGGGCCCCAAGGAGGTGGTCTTCCCTGAGTCTATGCGTGGGCTGTGTGGGCCCCACTGCATTCATTTTACATTGTTTGCCCTGGGGAGGCGGTTGTATCTGGGGCTGGAGGTGGGCAGTGCGGGCCCCATCGCATTTTTTTAATACAATTCCCTGGGAGTTGGTGGTCCCACGGGCGGGGAGTGCCACAAGGGCCTCCCCCGCATACAATAAAAAAACAGAAAGGGATGTCTCCTCTCAAAATCCGTTCCAGGGACGAGGAGTGAAGGTAAAACAAGAAATCAGAACAGTCCCTTTTGCTGACTAGAGAAAAAGGATAGTGCTTACTCATATAGTGCCGCCATAACTCAAGAGATCTTTACAATTAGAGCCACTCTTAACAGTTGTCACAAAATATAGAGAAAACAATTCAGATAAACATTTTCAATGATTTATTAAAAAATACACAATATAAAGCATCAATAACTGTGCCACAGTACGAAGTAAAAAAGAGTGTCAGCATCATACAGAAATGATGTACATCTCTACAATGTCCACAATACAAAATATTAAAAACAGCAAAAGATTTAAAAACAAGTTGTCGACGCAGCGTTTCAGTTTCTAAGTTGACACCTTCATCAGGACAGGGTTCTATGCAATAAAGAAACAGTGAATTAACACAACATTTTCTATGTTCTCACAAACTAGATACATAAACAACCCATTACTCTTTTTTTTACATCTTATCAGGTATTTCACAGTCATCTTCTGTTAATGGAGCAAAAGGGCATATTTCTCACAAATCTATTTCATTCTAATGAGAGGAACTTTATTTAAAACGCATTTACAACAGCAATCAATTACATTGTGGCACAACACACAGTGGCAATTAGATCCCCTGAGCTACGCGGAGAGTTCTCATGGAGGGTACTATGTAGTACATTGCTTAAATCATGGCAGTTCAAGTGTGAGAGTAGTTTTGCTGTCATTATAAATGTGCAGCTTGTGATTTCTTTGGACTTACTTAAAAAAACGGACTCTCGGGAGGTAGTAGGAGCCAGCCCTGGGGTGTGACAGTCCCCAGGGCCGTAAATGGCTCAATGAGGGGGACTGTGCAGTCCCCTTTCATTTTTATTTAAGCCCCAGTGAGGTGTTGGTCCCCAAGGGGCAGCAATGGCCCACCTTCATTATTTTCTTTGGGCCCCAAGGAGGTGGTCTTCCCTGAGTCTATGCGTGGGCTGTGTGGGCCCCACTGCATTCATTTTACATTGTTTGCCCTGGGGAGGCGGTTGTATCTGGGGCTGGAGGTGGGCAGTGCGGGCCCCATCGCATTTTTTTAATACAATTCCCTGGGAGTTGGTGGTCCCAAGGGCGGGGAGTGCCACAAGGGCCTCCCCCGCATACATACATACAATGCCCTGGGGAGGTGGTGGTCTCCAGAACTTGCATAAGCCTGTGAGCCCTCTTCTATTTTTATGACATTCCCATGGGACCTGGCCCTCCCATGGATGATTAAAAAGCAAGTGCAGGACCCTAGCTTGCTTTTTTCAATGTATTCCTGTAAATTTGTAACTATTGCGATTTCACTGGAAGTTTTTTTTTAACCCTTTCTTGGCCTTGCAAGGTCATGTGATGTAAATCCCATAGCCCATAATGGGATTTATATTTTGGCAAACAGGATATCCTTTACCGTTGTGGTGGAGTAACCCATCCACCAAAATCTAAATCATGCCCTTAGTGTGTTCTTCCCTGTTGCCAGGAGATTTAAAAATGCTCCCACTGGACGGGAGCAAACAGATGTTTCCTTGCCTGTGGTACTGCAGGCCGGGAAACTTCTGTGTCCCTGGGGTGCACTCCGCAGAACACAACAAGTGAGCCGGCCCTGGGGGATAGGATTCCTGAGGCCATTAAAGGCTTATAGAGGGGGGCTGTGTGGCCCTCCTCTCCTTAATAAATACATTAAGCCCGTGGATGGGGTCTCCAGGGCCAAAAATGGGATTAGGGAGTGGGGCTGCACACCCTTTCCCCTTCAATATACCCAGTCCGGTACAACCGAGTCATAAGTAATTAGGTAAACAAAGGTGAAAACGAAGAAAAGGGGGCAGGGTAGAAACACCCTGACCCCCCTAGGCCTGCTCAGGGGGTCCCACAAGGACCCCCAAGGCCCAAAACAAATATATATATATTTTTTTTAATCGAGGGATACGTGTATGGTATGCGTACACTGCAGATCCCCCCCAAAAAAATTAAGGCACCACTCTGCAAACATGCCCCCTGGTGCGTTTGCAGAGGGGAAACTAATTCCCTTTGAATACCGTGGGTCCCTGGGGGCCAAGTAGCCCACCAAGAAACTTCAGTATGCGTGTAAAGAGGCCACACCCCTTTTAACACCTCTCTGCAAGGCAGCCCCCTGGCGCATACTGGAAGTTCCTGGTGGGCTAGTTGGCCTCCAGGGACACCCAGTATTTAAGGGGAATTAGTTCCCCCTCTGCAAACGCGCCAGGGGGCGCGTTTGCAGAGTGGTGAAATCTGTCTCCCCAAGCCCTGCCCCCTCCCTGCACCACTCTGCAAATGCGCCCCCTGGCACGTTTGCAGAGGGAGAAGTAATTTCCCTTGAATACTTGGCGTCCCTGGGGCCAACTGGCTTACCAGGTACCTCCAGTAAGCGCCACGGAGCTGCTTTCCAGAGTGCTGTAAAAAGGTGCGTGGCCTCATTACACCTTTCTGCAATGCAGCTCCCTGGCGCATACTGGAGGTTCCTGGTGGGTTAGTTGGCCCCCAGGGACCCCAAATATGCAAGGGGAATGTGTTCCCCCTCTGTAAACCCGCCAGGGGGCTGCGTTGCAGAGAGGTGTAAAAGGGGGCATGGCCTCAGAACACCTCTCTGCAACTCAGCCCCCTGGCACATACTGGAGGTTCCTGCTGGGCTAGTTGATCCCCTGGGTCCACCAGTATGCAAGGGGAATTAATTCCCCCTCTGCAAACGTGCCAGGGTGCTGCCTTGCAGAGAGGTGTAAAAAGGGGCGGGCCTCATTACACCTCTCTGCAACGCAGCCCCCTGGTGCATACTGGAGGTTCCTGGTGAGCTTCTTGGCCCCCAGGGACCCCCAGTTTGCAAGGGGAATTAGTTCCCCCTCTGCAAATGGGCCAGGGGGCTGCGTCGCAGAGAGGTGTAATGAGGCCACGGCCCTTTTTACACCTCTCTGCAACGTAGCCCCCTGGCGTATACTGGAGGATCCTGGTGGGCTATTTGGCCTCCAGGGACCCCAGTATGCAAGGGGACTTAAACCCCCAACTTAGAACGCGCTACGGGGCGCGTTTGCACAGTGCTGAAGGTAGGGGGTGGGGCTTGAGGTGTTATGTGTGCAAACATGCCCTGTGGTGTGTTTTAAGTTGGGGAATTAATTGTTCTTCAATCCAGAGGTCCCCTATTGGCCAACTAGTCCAACAGGTACCTCCATTAACGGCTACGGAGCTGCGTTACAGAGTGTTGTAAAAAGGGGGTGTGCCCTCTGAACACCTCTCTGCAACACAGCTCCCTGGCACATACTGGAGGTACCTGGTGGGCTGGTTGGCTCACAGGGGACCTCAGGATTGAAGAGGATTTAATTCCCCAATCTAAAACACGCCACAGGGTGTGTTTGCACATGTCACCTAAGGACCCGCCCCCTTACTTCACTATTGAGCACAACATTCCTCTAAAATCAGCGGAACTATGAATTCCAATTTACTCACCTGTTATCATGAGAGACGTCAGTGCTGCATCTTTGAGCCCAGTACGGACCCTGAAAAGTAAATCTATGCGTACTTACCAGTAACTTGTATTTCCTTCCATAGGAATCTATTGTGTGGTTTTCACCAGAAAAGTTTCTAAGCGTCTATTTTTGAAACGTACAAATATTCCTCTAAAATTATCTGAGCTACAAATTCCGATTTACTCACCAGTTATCAGGAGAGACCTCAGTGCTGCATCTTTCAGCCCACTACTGCTCCTGAAAAGTAATTCTAACCATACTTACAGTAGCTTGAATTTCCTTCCATAGGCTAACATTGACTGGTTTCACTTGGAAATTCTTCTAAGTGTGGAGTTTTGGAACTTAAAAAAATTCCTCAAAAATCAGCCGAACTACGAATTCGATTTACTCACCTGTTATCAGGAGAGACCTCAGTGCTGCATCTTTCAGCCCACTACTAATCCTGAAAAGTAATTCTGCTCATAGTTACAGTAACTTGAATTTCCTTCCATAGGCTAACATTAACTGGTTTCCCTTGGAAATTTTTCCAAGCATGGAGTTTTGGAAATTTAAAAAAATCCTCAAAAATCAGACAAACTACGAATTCCGATTTACTCACCTGTTATCAGGAGAGACCTCAGTGCTGCATCTTTCAGCCCACTACGATCCTGAAAGGTAGCTCTAACCATACTTACAGTAACTTGAATTTCCATCCGTAGACTAACATTGACTTGTTTAGTTTGGAAATTCTTCAAAATGTGGAGTTTTGGAACTTTGAATATTTCCTTTAAAATCAACCGAACTACAAATTCCGATTTACTCACCTGTTATCAGGAGAGACCTCAGTGCTGCATCTTTGAGCCCAGTACTGATCCTGAAAAGTAATTCTAACCATACTTACCAGTAACTTGAATTTCCTTCCATAGGAATCCATTGTCTGGTTTTCACCAGAAAAGTTTCTGTCTATTTTCACAAACTAAAAACATTTCTAAAAAATCGCCTGTATGACTTAAACACATTCTTTCAACTGTTTACAGGAGATGCACCAGTGCTGGAACCAGGATCCACTACTGAGTAAGAAAAAGTAGTGATAACACTACTTACCTTCTAAGTGAATTTCCTCCCATAGGATAACATTGGTGATTCTATGTGAAAACATGTCTGTGTCAACTTTTAAAATACAATAATATTCCTTAAAAATCACTACTGTAACTAAAACATTTTTACTCAACTGTTTACAGGAGATGTCCAAGGACTGAATCTAGGATCCAATCCTCTGGTTAGAAAAGTAATCCATAAAGTAACTAATTGCATTTAGCTAGAAAAACACATTGAGGTCAATGTTGCATTGTGTTTGAAATTGTGTTTCCCATTGCAACAACTGTAACTACTTTACTTAAAAGTCTATCGCCTATTTGCAAAGAATTTAAACTGAAGTAATTCATTCTGAGAAAGTATATTTTGTAATGTAATGTATAATGTAATTACAATGTAATTTAAAAAACAATATCTAAACATAAATATTTTAAAAAATTTAGTAAATCAGTATAAAAAAATATAACAATTAATACATTATAAAAATTGTCAATTTCAAAACCTTTGAAATTCACTGAAAAAACAAAAGGTTTCAGGCCTGATATAGTGAGGAATTAGCATTTAAAAAACCTTTGAAAGCCCAGGTTTACACCAGAACATTTTAACGCTGTCCTTGTAAATATGCCCATTACAGACTCCTTATTTTACCATAAAAAAAAATATCACCTACTACTAATTTGTATTCTTCCTCTGGATCCCATCCCATGGGCGTATATTCAACCGTGGTGACTGTGGGTGGAGGCCCAAATGCCCCTACGGTGCTAGTCAGCCCCCTGCATCCTTCGGAAGCCAGCAATACTTTTCCACACGGGGACATGCTAATATGCAGCTCCCTGTGGGGAAAAGCATTCTGCTTGCATTTTAAAAGAGAGAGTAGGTGTTTCTCTTTTCAAAATGCAAACCAAGTTTGCTATGGCAGGTCAGGAGCCTCGGCTCTCAACCTGCCATTGCAAACAGCAGTGTTGAAAAAACCTTCCAGTAAAACAACAAAGGATTTTGAAGTCCATTATCGCCATTTTAGCTGTAGTTTGCTGCAGTTAAAGCAGCGATAAATTTAACGCTGACCTTGTAAATATGCCCCTAAATTTTGGAATGTCGACAATCCCATCTCCCATTTAAATAGGCATGAAGTTTTTAATGAAGTGCACACTGTGAATCGTGAAGCAACACTGTCTAATTGTGATTGATAAAGAATTGCCCATTGTTGAGTACAGAGTAGGTAAATTGTACGTGGGGTTTTGTAACGTCAGTGGCTATTTTTTGAGCCCTCTCTTGAGCTTAATTCGAAGAATTTTGCTCGTAATGTACATAGGGGCAGATTTACAAGTCTCTTGCGCCACTATTGCATCACTTTTAACATGGGAAAAGTGACGCGAAAGTGGAGCAATGGGCGTGTAAATCTGCCCCACAGTGTTCTGTCATCTCAGTTTGCTTTCCCCTTTGTCATGTAGAGGATCCTGGGTAAATATAACTGCTTCTGTAGAGCCAGTAACTTTCAACCCTACCCACAAACTGCTTACTGCCTGTTACCATAGTACCAGTTCATGGGACACCTAACTGAGCACACAGGTAACAAGTTCAGAAAACAATGTTGCTAATCCAAACAGTAAGTGTGCTGGACTTTTTAAAATTTTCAATAGGAACCGTTAATCGCAGCTACAGACTCTGGTAAAGAACTGGTAAAGAGTTAGACTCAGTATTATACTTCTAGTTATAAACATAATTTCTACTTTTAATTGTTAAATCTTCTCTAAGCCTATGATTATCACTCTAAATAATAGTGAAATGTCTGAAAAAGAAGACGTATACACTCATTTTTTTTTATTAAAAGAATTTTTTTTTTTCCTCCAACAATTGTCTTAAATCATAGCACAGCTTAATATAAACAGCCAAACAAACTGGAAATTTACATACATTGATAAATCATATACAATACAATGGGCTAATTACTTTACAATATAAACAAGCCATCAGAGGAGACAATAAGAACCCAGAAAAGGACTAACAGTTCGAAAAAAAAGTAACAAGTAAATAAGCATGCAATGGATAATCAATTATCATTATTGCACCAATCCCTCCTTCCATCTCGGTACAGGATCCCAAATTCTCAGCCCTAACTGCCTCCCTCTCCTACCTTTCCGTGCATAAATTCCTTTTTCTAAATTATAAGCAGCCAGGAGACTTGCCAGCCATGTTTGTAATGCCGAGGGTATTTTATCCAGCCAAGACCTAGCTATAGCAAGTCTGCAGACTGCCATAGCAACAAACATAAACTCTTGGTGGGGGATATCGGAATCTGGGCTTACCCCCAAAAGTATCAGGGTCGGTGTAAGTACAACTTGAATTCCCAAAGATCTAACAAAAAATAACTCTATATCTCTGATAAGCGTGTAAAGTTGGGGGCAGGTGGCGAAAATATGTACAATGTCTGCTTCTGGTAAGTTACAACGTGGGCAATTAATCACTGAGGTACCGCCCCATTGTGCTATTCTGGCAGGGGTGAAATAGATGGAATATATTGTTTTGTAGTGCTGTGCCTGAAGGGAGGCTGAGCAAAGAACCGTACAACCCAAGTCTAACGATTCCTGAAACCAGTGTGTCTCAATGCTCAGTTTCTCAGCCCATTTTTTACCGTATTTACATAAATTGTCTGATTTCCCTGCTGCCAGGCATGCATAGAACCTGCAAATAGCACAATCACCTACTTTTTCTATTTTGTCCAATATTTAATTAATGCCAAAACCTGCAGACACACCCTGTTTATTACTCAAGAAACTGCTGACCTGTAGGTATTTAAAGACTCTTCTGCTATCTATACATTATTTAGTAATTAAATCCATAAACTGTACAACCCCTCCTGGTCCCATAATGTCCCCAATCTTGACGATCCCCTTATGGGTCCAGCCTGACATAGCTGAGTCTGCGAAGACCGCCTCTGGAAAGGATCTGTTTTTGTACAATCGAGTATACCTATTAAATCTGCCCATCCCAAATTTTTTCAAGAAGGCAGTCCAAATCTTAACGGCAGCACAAACTGTCTTAAACCTGGTCCTTTTGTAGTATGCGAAACCAGTGCAATTTAAAAAACAGTTCTCTACCTCTATACCCAAAACCACTGCATAGACATCGGTAGACATACTAGTAATCCTTTGGTCCCCTCCACCACCTCCGATCATCCCCTGCATGTACTGTAGAGCCGCCGCCCTATTTTATAACCTAAAATCCGGTGCTCCCCACCCTCCTCTATCTCTTGGGAGGGTAATAAACCTATATACCCTCCTTGTTTTGCCATGTGCCCAAATAAACCTATTAAAAATTAACTCAAGTGCCTGAAACCATCTAGCCTCAAAGTATAACGGGATTGCCCTGAAAACATAAAGAAATTTGGGCAAAATTAACATCTTAATAACATTAGTGCAACCAACTAAAGATAGGTGAAGGTTATTCATTCTCTCTAGGTCTGTTCTCACTCTCACCATTAAAGGGGCCATATTCTGCTCCACCACCCTGTCTAAATCTGCAGGAACCTCGACCCCTAGATATATTGCTGAGCTAACGACCCGACTATCATTACAGAGTGCATAAGAATTTTTCACTAGGTGGGTCTTAGCCTCATTGAGCCTATAGCCTGAGACCCGGCCAAATTGCCTGGCTACCGATTCCACCTCCCTAATAGCTAGAGTAGGGTTAGATGTTAGAATCGCCACGTCATCCGCATAAGCCAATGTTTTAAACTCCTTGCCATTTACACCCAGTGGGGGGATATTAATGTTAGCCTCCAGACTGCGCAACAAGGGGTTCATATAGAGTGCAAACAACAGAGGGGAGGAAGGGCAGCCTTGCCTTGTCCCCCTGCTAATTTTGACTAAGGCAGAATATCCTCTGTTAACTCTAATACTGGCTGTTGGTTCTCTAAAGAGAGACTGGATAGCTTTAATATGTCCCTCCCCCATACCATACTACCTCATTACTCTCCACAAGTAGTCCCAGGAAACCCTATCGAACACCTTTTCTGAGTCTAAAAATAAAGCTGCCATAGGGTCTCCCGGGACTCCTAATGCATCGAATAATGTAACTTCTTGTCTGATATGCTGGGTGGTACCTTTACCTGGAATGAAGCCATGTTGCGACAGACTTACCGAGCTCTCAATAATTCTAGCTAGTCTTTTGGCAAGTATTTTGGAAAAGTTCTTGGCATCGAAGTTCCATAGAGTAATTGGTCTATAAAACCCAGGTGCCAGGGGGGGGTTTCCCTTTCTTCAGGATTACTATGATATTCGCCCCGCCAAAATTGACTCTCCTCATTGTTCCAGTGTCAGAGTAGTAAAGATATCAGGGATCAATGCTGCTTGAAAAACTTTGTAAAATTCTACAGGGATCTGATCCGGCCCCGCAGATTTACCAGAGGGTAGGCTACCCATGGCTGATGTAAGTTCCTCCAGTTGAATTGGCAGATCTAGAGCCAGCTTCTCTTCCTCAAGCAGGATTGGCGGTGGGATGTTACTCAGATACTCTGATGCGTCTGCAATCTCGTTTCCCTCATCTAAGCTATAAAGAACCGTATAAAACTGTATAAGTGGTACAATGGGCTTGTTAATCTGCCCCACAGTGATCTGTCGTCTCAGTTTGCTTTCCCCTGTGTCATGTAGAGGATCCTGGGTAAATATAACAGCTTCTGTACAGCCAGTACCTTTCAACCCTACCCCCAAACTGCTTACTGCCTGTTACCATAGTACCAGCTCATGGGACACTTAACTGAGCACACAGGTCACAAGTTCGTCACACAATGTTGCTAATCCAAACAGTAAGTATGCTGGACTTTTAAATTTTTTCCATAGGAACCTTTAATCATAGCTACAGACTCTGGTAAAGAACTGGTAAAGAGTTAGGCTCAATATAATACTTCTAGTTATAAAAATCTTTCTACTTTTAATTGGTAAATCTTCTCTAAGCCTATGATTATCACACTAAATAATAGTGAAATGTTGTCAGAAAAAGAAGACGTATACAATCATTTTTTTATTTACTTTTATTAAAACAACAATGATTAAATAGAAACGTAACTTTAACATAACAGTATAATGAACAAAATGTGAAATGGACTCCAATGGTAGGAGGGTAGGTAACCTGCAAAACAAAAATGAAAATAAGTCTTTAAAATTAGATCCATGTGACTGAATGAGGTCGAAGATCACAAATTAACATAACACTTGGCAATATTGCTTATTTGCATGTGTGCAGTGTGTCTGATACATCCCACCCCTCTCATAGGCCCCGTTAAAGAGGTGTCCATAGGGAAGTGCCTGCTGGGTCAGATCTGCAGTACTGTCCAGCAGGTCTTTAAAATGATTCAGAGATGAGACAGAATTAGGTGAGAGATCACTTCATTATGCAGGACAATATTGTTTATTTGCAACACGTTTAATTGGAGGCATTGTGTATCTAGGCTGCTCTGCTTACCTTTTGGAAACACTGTTTTCAGCAGCAGTGTTCACAACTTGAAGTCTGCTTTGGTTCTTTACTGCAGACTGTAGTAAATACAGCCTTCATTTATTTATGTACAGAGTGGTCAGCTGCGTCCATAACTTGAAAAGAGAAAGAGAAACAATGTGAGAGAGAGGGAGAGAGAGAAAGAGAGATACAACAACATTGAAAGTGTGAGAGAGAGAAAGTAATAGATGGAGCAGGAGAGGTAGTGTTTATACTGGAGAAAGTCTTCGTAGCTCACCTTTTTGCCTCCAATGTGTGTCCAACCACATGCTGGTTCATAGGGCACCCTCAAGTTTAGTGATCTGAAAGATAGTATAGAGTTAGTAATAGCAGAGTACATACAACTGCACACGTATATTTCTGCGTTATACCTTTGGACCCTCAGGGTACTGTATTACATCAACTTCCACTGCAAGGAGGTGTCTCCCAGAGTACTATACCCATGCATTCCCACTGCATAGCGGTGAGTTCTCATTACTGCGTACCCAGACTGTTGCACCCCATTGACTCCAAGTGTCTGGAGGTGAGTGCCCTTTCTTGTGCACCCAGACTGTTACAATCTATCCACTCCCACTGCCCGGAGGTAATTGTACATTCTTACCAGTCAACTTGCTGCACACTATCCAGCCACTCCGCTCACAGGTAACTTCTTGTTGCTTCGAAAACAAGCTTCTGTGCTCACCTTGTGCCATTGGCCTGATTCAAAGAGGGTCCACCACGTGTCGAAGCAGCCTTCTTGTGTGATGTTACGATGGCCACGTATCATCTCAGAATCCTCAAACGTTGAGCTTTGGAGGTGTTGAGGGGGATGCCAATTTGTGAAACAGAACCTGTTAGATAAAAAGGAAGATAAGATTGTGCTCATTTCTTTATCAAAGGAGAGAGGAAGTGAGAGGTTGACTGAAAAGAATATTCGCTGCTCACCTTTCTGTCACCGGTGTGTCTTCCACCACATGCTGAGTCATGATGCACCTTGAAGCTCTACATCTAAAAGATAGTAAAACAAAGATGTTATGATTGGTAATTGTTACTATCTTAATGTGAAGTAGAATAACATCGCCCTTTCACGCACCTTCCCTCCAGCTTTACGAATACAACTATTTGTACAGTTCCAACTTGTTTAATGGGCTTCGATTTATGAAGAATTAGTAGAGTAGTAATGTTTTCCAGCTGGTTATAGAAAACAAATGGTGCTCAGTGATCCACGTGGTTTCAATCATCACGAGCGATGGACTTTTGACCGACTAAAAAAACTTTCCTGCTATTGGAAAAAAATACAAATGCAATAAGATACGGTATATAGGACTGCCTTTTTGTATACAGTATTCTATACCCCATTTACTCCCTCCACTGCACTACCAGGCCTCACTGCTCACCTTTTCACAGACAGGGTACGTTCTACATCATGCAGTCCGGCTCTGCAACCAAGAAGTCTCACATTTGGTGCTGAGTCTTGATATCACTATGGCAAAGGACATATTCGTGCACCTATCTTCATCGCAGGTTCATCAACTGCTCAGTCTTTGCGGTACCACTAACTCAGTGACCAAAGAGGCCACACATATGGTGGTGGGCCCCCTGTTTGGTAGTTTGGGCCTACATGCGGGGTCCGAAACACCAGGACGGGCCATAACAGCACTTGCCATGGGAGCAACTCTAAAATGGCGTAGAGCACAAGCGCTCCGTCTTTTTTATTTGTAGGGTAACCTGTGTTGTGATGCATCTGCTGGATGGGTGTGGTGTGGGTGTATACCAGTCAGGAGGGAGTGTGTGTGTGCCGTTCTGACAACTAGACCTGGAACAAAAAAATAACTACAATGGAAATCTGGGCCATGTAGCGTTGTTGTGTTTCCTGGAAGCGTAAGCGGAGTGGGCTGGACTGACGTATGGCAGTGCTGTGCGAAGCTGTGAACGATGACTCGATGACTCGGGAGCTATGGGCATGGTTCCGTCATGCGCTATTTGAGAAATCAACTGATTCAGGTGTCTGTGTTGTACTGCTGCCGTCACCCGAGTCTTACACGTAAATGTGTCATTATGTCTGTAAAGTCCCACAGCATGGCCAACATGGAAGGTACAGGGAATTACTAATCCTACATTCATCCATAGTTGCACACATAAAAGATGGTGGACATGACGCATTTCTGAGAAAATGAATGCTTGTTGTACTTTCAGTGAAGTGTTGTAGCTTTAGTAATACAGGCCTATGAAAGCTTTAGGTTGCAGTTTTTGGCACATGAAGGGCAGCTAATACATATATGTATGCAGTCTTTCGGGTATACTGTGGAACTTGGTGCTGGAAATCAGTGTTCGAGGCTCAGAGTTCCGTCCACATCCTGTTATTGTAGAGAACTGATGTAATCTACGTGTATCTGAAAATGTACTGTAAATACAGTGTTCATGTAAATTGCTAATATAGTTTTGGGTCGAGTTCGCGCTATATAAATATGCTAAAAAAAAATAAAATCGAGCAATAGCACACACTTATAAATTTACAATACACTTTGTTTGCAGTATTGTAATGATCCAGTTTGTATTTCTAGAATGAGCGAGAGAAAGTTATATAATCAAAGTTTTTCCTAATGGCAGAGGTAAGTTGGTTGCATACACTATTTACAGCACAATATATTGTGGTAGGGCGCAGGAGCAACATTTTACAAACATAATAAATACACAGACACAGATAGATAGTTGAAGTGGGTACGGGCACATGTGCTCGACTCCATTTTATTAAGTTGCTGTTGGTAACAAGTAGAATAGTAATCATGATATCATACACAGATATTCAATCATAAACGGTTTATGACTTCTGCTGTACAAAGGTAGGAACACTATATGTGAAATAATACACAGAAGATTCAATCGTAAAGGGTTCATGAGTTGTGGTGCACTGAGGTGGGGCAGTTTGTGTGGAGCCTGCAATGATGCATGGTTCAGGCAGACCGCACTGGTAAGAATGTCTTTTGACTACTGATTTTTGCCTTAATAAGTCCACGTGGCGATTATTTGAAGTGTAATGAGTTAGTGGTACGTCTGGTTTTTAGCGTGTGCTCACCCTGCGATAATGCGTGGTCTGAATGGGCTGCACTCAAAGCATTGACTGTTGCATACTGGACTGCATGCACTTTGATGGAAAAAAAACTACCATTGATGGTTATCAATTGCTCTGCAAACTAGGTCTACTGATTGCTCCCCATAAAAAATTAAACAATTGCACTTCACGCAGTGCATTCTAACTCTCTCAAAATGGGGACCTATGTCTGGTGGCGATGTTGAAGGTGATGCCCCAGAGATACTTGGTATTGCCGGTGGTGGAGGTATATTTTGGCGCAGTTTCGTACATTCTTTGTGAGCATAGTTCAGAGGATGCAGGGATTGAAGGTGCTTGCGCATACTACCATTGCCACAGGAGTATTTTTTGTCTCTGCCTTAAATAAATCGAGGCTGAATTCAATGCTGTCTGTAGTATAGATCCAAATCTGAATACAAGTTGTGAACCCTACTCTCCGCAGTGTACATGGAAGGCAGTAGTTAGCACAGTTATAGAAGAATGCTTTTTTCACTTTTTTTTTAACAAAATCTGAACACATACAGTATAATTGTCTGTGCATTAGGTAAATCAAGCGCCAAGATGCTCCTTTGGAGCGAATGTCTGCGCTCTATAAATATCCATAAATATCAAATATCAAAGGCTGAATTCCCTGCCGTCTGTAGTGTAAATGCAAAGCTGAATTCAAGTTGTAAACCCTGTTGTCCCCAGTGTAGATCTTAGGCTGGACTGCATCATGTGTAATCACGATTGAAATAACAGATGAAAAATTTATGGAATACATTGTCGAAATATGTATGTTTCAGGGACATTATAGTTCAAATTGTGACCTGTGCTGTCCGCAGTGTAGACTGTCAATAAGTGTGCCTTTGCACTTGCAGCGTGAATTTTATTATTCAACTAAATCTATAAGTGATATAAAAGAAATTTTTGAAGGAAGCATACTAAAGGGGTATTGTATAGGTTTGATAGGTGTATACTTAGTTTGGTTTGCACTGAGTTAGTGGCACCTGAAATAACAAGGTTCTTTGGAGCCTGCGATGATGCGTGGTCCGGGCAAGCCGTACTGATAGTAATGTTTTTTGTCTTGTGAATTCTGCCTTAGTAAGGCCACGTGGCGATCATTTTTGGGTCACTGAGTTATTAGTACCTTTGGTGCTTAGCGTGTACATACCCTGGGATGATGCGTGGTCGGAGGACACAGTAATTAGAGTAATGTCTTTTGTTGATTGAATTCTGCATGAATTCCATTTAAAAGTGATAGTGTTCCTCGTTGCTGACATAAAACTGTTCACTCTTCTTTGCCATGATTTATGGTCCAATGAGTTAGTAGTATCTTTGGCGCTGAGCTTGTACGTACCCTGCGATAATGCGTGGTCCAGGGGGGGCTGCATTCGGACCAATGTATTTTGTCTGTTGAATTCTGCCTGAATACGGCCACGTGACGATGAATTATGGTGCACTGAGTTAGTAGTACCTTTGGTACTGAGCGTGTACGTAACCTGCGATGATATGATCCTTTAGACCCCAGATCTTAGGGCTGACAAGGAAATGTTTTGGTATCCTGAAAATGTTGCAGAAATGTCTTCCACTGTTGTCTCTGCAACATAAAAGAATCACTGTCCAGACCTTGATAGGCTCGCGTCTCGATTACGCGAACGCTCTCTACCTTGGCCGTCCCAAATACCTGATGGCACACCTGCAGGTTGTGCAGAATTCGGCTGCCAGAGCCATCTTTGGATTACAACGAAGAGCAGGAGCTTCGGAATTACTCAAGAGACTGCATTGGCTCCCAGTCTCTAAGAGAATCACTTTTAAGGTCATGACCCTCGCCTTTAAGGCCCTCCATTCTATTGGCCCAAAATATCTTGGAAGGTGTATGGCCTTCTATGCCCCTAGGAGGACTTTAAGGTCTGCTATGCTGGCTAAAGCCGTTGTCCCTACCATCAAACGTGCTCGCAGCGGAGGTCGTTCCTTCTGGTACCTGGCACCTCGATGCTGGAATGAGCTTCCTTTTTCTTTGAGAGGAGCCAACAGTCTACTTTCCTTTAGAAAGGAACTGAAGACCTGGCTTTTCTCCCAGTAATTTTCTGTCGGCCCGTGGTGGTGTTGTGTTGTGCATTTTTCCTTTTAGTTCTCTTTGCCAAAGCGCCGGGACACTCCTTGGAGTAGCCATGCGCTATAGAAGAGACCTTTATAACGTAACATATGTGGTCCGGGCAGGGCGCACTGGGAGCAATGTTTTTTGCCTAGTGAATTCAACCTTAATAAGGCCATGGGGAGATGACTTGTGGTACAGTGAGTTAGTGGTACCTGAAGAACTCAGCGTGTGAGCACCCTGCGATGATTCGTGGTTCGGGCGGGTCGCACTGGTACAATTTCTCTTACCTACTGGAATGCGTCATGTGCAATCACCATTCCACCTGAATCGTGAGCCCTCTCAATGTAGATCGAAGGCAGTAGTCAGCACAGACATCAAGAAATTCTTTTTGTCACGGTACTGTCATTTATTGACATAGACTGAATCTCAGGGTTTCCCTCTAGTTTGCGAAGTAGTGGCTCTATGTATAAGGCAAAAAGCAATGGAGAAGACGGGCAACCCTGTCTGGTCCCTCTTTGTATATGTACTAGATCTGAGTGCCCTCCATTTACTCTTATTTTTGCGACCGGGTTTCTATATAGAGCTTGTATAGCCTGTATGTATCCTGGCCCAATACCACACCACTTCATGACCTCCCATAGATAGTCCCAGGCGACCCTATCAAATGCCTTCTCGGCGTCTAAGAAGAGAGCCGAAATAGGATCGCCTGCAACCTCTGCCGCATCAAACATAGTGATGACTGTCCTAATATGCTGTGTAGTACCCCTCCCGGGTATGAAACCATGCTGTGATGGGCTCACCAGATGTTCTATACAGCCTGCAAGTCTTTTTGCCAACATCTTCGAGTATACCTTAACATCTGAATTCATCAGAGTGATTGGCCTGTAGGATCCAGGGAGAGTTAAAGGCTTCCCTTTTTTAGCGATAACAATTATATCTGCCCCTCCCCATGAATCCTGTGCCTGCCCCCCTTGTTGTACATACAACATAACCTCAAACATATAGATCAATAAACACTCCCTAAATACCTTATAAAACTCAATCGGGATTTGATCAGGTCCAGATGCCTTTCCTGACGGTAAACTACTCAATGCATAGGTAAATTCCTCTAGGCCTAGAGTAGATTCTAACATTTCTCTTTCTTCTCCTGAAAGAAGTGATGGGACTACATCTTTAAGGTAATTGTTAATTTCCACTACTCCCCCTGTGCCTTCCCGTGTATAGAGTTTTTCATAAAATATTCTAAAAACATCCCTTATCTTATCCGGTTCTGTAACAATGATATTCAGTGGATCCAATATTTCCTTTATCTCTGCAGCTGCCCTCTGTTGTCTAACCTTGACTGCTAGTATATGCCCTACTTTTTCACTGCACTCGTATGCTTCCTCTTTTTTAGCCGTGTATTTTTCAGCCAGCTTTCTGGACAAACTTTCTACAGCTTCGGCTTTCAATACAACCAGGTTTAACAATACAAGCTCCAGGCTAGCTTTAGATTCTACGGCAGCCGCTAACTTCCCTTCCTCTATATACAACTTCTGCCGGATAGCCTCATTCTTCAATCTCTCCTTCTTCCGTCTTGTCGCTACATAACACAATGTTTCTCCTCTCACACCTGCTTTGAAGCAATCCCAAGTCTGTCCTATAGAAGCGGTACCATGATTGATCTCCCAAAAAACCCTAATCCATCCCTCCATATGCTTCCTATATTCAGCATCCTGAAGGAGACTCCTCTCAAAAGTCCATGTTGATCTTTTTGGCGTCACTTGCGGAACCTTGATTGTTAATATAAGTGGGCTATGATCAGAGATAATCCTTGGTTGTTTTTCAATCAGTGTCTCCATAACCAAAGATTTTGAGACTAAGAAATAGTCTAATCTTACCAAGACCTGATGGGGTGCTGAATAAAAGGTGCTACTATCTGACATTGGATGTTGCATCAGCCATGGATCCACCAGAAGATTATTATAAACCATATTAGTAATGGCCCTATTTACCTTCTTCTTTCTACCACTATATATCCCTCCTGTACTCATAAATGAGCTTGTAGGGTCGTGTAAGTTGAAATCACCACAACAAATGACAGGTTCGGGCCATTGTGCTAGTTCTGTATCTATAAATTGCCATATCTCCGGATCATCCTCCGTGGAGCCATATACGGTCACCAATGTTAGCCTGAGACTTTTGAAACATAATTCTGCTATGACCCATCTCCCCCATTGGTCCTCTTTCTTTCTTTTGACTATCACCTCCCTTCTTTTCCCAAGAATTGCAACTCCTCTTGTCCTAGACCCTTGCCTGCTAGCTGCAAGAACATCAAAGCCCAGTTGATTCATCAAATATATCTGTTTTTCCTCAATATGCGTTTCTTGTAAGCATATCAGGTCTACTTGTAAAGTTCTAATATAGGCTGCTACATTTGCCCTTTTCCTTGGATCATTTAATCCACAAACATTTATAGAGACTACCTTACATGACATTGCACTTTGTAGAAAAAACCCTTCTTCGTATCCCAGCTATTTCTTTGGTCGACTTTCCCTCCATTCCCATCATTCTCCTCCCTTCTCTTCTTGGAAAAAATACATACAACAAACTATAAATGCAATCAATGTGTGCTAAAGAACATAACCAAACTATACACCTCGGTTGGTTTTTTGACCCCCATCCCCTCCCCTCCCCCTCCCTTCCTCTTCCCTCCCTGCCCCCCTCCCTACAGGCAAATAGGTCAGCAATGACCTATGTGTGGCCGCTTCCTGGGTGTGTTAGTCGCACCCCTCTCCCATCTTTTTCCATGTCTCTCCTATATTGTTATCTAAGCATTTTCAGACAGGACCCTGCTTTTCTTCTCCTTTCCCAACTCCTGGATAAACTCTTGAGCCTTCATTTCCGACATAAACATCCTGACTCTGCCCCTTGTGATCACTTTCAATCTAGATGGGAACAGCAAATATGCCTCAGACCCCAAGGCCTGAAACTGTGGAATCATTTTCCTAAGCCTCCACCTCCTCTCAACCGTCACATGACAAAAATCCGGTCTTGTGAAGAAGGTGACACCCTCTACAGTTCTTTTACTATCCGGTCTGGCTTTCTGAATAATTTCTTCACGGAGCAAAAAGTTCCCAACATAAACTAATATTGCTCTGGGGAGTGATGCTTTAGAGCCTCCTTCGGCTCCATATGTTTTACGCTGGACAAAGGGAAACCTGTGCGCCCTCTGGATCTCTGCCTCCCACTGCTACTGGGATTCAGGAAACGCACCCTTTAATAGTTTGACCACAAAACCCCTAGGGTCCTGCCCTTCAAGCCCTTCTGCCACCCCCAAAATGCGAATGTTATTGCGTCTTTGACGATTTTCAAAATCCTCCATTTTCCAAAGAAAATCATCTGCCTTCTTTTCCTGCTGTGTTTTAAAATCACTGAAGCTCCGGAAGTCATCCTCTATCTTGCCTGTTCTTTCCTCTACTTCAGCTACTCTCCCCGCCAGACCTTCATACAGTTTGTTTGTTTTCCGGAGCGTATTTTGAATCTTCTTAAAGTCTTGTCTTGTTTTACGACTTGTAGATCTTGCTTCAGTCTGTATTTGTTTCAGCATATCAAAGACCATTCCTAGTGCCTCATCTCACCTTGGGCTTGTTTCTTGCTCTTCCTGATATGTCTGTGAGGTTGCCGAATAATCCCAATCCAGTTTCCTCTCCGCACCTCTTGTGGGCGTTCTTTCATGCCTACAATGTCTCAGCTGTTTCTTTTTTTGAGTAGACTCTTTGCCTATGTCTGTTCCTGAGGATGTAGAGGCAGACCATGAATCCTCTTCCTCCTCAACTTCATCATCGTCTTCATCCTCCTCCTTTTCTCCCTCATCTTCTGTAATCTCCCCTTCTTGTTGCCCAGAGTCAGAGTCTTCATTAACTGAGTAAAAATGATCCCCCTCCAACGAGCATACATCTTCCTTTTCCCTGGGGTAAACAACATCTACTTTCTCAGCCACCAGGTTAACAGAGCTCCCCCATGAGGAGTTAGGGGTTTTAGCCCGTATTTCTGCCTCCACCTGCATGATTGCACGTAACATGTCTGCATTTTCATTTTCTTTTTCTTTTTCATGCCCCCTTGACTCCCCCTTACCGTTTTCTGTTCCTCCATCCACAATATTTCCATCTGCAAACACCATCTTTTGCAGTGTCCCCTTCTCTCGTTTCTTACCGTCACTTTGTACAACCCTCTGTCCCGCATTCTCCACTGTTTTCTCCTCCATGCCACTTTCAGCGTTCTGCTCGAGAATGAGGTTTACCGCGAGGGGTTGCCTAGCAACTGTCGTCACAGCGTCTACCACGCTTCCAGCTCCGGTCTTCGCAGCTACCGCTGCGTCCTCGAGGACGTTCTGATGGCTGACAGGCTCCGCTTCTGCATTGTCCCCTGCTGTGATCGCTAGGCCTGCCGTCTCTAAGCTGGCTGGTCGAGTAAAAGATTCCGGTAAGGTGGGCTGTCTGAGGGGGATTCCTTTATTCTTTGACAGTACCGTGAAAACCCTCGCTTATGCGGATGATGTTGCTATACTGACTCCCAACCCAGATATGGCTATGATAGGTATAGAAGCAGAGGCACAGGAATTTGGACTGGTCTCAGGTTACAGTCTAAACAAAACAAAGACTCAAATAATCTTGAATAGGTTTGCAATTAGTCAGGATACTAGGGTGGTTAGCAGTGCAATATATTTAGGGATTGATATTTCCGCACATCTGGAGGAGGTAGTCGAGTGTAACATCAAGCCATTGATTGCGAAGGTAAAAAGCGATTTGGAAAGGATAAACAACTTGCACCTTTCACTGGTTGGCCGCACGAATGTGTTGAAAATGATGGTCTTACCCAAATTTTTGTATTTATTTAGGTCGATACCTCTAATTTTTGAGAATAAATGGTTTAGTATGTTGGAGATTGTAGTTAACAGATTTATATGGGCCCAAGGAAAAACTCGTAGGGCTTATAAATTCATTACGTTGCCAAGGGATAGAGGGGGTTGGGGTGCACCGGACTTTAGGATGTATTATTTGGCTGCTGCTCTCCAGTATATGCAGGGACTAATAGGGGGAGGTGGTGGGTCATCAAAGTCTATTAATATGTCAGTTGAAGCCTACACAGCGGTATTAGGACAGAATGCGGAGAATTGCTTTCTCTATTTTACAGACTTGGGTCAGCTTAGAAGACAGACGTATAAGACTCTTAGGGCGGCACTTAAAATATGGAGTTCTTTTTTGAAGAAAACAGGTATGGGCAGGTTTAATAGATATACCAAAGTTTATAAAAATAAATCCTTCCCTGAAGATATTTTTGCTGATCATGTAATGGCTGGTTGGGAAGATAAAGGGATACATCAAATTGGGGACTTAATAAACTCTGAGACTATGGTACAATTCGAGGATTTGGTGAATACATACAGCATAAATAGAAGAGATTTTTTTAAATATCTTCAGATTAGGAGTTTTTTAAGAAACAAGCAAGGGGGGCCATTGGGTTTCAACCTAATGAACTGATGGAAGGGATAATTGCGGGAGAGGAATATTCCATTAGGTTAATATATGCTGCTCTGGCAAAAAATAGACCAGATGATCTAGATAAGCATAGGGTTAAATGGGAGGAGAGGATAGAGGCTACCCCGGAAGTTTTTAATGAATCCATGGAATTAGGTCGGACTATGCTTTGCTCTGCCCCCTTGCAAGCCCAACATTACAAAACCTTATTTTCATTGTATTATACTCCATCTAGGATTGCGAAGTGGGGGGGTACAGAGGGTATCACTTGTCCCAGATGTAACTCCACTGAGGCTGATATTGTCCACATGTTTGCTACATGTCCGCAGCTACATACATTAATTAAGGACATTGAACACTTCTTAGTTAATACACTAAGGATACAGATAACCTTTACAGTAAGTTTAATTATGTTGGGGGTTGATGAGGGAAATGCACAAATGGATTCGGGTGACGTAATGTTTTTGTTTATGGCAGCTGCTGTGTTTAGATTAATGTTAGCTAGAGTATGGCTAGATAAGAGTCCTCCATCCATACAAACATGGTTAGCAAATCTTATTGCTATATATAATCTTGAGAAACATATATATGCTAGAAAAGGCAGGGTCGGGAGGATTCGGGGCATCAAGATTTGGGGACCACTGGAGAAATGGAGGGCAGGAATAGGATGATAGGGTTTGCTTTTTTTTCTTTTCCCCTTTTATTTTTTTTTAATTTTTTTTTCTCTCTTTCTCTTTCTTTGGAACTACTTTAAAATGTTAAAATGTCAAAATATGATATGATATGTCCATGTATTGGCTCCCTTCAATGGAATGTATATTGTTTTTTTTATTTGTTTTATTTTTCTCTTGTTGTTAGTTTTGACTAAGGATTTTCTTTGATATTGTGAGGTGAACAAATGTAAGATGGGAAAATGTTGTCTTTTTCCTTACTTTAATGTGTGCTTTTTCTTTGAAATGTAAAATAAAAATATATTTAAAAAAAAAAAAAAGAAATTCTTTTTGTCGTATCCTTTAACAAAATCTGAGGACATAAAGTACAGTTCTCTCTACCTTAAAAAAATCAAGGCTAAATTTCATGCTGTCCGTAGTGTAGATCCAAAGCTGAATTCAAGTTGTGAACCCTGCTGTCTGCACTGTAGATCGAAGGCAGTAGTCAGCACAGATTTAGACACTTTTTTTTGTCACTCATTTTAACATAATCTTAACACGTACAGTACAATTGTCTCTGCATTAAATAAATCAAGACTTAATTGCCTACTGCTCGTAGTGTAGATGCAAAGCTGAATTCAAGTTGTGAACCCTGCTGTCCGCAGTGTAGATCTAAGGCAGTAGCCGACACAAACATGGAGGAATGCTTTTTGTCACATACTTTAACAAAATCTGAGGACTGAGTACAATTTTCTCTGCCTTAAATAAATCGAGACTGAATTCAATGTTGTCTGTAGTGCTGATGTGAAACTGGTATCAAGTTGTAAACTCTACTGACCACAGGGTAGATCGAAGGCAGTAGTCAGTACAGACATTGATTAATGTTTTTTGTTGCATCCTTTAACAAAATCTGAGGACTGAGTACATTTGTCTCTGCCTCAAATAAATTGAGACTGAATTCAATGTTGTCTGTAGTGCTGATGCGGAACTGGTATCAAGTTGTAAACTCTACTTACTGCACTGTAGATCGAAGGCAGTAGTCAGCAGCACAAATATAGACAAATAATTTTTGTCCCTTTTTTTTAAGATAGTCTGAGGACATAATGTACAATTTTCTCTGCCTTACATAAATCAAGGCTAATTTCAATGCTGTCCGTAGAGTAGATACAAAGCTGAATTCAAGTTGTGAACCCTGCTGTCCACAGTGTAGATCGAAGGCAGTAGTCGATACAGACATATTAGTCTGCGGTCTGTGGTGCTGAGTTCGCAATGGGCCTGTATCGAGGAGGCACGAGGTCATGGTGGCAGCCACGTGGTAGAGTGAGGACCTTCTCTGTGGCAAAGTCTGTTCTCTTTGCAGAAGTGAACCACGCCTAAGGCGAAGGCTAATTATTTATACTCTTATGCTAGAGTTGTGTTCGTTGGACCAGTCCATTCCGCTTCTGTTTCAAGGGGGATAGACAACACAGCTACATGACCGAGATATTCCTCAGAGTCTGAGATAATATGGTTGCGTCCACTGTGCAGTACACTACACATATCAATAGTATTTCTGCACACGGAAAAGTATTTGGGTTGCATAGTTAGTTGTGTATAGCATATCACCGGTTGTGTTAGCATTCTGTACATTGTTGTTGATGTGCGAGTTCCTTCTCTTATACATAGTTGATTGCCACATCTCTGAACATTGAGCGAGTGTGCTGTTGAGGGGATATATTATTTTGGGAAGGTCCGTTGTCCTGTTTTGCGCTGCCTGTGAGGTAGTAGAGGGGGAGGGGCCAGGAGGGGTGGTGTAGTGGTGGTGGCTCTAGGTGTTGTGATTTTTTTGGGTGTTTTTTTTTTGGGTGTTGGAAGTGTATAATTAGTACCTCTATTACATATTTGTCTTTAGATATGTGTGTGAGTTGGATGTAATTCACAAAGTACATAGTTAACGTCCTTACACTAGTTAAATGTTGATATTCATTTGTTAGTTGTAAATGGAACTATCGCCTGTTTTTTTTGGTAGCATTGTAGATTTAGTTTGTTGTTGAAAGTATGGAAAGTAGTTTTCTTTTTGTTTTTTTTTCTACGAGAACGCATAGCTTGTATATTATTAACGTTAGTTGTGGTTCTGGTTTGTAGCGATTTTCTTGAAGCAAGGAATAAATTGAAGAGTGGTAATATTTGCAGTTTTTACTACATTGAGAACAGTATGATAATTAAAAAAGACAGAAAAAAACAGATATGCTTAATGAACATTATAATTAGGAATTATCATTAAAAAACATTTGAAATTCACTGAAAAAACATAGGTTTCAGTGGTGTTATAGTTAGCTGGACATTTCACTCATACAAAACTAATGAAATTCCTCCGTTATAGTTGGTTGTACTAACTGTAACTCTTGTGCCCGCAATCCACTGCTGATGATGTCTCATATTACATCATTCATGACATGGTCAGTGACATCACTGATGACATCTCAAATGACATCACTGATGACATCATCCATGTGACAATCAGATACACATCATCATACACTAGTATAACCTTTCATCACTCACTGTAAAATACAGAGTACCATATTTGAATCCATTGACACAGCAATCCTATTATCTAATAACCCACACAGTGATTCCTAGATCTACACACACATCTAATCAATTACCTATAGCTTCACTCATACATGTTGTCAATGATCAATAGAACACTATCAAATATACTTATACACCTATATTGACATTACACACCAGCATAAATCCTATTCAGTTATGCAGTCATCCTACTCACTTTTGAAAACAATGTATTATATTTACATTTACTCAGCTACACACTTATACAAATAGCACTTCTTTTATTCATATAGATAGTAACTCATACTTAGTGTGTTATGAAATCACTATTACAAGTATACAGTTATCTATACAGTCACTTTTTCAATCAATGAGTCGTATGTATACTTAATTATATACAACAACTGTCACATACACTGCCTTTTATTTTTTCTACATTGTTGGACATGTACAATTGAGAAATATATTTGCTCATCACCACACCCATAAAGATATTAACTCACCCAAACAACTATTATAACACGTAGTCTTAACGTCATATACGTACTGAATCAACTAGTCACACATCTTTGGGCATTTACAAATCCCCCACCGAACCACACACACATTCACTCTCCCATACAAATAGTCAGTTAACTAATCAATAACTAATATAGACTTTCACGTAGCTGGTAACCAACTGGTGCAGCAGTTTACACAACTGACAAAGTAGTACAGATATTCACACAGTTTAGTCACTATCCAATATGTTTAGTGTGACACTATAAATTAGTCAAGTAAACAGTCAATCAAACTGCTGCTAAATCCTCCTTCAAAATAGGTATGTATCCACTGATTCTTGAATACAGATTGTGCTATATATGTAATATATATTTAAATAACAAACCAAACCACATTCACTGGATTATATCAACATTGATGTCATCAGTGATGTCATTTGAGATGTCATCAGTGATGTCATCAGTGATGTCACTGACCATATAATGAAGCGTGTATTATGTGACATCATCACCAGTGGATTGGGGGCGCGAATGTTACAGTTAGTACAACCAACTATAACGGAGGAATTTCAATGGTTTTGTATGAGTGAAATGTCGAGCTAACTATAACACCCCTGAAGCCTATGATTTTTTCAGTATATATATATCTATCTATATATATATCTATCTATATATATATATATATATATATATATATATTTTTTTTTTTATATATGTATATGTATATATATAATGTCAAGTAGTACTCACAACGAAAAAATAGATAAAAAATGAATCAAAGGCAAAAATACAAAAAAACTATATAAAGGTTAGAAAAAACAAAAAATTGATTCACACTATTCACCTTCACGTTAAAAGTTAAACCGTGTCTACCAAACAATGGATGCATGTTCCAAAAGGGGTAAATGGGAAGAGAGGCTGCGACATTCTTGGACTTTTCAGGAAAAGGATGTCTCCTCTCTTCTTCATTTCTCTTCAAGGACACAGACTACCTGTAAGCTCGTGCAAAATATTGAGTCAGGATGTTGTGATCTCTAGGACCGGTTAGTGCATTAATGCACTTAAGCACACGGATTACCTGAGTTCTCATCATGTGTATATAGTGTACACTCAATGTATATATATTAACTATTAATGTTTTATATATATATTTATTACATACTTGATTTTAACATTGTGTTTTATATGATGGTTTTTTATTGAAATTCCAAATATTTATATGACACTATTTGCACTTTCCTGGCGTTTTGCACGTTGCCCATTTTGCACTATTTTCTGAATCGCTTATGGGGATTATCCCGAGATTAGAGCATTGGAATGTACACTGAGGATAGCACTTTGCATTTGCACTTTATTAACATTCTGTACATTGCAGAACTATTATTTGACTAAGGGAATATCCCGTAATGTTAGTAGCAACAATCACTACAATGTTGTCTGTGTTTATTAATGAGATCATTTTGCATGTGACCATATTCCACCAATGGTTGGACATCGTGACTAGCATTTGCACTTTAAATACTGCCCCCTCCCTTGCATGCGTCATGTGACCAAGGCCTCTGTGAAGGCCGAAACGTTATGCTGAGGTGTGCCGCTTTTCGAATTGAATAAAAACACTGCTCACCTGCATTTGGGTCTCCTCTCTTCATCTGCGCCGAAGGTATCCAGGACTGGGCTCCGGGCGAGAGATAGCAGAGATTGCTTCATATATATATATACAGGACGTCGATTGTTTGTGCCAGGATCGACGCGAAACCCTAAGATCATACAAGCCCCGTGCACCAAAAACCAGCGGGCAAACAACAAACGCTGGCAGCGTCGAAAATGCCGTGCCCGGAAGCTCAAACGACAACAATCCGGGCAAAACAGGGCGCTGGAAACGCAACCAACGGAAGCCGAGGAAGCAGAAACAAAATCAGTAATAAATCTCTCCAATATCAAACTTACTTCAGCTGAGACTGCGGTATTGAACTTGGGACTCTCATATTGCCCTCCATGCAATATGAACTATGCTGACACCCGCATGGATATTTATAGGTTCACCAGAAAATTAAAACTTAAAAAATTCTTCGAACTACATCCGAAGAAGAACACTGAACCCACGAATCCTTCTAGTCCCACTTTCTCCAGCAGCCAAAGCCAGGCCAATTTTGACATAATTTGGGACTTACAAAATCAGTCCTCCTTGGGGAACCTAAGGGATGTTCCTTTGGAACCAATTGAACAGAGAGTTACCCCATTTAAGCCGAAATCCACCTTCCAACCAATTATGGTGCATGACAATCTTGACACATTTCAGGAAAGTGTGGTCCGTGACATTAAAAATCTCTATACCACCATCAACAAGAAAAAGTTTCACATTTCAAAACAAAACCTATGTTATAAACAACTGATTGCGAAACTTAAGAAAAACAACAATGTCATCGTAAAGCAGGCCGATAAGGGCGGCAATGTGGTCCTATGGCCCAGAGAAATATATTTACAACAGGCGGAATCACAACTGAATGATACATCGTGTTACCGCAGAAGTAACATACAGATTGTTAAGAACACATGGACTGAACAACACCGCAAACTACAAGTGTGGAGAAGTGCGGGTTTACTCACACATGAGGAATTCAAATACCTCAAAAAAGACCATCCTGTGATTCCCTCGTGGTACTTACTCCCGAAAATTCATAAAGACACCCTTGTACCACCAGGCCGCCCGATTATCTCGGCCATAGACAGTTCCTTGGAACACGTGTCCAAATACATCAACTTTTTTTTGCAAAACCATGTCAAACAGCTTCCTTCCTATGTTAAAGATTCTTTTGATTTTCTTGCAAAAATTGAACACTTCATTTGGGAGGACAACATGGTGCTCATGACCTTGGATGTTTCATCCCTTTACACCTCAATCAGGCATGAGGATGGACTCGGAGCCATGGACCATTACCTAAACAAAGACTTACCTCTCCCCACGGCACAAAACAAAATGTTGTTTGACATGACCAGAATGTGCTTAGAACAAAATTTCTTCATTTTCAATGGCGCAATCTACCATCAGGTCAGAGGTGTGGCGATGGGGGCCTGTTTCTCACCTAGCTACGCGTGTCTTCACGTTGGGCTATGGGAGGAACAGGTCCTAGTCGGTCAGCACCATGATTTCTTTTCTTACAATGTTGTTTTATATTTGCGTTACATTGACGATGTGTTCTTGATTTGGAGGGGGAGTGAAGATGAGGCCAGAAAGTTTGTTGATTTGATTAATTTAAACACCATTAATCTTAACTTCACGGCAAACTTCAGCACTGAGTCTATTTGTTTCCTAGATGTGGAGGTATTTGTGGAGGGCACCGGCCTCAGCACTAGACTATACAGGAAGCCGAGTGCAGGCAACACCATCTTGCATTCCAATAGTCAACACCCAGCTCACTTAATTCGGAGCATTCCCTTCGGGGAAATGCTCCGAATAAGAAGGATCTGCAGCACATATGCCGAATGCGCGGCTGCGCAGGAGGCATGCAGATTACTCTTCCTGGCCAGGGGCTATTCCAACGAAGTTGTAGCCAAGGCTATCGCACGTTCCAATTCAGCAAGCAGGCAAGAGGCACTAATTCCCAGAATGAGTAATGCTCAACTGACTGAAGATGTGATCAAGGATGCTCAAACAGGTTCCCCTAGAGCTATTTTAACTTTCAATCGCCAACATGGGGCTCTTCGTAAGATTATCAATAGGAACTGGAATCTAGTTCTTAGTGACCCCGTGATAGGTCACATGTTAGATACTAAACCGATTCTTACCTTCAGAAGATCCCCCTCAATGTCTAAAGCTCTTGTCAGCAATACCTTGGAACCTAAGACTTCTAACACCTGGTCAGCATTGAAGAAGGGTTTTAAGACCTGCCCCCAATGCAAGGCTTGCCATTTTGGCAGCAATAGGACACATTATAAAAGTCCTTTTTTTGAGCATCCGACCGCCATTTCTAAATGGCTCACATGTAAAACAGAATATGCCGTTTATGTGTTGGAGTGCCCCTGTGGGCTACAATACGTGGGCAGCACTAAGCTGCCCGCCCACAGGCGCATCCTCCAACACATAAGGGCTATCTCTGGACATGACCAAAACTATCTGGTTGCCAGGCATTTCCAGGATAAACACTTAGGCGTCCCTGATTCACTTCTCTTCTTTTTAATTGACTGTGTTGAGGCATCAAGGAGAGGAGGTGACCGCGAGGCCAAACTCCGGCTCCTGGAGACTCGATATATTCTGGAGTTAAACACCAAACACCCGAACGGTCTCAATGACAGGGAAGACCTTTATACTTGCCTCTAATATCATTTCCATGCCTGCCTATGCCTGTCCGGATATTTTAATACTCAATTTACTGTTCCCTGCAAATTGTTTCCTGATGTACATATGATGAATTTTTTTAAACTTCAGCATATTACTGTTTCTGATTTTATCTTTGGAATCGTCTATGTTTAATACTTTGCACTTTACTAAACTTTTGCACTTCACTTTATGCACTTTATCTGCCTATGACAATTATCGTGACTTGCCCACTTGGGCTCAATTTTGAATGCATACTTTTGTGTCATCGGTTTGCTGCTATCTGACATTTTTTTATTTGCATGATTTGCAAATATTATACCCTTTTATACCTATTGGAATGTTTGGTTTTTAACACCGTAGTATGTACATAGATGAATTTACTTATCATGTGCACTTATACCACAGTGTTTTTTCTATTGATCAAGTTTTGCATTTTTCCATGTTTTTAACCTGTACATATTGATTCATGTACATAATTGGCTATAACAATGTGAATTGTTCAATCTTGAATCAAGGTAGCCCACTTGGGCAGAATTCACCATTCCAGTGTATATATATGCAGCAATTGCGTGTTTGAAGTATTTCCTTCATTTCTATGACACACTCTTTGCACTGTCACTTTAAAAGTCTAGTTCGATGTACGCTGTTTGTCATGTGATCAAGCCTCCCTGGAGGCGAAACGCGTCATGGCGGCAGCGCTGGCTCCTAAAAAATAAACACCGTTCACCAGCACCTTTTGGGTCGGCTCTTTGTTGCTAAGGATTTGGACACCTGTTGTTCCGTGTAACAAGGTTCGCTATATATATATGTATATATATATATATATATATATATATATATATATATATATATATATATATATATATATATACAAAACAATAATAACTCCTTCTGGATCCCCACGACCCAAGAAAGGTGGCGTGTGCACCAGCGGAGTTATTCCGGTAATTTCAATGTTATTAAGTAACCAAAGTCAGTAATACACGCTCTCAGGACAAAAGAGAGTAGTCACCCAACCCAGGAAGTGCTGTTTATTCACAACGCGTTTCACCAAAAAGAATTGGCTTGATCACGTGAAGAAAGCTTGTAGTTAGTGAAGAAATACAAGCATTCTTCACGTGATCAAGCCAATTCTTTTCACTCATTCACCCATACAGTCACTCATACATTCAGTCACTCATCAATACATCACTAGCTTATGCACTCATACACCAATACAGACACTCACACACCCCCACTCATCCAGAGTTACACACATATCTAGTCAGTCATGCAAAGAATCAATCACACTTCCATTTACTCACCTATACAGTTATACACACACCACCTCACTTATTCATGTAGATGCTAACGCATATTTACTCTCTTATACAATCACTGATACAAGTACACACTCATCCATACAGCCAATCTCACAATCTCTGACTCTCAAGTATAGTCATTTAGTTACCAGGAATCGGAAAACTAGCTGAAAACATGTAAACCATGTCTTGTCATCATTTTTGGAAAATCACAATTGTCTTCATCCTTAACAAACTGGGTTTAGACCACACCAAGGTACAGAAACTGCACTATTAACAGTGGTGGAAGAGCTAAGACAAATTCTGGATGGAGGGGGCTGCGCTGCTCTTATATTTTTAGATCCCAGCGCAGCCTTCGACACAGTAAGCCGTTATCTGCTAATCCAAAGGCTCAGAAAGGCAGGTGTTGCAGGAACTGTGTTAAAATGGTTACAGTCCTTTTTAGAGTACAGCTTATTTGTAATCTTCGATGAAGAGACAACCTCAAAGGGAATGCCTCTCAGATGTGGGGTACCCCAGGGTTCCTCCTTGAGTCCCACTGTATTAAATATTTATATAAGTTCCCTAGCTTAAGTAGGAACACCTTTTGGAATTCCGATCATCACTTATGCTTATGATACCCAATTGGTTGTTTCACTTGATCAACAGGATACCTCAGGCTCAGGACTAGCCTTCTGCCTTGAAAAGGTATTGAGCTGGATGGATAACTCCTATTTAAAACTTAACAGAGCTAAGACCAAACTAATGCTTCTGGGTAACTCAAAATTTTTGAGCATCGACTCACTCTGGCACAGCTGTCTAGGGACACCTCCGGTCCCTAAAGAACAAATCAAAAGTCTCAGTGTCAGGTTGGATCGTAATCTTGATTTCAAACAGCAGGCTCGTAAGGTTGCAGCCTGCTGCTTTGGGATTTTAAGAACGCTAAGCAGAATCCTTCCCTTGCTACCCTTCACAGCGAGAAGACAGCTGGTCCAGACATTGACTTTGTCATGCCTGGACTAATAGCAAATGTGCTATATTTGGGAGCTCCACTCACCACTACCAAAAAATTGCAGGTAGTGCAAAATTGTGCTACACGTGTGCTTAATAATACCTCAAAGCACATGTCAGCTAAGCCTGCTCTCGCAGCATGGCACTGACTTCTCATCCAGGAGAGAATCCAGTTTAAAGCCTTGTATATCCCACACAAAGTTCTCTCATGAAAAGGCCCTCCCAGCATCAGTTCCAGTATACAACCTTATCTTTCTACAAGGTCTTTAAGGTCGGATAATAAACAACTAACGGCAGTTCCAAAAATAAGAAGAACACATAGTGGAGGCCATTGTTTCTCTTATAATGCAGCTACATTATGGAATCTTCTGCCCCCTGAGAATCATTTGGAGCCTTACTATCTCTCCTTCTGAAAGCAACTACAAGCTTATCTGTTCCCTTAACTCTGTCCGTGGTTGAAGTTGCACTACTACTAGCGCTGGGATGCCCCCGGGTAGCCATGCGCTTTAGAAATTTCTCTTCATTCATTCATTCATATACTCCAACTCTCACGTACACTGCCTTTTACATATCTAGTTAATTGGACATGTACCACTGAGACATCCATTCACTTACCAACACACCCATACACACACACACCCTCCCATACAGCTGTTTCCACATGCATTCTTGAACCCATACACCCAGTGAATCAACCACTCACACATCTATGCACAGAGTCACACGCCTCCCACCCAGCCACACACACACACTCAGGCACCCATACAAATACTCAGGCAACCAATCAATAAACCCATATAGACACTCATAAAGCTACTTACCAACCCATGCATCAGCTTACATAACAACAGACAGACTGATACAGACATTTACATGGTTTAGTCACTAACCCATGCATTCATTTTTTTAAATCTCTTTATACACTTTTGACCTTTTTTTCCCCAGGTATCAGCACAAATACAACAAAAAAAGCACAACAGAAAAAAAGAACACAATACAAAAATACAAAGTTTTAGGAAGGAGCAACCGAAATATTACATAAACTCTTTACACAGTATCTAAAGAAAATAGGAAAGCACATTTTTCACAGAAGGAAACCATTTTCTAGCACAGAGCATTGATCTGGGTTCACAAGAAAAACACACTTTAACTGAGCCAATGTGGCTAACTCCACCATCATACTTAACTTATTTGCCTAATTTATAGCCATTTCTAACAATTTCTATGAATAAATAAAAAGAAAAATTGTAAATTGATACTTGTATAGCGCACTACTCACCCGCAAGGGTCTCAAGGCGCTTGTACGAATACCGCTGTGGAACCCATCCTGGCTTTCCCTGTGAGGCGTCCACTCCTGGGCACCCCCAGGGTGAAGGCCAGGCATCCTTAGCGTTGTGAGGGCCGTTGTGGAGATTAAGCAAGCTATCGCCCAGAGTTGCAGAGTGGGACTCTATGATTAGAATAGGCACGAGGCGAGAATTATCAGGTCCGTGGAATTTTGAGCCCAAGACCCGCCGAGGCGGGGAATTGAACCCTGGTCCTGAGTTAGACCTCTGCATCAGGGTCTGCCGCTCTAACCATTGAGCCACACTTCTCCACATGACATGTCCTCTTCTCGGTGCTGTGACCCTTCCATCTTATTAGGGGAGCCCAGATAGACCGTCCTAGCAGCTTCAATTTCTTCCCCTTCCTTTCAAAGATCGCTCATTCCAGTGTATATATGGAGAGTAATCGTGCAAGCCATTGATGAAAGGTAGGGGGCGATGGACCTAGCCAGGCAGGGGCAATATTCATCCATAATACGGCCATAGCCACAAAGATAAATTGATAAGCCATCTTGCTTCCTTCTGTCCTGCTAACTCCCAATAAAACGAAATCAAAAGTTAGTGTAGTTTTTAGCCTGAACGACCGAGCAAAGAATTCTGTGATAGGTTTTAGTAAGCCCTGCAGGCGCGGACAGGACGCAAACATATAAACGAGGTCTGCTGTCATCGCCCCGCACCAAAGACAGGTAATCCCCGATAACCCCCCCATTGTGCAAGTCTCGCCAGAGTATAGTATAAAGCAAAAACAGTCTTAAAATGTTGCGCCTGGAGCCCAGCAGAGCACAAGATCATCTGGGCTAGCTCTAAAGATTCTACAAGCGCCTCTGGCACGGCCCCCACACATTCCACCCATTTATTCTTATGTTTAGCTAAATAATCCTGCTTTAAGCCTATCAATTCTGCATACAGCTGCCTGATAGTGCCCCTTGTACTGCCTCTCATGATGTCTATAATTTTATTGCTATTAAACTGACTAAACCCCCCAGTCTTTTTACCAAAAAAGCTGCGCAACTGCAGGTATTTAAAAAGATTACCACTTGCCAACCCAAACTCAAGCTGAATGTCGCTCAATTGTCGAAATCCTTCATTCGATATTAGGTCCCCGGCCACCTGAACTCCCTTTATTGCCCATTTAGCCATAACCGCATCTGAAACGATTTCCAGAAAGATAGAGTTTCTATAAAGCAAAGTATAATGGTTAAGTTTCCCCAAAGAAAAACTGGTGTGAAATAAAAAAATAGTCCAATCGGGAATTAGCCTTATGCAGTGCAGAGAAAAAGGTACTACCTAGATCCATAGATTTCAAATGTGGCCAAACATCTGTCAGGCCATTATTGCTAACTAAATTTGTTAGAGCAGGAGCAACCCTTCTTTTCTTCCTGAAATACATACTTCCTGGCGTGCCCCACCGTACCCCCAAGCCATTCATGTTCAAATCCCCATACATAATCATAGGCGTGGGCCACATAGTCAAATTAGAATCTAAGGCTGCTAGCATTTCCGGGTTGTCACATGTCGATCCATAAAGAGAGCATAGTGTGAAATTAAAACCATTTAACCCCTTGGACGTTGCCGCGATTCTACGCTTGTGCAGCCGTTTTGAAGAGTGGGCGGGTTCATGACGGCCCCCAGCCGTCATCAGCACACAAGTGTTGTGATGCATGACGGCCGGGGGACGTCATCAGCATGCAAGGGGTTAATAAGCACTCAATCACCACCCACCAACCCCATTGTTCAGCAGACGTTCTTAAAACCTTTACATCATTCCTCCGAGTGAGGATTGCCACCCCCCTAGTACGAGAGCCCTGAGTCGTATACCCCAAAAGTTTGAATCCCAGCTGTTCCAATAAGCGAGTTATATTGGCTTCTATATGTGTCTCTTGAACACAAAGAAAGTCAACCCGTAAAGACTTAAGCCAAATTGCCACCTTATTCCTCTTATTTTGGTCATTTAATCCACAGATATTGACTGTCACAATCCGTAAACTCATGGATTCAAATTTCCTATTACTTTATAATAAACACACATCCTCCTGCATTTCCTTGATCTTTCCATACTTGTGTTAATACTAATCACCATGTTCAAAAATCCTTCGATAGCCAGAAAAAGACCATTTACCTCTAATTGCCTCCAAATGCGCTGCTCCCTCAAAAGCCTTCATAAGTCGGACTAATTTGTATTGTGCTGACCCCAACCCAAACCCTTACAAGCCACCAACCCAACATCATCCCCCCACCCCCACTCCCCCTACACCCCTTACAGGCAACTAGGCCAAGCATGACCTAGGTATGGCAGCTGAACTACTGTCTCCGGCAGCACCAATTTCCCCCCTCAAGTTTCCCCTTATACCACATGCTTGCTAGCCTCGATGGACTAACCCTTAACATTTCTCACCTGATTAAAAAAAACAACCCCAAGATTTCAGCAACGTAAGAAACCAAAAAATTGTGTTTCATAATAGATATTCCATCACACCGTAACCCCATAGAACAATGATAAGAAAACTATGCTTCATATTAAATTTCAATCACGCAGAAGGCATTTATCAACCCCAGTGGCCCCGCCTGCTGCAGTATTAGCTAAGGCCCTTTGCCCCCTCATTTCTTTTAGCTCCGCAAGGAATTCCTGGGCTTTCATCTAAAAAAAAACATTCTAGCCCTCCCTTTATGAATAACCTTGAGTCGTGCAGGAAAGCGCAAGAAAGCGTCACAGCCCACCCCTTGAAACGGGGATATCATCTGCTGTAGTCTCAATCTCCGCTTGACCGTTGTGTGGCAAAAGTCCGGCAGAGCGAATAAAGTGTGCCCCTCAATTGTTCTCTTTGAGTCAGGTCTGGCCCGGACTTTAATAGCCTGCCATAAAAGAAAATTGCCAACAAAGATTAGGATGGCTCTGGGGCGCTCCCCTTGATTTTTTGTCTGAGTTCTCCTGAACATTGGGAAGCGGTGAGCCCGCTGTACTTCCATCTCCCAGTTACAGTGGGTAAGGTTCGGGAAAGCGCCCTTCAACAGCTTCACTACAAAGGCCATGATGTTACCTCCCTCCACATTTTCCTCCCAACCATGCAACCAGACGTTGTTATGGCGCTGCCGATTTTCAAACTCCTCAATCTTCCAACATACATCTAGTGATTGTTTTTTCTGTAAAGCCTTAAATGATTTCTCAACGTCTTTCTCCACAGCAGCAGTTCATTCTTCCACGTGGGTAACACGCTCGGCCATGTCGGTACATAATTTGTTTGTTTTACGAATGGCCCCTTGCAGTTTCTTAGTGGTAAGTAGCGATTGCTTGCTTTCCTGTCTCGCCTCCCCCTGCATCTGTTTAAGAGTCACATGCAGTAGCTCCAATGTCGGAGAGGGAGGGATATTCCCATAATTGTTGATCCCCCTTATACCACTCTGCGGTAATTTTCCTGAGTTGGGCCCACTACCAGTGCAAGCTGTCAGCGTGGAAGCAGAATAATCCCATTCAAGCTTCCGAGTGGTTGAGTCAGAAGATCTCGCTTTGGCCCTGGCCCACCTCTTGGAGATCATAGATCGGCTGCGATGCGTCTTCTGTGTGGCCAGCGACTCCCCCCTGAAGCAGACTCTTGTGATGATTTCAGCTCACTAATCTCTGATGTTTCAGAATCATCGTTCAATGAAAAGAATCTGACTCCTTCCGGAGAGAGCAAGGGTGCGCTCACCTAGGAAACTATAGCCCCATGATTATTTTGATCTTCTGAAGCAGTGCTGCTTTTGCCACCGTCGATCTCCAGCACATATGGTGCTCCCTGGGCTTGAGCTGATGTATTCAGCTGACTTAATATTGAATGACGATCTGTGCTCTTAGTGACTGTATCTGGGCTAGGCTCACTGACAGGGACATTAGTGCTCTTATCCTTGCTGACATTTAGAGTCTTATCCCCCCATAGTATATTAGCAATAGGCGTAGTAGCCGAGGTCATATCATTCACCTCCTTCAAACTTTCCCTTGAAGGTTTCATCAATGGTAGCTCACCCGCTATTTTTCATTCCTGGGACCTGCACCATTCAGTTCCAGACCAACATCTAAATCCTCTACTGCCTGAAGTTTAGACTGAGGCTGGGGGAGGGAGTTACTAAGGGAACTACCTGAACCAGAATCCACCTGGGCGGCCATTTGAGAGTCATTACCCTGTGTGCCAAGGACCGGGTAATTCACCAAAAAATGTAAGCTATCCGTTTTTCCAGGCGTTACAGGAGCCACAGCAGGGGAGCCAGCAGGGAGGCCAGAAACAGTTGTGGGTATTGACCCTGTTACCTCAAATGCCTCTAAAACTCTAGCTTGCCACATAGTACCTTCTGTGGTGGTAGCGGCCGTGGCTCAAAGCCTTGTACTGCCCACCACAACAACATGCTGCAATTTGCTGTCCTCACCTTTCTTTTTGGGGCCACCTCACCACATTTGCCCGGAATCAGCACCCGTATCCCGCGTGTCTTCCCGCGGAATTCCTCTAGTCTCCTTACCGGCGTCCTTGGCCTTAGCTGCATCCTTAGTGTCTTTAACATTCTTTGAGTCCTTTAGGGTGCTTGGATCTTTCAGCGTTTTAGTTGGTTTTGGAGCCATCCTGAACCAAAGCAGAGACGACCACAGCCAGAGAAATGCAGAGGGCCGTCGCAGGGTTGCCAGGATCTGTATCAACTGAGAGACGCTGCACGGCGAACCATGAAAGCAGCCGCTGGAGCCGAGCCAGCCACCTCTGATCGCTTGAAAATTAGCAGCGTAAGGAACTTGCTGAAGCTGAAAAGCCTCACGATTAGCCTGCCAAACCATATCGCTTATGGTTAGCCATTCACTTGCAAAGGGTTTCCACAGAGGGAGAGGCGGTCAGCGCTGCCCTCCCCAAAGTCAGTGGGTGACCATCTTGCCCATGCATTCCTTAAGACACATTTAATCACTCCCTTATACAGTCAGTCACGCACCTGCTAAATCCTCCATCCAGACACTTATACACCCACTCATTCTTCAATACACCTTGCCATATATATATATAACATTTTTAAACTTTAAAGAAACACACAGTCACTGGATGATGTCATCAGTGATGTTATCAGTGATGTCATTTGAGATGTCATCAGTGATGTCACTGACCATGTCATCAATGATGTAATAGGTGACGTCAACAGCAGTGCGTTGCAAGGGCACGAGTTATAGTTAGCTGAAGTAACTGTAACAGCGGAATTTCTCTGGTTTTGTACAAGTGAAATGTCCAACTAACTATAACGTCCCTGAAACCTATGTTTTTTTTCAGTGAATTCCTAAGGTTTATTAAATGCTAATTTCTAACTATAATGTCCCTGAAACCTATGTTTTTTTCAGTGAATTTCAAAGGCTTTTTAAATGCTAATTTCTAACTATAACATTGCAGTCGCAATTTCAGAGTGGTGGAGAAAGGTGAGCGTGGCCTCCAAACACCTTTTAGCAATGCCACTATGTGGGGCTTACTGGAGGTAACAGGAGGGGTAGTTAGCCCTCAACGTCAACCTTGGGGGCAAACTACCCATTTTATTATCTCCAGTAAGTCCCACACAGCATGATTGCTAACTTGTTATATCAGGCCCGGCCTCTCCCTACACCACTGTTCAAATGCACCCCCTGGCATGTTGTAAGTTGGGAGATTAAGTCCCCTAGAATCCTGAGGGTCCCTGGGGCCCAACAAGCCCACCAGGTACCTCCAGTAAGCGCCACAGAGCTGCGTTGCGGAGAGGAGTTCCAAGGCCACGCCCCTTTTTACACCACGCTGCAAATGCCGAGTCTGGCGCAAAGCTGCTCGGAGTTGAAGTCCACTTGTGTTCTGAGGTCCTCAGGATACAAGAGGACCTCATCGCCCCACCAGCAGTGCACCAGAAGCAGTGTTTGCAGAGTGGTGTAAAAAGTGGTATGGCCTCGGACCACCTCTCTGTAACACAGTTCTCTGGCAATTACTGGAGGTAACTGGTGGGCTAGTTGGCCCCCAGGGACCCTCAGGATTCCATGGGACCTAATCCCCCAATTTTCAAACCCCAGGGGGGGCGCATATTGGACTTGGCCCTTTTTAGCTGGTTCATCCCTGAACCTTTTGCTTTAAGCTCTGGCATGGTGGTAGTGATTTTAGGACTCTGGGAACTTTAGCACTGTGGCCCAGTGTAAAGTGCATGCGCGCTCTGAGTGCGTGGGTGAGATTGGCCTCCGCTCCCATAGGAATGCCTTGGGAATATGTGTGTCCATGGTAATTTCTGGTATGAGAGGAGTGCAGGGGCGAGTTTAGTATGTATAAACGCGTGAGGATAAATGCTGCACAATGGTGTGCGCAGATTTATGGTGACTGGTGGAGAAATGCCACTTTGAGAAGTTGGCATTTCTGTGTACTGCCTGTCTGCATACCTGATGTGAATTGCATGTCTGGCTTGTGATTGACAGTAGCTGAGAGTTGGAGGTGGGTTCAGGAGCCAGGGGGAGTCAGCCCAGTGGTGAACAGAGAGATCTGCATCTAGATGGACGGGAGGAGTGCACCTGGGACCTCAATAGGGCTGTGCCCTCCCTCCACAATGCTGGCTCCGCCCCCTGTGGTGCGTCTGATCACTGAGCCCCCACCTAACAATGAGGAAAGAAGAGCCTGGTACACAGAGTACTCCAAAACCAGTTGCATCTGGTTTTCCCAGCCCTGTGCTGTGACACAAAGGATAAGGGTGGATAAAAGAAGGGGCTATGACCCCATGAAGGTTCCTGTTCTGTTCATGATCCTGATGGAGGGGAGCTTGCTGCTGCTGGGGCCCAGGAGGGACCGCCATGGGGGCTGCCTCCCTGCTAGAGGGCAAATGGGCCCAGCTCTGCCCCTGAAACCTCTCATGTACTTTTCCTAAAAGGATCTCCAGGACCTTGCTGCATCTTTTTGCGCCCTGTGAGCGTTTTACTTTTCTTTCTTAAAGGCGCTTTATTTTAATTATTCTCCCAAGAAGGAGCAAGCGATATCCACAGCTTTGCACTGCTTGGGGAGAGAGAGAGGGAATCCCAAAATTAGGGATTCCCCGTGATGCCCTGAGAGCGGGTGCCCACCCCCCTGATCGATCATGCTTAGGGGTGCCCACCACGCTTATTAACTCTAATTAGGAGGGTACCTAACCCTCATTGTCCACCTTACATGGTATTATTGAAGCGGGAGCCTACCCCGCGTTTCACAGCCGCAGCCCGAGCCGTTATCGAAGCATTCTCTGGGCAGCTCTCGGCGCGACCTGGAAGTCAGACAACCTTGCCTGGGATATGGCGGGCCTGTTAGTGCGGCCGAAAGTGTCCAAGGCTCCCGTGAGCTGATGGAGCCCGCTTTTTAACGGTGCCACCAAGAAGAAGAAAAAGGCGTCTAATGCCTCGTGGGCTCTGCAGTAAAGTCCCGGGTCCCAGGAGGGGGCCCCGGTGAAGAGAGGTGGCCAGAGCAGGCCGCGACCCAGAGATATTCCCCCGTAGTGGAAAGGGAGTCCCGCGGGCAGCCACAGCGCAACCGGGAAAGGAGGCAGAAGCGCTGTGTCCGCCCCAGCCCCGCCCCACGATAGAAGTGCTGCCCGCAGGGAGGAGAGTTCTGCCTTTGTCCGATCCGGTGCATGGGGCTGGGGGGAAGAGGGGACCGAGGCACCAGTGCGGGTGCCTACCCCCGGAGCGGCCCCACATGGCAGAGGGCCACTCCATTGTGGGCATATTTGGTTTACAGAACCTGTGTGGCTCCAACGTGGGACAAGTTATTTTAAAGGTCCCGTTGGGGACTGAGAGCACCATAGTGCCGGGCCCTTATTGTGATTCCCAGCTGCCTCACTGGCGAGAGGGCAGCTGCCACGTTTGTGGGCATGGTTTTTTGGAGAGCCCCAAAAAAGGCCCTGTGGGCACAGTTGTGCCAGGGTCTAATTGAGTATTCCCAGCTGCCCTGCGAGAGCGCAGGTAGCTGCAACATGTTGGTGCAGTCTTTGAGGAGGAGGACAGCCGGTGAAAATGGTGCCCAGGCCTCTAATTACTTCACAGCTGCCCAGCAAGTAGTGGGCAGCTGCTCCGTTTAGGCCCTCATTGGATATTCTGAGCTGCCCAGCAAGTAGTAGGCAGCTGCAACGTTTAGGTCTGCGCTGTTGCGCACCCTTGACTTCTGCTGCCTTGGCAGCGTGCCCTGACTCTTGGGACATAGGGCATTTGAGCCCCTTTGAGATGGCCAGTTGGCCAGGGGGACTGGGAGGTAAATAGGGCCATAATGTAACTCATGCCTCTACTATGGTCTTTCTTAGGAGACTATGTGCTGAATGTAATTCATGTGGTGCTAGGAAATGTGATTCATGTAGTAGGATTTATGCACCCTGTTTTATACCTCTAAATGTGTTTTTTATGCTTATGAGGTTGTTTTGCATAGTATGGTTTATGGTAGTGACATTTATGCCCCTAATGTGAGTTATGCTCAGGAGGTTAGGGTCTAATGCGTTTAGACTTGTGAGTTGATTGCATAATGTGTTTATGCTGGTGAGGTTGGCGCAGAATGTAATTCGCGCCTAAATGTGATACTGTGCATAATGTAGTTTATGTTGCGCCTAAGTTAAGCCCGTCTGCGCCCGTCCGTGGCCGCACGGGGCCCGGGGCCAGAACCCCTGTGCAATCCAAGCCTATCCACATACAATATGGGAGACAAGAACTGCTTGTTCTACGTCCTTCTAGCGCGGGTCCGTGCTGGCATACTATGGAGGTACTAACACTTCGAAATTGCTCAATGTGCCACTTTATAAACCAAAGAGAACCGGCTAGTGAGACGGATAAAGGGAGGGTCATCGGAGGCTTGTTAAACTGTAGATCATTAAGCAAGCACAGTAATCAGATATGGGAACTCCTTCTGGATGAGAAGATGGATGTTCTTTTCCTAACGGTGACATGGCTAGTAGAACACTCAGACCTGATATAATTGAAGCAATCCCGCCAGACAACTCACTCATCAGATTAGACAGGAGCGGGGGGAGGGGCGGAGGAATTGCCATTGCTATAAAGGCCCTGCTTGAATGCACTCTAGCGCCCTTGCAAATAGACAGCTGCGAGGCCGGCCTTTTTACTCTTAAGCTTGGACCCCAACACGCCGTGTCGGGAATCCTTGTCTACAGACCCCCAGGAAAGCTTAAGGACTTCAAATCCAATTTAGTGGAGGCTATAGCGCACTTAGCCATTAGGAAGAGCAGACTCCTGATATTAGGTGATTTTAATATCCATCTTGAGGATGAACTATCCAAGGAAGCGATAGACATAAAGCAAGAATTGCAGGCCCTTCAACTAGAATTAAAAACAATTTACCTACCCATATACACGGCCACTTATTGGATCCTGTTTTCTGCAGCTTGAATGGAGTGAGGGTGAATACGCCCATACCTGTACCCTGGTCGGATAATTTTTTCATCCCATTTAGAATCCACAGTCCACATACAGATACCCACAGAGGGAATAAAAACAGTTATCCACAACGTAAATGGCAGCACTTCTCACAAGACACCTTCAATCATTAGAGCAAGGCGGTCCACCGGGAGGCGCTGACTGTGAAAGCGCTAATAGCAAACTTGAGAGGCGTATTTTAAATGCTCTAGATGCGTCGGCCCCGATGTGCCTATCGAAGATAGGTAGCCGAGATAAAAAGTCTGCCCCTTGGTTTACTCCCGAGCTGCAGACTGCCAAATCAGAGTGTAAAAAACTAGAGCGGAAATAGAGGATAGACTTCTGCCCTCAAACTAAGACTACTTACAAGGAAGCACAGAGAAAATACAAAATTAAACTGCGAGGAACAAAGGCCATGCACTATAAAAACCGTATTGGGGAGGCAGAAAACTCCTCGAGAGAATTGTTTAAAATTTTTAAAGAGATCTCAGTGGTAGTATATACAAATACACCAGAAGATGACTCAGTCGATGAATGTAATAGAATAGCCAACTATTTTGCAGGAAAGGTCAAAGATATCTATGCGACCTTCTCGGGCAACATGATATGTGGACGGGACTTTGAGGAAAAGGCGGAGGCAAGTAAGGTGGAGAACTGTCTAAAGGTCTTTTCGGTACCCCCTCCAGAGACACTAATCAACATCTGTCAGGGTATTAAATCTGGCTCCCCTCGGGACCCAGCACCACCTCGGGTGTTGGGGGAGAGCATCACGGTGCTGGAACCTTATATTAGGCATGTGCTTCAGGTCTCATTTGCCTCCGGAACACTCCCGGATGACTGGAAGAAAGCGGTAGTTCTTAAAAAGAAACCCAATGTTAGCCATGAAGTTCTCGAAAACTTAAGACCTATCTCCTTACTACCATACCTGGCCAAAGTGGCAGAGAAAGTGGCCAACATACAACTAATGGCACACTTAGAGAAGAACAACCTCCTACATTCCTCTCAATCAGGTTTCCGACCGGGTTTCTCTACGGAGACGGCCCTTTTGAGAGCGACAGAGACCCTGCGGCAAGGGGCGGATTCCGGACACACCATGGCACTGGTAATGCTCGACCTCAGTGCGGCGTTTGACACTGTAGCTCATGCCATCTTGCTACAGTGTCTAAACAAAGCAGGTGTCACTGAGTCCGTGCTAAGTTGGCTGAAAGCATTCCTCACTGACCAAAGCTTCCAGGTCCAAAGGGGCTCCTTTAAATCATCGACCATAGCGCTAGAACAAGGGGTGCCTCAGGGCTCAGCCTTGAGCCCAAGTTTGTTTAATCTGTATATGGCCCCCTTGGCAGAAGTGGTGCAAGCGTATGGAGTGGAGTTAGTCTCCTACGCCGATGACACCCAACTGCTGATCTCCCTGTCCCAAGCTCCCGCTACAGCGGCATCTAACTTCAAGGCCTGTATGCAGGCCTTGGCAGGATGGATGAACTCTCACTGTCTAAAGCTTAACGGCTCCAAGACGGAGGTTATGGTGATTGGAGGGAGCAATTCTAGCTGGACAGTGGACTGGTGGCCAACATGTCTAGGCCCCACGCCCACTCCCTGTAAGGAGGCAAAGAACCTGGGAATATGGGTTGATCCCAAACTATCCTATGAGGGCCACGTCAACCGTCTAGTGGGAAAGTGTTTTGGGATACTAAAAACTCTCAATCACACCTTAGACTTACTCCCGCTGTAGGCTCGACATACCATGACACAAGCTCTGGTTACTTCCTGTATGGACTACGGAAATGTTCTGCTTTTAGGCACTACCGAAAAAAGCTTAGGGCGATTGCAAGTCCTTCAAAATACAGCCGCCCGCCTGGTGCTGAGACTTCCTAAAAACCAGCTCTTGCGGCGCTACACTGGCTACCGGTCAGAAAGAGAGTGATGTATAAAGCGCTCTTAATATGCCACAGGATTATATGGCATAAAGCACCATCCTATCTTCAAGACCTGGTACACATTTACAAGCCAACTAGAACACTACGCTCAGTAGGAGCGGGTTTACTGAAGATCCCCCTCGTAAAAAGGGCAAAATTGGGTGGCCGCTCTTTCAGACTGGTAGCAGCCAGCAACTGGAACAGACTCCCGATTAGCCTCAGATTGGAAGGATCTGAAGTCAAGTTCAGAAAACTCCTAAAAACCCACCTGTACAATCTTTAAAAACACAGCTGAGCGGAGGAGCCTTCCTATGCTTTCTGAACGTTTCCTATCTCCACAGCGCGGGGACACGCCGAGATGGCGTCAACAGGCGCTTTATAAACCTCTTTATTATTATTATTATTATTATTATGTTACAGGCTCACGCTAAGTACAGTGATTACCAGTGGTTACTGGTTGTACGGGTATGAGATGTATTACTTTGACTAAGTTCGCTTTGTGATGGTTCTGACAGTGGTCCAGTGGGCCCTGTCAAGTGTATATAATCCTTTGTAGATGTGACCGAGTGCCAGGTGGCACCATGTATATTATGTGTGTACTATTCTAATGTGCTATGAGAATACAAAGGCTGTTTTTGATATAACCTTGTGTGGAGTTCCTTTTGTAGTGTGCCTGGGATGTTGTGCTGTGTGCGTGCGCAAATGCTGACATGGCCTTCGGGATAAGCCGGACTGCTCGTGCCAAGCTACCAAGGGGGTGAGCAGGGGTTAACTTTGGCGTGTAACTCCCTTGCCCTGACAAGAGTGGTGGTCTCTGCCTGGCTTTGGCACAAGCCTTAGCCAACCAGAGATCCCATTTCTAACAGCGTGTTTGCACACTTGTTATGTCAGGCCCAACTCCCTACCACGCATCCCCTGGCACATTGTAAGTTGGGGTATTAAGTCCCCTTGAATTTTAAGGGTCCCTGAGGGCCAACTATCCCACCAGGTACCTCCAGTAAGCACCACAGCGCTGCTTTACAGAGAGGTGTAAAAAGGGGCGTGGCCACATACCACTTCTCTATTATGCAGCTCTGTGGCACTTACTGAAGGTTCCTGGTTGGATAATTGGCCCCAGGGACCCTTAGCATTCAAGGGGACTGAACCCCCCAACTTAAATTGCACCAGGGGACCGTTTGCAGAGTGCTGCAGGAAGGGGGAGGGGCCTCAGGCGAGTTGCCGGTTTTGTTTTTCTTTTTTGTAATTCTTCTTTTATGGGTGGGGGCTGCATGGCCCCCCTTCCCTGGTTCCCTGGGCCTCTTTTGGCCACGGGGACCCCATCCCCAGGAGCTGAGCATTTTATTTGGCCTTCTTAAAAAATAAATAAATAGGAAGTCACAAGCAAAAAGGTTAAAAAAAGAAAAGGGGGCAGGGTAGAAACACCCTGACCCCCTAGGCCTGATCAGGGGTTCCCACAGGGGCCTCAGGCACAAAAAAAAATGTTTTATTTTAAATTTTCCCCTGTGAATTCTTTTTATAAATGAAGCGCGTGACACATTCCTGCACGTAAACAATTAAAGGCATTTAGTTGTTTCCATGTGTGCTGCACAACGCAGCACACATAAAAACAGCAAAAAAAGGTGAAACAAAGCATTTCCCCTCTTTTCGCCTATGTAACCCCTCCGCTGTGCTGAACGTTCCGCCCCAGGGCGGAACGTTCTATTAAGCGGGCGGGGCCGCGACGTTCAGCTGACGTGTGCAGCACTCCCGAGGTAGTGCACGCGACGTCCGCTGAACGTGCACAGCACTTAACGGGTTAAGACCAGGTTTTCCCTGGTCTTAATTTTGCCGCTGCCACCTATTAATGCCACCCTTGTAAATAAGAAGGAAAATCAATGGCGGTTGTAGAAGAATGGCCACACCAACACCCATTGCCCGCCTATTTCACGCAAAGTACAGCATGAAAGGGTGCCTTATTTACAAGGCAACCTTAAGCCACGTTAAGTGGCTTAACGCTGCCATGTAAATATGGTGAAACCCCTAGCGCCACCACAATGTCATTGAAAGTGACGTTGTGGTGGCGATAGGGGCTTGAAAATATACCCCTGAGTGAGTTTAAATAGCTTACAAGGAACGGTATAGGATATGTAATTTCATACATCACGGTGATAGTAAAAATACATTACTAAAATGCCATTTTATTGAATGAACCTTATGTTGTTTTTCATTATGTTTCTGTTCCTACTCAAATGCATGCCTCTGCTTGTTAAACCGATCTAAGTACAATTTAATATGTATGTTAAGATGCAGGAAACAATTAAAGTGTTACTTTTTTGTGCTCTCTGAGCCTACTGGGGCCAGCCAGTCTAAGACAGAACATGTCGTTTTAGATATGCTGTCCCAATATGTATCCATTATCTGCAGACTATAAGTGAGTGATATTTGTTCAAAATTATGAGCAACCAGAGACATTTCAAAAGATACGAAATAAATGTGTCTTCGAATCAATAACAAGGGAAGATGATATATTCCATCACTTTCAGTCATGCAGGTTTGCGCCATGCTCTATTTGAAAGGTCATCACTCAGCGAAAATCCTTAACATAAAAGTATCACCGAGGATTTTTTGATGAAGTGCAGCTGAGTCACCGGCGAAGGATGGAGACGCGTCATGTAAAAACCACGCGGATGGGTCTAGATGCACTTAACATAGTCTTAATGGTCCATGCGAGTCCAGTCTAAGAAGTGGAATGCATTTTACTATTGTCAAGATGAACTTCAAAGTAGGAAACGCAATGTTGTACTTCTCCACGTGGAGCCGCAGCAGCACAGGTCGGTCCCACTTACCTAGCAGAAAGGATGGGAACCAGGTTGGAAGGTTACACAGTTTGCACACGTCATTGAAAGGAGTTACAAGCTAAACTTTCTGCTGTTTTCCAGCGCTGAGTGGTGAATATCTGAAATATGTGCACCATGAGTAAGCTGAGTACTTTTTCTGATTTTATGTTGTACATATTATCTTTTAATGCTTTCTTAACTATCTTATTATTAAGGTCCAGATGAATTCTCTGTTCAGTCATATAGGGTGTTAGTAATACTTGTGATATTGCTTTGTCTTTTTTAATAATAATTCTGTTTTTTAAATTATGTATTATAGCTTTTAAGATATGTTTTTATCGAAATAAAGCTAATATGACTGACTGACTGAGTAGGCTGAGTGATAGGTGGAAAGGCAGAAGGAAGGGTTCACCATTTAATTTTGTGCAAGTTACTAGATAATCAGTGGCAGCTTTAACCCCTTCGCTGCTGATGACGAGCTCAGCTCGTCATCAGCCACGGTGGTCGTGTGCGGATGACGAGCTGAGCTCGTCATCTAACGCGGCTTTTCGAAAAAAGCCGCACAGCGGAAAAATAACCGCCGCAGCGATGCGGTTAAAAAGGTTTTCCGCAATGCAGAGCATGCAAACACATTGTTGCACTGCGAAGCGTGAAAGAGAAACAGTAGAATGTACAAGAAGGGGGACATTCCTGTACATAAATAATCATTGGCCTTTTGCTGTTTTCATATGTGAGGCACTTTGCAGCACACATGAAAACAGCAAAAAAGAGGAGAAATGAAACATTTCTCCTCATTGCGCAATGGTAAGACCAGGTTTGCCCTGGTCTTATTTCTGGCACTGACTCCTATGTATGCCTCCCTTGTAATAGGAGGAGGCAGTGTCAGAATCAATGGGTGTTGTGGTGGAACGCCAAACGCAACATCCATTACCGTCCCTTTCAGGCTGTATGTAGTGTGAAAAGGGGCCTTATTTACAAGGCAGTGTTAAGCCACGTTAAGTGGCTTTACACTGCCTCATAACTAAAATGAGGCCCCTATCGTCATCAGAACATGACGTTGTGATGGCGATAGGGGCTTTTACATATGCCCCTCTGTGTCTTGAGGAGATTAAAGAGATTGAAAAAGTAACAAAGGTCTCTGACTTGTGGTGTTCTTTCCGGCAGTAGAAACTGAATGCATGCCAGGTAACATGCAAGTTATGTAACCAAAAATTAAGTAGGAGGATGAGAGGACACTACTTGTTTGGCACTTTATGGGAAGAATCCTCAAGTCCAAACTTGAAAATGAGTGAGTACTTGAGGTGCTAGTGGATGAGGTAGTGTGCTGAGACAGAGGAGGGCAGCATTTTGTATTTCTACTGAAGTGCTGCAGAAAGAAAAGGAAAAATATAATTTGCACCTCAAGAACTTCACACTATGTTGTATAGAGTGCATAAACAGATACGGAGTGGAGAATAAAACTCAAGCATTAGGATGTGGAAGACTGAAGAACTTTACAAAAACATCTACCAGTAAAGACACATTTTCCACAACTTTTTTTTTATTCTAAAAAAGTAAGTTAAAAAAAACAATAATAAAAAAATGCCCCCCAACATAACAAAACAAAAATCAAAATATAAACGTTCTTGTGGGTCACCCAACAAAAACGGATTCATTAATATTCTGTGCACAGCTGTCTATGGAGGATTGAGTGCAGAGTCCAGATAACCCTGCGCCCCACCCTCTGGTGGCCACAGCCTGTGATTGGACCAGCGTGTATTGGCCACCTATGGCGAGTTTAATGCAGGTCCTGCAAACACCATCCATTGTGCAGTGGAGGTTGTCCACCAAAAGCAGGTTAGGGGCAGGGCTTATGGAAGGCTAGACATTGTTTCTATCCTAGTGGCCAACAACTGCTGTTGAAGGCAATGCTCAACGAGGAACGAACCCAGGGTATGACCAAAGATAGGCCCTTTGGGCAAACTCCACTGTGCATGACCGAAGGCTGTCTCAGCAGATGTTGGCAGACCTGTGGCCAGAAGTCCATGTGAAGAGCCTTTAGCCATACACAGCTTCAGTTAGCCACATGTGGTGGGCTGAGTCCAGGTCAATGTGTTTTGGCCCTGTGACAAACATCTCCTAAGCATGGCTGAAAGCCAGGTGCAGCAGGATTAGCCATCCACATCTGATAGGGCATAGGGCCTTGGCAACGTCTCTCACCTCAGAAATTCACCTGAAAAAACACATTTAAAGTACAATAATGGTTATGAATTAAAACAAAAAAAACCATTATAATTCAAAAACTATGGTTATCTCCACAAATTATAATTTATATAAAAGACATGCAAACCATAACTTGCACAGCAATTGAAATAATCATGATGTCACAAAATGTATCTCTTTTGTTGCTGGGGTGTTTGCATATCTCTGGGCCAGAGCTTTTTAAAAAAAATGCATTTGGCTGTTTAAAAACACATACATATCTTTGGAGTCGTTATGTACTGATTCGGATCTAGCAAGCTTTATTCGCTTTGTGTAGCAACCAGAAAAGCAACAAATATACATATACAAACAGTTACATTCAATTACACAGATATCATCTTAATTAATGAATACATTAAATCAGTTAAAAACTGTTAGATAAAAACAATACATTTCTGGCATAAATTGATTTAAAAAAAAATGTTGCAACAGAAAAACAGATCTTAGGATCTCTTAGTGCAAACAATAGGCTGCTAGCTGCATTGGTAGTTTTCTACATTATATTTCTTGAGCAAGGTTTTTAGATAAAGAAGTCCATAGTTCAGATATAGATCACACAAAAGTAGAAAGTGCATAGTGCGCTGTTTAGAATGCTCATCACATGGGCATAAAGTGACAGGCCGTATTTTCATTTTAGGGAATGCAACTAAATGGTGAACAATACCCAATCTCATCCTTGTTAGTACATAGCGATGTGAGGGTCTTGTAACTAGTGACAGATAGCTTTGAAAGCCATAGGTATCTATAATCACTTGATAAAGCAGGTATGTGGTTTGTTTCCCCACAGTTCTCATCCTACAATCCTTTTTTATGGGCCACAAATGTGTTCTTTATCTCCTGTTTAGACAGGCCTATCACATCAGTTGGACTTTCCTGGATCATGGACATAAATACATCTCTATTAACATCTGCTATTTATTTTAGCCAAGGGATCTTAAAACAATTATAAAATTGCAAGCAATCCTTGACAATAGATTGAGTGAATTTTGTCTCTTCTTTAGACCAAATTGATCTCCATAGCATTAGAGGTCTAAGAGCGATCAGACCTGACAGTTAGCTTAGCCCAACTTCATTATGTATTAACTCAGAGGATGCGGATGCAGGCAGGCATAAAAGCTGTTTTAAATAGGAATTTTCCGCTAATTGCAGTTCCTGGGTGGTATTGTGGCCCCACACCCCTGCGACATATAATGCAATAGAGGCACATCTAGCTTTATAGATGTCTGTCATGTCCTTGATGCGTTGTTCCCTCAGTTTGGAAGCAAACCGAAAGACCCCATGCACACTTCTTGTCATGTTTGCACGGACATTAGCCAATTCAGATTACCATTACCAGAAAAAGTGAACCCGAGATAACAGAAATTGTCAACAGTTTCCACTCTCGCACTATCTAAAAAAAAAGGTTTTGATTTCCTGGGTTTTATACTACAAACCATAGTATATGTTTTGGCCTTGTTACTTAACAACTTCCTTCCAATAATAAAATCTGCGAACCTATCTATTAATCGCTGTAGGCCGACTGGAGTTCTAGATAAAAGCACAGCATTGTCTGCATAAAGCAGAACCGGTATGGCCTGGCCTGCAGCTTGTGGTGCATCCGCCTGCACCAAATTAAGAACTGCTGCAACTTTGTTTTTAAATAAAGTAAAAAGCAATGGTGCTAAGGCGCAGCCTTGGCGGATGCCACGTTTAACCTTAAAATTTTCTGTACATTCACCCCGTTGGCCATACTGGACTCTAGTCGATAATTTCTCATATAACCTTGCAAGGAAATAAATAATGGACTCCGGGCGCCAAGATTAAGTAAAACTGGCCAGAGAATAGCATGATCCACTAAATCAAAAGCACTACTAAGATCAGCAAAGCATAAAAAGAGACTCCCTTGTTTAGCCGGTGTATATTTACCCGTTAAAAGCTCTGAATTAATACATTGCTCTGTCGTACCTAAACCTTTTTTACAACCATATTGAGCTTGTGTTAAAATCCCATTTTCCGTGGGGCGTGGCTGGCAGCCGACAAACATGGCCGCAGCCTAGAGAGGCTCTGAGCTCTCTAACTTTAGCCCAATCTATCCTGATACTAATCATGCGATTTTCCACACCTTGGGCACCCAGGTAGCTGGTGGAAGTCGAGCGGCAGCATCAGTGGCCGGTTTGGGTGTGATTCCATCGTTTGGTAGGCTGCGGCGGAGGATGTAGATTTGCGGCCTGGGGGTGTGTGAAAGCCGGGACCCACAGTGAGGAGTGAGTCCGGCGTCGGAGGCCAGGAGGTCAGGCTGAAGGCGGGCGGAAGTGCTGGTGGTCCACAAGTCGACTCCACGACTTGATCCCCCCGAGGTGGATGAAACCGGTGACCAAGTGTGACCTGTGGCAGGGGACCTTACCAGCGCCTGTGGGGGACCCCAGATTGTCTCGTGACAGGGGCGGACACTGTGAATCCCCCTGTGACTTGAACCCCCCGAGGTGGGTGAAACTGGCGATCGAGTGAGACCTGCGGCAACCCAGGGGACCTGACCGGCACCTGTGGGGCACCCTGGATTGTCTTGTGACAGGGGCGGATACTGTGAATCCCCCTGGCCTCCATTACATGTGAAGTGAAACTAGTGAGGGCGCATAGCACATGGTGGTTTGGCTGAAGCAACGTTCTGGGCATCCTGAAGAAGGGGCCTGGGCTGTGGCGACATGGTTCCCCCCCATTCACTTACCGGCAGTGCCTCTGGAGCAGTGGATGACCACCTGCGGGTCAGATCCATAAACTTTGTAGGGTGCTTGGGACAGTCGGGGGAGCGGTCGGCGACAGCGTTCTGGACCCCTTCCCCTCACTGACAGCGTGATTGGGGAAGTAAGTGACCCAGGGGTAAGCATGGGCGAATTTTGCGAATCTCGCGTTCGCGAATTTTGCGGATTTGCGAACTCGCAATCCGCAAAATCCGCGAATTCCCGCGAATTTGCGGATTTTTTTTTTTGTGTTCGCCCGTGTTTCTGCCAGTTCGCGAGGGTTTTTACAATTTCGCAATTTGCGAACTTACCTGTCGGGTCGCAAGTTTTGCGAACTTGTTGTTTCTACGTGTCCAGCCTGTTTGGGGCACTCTTCTTCATCACTGCCACTCTCTGTCACCACTGCCACTCTCTGACTACTCATGCCACCCTCTGGCCCACCCATGCCACCCTCTGTTTCATCACCACACCCTCTGGTTGTCCAGTGTACATTATTTTCGGCAAAGCAAAGCACACCTTCCCTGCCTCAAGTGACCTGAATTAATTTGGGGCTGATTAATGTGTCACAGAATATTTTTTTAGCTGGCACCTGCTTCCTTAGTGCGCCCTGATTAGTGATCTTTTGCACTTGCTAAGTGCGTTCATTGTTGCAAAATTAGTTACAACACCTGCCCTGCCCCAACTGACAATAATGAATTAGGGGCTGATTAATGGATTTTAACTTCCAGCCTGGCTCCTGCTTGTCTCCCTTAGCTGTAATTCAGGACCTTTGTGGCATATGTGTAACTATTCTGAGGTTCAGAGCAGGGTCACATAATAGTTGCAACTGGCAACTGAACTCTGGAGGGGCCCCTCAGGAAGCACTACAGGAAATGGCTACTAATGATGAGCCTGAACTTTTGAACCTGGTAAGTAGTTTCAGTTTTGCTAAGATCGTATTTCTGCAATTTAGCACTTATTCGCGGGGCGCGAAGTTGTACTGGGAAGCCGCGAACTCACGCGAACAGTGCGAGCAGTGCGAGCAAAATCCGCTGCTCGCGGATTTGCGGATTTTGCGGGAGATTCGAGAATCTCGCGGATTGCGAATTTCCCGAAAATCCGCAAAATCCGCGAGCGAAACGGATTTTCCGCCCATGCTTACCCAGGGGAGTGTGATGAGGTGACAGCCTGGGGGCCTGACCTGGAGGCGCTGCAGCGCACTGGCGATAATCCAAGGGGGTGTCCCCCTGCGCTTCCTCGTTGTGTGCTGGTGGCGCGCGGAGGGCTGGACGGCTACTCTACCCTGCTGGGACTGTTCATGTAGTCTGCGGCCTCCTTTCGTACATTGATAAGATTAGGAGGCATCGGCTGGGGTGACTGCATTGCGAATCCTCAACCCTTCAAAAGCATCTGTCGTGGGTCATTTGGCGGCCCGACGCCCCACATAAGCAAGGCTTCCTGGCTTCGGAACTACAGTGATCTGCCTGGTGGACGCTTAGTGTCTATACCCTACTCTACGTGAGGTCACCCATCAGCTGCTACCATGTCAGGAAGGAACACAAAAGGGGCGAGTCAGATTAAACTGGACAAATATGCCTTCACCAATTCCCAAGGTGATGCACAAGATAAGGAGGGCCCTTCGTCGGCTGGGAAGTTGGGGGGAGCCACGCAGGAGGTCACTCTGCAGGACATTATGGCTACTCTGAATAGGGTTGCTTCCCAAATTGAGACCCTCGCGGTTGACATGGCCTAAATCCGTGCGTATTTCAACAAAATGTCAGCCAAGGTATCGGACATGGAGGCCACCACGGAATCCCTTTCTTCTGACACTTCCACCCTCAAGAAACAGGTGCATCAGCTGGAAGAGGATAACAGGTTTTTAAAGGCACGCCGGGGGGATCAGGACGGCGCTCCAGAAGAAATAACATTTGTTTAATTGGCGTGCCGGAGTGAATGGGGTAGCCGGCCCTGGACCTCTTTGTGGAAGACCTAGTGACGACCCATCTCCAGCCGCAGGGGCTATCCAACTTCTTTTCCGTTGGGAGAGCGCATAGGGTCCCGGGTGGGCTACCAAAACCCGAGGTTCCACCGTGCCCTGTTTTGGCTCGCATCTGCAACTTCCGGGACCCGTATGCCATTTTACAGGCGGCTCAGAAGGCGCCATCAATCCGCATTGATAATGCCGCCATCAACATATTTCCGGATTACACTGCTAAAGTCTCGAAGCAGCGAAGAGGGTTCACAGATGTGAAGAAGGTCCTGAGGGAGCAGGAGATAAAGTACTCAATGTTATTCGCAGCCAAATTGAGAGTGGAAGACGGTGGTAAGGTATGGTTCTTCCTCACGCCGGGGGGGTGCGCAGGACTGGCTGGAAGAATGGCAAAAGGTGTCTAGGCGTGGTCGCAATGGTCATCCTGAGTCGCGAGGGAAGGATCGGCAGGGTGACGTGGAGCAAGAATAGGGTCGGGTCCCTGGGCTCAGAAATGCAGCTGCTGACTGACCGACCTCTCCGGATGGGCCTGAACTGGACTCTGCCCGATCTCAAAAGATCGAATCCGTAATTTTTGGACGGTGGGAGACGAAGAGGGGAAGATGCACTTGGTCGCTCAAAGGTACTTTTCTTCAGCATCTTATCTCTGTGCAGTAGTAAGGCTGAGATGCTGACTGTGATCAAACATAAGATGATTTCTTTCACACCTTATTTACTGAAGTCCAATTGGGGTCTTGGGTGTTGGACAACGCTGGGGTACTGGGCTTGGTGGGAGCTGGAGCGTCTTTCTCTCTCCCCCCCTTTTTTTCCTTGCAGAATGGGAATGAGTCCTAAGCATTCTGCTTTGTTGGGGTGGTGGGTTGTTTTACTTCAATCAAGCAGGGGAGCAGGGTGGGCGGTGGTTGGGGCAGGTACGTTTTCAGGATTGTTACAAATTTTGAAGGTTCTTTGTTCAGGGCAGAAACTGATAGACAACACCCGTAATAGCATTGTATGAGTGCGTTGCTTTGAGAGAGATGTGGTCCACTATTCTGCGTATGATGACGAATACAGTGTCAACAGGCTCTGGCGATGGTACCGATGTCCCCTTGGTGGCCACGATGTCCCCCTTAACGCTGCTTACCTGGAACGTGCATGGCCTGGGGGATAAAATCAAACGAGGACTGGTGCTGCAATACCTACGGCGTTCTGCACCTGCGGTAGCATTGTTACAAGAAACGCAGCTAATGGGCTCAGCATGTAAGGCCTTGGATCGTTGGGGGTACAAAATGGCTGTTCATTCTGAATTCTCATCCGGCTCCGGAGGGGTAGGCATTCTGATTCGTAAGCAATTCCCCATGATTGTACACAACACATGGACAGATACCCAGGGGAGGTTTTCGGCTATCTCTTGTCAATGGGAGGGGAAAAAGTTAAATATTGTGTCCGTGTATATCTATACAACCAGAACAATCTCTTTTTTCTGTAACTGAGGTTACACAGATAGTATTAGTGAATTTCCACGCCAGGTCGATGCGCGTTTCGGGCAGCTTGTACCACCTTCCTCAGAACCAACAGAGAAAAGTTTGCCACCTTATAGTGTGGACACAGGGTGTCTGAAATAACAAATACAACATAATGTACCTGTATCAATTCAATTTTTCTGAAGGACACCTGAACAAATCTAACATAGTTCTAACTATACAGTCGACCTGGCGTGGAAATCCACTAATACTATCTATTTCCTATTGGCAGTTTGGGCTGGACTGTTCCCATGAGGCACAGGGTCAAGACTGATTTGCATATGGCCAGGTCCAAACTGGGGTGGCAAGGTGAGCAAAAGAATGATGGATTTAACCCAGATCTCTTGACTGGGGGTGAATGTTTAGATTTGCTCTGCATTCCGTCCATCAATTGTGTGTCTTTTGCTTTTTCGCCCTGATATGTGTGGGCCTTCTTCGACTGCCGGACCTACAACACCACCCTCACAGGAAACCCTGCACACATCAAATGAGGAAGATGTGGATGGCACCTTTTTCATATGAAGATGTTTTGCCACATTCAGATGTGAACTAAGCAGTGTAAGCCATGGTAGGCCTCACAAATACTTGACAACTGTAGGGAGGTACGGCAAGGAGGATCAAAAGCACATCACAATAGGCCCTATTTACAGGGTTCCTGAGCGGCAGGTGCATCACTTTTTACAATGTAAGAAGTGACATCCCAGCAGTGCAAGGGGCTTGGTCATAATTCCCTTCATGTTTAACGTATGTCCTATAATGGCCCATCACAACTGTACCTTACAAATGCCTGTTGTGAAATAAGCAGCTCTGGAGCACATACTCAGTACCTGGTCTGTCATCATATGAGTTGTCTGGATGGTTTATGGGCACGTACATCATCTCAATGCTTCACTGGGACTCATTTGTATCACTTACAGGGACACAAATACTCATGTGAGCCACACGGTGTCAAAGTTTGCACTGGTGCACAGACCGAGCCAGCACTATAGCCACAGCATTTGCCACTTTTGCATGAGGGCACGGCTAATTTGAGTCAAAAGTAAAGTGTACCATACTTATTGCCCAAAATCGTCAGTGGGCACGAGACACATAGGATAGCAGACAAATCATGTGTACTTATAATTTGGTCCACCAACTTCTGTGCCCACATAATCCAGACCAACAATGTTTACGCTGGTGGGTGTCATGGTCCAGTCCAAACATCCTCTGCATCTGGACGTATATATGCTCCTACTGTTGCCTGGGGTCCTTCACGGGGTAGTCCTGGATGACACTTCCCCCACTAGCTACCTTGGAAGACAGGTAATGCATGACCAACAACAGGAAGTTCCCAAATTCCTGCTTGGTCATGGGGTGAGGCGACTCTTCCCCGGCATGATCCCACCTGTTGGAACTGACCCTTCTTGCAGGGTCATCCCCAAACTTTTTTCTTCTTCCTCCCTTATTTTTCCTGACCCGTGGCTGTTGGCAATGGGACTCTGAGCACTTTACCACTGCTGATCAGTGTTAAAGTGCATACGCTCTCTGTATAATTTTTATTGTGATTGGATCTAGATGATTGGCCTATTTGTATTACCAAGAAAGTGTACTGGGTGTGCCAGGGCTGCTGATGACAAATTCTAATAGTGGGCCTGCAGCAGTGATTGTGCCACCCACATGAGTAGCCCTAAAATGGTGTCTCAGGTCTACCACCGCAGTGCCTGTGTGCAGTCATCTTTTAGGAAAGGTTGTTTTTGTCAAGGCCCCGCTTCGCAGGATTCGGTTGTCGTAGAATTAAGGTCCACCTCCTGACTTTACCAAGTCCCCTGACATGGGGTTTCCCCCCAGGGGCTTCCAACTATCAGGTGAGGGAAAAAAGGTAGGGAAGGGGTCTGCAGGGACAAAGGCTCTGAAATGACACAAACACAACAATTATACAACGTTAAACAATCTACTCTCATGAATTCTCGCTAAGCAGTTTCGGTGGGTGTGTACCTGTGTAAACACTGCATGGATACATGAACCTGAAATCATACCACCCCATCCGCAACAACCTACAGAGGGAAAAGAACAAGTGCTCAATATATACTAGTCCACTGTTTCGTCTAGTATAGAATGTGTTGTGCACAGTAATGACCCCTACCCTGTTCTATCATCCAGTAGACCAGGTATGGTTAATCATCAAAAATGCAAAAAGGAACAAAGGCTTTAGACGGGTTATCTTCACCCAAAGAAAGCAAACAGAAGTCCATTGTCCATTGTACGAGGAGTAGGGGATATGCTCCCAACCTTCCATACCATAAGGAATAAACTAAAAGTTACTACAGATTATGGTAATACGTGGTTTTGACTGCCGCTGTACTCTGCTTCTGTACCATTCACCAAAGCAGAATGCAAGTTCGAGCAAATGACAAGAACGGCAATGCGCGGTTGCGTCCACCCCGAATTCCGTTGATAACTTGTCACAGAGTTAGTAAAGGAAACAAAGACAACTCGAGAGAAGATAGCCACCGCCTCTGAAACAGAAGGAAGAGTCTACGACACACGGTGTTACGCGGTAGACCACACGCCGTAACCCGCTATCGTTTCACACAGAATCCCGGGTACACCATAGGTATAGCAGTCGAAATACGGTTACTCCACTGTGTACTGCCCGAACATACAAGCAGATAACAAACTTTCTCGGAAATGGTAATACGCGGTTGAGACCGCGGCTGTATTCCGCTTCAGACACAAATTACTCACGGCGCTGAAATCCTCAGAAGGACAGAACTCCGAACACGAGCTCCACAGAATCCAACCGGTGCTTCCTCAACCGAGGAAGCTCCATGTACGAACAGAGATTACGCGCGACCTCTCGCGCTACCTCAGGGCTTAAATCACATTCAAATTCTGGGCATTATGGGAGATGTAGTTTCCCCATTAAGTATCGGCCACTTGCTACTCCTGACAGTACATCCCCCTTCCTAACACCTCCCCGGCCCAGGTTTCGTAGAGATACGTCTATGGAACGAGCGAACAGCCGCAGGAGCGTGCACATTACCACACGGTTCCCACGAATCGTCCTCAGCAGTGTACCCGTTCCAGGATACCAAATACCACAGCGCCCCACGTGCATCTGGGAATCTTTAATATTCCGGACCTCATATTCCAAGCCCCCGTCGCACATCACCGGAGGGGGGGCCCTGCTACGTGCACCCAGTGCAGGTTTGAGAAGGTTGCAATGGAACACCAGATGTATCCGTAACGAGCCAGGCAAACGCAGCTTGTAAGCAACAGGATTAATGCATTTCAAAAGGGTGTAACGCTTGATGAATCTAGGATGGAAGATGCTACGCAACTTAAATCAAATGTTTTTGGTAGACAGCCATACCTTGTCCCCCACTTGATATTGCGGACCTTCACGCCTATGTCTGTCCTCCCACCTCCTGTAAACCACCTTGGCTTGGACCAAATGTTGCCTAACCTTCGCCTGCAGAGCATGCAACTTTCGGACTTGCGACAGCACCACTGGCTGATTCTGTACTTCCTCAGGGATGCTAAGAGGAAGTATTCTGGCATCAAAACCATAATTGGCATGGAAAGGTGACATACCTCTAGAACTGTGCCATGCATTATTGTACGCCAATTCGGCCATCCACAACATCTCCACCCATGAATCTGAGCTGCTTTAGCATAGCATCTTAGATACTTCTTTACAGTTTGATTCAGCCTTTCAGTCTGCCCATCTGTATGAGGATGAAAGCCGGTGGAAAGCGAAGATTCAATGTGCAAAGCCTTGCACCATATCTTCCAGACCCTGGCAATAAACTGTGGGCCTCTGTCCGACACGATTATTTCTAGTACTCCATGTAGTGTTATGACATTGGACAATAACAACTGAGCAGTTTGACTAGCTGTAGGGAGGTTATTGCATGGAATGAAATGACCCATTTTAGTTAATCCATCCACAACCACCAGTATTGCTGAAAACCCTTTCTCCACTGGCAACCCTGTAATAAAGTCCAAACTGATGTTTTTCCATGGACTCTGAAGAGTAGGCATGGGTATCAGTTTGCCTTTCTTTCCCACTGTCTCACTCTTGGCTCTCACACATTCCTCACATTTAGTCACCCAGGTTGCCACATCGTTGTTGAGCTCTGGCCACCAAAAGTGTCTCTGTAGCAATTGTTGAGACTTTTTTATTCCTGGATGCCCTGCCAAAGGGTACTCATGACACCATCGAAAAGCCTCTTTTCGAAGGGCATCAGAGGGGAGGAATAAACTTGCATGTTGGAAAGGTAACCCCTGTTGCATGGTACGCTCCTTGCCTTGAGTGACCCACGCATCCCATTCAAGAGCAGAGTGATGGTCTTTTATGTCTTCCAGAAACCTCTCTATCTTGATTGCACACACCTCTTAGGACGGCTCGATTATGGACTCTGGTCTTACATCTGGTGAAATGTCATTTTCAGATTCTAGTCTTGACAGAGAATCTGCTTTTTGGTTTTTGGCTCCAGGACGGAAGGTGACCACAAAATCGTACTCCGCAAAGAATTGCATCCATCTCATCTGTCGTTGAGAGAGATACCTTGCTGTCTTTATGTATTGCAAGTTCCGATGATCGGTGTACATGGTAACGGGGTGTCTGACCCCCCACACATAATGTCTCCATTCTTCGAACGCTTTCTTAATAGCCAACAACTCCTTTTCAGCTATGGTGTAATGTCTTTCTGCCTGGTTTAGTTTCCTAGATAGGTAGGCGACAGGATGGAACTGCCCAGTGCTGGATTCCTTTGAGACAATATTGCTCCAACAGCCTCGTCCGAAGCATCCGCTTCGACTATGAAAGGATCTTCTGGGCGAGGATTAGACAGTACTGGAGCCTCCGTAAAGGCCTTTTTTAGGAAGACAAAAGCCTCGTTCGCTTCCTGAGACCAATGGAAGATGCTCCCTTTACTGAGCAATTTAGTGATGGGGACGGTTACCTTGGAGAACTGAAGGATAAACCTCCTATAAAAGTTGGCAAAACCTAAGAAGCATTGTACCTCACGCACAGTCTTAGGTGTAGGCCATTCTTGGACAGCTAACACTTTCCTGTCTGCCATTTGCAACCCGTCTGGACAGAGCATCACACCCAGGAATTCCACATTTCTTACACCAAACTCACATTTACTGAGCTTGCAAAACAGTTTATGCAGGCGTAGCTGAGACAAAACCTTGCATACATGACCAACATGTTCTTCTGTAGAACCAGAATAAATCAGAATATCGTCTATGTAAACGACGACAAACAGATCCACAAACTCTTTCAGCACATCATTCAAAAAGAACTGAAACGCTGCTGGGGCACTACAGAGGCCAAATGGCATGACCCTGTACTCATACAAACCATACCTCATTTTAAAAGCTGTCTACCACTCATCCCTGCTTTTGATCCTCACTAAATGATAGGCCCCCCTTAAATCCAGACGTGTGTATATTCGGGCCTCCTTCACCTGGTCTAACAACACCGAGATTAAGGGCAAAGGGTATCTGTTTCGAACAATGTTTTTGTTCAGGATTCTATAATCTACACAAGCAGCAGATCACCATTTGCTTTCGATATAAAGAACAGAGGGGAGGCAGCAGGTGACCTAGAGGGCTGGATAAATCCAATGTCCAAATAGTGGTCTAAGTAACCCCTCAAATGTTTGGTTTCAGGCTCTGATAAAGCGTACACTTTACATGAGGGAATGGTGGCACCTTCAATTAAATCAATGTGGCAGTCATACTCCCTATGTGGGGGCAATGTCTCTAGCCGGCCTCTCGCTAAACACATCTTCAAATTGAACATATTCTGGGGGCAATTGGATGTCTTTTTCAACAGCTGTAGCCACAACATAGGCTTGTGACAGAGCCGCTGCTGCCAGCTGTGGAAAAGGAATCAAATGTTCATGGCATTCTTCCGAGGGAAATCGGATGGTCTTGGTTCTCCAATCTATGCCCGGGTTATGATAGCATAGCCATGGCATGCCTAGTATCACCTCATACTGAGGGAATTCCATGATGTTGAGTGACAAACTCTCTGTGTGACTCTCCTGACTCATCTTGTAGGTCAACACTAAAGTATCAGCCCGTTCAACAACTAAACCTGACTTCAAGGGCTGCCCATCAACCGCAAAAACCTCTTCAGCGGTTCCCAAACGGACTGTTTGAATTCCAATTCTGGACACTAAACCACTATCAATAAAATTGCCGGTGGCCCTGGAATCCAACATTACCTGAACTTGATGTGTCTTATGATTCTGCGCTATTTCCATGGGGAGTTTCATGTGAGCTTCGTTATCCAACAACACTGAGGAATTTAGGAATTTAAAACATTTGTAAAGCGCAGCGTTCACCATACGGTTTCTTGGCGCTATAGTAGTAAGACTAGCAAGGGCGGAGTAACCAAGCGCAAAAGAAAAAAGGGCGATTACAGGGGAAAAGCCTGTCGAAATAAGAACGTTTTTAAATCTCTACGGAAAGATGAATATTGTGTGGCCAAGCGTAGGTGATCAGGGAGGGAGTTCCAGAAGGTGGGAGCCAGAGTTGAAAAATTGGCTCCACCCCACTTTTTATGCTTAAAACGTGGAATTTGCAAAAAGGATTTAGAGGAGGAGCGGAGCTCTCTGGTCGGGACATAGTTTTGGATCAGAGAGGAAATAAAAGCGGGGGCAGTGCCCTGGCGAGACTGAAAAACCATACAGCCGGTTTTAAAAAGGGAGCGTTCCTTAACAGGGAGCCAATGAAGCTCCTTTAGGAGGGGTGTGGAGTGGTGAAAGCGGGGGAGACCATATTCCAACCGGGCCGCTTGGTTCTGAATCATCTGGAGCTTCCGCAGGCTGTATGCAGGGATGCCGTTGTAAATGGCATTGGCATAGTCCAGCCGCGAGATCACCAGTGCGGACAAGATCTGAGGATGCCAGAGAAGGTATTTGTAAACCCTGGTTGGACCTATCTTCTCGCTGCATATCTCCAGACTGTGGTTGAGCGCCTGAAGAAAACACTGCCACTCTCTTACTGCGTGACCAAGCTTCTGACGTTTTGACTCCCTAACAAAATGCCCCTTTTTTCCGCAATACGTGCACTAGCCTTGTATGCGTCTGTTGTTTCTTTCCTCTTTGGACAAAGGAGACTTAACCGCACCAATCTCCATGGGTTCCCCGCTGGTCTCAGGAGAAGAAAGGGGTTTATGTACAGGTCTATCATATTCATAGGGGTCCCTTGTCCCATTTCCTTCTATCTCCCCCCTCTATGCCAGTCTGCTATCTAACCGCAAGGTTAAATTAATCATATCAGTGCAGTTAGTAGGTTGAGGATCGATCTGGGCTAGTACATCTTTCAACTCGTCCTTTAACCCTTGATAAAACAGTGACATACTTTTTTCCTCAGGCCAGGCTGTTTCAGCTATCAGTCTATTAAAAGAGGTTAGATAGGTAATCAATTCCCCTCTTCCCTGTTTCAAGACAAGTAGTTCCCTGTCTGCACTGAAAGTGGTGGCTCTTCGTTCGAAAACCCTCTCAAACTCGGATCTAAAGGCTGCCCAATCTGACAACACTGCATCATCATTCCTAACCAAGGGAACCGCCCAATTCGCGGCATCACTGATTAGGTAAGAAATAGCAAAAGCTACACTGGAATGGTAACTTGGGAAAGAAGAGCTGGTTTGCACGAAAAGTACAACATTATTTGAGTTAAAACACCTGAACCTTGGACGGATCACCAGAGAATCGCTCAGGGCTAGCCAATGGGATGGGAGGAGGAACCGTTATCTGAATCTGTGATGGCCCAGGAGTAAAGTCAAAAGGATTATGGGACAATTTCTCTACCTTTTCTTTTAAGGCTGCCGTTTCGGCTTTTGAGGACGCTAACTCCTATTGTACCAAAAGCAGAGCCTGAAGGACATCATCCTTGGTAGCCATTATACTACTTCAACAGAACCGGGCAAAGCTAAAATCGTGGGCGCGTAATACTGTCAAGGCCCCGCTTCGCAGGATTCGTTGTCGTAGAATAAAGGTCCACCTCCTGACTTTACCAAGTCCACTGATATGGGGTTTTCCCCCAGGATCTTCGAACTATCAGGTGAGGGAAAAAAGGTAGGGAAGGGGTCTGCAGGGACAAAGGCTCTGAAATGACACAAACACAACAATTATACAACATTAAACAATCTACTCTCATGAATTCTCGCTAAGCAGTTTAGGTGGGTGTGTACCTGTGTAAACACTGCATAGATTCATGAACCTGGAATCATACTACCACATCCGCAACAACCTACAGAGGGAAAAGAACAAGTGCTCAATATATACTTGTCCACTGTTTCGTCTAGTATAGAATGTGTAGTGCACAGTAATGCCCCCCTACCCTGTTCTATCATCCAGTAGACCAGGTATGGTTAGTCATCAAAGATGCAAAAAGGAACATAGGCTTTAGACGGGTTATCTTCACCCAAAGAAAGCAAAAAGAAGTCCATTGTCCATTGTACGAGGAGTAGTGGATATGCTCCCAACCTTCCCTACCATAAGGAATAAACTAAAAGTTACTACAGATAATGGTAATACGCGGGTGTGACTGCCGCTGTACTCCGCTTCTGTACCAATCACCAAAGCAGAATGCAAGTTCGAGCAAATGACAAGAACGGCAATGTGCGGTTGCGTCCACCCCAGAATTCCATTGATAACTTGTCACAGAGTTAGTAAAGGAAACAAAGACAACTCGAGAGACGATAGCCACCGCCTCTGAAACAGACAGAAGAGTCTACGACACACAGTGTTACGCGGTAGACCACACGCCATAACCCGCTATCGTTCCACACAGAATCCCTGGTACACCAAAGGTATAGCAGTCCAAATACGGTTACTCCACCGTGGACTGCCCGAACATACAAGCAGATAACAAACTCTCTCGGAAACGGTAATACGCGGTTGAGACTGCCGCTGTATGCGCTTCTGACACAAATTACTCATGGCGCTGAAATCCTCAGAAGGACAGAACTCTGAACACGAGCTCCACAGAATATAACCGGTGCTTCCTCAGCCGAGAAAGCTCCATGTACGAACACAGATTACGCGCGACCTCTCGCGCTACCTCAGGGCTTAAATCACGTTCCAATTCCGGGCATTATGGGAGATGTAGTTTCCCCATTAAGTATCGGCCGCTTGCTACTCCTGACAGTTTTTAAATCCTGTGTTTGAGAACAGCACTTTTAGAAAGTTGCTGTTCTCTTGTCTGACCCTTCTGTGTGCCTTGGCCTGTTTGTGTATTGACTGTCTGGTTTGAGAGTGACAGGGGCTGGGGATTCCCCAGGAGGCTGGCTGAGTCAGCCCTAGGCTGAATGACTGCATTTGCAACTTGAGTGGTGGGAGGAGATAGCACCTGGGCCTGAATTGGGCTGTGCCTGCCTTCCACAATGCTGGCTCCACCTCCTGCTGGGCGGCTGACAACCCTGCCTCTCACTCTGAAAGGAAAGGAGAAGCCAGGAAACTCAAGAAACACCCAGAATTGGTTCAGACCGGGCTCAGGGCCCACTTGCACAAAGAGAACAAAGAATTTTAGGGGTATAAGTACAGGACCCCTGACAACAGAAAATTAGATCATCCTGGAATCAAGAAGGAACCTCTGCCAAAGAGAAAGCTGAAACTGAAGAAGGAAGATTGTCCAGCTTTTGCTCTGCTTGATTGCCCTGCTGTTGCTTTGCTACCAAGGAGATGGGAAGGACTTTGCTGTGCTGTGTCCCCTTGCTTGAAGGAATCTCCAAGGGCCAGAAGAAGAGCTGGCTCCCTGTTTTGAAGTCCCAGGAACAAAAGAACTTCACCCCAGCTTCCCCTGAGCTCTACTGAGAGAGGTCTGTCCTTCCTGGAGTGTGTGGCCCATGTGTGGTGCATCTGGAAGTTGTACCTGTGCTGGGAAGCTGGAAACCAAGATTTGAGAGACTTTGCTACAGAAAAATTATTGCATCGCTCGCTGCAGCGCGTATCCCCGACAGTGGGAGGAAATTACCGCCGCTACGAAGGTCAATATTGTCGCAGCGCCTGTTGCCGCTGTCAGAGCTGTTGCATCCTTCGTTTGCGGGACGCACCTGATCGGTGCGGGAAGTCTAACATCGCTGCGAGTGTCTTCGCAGAGCCTGTCGTCACTGGGTGAGATCGCCGCACCGCCTGCTTGCGGTCCGCATCACGTCGCTGCGAGAGTCATCGCTGAAGCCATTGCATCGAGGAGCTGTGAGAGAGAAGAAAGCTGGTCCGTGCATCCTCGCCCCGGAGATCGTCGCAACTCCAAATATCGTTGCATTGTGCCTTTGCGAGAACAAACTTCCTATGGAACCTACGCACCGGAATCCATACAAGTGGCCTTCCTCCCGATACAGACCGGATTCGTAGCGACAGGGTCTCAGGAGCAACGCATCATTTGTTTTCCACCGCTCCAGCTTCTGCTTTTGGAACTTTGTCGCAACTAAAGGTACCGTGCCTGAAACGTGACGCAACTGTGAACTTTTCACGCAACTGTGGATTATTTTATCGCAACCTAAAGAACTTTCATTGCAACCTTAAGAACTCTTTTGAAACCCTGTTCTTGAACTGTGTATGTTGGATTTTTGTTGTTTTGGTCTTGTGTAGTTTAGATTAAATACCTTTATTTTTCTAAACTGTTGTGTGGCCAGTTTGTGGTGTTTTCACTTTGTTACTGTGAGTATTGGTACAAATACTTTACACATAGCCTCTGGTTAGCCTAGACTGCTTGTGCCAAGCTACCTAGAGGGTGAGCAGGGGTTATCTCAGAGGGTTTCCTCCTTACCCTGACTAGAATCAAGGGTCCCTATTTGGACAGTGGTACCTACCCCTGCCAACTAGAGACCCCCATTTCTAACACCACCCAACTTACAGCACCCACAAAACAGAACCCCCCCCAAATCCCACTACTACCCCAATAACAAATATACCCCAACATTGAACACCCGACTGCATACAGGACAATAAACAACATAAAACTATTACGTACAAAAAGGACTTGATGGAAAAGACAGAGACATCAGACACAATGCATCAGCTCCAACAATACCAAAACCACTCTCCAGCACAAAGTAACAACACAACTCCTGTTTGGGTTTGTACAAAGAATATAGCCCAGCCTCATACTGTGTCATGTGAATCATCACTCTGCTGTATAGAGCATTATTAATAAACTTTGTAAGTTGTTCCCTGTTTGCACATTTTATGGTAGCTTTTATTTTACTTTATTATATTGTTTTGTGGACTAAAACTTTGGTGCAATACTGTTTTGCACTTTCCTTGTGTTGGAGCCAAGGAGTTTCTTGTGCATCGGCAGCACAATGTCTTTACAGCAGTTGAGGCATGCTTCCCATGTTTTCTCACCCCATCCCTACTGAAGAACACCACCCATCAGGAACATTATAAAAGACCCTGGAGTCTTTTGGAACTTGCTTGCACTTGTTTTTCTCTTCTTCCTCACCTGATTTCCAATGCAGCACCGATCCTGTGTGTTCCTCAGCAGTCTCCATGACATCCTTTCAGCGCTGAGGAGGTGTCCAGCAACGTTCTGGTTCCCGCTTGATTTTCATGGGGACATCAACGCAAGGATTTTTCCTTTCCGGTCCCGAGTTCTCCACAGTCCGACCTGCAACTAAAAAAGAAAATAGAAAAACAAAGTCAAGTAAGGCCTTATAAAACGCATGCATTTAAAGAAGTGCACACGCATGGTAACAGGCATTTACCTCTTCATTGTATTTAATGCTGAATCCTTTTTATGTTGGGTTTATGAACATTGCCCTGAAATCTCTTTCAGTATGAAAGACACTTTCTAAAAAAGCACGCATAAAAGGAAAACGATATTCACGTTTCGTAGAACTTTGCGATCACTTGCCTTGGGATTCCTTGAACATTACACAGGAATCACGAACGTCAGTGATTGTGCCTAAAATCAAAAGAAAGACAAAAGGAAAACTTTTGAAAGAATATATAAGATTTAAGACTTTACAATAATAAGGACATTGGTTATTAGTAAGTTAGTGCCAACATTTCATTCTATTGGGTATTGGTAACAATATATGTAAATGAATGTTGTTATTTCTTTTATTGTTATTTTATTTCCGCAGACAACTGTAAAGAAATAAGTTAGACAACACACTACTATGAAAATATTTATGGTGAATCTGAACCACGTTTACAGAAAGGTATATTCTTGAATGTGGTATACTTCAACTGGAGCAGAAGTAATTGATAAGCAATGTAGCTTAACGTGTTTTCACTTATTATCTACATAGATGTCAATCCATTGATATAAAGCCTTCTGAAGACCCTAAACAAGAAAAGACTTGCGTCAAGTCGAATTGCAACCAGCGGAGTGTGTCTTTTTGTTTCTTATTTTGTCCCATTTTCCACTTCCCCTGGAGATCTTTTCTTGCCAAACAGTGTTAAATATCCAGTGAGGCTGAATAGGTTTTTTGGGGGCAGAGAGAACTTACGTCTCATCTCTCATGTTGAACGACCTGGACTTCAGGTGAGTGAAGGTTAACAACTCCCAAGCTCCGACAGAAAAAACTGGGACTTAAAGGGAAAATGGAAGTAAGTTCACAGTTTCTGGTTTGCAGTATGTAGGATCCATTACATCACTTCTTTCTATTGATGACTTCACTACCTGGGTGGATGTGTCACGTTGTTAGCCTAAGCATCATATTTTTTTATGTTACCAGTCAATGCGTCAACTTCATAAAAGATTTGACAAGGCACAATGCAGTTTTTAGTACACGTTGGCTGGGAAGCGTCATTTTTGGCTGACACCGCAGCCGGAAAAATCATGCTTAATGCTCATGTGTCATTTTTGTTTGCCACAATAGGTCAAAAGTGTGTTTTTTAAAAATAGTAAAGACATGCAAAGACTGTAAACAGGTCAACTCCACTATTGTGGTGAACTTTGAGAGTGCGCAGCAATTGACTGCACCCACCTGGAAGGGAATGTATGGATGGCACCATTGGATTGAGTATATGCCCTTCATATTCAAGGCCCATACCCCACAGGAAAGTCACAGTGTCATCAGTTGTGTCCAACATGATCCTCAATCATGCTGATTGTGCTATGGTAGATCACCATGAATGCCTTGGCATGACCTCCAACATATTGCTGATAGTTAGGCTACATAAATCACACCATAACTGCACTCTACATCAAGGCGATGATGCTTGTAAATAGCAGTGGGTTTTCACATGCAAAACTGTTGCACAGGCAAAGTATAGTATGTAGCATCTGTATGTATGATATGAGATAACCTAATGGATGTGAAATGTGGATACAGTTATTTATGGAGCATATGTAGGCTGTAGTTTTGGGACTTTGTTCCCATGTACATATTATGTGCAACATTTCCAAGTTATTATACTGTGAGTGCCCTCTACTATCGTCCACAAGGATGAAGTCGTACAAATGGCGAGTTGTAGGAGAGACACACAAAATCATTGCACACTATCTACATTACCACACCTTGTTAATTGTGGCTGACAATGGAGGATTTATCTGCTACAGGTAGTTGGCATGCACACTATTTAATTTGTACCAGATGATGTTCAATGCTGCTTGTTACACATAGATACATACATTATCTGTGTGACAATTGATAGCAGGACAAATGTAAATGTTCAGGTGTTTGTACATTTTGTATTTCTCTTTCCGCCGCTCGCTCCGGTCACCGCAGCAGGCTGCCGATTGTGTGGAGGGCTGGGTTGGCAGCAACACGCAGCTCAGCTGCTTTCTGGCACCATAGAGGGTAGAACTCTTGTAACGCATGCTTCCCATTTAAAGCAGATAGGACAGCAGACGCGCAGGGGACGCTCCGCTGGAGCGCCGTTGGTGTGCCAAAGGCATGCCCGTCTGCGCTCGTCCGCGTCGGGCCCATGTCCAGCGCCAGCCGAGATGCCTGTCCGGACCGTATTACAAGAACTGTCTAGTCCAGGCAAAAAACTGCTTGAGATGTCCATGGGAGGATGCACCCTGCCAACAAGTCTTGATACAAGTTCCATCAAATTAGGTGCTGATGGCCAAGAGGAATACTGCAAAGGATGCACCTTTTCTCTTAGTAAAGGACGGACCCATGGTTGCAGACATAATGGCATCAGTACAGAAACATTGTCTAAAGCACAGACTCCAGCAGATGGGTCCATTATCAATGCATGTCTAATCAATTGTCGATCTCTCCCCAAACACCAAGATGACATCTGTCTAACTCTTGAATCAAAAACTTTTGCCCTCATGTTTCTTACTGACACATGGAGGAGGGAATGCTCCAACCCTGGCATACTTCTTGCCATCTCAGAAAGCTATAAAGTAACCACAGCTAATCAGATGTGCAGCAGAAGGGGGGTGGGCGTGCTGTGATCCTAAGAGACCACTGAAAGATTTCATATAAAAGAATTGATTAGACCAGATGAATTAAAGCACTTTTCGCTGTGGCAGGACTACTGGCCTATAGGCCCCCGGACTCTGAGCGATCAGAGCTATTGGAGATGTGTGATTTGATCGCTGATCTTTCACTAAGACATGAAAAGTTCATTGTCCTGGGTGATTTTAATCTCATATGGACAATGATAACTGTCCTTTAGCCGCTCAGCTGTCCGACTCCCTAATGGGATTATACCTTACACAAATGGTTGTTCTTCCAACTCATGAGGCCGGTCATCTACCTGACCTGATCTTACCAATGTCCCAATTCTAAAGGTGGCAGATCCTATCTCCCTCACATGGTCAGATCACAGCTTAATACCTTTCACTCTCGCTGGTCCAAGCCGCAGAGATCCAGTAAAAGCTAGGCATGGGCGTAAAATCCGTTCCGCTCGCGGATTTTGCGGATTTTCGGTAAATCCGCAATCCGCGAGATTCGCGGATTTCCCGCAAAATCCGCAAATCCGCGAGCTGCGGATTTTTTGCTTGTGTTCGCACTGCTCGCGGCCCGCGGCGCGGGCAGCAACAATCTCGCACTCGCGAAATTACAAAAAAAAATAAAAATGGCGGAGGAGTGAAGGAAGGAAGTGGCCCAGTCTCCAACTTCCTGTTCCTGTCCAGCAAGTTCCTCCCATTGGGGAGGGGTGAAGGAAGTGCCCCAGTCTCCAACTTCCTGTTCCTGTTTCCTTCCTGGCCATTTTGGATTCGATCTTGACTGGGAAGGATTACTTTTTGTGGATGCAGCTGGATATTTGGATTTGAGGCCTTTTGGATTCAAAATTTGATTTCACAAGTAAGTTGATAAGTTGATGTTGTTTGTGGTGATTTTTGTGTGTGTTAATCGACTTTTGGGGTGGTGTTGGGGGCTGGCTATGTTGGTGGTGGGCCATTTGTAATAACTTTTGGATTCGAAATTTGATTTCACAAATAAGTTGATAAGTTGATTTTCTTTGTGGTGATTTTTGTGTGTGTTTTCCGACTTTTGGGGTGGTTTTGGTGATTTAGCGGGTATTTTGCCGCGTTCGTGTCGTGGACACACAGAGCAGGAGAAAAAACAGAGTAGTGAGTGATGAAAAAATTGCTACTACTACTCACCAAGCCCGGGGACCCCCACTCCCAGCAGATCGAGCAGGTCGTGCTCCCGCTCCAGAATATCGGTCCAGCGGTGGGTCACCTGATTATAGGTGCGCTGGACCCCCGTGATCTTAAAAAGGGCCCGGCACACCTGCCCCCACCGCTTCCGACGCTCCTGGCTGTTGGTATAACCGGCAGCAATCCTGCCGCCTGCTGCGATGGTCCTCGGGAGACGGCGCTGCACAAAATAAACGAGTGTGCCCACCTCCTCAGGGCTGAAGATCTCCCTGGGCACCACCATTTCCGCCCTCAAGCGGCCACACGGGAGCCGGGCACGGGCTGCGGTGCCCGGCTTGGGCAGCTTGACAGCTGTCTTCACCATGTTCTGGGCAGGTAAGGAGATAAAATGAAAAAGAATAGGAGTAGAGAAGAAGGAAATAAAAGTTTAAAAAGTACTTGAAAAGTAAACAAAAGTAGCCTAAAACACAAAAATATAGACCTAAAAAACAAGAGGGATAGAAAAAAAGTTTAATAGATCAAAAACAAAATAAAATAAGCAAAGGATGGCAGAGATATACAGAGGATAGAAACACCATGCCCAGACACATAGGAATGAATGAAAAACAAGATGGCGGCCGATCACGTGAGCGTAAGTAGGTTCTCACGCGATTTCTCTCGCGAACTCGTGCGAACTTGTATTCGCAAGGCGCTCATCGCGCGAGACTACACATAGCGGGCGGAAACGGAAAAACGTCACGCAAACAAAATGGCGGCGCCCAGAAACCTTGGGGTAACTCGCACGAGTTCGCGGCTTACACGATCGATTTCGCACGACGCCGCGCCTCGCGAATAGTGCGAAATTACCGAAAAACGAGTTTTGCAAAAGGAAAAGCTATGAGCAGGTGCAAAAGTTCAACCTCATCATTTGTAACCATTCCCTGTAGTGCTTCCTGAAGGGGCCATCCAGAATTCGGTTAGGTTCCTGTTAAAAAAAATTACATTGCAACAAACAGGAAAAGGAAAGGAAAGGGAGCAGACAAGCAGGTGCCAGCCTTCATTAATGTCAGTTGGGGCAGGGCAGGTGTTGTTGTAATTTAATTATGCAAAACTTAAGGCACTTAGCAGGTGTGCTTTGCCACAATAATGTACACTCACTGGTCAACCAGAGGGTGCTGTGATGACACCGAGGGTGGCATGGGTGTGATGATACAGAGGGTGACATGGGTGAGCCCGAGGGTGGCATGGGTGAACAAAGAGAGTGCCAGTGGTGACAGAGGGTGGCAGTGATGAAGAAAGGCTTGCAAACAGGCTGGGCACGTAGAAACAACAAGTTCGCAAAACTGGCGACCGGACAAGTAAGTTCGCAATTTGCAAAATTCCACAAAACCCTCGCGAACTTGCAGAAACCCGTGCGAACACCCCCAAAAAAAAATCCGCAAAATCCGCGAGGATTCGCGGATTTTGCGGATTTTCGCAATCCGCAAATCCGCAAATCCGTAAATTCGCGGATTGGGAATCCGCAAAATATGCCCATGCCTAGTAAAAGCCTCTTATGAAGATAAAAGTAATTGGAAGAAAATCTGACTGATATCTATTGGACCAGCTCTCTCAAACACTCCTCTGCTGCTTACAGGGAAACTGAGCCATGTTACCTCCTCTTTCAATGGCTGGGTTACCACAGCTCTTGATAAAGTGACCCGATCAGAAATAAAAAAATTATTAGAACCAAACCATCCGCCCCCTGGTTTACAGATGATCTCCCCAAAGAAAAAAGTCTCAGTAAAAAGTTGGGATCGACTAGGCAGGAAACATATGACTCTGAGACTAAGAGCGCCTACAAAGCAGCATTAAACAATTCTAAAAACTCAAATGCCACACTATTAGGGACTTTCTGGCTGATCAAATTATTGCCTCTGACAATTCTACCAAAGACGTTTTTAGAATTGTCCAAGCATTTATCAAGCCAGAGGCCTTGAAATGCACTATTATACCTTCTGGTATCTTGTGTGAGGACCGCTCTGGCTTCTTTGAGGATAAAATCCAGGCAATATACTCTGCATTGACCCCAACAGAAACCCATTTTCCACCCCTCCTAAACCTCACTGCTCAGACAACTGGTATAAATCTCACCGATTCAGCTCTGAAGCTTCCCTTAAACAACTTCTCAAAATCAATCCGACTGATCCATGTCCAGCTAAATGTTTTACCTCACTAGCACCGTTACTGAACCCCTCACTAAACCAGATCTGGAACGCTTCCTTAAACACAGGGATCTATCCATCTATCTGGAAAATCGCACTAGTACAGCCCATTCTAAAAAAAGTTGATGCTGACCTGACCGAATTAAAGAATTTCAGGCCAATCTCCCTAATGCCAGCTCCAGCCAAGATCTTAGAAAAGGAAGTACAGAAACAACTCTCAGCATACCTTGAATCGAACAACCTCCGACATGACTCTCAATCTGGATTTAGGGCAGGTTATAGTACAGAGACAGCTCTACTGCAAGTGGCAGAAATAATATGAGAAGCCCTGGATCATGGTGATTACGCAATGTTAGTGCTGCTGGACTTGCCTGCAGCTTTGGACATTGTCTCACACCTGATCCTTCTGGAGAGGTTTGAGCAAATGGGCGGGGGGACACCGTCCTAACTTGGTTCTACTGCTTTCTCGAGGGCCGATCCCAGAAAATCTGTCTACGCCCTCATGTATCCTCCGCCTGCCCGCTTGTTTGTGGAGGCCCTCAGGGCTCGGCCCTGAGCCCAATCCTTTTTAATATTTATCTCACCCCACTTGCCTCAATCATCGAGCAACATGGTGTCAAGGTGGTCTCATATGCTGACGACACCCGGCTGGTGTTTTCTTTCAGGGATCACTCTGAGACACTTTTTACCAACTTCATACAGTGTCTGATTAACATCCCATCCTGGAGGATAGACAACTGTTTAAAATTAAACACAGACAAAACAGAAGTTCTGTTTTTTAACCCGCCATCACCAACAACAGCCGAACTTTGGTGGCCAAATGAACTTAATCCCTCTCCTCTGCCAGTCTCGTTGGTGGGAAATTTAGGGTTTAAATTTGATTCCGCCCTCTCAGGGAAAGCCCAGATAGGCCAAATCTCATCCTCATGCTTCTGGAAGCTGAAAACCCTAGGAGATTCTTACATCTCCTACCGATGGACTGTAGGATAATGGTAGTGCATACACTGATTACTTCTCAGCTGGATTATACCAACAGTCTATACTTGGGTCTCCCAGATTACCTCATCAGAAAGCTGCAGGTCAATCAAAATGCAGCCGCCAAGATCATCAGGAATGTTCCACTCCACCATCACATCTCCCCACATCTGCGCAGCCTACATTGGCTGCCTGTTAAAAAGAGGATCCAGTGTAAGGCTTTGACCCTCGCCGATAGGTCCACAAGTGACTCTGGCCCTAAAATACTTAAAACTAAGACTTTTCAAATATATCCAAAACAGGATGAGATCAAATCACCAGAGACTCCTAGCTATTCTGCGTTTCAAAAGAGCAAGACTAGGCGGTCACTCATTTGCTTTTTAAACCGCCTCCCTCTGGAACTCCATGCCAGAGCATCTCCGAAAGGCTAACACAGAGCATCTATTCAGGAAGTCTCTTAAAATCTGGCTCTTTAGCCTACCTTCGAATTTCCCCCCTCCAGGTACCACCGCCCACAATCGCTGTCAGCAACGGGACACCTCCGTTGGAGGTAGCTGTTTGCACTTTACAAATTGCAATAATAAAAATAATAATATTTTACTGTGACTATGGAATCAAAATGCATACACTGTGATAGTGTGCTCATATTTATCTAAAAATAGATTGACCATGTTAGATCTTTCATTATTGTGTAATATAATGTACACCAGTCATGGTTCTGAGGAGAAATTGTTTATGATGATGTCCCTCTGCTGTGTTGTGGCAACTGATGGTCCAGGTCGATGAGGCTCCTCATCTTTCTCCTCCTCATCGTTTGGCAGTGCCTCTTCCCCATTGTGATAAGCCTATAGCACATTTGTCCTGACACATGTGTTGTGCAATATGCAGCCACAATATAATGTTATACACTATAGGTGATGAGTATGGCAATCTGTCCCCAGATATGTCAAGGCTTCACAAGCGGAATTTCAAACCTCCAAATGTCTGCTCAATGATGGACCTGGTGCTGCATAGGGCAATGTTGTAGGTCCTCTAGGCTATAGTTTGTGGGTTTTTCATAGGAGTCATGACTCAAGGCAGTAGAGCACATCCTTGGTCCGCTGCAAAGAAAGGAAGTGAACAATTATTTAGGAGTCATGACAAGGGATGGCCCAACATGTCCAAGGGCGGGTCCATTCTGTTATGAGTCCTGAATGACTCATGCACCTTGCTTACTAGAAACGACGTGCTCTGACATTGTATGGCATACACACAAGTAGGGATTGGAAATGACTGAAACTGTTATGTTGTTATGTTATTTACTCTTATATAGCGCTCTAATCACCCTGGGGCATCTCTGCGCTGCCTAGAGAAACAACACTGTTAAAGGAGCTAAGCTGAGGTGTTAATTAGTACAGGAAGGCTTTTAGTTGTTTTCTAAAGGTTCCATACGACGGGATATCCCTCAGAGCTTTTGGCAGACTGTTCCAATATTTGGGGGCCAGATAGGAAAAGGCCATACCTACCCCCTGTGCGTTTAAGACGGATGCAAGGTATGTGAAACAATTGAAAGGAGCCAGATCTCAACAGACGTCCAGGAGTGTATTTATTCCGTTTCTTTTGTAGATATTGCGGGCCTCAACAGTTTAATGCATTAAATGACAGTCAGCACATTTTAAAGATGGATCTTTTTTTTATCGGTAGCCAATGTAGGTCTTTTAACAAACTCTATTATCATTCCCACAGGAGAAATGAGACTTGTGGAAGCAATAGACCTAACTACTATGAGGCTATAGAGTCAACAGGAGAGAAACGATAAACCCAGTCTTAACAAGACGCCAAACAGAAAAACAGGGTGGGTCCCCAGAAGTGAAAAAAGCATAAATGCAATAATTGAAAAACGTGGTTTTAGAAAGAGGGTGGCCCAGAATAAAGAAGGACCCAGTATATTGGAATTTAGCATAATAAACAAGCAATAAAGCTTCAAATGGAATAACGAGAAAGATGTCAACGAGAACTCCCAAAAGTACATCGATGTACATACAACTATAAGAAATCGGAGGTCGTAATTTGATTGAAATTGACCATAAGAATCACTTTTAAACAAGAATCAGGAAGGATAACGTATCCTAATTAACTTAAGGATACAATCAAGATCTTTTTTCAGATCCATGTTTTGTAATTTGTCCTGAAGAAGGTGGGGCCTTGCGCCTTATCCACCGAAACGCGTCGACAACCCTAAGGGGATTTTTAACTGTTTACATTTGTTGTTCTAATTATAATTTATAATTGTATCAAAATTGTGTACATTTGTATTGATGAACGAGCACTAGGCCCTGTATTAAACAGAAAGAACGTTTATTATGACATTGTGCAAGCATGAATTTATGTGGTTTTAAATCATGAAATATTTTTAATTTAATAAACAGTCCTCTGCCAATTTATATTGCTTTTGTGGTTCTACTAGCGTAAGGGGATATAAATAGATAGAAAAGATTGAGACTGAATGCTTTAGTGAGAGGATCGAAATGGGTGCATGGTGAACAACTGTTTCCCCAATTAATGAATAAAACCCAGGGAACACTTTCTATTTTGATTATACTCTACCCAGTTCCTGTGGGTCCGGAGGGTACTCTCTTTCTTTTTTAAATCGGTCTTTTAACAAAGGCAGCGACGGGGAGCCTGCAGGCATATTTAGGATCATTCTGGCGGCGGCATTTTGAATGACCTGTAGTTTATTTAGTAGTGTCACCCCCACCTCGGCCAATAAGGCGTTCCCGTAGTCCAAACGGTTGATCACATTCGCTTGAACCAACGTTCTGCGATGGTCAGTTGGTATATACGGGAGGATTTTTCGGAGTAATCGAAGACTATAATAGCAAAAACCTGTAGTAGCTGCTACATGGTCCAGCACTGATAGTGATCAGTCAAGCTTTATGACCAAATTCTTTACACTCTGCTTAGGGACAGGGGGAACACCCAGCTGTGCAGGCCACCATTCATCGGACCATACTGCAGAGGTCTTTCCTAATAAAACGACTTCCTACACATACAGGTGTGCTGTTCTTTGTAATGCACTTACTATTTGTCATACTGGTGAGTGCTAATGTCATGCAGGTGATAATTTGTCACTAGTAGGGAGAGGTAATTTGCCATTGAGTAGACACATGTCTCATCTTCATCTATTGTGTCACTATTCTTGGCTACAATTGCCATTCCTGCACCGATACCAGTCGGATTTGATAACATGTAAGTGGAGCAGGTGATGTGGCATGCTTCAGTCACACACATTTTGCATTGAGAGTTAGAGTCATAGTTTTTTCATGTGTATGGCCATGGGATGGGTAGTGAGCTGGTTTTAATAGTGTACACATGGCAGTGCACAGTGTCCACTATGGTGACAGTACACAAGGGGTTAGAGATATGTGTTAAGTGTGGGCTGTACAGTGCAACTGGTAGACTAACTACTCTACAGTGCCACACTGCTTGTGGTCAGTGCAGACTATATTTTCCACATGACTTAGGGTCCAGGGTTTTGTTGATGCGCTTGCAAAACCTGTGCAGAATTGCTTCAAGACAGGCACATTATTTCCATGAAAACTGTGTTGTTGCCTGCTATGGGAGATGTAATTTTTGCATCAGGCTGCGCAGTCTGGAACCTTGGATGAATGATGTAGTCATTAGTGTGCAACAAAACAGTGTGCACATAGGATTTGATGTGTGTATATGATGAGTGATATAATGCAAAAGACACACACTTGTTGGAGTGAGTGATTGATTTGCTCAAGCACTCCGTCCATCATCCCCTTTGGTATCACGAGTGATATAATGCAGCATGGTAGAGATTACTCAGTTACATAGGTCTGCAATTTATCTCATGCATCATGACCATTGAATTTACTTGTTGACACACTGACTAGAGACAGGGAATGCCTTGCTTCAACAGGGTGCTTGGAGGCATCATTTTACAAGGTGTTGCATTTGTGAGAGTCTTTGACACTATAGCATGCACACACCTGGACTCGTTTAGCAGTTGCTGCCACTGGGCAGCAAGAAATGCAATATTGCTGCGCTGACCTGAATCCAAAGTGAAGGGGTGAAATGTGTCTCTTTCCTAACATATAGCACATTCACGGTTTGTCAGTATACGCACAAGCACATGGTAGTTACTCGTGCCAACCCCCCCCCCCCCCCCCCCCCCGGTTTTCCCGACTGTTCGATGATAATTCAATCAAAAGTACATCATTTGCTTATTTATATTTTAATATTCCTTTACAGCATTCCAAATGTCTAGTGATTTCTTTTAATTATGTTATTTGCATTGTTCAAATTGTATGTTAATTTTGAAATCCTTTAAATTGTAATGCTAATTAATATTTGTGTTTTTTTTCTTTTGATACAGATTAATGCCACCATTAATTTCAGGAATGTACTTTACTAATTAATTCTACCTGTGTTGTTCCATAACTTCCCATTTTTAGGATACTCACTCAAGCACAACTGATACAACTACTGACCCACCAAGGCAAAGACCAGTACAGCCACTCACACACCCAGCTGCATACATATACAGGACCTCACACACAGGAACACACTGATACAGCCACTGGCACGCCCAATCACAAATCGATACAGCAACTGACACACCCAACTACACACCGACACAGGCACTGACACACCCAGGCACTCACAGACACTGACACTCCCAGGAACACTCTTATACAGCTAGTGACCCACCCAGGCAAACACTGATGCAGACTCAGACACACCCATGCACACAGGAATACAGACACTGTTACACCCAGGCACACAATGATATGGACACTGACACACCCTCTGACTCACTCATACAGACTCTCACACCGGAGTGCTTGGTGCTGGCAACAACCTGAACAGTGGTCACCAGTGCAACAGAAACAGAGAAAAATGCATAACAGAGTCAACTGCTGAGCAACATGGAGGGAGCCAGAGCAAGTACAGACGTCACGCTACATACAAACAGAAGTGTTCATGAGTTGCAGTGCACTGAGGTTAGGGCACTAGAGCTGAGCGAGCTCATGCAATGAAAATGACTAGGATTTTGTCTTTTCGGGATATTTGTGATGCATATGCTGTGGGGTGTGTTAGACCTGCATTATCTTCCACATCAATGTCCCCGGTATCCCACACTGCCTGAGGTGACAGTGCTGTGCAACCTCTCCACAGCACAAAACTCAATCAGTAATGGTCCATGGGTTGCAGTGCACTGAGTTAGTGGCACCTGGAGTGCTGAGCACGGTAACAGGCAGATGACCGCATCCACAACAGGTGTGAGCAACTCCGTTAGCCTGCCAGTACCACTGTTTCAACTCTGGCAGGTGGCGGTTGAAGGTGGTCATGACGATGGTGGCGTGTGCCTCCTGCAGTGATGCCACGTCTGGGCCAGTAAGGACTCGATTGGACATGTGAGCCCTGGTGGACCGCAGTTGAGGCCAGAGGCAGCGAACAGCGCAGGGCCACAGACATATGGCGTTGTCTCAGAGGCCATCAAATATTGAATCATACAGGGTCCCTGACTTGAGCTGCACAGAGTTAGTGACCCCGGATGCACAGCGGCCAGCACAGGCACATCACCACGGGACAGTGACTTGCGGTCCACTGAGGTAGGGCCGCGCAAACGGAGCAGGTCTGCGTTGATGTCGAAGGTGAATGTGGTAAGGGTTGCGGGGGACAGTGGAAGGTGTTCTCCAGGGCATGATGCAGAGGTCTGATGCTATCCAGAAACAGCAAATGGAGGACTGGAAAGTGACAGCCTCGTTGCCACCACCAGTTCAGTATCAGCTGCATGAGGATGAAAACTACTCCCTAGTTCATAGACAGAGACGCCACCAATGTACGACCAGAGAGTTTCCATGAATGTCGGGAAACAGATTTAGTGGCACCGGGGCTGAGAGGGAAGGCAATCTGCGATGATGCCGGTAAAATGATATGAACTTTGCCATTGCCAAATCAAGTCTCTGTGACCTTCTGGACCGTAGGGTAGGCAGGAGGCAGCGGTCAGCAGTGGCCCACAGACACATAAGGTTGGTTCACGATGCACAGAGTTAGTGACACCAGAACAGTCGTCTGTAGTTTTCCTTCACCTCCATAACGATGATCCTTTTTTCCTCCTGACTGCAATGCGTCTTCCTCTTACACCTCTCCTTGCATGCAATGATATGTACTCTGCCATTGAAAAATCGATGTTCACTTCCAACTCTGTGACCCACTCGAGCACAGCGTAGGCCGAGGGCAGTAGTCTGTGTGGGCCCACAGAATCTTGTGGTTGTGATGTACTACTAAGACATGGTGGCACCACATCAAAGGGAGTATAGTGACATCAAATGTCCCATAAACATATGAACTCGCCCATCAGGATATGAAGACTCAGTTCCAAATGTGTGACCTACTCGTGTGCAGTGTAGGCCAAGGGCAGTAGTCCACATGGGCCCCCATGCACGTGTGGTTGTGATGCTATGCACAGACTTGGTGTCACCACATCGAAGGGAGTATAGTGGCATGAACTCATCCATTATTAATGTGCTCTGCCATGGTGTAATCAAGACTCAGTTCCAAATGTGTTACCTACTTGTCTGCTGTGCATGCCGGTGGAGTACGTCAACGAGTAAGGAGTACTGTAGGCCAGTGTTGTGGTGGCTGTGATGGTCTGAGGAGGCTGCCAAGGTCACGGCCCTCGAGCTTGGAGACTGCACCGGCACGTGGTGGGCCCTCTCCGACACACGCTGGTGTCTGCAGGTGGGCATTGAGACCTGGGTGCACTGGGGCGGGCAGGACTGGTTCGGGGACCAGAGTCCTGGGGTGCAGCAGGCGCAAAAGATCACAGGCCACACTGCTCACGGCGACGGCCTTGTGGCGGAGTGAGAGGCCTTGCCCTGGCAGAGACATTGGGCATTCCAGAAGAGGACCACGCAAAGAGTTATGTGCCTTTTATTCACGCCCCTATGCTGGCCTGGCATATACCAGGCCCGCCCACTCTGCTCACGCTACCGGAGGGTACATAACAAGCTACATTTCTGCAATCTTTCCCAATGGCTGAGGTGACATGGTTGCATCCACTATCCACTACACTCCATACACCAGCGGGGTATGTCAACATGGATATGTATGTGGTCTGCAAACTGCAGTCTGTCTAGCACAACCATGCCACACTTGACTTTGTGTACATTCATATTCATCGTTCACTTGCCTCCTTTGCACATTTCTGGTCCCCACCTCTTCCCACATTCTGCTATTGTGTGGCTGAGGTGCCATGACATTGATGGCTAATGTACATGGCTGGCCCAGGTTTCCACAGTAAGTTGTGTTGTCGTGTCTGGTGGGTGGGCATATTGTTTGGCATGTTGTATGTGAGTTTGTAATGTGTGCATTCCCAGTGTTGTGAGTTGCATGCTTGTGGAGTTGAAGTGTGTGATGTATTCATTTGCTGCTTGCCAATGAGCAGTGCATTTCTGTGGGTGCCATCCTGGTAGCGCAGGTTGATGATGGACTGTCGGAAGGTGTGGGAATCATGCACACTGCCTGGGGGGTTAGCAACAAAGTAGGCGGAGATTCCCCAGTGGTCCACTATTGCATGGACAATGGTGTGAAGTGCTGAAATATATATATCATAGAGCTATACTTACCAATAGCCCATATACCTTATTTACTAATAATAAGTCAGTCGGCAATGGAGAAGGTTCAATTGTTTATTTTGCAAAAGCGCCCTATGTAGGGGAGCCTTGCTCTCATCCTCACCCTCAGAGGTGCGCAGAGGAGACTGCTGACTCATATTCAAAACAGTGCATATATACTTTCAGCATACCTCATGAAAACCCGGTACATGGAAAAGTACCACTTCTGGTGAAGCCAACAGGAAAACCCATATAAGGGACAATTGATTGATTCGAAACTCTGCTCAAGCTATTCCGGGGGTAGGTCATGAAGGTGCCTCCCTTTCGTTCAAGAGCACGGGAGTACTAACACTGCCCTGCCCATCCTCGGGGAAGCCAAGTGTAAGCGTTTTCACCGCATACAAAAAACACATTAGGCGGAGTTATCAAAGGCGGGTTGCTATTGGCATGCAAAGTGTAGGTGTAGTTACATCTGCTATTTCCTACTCTAACATGACCTTTCCCTCTAATACAAAATGAAGCAGTACTATTTAAAATAGGAACTGGCCTGCCTGGTCATCTGTAATATTACGGTCTTGGAAATACTGAAAATATTGTATAGAATTAAAGTGTTCAAAATCTAACATTTCTTCCTTCAACCAGGTAGCATTCTCATAGGTGGTATACATATTCATACAGGCATCTGGGTCTAAAGATCCCTCTCCTTGGTTTCCCAAAGCGTCAAATCCCTGATGTTGTTCTATATATCTTCAAAATAGCTTCATAGTCCTTTTCAGTATATCTTTTAGGTTCTGCCACATAATGTAAATACATTAGAGACAACAATTGAAACCAGGCCTCACAGCTTGCTTAATGTATTAATGGCAAAGAAATGAATAAATCATGACGATGCATTACAGTGGGCAAAAGGTCACATACCCAACAGTTTGTCTTGTTTGTGGTACTATGAGCTTGATGCAGCATTTCAATGAACACATTTTTGGCATAGGTTTCTCGATGTCTTGCCTTATGAGGAGGTAAAGTATAAAAGAAATGTTCAGGCAGAACTGCTGTAGTACCTAACACCCTATGCATAGGATATTGAAATTCTAAATACACAAACACACTCATTAATATTATCATGATAACTGCAATAATTATCACAAAGGCTATCTTCACTCTGAAAGCCTAACCGGAAATATTTTCAAGGAAAGGTCGGGGAGCAAGGGGTCGTTCATCTTCATGGGCGAACTGGGCAAAGGGATGCATTCTAACTAAAAGTCCAAACTAAAGTCGGAGAAAAGGTGCAAGCCAACTGCCAGAGGGTTTCTTCTTCCTGTGTCCGTCTAGAGCCTCACAGGCAGGCTCATATCGTTCATCAAAAAGAACAATTTCAAACTTTGACTTCACTGTTGCAACTTAGACCCTTAACATAGTCTTTCTTTCTAAACAGAGCAAATGTAACTGTTCCAGGCTCTCAACGTGTTCAGTCAGTGTCTCGCTCAGTACCCCAGTAAAGATCTAACTTCAACCCTACAACTCAAGTTTTCCCTATCTCCTACAACCTGAAACTGGGGTACTGCGTTGCTTTTGGGACCGTAAGTTGTATCGAAGATGGCCAGGTTGTTCCTGGTCTTGAAACAACACAGCAGCAGGGACATTCGGTGCAACAAAGCCATCTGACGCCTCTGAGAAATCAGCCTGGTCCAAAGATTCAGAAACTGCGGCTGATTTATTTCCTTGTGGTGCCAACAATCCTTCCTCTTGCCCGACTTCAAGGGCAACCGAGAAAGGCACAAAACTCAAACTCCACTCTCCTTCTTGCGTTTGAACTCCGTCTCGGTTCTGCTGATCAAACGGGAGCGGAAGGGTCAATTTTTTCACGTGGGAGACTTGAATCCAGTGTTTCTTCCCATCTACCTTCACTGCTGTGCGCGTTGCCAAGAGAATCCGATAGGGGCGGCTCCACCTTGGTTCCAAACTTGATTTCCGCTGGTAATTTCGGACGAGAACCCACTGTCCTGGCTACAAACGGTGTCCGGGACCCTCCGGCTGCAGCTGCAGTACAGCTGACACCTGTTGATGAATGGAACGTAAATCTTTAGTTAGAGCGTACAGATAATCTGTAAACATAGGGTAATCAATATCACGGAAGGACCTAGGTCTCGTAACAACCCACACATTAGCCGGTCGACCAAAGTCGACCTCATAAGGTAACAGCCCTGCTTGTGAATGGGGGGTTACTCTTAACGACATTAACGCTAGGGGCAGAGCGTCAGGCCAGCTCAAACCTGTACTTTCTTGGATTTTTGCCATTTTTAACTTCAGTGTACCATTATATTTCTCAACCAGCCCTGCAGACTGTGGATGTCGTGCTGCATGAAATTTCTGTATCATCTGTAAACCTTTACAAATATATTTGACAAGGTCTGAATTAAAGTGTACCCTATTGTCCATCCAAATGACTAGAGGGAAACCGAACCGGGGCAGAAACTCTTTGATTAGGGCTTTTGCAGTGGCCATAGCGGTGTTATCTTTGGTAGGGTATGCTTCAACCCATTTGCTAAAAGCACATACCACCACCAGCACGTATTTGTGGTTATTCACCCTTTCGAGTTGAATATAGTCCATTTGTATTACTTCAAACGGCAAAGTAGGAGGCGCAAAATTTCCACTAAGGACTGTCTCCCTCCCTCCAGGATTATTCTGTAAACAGATCATGCAGTATTTAACCACATGAGCAGCAGTTTTTGAAAAATTTGGATTATTCCACACAGGATCTAATAATGCACAAATGCCTTTTGCACCAATGTGAGCGGGAGCATGGGCCATCATAACTACTGCATATACCAGTGCATTAGGCAATAGCCATTGCTCTTTTTTGGTCAAATCGATCCAACAATTATTCTTATCCAACTTCCCTATCTCCTGTTCCCATTGTTTTATTTCATCAGGAGTAGCTTCTTTCTGTAATTTTTTGAAACTTTCAATCGTATTATCAAACACTGTTGTCTCTGCCACCCATCTTGCTGATACACTAGGGAACATACTAGACATTTTAGTTTGTGCTGTGTCTTTTGCTACCTGATGGGCAAAGGCATTTCCCTCCCCTGTGGTATCAATACCTTTCTTGTGGGCGCTACATTTGATAATGGCGACCTCCTCTGGTAAGTTTAAAACATTCAACAATCATTCAATCAAAGGGCCATGTTGTATCCTCTGACCATGGGAGGTGAGAAATCCTCGTTCTTTCCACAGCTGCCCAAAACAAAGGCGTACTGGCTGTCTGTAAAAATATTTACTCTCAAACCTTCACTCAGTTCACATACTCTTAACAACGCTATTAGTTCAGATGCTTGCACTGAGTGATAGGAAACCCGAGCGGTCTCCACTATAGTTCTGAGGGTCGTTATAGCATATGCAGCTGTTGTCGTGCCATCCGGTAATTCAAAACAGGAGCCATCCACATACAACTCCCCTTGGGGTTCAGATAAAGAGTGTTGGTGAGGTCTACTCGTCCCTTCGTTTCTTCTTCAGTTCGAAATATACAATCATGGACATCGTCATTTTGATCACTCGAAGGTAGGGGTAGTAACGTGGCTGGATTCAGAGTGGCACATCTTTTAATAGTAATGCGGGTGCAAATAAGGTTAATTCATAGCCGGTCAATCGCGCACTTGTAAGGTGCTGGGTTTTCGTTCCATTCAATGATATATCCACAGCATGCGGTACCATGACTGTGAGGCCAGTATTCAAAACAATTCCCTCGGACTGTTGAATGGCCACCGCCACAGCGGCAGTAGCCCTTAGACTGCTAGGAAGGGCTCTGGCAACATTATCCAATACTGCCAAGAAATATGCACAAGGTTGTTGCTTTTCGCCAAAGCCCTGTGTTAGCACTGAAAGTGAACAACCATCCACCTCATGTACGTAGAGTACAAAAGGCTTTCGGTAATCCGGAGTACCCAAGACGGGTGCAGAGCAAAGAACAGTTTTCAAAGAATCAAAAGCATCCTGACATTCATCCGTCCAAGCCAAGGGTTCATGAACATTTTTGTCAAATGCAACAAGGGTTTAGGGAAAGGAGAAAAATTAGGAATCCATTGGCGACAGTAAGAGGTTATGCCAAGAAAAGCATGAACATCACGTTGAGTACGAGGTACAGACATGTTAGAAATAACAGCTATTCGTTCAGGAGTTAGTCTTCTCCCGGCTTTCGAAGGTAAGTGACCTAGGTAGGTCACCTCCTGTCAACAATACTGAAATTTGGATAAGTTTCCTTTTTACCATTAGCCGCTAAATGAGTTAACAATTTGACAGTGACTTCTTTGCAACCTTCTGCAGTGTCCGACGCCACTAATATGTCATCCACATACTGGATGAGAACGTTACCAGGGGGTAAGACTAATTCATCCAGTACTGCTTTCAATGCTTGGCTATAAATACTAGGACTTTCAGTATAGCCTTGAGGAGCACGACAAAATCTGAAGCTGCGGCCAGATAACAAGAATCCGAAAATATGTCGGCTGTCAGGGTGGATTGGAATGCTAAAGAAAACATTTTTCAAATCTATCACTGAGAAATACTGAGCAGTAGGGGGAATCATAGTAAGAATTGCAGTGATATCTGGAACCACAGGACATTGGGGAACCACTATTTTATTAACCTCCCTTAAGTCAATCATAAATCGATATGTATTTTTATAATCAGGGTCACCATTCAGTGGGGCCTTTTTCAAAGTCGGTAAAATAGGGCTATTACAAACATTTTCAGCCGTTTCCTCTAACACTGTTTTCTTAATCAAGTCACGAATGATCTGTAATAAGGCCTGTTCGCCTTCTGGCGATATTCGATATTGTGGGTTAATGCAAATGGGCATTTGGTTTTAAAGTAATTGACACAGGAGGTATTTTCAATAATCCCACATCCGTGTCCCCCACTGCCCAAAGGGTCTGGGGGATTTTTGAAAATTCAGGGGGGAGATTTTCATTTTTGGCAAAACATTGAGACGTGATTTTAATAGGAGGCTGCATTGTTAAATAAACACCATCAGGAGAACAATAAAAGCGAGCATGCAATTTCTTCAGTATATCCAATCCAGGCGTGCAACACCCATTGGGCTCACCGGGCTTCAGCCCACCCGTTGTTTCTGTCAGCCCGGGCTGAGACAGCTTCGCAGGATGGCGACGTCTAATTGCAGCCGCACCCAAGTACTTCACAGGTCTTTAAAAGACTGTGTACGTGTAAATGAGGCTTTTGTTGTGTTTTCATCCCTTTTTACCACCGCTCTGGTTACGGCTGGAAGAATTAGCCCCCCAAAATCTTTTTCAGCCCCCCCGAAATTTGGCTCTAGTTTCCCGCCTGATCCAATCCCAACAAATTCTCGACACAACTGGAAGTAAGGAAAAATGGAGAGTCTACAGTAACTGGGCCGATAGTAAATGGAAGAGGCTTAGAAATGGGGCTTACTACTGGGATTCCGGAGAAACCCACTGATACGTTGTTTTGCCCCGACAGAGCAGCCCCTAGGACCAGCGAATGAGCAACAGATCTATTCATTGCTCCAGTATCCACCAAAAACTTCTCGGATGTCCCCATCAATTGCCCATTTACATAAGGCCCCTGTTGGTCAACTGGTACTGACATGTGGCCCCTGCTCTGTACGTGGCTGTCTCATTCGTAACCATTTCCATCAAATCCGTCCTCCCGATAATCTTCATTATAATATTGTCTCCCTTGAGGATCATCAAAATAATTCCTTCCGGACTCACTACCGGACATGTCACCATGCCTCATACTAGTCAGATCAGTACCAGTTCGCCCTCTTCCTCTTCCTCTGTTAAAAGCGCCGCGTCCACATAGCAATGGACACTGAGCTCACCAGTGTCCCTCCTGCCTACAATTGGAACACTGATTTATCCCTATATCAGGAGCCGGACGCGCAACCCCTCCTCTTCCACTTATTGCCCTTCTTGGGAACGAACCTCTTCCTCTGCTTCCAGGATTTTGTCCTCTACTAACCTGTTGTAGCAGCACTCAGGTTTTTAACTCTTTAACCTTTTTATCAGACTTATCCTTGCTCTCATTCTCCCGATGTTCATAATATTGGGCCATGCTAAGAATAACTGAAGGGGTCCAAGTGGTCCATGGGCTTTCAGCAGCCTGTAACCGTGTCATTATCTCAGGCAACAAATTAGTGACAAATCTGTTCACAAAAAATCGTATGCCACCCTCCGTGGACAAGTCCTGTCCACTAAATTCAATAAATACCTTCTCAAACCGGGTGAAGAAATAAGACACACTTTCATCCTTTTTCTGTTTACAAGCCGTTAATTTATCCCAATCCTATTTCCGTGGGGAAATAATAGTTTGCATGTATGTTATAATACGTGCGGGTATAGCTAAGATCTCATCTCTAGGTTTATCACCCGGCTTCCGATCCTTATCCCAAACTTTAATCTGATCCCAAGTCCCTCCAAGTTCTGCAGCATGATCTGAATCAAGTACCTGTCTCCATATATCTACTGTGATCAAAAGGCCGAAAAATAGCTCAATATCAGCTAAAGTCATGACGGCCGAGTTTGAAGCTTCAGTTAATTCTTTATAATAGGCTGTAGGATTTTTACGTGGGTCAGGAAGTTGAGCTTTTAATGTAAGAACCTCACTTCGCTTCCAAGGGGTATAAACCCACTGCTCTTGGATACGCGCCTCTACGCGATTTCTGGTCACTGTTCCGCCTTCATCTCTTACCTAGGGAATCTCTGGATGGAAAAGTGGGTGCACTTCTCTCATAGGATGTTGTGCCCCCCAATCTGGACATTTCCTATGCATTCGTTCCCGGTAATGTATCAGGGTTTCGACATTCTGAAATACTTCTTCGACTTGCAATTCGAACTTAAAAGCTCGATCCCTGATATCACATAATATCTGAGGAGCCAGCCCCTCCTCAAAACATTGTTCCCATAAAGAAATTAATCGAATTGCCATGTTTTCTAGTGCCAATTGTTGCGTAGCTGGTTCAAAATCTTTCATAGTACTCCAAATATCCTCTAAAGTATAAATCGGGTTCCGCATCCATTGGGATGATTGAATCACAATAGCCCGTCTTTCTTCAGACCCTAAGGACGATCGAGTAAAGACTCATCAGCATTCCAAACCCCCCATGGGGCGTCGTGGCGTAACATCTAAAGAGGCAAAAGTTGTTCCCATAGGGGAGACTGCCGGACCTGCGGCTAGGGGTGTTAAAACAACTTGGGGCAAGGGAGAAGCAACAATCGGCCCAGGTAGCAAAGAAATCAAATCTGAGGTAGATGGATGAAGGGTGGGAGGAGGAAACAACGGAGCCGGAGGGGGCACGGCTACCGGAGAGGTAGCAACTGAGGGCGCCGCTGTGGAAGATGGAGCTCCAGCCATCCCTGTTCTAGCTACTGGTACTGCAGGATATAAACTTTGAGCGGCATATAGAGGTGACGGACGGGCTTCTAATAATTCCTCTATCTCATCTTCTGCCTCAGTCCGTGTCATATAACTCTTATCTGTCTGTAATCGAAATTGTCTCCCCATTTGTTCAATATTTTTCTTTACCTTTTCCTTTTCAAACGCTACTGCTTTTTGGGTAATAGGCTGTCCAGCTTTTCCCAACTTTTCTCTTATTCGCCGCCGTTTCGCCTCCTTTAACCATAGGTTCAAGGAGTCGAACTTAGTTTGACGGCTCCTTTTCATAAACAATTTGTTTTGCAAATAATTAATTTTTCTTTCATCAAAAGACCCCGTTAAAGGCCATTGTAATTCTGAATTATCTGTAGTATACTTGTTCCATAGTGTTTCAAACAAAATGGGAGAAATACCATGTTTTAAATACATATTAAAACTGGGACTGCCTTCCGGAGGAGCAGGTTGTCTTTCTTCCAGCCGTCCACTCCGACGACGGCAACATCCAAAACACAATTCACTAAAACACGACATGTTTTTAAATTCAATAACATGTAACACAAACAGAGAACTGCCTGAAAACAACGCACTTTTCACATGCCCCCGTGGGGTGCTCTTTACACCACTGTAATCTGTAGAATTAACTGAAATACCAGAATGTTCAACCAAATTATAAACACATTTTTGTAATTTTTCAAAAAGCAATAGAAATCATTCAACTGAAGAACATTTGAAGTTTTCCTTGTCTTGTGTTTAATTCTTCAATCTTGGTACATTACTTCATGTACATCCATTCATCTTGTTCAGTAGGTCCCAATGCATTTCGGTATAGCAATACCTTCATCAGGGGAATACTACAAACGGAATCGATACAATAACAATAATCAGAATTGAAAACACGGGAGCCCCATGCTCCACCTCAAAAGTATAATACTCTCATGCAAGTTTGTCAAAACGAGTACCTACTTAGCTCTATCTCCACCAGTGTCTCTGAAAACGTAACTGAAAACCACCACTAGTGCTCAAACCCAAAAGAACCAATGATAAGGGGGTACCTGGTTGAATACTATAAACAACTGCACTGTGCCACGATGACAAAACCTGAATAATGAAACAGAATTGTAACCGGTTATGCTAACCCTATCTCAAGACTGAGTGTCAACAAGTGCAGAAACAAGCCGCCGCCTACCTATTTAGATGATTGCTCTCTCCCGAAGTGTGGTGTCCCAGGATCTTGATTCTGCAAAAGATATGCGCGACGTGTTTAGAGTCCGGCTAAACGTGTTACCATTGCCTCCCAACCCTTGACCTGCGCGCAGAGCTGCTCTTACCTCGCTATCGGTAATTCGTGGCTTATCTCGTCGTCTTGCGTTCATACGCATTGACTCTAACCCCTCCTAAATGTGTAGTCTGCCGGTTCCGCATAAACATAAAAAACGGACTACACGCTGGCTGCTTAAACTGGAAACGGGCGCCATGTTTGCCTAGTCAAATACCTCGGGAATATTTAAAAATAAAACTTAAGCAAGCCTAAACTAAATGCAAACAGAATATATGAAAGACGTCTCAATGTATGAATAGTACAGCAATGGAGCATGTACATACAAGACACAACGGATTGTCTAAAGAGAATCAGTCAAGTGATTATAACACCAGAAGAAAATGTTGTATTATGCACTGTTGACATATCAGCGTTGTACACCTCTATCCCTCACCAGGAGGGTATAGAGGCAGTTGAATGGATGTTATTGCAACATGATTACGATGAGGGTACAAATGTCTTTTTATTAGAATTGTTACATTTTTGCTTGTACCATGGTTATTTCAGATGGCAAGACAGTTATTACCTACAAAGGACGGGTACCAGTATGGGTTTTACGGGAGCACCAACTTTTGCTAATATATTTATGGCAAAGTATGAGAACGAGCATGTGTTGCAAAACCCTCAATGGTCACAACACCTCAAGTTGTATGTCAGGTATATAGATGACATCCTTTTGGTGTGGGATGGTAGACAGGACATACTGGAACATCTGTTGTCTGAATTAAATTGTTGTCATGATCAAATCAAGATCACACACTCAGTTGATGATAAATCCATTAATTATTTGGACATTCTTATTGAAAATAAAGGAGGTGTTTTGGAAACAAGACTGTACAAAAAAACCACAGACCGCAATAATGCATTGCATTACAGCAGCTTTCACACACTATCCTTAAAAAATCATTTGCCTTTCTCGCAATTCTTACGGGCACGTAGGATTTGTTCACAGGAAGAACAAGGTATTCAAGAGGTGGAGAGTATGGTTCAGGCATACAAGGAAAGAGGGTATCCAGATGAGATATTACAGCAGGCTAAACTCAAAGCCAGTCAGAAAGACAGACAGGAATTGCTTGTAAAAACAGTCAGACCACCACTAAAAAGGGAGGTATTTGTTATCAAACACTCCACATCGAGCAGATTGATTAAAAAAAGTATCTTGAAAAGATGGGAAGTGATAGAACAAGAGACAGATTTCAAAGAGGTGTTTTTTGACAAGCCACTATTTGCGCATACCAGGTCGAAGAACATAAAAGAGATACTGAAACATTCTCAGATCAATACAGGTTCAGTACGATACAGAGGCATGGTGAAATGTCATAACTGTGGCCATTGTGGCAACGTAATGACAGGGGATGTGTTCACACATCCACAGACAGGCAAACATATACAGCTAAGACACACATCAGACTGTAATACAAGTAGAGCAGTCTATGCCATAAAATGTCCATGCGGGTTGGTATATGTAGGCAAAACCACGAGAAAAATCAAGGTCCGCATAACGGAGCACAAGAGCCTAATAAGAACAGGGAACCCTAAATCCAACCTAGCAATGCACTGGAAAGAAAGACAACACACTATCCTGCAATTGCGTTTCACAGTGTTAGAAAGCATCAATCAGGATGTACATGCTGACACCAATCGCCAATTGTTGCAAAGGGAAACATACTGGATCCGCAGGTTGAATACGCTAGAGCCGCAGGGACTCAATGACAAAATTGAATTCGCATGTTTCCTATAATATTAACAGAATCATTGTAAATTGTTACTATTGTTTGTAAAGCAACTTTGTCATAACAAGCACTCACTTAGTGGGACACATAACAATCAGACACTGTCTCTATTCATACATTGAGACGTCTTTCATATATTCTGTTTGCATTTAGTTTAGGCTTGCTTAAGTTTTATTTTTAAATATTCCCAAGGTATTTGACTAGGCAAACATGGCGCCCGTTTCCAGTTTAAGCAGCCAGCGTGTAGTCCGTTTATTATGTTTATGCGGAACCGGCAGACTAAACATTTAGGAGGGGTTAGAGTCAATGCGTATGAACGCAAGACGACGAGATAAGCCACGAATTACCGATAGCGAGGTAAGAGCAGCTCTGCGCGCAGGTCAAGGGTTGGGAGGCAATGGTAAAACGTTTAGCGGGACTCTAAACACGTCGCGCATATCTTTTGCAGAATCAAGATCCTGGGACACCACACTTCGGGAGAGAGCAATCATCTAAACAGGTAGGCGGCGGCTTGTTTCTGCACTTGTTGACACTCAGTCTTAAGATAGGGTTAGCATAACCGGTTACAATTCTGTTTCATTATTCAGGTTTTGTCCTCGTGGCACAGTGCAGTTGTTTATAGTATTCAACCAGGTACCCCCTTATCATTGGTTCTTTTGGGTTTGAGCACTAGTGGTGGTTTTCAGTTACGTTTTCAGAGACACTGGTGGAGATAGAGCTAAGTAGGTACTCGTTTTGACAAACTTGCATGAGAGTATTATACTTTTGAGGTGGAGCATGGGGCTCCCGTGTTTTCAATTCTGATTATTGTTATTGTATCGATTCCGTTTGTAGTATTCCCCTGATGAAGGTATTGCTATACCGAAATGCATTGGGACCTACTGAACAAGATGAATGGATGTACATGAAGTAATGTACCAAGATTGAAGAATTAAACACAAGACAAGGAAAACTTAAAATGTTCTTCAGTTGAATGATTTCTATTGCTTTTTGAAAAATTACAAAAATGTGTTTATAATTTGTTTGAACATTCTGGTATTTCAGTTAATTCTACAGATTACAGTGGTGTAAAGAGCACCCCACAGGGGCATGTGAAAAGTGCGTCGTTTTCAGGCAGTTCTCTGTTTGTGTTACATGTTGTGTCACTGACCTGAGCCGGTCAGACTAAACGACAGCACCCAAAAAGAAAGAGCACTAGATTCGGTTCTTTAAAAATAGGAGTGCAGAGTGTCAATTCTAAAATACATTTAAATTCAATAACTCATACCGTTTCAACTAGACTTACTCCCGTGGACGCATCCGTTCATCACATACCCTTTTTCTCTTAAATCATAGAAACCCACTTGCCATTCGTACATAAAAGTGCATACATTTCGATCGATAGAGGTAATTCGGTCACGGTTCCAAAATACAAAATGACATGTCTTCCAAATCGAACAGAACCCATCAATTCCTGTTCGGGGAATCTATCACGCCGGATTCCAGACCACACAGATTCACAAAGGAGTCCAAAGACTGCCCTAAAATCATCAGACAGGCGAACCACGGACCCTCTTACAGACCATCCCATAGTCCTGTGCTGGTTTGGCCGGGCGACTGATCGCGTAGCTCCAGAACCCAAGCTTACCCAGTTGCTCCTAGGGCTTTCCCGAAGAGGATCCGACCGAGTGAGCACCCCCGTGCAACACTAAGGCGTCCGATGTTGTCTCAAATATTCACCAAAACTAATCTGTGGGGCATCCGCCCGTGCAGTCACTCCACTGCCATGTCAGACCCCCAGATTCCCTGTGGTTCACTAACCACCAAATTCCAAATACAGTTAACTGTTTTCAAAAGCCACTCCTCTAGAGTGCTTGTTCCAAAGACGACAAAAGACAAACAATACAAATCACTCACCTGGTGCATTCAGGTCTGATTGTGTGTTCTCCACTGCTGACTCCTTTATAGACCAGCACGGTCATCTGTTCCGGGTTAAGCCCGAAGGACTCCGGCGAAGGGTCATTTAGCAGCTGGGAAGGTCACTGGGCTCAAGAGTGGAATTTCTTTTTCTTACCACAAACTGGTTTCTTAATTAGGATCCTTTTTCAATCCACCCACTCGACCAGAACCCCTCCCTATCCCTCTACTCCTCTACGGAGTCCCGGCGGAGCCGCCAACTGAAGTACTGAAATATATATATCATAGAGCTATACTTACCAATAGCCCATATACCTTATTTACCAATAATAAGTCAGTCGGCAATGGAGAAGGTTCAATCGTTTATTTTGCAAAAGCGCCCTATATAGGGGAGCCTCGCTCTCGTCCTCACCCTCAGAGGTGCGCAGAGGAGACTGCTGGATCACAATAAAAAGAGTGCATATATACTTTCAGCATACCTCATGAAAACCTTGTACATGGAAAAGTACCACTTCTGGTGAAGCCAACAGGAAAACCAATATAAGGGACAATTGATTGATTCAAAACTCAGCTCAAGCTATTTACGGGGGTAGGTCAGTGAAGGTGCCTCCCTTTCATTCAAGAGCACGGGAGTACGGGCACGGCGCCTGCAAGAATGTGCTCATCCTACAAGAAAGACAGATACGACCTTGGGTTTCTTAAGTTAGAACCAATGGTCCATTCATAGCCCACACCGACCTCTTAGACTTTTACACAGTAGCAGGTCACATGTTTTCCTAACTAGCAAAAAAGAGACAGAGAAACGAAACCAGGATGGCGTTTGTTCGGTCAAGGCCCGATTCTTAATGTATACATGATTCGAGTGTATTTACAAGGGGTCTCCCTAAGGTAGCACGTTGATATATTGGATACATTACGTCAATATTATATAATGTCAGATTTATATTCCTTCTGGTGGGATAAGTGCGTTTTCTGTTGCGCTTATTATGTGCAGTGTTGCCAGGGGACACAAGTAGGACATGTGTGCAGTAATTGCCCCGTGACACCTGCAGGAAGCCAGCTGTGGTGTAGACGCCTTGCTTGGTCGCCGGCTGTTCCTGTGCAATGTGTGGAAAGTATAGATGGTGGGGTACCAAGCTGATGGTGTCATCCATGTCCGTTGTGAGGGACTTGGATTGGCCTGGCTGTGTCACTCATCCGTCTCAGGCGGTTGTTGGTTGGAGGGTACCAGAGGCCGACACGTGCAGCATGGCTAGCAGCTTGATCTGAGGTGGGATGTTGGTTGTTGGCTGTGTTGGTACCGTCAGCCTGTGGACAATAGTGGTCAAGATGCGGAGGAGGGTTACCCCTTTGAGCATGTAGTGGGCAATGACATTCTCAGGTGTTGGGTCTGTAAGGTTCATGCATATTATGAGGGTCTCTGTGGGGGTCCGGGCTTGGGGGGGGGGTCCTGGGGGAGGTGGGTGTTGTGGCCCTCTTGGGTGTCCGGATCACATGTTCAGTGGCTCCATGGTATCTGTTGTTCTACAGGTGTGGCTTTGGGCTGGCCTCCCTTTTGTGGTGCAGGCTGTCGTCCGACTTTGCATCAGGTCAGAGCAGGTGTTAGTTACCTGCTGCTAACATGCCTTATCGCCTGTTTTGGGTTCTTATCGCCAATCTGGCTGGTCGTTTGTGAATGTTGGGGAGTGGTGTTGTTTCAGCTTTTTGCACGGGAACGCCTACTCTGCATCTCATTAGCAATAGTTGCCGGGGTAATCAGTGGTGATGTTTTTTTCTTCTGATATATACATATATGCTTTGTAGGGAGGACAATATTTATTTACTCCTAGCATATCCATTAATAACAGGAGCAGGCCGAAAACCACACAGATGCCTTTTTCGAACATTTGCGTGCGATAAGCGCATTCCTCGAGGCACCTTGCCTACACTCCCGGGCACCAAGACGAAAGGGAGTCACCCCTCCTGACCTTCTCAGTAATAAATAGCTAAGCTTTGAACTAATCATGTGTGCCATATATGGTCCTTTCCTGGAGCTCGAGGGCCAACTGGTGTTTTAGCTTTTACAGTGATTATGTGTGTTGAACCAATAGGTATATAATTGCGTGTTTGAATACGAGCCAGCAGTCTTCTCCGCGCACCTGATGGGTGAGGGTTGGAGAGGCTCCTCTATTGAGTATTTTGCTTAATAAACAATTGAACCTTCTTCACTGCCAACTGACTGATTGTTTGGTAATGAGATTGAGCTATTGGTAGGTATAGCCCTTTTATGTTATTTTGTGGTACTTCAGGGGTGTTAAATTTATCACGACTTTGGCTGCGATAAAGTGCAGGTGATAACTCCTTGAGAATATACCCATGACTGTGCACTGTTTGAACATCCTCAGATGGATGTGCCCCAAATTTGGTAGTGGATCATTAAGACCATTAATAAGGGCAAACATTCCAGTCAGTATTGACATTTGGATAGCACATTGGGGGGCATATTATCAAGGGGGTTTATCTCCGCTTTTTTGGCTTTAAAAGCCAGGAAAGCGGAGATAAAATTATCTCCCTATTACCTAGCTGTCACTAACACCAGTTAGCGACAGCTAGTAGGAGATAGCGACCATCTTGGGCCCCACTTTGCATGTCAGTGATATTTATCACTAATGATATGCAAAGTGGGCGTGCCAAGATGTTAGCGACTGAAAACAGTCGCTAACATCGCTATCATCTATTACCAACTTTTGGAGATATTTGCGCTAAGCGCGAATATCTCCAAAAGCTAACACCTGCCCTGAGCAGTTCTTAGCCATGTTATCCAATGGGAAGTGGATAACATGGCTAAGAGCAATAGCTCGGTAATGCATGAATATCGCGGACTTTTCAGCGATATTCATGCATTGCGGCGATTTTTATCGCATTTGAGATAAACCTTGGTAATACCAAGGTTTATTTGCGGTAAAAATCGCCGCAGCTCAGCGGTAAATTTTTGTCTCTAACCAAGCAATAGCGATAATTATCGCTATTGCTTGGTAATATGCCCCTGGGTTTCTAACTTGAAATGATTTAATTGGTTGATAGAAAGCAAATGTTTGCTTCTTGGTAAAGCTCTAGTGTGAGGCCATCAAATTGGAGCTAAACACAATCTCTGCCAGGGCCAGATCAATTCGGGTTGGCACGAAAATATCTAATCTATAGGATGTTCTCTACTGTGAATACCAGAGCTGTGCTGAAAGGTAGTTCAAATATTAAAGGTTCATTCGTTGCTCCATGTCCGAATTGCAGTAATTGAATACAATTCAATATATTTTTACACATGGTCCATTCACGTCAGTGGAAACGTTATAGCACTTAAAGCATCTTACACCCCCTACTGTAGGATTGATAACTTGAATCACTTTTTTGCAAACTACAACTATCATCTATAACCATAAACTACAACAGGGATGGCACTACAAACATCTTAATCTATTTACTGGAGGATAAGTCATCTGGAACACTCTTTTGTAATCTACAACTGCTTTTTGCATTTAAGTAGTGGTAAAATATTCATACATACGTGACTCGGTTTTGTTTTGGATATTTTGACTTTTCCTGTTGCCGGTAGACAAGCATGTTTGTCGTTTCTTAGGAATTGCTGTCGAATAGATTACCTACATTACGTTTTTTGTGATCTTTTGAAGATACTCAAGACCAAGGAACTGACTGTGAATCGTACTGATATTAAAATACCAAGAACACCCTTATACTTAATTTTAAGAACTCTGCTGCCAATTGGACTAAAAGTAATTTATTTGCTTTTTGTCAAATATGAACAAGTTATGTATGCAATTTGTATGCCATTTTATTTTTTTATGTGGCTTGTTTTAATTAGCAATTATTACTCACTAGTAAGATGCAATTTTTCACAAATGTTACATAAAAAACTCTTCATTTTGACCAAACGTTCCTCTTGTGTTTACAATTGCCTTCTATATGAATGTATTCCCAAATGACGCGCTGCGATGCCAGTGAAATGCAAATCTTTCACGTGAGCTGTTTGTGAGACAAGCAGGCAGTAAGTAAAAGAAGAGCCGATGGTAAACAATGCAGTGGACGCCAGATGAGCAGACCAACATTTTCCCGCCTCCACACCTGGCAGTGTGCTCTGCAACCTTCTTCTCATAATGATGCAAAATATCTACCTGAATTTGTTTGCTCCACCCTTGATTTGATATTTACAAAGACTCAACACACTCACTCCTAGAAATAAATTTTACTCAAATGAATTTTGAGCGTTTTGAATCTCTTCTATTTGTTAACAGCAGCCTGTCCTAGAATATACTTGCCACACGGTTGTTTTTCAAGCACACTAATTGGGTGTGTGCAGCACGCCTTAATAGGTTGCTGCACCAGCTGCCTGCCCCCCTACAACTTTGTGTTGTGGACGTCCATCTGTCATTTTGATAAACGATCAACAGCAGACGATGAAAGGGGAAAGAACTGAACTCATCAGCTTCAGTGGCGGATGGCAAGAAAGACTTCGATGTGCTAGGAACCTGCGGGGTAATAATACATTTAATTAAACCCACAGGAGCAACGGTATCATGTTGCCTGTAATTTTAATTATTACTCCGCTTGTAATGCAACACAAAGCACATTCCAATCATTAATATTTTTCTCAAAAAATTGTAAATATATGTGAACAATTCTCCTTTGCATTTTCTTTGCAGTTAAATCATATTTGATAAAGTTACGAAGTCACCTTGCCACAATTATCATGTACCCATATCCACAATACCAGTAGCCTACGGCAGTTGCGGCTGGCACGGATCGGGGTAGTTGGGGGAGGGGCATAAACAAAATGAACAAAACTTATCTCCTCGACACGTCTTGTCTCTCCTCCAATCGTCTCTCTTTGTGATCCCTTTGCTAGGCTGGAACAGGAAGAGCCCAGGCTCCCCTGACCAATTCACAATGCTGCAATTGAGAGTTGTGATTGGTCTGTGCGCCGAACGCCAGGGAATGGGGGCCTGGGCATGTTCTCTACCCAGGCTTGGTATACACCTGTTACAACGCAATTTTTACTCCGCACTACCACTACAACGCAGGCATTACAACGCATACCGTTACAACGCATTGCGCTGGGGGGCGCTCTAGGATAAGAGGTAAGTTTAATTTACTATCCAACACCTTCCCTAGGGTCCACGGGGACTGGAGTTAGAATAGTAAATTATACTTACCACTATCCAGCACCCCAAAGCGCTATGCGTTGTAACGGTATGCGTTGTAAATACCGCGTTGTAATGGTATGCGGAGTAAAAGTATGCGTTGTAACGTCATACATCCCCCAGGCTTTAATGCAGCCTGGGTGGAGAATATGCAAAGTGTGCATTACTATTTGTCCAGCCCCACTGGGGCTGGCCAAACAGTAATTGTGCCCTTACAGACACCCCACCACACCTCCCCAAGTCCTGAGAGCAGAGCAGCCTCACTCGCCCGCAAAGACGCCGCAGGAGGAACAAATAAAATGATAATAATTAGTTAATATTTTATTTTTCCTTTACTTACACTGCTGAAAGTAGCGGGTCATACTCCTCCATCTTAGCAGAGGAGCCGCCACTGGCCTACAGATATCAGAACCTCGCCTTCCTCAGCATCCCCCCACCCAGCTGCTCCGCCTACGGCTAGTGAACTCCCTCCTACCCCCCCTCTCCTTCCCTTTCCCTTCAATCTTATGACCTTCCCCCCTCCTTGCCTCTCCTTTACCTCCCGTTTCTTACTACACCTTATGACCTTCAGTTTTTCTTGCACATTTTTTGTCCTTCTTGCTCCTAGGTATATTTTATCGAACCTTCCCACCATACTGCGACCTCTATATTGTATATATTATTGTGTTTAGCAATAGTTTTTTACTTTTCATCTAGTGTAACCTTTATCCTATGTGGACTGCTTATTTTTTAATCAACTTTCTGTACTTATACACACTGTACCTGTGTTTAAACACCTTTCTGTTACAATTGTAAAGCGCTCTGATACCTCTGGGTCCAGCCAGCGCTATATAAAACCTCTAAAATAAAAATAAATAAAAATAAAATAGGAACTCAATTGATGCAACAGAGGGAATGAGCAAATAAGAACATAGGATACGTCCTTCCAGATAAGACTCACTCCAACAAAAGTATCATGGCTATTTTCTCAGTAGCCCAGTAGCCACACCAATATAATTCATCTAACCAAGTGAAGCTTGACCCTCCAGCCAAGTGAAGATTCACCTTCCAACCACGTGAAGCTTGACCCTTTGTCGTTTCAGAAGACCTTGGTGTTGCTTGATAGACTCTCACGCACCCTAGTGGTGTTCTGCTTCATCATCAGGTCCATCCTGGTCCCTAAAAACAGAATGGGCTCAACCATATTCCGGGGAGCTCTTGGGATATTATCCTGTCTTACTAAAAAAGTACCTTGGAACACCTAGGCATCTCTTTATTATTATTATTTTTTTTTTAAATTTTTGGAAGACCTTTATTGACAAGAACCACAAACAATACAGCAACGAGCCCGAGGGCTAGCAAGTACAGCACATTGCAACAAAAAGGGTGCTAAGGACATGTAACAGGAATAATGAGGTCTAATTTTAAGGATTTTTCCTGTAGGATAGACAGAAGCAGGATATCGAAGAACAACGAGTTAGATCTGGCGTCGTAGGAGCAGGATTGACAAATAGGAGCTGTAATGAAATGCCAGATTCGCTGCCTATCACACATGTAAAAACATCTAAACCCAGAAAAAAGAAAAAAGAGAAAGAATAGAGGGCCCATAGAACCTAAAAGAAAAAACCAAAAACCCCCCTATCCACCCCCCACCCTGCACAAATGCAGCTGGCTACGGCCCAACCCCCCCTAGCAATGTGCCTGTCGCCCAGTAAAAGGGAGTCCGGAAATATAGAGAGTAAGAAAAGAATCCTAATCTATAACTCTCAAAAATAAAGAAAGGTGGGGAGGAGCCCACCACCCGTCCCTCGGCCCCACCGTCCCGCAAAGCCAGCAACAACACAGAGGAAAAAGCCTGGTGATATGAAGCGATAAAATCAGGATAAATTAGAGATGCAGAATCGACACATAGCACAGTCAAAAGCAGCGACACACCACCCACATGCCCAGGTCAGCAATAGGGGATCCCCAGACCATAATAATAAATGTTCACCCCTTTCCCGTTCTTTCTCCGCCACCACTGCTAATCACGGAAATCCAGAGAATCCAGGGAGATGTATACGATAGTCCAAACGGGGAACATCGACTAGAGCACTCAACCATGTCCCGTACATACAAGGCCAATGAGAACCAGCTGGGCCAGGAGTACGCCACACCCGTGGCACAAAGCGAAGTCGATCCAAGGATGAAAGTCTCAGTGTCAGGCCCCTTCTGGAGCGATCTCCGGGTAGATGGGGATACAGTGCTGGGATAGGACACTCGTCGTGGTTGCAGACCGTACTTTCCATTCCGGCCAGGGCAATAATCAGCAGTAGCAAGAGGCACCCCGGGGTCTGGGGTCACTGGGCAGGCATCACTACGCAACGCCGCCATCATGTTGCGGTCAGACGTAGAACAAAGAACCTCGCTACTGTCTAACGAGGCGGCCATTTTAGAGCATCCACGATCACTTATTAGAACGTCCACCTTGTTGATCAGGATTTTAGCAGAGTGTAGCACTCCGGAGTGAAGGGAGACAATAGCCGCCAATAGATCTCCATAACCCCGAGCAGCTCCATGTGCCTCCCGGTCAAGTCGCCTCGCACCACACATCCACCATCACTCCATAACACAGTCTCGCCGAAGCTGCCCTCCATTGTGCACTTCGTGAACACCACTGGAAAAAACCTCAAGTAATGCAGGGCCGGTAATATTAGCTAAAGGCGTGCAGCTCTAGGAAAGGCAGTAAGCAGGTCCAAAAAGAGGCCGTAAACAGTGCCCCAGAAGCGAGCCGCTCCGCTCGACATCGAGGGGGTAGAAAGATCGGGGGCCTCCCGCCGCCAGCAGGGTAGTGTTCAAGCACACGTCCGCAGTCGCGATGTGGGCATTTGCACTCATGCAATCTCTGCGGATAGTTCGCCAGGCACAACCAACCAGTACCTGCAGTCCAAGGGGGCACACGTTCCAAATTCGGCCGCGTTTATCGTAAATGATCCGACCGGGTCAAAGTCGCTTCTGACGCCTGGTGTTGATCACCCAGCAGCCGGCCCCAGCGTCCACTCGAGGCCCCGGACTCGGGTCCGCTGCGGGCCGCAAACTTCAGTCGGACATTGCTCCCACTTGCAAAAAGTCGCAAGCCTCAGGATTACACCGCAGGATGCCTGGGCGCATCGGCTTCTACGTCGTGCCTTCTAAAAACAGGATCACCGGCAGGATAGTCACGAAGAAGGAGATGGTCTCCGGAGCCGAGGGACTACACGTCCGATCAGGTCTCCTCCCCAGGCATCTCTTTATTGATGGTGCTCCTGGTCTATAAAACAGCATAATCATGGATAGCCTCAAAGCAGCTGCAGTGTGCATGCAGGTGTACAAAAGTAATGATGGGGAGGGTGTTGGTAGCAGAGACATATTCTAGCCATAGGGTGTTCTTCAGTGTCACGGGTGGTGTGGTTGCTAGCATGGTTAGCTAGCACACACAGGTGAACGCTTGTGATGGAAATAAGATTCAGAGGATTGCTTAGGAATGATCACATGACAGCGGGGAGAAGGAGTGACAAGTTTGTAAGGATGCTGGCCATACTCAAGTGAAAAGGTGAAGCTCTGTTTATGTATTGCACATGAGAAACACATCTCTACTAGCGACTTGATATAGCAAACAAGGAATACGGCTAATAGGCTAGGAAGTGATTGCCCTTTACTGGAATTGGAAAACTAACCTTTCTATAACCATGTAACAGAGATATTTCAAAGTCATGTGTGGATGGTTAAAGCTGTCGATTTCAAATACGTTTGCATCCCATTTGAGTAACGTTAACAGTAATTTAACATTGGACATTTCTATTTACACTGTTGCTTCTCAGTTGATATATGCTGATTTTATGTTAGAAATGTTCCAAAAGGGAATTATCTCCCACATCGACAGTTCATGTTTTGGTCTTTGATTTTACTCTCTTTCTTCAAGTTGATGATTGTAATACCTGCTAGTTTCCAGGTCAACTCAATTGGCCAAATTACATGACGTTTAATGTCCAACCTTGCGTAATCACGTCTTAACCGAGGTAACACTGCCGTATTTGCCTAGGCAATACACATTTTTTTCTTAGAAAGGACCGCTTGGACGCCCATGGCTATTAGCTCACTTTCATAGGGGAATTTATGATGTGAATGAGGGAAACTCTCTTTCCTCTATGCATGTTAGCATTACCAATGATGCGTAAGGCCAAAGAAACCCTCGAAGGTGACCTTGTTGTTTGACATTAATTTTCATTTCCCAATGGTTTCCAAATTCGTAATTCAAAGTAATAATGTCATAGCCCTGGATTCACCACAAAATGCCTTATCATGATGTTACTTATGTGTACTGGCAAAACCAATAACAACCTTTGCGGAAGCAGACCATTAAAACCATTAATGCTATTACCAATTCAAAATGTCATAATATTTGTAGAAGACAGTAGTAGTAGCAGCAGCATCATTACTGCTTGTTGTTATTGTAGCAATAATAGTCGTGGTATTAGCTATATTAATAGGAATACTCATAGTGTCAATTGGTTTTAGTTGTTGTACTACTAGCCCCAATATTACAACTTCCGCTAACAGTGCATGTAGTGTTGCATCGATACTGCAAAATAATTACTAAACCAGCATCACCGTATCCCTGAATTTTCCAGACACACATTCATTCACCAGTGGGGTCCATAACACTGCACACTTTCTCTTATCTCTTTAACTCTACTTCAGGGATTGGTGAAACACAAACGAGTAATGCTGTAACATTGGCGGAGTGTCTAAACCTATTTAATTAGTCATTATTTACACCTGCAGTTTTAAAAATGATTTACCACGGTTTTCAACAAATATCTTTTATTCAGACACACCGTATAGTGGTAATGGATCAGCTAGTAAGAAAAATAGACGTAGGAAAATACAAGACCAGCTTTAATTTTCCATGTCTCTAATTTTTATTAAAAGCAAACTTTTAGCATGTCTGACATTTAGGCATTTATTAATTCTTTTTTTAGGAAAAAATCTCAAAACTTTATTTCAAAATGATAATTTATTTTAAAGCTCGGAAAATAGACATTTATTTAAAAGTTCATTTGAAAGTTTAGCAAAGAACAGATACGGCCACATGATTCAACCTATTTAGGAAGTGCAAACGGTGCGAATCAGTAAATTCGCCCGTTTGCGATTCCTAAATAGGTTTTTGGGATGCATCAAACAGTTTTGGGAAAATCGCTATTTTTAGCGAATTCCTAAAATGCGATTGCTTTTAAGGAATCGCAAACTTACGATTCCTTAAAAGCAATGCATGATTGCTTTTCAAATTGCGAATTCGCAATTAGGGGTTGCAAATTACCACAAGGGTGAACCTCGTGGTAATTTGCAAAAAAGTATTAAAATGCTCAAATTAGCATTTTAAACACTGTCATGTTACAGACACACATGTCCTTAGGACATGTGTGTGTGAAACATGCACTTTAAACTACATTTCAGGGGTGCAGGGGGGGGTCCTTTGGACCCCCCCCTGCACCCATGGAATGCATTAACATTTTGCGAATCGCTAATTGAAATTCGCAAAATGTCAATGCCTTCCCATTGATTCCTATGGGCCTTTTGGTCCATCGGAATCAATAGGAATTGCGAAATCGCAAATTAGAATTCGCATAATATTTGCGAATCGGTAAAAATTGCGATTTTTACCGAATCGTAAAAATTCTGCGAATAAATTGATGCATCCCGTTTTGCGATTCATTATTTGCGATTCCCTAATTTTCGCAAATAAGGAATCGCAAAAACATACATTGATGCATGTGGCCGATAGTTCCCAATTCATTCTCTTCTAACATCCCTAACTAACGCCCTTATCTTATCCTTCAGTCCTGCAAAGAAAACAAGAAATAATTCAAAGAGTCTTACATCCAGGAATCGATCTGCAATCCAACAGCACTTTGAGATGAAATCGAAAGGAGCGAATACTTCAACACAAAATCAGGGGTTTTTATACACTAATTTCCTAACTTAATCTATCTAAAAAGTATCTAACATCACCAACTCGGGTTCTGATTGGACAAATTTGGGGTACATGAGCATTTCCTCACCATTACAGCATCATATTCACTGTGAATCAGCAGTTTGCAAAAGAAGCATTGTTTTAAGAAGTCTCTGGCCTAGTCACATCCTCGACTCGCAACTATGCCATGGATTCCCACGTTCAGAACACTCGAATGTCCATGGTGTGGCAGCCATCCTACTTCCAGGGTACAGCGGCCTTGAACTTCCCATCCGAGCACAGGCAGCTCACTCTCACTTGCAGGCTTTGGGCGTGCATGCGCAGTCCAGCACTCACTCGCAGTTTACCAGAGCAGCCATGGTTTCACTAGGCCTCAGAGCCCACTTTTGGAACTATCGTCGAAACAAACACAAATTCATGTCAAATATGGAACTAAAGCCCTTCTGTTTACCTCCCACCTTACTAATGTTTCCCCATTAGTTATTACCTAGCAGATAAGACACATAAATGCGTTTTATACTTACGTATCCAACGACTTTATAGCACAAAAACGTGTACAAAAAGCACATTCATGCTACGTTTATTTATATTTAAGCTGTGCATTAGTTCACATCATGATAACAATACAAATCAGTTAGTTATATTGCTTCATGCAGGCAAAATTAGTATTCCAACGTGTGCATATGTGTGCAAATTATACTATTGTTGATTAATTCACCACAACACATCATTAGCAAATGTTAACGTTATGGGACATTGACTTCACGAGGGGTACACAAAATGTTGCTTTGCCACCTCGCTCTATCAGTAGCACTAGTAGTAACTCTGACAGTAGCAGTATTGGTTGTATCTCTTCTAGTATTATTATAAGTAGCATCAGTCAACAGGTAGCACAAGTATTTGTAATTCACTGATCTTAAGGAACTGAACGGCCAAACGTAATACATTACAAAACATCTAAATAAACATAGAAATAATTAAATGCACAAATTAAAAAACAGTAGCAATACTAAAGACTAGTATTTATATACATGGAGTAACTGTTGTGTTAATGGCACAAGCCGTATTCTATTGGGTCTGGTACATGTAGCAGAAGTTGGCAATGAGATATTAAAGAATTTAAGTCTGGCAGCTAAGGAGCCAAGCCACAAGATGACCTCCACATAGTGAGCTTCTCCCAGCGGGTAGGCTTATCCGTCATTTATCCGGCAATAAAGGGAGCTTAGGGACCTGTATGGCGGTGGTTGCATCCCCTGCACTGCGGAGTTTGATACCCCCATTTTGCAGGCAGTGAGATGGTATAGAGAGAGCATTTAAAATAGATTGCTTGTGGCCCAGTTCGGACCTGGTGGGCCAGTGTGGTTGCGCTGCAGAGCTTTTGAGACCAAGGGGCCAGCGGCCGACCTGGAGGAGAAGTGCACGCTGAATTGAGGCTGCATTTGAACACCTGCAATGGGTGGCTAGCAGGGACGGTCGCGGGGACTGCTTGCATGTCGGCAGCTGGATCTGACCCGCATGTGACTGAACAAGAGTGGACCTGGTCTGGAGGGTCCAGGTTGCTGACTGAGGAGCCCAGATTCACATCACAACTGCCCGGGCCTGCGGAGATGAGCCAGTAAGACATGCCCTTTACGTCTTGTGCTGCGGTTGCTTAGCGACTCGTGACGACTTTGGTGGGAGCCTCGCTGTGGGGGGCAGATTGCATCCCAGACTGAGCCTGCGAGGCACTTTGAGGCAGGAGACCCACGGAACTGCACTGTGACTTGGTTTGTTGATGAGGGCACTAATATACATTTGGCGACCTCTAAGAGAGCGCCACGGTGGGTGGAAGTATACCCTGGATTGCCCCCATGCCGTATTCTTAACTTGGTGGCTGGCCTTTGGGCCCACTGGGCTGTCCATGCAGTGGTCATGGCACCATGCGGGAGACTGCCTGCCTGAGACTGCAGGACCACGGGTGTGATTGGGCATGGGACTCTTGTTCATGTCCAGAATTCGAGCCCAGAGTGAGGAGGATTGATCAGCGTTGGGTTGCCTGGACTGGGGCTGCAGCAACATCTGGGTCCACATCGGCCTTATGGTTATGGTGCCCCCTGGGGGAATCTTGCCGGTGCTCTGTGAGGCCTGGATTGCTCTCTGGAGTACTCCCCAACGATTTCACCTGCAGGTCATGATTATGATCCATTGTCGCTGACTTGATATTATTCAGGAGGCACCCTTAGATCTCGCCAATGTGCTAGTTTTACATTCAGGGTCAGCTTCCATGGGCCTGCATAAACAGCCGGCCCCTGCACAGGTAGAAGATTGGGCTGCTTGACCATTTAAGTTGTCAGATCACAGGCAATGAGTGAGTTGTATATTTTAAGGGTATTTATTCTGCTCCCTCAGACTGCGGTCTACCAAGCGCTCTTTGTTATGGTCCTGGTACAAAAATTAGGTGAATATTTGAATTATCCGAAGTATCAGATTTCATTAGAAAGAGCCCTACTGCCAAAGCCCTGGGTCCTGATGGGATGCAGATAATCCTTGTAAAATGCTATATTGATCTGTGGGCACCTCTCCTACCCAGTGTTTTTAATTGTCTTTATCCTGATCAGATACCCAGTTCTTGGTCAACTTCTTTATTAGTGCCAATATTTAAAAAGGGGGATCACGTTGAACCAAAGTGCTACCTGTATGGAAACCACAGACAGAAAAATTGTTAGAATAATTCATAATAGATTACAAAATTGGGCAACAGTGAATAACATAAATTGCTGTCGGTATGGATTCAGGGAGAAACTAGGTACAGTAGAGCAGGGCATAAATCTAAATTAAAATATTGGAAAATGTACTATTGGAAGGCGCTGCCGATTGTACTTGGCTTTTATGGATTTGTCACCCACGTTTGACAATATTAAGCACTCCAAACCTTGGTGGTCCCCGCTTGAGCTGGGCCGGGACTGGCCTTAATACATTTCTTGTCTTCATCAGACCCTGACAGTCAGGTTCGAGCTTAGTGCACTGATTGTAGTGGGCTATAAAACACATTTTCCCTATTATGGGGAGAAGGGTACAATGGCTTCTCCTTTTTGTTCTTGAAATAAATAATGTCAACCCAACACTTGTCAAGACTTGCCCCAATGTTCCCATGGTCAATAAGGTACCTGCGCCTGCATTTGTATATGCAGAAAAAACAGTGCTCATTACTTGTACTCCTAAAGCACTGTGCTGTCTTACCAATACATTTATTGAGATCATGGTTGACCTTGACTTGGTTACAAATTTTGCCAAATCATACATTATGGCCTGTTGAAAATGAGCACACTAGCCGTTGTAATCACAGACTGGTGCGAGTCAACAGCTTCCCAAATTCAGGGGTACTCTTTGATTCCTCTGAGAGCAAGACATCTAACAACCATAATGGGCGAATCAAATTGAGTCAGTCTGTAGGTACTGTGTTTAACATGATGCAACCAAGTGGGGGTAAACATATATCACCGTTACTGGAAACTTGTAAATTCAATATGTTGCCGTTTATGGTGCAAGGGTGTGGGGACATGCAATTTGCTCAGCAATTCAAGTGGAAAATAACAGATTTTGATGGCAGCTCCTTGCTGTGCCACCCTCTTCTTCTTACTTTACATGTCATGAGGAGTTAGATCTTCCATTTATAGAAGAATTTGCAAAGTGGGGACCAATCTCATATATCTGTCTGGCTTAATCCTGAAGCAACACTAAATCAATCCATAGTGAATTATTGCGTTTCATGCGAACAATATGGTCAAGCAAATGTTCTTTGAAAGATGTGGTCACACAAGGGACAATGCAGAGCTACACAAAACTACTGTTAGGTCTTATGTCCCCCTTAAAACCATTCAAGCGTTAGAACCTTACCTCCTGATCATGTCAGGGCAATGGGTCTCTCATATTCTGTTTCAGAGCAGGTATTGTTAATTGGTTGCTTAGTTTCTTACTAGAGCTAAATGGCATAGATCCTGGCACTTGTTATTGCCCATGTGATAATGTGTGCACTAAGAATATTTTGCATTTTAACTTTTTGTTGTAAATTTTAAAGAAAAGCATTAATTTGCACAGTGTACAGTTGCTCTTCGCTTTCTTCAATTGTTACATAACGAGGATTTTTGTTTTATTGTGGGATGTTTCCTTAAAGCTGCTGTGTACAGCCTGGAATCCATGATTTTCTTAAGGAAAATCTTGCACTATAGCAATGGCAAATATTTGAATTTTATAACATGTTTTTTATAATGAACTTCTGCATTTTATATACTTTTATGTATGCACTTTTATCTAGCATCTCCCTTCTGTTCAAACCAGTTTTCACTACCTGGAATACAGGAAGTATGCACAAGCAAAGTGTGGGCCAGCGAATACCCCAAGGGCTCAAAGTTCACTGCACAAGTTTAGGTACCAAGCACGGGTGATGTCCTCTGAGGAGAAGGGGATTTGGACAAGAGAGAAAAACTTCAATTTGAGTGATGTCTCTCAGGGGGATAACCTTATGTTGACTTAACCACTATTCTGTTTAAGGAACTTTAAAAGGAAGAAAACATGAGAGGCTTACAGGAATGGGTACACCTCTAACTGTGAGTTCTCTTTTCTTGATCACTGTTATTCTAGTTATTGTATTATGTCCTTCCCTTTCTGTGGGGTGTGCAGTGTACTCTAAATTCTTCTCTAGGGGGACACACCTTCTTTTAGGGGAAACTTGCTCAGCATTGGCGATTGGTGTGCGATTGTGTCCTATCCTAAAAGTGCAGAACAGGAAAGCCTTTACAATGTTACCCAGAGTTGCTGTCCACCTTGCCCTCCCTTTCTAGCCTGTTTTACGTTATGAGTAAATAAGAATGTCATATATATGAAAGCCACAGTATATAAGAGAACACTGGATTCCCAAATGTCTTGGATGAATAAGTTCCCAAGAACTTGAGTTTGTACAACTTCTTGTGGCCTTGTAATGGTCGAAACATTTAAATAGGTGCTCTGAAATGGGATTAGTTTCTTATCAATAGTTAGTAAGTGTCTCTCATCAAAAACATCTTTGATTTTGTGTTCACTAGCTTTGCTTTCCTTCCTTTCAGGAACGCTAATGGAGAGTGTGTTTCAGTAATGGTAATGAACCTTATCAAACTTATTTGTAAATGTTCTCTTTGTTGTGTGTTACAGCAATCTTGAGATGCCAGTTGGAAGAGACAACATGGAGACTATGTACTTAATTAGACTCCAGAACAGGTAAGTGGAAGAATTCTCTGGCACACTGGATCACAGGATGCTCACTTCCTGTGAGTGTCGAGCCAAGCACGTATTACAGAAGAGGTGCAATTTTTATAGGACTGTGATCAACATGGCCACTCTATTCCAAATTTTCACAATATTTTGGGAAGAGAGTGGCCTTCTTTCAGAAAGATATCAGTCCCAGGAATGGAGGCCTTACAAAGTAGGGCAGGTGAAGGGACAGAGATGGGAAGGGAAGGTCTTGATGGTCATATGAATGGGGACATAGGTGGAAGGGAGTGACGCAGAACAAAGATCACACACTGAGGGTGGCATTGCACCTACATGGTCATGGGAGGTCTCATCATATATTCTGTGGTGGCCAGTGTAGGGTTCTTGCATGAGAGCACACCCATGACTCGAGCAAGACCTTGTACAGCTTCCTTGGTCATCGTCATCAAGTCTGTCAAACTTACCAGCTACCACTAACACATTCTGCCAGCACCCAATTCCAACTTTAATCTATCCAGACAACCTCCTAATACACTAAGGTGAAGACATGGAAAGGAGGAAGGATGGAGATGATGAAAGATCATAGTGGTCCTGTAATTTTGGCATTCACTCTCACTTCTTCAGTCTGTATGGGCACATATTGCCTAACGGTATCTCAGCATAATATTGATGTAATCAATGCTACGATCAGCTCTGTAGAAAGTTGTAGATGATAGTATCTCCTAGGTGGGGCTACAGCCTGATCTCAGAAAGGCTGCAGTATTTCCCTTGACTAGCAAGTAACCACCCAGCAAGAATATTTTTGCCTTAATATAACCCAATGTGCATATTATTGCTTGTAAGAAAATGCCTCTTTTTGGTATAGTTTATAGAGTAGAGCCACCCAATAATCCCACCGGGACTGGGTAATATCAGATAGATAAGCTAGATGTCCAGGTAGGAGTCATTCAAAACAACCACTTTACATTTATAAGTGTCACCTGAGTGATCACACAAATCAATAGAGTAACCAAAGGGCTTATATCAAAAATATATTCAATTTATTTTTGATTCGCAATTTTTAGTTTTTTTTAAATACATGGAAAAAGTTTCAAAACTGGCAACAGACAGACTAACATAACATGTAAACTGAATGATAGTCTACATACACCTACAGCATAGTATGTGGCTACGTTCTATAGACCACATCAAAGTAAGTATTTACACATAAGAATTCACAAATCAATTTGTACAGTGAATTATACAGTGTATTGCATGTCAGGTGTTAAGCGTCGACGTTTCGGTCCATGCTGGTCAAGTCGATCCGTCGGACCATCTTCAGGACAAAGACGTTGCACAGCAATGTCTAGTATAAACACAATAATAACAATAATAAACCCTGAGGCACACGGAGACCAATATCCAGCTCAGCACAAAAAACCAACACAAAAAACCAACAAAGTGAAACCAAATTACGAGTTAGATAGTAAAAATCACGAGCTAGATACTAAAAATCACACCACATGAAACATTCACCGCATGCAACCAGTAAGCATGCGGGTTCAAAACTGCGTGAGGTGATGTATCTCTATGACTAGTACTATACATCTCACCGCATGCAACAATCATCGCATGTAACCCCAAGTGAACACGAGGGTGTATCTATAACTATAACTTGTTCCCGAAAATCTCAGCACCACAAGGTCTGAGCAATACTCACGAGGAATAAAACGCCACTCAGGTCGTTCTGTTTATAAGTCAAAAACAAAACATAAAGCATTAATTCCAGTGGGACTTTCCTAAATAATGCCTGCAACTGCGTAATCCTGCACCAATACACCAAATAACAAAGGTCAACTCACATGTCAAACTGTCGCCACATAATCTATAAACAAATGACAAGGGGAAGCATTAGCGTGTTCGCCTGCACAATCAGGCATATAATAATTCGAAACACGGACCAGGCTCCAGAAACGGAGCAGACGAGTAAGACTTACTACAACAGCAGCTATGCGCCGGCTCTTCAAAGTCCGTGCTCGTTCACCGGTGAATACTCGGGACGCCAGGACATCTCAACCCCTAACGTGGTTAAGTAGTATGATGACGCCATCGCGGCCCGTTAGAGCGGCGGCCATCTTAGCCTAGTCAGCGGCCGGGGGTTGTGTATAACTCCAATTAACAATAATAACAGATAGCGGAAAAAGTCAGTAGAGTGCAAAAAAGCCGTATTAATACTCGGCATATAACCACCACAGTGTCTCAAAATAAAACAAGAGTGAAAAATTACATAAAAACTTATTAATGTCGGAAATTTGACTGGCTTCACGCCTGTTGTACACGTTTGTATATGCTGTCTGAAGATTATTGGTACCCTACTGGTTACCTTTGATACTACTGCCCTACTTTCTATTCAACTGTGTAGGAATAACTAGCCCTAGTTGGCTGTTTTCTTTTCGAAATTTCCGACATTAATAAGTTTTTATGTAATTTTTCACTCTTGTTTTATTTTGAGACACTGTGGTGGTTATATGCCGAGTATTAATACGGCTTTTTTGCACTCTACTGACTGTTTCCGCTATCTGTTATTATTGTTAATTGGAGTTATACACAACCCCCGGCCGCTGACTAGGCTAAGATGGCCGCCGCTCTAACGGGCCGCGATGGCGTCATCATACTACTTAACCACGTTAGGGGTTGAGATGTCCTGGCGTCCCGAGTATTCACCGGTGAACGAGCACGGACTTTGAAGAGCAGGCGCATAGCTGCTGTTGTAGTAAGTCTTACTCGTCTGCTCCGTTTCTGGAGCCTGGTCCGTGTTTCGAATTATTATATGCCTGATTGTGCAGGCGAACACGCTAATGCTTCCCCTTGTCATTTGTTTATAGATTACGTGGCGACAGTTTGACATGTGAGTTGACCTTTGTTATTTGGTGTATTGGTGCAGGATTACGCAGTTGCAGGCATTATTTAGGAAAGTCCCACTGGAATTAATGCTTTATGTTTTGTTTTTGACTTATAAACAGAACGACCTGAGTGGCGTTTTATTCCTCGTGAGTATTGCTCAGACCTTGTGGTGCTGAGATTTTCGGGAACAAGTTATAGTTATAGATACACCCTCGTGTTCACTTGGGGTTACATGCGATGATTGTTGCATGCGGTGAGATGTATAGTACTAGTCATAGAGATACATCACCTCACGCAGTTTTGAACCCGCATGCTCACTGGTTGCATGCGGTGAATGTTTCATGTGGTGTGATTTTTAGTATCTAGCTCGTGATTTTTACTATCTAACTCGTAATTTGGTTTCACTTTGTTGGTTTTTTGTGTTGGTTTTTTGTGCTGAGCTGGATATTGGTCTCCGTGTGCCTCAGGGTTTATTATTGTTATTATTGTGTTTATACTAGACATTGCTGTGCAACGTCTTGTCCTGAAGATGGTCCGACGGATCGACTTGACCAGCATGGACCGAAACGTCGACGCTTAACACCTGACATGCAATACACTGTATAATTCACTGTACAAATTGATTTGTGAATTCTTATGTGTAAATACTTACTTTGATGTGGTCTATAGAACGTAGCCACATACTATGCTGTAGGTGTATGTAGACTATCATTCAGTTTACATGTTATGTTAGTCTGTCTGTTGCCAGTTTTGAAACTTTTTCCATGTATTTAAAAAAAACTAAAAATTGCGAATCAAAAATAAATTGAATATATTTTTGATATAAGCCCTTTGGTTACTCTATTGATTTGTGTGATCACTCAGGTGACACTTATAAATGTAAAGTGGTTGTTTTGAATGACTCCTACCTGGACATCTAGCTTATCTATCTTTTTGGTATAATCACCCCCATTTGTTTGGACTCATGCTGCTGCTTTTTTGGTTCTATGCACTTGCAGCCAAATGCATCATTGTAGGAATTTGCGATTCCTAAATTGCGAAAATGAAGGAATCGCAATTTAGGAATCGCAAATTCCTATGCATCAAGAAATCGCAAAAGTTTTAGAGATTTCTTAATTTTCCTTATTTGCGATTCCTTAATTGCGAATCGCAAATAAGAAAACGCTTTACATTGATTCCTATACGCCTAGAGGCCCCTAGGAATCAATGGGAAGGCATTCTCATTTTGCGAATTCGCAAATAAGGAATCGCAAAATGAGAATGCAATTTCAAGGGTGCAGGGGGGTCCAAAGGACACCACCCTGCACCCCTGGAATGTCACGTAAGTACATTTACTCACACACATGTCCCAAGGGCATGTGTGTGTGTAACATGTAAGTTTCAAAAATGCATTTATTTGCATTTTTGAAACTTTTCACAAATTACCATGAAGGTTTACTTCATGGTAATTTTTCCCTTCAAAATTGCGAATTCGCAAATTAAAATTAATCATGCATAGCATTTAAGAAATCGCAAAATTTGCGATTCCCTAAATGCTATCGCAATTTGAGAAATTGCAAACAATTGCGAATTCTTAAATTGCGATACATGAGAAATAAATGATGCATCCCAAAAAGTGATTTTGGAATCGCAAACGGCCGAATTTGCGATTCGCACCATTTGCGGAAAATCGCTTGATGCATGTGCCTGTTGGTCTCTGCAAACCAAACCCCATTGCATATGCTCTGACCCCTCAAAAATTTCAAAAATTGTCTAAGCTCCATATTTAACTTACATATAAATCCCTAGCAAATGGTAGAAAGTGTACTTAGGGCCTGTAAGTGAAATGGCACAAGTGGACTGCAACACATATTTTGCAACAACTAAAGTGACAATGCAAAACATGACTGCCTGCAGGCCTGGCAAAAAATAGCCTGGCTGTGCAGGTTTAACCAGCAAATTCAACCTGTACAAATAACTCCTTTTAACAGACCAAAGCACTACTTTTAAATATTACTAAGTGAGCCTTTACTTTGCCATAAGTGCCCATAAGGCAGGGTGCATGGCATTTAAGAGTAGAGCATGTAACATTTTAAATCACAGCATGTCCTTACAGTGAAACGGCCTAAAAAGCAATTTTCACAGTAGTAGGGTTTGCTTTTCCATAGGAAAGTATTTATAGTAAATGTCAAGAGTAAATAATGATATCTCTGCCTAGGAACCAGAAAAAAAGTTAGCTCCTGAACTTTGTAAAATATTATTACAAACTCAATGCATTGGTAAAGTCGGAGTAGTGACAAATATTTTAGAAAAGGTACTTTAATAAAGTTACTTTTAGCTAGTTTAAAGCCTCTAGAGTCTCTTTGCCTGAGCTTCTGGCTGTCACCCAGCAGCTGAATAGCTCCTTGATTAGGTGGGAAGTAGCTCCCAGAGCTGAGACAAAGTGCTTGGTGTGGGAAGGTGTCCTATGCCAGGATGACCATCTGTGTAATGCCTAGGAACGTATTTATCTTCAAAGGAGCCTATCCGGTCACAGGCAAATGAAGCTCACACCTTGGCCTGGGAATGTGGGCATGCCCCCTCTTTTGTCCTGCCAGGCACCAATCCCACTGTGACAGGAGCTGCCCCCGGGACTGGTGTTGAATGACCATAAGGTAGGATTTGCTTGTTTCCCTGGTCACATTTCTAGAGTAGACATCACAGCTCTGCACAGGGGAAGAAAGGTTCTGCATCTTAGTTTTAGGAAGAGAAGCACACTGTTTGATTGTTTGCAGTAAGGCATAGAGGAACTGCTGCAAGCCTGAGTAGGATTACCCCTTGCAACCTATTTTCTAATGTTCAGGATGGGGCAAGGAGTCACTCCCACCCACCGGCTAGTTCCAGGCATACATATGGCTCCACTGGCAACCTCTTTCAGAACTCTGCTGGACTTGTGGAAGACAGAAGAAGGACTGCATCTGCTGTTGTGATCTGTGAGGAGAACCATAAGCACTGGACCTGCTTCCACCTATAACCAGGACAAAGATGAAGAGCCAAGAGGTAAGGTGGCTGACCTCCTGTTAAGCTACAGGGACACAAAGGAGCAGGAAGCACACTTTCCTAAGAGAGTCCAGCTGGCCAGTTTCAACTGGAATTCTGTGGGCCCTGATTGTGGCTTCTGTTAGCATAAATCCTGACCCCTAAGTGCTGTCCATGAAACCTTAACTGGTGTTGGAGTGAACTCTGGGATTTAGAAAAGTTTGGGCAGTTTTCTGCTTGAAGAACTGAGGAAGATCATTGTTGAACCCTCAGCTGTCGATGTTGAATAACCAGTTGGCCTCATCTTGCTGGTTTGCCTCGCTGAAGGAAATCTGACATTGAGAAAAGTTTTTAATTCGTAACATAGAGGGCTTCACCGGGACAAGCGCTGAGCAGTTTCCTATTGCCATTAAGGCCTTCCTGGGCACAGACTTTGGACTTTGCCTACCCAGAGCATTCCTACCCTTCACCAAAGACCACATTGATATTCTATCCAGGAACCTAATTATCTTCAAAGGAGGCTTCCCTGTCATAAATTGTCATTCTAGCAAGCCAAGCACCAATCCCAGATGAACTGCACCCGGAACCATTTTTCAATGTCCACAGGGGAGGGTTTGTTTATTTCCATGGACACACTTCTAGAGTGGGCACAGGAAATCTGTACAGTGATAGAAAGGATCTACATCTTGGATTTAGAAAGAGAAGGGCATTGTGTGATGTTTTGCAGTAAGGCACAGAGGTACTACTAAAAGTGGGTAGGATTACTACTCGGAACATTTCTTTATGGGTGAGGAATCACCCTCACTCACAGGTTAGTGTCAGGCAAAACTGTGACACCTGTGAGCACCTTCTTCAGGACACTGCTGGGCTGGTGGAGGACAAAAGAAGGACTGCACCTGGTGCTGTGACTTTTGAGGAGAGCACTAAGGGCTGGACCTGCCCTCAACTGTACCCAGGGCAAAGAAGTGGACTTCAAGGGTCAGTTTGCTGACCTCCTGTTAAGTCACAGGGACACAAAAGCTGCAAAAAGCCCACTTTCCTGAAAATGCTCAGCTGACCAGTTTAAACTGCACCTGCCCTTGACCCTGCGGGTGGCTTACGTTGGAGAGAGCCCAGCTGTTCCTGAGGTCATGGAACCCGTGGCTAGTTTTTGAGTGTACTACTCCTGTCAAAACTGCAAAAGAAAGGTCTTAGACACTTTTTGCCAACTTTTTCCTCGAGAATCAGTGGAGACAGGGGTTGCCATCGAACCACAACTGTCAACGTTGAATTACTAAACATGCTGCTTTGCCTGGGTGATAGAAATCTTACTTCCAGATACGTGTCTCAGTCAGAACATAGAGGGCTTTGCTGGGACTAATGCAGAGCAGCATCTGATCGATATTGAGGCCTTCCTATGCACAGATAATGGACTTTGTCCGCTCAGAGCTTTCCCGCCTTCATTAGTAACCGCGCTGAGCCACACTCTTCAGCAAAAAATCTGTGGTTGAGCCTTGCTTTGGATACAGCTTGCAGCTTGCCCTACTGACTACTCGTTCAAAATCACCTTTTCTATATAGGAGTTTTCAAGCCAGAAGATAAACTTTCCACCGGGATGAACCTGGTCCCTGAATCCAACTGGAAATCCCTTGTGGTTGCTTTAACTTTTGACTTTCACCCATTCTAGAATGACCAGTTGCCTGCGATTGTCGCTTTGTGCTTTTTAGCCATTTCTCTTGTTTAAACCTCAAAAAATCACATCTCTGGCTCCCCATATTGAGTTACCATTATTTTGCTCATTAAAATATTCTCTATATTTTTACAAAATGGAGTTGGATTTTTATTGTGTTGTGCTTAAGCATGGGCGGAAAATCCGTTACGCTCGCGGATTTTGCGGATTTTCGGTAAATTCGCAATCCGCGAGATTTGCGAATTTCCCGCAAAATCCGCAAATTCGCATGCAGCGGATTTTTTTTCTTTGCGGTGTAAGTTCGCAATTGCGAACATGTAGGTGCGGCGGGCAGCAACAATCTCGCACTCGCGAAATTACAAAAATTGCAATTCCGCACAAGAAATCTACTAGCAAGCAGCATAGACCTTCTGAAAATGATTATTTTTATCAGAATAACTCCTCAGGTTGACATTTGCCTACACTTTTTTTTAGATTTGAGGCCTTTTGATTTTCTTTGGATAACTTTTGGATTAGAAATCAACTTTCTCATATAAGCTTGGTGGGGCATTAAAGTTGCTGTAATGCTGCTCTGCAGAAAAACGAGTTTTGCAAAAGTGAAAGCAGGTTCAAAAGTTCAAACTCATCATTAGTAACCGTTCCCTGTAGTGCTTCCTGACAAGGGCCCCTCCAAAGTTCAGTTGCTAGTTGCAACAATTGTATGACCCTGCTCTGACCCTCACAGCAGGCTCATAGAATAGCTACAAGTAGGCCACAAAGGTCCTGGAAAAAAAAATTGCACTGCAACAGAAAGCAAATTACAGATAAGGATGCAGGTGCCAGACTGGAATTTTAAAACAGTGGCACATTAATAAATCAACCCCAAATTAATTCATGTCAGTTGAAGCAGGCAGGTGTGCTTGCTTTTTCCCCCCATAATCTACAGTGATGAGGAACCAGAGGGTGGCATAAGGCATTGATGTACCAGAGGGTGGCATGGGTAAAACAGAGGGTGGCAGGGGTGAAACAGAGGGTGCTGGGAACCTGTGATGATGAACCAGACGTAGAAACAACATAATCGTGACCGTTGCGAGCCGACATGTAAGTTCGCAATTGCGAACTGTTACAAAACCCTCGCGAACTGGCAGAAATCCTTGCGAACTGGCAGAATTCCTTGCGAACACAAAAAAAGCATTCAGCAGGTTCAAAAGTTCAAACTCATCATTAGTAACCATTCCCTGTAGTGCTTCCTGACAAGGGCCCCTCCAGAGTTCAGTTGCTAGTTGCAACAATTGTATGACCCTGCTCTGACCCTCACAGCAGGCTCATAGAATAGCTACAAGTAGGCCACAAAGGTCCTGGAAAAAAAATTGCACTGCAACAGAAAGCAAATTACAGATAAGGATGCAGGTGCCAGACTGGAATTTTAAAACAGTGACACATTAATAAATCAACCCCAAATTAATTCATGTCAGTTGAAGCAGGCAGGTGTGCTTGCTTTTTCCCCCCATAATCTACAGTGATGATGAACCAGAAGGTGGCATAAGGCATTGATGTACCAGAGGGTGGCATGGGTAAAACAGAGGGTGGCAGGGGTAAAACAGAGGGTGCTGGGAACCTATGATGATGAACCAGACGTAGAAACAACATAATCGTGACCGTTGCGAGCCGACATGTAAGTTTGCGATTGCGAACTGTTACAAAACCCTCGCGAACTGTCAGAAATCCTTGCGAACTGGAAGAAATCCTTGCGAACACACAAAAAAAAAATCCGCAAATTCGCGAGAATTCACGGATTTTGCGGATTGCGAGTTCGCAAATTCACAAAATCCGCGAACGCCAGATTCGCAAAATTCGCCCATGCTTAGTTGTGCTTTTGATTTCTTAACTGGTTTGATACTTCTAAATAGTTAACACATTTTCTTAAGTTAGGCCTGTCTGCTCTGTGCCATAGTTATGAGGGGATACGCTTTGGTTTTAATTACTGAAACCTTTACTACGCCTAACAAGACATTACTACTTGCGGTGGACTAATATTCACCTCGAATAATAATCCATGTTCTCACATTGCTCTTCAACTTTCACAAAACATTACTATCTGCTTGGGGCTGGGATGGAAAACATGGCGGCCGCCGGCTAGGGCAGGTCCCATCTCTCTCACGGAGCTCCGCTTAACCCAGCTGAATGGCGTAACATAGTCGGCAGTTTCTCACTCGTTGGAACGGAGTGAATTCCGGCTATACTGGACATGATCGTAGTTGTTATTGGGCGCTTATTCTGCCCTTGTTTTTTCCTTTTTGGCGTGTTAGGAGCTGTTCTGAGCGAGCGGACGCGGGGCTGCAAGGAGTGACGCGGCGGCTCCGCCCGCTCGTACCAGCCGGTACGGATTAGATTGCCGGGTGTCTCCGGAGAGTTCTCAGGCTGCTGCGGAGGTCTTTGCGGACTTCGCAGACTCCCGCTCGGGGGGGAGGACACAGCAGATTAGCGGCTCTAGCCCCTGTTCCCACGGGAGATCTCTACGTCGAGGGGAGAGAGAAACGTCTACCTGGTGGATGTGTGGCTACAGGGTCCCGCCTTCCGCCTCTCTTTCCCGGTGGGCAGAGGCAGCCGTGGAGCTGCGAAGGAGCCGCAGAGCGGCGGCTCGTGGAGTTTTTGGGGATATTAGCAGCCTTCAATCATCCCAAAAGTGCCCAGCCACTACCAAAGGAACGCAATCAGAAGGAACACCCCTTCTCAACGTGGATAAAAAAAAAATCAGAGGATTCGTCGCCTTAAAACTAAAACCAGAATTAAGGCAGTAGCAGAGGAGGAAGGAGCAGGAAAAATATCAGTTCAAGCATTACCCTCAAGTAAGGTGTCTGGGCAGGGGCGTGGGGGCCTTAAGGGCACCAATATATCAGTGATTGGAAGTGATGAGATAAGGGCTGCAGCTATACCTATTGATGATGAGAATACCCCTATTGACACTACCATTTATGTGGCTGTTGGTCCTAACAAAGCAAAGGAGGGAGCAATTGACTTAGAGTCTGGTCCTAGTGAGACTACCCAGGGCTCTTCTATTTTTGTTTTTACCGGGGATTGCACTGTCAAGTCTGCCAATACTGCCACTGCAGCTACAATTCCTCAGCTGTCTGTGTTAAAAGGTTTGAAAGATTTAAAGCTAGGCACTATACCAAAACCCAGAAACACTAAAAGTAGTGCTGTAAGGCTCACGCCCTCACTTAGATCATACTTTAAGGTGCTACCTCAGGTCCTAGAAGTCACCTGTAGACCTCAAGAAGAAAACAGAAAGATGAGCGGTATAGATAACACCCACGGGGTTGTCCCTTCAGAAGTACCGGACACGGACTCAGGGGTACCTGTTCATAATATCTCGGAGGAGATTGGGCTTTCAGCTCTTCATGCCAAAGGAAATATTAACGAAGCTTCTCCCTCTGTGGGTGAAACTCCAGAGACGCAGGAGAGGATTTCATTGGAAGATTTATTACATGAGATCAAAAGCGGGTTCGCTGAATCTAAGCGTAACCAGCAAGAGATAAAAGCGGCATTTGATGCCCTTGATAAGCGAGTAGACCTTCTCTCGGAAAGGACAGAAACCCTCGAAAACACAGTAGGCGAACTAAAAGCCAAATTAGATTCTGCAAATGAGAAGATATATTACTTAAGGCGCGATGGAAATGCAACAAAAGAAAGAGTGGAATCTTTGGAAAATTACTCACGGAGGAACAATATCAGAATCTTGAAGGTTCCAGAAGGAAAAGAGGGGGGAGAAATGAAAAAAATTGTTGCTTCCTTGCTTAAAGAGTCCCTGAACCTGGAGGAATCTGTTGAAGACCTGGAAAATGACATTCAACGAGCTCAAAGAGACCCGTTCCGTTTAAAACAGGGGAGATCAAAACCAAGAAAGATCTTAGTCAACTTTCTAACTTATTCCGTCTAGGAGAAGATACTGAATTTAGCACTTAAATCTACAGCTTTAAAAGCTCCAGATTTCTCCTATGTTGTTAGGTCCGACTTGTCGAAAACAACCCTTGATAGACAATGGGAGTTAGGTCAGAAAATGGAGAAGTTTAGGGCTCTGGGAGCTACTGTCCAGATGAGGTTTCCTGCCTTCCAGAGGGTTATGTATAACAACAAAATGCACAACATTCATTCCCCGCCGGAGGCAGATGAACTCCTGACATCTATTAGCGACCATCAACAGGGAGCCAACTAGATATTGGAAGCCTTCAGATAAAATATTAGGGAGATACAGAGATAAAAGATATTCTAGGTTCCACCTCCTCTATTGGAGGCACTTTCTTCTACTTATCCATTTGTGTGTCTTGCATGGTAGTAACACATTTAAGGACATGGAGTTAAAAAAGGAAAAATAGTGAAAAAAAGAAAAAAGAAAAATAAATAAAAGAAGGGAGAAAGGAAAAAAAAAAGAAAAGAAGGGGATAGGGGAATAGTGGAATCTTCACAGAGGGTGTTTAAAAAAAAAAAAGGAAAAGAGGGGAAAGTAGGAAACAAAGAAAAAAAAAGGGAAAAAAAAGGGTGGAAGGGAAAAAAAAAAAATGAAGGTTTCCCCTTAAGAGTATCTACCTTTGGTAATGCCGGACTATATCATCACTCTCTATACCTTTTTTCACTTATGAAGGTTTCCCATTAAAAGTATCTACCTCGAAAATGCCGGACTATATTCCATATTAAAAATATGTAACAGAGCTTGGCAAGGGGGGACTCCTAAGAGAGACAAATCTGACACCAACAGCCAGGTTAACTAAGGGGGGGTTTTCCAGGGAGGGGAGGGGGGGGAAGGGGTAAAATTGTAAAATATCCTCATCGATCAGTCACCGTTCCACACTCACAAATCCTATCAAACACATCTTTGTTTAGTTTAATCCGCCTTGGGAGATGTAATTTTTACACTTACCTAATGAGTTGGGGTAGGAGTAAGGACTTTGGATGATGGGAATACATTTTTTGTCCTGGAATGTCAATGGCCTGCATGTTAAGAGTAGGAGGTATAGAATATTACAATATTTGAGGGACTCTCCTGCGCAGGTCATCGTCATTCAGGAAACACATCTTCTTCAACAAGAAGTGAGGGAAATTTTGAGTAAACTCAGATGGGTAGACTGTTTTATTTGTACAAATCATAATGCAAATATTCAGGGTATTCTAATTATTTTCAAAAAGCAATTAAGAGCACAGATTCTTGCCCATGAGGAAGACTTCAGTGGTAGGTGGCTATACACTAAAGTTAGTCTAGAGGGTAGACCATACAATTTGGTTGGCTATTATGGACCCAATCAGGATGACCCCTCATATTTGAATAAAATCCAGAGCCACCTCCTAACAACTCAAGGTCCAATTATCTGGATGGGAGATTTTAATTTGGTACTCAACCCAAAATTAGACAAATCCCCCAACTCAAGGGCATTAACTTATAAGAAACCCAGGCAGGCGTTGGGGGTTGTTATGTCAACGCTCGGATTGGCGGATCCATGGAGGGAGAGAGCAGGTGATGTACTTGGCGTATCATACCACAATCACAAATATAACCACAAGTTGAGAATTGATGACGCTCTTTTCAGTTACTCATTAAGAGACCCCCTAAAAGACTTAACATACCTGCCCTCGCACTTATCAGATCATTCTGCTATATTTTTCTCTTTACAATTGGCTCAGCAATCCTCTCAGACTCTATGGTCATTTGACCGTACGATTCTCTTAGAGGATGAAGAAACTGACCTCCTCATCCAAGAAACAAAATTTTTCATGGATACCAATACAAACTCTACTCAGTTAAATATAGTATGGGAGACCTATAAAGCTTACTTGCGAGGCTATATAACCAGTAGGGCCTCTTATCGAGGTAAAATATATAGGGCAAAGATTGCCAATATCGAAAAGGATATTGCATCCCTGGACCAACGTATCGGTTCCGGAAATGGGACTAATATGGAGCAGGAGCAACGTAAAGACTTAAAAGAGAAGCTAGATAATATTCTTCAAGAGAGGGTTGCACTGAGATGGGAAGCAAGTAAGCTCTCCAAATTTGAGTACGGTGAATCTGCGGGTAAGGTCCTCGCATGGAAAATTAAATCTGATCAGGCCAAAAGACATATAAAGCACATTATTGTAGAGGGGGAGGCACTTGAAAGATCTTCCATTAGAGATATTGGAGATGCATTTCTGGAGTTTTTCCAGCAAATCTATAAGGAGGAGACCTCGGAGAACCCAATATCAAAATCTAGATGGTTGGAGAAGATTAATCTTCCCACTCTTAGCTCAGAACAAAGTGACCGTCTTGATAGGCCTATTTCAGAGGAAGAAGTGAGTGAAAGTATTAAAAATGGTGAAGCGGGGTAAGGCAGCAGGTCCTGATGGTCTTCCCGGCGAACTATTGGGAGTACTGGCACCCGAAATAGTTTCTGTACTCACAAGACTCTTTAATGACATCTTAGTAAATGGTGCGACCCCTCCTAAATCATGGGGTGAGGCAATTATCGTTTTGATCCCGAAACCCGGGAAAGACCCAGCTAAGTGTGGCTCTTATAGGCCAATCTCGCTTTGAAATAGCGATTATAAGCTCTTTGCAGCTGTGTTGGCGAACCGGTTAGGACGTGAGGTTGGTTCAATAATTCACACTGACCAGAAAGGCTTCATAAAGGGTAGACAGCTCTCGGACCTTACGTATGACCTAATTGGGGCAGTGGACATAGCCTCAATGTTCTCTCTCCCTATGGCCATTATGACCCTTGACGCTACCAAAGCGTTTGATCGAGTAAATTGGGCATACTTAGCCGAGACCATGAAGAAATTTGCATTCGGTCCAAATTTTCGGAGATCAATTGGACTACTATATGCAAACCCCCGTGCAAGCATTATGGTCAATGGTTCATGTACCCACCCTTTTCGGATCACTAGGGGAACAAGACAGGGGTGTCCCCTGTCCCCTTTACTTTTTAACATATACATAGAGCCTCTTGCGCAATCCTTCAGGGACGACCCAAGAATTTCTTCATTTAAATTCGGAGGATGGGAAAGGAAAGTAGGGCTTTACACTGATGATATTGTAATTTACACCAGTGATCCAGCAAACGCTTTTCCCATTGTGGTCGAAAAGGCCAAGGAATTTGGAAGTATTTCAGGCTACGACATCAATGCCGATAAGACTGAGCTTATGACGTGGAATATTGCCAATCCGGGCGTTGGGGTGGCACCCTCAATTCGCTACCTTGGAGTCAAAATAACGCAAGACATTGATGTCTTAGCAGAAGTTAACCTAGATTTTGTCGCCAGAGAGTGCAGGGCCCTATTGAGATCCTGGGCGGGTCTTCGATTATCAATTTTCAGGAAAGTCAACATTGTAAAAATGTCTATTCTTCCAAAACTTACTTTTATTTTCAACACAATTCCCCTTGTATTTGACTCTAAGCAACTTCTTAAGTGCCAACAAGAAATAAATTCCTTCATATGGGGCAATAAAGCCACGAGGCTGGCCTGGAAAAAACTGAGGAGGAGGAGGGAGAAAGGTGGATTGGACCTTCCAGACTTGCAGTACTACTCTTGGGCATTCCAGCTCTCTCACTCAAGAATGCTCTTGAAATTACCAGATCTCACTTCAAATGGGAAATTATTTAAAGCAATGCTGGTAGGGGCAAACCTCCCGTTAGACGGGTTTTTATTTAAGTTTGGAGATCGAAAGTTTTTCAAGAAGGTGAGGCTGAAGACTCTATTAACACAACTGAAGTCATGGGTACAAGTTAAACGTAAAGTGGGGTTGGCGTATTACTCTAATTACGCTCGGATTTGGGACTCTCCTGGGCTCCCATTGTGCCTGCAAGATTTTCTGGCAATCCCCCTAATTACAGCTGGGTTCTCAAGATGGGGTGAATTGTTATCTGGAGGCATCTTGATAGGGTGGGAGAAGCTTAGGGAGAAAGTAGGGCCGACACTATCAAGATTTAAATACACACAAATCAGTAGCTGGGCCAGAGAATTAATCAGGAAAGACGCTAATACCGGGAGACTTAGTCCTCTAGAACAACAGTTAGTCGAAAAACAGATAGGAGGTAAGGAGGTGGCTCTTTGGTATTGGTCCATATTGGAAGAGATAGATGGGGATTTTAATCTCCCAACGGAGCTATGGGGTACAGAAATTGAGGCACTAGATGAGGACTGGTGGATAGAATCCTTTTCCCTTTTGTATAAATTGGTTAAACCCGCCTGGCTTAGACAAAACCATTTGTTTACCTTACACCGGGCATATCTCTCCCCTTTACGTCTATCCAAATATCAAGAGGGGAAATGCTGCAACAAATGCCAACTGTTAGCAGCCTCCGACACACATATGTTTTGGGATTGCCCCCACATATCTACTTATTGGATGGAGATCAAAACCACTTTAGATTCAATTATTAAGACCAACATTTCCTTAACTTTACCACTTGTCATTTTCGGCTTTGACCAGAATATCACTGGGGTAGCGCGGTCCTTTTTATTCTATGCTATCCTGTTGGCAAGACGGCAGATATGTATGCATTGGGTGGATCCCATCCCCCCGCTCACTCCACATGGCTAACCTCACTTTATGAAACTTCCAAGATAGACTTGAAAAGAACATGTAGAGTCCAGAACCTCACATTTTGGAAATTTTTGACCGAGTGGAAGTGAAGCTTTCTTTGCCTTCTTGTTTTTTGTTTTTTTTTTTCCCCCAAAGATCCGATGATTAAGCCCACCTTCTCTATGGTTCAGTATTGTGGTCTGCCCCGATATCGATAGTCACATACTGGCTTTACAGGCATGAAGTTGCTTTGAGGATCGTCAACAAGGTGCATTGTATTTCCCACCAACTCGTAATAAGTTCTGCCTAGGTGTGTAGCGGCTCAATTTCCAGGGCCTTGCTCCCAATGGCAGTGAGCTGGTCGGGTTGTCTTCTTTGCATCTAAGGGACGTGTGTCGGGCAGATGAGGATTAAAAACAAACAAAAAAAAAAAAAACATTACTATCTGCTTAAGCAAATCTTTGCTACATTTTTTTGTCCGCAAGTATACCTTTTTTGAACCTGTGTTTTGTGCACCTTAGCATTCCACAGAAAGACAACACTTTCTCATTGGACTGGCTATCCCTGCATACAGTGTAATACAACACCAGGCAAATATTGTATCAATATTTATGAGGTGCAGTATTACCACAACAGGTAATGGGCAAATCAGAACGAGGCCTAACTTTTTTCTGTGAAGTACATCTGAAGTAGAACCATTCTGTCAATGTTAACTTTTGCTTTTGGGAAATTCTAGCAGACACTATACAGCCGGTGATGGAAACAGGTACCAGAAGAAGGGCACTTATGATCATGCCTATTACCAGTGTTTACAAGTGCCCATGGACATTAATTATACAAACCCATTGAGAAAAAATAAGTAAGGGAAGCAATACATGTATTTTGGAGGGGTAGATCTCAAGGATCTGATGGGCTATCTGCCATTTTCTTATGAACCTTTGAAGAAGTACTTTTCTACCCCCTCACAGATGTTTTTATTACCATGGAACAGATTTGGAGGGGGGGCTAGACTTGCCATTACAGATACATACATAACATTTATCCTGCCAGCATACTGAGCCTAATATCCAAAAATGCCTGTGATAGACTTTTTAGATGCCTTAGAAATAAAGAGCAGTTAACATCCTCCAAAAGTTCAATTTACAGAGTAGCTCATTTGGCCACACATTGAGGACCCAAAAATCCATAAATTGGATTCAATGTAAAGTTTATTACCATTTCATAGCCAAACTGATGTATACAAGTCTCAAGAATATGTTGCAAAAATGAAGAATCACTACTGGCAGTCCAAATCGTCTGACAAAGTTTAGTCTCAACAGCATAATGCATACAAGGAATTCAGTAACAGCAATGCAGAAAATAATGAACAAAATCTGGTGAGTCGAATATGGTTTTGGGTCCTTTTGCCTGTACATGAGTAAATATATATTACCTAAGCTAAGCCTGCACTAAGTAGCATTAATTGGGTAAACCCTAATTAGATCCAGTAAAGCAGGAAAGTGTCAGCAACGTAAAGACTTCTGTAGAAGTTCTCAATAATCAGGAGTATTGTATAGCATAAAGCCACACAACAGAAATGTAGCAGAGAGATCTGCACCCCTCTGAGTCTAAAAGGAATCTGTCTAAAGCTGAAGTGTGACCACCAATAAAAACTCCACAGAAGAAGCAAGAATCCCACACCTTCTAACAGTAGAACTTGGCAACCTTATTCGATACTTTCACCACATGGCCCAAATATCAGGACATCCTTGGATTCTTCCTGTCTTGAGATATTGCATAGGTGTCCTTTCTTTGCTTGTTAGCATCACTTGTCCTAGCCAAAAGTTCATCTCCTGCATAAAAGCAGAAAACATTTTGACCTGAGCAAACCTTCACGTTGAAAGTTAAACATTTGAGTCAAAATGTTTAGGGCCTTTGTTCAAGCTAACGTGGCAAAAAAATTTAATAAATTATTAAATACATTGTTATGAATACATAAACAGTTATAAAAAAATGCAGGATACTGTTCAAATGAATACATGAGTATTATAGAGGTAACAAATTACTCAAACTACGCAAATGCAGATATATATGAAAATTACAATTTGGTATCACTATAAGGAAGACATTAGTATGCACACATGTAAATGTCTGAATTGTGCATCAAGTGCACCTTCAGTATTTCGGTCAAGTGTACCACTTTATGTTAATGATATTAAAGCACACAAATATATGGCACTACATGCATGTATATATGGCAAAATCAAGAAGTGAAAGAATGGAGCCAAAATTACGCTGCTCTAATCCCAAGCGAGCAAATTTGCTCAAGAATGCAAATCCTATATACTGATTGCACTTCTTAATCTTGATGCTGAGCTCCTCACCAAGGGTCTAGCCTAGAACTGATTTACACCAATCAGTCTGGCTGAATAAGAGAATGACAAACACAAAACAATATGTGGACAACTACTCATCTAATGGAGAAAGTAACTATGAAGAAGATGCCAGTTATATTTGTGGAGCTGGATGCCAAAAAGGCATTTGACTGGGTCAGTTGGAGCTTTCTAAAACTGGTAAGCATTGAAATGGGAGAAGGTTTAGCAGCTGCATCTACAGTAACTGCCAATTATTGAAGGCAAGAATAATGGGAACATGTGGTAGGTCAGATAGTATGCTGTTGGGTAGAGGGATGCATTCGCGATGCATGCTCCTGCTTGCCTTATTGATTGAGCCCTGATGAGTTCCATTAGACGTTTGAAGAAATGAGCCCAGAATCTGGGTTCGGAGACCTGTCTCGTTTGGTGGCTTGCTTAAAAATAATATTAGGTGAAAAAAGAAAAAATGTCTTTCTTTAGTCCCCTCACTCACCGGAGTTTCCTCACGGTGACATGCTTCATCATTGGGGCCATCCCAGTTCTATACAAAAAGGGGCGTGCTACGACTTGCGAACTACGTAGGAGCACTATAGTAGTGAAGGACTATGTGTGGTGCAAAAAAAGGTGTAGTGAGGTGGAGTGGGTGAGTGTGTGAATTAAAAATACCATGCTTGTGGGCCTCAATGATTTATTTTGCTCCTAGATTGGTATATTAAAAATGGGGTTATACTGTTAACCGACCAACTATGTAGGTAGGTTCAGTATATGGTCAACATGTTTCACGCTACCCCTAGCATTTCGTTAGGACCATACAGGGACCAGCCCTGTATATGCCACTGCTAGATACCTAAATTAAGGTTAAGGATTCATTAGAGAAAAAAAGTGTTTACAATGATGAACGCTGCTTAATTTAAACACATGCGTGGTTCGAAATACATATGCGATAACTTTCGGACGTATGTATTGCTCACTGAAGAACCTGTAAGAAAAATGAATAAACAGAGTTTAAAAACACCTCGCCCCTTTCTCAGGGAGATCGGGGTCATGTAATTCCTTCATGATGCACATTTTCGATACATATACATGTATATATGCATACTTTATATGGTGCTATTTGCCCCATATTGGTGCGTGCAAAATGAAGGATAAGACCAAACTCCTTTCTAATATTAATTTTTGCTCTTTTCAAAACTCGAACTAATGAAACTGAAAAAAAACTCCCCTAAACGACCTTTTGCATCCTCCCAATATGGCCGCTGAAACGAAGCCGTCTAGACTCAACCCGGAAACGGAAGGAAACAAAAACGGTGCCCTCGGAACACACGCTAAGATGCGGTCCGAGGGGAAGCAGCTAGGTAATACCGCACGGCGTTGCTGACTAGGAAGTAAGTGAACCACCCCGTTTCTCCTGCCAGAGAAAAGAGAGCAAAGTTTCTTAAAAACCTGCCGCTCACATAACCTTCGGTTTCTTTCTTAAAAACTAACCGTGCTTTATCAATCCCGTAATTACAGCATTGCTTCCACCGAGGCAACACCGCCCCCTCCGAGACCATGACGTGCTATTAAGCACCTACAAATGTAAATATTTGGGATTTTATTTTGACTTTCATGTTAAATGTAGTGTGTGTTCACCGTCTTTGTCACAGTTAGTCACTTCTGAATGTTTGTAAAGATAATTCACGTCACAATCACCTTATGTGTTTTATCTAGCAGACACCGGACCTGAGAGCTTGCACGCACCAATATGGGGCAAATTGCACCATATAAAGTATGCATATATACATGTATATGTATCGAAAACGTGCATCATGAAGGACTTACATGACCCCGATCTCCCTGAGAAAGGGGTGAGGTGTTTTTAAACTCTGTTATTCATTTTTCTTACAGGTTCTTCAGTGAGCAATACATACGTCCGAAAGTTATCATGTATGTATTTCGAACCACGCATGTGTTTAAATTAAGCAGCGTTCATCATTGTAAATACTTTTTTTCACTAATGAATCCTTAACCTTAATTTAGGTATCTAGGAGTGGCATATACAGGGCTGGTCCCTGTATGGTCCTGACGAAACGCTAGGGGTAGCGTGAAACATGTTGACCATATACTGAACCTACCTACATAGTTGGTCGGTTAACAGTATAACCCCATTTTTAATATACCAATCTAGGAGCAAAATAAATCATTGAGGCCCACTAGCACGGTATTTTTAATTCACACACTCACCCACTCCACCTCACTACACCTTTTTTTGCACCACACATAGTCCTTCACTACTATAGTGATCCTACGTAGTTAGCAAGTCGTAGCACGCCCCTTTTCGTAGAGAACTGGGATGGCCCCAGTGATGAAGCATGTCACCGTAAGGAAACTCCGGTGAGTGAGGGGACTAAAGAAAGACATTTTTTCTTTCTTTTTCGGCTACACTTAATATTATTTTTAAGCTAGCCACCAAACGAGACAGGTCTCCGAACCCAGATTCTGGGCTCATTTCTTCATACAACTTTTTAGGAGGACGACCTGTTCTTCAGTACCTCCTTTTCTCTCTGGGTATACGAGTTCCATTAGATATCATTTTGAGTTATCAAGGTTTCCCTTTGGAGAGGAACAGTATACAAAACTGCCTATTTGCAGACAACCTGTCCAATCCAGGTGTATATTTAGCCCCACTAATTTACCAGCTATTGAGCAAGTGACTGGTTTAAAAAAAATACAGATAAATCCGAAATATTAAATTTGTCCTTAAATAAAAAACAGGCCAGAATGCTTCAAAGCTTATTCTCCTTAAAATGGACAAGAAATTCTATTTACTAAATGAGGGAAAATGTTCTATAATTCTCTATTGGATATCTTACGAATTGGCCTACTTACATGGCAGACCCTGCCTCTGTTAATGTTAAGAAGGATAGCCATGGATAAAATGAATCTTGCGCCAAGATTGCTTTACCTCTTTCAGGCAATACCAATTTCAATAACTACCTAGACCACACTCCTACAAAGATAGGTAGGAACCTTCAAATAGTGTGGTAAAACAACAATCATTCCTTGGACTAGAGAGGGACTAGCTTGCCCAGACTTTTGGGGATACAATCAAGAGGCACTGTTTGCGGCTCCTACAAGTGCGCAGGAAGCATATAATGGATCTACACTGACATTTTGATTCCTACAGTGGCTCCACAGGAACACTAGACATTACAATGACGATTGTAGTATGGTAACAAACAACCTAATGAAAACTTGGGATTCTGTGACCCTCCAACAGAATTTGACAAAGTTCATTTTTTCCCTCACATCAATACACTGCAATCCATGTTTTGCAACAGTTATGAAGGTTCTGGCCTTCCACAGTTGGAAGGTCAGCAAATGCTGTACTTTGATAGACCTTTACCAAGGTAACAGTTAAGTTGCTCAGTTGGTGTAAACAATAGTTTTACCTATCAAACAGAAATATGGGTATGAAAGATCTGGCCTTTTTCCAAGCATTTTGTGAATAAGTACACTGTTTCAAGGGAATTATTTTAACTGATTGAAAGTGATTGAAAGAGAGAGCGATTCATAGAAAATGGGCATTTCTATCTGCCTGGGAACAAGCTCAGGGTAAGTAAATAAAATATAAAGATTAAGAGGTCTTGTGGGGAGGTAGACTTAAGAACTATAGGAGGATAACACATAAAGAACAATATCATAAGTTAATGCATAGCTAACACCTAACCCTACAGAGGCCTAAAGTCATTTATCCTGATAGATCTGTTTGCTGTGGGAGGTGTGAGGATGGGAAGGGCTCTAGCCTTCATATATCGTGGACTTGCCTGAGTATTCAAGGATTCTGGATGGAAATGATCAGCCACTCTAAACAAATATCCAGATAATCGATCTCATGGTTGGCAGAAGTGACATTATAGCGTGTGAGGAATCCCCAGAAAGAATCCTACATCAAAATCCATCAACAGGACATGTCCAGCTGATAGTAGCCACCACAGAGAAGAAAATATGCCAAAAGCAGACACCCCTCTGTGAGTCAGTGATATTATAAGTTATATTCTGCCCTAGTTATGAAAAAAAATCACATACAGTTTTGCTGAGCAGCATACGTTTTTTTAAAAGCACTTGGGGTCCTCTAACTGAACACCTCGCAAATACAGACAATACAGAGATGAGACCGATGAGGTTTCCTATCTTGGATCTGCACTCCTAACACCTAGAGGATGTTTATGATATTGAGAGAACAATGTTTTTAGGTCTCACCTTGGCAGCGAATTTGCTGTCTCTACGAGACATGCTGCATCTACTCTTTTGCCTTAAGCCCACCCATCACTTTTAATTTGTTGCTGTGTGTGCCCTTCACAAAGGCTTGCTTCTGTGTAGTCAATGTTGGTTATATATCCCTCCTTTTTTTGTGTCGACCCCTCCCATGGAGCATGCCCATATTACTTGTAGGTTTGTTCTTTTGTGCATGTAGGCTTGTTAAAGTGCACAATTTTGTAATTTCGTTTCTACCTACGTGTTTGAAATGTTGTTTTTTTCTTTCTGTACATGTTCACCTGTCCCGATTGCCATTCGGCTAATAAACCTGCATATCAGTATTTATCATTTTCATTCCATTTTGTATGTAGTTTACAAACAGCAGTATGTTAGCTTTCGCCATTGTGGTATTTAAATCGGCATTACTTTGCATTTTTGTTTTTTTGTAGGCACAAGGAGAGACAATGCAAAGACTTAAACCCGGTTGACCTAGTTCCAAAGTCAGCAGCTCTAGATATTTTTAACCCTCGGTGTAAAACTCTGCTCTGCTCATGAAATTTTCAGACCTTTGGCAACTCCGCATTCCGCATAGAATGCAGTGTTTGTGGGAAAACTCTGCATTCCGAGAGGGAGCGGAGTTTTTTGTGTTTGAGCACCCAAAATGTGTTTTGCATGTGCCAGAGCAACTTACCGGTGCCTGCCATCACCGATGAGATTTCCCATTTATTCACCAGCACCATGAGATTTGGTAGGTGGCCACATGGTCCTGCAAGAGTTTACAATCGCGTACAGCGTCATTCTGGAATTTGGCTGTATTTCTTTTGTGCACAGAGTCCTTTTTCTATTTGTAGTTTTTTAAGAGGAAGGAAGTGCCCCAGAGTCTCCAACCTTCTTTTCCTGTCCAGAAGGCTCCTCTCAGTGCTTTTTCCATCTCCTGCTCACTTTTCATTTGGATTTGGAGCTGGAAGGATCCCTCTTTGTGTCTGCTGCATCATATATCATTGGATTTGAGGACGTTTGAATTTGAGATTTCACAAGTAAGTCTAAAAATTGGTGTTGTTTGTTTGATTGGGGCATTGCACCTACATTTCTTAGTACTTTTCATTGTTTAAAAAAATTTATTGTGGTGGGAGGGCTGTAGTATTACTAGGGGCATAGTTGTTTTTGTAAGTAATTTATCTTCTTTTATAAAGGAAATATGTTGCACAGTTCACTACATTTTCTCCAACTTTTGAAATCAATTTGTAATATTTATTTAATTCACTACCCCAGTAGTCTGCCAATAGACCTTTCATCCAGTAGGCCCAGAGCTACTCATGGGTGCATGAAACAACTGTTTCTGTTATGTCTGTCAAATTTATCATCCTCTAGGGCATGGATGGTATTGGACTGAAATACAAAATGTGTTTTGTTTTTGGTAGTTCACTTTTTTTATCTGTGTTTAATAAATGCCTTTGTTGGATGTGTGTGGTTGTTTTGTAGCTTGCAAACCTTTTTTAGCCCTGTGATTTTCATTTTTGGCATTGTTGCATTAAATCTGTGTTGTTTAGCAGGCCTCCTTTGTCTGGCCAGTGTGTGAGTGTGCTTGTAATAGTGGGCCAGCACTTGCCTTGGCTGAGCCTTCCCTAGTGGCCATTTTGTAAAGTCTGTGTCCAAATAGGCCTGCTTTAGTTCATTGTTTTCAGGCCTCCTGCTTGTTGTTGTTGTGAGGGACCATGTGGCTGGTGGCCATTTTGTGGTGGTGGCAGTTAGTGTGCTTTTGCCATCGATCTGCATGTCTTCTTTCCTTTGTTCCTCCTTGCTTATTGCTTCTTGTTGTGGCAGCCTGGCAATGTGGCTGGCGGACATTTTGTAAAGGCAGCCAGGGTGATTTTGCCATAGGTCTGCATTGTCTGCCTTCCCTTTCTTGTTGTTTGGCCTGGCCATGCGGCTGGTGACCATTTTGCGAAGGCAGCCCATGACCTTATGCCATAGGCCTGCATTGTCTTTCTTCCCTTTCTTGGTGTTGTGGCCTGGCCTTGTGGCTGGGGGCCATTTTGTGAAGGCAGCCAGTGTGCTTTTGCGATAAGCCTGCACTGTCTGTCTTCCCTTTCTTGTTGTTGTGGCCTAGCCATGTGTCCATTTTGTGAATGGGCAGCCAGTGTGCTTCTGCATTAGGCCTGCATGCCTTCTTTGTGGTGGCCATGCCTTCTTGCTGGTTGTTATCCAGCAAAAATATGGAGCACAGTTCACTGTATTTCTTTTGTGCACAGAGTCCTTTTTCTATTTGTAGTTTTTTAAGAGGAAGGAAGTGCCCCAGAGTCTCCAACCTTCTTTTCCTGTCCAGAAGGCTCCTCTCAGTGCTTTTTCCATCTCCTGCTCACTTTTCATTTGGATTTGGAGCTGGAAGGATCCCTCTTTGTGTCTGCTGCATCATATATCATTGGATTTGAGGACGTTTGAATTTGAGATTTCACAAGTAAGTCTAAAAATTGGTGTTGTTTGTTTGATTGGGGCATTGCACCTACATTTCTTAGTACTTTTCATTGTTTAAAAAAATGTATTGTGGTGGGAGGGCTGTAGTTTTACTAGGGGCATAGTTGTTTTTGTAAGTAATTTATCTTCTTTTATAAAGGAAATATGTTGCACAGTTCACTACATTTTCTCCAACTTTTGAAATCAATTTGTAATATTTATTTAATTCACTACCCCAGTAGTCTGCCAATAGACCTTTCATCCAGTAGGCCCAGAGCTACTCATGGGTGCATGAAACAACTGTTTCTGTTATGTCTGTCAAATTTATCATCCTCTAGGGCATGGATGGTATTGGACTGAAATACAAAATGTGTTTTGTTTTTGGTAGTTCACTTTTTTTATCTGTGTTTAATAAATGCCTTTGTTGGATGTGTGTGGTTGTTTTGTAGCTTGCAAACCTTTTTTAGCCCTGTGATTTTCATTTTTGGCATTGTTGCATTAAATCTGTGTTGTTTAGCAGGCCTCCTTTGTCTGGCCAGTGTGTGAGTGTGCTTGTAATAGTGGGCCAGCACTTGCCTTGGCTGAGCCTTCCCTAGTGGCCATTTTGTAAAGTCTGTGTCCAAATAGGCCTGCTTTAGTTCATTGTTTTCAGGCCTCCTGCTTGTTGTTGTTGTGAGGGACCATGTGGCTGGTGGCCATTTTGTGGTGGTGGCAGTTAGTGTGCTTTTGCCATCGATCTGCATGTCTTCTTTCCTTTGTTCCTCCTTGCTTATTGCTTCTTGTTGTGGCAGCCTGGCAATGTGGCTGGCGGACATTTTGTAAAGGCAGCCAGGGTGATTTTGCCATAGGTCTGCATTGTCTGCCTTCCCTTTCTTGTTGTTTGGCCTGGCCATGCGGCTGGTGACCATTTTGCGAAGGCAGCCCATGACCTTATGCCATAGGCCTGCATTGTCTTTCTTCCCTTTCTTGGTGTTGTGGCCTGGCCTTGTGGCTGGGGGCCATTTTGTGAAGGCAGCCAGTGTGCTTTTGCGATAAGCCTGCACTGTCTGTCTTCCCTTTCTTGTTGTTGTGGCCTAGCCATGTGTCCATTTTGTGAATGGGCAGCCAGTGTGCTTCTGCATTAGGCCTGCATGCCTTCTTTGTGGTGGCCATGCCTTCTTGCTGGTTGTTATCCAGCAAAAATATGGAGCACAGTTCACTACATTTTCTATTAAATTTGCAATATTATTGATTTGAATTGATTCACTATGTGGCATAGTCTGTCAATGGGTTTTCCAACCAATAGGACCAGAGCTACTCATGGGTGCATGAAACAACTGTTTCTGTGGCGTCTGTTGAAAATAAACATCATTTAGGGCATTGATGGCATTGGATTGAAATGAAAAATCTGTTTTTGTGGGTATTTCACTTTTTTCATGTGTGTTAAATAAATTCATTTGTTGTGACCTGCAAACCTTTTTTAGCCCTGTGGATTTGTGTTTTTGTCATTGTTGCATTAAAGCGGTGTTTAGCATACGTCCTTTGTCTGGCCAGTGCGTGAGCCTCCCATGTTGCCATTGGCCATTTTGTAAAGTGTGTGTCCAACTGTCCATATAGGCCTGCTTGAGTTCATTGTTTTTCAGGACTCCTGTTTTTTGTTGCTGTAAGCGACGAGTGGCCATTTTGTGGTGGTGAAAGTTAGTGCGCTTGCTTTTATCATCGGCCTGCATCTCTTCTTTCTTTTGTTCCTCTTGGCTTATTGGTTCTTGTTGTGGCCTATCTGGCCATTTGGCTAGTGGCCATTTTGTGAAGACAGCCAGTGTCCTTTTTTGCCACAGGCCTGCATTGTTTGTCTTCCCTTTCTTGTTGTTGTCGTCTGCCCATGGGACTGGTGGTCATTTTGTGAAGGGAAGCCAGTGTGCTTCTGCATTAGGCCTGCATGTCTTTCCTTGTTCCTCTTGGCTTATTGCTTCTATCCATTGTCAGCTGCAACTCCCTGAATGCTGAATCCCTTGTGATGCACAATGCCAAATCGGGTGTGTTACATTTGTATTTTTGTTGTTCTTCTTCTTTTTTTCTATCCTTCCTGAGTGTAGTGTACACTAGTAAACCAACTATGAAAGCCCTTGCTGTTGTCAAAGTCTCACAAATGGCTACACTGTATTGTTATGTTTTTTAAATAACTGAGGTAATACATTTAATAATAGTAATAACACTAACAAGTGTGACCACACACTAAGTTATATATTATATTTGTTTGTTTGTACTAGTAGTAATTGAACTACAACAATGAATGCCATGTTTCACTGATGTTCTTCTTGCTTTTTTTCTTTTAGGTACACAAAAGAGGAGGAGACGACATCTGCCATTGTACTGCCAGACAGAAGTCCTGCTGCCCACGATGTCACGTGACATGTGACCACAGACATCTCTTCAACTTGTGCCACTGTGTGCTGCTGATATCTTCAAGATGGCGCCAAAGAAAGGTACCAGGTCCAGTACCAAGAAAGTTGCCAGTGAGAAGAAGGCACTGCAACTTGCCAAGACCGGTTTGTTGCCCCAGACCGTTTCGGGAAACCATTAATTGTGCCTGCAGCAGCGGTGTCGGGGAACAAGCTTGGAGCAGTACCCCCGTATCAGTAGATCCACCCCACCAACCTAGGCCCAAGCCCATGTCGGTCACTGAGGCAGCCAGTCTAATCACGAGTTCAAAGCCGATGAGCAGTGATGTTGAAATTGACTTATCGTTATCGCAAAGTAGTACCCAATCAATGCAGGAAACTCAGATAAGTGGGCAACAACAACAGCAGCCACTGCCCCCAATAGTAGTTGTTCGTCCCGAAGTAGGGGCATTTTAGGAGATTGAGCTTCCAGCATAGGAAGAAGAAGAGCAAGCCACTCTTTCAAAGGAAAAGGAGGGTTAGTCCATCAACCTCTTCTGAAAGCCCGCTTTCTGATGATCCAGACCACCACTTGGAAGCCAGCTCAGTCTGAGAGTGAGACACTGTCCAAAATAGAGTACTGAGTTCCTCACTGGGCCATGGAACACAGTGGAAGAAAATGTGTGATGATAGTTTGGTCGATAGTCCTCTTAGGAGGGGAAACACTCCTTTCGGAACTAGGGCCCTCACACACCCAGTAAGCTAGGTGTCATGCTTCATCATATGGGCCAGCTCCTCGTCTGGTTGGTGCTGCAATACCCGATGGGCACACATAGAGCAGCTCTTTTTTGGAGATCTTTTGTTCCTTGCTGTGTAGGTGCTGTGGGTGTAAGGAGCCTAATATGTATAGATGTAATAGTGGAATGTGCAGAATAAAACAAGGGAGGGAATCCTCTAAATAACTTTATTCAAGGAGGATCCCAGCATGGTTAAAAATGATTAGAGGAGAGGCGACAATCTGGCTAGAATGTGTCGGAAATCCACTCTACTCCTAGATCGTTGACATGTTTCTTGCCTGATAGTCACACATGATCTATGGCGATTCCTCAGGACCATAAGTGAAGAACTATCTACAACTAGTGGTAATATGTGAAACTACATACCATACAGTGATGCTACAGGAACTGTACCCACAGGTAAGAAGCCAACCTAAGAAGGGAACATATTTAGAAAAACATCTTATATTATTGGTGCAATAATCATCATACATTAGACAACATTTGATTTAGTATATCCATGACCTCTAAAAAGATCAGAAGTGGCCCAATCAAATTAGACTGATCCCTCTAGTTATCAATCGTGGAGGGTAAAAAAGTGCAGTGCTATTGGTGGTATGATTATAGCACAACTGTGACTTAAAATACAAGAAAACTAGCAGGAGTGATAAAGTAGGCTGTGATAAAGGTGTTATTGAGACTAATCTAAACCTCACCTCAACTATGTAAGATTGTGCCTCAGCAGTTGCAACAGGATAAAGGACACACGTAACGTTGTGTCTAAATGTAAAAGAATTTGAAGGCAGTTATTAGCAGGTATGCATGAAAAACCGCTAATCAACAATTCTTGGAACCGAGTTTAGTCGCCAACAAAGCCGTGCAGTGGCACTTGGAGGGCAAGGCAGTATGAGAGGTAGACCACCCGTCCTACCCGTGTAGTTAAAATAACCCCTGTTTCTCTTAGTCTGGGGCTCCAGTGGTAGCTCGGACCGCACTATAGCTCATGGGCGGCCCAACAAGGTGGGGGCCCGGTACTGCAGTGCAACCGAGGACCCATGTGAGCCCTTTGGAGTAAGCAGAAGGATTTGATTCAGTCGCAGTGAGGACTGAGTAGTTATTAACTCTACAGCACAGGTAGCCACAGACACTTACCTCTACCGCTAGTTGGAGACTCAGGAAGAATTTTCAAAGCATCTTCAAAACTCACCTGCTCCCATAAGAAGCTCAGTGGTAGACCTACCCCGCACCGCTGCAACCGGGATGATAATGTCTCTCGGTGTGGGCTGGTTCGTATACCTCTCCTGAATAAAAACGGGGCGGGCGGAAAATCAATGGCTTACAGCTAAGATGGAGCATGTCATGTGACGATCAGTCTAGATGGCCGGAAGTGAGGTGTAATATGTCAGCCATCTTGGAGTGTCGCAGATGCCTGGAAAAGGCATATGTTTGCTTAAGCATAGGGTGCATTATAGTCGTAAATGTGCCTAATATCCTAGTTAGTTGCAGAAATCGTAACTACGCCAACAATCCCTAGTTGGTTGGTTGTAAGGCGAATCTGATCTGATAAAATCCCAGAAAGGTCCATGTGACATATGGTTATGCAGTCAGTGAGGCCAGAAGTATAATGATTGCTGTCAGCCATCTTGGAGGGGCTGTGATGCTTCCACAAAGCAAACGTGTAATATGGCTTAACGTGGCAATTAGTCCCTGATTGATGGTGGGGCATATATGATGCTGTAATCACCGAATCCTATAGAGGAACGTGTCCTCTGGTTTCAATATGTTGTGGATTATATTGTTTTTTCCTGTTATGAGATGCATGTGCTCATCCTAATATCAGTCCAATGTGTCAAACGTGGGGGCCTGTGGTATAGACTTATGTTACGGAAGCTGCGTGTTGACATATGTTACAAGTACATCTCTCAATGTTCATTACGCTGGGGAACACTCGGCTAGAAAACCAAGTAATCAGCTATTTGCAAGTGTCCCCCACGGGATATCATCATTGAGTTCATGCTGGTCTATGCCCAAAAGAGGAACCAATCTTTGTTCCATTTTAAAGAGGGTTGAGTGTCTAATATGAGGGTTACTATCTAGTACCACCCACCGTAGACTTTCTTGGGGATGTTTATCCTCTTTAATGTGTGTGTACAGTTTAGTGGTGTTTTTTTACAAGAAATGTTGCTTTTATGTTCTGTTATTCTTGTCTTTATTGCTCTCAAAGTCATCCCTATGTATTGTTTATTGCACGGGCACATTATCAAATACACACATCTAGTTGTATTACAGTTTGTGTGTTTGGTGATCACTTCGTTTAAGATCGGGGAAAGTGCTTCAAGCGATCACCAGCCTTTAGAAGCCACATTAGGCGTGTCTAGCGAGAATAAAATCATGGTCAATTGTAATATTGGTACAGAATACACTGCCAATTACAAACGAATAAGGTGTAAGACCATAGAGATCGAGGAACTATAAAACAGTGCAAAAACAATCATGCAACAGGCATCTTGCTCAAACATAAACCCGCTAGACGCCTGGGAAGGCTTTACAACAGAACTGGGAGCCAAACACGCTACTGAGCTGAAAACCTACAAAGGGACCACCATTAGGTCTTCACATGGAAAAAGTACAACACCAGAGATAAAAAGCACAAAACGGGAAATAAAAAAGACATTGAAACAGCTCCGAAAAGAGCCCAACAACGAAGGCACTCAAAAGGAGCTTCGAACTCTAAAAAGACAACTAAAAAAGATGATCTGGGAATTAAAAAGACAACAAAGTGAAGATCAATGGATAAAAATCGTCCATAGCTCAAAACAGAAGAATAGCTCCAGCTTCTGGAAAATAATCCACTCCCTTCAACAGCCAGGCCATAAGGGCATTGACTCTAACATATCTGAATCTGAATGGGCCAATTATCTATTTGCACACTTTAACACAGCTGACTCAAAAACAAATAGTCCCAGAGGGGGAGACTGGTCAGATGACGCTGACCAGAACCTCAAACATCTCAGAACATCTGGAAAGGACGAGGCCTCAGCCTATAAAAGAAAATCTTCTCCGCCCTACAACTCAAACGTGTGTATAGACTCAAAATCAACCACTAATTTAACAGCAGACATAGAGTTTAACCCACATCTAGAAATAGCAGATAGGATCAAGAAAAAAATCCTAAAAGGCAAACTCGAGGGGGCTCCTGGCCCAAATGGGATCCCGCCAATACTGTACAAAAATGACGCTGGCTACTGGAGCAGCATCTTGGCACCCGTCTTTCTCAAAATAAGGGAAATAACAACAACACCAACATCCTGGAGAGGCTCGATAATAAGTCTGATTTACAAAAAGGGCCCCAAGAACGACCCAAGCAGCTATCGCCTCATAGCTTTGATGGACACAGAGGCAAAGTACTACGCGGGCCTCATCCTAGAAGATCTGACAGCTTGGGCAACCGCAAAGAACATCATCCCAGTAGCCCAAACTGGATTACGCAGTGGTCAGGGCACTACGACGAACATCATGGCGTTAACCCTCTTGGCACATGCGGCAAAAGCCAGCAAGACTTCTCTGTGTCTGTGTTTCATCGGTTATAGCGCTGCATTCGATCACGTAAACCGTAACAAACTCTGGCAGAAATTGAGCGTTTGGGGTATCCCAGGCCACTCCTACAGCAGTTAATACTGATATATAGTAACACCTGGGTCAGGATAAAACTGGGACCTGGGACGCACCTTTCAAGAGAAATTGGGATCAGCAAAGGACTGAAACAAGCTGCGTTCTAGCCCCAATGTTGTTCAATCTATTCCTTGCAGATCTACCCGGGGAGCTAGATGCAGTTAAATCTCACGTTCCACGGCTGGGCAACATCACATTGTCAAATCTTCTTTATGCAGATGACTTAGTTCTCATTAGCCGGTCCCCTATAGGCCTTCAACACCTGCTAGACAAAACTAATACGTTTTCTAAAAATAACTCACTAACAATTAACCTAAACAAAACAAAAATCATGATAATTAACCACCACAGAAAACGGAACTTTACATGGCAATTGAACGGACAGAAGTTAGAGCAGGTAACCTCTTACAAATACTTAGGTGTCATACTAGATAGCAATGGCTCATTTAAACAACAACTAGAGGCTATCCGGCAGAAGGGCACGACATTCCATCTGTCGATAAAGCCGTTGCAGAAGGCTCTTCCTGACCGGACACTGGGTCCCCTCTAACAGGTAATTAGAGCTCGCCTACAGCCAATGCTCACCTACAGCAGCGAATCCATGCGTGGTAAAGACGCAACGATATTAGATAACACCATCAGTCGAGCCTACAGAGCAATATTCCATCTGCCCACTTACACCTCGCCTGCCCAAATCCGCCTTGAATTTGGGCTGCAGAAACAAACGGTGGAGAGAAGAGGCGCATACATCAAAAGCTGGCAGAAAATCAGAGACGCGTAGTATGGATCCCTAAACACCCACCTGTGGACTGAACTATCCATTAGAGAAAACTCACCAGCAATAAAATATCTAATGGAATCATTGGAGACCCTAGGACTAACAAATTTATGGGAGTCAGCAACTGATCCCAAGACTTTTAAAAAAATGGTATTGAAGGTTACCAAGATGGTCTCATCAATCGAGGACAAAGCAACTCTTGCTAAGAGAGCACATGGATGGGTGGTACTGGATGGCTACACTGCTCTCAAGCCACAGCAGTATTTAACAATGGGTCTTACACAGAAAACAAAAAATAAGTTTCTCAATATGCGTCTTGGCAACATACTGATACTACCTCATTTAGCACCCTGGAAAAGAGAAAACGCAGCAACCTGCCGCCGACTCTGCTCTACTGGAAAAGAGGATTTGACGCATATAATCTGCATCTGCACAAAACTTCTGGACATAGGACGCTACCTGCTTCAGCCCCTATGGATTCTGAGGGGAATAACTAGCTGCAGGCAGGCTGTGTTGCTTTGCTTTAACCCTGGTGAAACCCATTTAAACTGTAGAACAACAAAATTCTTTGGCATTGTGGCTAACAGACTAAAAGAACCAGCTGCCAGGCCAACTGGAATCACTGCCTAATACAAAAAACTGTTAGCATCCAGTCACCACAATGGATAACAGCATACCAAAACGTGTTTTTAACTATCAAGGAGAACTCAGCTGTTATTTTAATTACAAACACTTTAGTTAGAGATTGTCTTACAAATTTGCTTGTTTTTTTAATTGTGAGTTTTTATTAACTGTGCAATAAATCTTTATCTTATCTTATCATAGTGGAACGTGTCCTCTGGTTTTAATATGTTGTGGATTATATTGTTTTTTCCTGTTATGAGATGCATGTGCTCATCCTAATATCAGTCCAATGTGTCAAATGTGGGGGCCTGTGGTATAGACTTATGTTACGGAAGCTGCGTGTTGACATATGTTCCTTTAGCGGAACGGTCCTTAAATGATATTGAACATACCATAAATCCGATCACATCTATACTCTCACCCTGATATCCACAGGGACTAATATCACTAGCAAATAGTTGCACGTCCTTCCAATTTTCTAAATACATATCTTTGGGGATAATAGTCCACAATGACCCCGGATCAACCATCAACTGGATCTCTATTTTATCAATAAGGAATAGGGCTTTAGGCCTGTATCTTCTACCAGGCTCACCTTCGTTCACACCACCCTCACCCAAACACAATATTTTGTTGGCACCCTCAACACCAATAATGTCTCTCACTTCTTCCCTGTTTTCCGCAACAGCCACTTTATCAGCGTTTGCACCCCTACACATCTTGGCGAAATGTCCTTTCCTCCCACACTTTCTACACATTTTGTCAATTGCAAAGCATCTCCTGAAATCTGAACTATGGAAAGTACTCCCACAACTTCTGCACATCCTCCCTTGGAATCTATTCTTGTCATTGCCTGAAAACCCATTGTTAAATCTCCTCGGACCTCTCTCACCCAGATCTACACTTTTCTTGTTCACAGCAGCAACTTCATCATGTTCAACACAAGAAACTCCATTCCCTTGTACATTTTCCTTTGCGTTATCTTTTCTTTCCATCTCTCTCATACATGCATTCGATTCCTCAACTACCTTCGCTATGTCAATATCCATTTGCAAGGTAGGATTTTTTGCAGCCCACAGTTTTTCCTGCATCTTTTTATTCCGGCATTGTACTATCAACTGATCTTGTATCATTTTGTCCCTTATCTCTCCTAAATTACATTTAATGGACAACTCACGTAACCTAGCCACAAATTGGTCCACTGATTCCTTATTCCTTTGGGGTTGAGTGTAAAATTTATGTCTCGCCATGACGATGTTTACTTCCTTTGCATACTGCTTCTTCATACGAGCCTTTGCTTCTGTGTACACGTTGGTTATTGCCCTTCCATCTTGGTTTAGTCCTACCGGAAGATATTTAAAAGAACGTTGACCTTCTTTGCCTAAAGCACTTAACAAAAGGGCTTTTTTTCTAGTTGCACTGAAATCCTTCCCATCAAGTGCTTCTATATAATTCTCGAAAATGTCTATCCATTCATCCCACTCAATGGGTGGATCTCCAGTAGTTTGTAGGAACATAGGAGGTACAATAACATTAAGGTTCTCCATTTCAAAAGTTTTTTTTTTTAATTGCACACTCTCGATATATTGCTTATAAAATAGTGTAGGCACTACTCTTCTCTACACACAGGTGGCCAGTTTTAATTGATGTGGGCACTCTTCCACACCAAACACACAAAAAAATATATATATTTTTCTCAATCCTTTAAGTTCAGTATATTAAAGTACTATTCCAAAAAGATGCTTTAAGTAGGCCATTCAGTTTAATGTCATAAAGTACACAGTCTAGTAATATGGATTGTGTCAGAAACTACTTGACATTCTGGTTACCCTTGAGCCTTTAAAATGTACTTTTGATTTCTTCAAATAATTTCCTCACCGTTTAAATCACCTCCTTTGTTGTTTGCTGTCACTCGTCTTTTGGAAAATTAGCCACGGAAAGTGACCTTTGCCAGCTACTACGATGCTTGTATAACGCGTTGTTTAGTTACTGGAAACAGCGCTCGTACAACGCGTTGCCTAGTTACCTTGTAAACAAAATGATGTCTCCGTTGTTTAGTAACTAAAGACTGCTTCAAAATGGCTGCCACGTAGCGTCATTACGTCACTGCCGCTTGGGGTGATGACGCTTGTTTCCTTTTCCTGCCCGATGCTTGCTTCTACTTCCTGCTTGATGTCGACCACCAGCATCAATGGCTCCGTTCGGAAAATGTCACCGGATTCTAACGGTGAGTAGGCTCGTGTTTCTCTGCTCGAGCAGGATTTCGAAAAATGCTGCGCAATGTTTAAATGTCTCCGTATTTCTGCTGGTGCTGCCGGTTAATTTCGAAATATGCCTTCAGTCACTGTGCGTGGCATGAGTAAAACGTTTAAGCTAACCAATTCTGTTTCTTCTGTATAGATTACGCTTTTCACAATTTTGAAAACAACAAGGTTACAGTTCGATTTAAATCCAAAAATTTCGAAAGATGCCCTCAGTCACTGTTGTGGTTCACTTTGTATGCATGGCATTAAAAAAAAAAACGTTTAAGCTAACAAATTCTGTTTCTTCTGCAGAGATTACGCCTTTCACAATTCTAAAAGCAACAAGGTCACAGTTCCATTCAAATCCAAAGTACAAGCAGGCAAATATTCCCTCAAACTCACCAGTTGTTTAAGAAAGAAGCAGACTTCTATTGTTGCCTTTAAGTGTTGAGTTTTCTTTCTTTTTCTTGGTTACTGTTCTTAAAGTTTCAGACACATTCACAGGTAGAATTTCTGGTCACAGTTCCACTTTACTTGAAGTGCGTGGTTCCTTTTTCACCAAACTTGCGTGGTTCCTTTTTCACCAGTGGAGTTCTCCTCCCTCTGTAGTTGTCCAGTTCCCTTTGCTCATCGTCGCCATGTGTTGTAAATGAAGTTGAGAGACAAATAAAAGCTTATTGAGTATTTATTAAGCACTACAGAGAATAACTGGTGTTCCCATCAGAAAGCAGGGAGCTAACTGACTGGGGAGAACACAGTGGAAGATGACATCAGGAAAATGGAATGTAAGACTTAAAGGGGTACAGTAAAACATAAGTGCAGAGAATACAACATACATCTCTCAATGTTCATTACGCTGGGGAACACTCGGCTAGAATACCAAGTAATCAGCTATTTGCAAGTGTCCCCCACGGGATATCATCATTGAGTTCATGCTGGTCTATGCCCAAAAGAGGAACCAATCTTTGTTCCATTTTAAAGAGGGTCGAGTGTCTAATATGAGGGTTACTCTCTAGTACCACCCACCGTAGACTTTCTTGGGGATGTTTATCCTTTTTAATGTGTGTGTACAGTTTAGTGGTGTTTTTTTACAACAAATATTGCTTTTATGTTCTGTTATTCTTGTCTTTATTGCTCTCAAAGTCATCCCTATGTATTGTTTATTGCACGGGCACATTATCAAATACACACATCTAGTTGTGTTACAGTTTGTGTGTTTGGTGATCCTCTAGGTGAAGGAGTTAGACAGGGTTAGCTCCTTAGTCTGTCTTGTTTGAGGGCACACAGCACATAAGCCACAGGGATAATGTCCCTGGACTGGGGGAGGTCCCAGGGCACAAGTACTGCAGGGCAGCCGGCTTGAAGTTCAACTTCAGAGCCTGAGGGCAGTGCGGTTGGCTCACTGCAGCCAAAACCATCAACAACACCAAGAACAACATCAACAGGAGCATCAGTCCCACAATCAACACAGGAATGGTTTCTACAGCAAGGGATTATGTCCAGTACTGAGGCAAAGGCAAAAGAGGCCAAGCAAAGCGAAGCACCCATGAGCATTGAGCGGATAGGCTAGGCCTATCTGGATGACCCAGCAGAGGTCTACTTTGATCAAAACCCCATTTGTGTATTGGCATGTGAAAAGACGCCAATGGCCCATGTTCAGCAGGCTAATGATAATTTATCTGGCTTGCCCTGTCACAAGTGTCTCTTCTGAGTGTGTTTTCAGTGCATCTGGTGCAGTTCTGACAGTGAGAGGGAACAGTCCCCCCAACACGAGGAGAGCTTAACCATGATCAAAAGGAATCAGTACTTTATACCACCAGATTACACTATACCTAAAGTATCTCAGCAGGAAGATGATGATGGTGACTTGTGGATATAGTGTGTAAGGTGACCTATTTCTGGGCGAACCACCAGAGTTTGAGGGTGAGCTCTACTTCCCTGACAACTAGACTTTCGAGTCGCCTTAAGCTACTTTCTTTCTTCCTTATTGAAGCACAAAAAAAAACATATAGCTAACTAACATCATTTACTTTATTTTATTTGTGTGTGTCACTGTCTTTCTGGTTCACAAATCCATCCCGACCGTCTTACCCAATTATTTCCCAATTGGAGTTGCAACTACAGTCAGTGAAGAAGTAAATACTAGTTCACTCCTGGTTCTCCTTAAAGCCATTTCCTCATGCTAGATATTGGAAGGACAATACAACAAATGTGAAATGTTTGCCTGCCTCCAAACCTGGAACCTGACTTTATATATCTTTTCCGAGCCTAGAGGGACTGCCCCAGAAGAACAGGTAAATGTGTTGGCATGCATTGCGTGCTGAGTGATCGTTGTTTGTTGTGCATGATGTCTACTATTCTGAATCTACACACAAAAGAGTGACTCAAGTAAATCTTTCCCTTCTTGTTCTTTTTACTACTGCAGGCTGTTCCATTGCATTTTTGAGTCTGGATGAGTCTGGAGGACTCAGTTGGGAAACTGCTGGTACAGAGTTAGACACCATAGAATACTCGCAGTCAGAGTCACGAGGATCAAAGATGATTGATGGAATGAATCCCTCAGGGCACGAAGTGGCCTCAAGGTAAACAACAACACCAGACCAGACCTACATGTCTGTGTAGTGGTGGTGGTGTGAATGACAGTGATGCATTGATATTTGTACTTAATTTGAAAAATGCTATCTTGCTGTGTGTGTGTGTGCTCAATGCTACTGCTGTCTAGCTCAAACTTGGAGCTAAGTGGAGATTGGGCAAGGGAACCTGTTCCTGTTGTTGGAGGTAACTAACTGCTGGAAACAGACAGGATTTAACCATGCCACCTCTGAAAGTCTTCTTGTTGTACTCCTCCTTAATTATGCAGTTTAACTTTTCTCCTTGATTTTTCAATATCCTTTTTCTTTTTCCATCTACAGACCCTTTACTCTCTGCCATTCTGGGAAAAACAACTCACTCTTACCTTACCAAACCGTATCTGTCAGGCACCCAAAATTGACAGACGGACAGTCCAAGCCAGGACCAAGAGGAATGCAGCGAGATGCAACTATAATTTTTGGCAAAAATATAACAAAGTATCTTCTTCATTTGATTCATTTTCTTTTCTCTTTAATCATTATGGCTGTGTGTGTTTTTTGTTTTCTTATATTTTACTCCTACAGATAGTTTACCTTTCTCTGCTATCTTGCAAAGGAAGCCCGGTATAACAGAACATAATATATGTATGTATGTAATTTGGGTGTCTACGGGGCAGACAGGCAATTGAATAATTAATATACAGCCCTGTACTGGTCTAGTACTACTCCTCATCATGCATGCATTTACTTTTTCTCCCTCAACAGGTTTATGATGATCAGCTGCCAAGTTGAAGGTGTTGTCCAAGTGTAGTGTTTGTCTTTGTCAAACCTTTCTTTCAAATCCCCCTTCCCAACCAGTCATAAACCCTACCCTCTTTGCCCAGGCTGTGTGGTTTATATTGAGGTGTGAGTAAATTAAATTTACACCAATTATTGATCACACACTTGCTGGGGCGGATGTGGTGAAAGCAACACTAACTCAAGGCAGGGCAAGGATCTTCTTCTGCTCTAAGTATATATATATATCTTCATTAGTATGTCTGACACTTGCCTTACCCTATTTTGCGCACCCCTGCATCGTGCACAGTACTGAATTTAGAACGGTTGAAGATGTCACCCTTTATGTCTCTTAATGTGACTGACTTTGTTCTAATATGACTGAATTTAAGTTTCATAATTATTGTTTTGTATGGTGCACAGCGTTATGACACGTGTATGTCTATTCAGGAAGAGGAGCACTCTTCTATGTCCATGCAGCATTACTGTTGCCATGACTACGAACATTGTGAAAAGTACTTAATGGCCGATGACAAAGGTGCTCGCTAGGTGATCAAGGAGGCTAGACTGTTGAAACGCATCAAGGCTTTCTCTGTAAATAAATCTGGATGTTCGAAACCTGCAGTGTCAGCACCAGTTTGCAGAAGGAAAACAGGATTAGTATTCACTAACCCATGCATTCAGTAAGACACAATTAATCGCTCACTTATACAGTCAGTCACACACCTAATAAATCCTCCACCCAGACACTTATACACCCACTCATTCTTCAATACACCTTGGCATGCATATAAAACATGTTTAAACTTTATAGAAACACACAGTCAGTGTATGATGTCATCAGTGGTGTCATTTGAGATTCCAACAGTGATGTCACTGACCATGTCATGAGTGATGTAATATGTGACATCATCAGCAGTGCATTGCGGGGGCGCGAGTTATAGTTAGGTCTACTAACTATAACGGCTGAATTTCTCTTGTTTTGCACGAGTGAAATGTCCAACTATCCATAACGTCCCTGAAACCTATATTTTTTTCAGTGAATTTCTAAGGTTTTTTGAAAATGCTAATTTCTAACTACAATGTCCCTGAAACCTACATTTCTTTCAGTGAATTTCTAAGGTTTATTAGATGATAATTTCTAACTATAACGTCCCTGAAACATATGTTTTCTTTGTGAATTTCAAAGGTTTTTTAAATGCTAATTCCTAATTATAATGTTCATTAAACCTATGGTTTTTTCAGTAATTTTGAATTTTTTTTAGTGATATTTTGTAACTTTAATATCCTAAAAATAGTTTTATAATTTGTTGTGTTTGTTATTAAAAGTATATGTTAATGTTAATGTTAATATGCATTTATTAAGCGCTCGTACGCCCAAGGGCTTCATGGCGCTATAGGAGGGAACACAGCACAACAGTTAAAAATAGAGATAGTACAGCTCAGCAGTAGCCTGGGAGAATAGCCAGGTTTTGAGGGAGTGTCTGAAGCTCAGAATATTACCGCTCAATTTCAATTGTAGAGGAAGGGAATTCCAGAAGGTGGCTGCAAGATGATCAAAGCAGCAACCGCCTAGACGCTTCCTTTTGTAAGAAGGGACACTCAAAAGGGATTTATGAGCGGACCGAAGATTGCGGGAAGGATCGTATCTGGTGAACAGATCTCTTATGAACTTTGGGCCAGAATCATGTAAGGACTTAAATAAAATACACCCTGTTTTGAAAGCAACTCGCTGCGCAACAGGCAGCCAGTGTAGATGTTTCAACCCTGGTCTAATGGACTGCCTTTTAGGAAGGTTCAAAATAAGTCTGGCAGCCTGGTTTTGGACTAGCTGGAGGAGTTTTAACTCTCCAATTTGGAGCCCAAAATAGAGACTGTTGGAAAAGTCTAGTCGCGACAGGACGAAGGCAATTACAATCTGGGTAAGGGCAGCCTGTGAAAAGAAACAGGCAATTTTCCTAATTTTCTTTAATTGAAAGAAGCTGGATGACACCACCGCGCCTACCTGTCTTTTCAGGGACAGATCCTCACTAATAAGTACTCCCAGACTTTTAACTGAAGATGACCTGGAAGGTGGAGTACCCATGCCAGATGGCCAGAAGCATGGGTTCCAGCTTAATACGCTCTGCCCAGGCAAGACCAATTCAGTCTTGCCTGGGTTGAGTTTCAAATGATTGCAACTCATCCAACCCTGGATGTGTGACATGGTGTTTTGAAATTCCTCCACTGAGTCCTTGGTGTTCAAAGGGAAGATGAGTTGCAAATCATCTGCGTAATTAAAGACGGTGGTAACTTTCGCTTTTCTTAAGGAGTACAATAGGGGGCATAGGTACAAATTAAAAAGTAAAGGTGACAGTGATGAGCCCTGAGGTACTCCACATGTGGTGGAAATAGTGGGAGCTGTAAAAGGGCCCAATCTTACAGATTGAGTGCGGCCGGAGATGAATGAACGGATCCAACTCAACGCAGGTCCCCTAAGACCAGCTTGTTCAACACGGTTGACCAAGATGGTATAGTCAACCGTGTCGAACGCTGCCGAGAGGTCCAGTAAAACCAGGGCCTGGTGGATCCCGTTGTCCGCGTTCCGCCTCAGGGTATTTTGTACTGCCAGGATGACTGCCTCAGTCGAATGACATGGGCGAAAACCAGCTTGATTAGGTTCAAGGTATTCTGTTTCTTCAACAAATTTGGACATGTTGTCGCAAACGTGAGCCTCCAAGAGTTTAGCACAGTACGGCAACAGTGATATAGGCCTGTAGTTAAGCGGTTCAAGCGGGTTTGCTCCGACCTTTTTTATCAAAGGGATGAGTAGGGCCTTTTTGAGGTTGTTGGGAACTTTACCCTGTAGAAGAGATCCGTTCAGCAGAGGAAGCATGCCCTCAGGAATAGCTGTTCCCACCTCTCTCAAGATATGCGGAGGGCAGATATCATCGGGTGAGCCTGATTGTATCACCATCAATGAGGGGGAATGATTCCAACGTCAAAGAGTTATGATACGCATCATCCAGGGGGGGGAGGTAGGAGTAGTGGAGATGCTTTGTTTTATAGTGCAGATTTTATCGAAGAAAAAGAGTTAAGTGAATTGCAGAGGTCTTGAGTAGGAGCCACAGATTGAGTAATTCTATCACTGCCACTAAGACCTTCTACAATATTAAACAGTTCTTTTGATTTGTTGCGGGAATTCAGAATTTTTTCCGAAAAATAATCAGTTTTATGTTTTGGGACAAGTTTCTGATAGTCCTTTCGAGCCTTGCAGTAGTTGGCTTTATCTTGTGCCGAGTAATCAATTCGCCACTTCCGCTCTTTTTGACGAACTTCAAGTTTTAAAGCCTTCAGGTGAGGTGTGAACCACCTATGGGCGTCATTAGGGCGGGAGCGGGGAATATTAGAACAGGGGGCATGACCGTCAGCTGCTTGACGTAACCAGGTGGTATAGGTTTCTTCAATGCCATCAATGTCCTGATCCAGCGAGGGGAGGGACAATGTCAGAGTGTCGATAAAAACTGGGATGTCAGTGTTCTTCCATATTCTAACTTTCCCACCTTTCTGTCTAATGTATAATGTCTTCTTTTTTATTAAATACAAAAATATTGTTTTTTTTAAAAATAATAGTGGAGTTGCGCACCCATCATGTACTTATCTAGGTGGGTGTGCGGATTCATACCGCCATATTGGTGAAGTCGCGAAGGATTCACATTTCAGCCAGCCCACCCCGCTTACCCTTACAGGCATCACAGGACATGTCACCCTGACAATAAAAAGGGCCGGGCGCACATGCTGGAGGCCATTTCCATTTTCTCCCATGACTTGAAGTACGCAGAGTTGGTGGCAGCCGAGGCACTTTGCCCACAAGGAATATGGCGATGACTTGAGTTCCACTGAGTTAGTGCCACCAGAGCTGAGAGGGTGTGCCGCCTGCAATGATGTGTAGGCCTCAATACACCATCAAGGCAATCAAGAACCAATTTGAATTTTGAGCTTAGCTGGACCGTGTGGACATCACACAGAGATGACTCCTCGGCTCGGTGCAGAAGAATGCGCTGGGGGCCTGTGTCACACAATCCAGCGACCGCTAAGGAGGTAGCTCCGGCGATACACCATCCTGTCAATCAAGACCCGATTTGAATTATGAGCTCAGCTTGACCGCATGTATGCCACACAGACATGACTCCTCGGCGCGGTGCAGCAGGATGTGCTGGGAGCCTGTGCCGCGGAATCCAGCGACGACTGAGGAGGTTGCTCCGGCACGTGGTGGACCCTCTTGAAGACATGCCAGTGGCGGCAGTAAAGCATTGAGGTCTGGGTGCGCAGGGTTGGGCAGTCAATGCTGGACGGCGGACTAGTCTGGGGACTAGGGCTAGGATGCTTACGAAAGATGTAGGAAGCATGCACACTGCCTGAGAAGTTTGCAACAACATTAGTGTACAGGCCCCGGTGGTCCAGTTTTGCCTGCACATAGTTAGAATGCATGTGGTTTCTGTTGCAGTATATACAGTGTCAACAGCGGGCACAAGTAGTACATGTGTGTAGTCAATTGCCCCCAACACGTGCAGGAAGACTGTTATGCTGTGCTTACCTTGCTTTCTGACAAAGGTTACGACCACACAAACTTCTCTTATGGTCATTTTGTGCAGGATTGATCATACCTGAAAGAATTCAAGTTTGTCCAAGTGCAATACATTGTATCATATTATATTTGTTACCATACTCACCATTTCTCCAAAAGGCTTCTGAATGTGGAGTGTGGGGATTTCCAGGACAATCTGCCGGCATTTGGATCCACAAGTTTCCCTTTTGATATTCCCCTTTGGAAATGTCACTCGTTGTTGAATGTTTTTGTGTTGTTAATTTATTGTTTTGCAATAAAGTTCTATTTTTCCACTATTGTTGACTACTGGACTTTATGACCTGGCGCACCCCAATCTCAGTGACTACAATCTTGGATCTGGAGCACAAAGGTGTCAAGCAACAGCTGAAGTTGGGGTTAGTTGTGCTGGAATACTACGAAATGGGACAAGTTGTGGTGCAGATAGAGGGGCCCTACATTGCTTTTGTGGACATGCATCCAAGACGTTTGAACAAGTTTAATAGGGCTGGCTGTGAGACTCCTCTGACTCTGGCAGTTGTTAGTTAGAAGGTACCAGAGGCAAACAGGTGTCCGCTGTGTTAATACCATCAGCCTGTGGGAAATGTGACAGTGTGCACCAACTTGAGAATGGGGCGATAAATATTTTGCTACTTTTGCTGCCCTAAAATGCCGATAACTCTGCGCTACGTCCCCACTGTTGGGTTATAGGGTGACTCTAAAAAGAGCCCTTGTGTTTTTTGGGACTTTGTTGTAACTATATGTGAATCACAAGAAAAAAGATGTAAAAACAAGAAAGGTGGGCAGGGTACAAACAACCTGACACCCTAGGCCTGCTCAGGGGATCCCACAAATCCCCCCAAGGCCAAAAAATGAATATATTCTTCTTTTAAAAAAAAAGCGACTGGGAGCACGAATCCGGCTGGAAAAAAGAAAATGATGGGGCATATTCTCAAGGACTTATCGCTGAGTTATTGGCACTTTAGAGCAGCAAAAGTGGCGAAGGAATTATCATCCCGTTCTCAACCTGGTGCAAATGGCCAATATCGCCAGTTATCCTGCAATAGCTTCCGCAAAAAAGCATCGACACGGATGAGAGTGACAACTAACGCTAATGATATGCAGAGTAGGCTTAACTGTACAAAAAAAACACAATGTAATCTAAAAACAGGCAATAAGCCATGTTAACAGTAGGAATATAACATCTGCCTTTTACTAGTGTAAAACAGGATGACTACCTACAGTATGAAAGGGAGCCCAGCCCAGAGCCACATCTGAAGATCAACACATGTCAAAGAGCTACTGATAATGCATCCCGACACCCACGAAGGCCACAACACCCACCGACCACTACCCCAGGACTCCCCCTCGGACCCTCCAACGTAAGCCACTCCAGCGTAGGAGTGTGAATAAATAGGCCGGTGCTCTGGGCGTGGTTCAATTCTGGGAAGGCCAACACAACTGCCAGGGCGGTGGCCCTCACCCTGTCACGAGGCTACCACAGTGACCACAGGCCTCCTCGACACAGGCCACCTGCGAACCCAGCAGCACACCACCACAGAGTTATGTCTATGCTGACTACTGCCTTCGATCTACACTGCGGACAGCAGACCTCACAATTCAGATTGAGTTGCGATTGCAGATGACGCAGTCCAGTAGGCAACTAACTATAACATCCCTAAAACCTACATATTTCGATAATGTATTCCATTGATGTTTCATCTCACAATTCAAATTCACTCTTACTTTATTACTTGCAGAGTGAACTGTATTTTATGTCCTTGGATTTTATCAAGAGGAAGTGACAAAAAGCATTCATCGCTGACTACTGCTTTCGATCTACACTGCGGACAGTAGGGCTCATAATTCAGATCGAGTTGCGATAGCAGATGACGCAGTCCAGTAGGCAACAGACATTGTTACCAATGCAACCCGCCCAGACCACATATCATCGCTGGCTGCGCACACAGTGAATTGCCACTAACTGTTCAGCTCAACTCAACGCCACGCGCCTGTGGGGCCTTGCTGACCTCTGCTTCTGGCCTACACTGCGGACAGCAGGGCTCACAATTCAGATCGAGTCACGATTGCAGATGACGTAGTGCAGTAGGCAAGAGAAATTGCTCCCAGTGCGGCTCGGACGCACCAAGCATCATCACTGGCTGCGCACACGCTGAATGCTTCTGATGTCCCTACCTCAGTGCACCAGAACTCATGGACCCTTTATGATAGAATCATTTGTGTATGATTCAGATCTGCGGCCCCTACCTCAGTGCACCACAAATCATGGACCGTTTGCAGTATAATATTTTGTGTGTTATTTCACATCTGGTGCCCCTCCCTTAGTGCAAAAACAACAAGTGATGGACTGAATGTGGATCAATGTCACACACTCCCCCAGTCAAAAGATCTGGGCCCAAATCCATCGTTTATTTTGCACTCCACACCACCCTGGGTTAGACAATGGCGATATGCAAATCAGCTCTGACCCTGTTGCCCCATGGGAACAGTCCAGTCCGAACTACAAAAGCCATGTCCTTCCCAAAACGGAATCAAGCATCCGAGGACCGGACCGGTTTCGAGGTAACACCTCTCATCAGCCCGGCTAGCTTGACTCCAGTGGTGTGGAGTGCCTGGGACCCACGTCTGGGCATCCCCAGCGCACTTAGGGCGGCAATTGCAAAAACAACAAGTGATGGACTGAATGTGGATCAATGTCACACACTCCCCCAGTCAAAAGATCTGGGCCCAAATCCATCGTTTTTTTGCACTCCACACCACCCTGGGTTAGACAATGGTGATATGCAAATCAGCTCTGACCCTGTTGCCCCATGGGAACAGTCCAGTCCGAACTACAAAAGCCATGTCCTTCCCAGAACGGAATCAAGCATCCGAGGACCGGACCGGTTTCGAGGTAACACCTCTCATCAGCCCGGCTAGCTTGACTCCAGTGGTGTGGAGTGCCTGGGACCCACGTCTGGGCATCCCCAGCGCACTTAGGGCGGCAATTGCAAAAACAACAAGTGATGGACTGAATGTGGATCAATGTCACACACTCCCCCAGTCAAAAGATCTGGGCCCAAATCCATCGTTTTTTTGCACTCCACACCACCCTGGGTTAGACAATGGCGATATGCAAATCAGCTCTGACCCTGTTGCCCCATGGGAACAGTCCAGTCCGAACTACAAAAGCCATATCCTTCCCAGAACGGAATCAAGCATCCGAGGACCGGACCGGTTTCGAGGTAACACCTCTCATCAGCCCGGCTAGCTTGACTCCAGTGGTGTGGAGTGCCTGGGACCCACGTCTGGGCATCCCCAGCGCACTTAGGGCGGCAATTGCAAAAACAACAAGTGATGGACTGAATATGGATCAATGTCACACACTCCCCCAGTCAAAAGATCTGGGCCCAAATCCATCGTTTTTTTGCACTCCACACCACCCTGGGTTAGACAATGGCGATATGCAAATCAGCTCTGACCCTGTTGCCCCATGGGAACAGTCCAGTCCGAACTACAAAAGCCATGTCCTTCCCAGAACGGAATCAAGCATCCGAGGACCGGACCGGTTTCGAGGTAACACCTCTCATCAGCCCGGCTAGCTTGACTCCAGTGGTGTGGAGTGCCTGGGACCCACGTCTGGGCATCCCCAGCGCACTTAGGGCGGCAATTGCAAAAACAACAAGTGATGGACTGAATGTGGATCAATGTCACACACTCCCCCAGTCAAAAGATCTGGGCCCAAATCCATCGTTTTTTTGCACTCCACACCACCCTGGGTTAGACAATGGCGATATGCAAATCAGCTCTGACCCTGTTGCCCCATGGGAACAGTCCAGTCCGAACTACAAAAGCCATGTCCTTCCCAGAACGGAATCAAGCATCCGAGGACCGGACCGGTTTCGAGGTAACACCTCTCATCAGCCCGGCTAGCTTGACTCCAGTGTTGTGGAGTGCCTGGGACCCACGTCTGGGCATCCCCAGCGCACTTAGGGCGGCAATTGCAAAAACAACAAGTGATGGACTGAATGTGGATCAATGTCACACACTCTCCCAGTCAAAAGATCTGGGCCCAAATCCATAGTTTTTTTGCACTCCACACCACCCTGGGTTAGACAATGGCGATATGCAAATCAGCTCTGACCCTGTTGCCTCATGGGAACAGTCCAGTCCGAACTACAAAAGCCATGTCCTTCCCAGAACGGAATCAAGCATCCGAGGACCGGACCGGTTTTGAGGTAACACCTCTCATCAGCCCGGCTAGCTTGACTCCAGTGGTGTGGAGTGCCTGGGACCCACGTCTGGGCATCCCCAGCGCACTTAGGGCGGCAATTGCAAAAACAACAAGTGATGGACTGAATGTGGATCAATGTCACACACTCCCCCAGTCAAAAGATCTGGGCCCAAATCCATTGTTTTTTTGCACTCCACACCACCCTGGGTTAGACAATGGCGATATGCAAATCAGCTCTGACCCTGTTGCCCCATGGGAACAGTCCAGTCCGAACTACAAAAGCCATGTCCTTCCCAGAACGGAATCAAGCATCCGAGGACCGGACCGGTTTCGAGGTAACACCTCTCATCAGCCCGGCTAGCTTGACTCCAGTGGTGTGGAGTGCCTGGGACCCACGTCTGGGCATCCCCAGCGCACTTAGAGCGGCAATTGCAAAAACAACAAGTGATGGACTGAATGTGGATCAATGTCACACACTCCCCCAGTCAAAAGATCTGGGCCCAAATCCATCGTTTTTTTGCACTCCACACCCCCCTGGGTTAGACAATAGCGATATGCAAATCAGCTCTGACCCTGTTGCCCCATGGGAACAGTCCAGTCCGAACTACAAAAGCCATGTCCTTCCCAGAACGGAATCAAGCATCCGAGGACCGGACCGGTTTCGAGGTAACACCTCTCATCAGCCCGGCTAGCTTGACTCCAGTGGTGTGGAGTGCCTGGGACCCACGTCTGGGCATCCCCAGCGCACTTAGGGCGGCAATTGCAAAAACAACAAGTGATGGACTGAATGTGGATCAATGTCACACACTCCCCCAGTCAAAAGATCTGGGCCCAAATCCATTGTTTTTTTGCACTCCACACCACCCTGGGTTAGACAATGGCGATATGCAAATCAGCTCTGACCCTGTTGCCCCATGGGAACAGTCCAGTCCGAACTACAAAAGCCATGTCCTTCCCAGACCGGAATCAAGTATCCGAGGACCGGACCGGTTTCGAGGTAACACCTCTCATCAGCCCGGCTAGCTTGACTCCAGTGGTGTGGAGTGCCTGGGACCCACGTCTGGGCATCCCCAGCGCACTTAGGTCGGCAATTGCAAAAACAACAAGTGATGGACTGAATGTGGATCAATGTCACACACTCCCCCAGTCAAAAGATCTGGGCCCAAATCCATCGTTTTTTTGCACTCCACACCACCCTGGGTTAGACAATAGCGATATGCAAATCAGCTCTGACCCTGTTGCCCCATGGGAACAGTCCAGTCCGAACTACAAAAGCCATGTCCTTCCCAGAACGGAATCAAGCATCCGAGGACCGGACCGGTTTCGAGGTAACACCTCTCATCAGCCGGGCTAGCTTAACTCCAGTGGTGTGGAGTGCCTGGGACCCACGTCTGGGCATCCCCAGCGCACTTAGGGCGGCAATTGCAAAAACAACAAGTGATGGACTGAATGTGGATCAATGTCACACACTCCCCCAGTCAAAAGATCTGGGCCCAAATCCATCGTTTTTTTGCACTCCACACCACCCTGGGTTAGACAATAGCGATATGCAAATCAGCTCTGACCCTGTTGCCCCATGGGAACAGTCCAGTCCGAACTACAAAAGCCATGTCCTTCCCAGAACGGAATCAAGCATCCGAGGACCGGACCGGTTTCGAGGTAACACCTCTCATCAGCCCGGCTAGCTTGACTCCAGTGGTGTGGAGTGCCTGGGGCCCACGTCTGGGCATCCCCAGCGCACTTAGGGCGGTAATTGCAAAAACAACAAGTGATGGACTGAATGTGGATCAATGTCACACACTCCCCCAGTCAAAAGATCTGGGCCCAAATCCATCGTTTTTTTGCACTCCACACCACCCTGGGTTAGACAATGGCGATATGCAAATCAGCTCTGACCCTGTTGCCCCATGGGAACAGTCCAGTCCGAACTACAAAAGCCATGTCCTTCCCAGAACGGAATCAAGCATCCGAGGCCCGGACTGGTTTCGAGGTAACACCTCTCATCAGCCCGGCCAGCTTGACTCCAGTGGTGTGGAGTGCCTGGGACCCACGTCTGGGCATCCCCAGCGCACTTAGGGCGGCAATTGCAAAAACAACAAGTGATGGACTGAATGTGGATCAATGTCACACACTCCCTCAGTCAAAAGATCTGGGCCCAAATCCATCGTTTTTTTGCACTTCACACCACCCTGGGTTAGACAATGGCGATATGCAAATCAGCTCTGACCCTGTTGCCCCATGGGAACAGTCCAGTCCGAACTACAAAAGCCATGTCCTTCCCAGAACGGAATCAAGCATCCGAGGACCGGACCGGTTTCGAGGTAACACCTCTCATCAGCCCGGCTAGCTTGACTCCAGTGGTGTCCTCGGATGCTTGATTCCATTCTGGGAAGGACATGGCTTTTGTAGTTCGGACTGGACTGTTCCCATGGGGCACAGGGTCAGAGCTGATTTGCATATCGCCATTGTCTAACCCAGGGTGGTGTGGAGTGCAAAAAAACGATGGATTTGGGCCCAGATCTTTGGACTGGGGTGAATGTGTGACATTGATCCACATTCTGTCCATCACCTGTTTTGTTTGCAATTGCCTCCCTTAGTGCAGCACAAGTCATGGACTCTTTATGATTGAATCTCTGTGTGTGATCTGATGATTACTTTTGTACCTGTTGCCAGCACCAACCATTGCCTGGGGGCTGGCTTACACTCACCCCACACACGCATCCAGCACAGACGTCACTGGACATGCGAGCTTGGTAATAAAAAGGGACAAAGCGTTCCATACCCAGTTCCACTATCTATCCAACTGTGTCTGTGTTATCATTATGTATGCATGATCCCCCTGGACCCTACCACATTACATTGTGCTGTGGGCAGCGCATGCAACCATGTTACCTCTGGCAGTGGAGAAGACTTCACATATGTAACTTTGTCTGGGTGATTGTATAAGTACATGGGTAGAGACTAGATCATAAGAGTACTGCAGGGAGAGTGTATAGTTTAAAACCTAGCGAGGACAGCTGGCCAATCAATCAATCAAGCATTTATATAGCGTGCTACTCACCCGGAGGGTCTCAAGGCCCTTGGGGGAGGGGATCTGCTACTGCTCGAACAGCCAGGTCTTGAGTTGTTTCCGGAAGGAGAGGTGGTCTTGGGTTAGGCGGAGGTGGATGGGGAGGGAGTTCCACGTCTTGGCAGCCAGGTAGGAGAAGGATCTTCCTCCCGTTGTGGCTCTTCAGATGCGGGGAACGGTGGCAAGGGCGTGGTTGGTCGAACGTAGCTGGCGGGTGGGAAAGTAGAAGGTCAGGCGGTTGTTGAGGTATCTGGGGCCTTGGTTTGTGAGAGCTTTGTGTGCGTGGGTGAGGAGTCTGAACGTGATTCTCTTGCTGACGGGGAGCCAGTGAAGGTCTCTCAGGTGTCCGGCGATGTGGCTGTGTCGGGGGATGTCCAGGATGAGTCGTGCTGAGGTGTTCTGGATGCGCTGGAGTCTTTTCTGAAGTTTGGCTGTGGTTCCGGCGTAGAGGGAGTTGCCATAGTCCAGTCGGCTGGTGACGAGGGCCTGGGTGAACTTCTTCCTGGTTTCGGTGGGGATCCACCGGAAGATCTTGAGCAGCATGCGTAGGATGTTGAAGCATGACGAGGAGACGGCGTTGACTTGTCTGGTCATCGAGAGGGAGGAGTCCAGGATGAAGCCCAGGTTGCGTGCGTGGTCCGTTGGTTTGGGTGCGCTGCCTAGGGCAGGGGGCCACCAGGAGTCGTCCCAGGCAGAGGGTGATGATCCCAGGATGAGGACTTCTGTCTTGTCTGAGTTCAGTTTCAGGCGGCTGTTCCTCATCCATTCGGCTACGTCCTTCATCCCTTCATGTAGGTTGGTTCTGGTGGTTGTTAGGTCGTTAGTGAGGGAGAGGATCATCTAGGTGTCGTCGGCGTAGGAGATGATGTTGAGGTTGTGTTGGCGTGCGATGGCTGCGAGGGGGCTCATGTAGATGTTGAAGAGATGGGGCTGAGTGATGATCCTAGTGGTAGGCCGCAGAATACATTTGCTTAGTATTAGTCAACATACTTTTAGTTCCTGTCTTATTAACATTTTTAAAGTAAAATGTTTCTGGATTTGCGACATTAAAACATGAGAAGTATGGACATTTTTTCACAGAATGTTTTTGAGCTACCCTTTGGTGGCATTGGACAATTTTCCCATTGATTAAGAGTATAAACATTTTGAGGGTTTGCAGATATGTGCAAATAATGATGACCATAGTGAGTAGAACAGTACATTTGTTCCTAATCTGATGAACCTTCTAAGTATTCATGTTTTGTAAATTTTGCAGACATCTCTAAGTCTGACATCATATTATTAACAGTCTCAAAGTCCCACTCATCATAAACTGTGCTGGGTAAAAAAAAGTCAATTAAGGAAACCTTGAACTGGTGTAGAATTTTCGAAAGCTCTGCAGGACCAAAGATGTTGTAATCAGTTCTGTCCCAAACTATAACTCCAGGTATAGGAACGGCTGTGATGTTCACTGATGTCAAGTCTCTTTGTTCGTGATGAGATGATTTGTGTGGCTTGAGGAGTAAGTTGATGTTCTTACTTGCTGTGTCCATTTTACAATATCTTCCATTTATCAGCATTCCCAAACTTAATACAAGAATTAGCCAAAGTAGGAGAAAAACTATGCCTAGCTCAATCCAAAGTTCAACCCATGGTGAAACCAGATAAGTGTTTTCAAGCTGCTGAAAAAGTTCCATTACTTGTTCTTTAAACTTTTTATTTGCTTGTGTCGTTTCAGGCTCACTGGGATCCTCGGAAAACGTATCAAAGTTAATGAAATAGCCAGAGGCAGTTCTGTCAGTAGTAGGTATTGCATCAGGATTACATGAAATCAATGAAGCTACTGAATCCTTTGGCATATTAGTATAGTCAGATGCTACATCATTGTAGACAGGAGTGTCTTGAGGAACTGTTATTTGGGTCTCAAGAGTCAAAAGTTCCATGGCTTTATTGCTTAGTCCTTCTTTTTGCACTGCAGGTTCCTAAAAGGTGATGAGTCTGTCAGTTTGAACCTTTTGGATAGTAGCAAGATTTGGTTGTCTGCTACATTTTTGGAGTCCACTGGGCCTACTACTTATGATTGGCCGAGAGATTGCGTTTTTGTGACCATCGGTCAGATTTTATTATCGCACCAGCGCCCTTTGACGATAGCACACGCAGCACTATAAGCTTGCTTACCCCCAATTGCAGGGTTTGCTGATCCATCTGTATAAATTATACATTCGTACTGTTCTAGAGGCAGAATCTCAGTGGGTATAGGACATTCTTGTTCGTATTGTAGAAATTCTTGTGTTTTCAAATAGGGGTTAACCCATTGCATCCATCTTGGATGTAAAGCCTTTGCATTTGGAATGCTTGCTTTTGTCACTGCTTCTAAAGCAGGTACAGGAGTAACGGCCATTATGCGTTTACCCTGTGCAAGGGCTCTCTCTTTTGCTACTGCAGTTTGAACAGCTGTCAGAATTTTTTCTGTAGAAGTGAATTTCATTTCATCTTGTGTGTACAAGTGTGATTTATAAGAAATTGGTACTTTTTCACCTTCATTAAAGGTTAAGTACGTGTATCCGCATCTTCCTGGGATGATTCTGATTATAAGGTTGTGTATGTTTACGCGTGTCTGTAAATATGTTGTTGCTAACATGTCTGTTTGTACTGAACACAAAATTTCTGTGTGTTTTTGAGTCCATGAGTAGTTTTGAAATCAGGTTTGGTTAATTCGTAGAGAGGCTTAACTTTTTCTGGGTAGTTTAGAATGTAAGTACTTCCGAAATTTAGGAAACCTAGAATTGACTGTAAGTTTTTCAGCCTTTTTGGAGGTTGGAGCAGCGCACTTTTCTAAAAAAAATGGCCGCCAGGCTTTTGCGTTCACTTGATAACTCGTATCCTAGAAAAAGGACGTTGAGGTGGGCAATTCTTGATTTTTTTAAGTTGAATTTGTACCCCTCAGAGGCGAATCCAAGTATAATGGTATTCACTCTGTTCAAGCGCCTGTCCAAGTCATCGTCTGTTAGATAGACGTCATCGACATAAGATAATGCCTCATCCTCATACATTTGTAGTAACTCTGTTACTCTAGCTGAAAATAACACCGGACTATTCTTGAATCCCTGGGAGAGATGACACAAGTGACGTTGTGTCCCCATAATTGAGAAAGCGGTCAAGTACCTGCTTTCAGGTACAATGTTTTGACAGAAGAAACCGTTAGAAATATCAAATGTGGTTTTATATTTTTTACGCACAATGTTATTCATTAGTGCTGCACTGTGTGCATTTTGTACTGCAAAGGTTTTGCAACAAGAGTTTAAATGTCTGTAATCGAAAACAAGACGATATGTATTGTCTGGTTTGGAGACAGGAAAGAAAGGATTGTTCATTTACAAGGTGCATGTTTCAATCACCCCTTGGTATTCAAGTTGATCTAATTTCTCCCTGACCTGTTTTTTTAGCTTCTTGCTTTACTGGAAACTGCCTTTGTGCATTTGGTTGAGTTTCTAACTGGATTTTATGGTGAGGGGAATCCTCATCCCATCCTACATGATTTTTATATAATGCTGAAGCCTGGGCTACAGCCCATTTTCTGACATAGGTGTATTTTAAGTAAATTGGAATCTGATTGGAGAAGGCTGGCATAGTGATGCCTCGCCATATGGGCATTCCCTGACACATTTTGATGCCCAGTCTTTTTCAGCTAGAAGAATGTAATAACCCTTAGAGAGCTTTTGCCAAAACTTCAGACCGAGGATATATTTGTAGTTACCATCCCTCTGTAAGGAACCACAGTGATCCAGGTAAACGCAAGCTAATGGTTTATCTGAAATTAACAGGGGCGTCTGCGCCGGGCATTTAACTGTTGAAACCTTCATTTTCAGGCAGATTTCACATGTCAAAACATAGTTTCTGGTCTGTTTCCTCATGTGTGGCCACCAGTATCTTTGTTTTAATAATGATACTGTGACTGAAACACCCGCGTGTGCATAGGCAAGCCCTTCATGTGCTGCTAAAATTAGTCCTAATCTATGTTCCATGTTTTAAATTACTCTATCCCCACTCCAGGGATTCGAGCAAAAGGAACATTATTTGCATTGGTTATATATGAGTATTTGAGAGGAAAGCCTTTTGGTAACGTTTTACTGCTGTCTTTGTTGGAAGCGGCGACAGCCTGCATTATTTCGCTGTCTAATTTTTGTTTTTGAAGGAGTGATTGCAGATACGGAAGCCGTTTGCACTCCTGCCCTCGCGGCTTCATCAGCCAATGAATTCCCTGCAACGTGAACGCCATCACGCTGATGACTCAGTGTATGGATCAAGTGAGTCTTTTTTAGTTCTTTCTGTAATTGAACTACTTGTTCGCAAATCAAATTGTGCTTGATTGGTGCCAGCTTTTGCATCTTTGAAACAGTTTTGAATCCAATCCTGCAAGTATTCATTGTAAGATTGAACGCAGTAATACGCATCACACACTATGAGTGTGGGGAATTCGCGATCGGTATTTTCAAGTGCCACCTTGAATGCTTGTAGTTCCGTGCGCTTAGCTGTACAATCTCTGAGAGATTGCGTTTTTATGACCATAGGTCAGATTTTATTATTGCACAAGCGCCCTTTGACGATCGCACACGCAGCACTATAAGCTTGCTTACCCCCAATTGCGGGCTGTGCTGATCCATCTATATATATTATACATTCGTACTGTTCTAGAGGCAGAATCTCAGTGGGCAGAGGACATTCTTGTTCATATTGTAGAAATTCTTGTGTTTTCAAATACGGGTTAACCCATTGCATCCATCTTGGATGTAAAGCCTTTACATTTGGAATGCTTGATTTTGTCACTGCTTCTAAAGCAGGTACAGGAGTAACGACCATTATGCGTTTACCCTGTGCAAGGTCTCTCTCTTTTGCTACTGCAGTTTGAACCGCTGTCAGAATTATTTCTGTAGAAGTGAATTTCATTTCAGCTTGTGTGTACAAGTGTGATTTATAAGCAATTGGTACTTTTTCACCTTCATTAAAGGTTAAGTACGTGTATCCGCATCTTCCTGGGATGATTCTTGGGCTTTGTGTGCCCTTTTTGGGAGTAAAGGCGCTACTCGGCGGACGCTTCCTGTTTTACCTGCTGCTGCTGTGGGGAGTTGGAGACCGGACCCGCGACTCACGGCCCCCGCTGCGCGGGTGCCGCTTGGTTCCTTGGGCAATTTCGTCAGCTGCGCCTGCCTGTGAACAGAGTGGAGTGAAGCTGGATTCCAGCAAAGGCTTGCGACGGGACTGCGAGGACCAGCGGGCAGTGCGCTAACCTGCCACAGCTGGTCCTCTTCCCGCCGCCTCCTCCCTCTGATTGAAAGTAGGGGCCGGACTTGGGCTTTGTGTGCACCTTTTGGGAGTAAAGGCGCTACTCGGCGGACGCTTCCTGTTTTACCTGCTGCTGCTGTGGGGAGTTGGAGACCGGACCCGCGACTCACGGCCCCCGCTGCGCGGGAGCCGCTCGGGTCCCTGGGCAATTCCGTCAGCTGTGCCTGCCTGTGAACGGAGTGGAGTGAAGCCGGATTCCAGCAAAGGCTTGCGACGGGACTGTGAGGACCAGCGGGCAGTGCGCTAACCTGCCACAGCTGGTCCTCTTCCCGCCGCCTCCTCCCTCTGATTGAAAGTAGGGGCCGGACTTGGGCTTTGTGTGCCCCTTTTTGGAGTAAAGGCGCTACTCGGCGGACGCTTCCTGTTATACCTGCTGCTGCTGTGGGGAGTTGGAGACCGGACCCGCGACTCACGGCCCCCGTTGCGGGGGTGCCGCTCAGGTCCCTGGGCAATTTCGTCAGATGTGCCTGCCTGTGAACGGAGTGGAGTGAAGCCGGATTCCAGCAAAGGCTTGCGACGGGACTGCGAGGACCAGCGGGCAGTGCGCTAACCTGCCACAGCTGGTCCTCTTCCCGCCGCCTCCTCCCTCTGATTGAAAGTAGGGGCGTGGTCCTAAAGGGAACTATATTGCTGGGCTATCTAACTCGGCCCGCGGGGCGCGCGCAGACGCGCACGGGCGAAGACCGGGCAAAGAGCGGGCCGTTTGAGGCCGTTAGAGACTGGTGGAGACTGGACTGGGCCACATCTCTTGGTTCCGAAATCGCCCCTTAGCTATACTGGTCGAGAGCCCGCCCTAGAGAAAGCATTATGTCAACTCGTGAGTATAAGAGTAGGGCAGCGAAGGGCAAGCTGAAAAATGGAACACTAGATGATTTTATTTCCAGGGCCAATATTGCCATAGACATGGAAATTAATAAAATGCAGCGCAGGGTCTCCAGTGAACTAGATGCAGCGAGGAGGCTATCCCAGGAACTGGCCATGGCTAAAAAATCATCCCTAGGGCATTTTGCCTTTGTTAAAACACCCGACCGTACAACTGGACCAACTCCCACATTGATTGTGACACAGGCCGATATCCACCAGCCATTAGCACCCATGCCACATACACCTAAGGCGGGGTCTCCACAAGCAACCCCCGCCATTCAAAGTTGCTTAGTAGGCGGGGAGGCTGGGTCTGATATAACATGCGAGGGGGCCCCTTTGAAGAAGGTTGTCACTGCCAAATCTATGGAAAATATTGGGGGGTTTCTCATACCCCACAAAAGGGCCCAAACCACAAAAGAAAACGCAACCACACCTCTGCCTATTCAAGGAAAAAGGCTAAGGTAGCCAAGGCCCAATTACCCACTCAGGCATTACCCCAGATACCCCCTGAACCCCCTTCAATGAGGAACATGTGCCCCTCTGACCCAGAAACAGAGTCCAGCCCTGCAAATCTGGAGGGTAAAAGCGACTTAAATAATCTTGTAATAGAAAGTGAGGATGGCGGGAATCCACTCTGCACTATAAAAGGGAAGGATGTGGAATTCCTGACCATTGTGTGGGGAACACTAAAAAAACTTCTATCCCCCGTTGAAGCTAGATTAATACGAATAGAAACTCAGTTGCTTGAGATTGAAAAAAGTATCCTAAATTTAGCCACCCTTAGTATAACTGATAATAATAAACTAACTTGTCCATCGACCACCACTAACAATCCATCGCCATCACTATCTGTCGCCACACCACTACCTGTTCCCATCCCTTCAGAAGCCCTGAAAGCTAAACCTATTCCAAAACCTCGGCATAAGGACGTCACAGACATTCCTGCTAACAGGGTAGCGGTGGACCTAAACCAGCAGGTGGTCCCTCCTGCTCCTGCTACGACAGCCACGAATTCTCAGAGGATCTATGAGCACAATAACCCCCACCCTACAACACAGAGAGCAAAATCCAACACAAATCACTATAGGGGTTATGTGGATCTTCCCCCTGATGTAAGACCATATGTAGTTGTGTTAACAGGGGTGCCGGAACTGTCATTCCACCAGCAGGAAGACTATGGGTCATTAAAAAACAAAGTAATACACTGGCTTAACGTCAATAGGCCAATACCCAACCACCTGAGAAGTAAAATCCTCATGGTGCGTCGGGTACCCTGGATAGGCACCTCGCACAAGTCCATTAATGGCGATTGTGTAATTGTTTCATTCGAAAATCCCAATACTGCAATACTGCACACCATATACACGCCTGGAATTTCAACAGTGCGAACTCGCCCATAGCATCCAGACCCCTAACCTATTTCTACCCTCCACGCTCACACTATAAGACAGGAGGGAATTGGAGCTGGATCCCGGAGAGGAAGGGTGTGCAGGGTGGGATTTACAATCACTGGCCAAATACACATAGTGGGTGGACAGGAGCACCTGTCTATAATAGATTTGGGTGCCTCGAGGAAGTAGACTGACTCTCTCACAGGCCTACTAACACACTGCTACCAGCAGATCTACTCAGCTGTTCTATCTATCCCCTGGGCCGACCTGTTTCCACTTCTCCACATCCTCCATCTGGAGACTGTAACCAAACTGCAGATGAGAATAGGCATAAAGATGGCCTTGCTTTTGAACATTCTGCAGGCATTACAAACACTCCAAAAACCTCAATCATTAAGTCATTTAATGATAACAATATTTACACAGACAAAGCTAAATTAGACCTAAGCATTAAGAATAATTCCCCTGTCGAGGTAATGTCTGAAATAACTTCAACGGCAAAGGAAGGCATGCCTTTCTATCTGCAAGGCCACCCAAGGGTAAGTGGGGCTACTTTGGTAACTAACGGCACTGATAAGTTGGTGATTCCAGGGCTACTCTCCATACTATCCTGGAACATCGCAGGGTTGGCCAATAAAATAGACTCCCCTGAGTGGGTGAAATGAATAGAAGGATACGACATATGCCTGTTCCAAGAAAAATGGGCCAGGGAAAAACAGTCCCACACCGGATATGCTTCCTTTGAAATTCTGGCAAACTGGGGTGGGAAGGGACGTCCATCTGGGGGTCTTCTGATTTGGGTGGCTTCTCATCTTGGATGTAGGGCACCACTCCGCGAAACCAACTCAGCGGACTTTCAGTGTGTTGTCTTAGAATGGGCATGCGGTGCAAGCATAGCATTGATTAACGTATACGTAAGACCGGTAGGGATAGCAGGTACTTCAAGGACAATTGAGGATTTAGCACTGTTCCTCGATTCCGCCAGCTTATGCTCTACACTTATAGTGGGGGGAGATTTTAATACCCAATATGAGCCTCTCCCGGACCATCTAGTGGGTGTTACAAGTGAAGAGGACGATCTTTGGGAGATCCCCACCTTGGTGGCTCCACCCTTAAAGGCTTGGTCACCTATTGCCACCCAAGTAACCTCTCTAACGCTCTGCCATTTGCTGAGGGCATGCAATGGTCGAACTGAAGGAGATATTCCACCAAAATACACCTTCAACAGACCAGGTTACGAGTCACGAATAGACTATATCATGGTCTCGACGAAGGACTGGGATAAAGTGCAGGATTTTAGAATAGTAGCTAGGAACGACAGCGACCATAATGCTCTCTCACTGAGATTTGTGGTCCAGGGACTGTCTATGGGTATGGTAGAAGAAAACTTAGCACCCCTGGCTGCCTTGGTTTTGAAAAGCAGTAGACGTAGAATCAAATGGTTGAAACTCCTAGAGAACCCAAACAACATCCAAAGGTTGTATGTAGCAGTGGTCAATGCGCTAGAAAAGGTTGAGGTTCTCACCCCGCAGTTAGTCACTGCTACTGAACCTCCTGCTTTAGAAGAAGCTGAGTTACCCAATACCATTCAAACCATCCCTGTTGACTTTTCCGTCCTTGAGGTTATCCACTCTGAGCTATGCTCTAACCTGGTAGAAGTATTGAACCTGGTGTCTAGGATGAAGAAATCTAATAAGAAAAGAGCCTTGTGGTTCAACGCTTCATGCAGGACAGCAAAGGCTGCTCTACTAGAGTCACTTAAAATAAGGGAAAGTCCAAGTAAGATCAAGGAGAAACGGCTTGCCTATAAGTCCATCTTACGCATTGCTAAAATAGAGTGGGATGAGGAAAATTGGTCCGAAATGACAGCCGCCCTCACAACTCCTGATAGCCGAAAATTCTGGCAAATTGTTAAGCACGGATCAGCTGAACCCCTAGCCGCAGTTGAAGCAAATATAGCACCCGCCGTTTGGGAGGAGCATTTTAAAAGATTTTATAGATCACACAACTTGGATCAACCGGGGACTCCACTAGAACTCACAATGGACCAGCATACTGAGAGTGTAGTCCCCATAGATGGATTCACTCTGGAAGAAGTTACTATGGCGATCACGGGGCTGGCGCCTGACCTATACAAACACGAAGCAGAAATCTGGGCCCCGTACCTTAGGGTGCTGTTCAATGCTATTCTGAATGGCATGACAATCCCCCCCACTTGGCTGGGGGCAGAGATAGTCCCTATTTTTAAAAAGGGTTCTCCTCTGTTCCCGGTCAATTGCAGGCCAATAAGCCTGATAGACGTTTCACAAAAGCTATTCGCAAGGCTATTGTTGGATCGTCTGTCGGAATGGATGATAGAACACGACATACTGAGTCCCCTCCAAGTGGGCTTCAGAGAGAAGGTTTCAACGATGGTTCAGGTCTTCCGGCTCACCCTCATCTACTGGAAAACGGTACAGTTGGGGGGTGGCAGCCTCTACACTGTATTCGTGGACCTGAGGGCGGCCTTCGAACTGGTCCCTCGTAAAAAGCTTTGGGAGGTATTGGCCAAACTGGGGGTCCCTAAGGGCCTGTTGAAGATGATCATCCTTCTCCATACTGCCAACTTTGCACAGGTAAGTGTGGTATCGGGTTCCCAAGGCCTACATGCTCCGTAGATAACCCACTTACACTGAAAGAACTGTTGGCACGGAAACTGAAAAGTACAAAGAACAAGTTTATTAAGACCCCATGGGGTGGTGGTACATTCCTACAGCACCCTTCGGCAATGCAAGAAGTATCACACCGAACATTGGCATGAGTCCCTCTTTTATACAATTTACAAGCAATAAAAAGATAGGCGGCACAAGGTTACAGAGTTTATGTACATATATGGTCATTTTTGGAACACAGCCAACTCATGGGAGGGGTTACAACCCCACTGGTCAATTTGGCGGCACATTCCTGAGGGGTGACTGGTCAGTTGGAACTGCGCATGTGCGGGCTTGACCGTAGCTAAAAATAGCCTGTTGCTGGGCAGAGTCGAGTGGTCAGTGTGAGAAGTTGGCCCGATATGCAACGTTCGCTATTCTAGCGACCGCTATGTATCGTTCCAACGACCCTTATGGTGTTTGGTTGTAAGTCAACCTATAGACCAGCTATCCTAGTAGCGTGGATACGAGCAGTCTAAGGCTAAAGACTCGAGAGGGCGCGTTAAGCCAGCTGTTTACCACACATGTACCCCTTGAACACCCAGTGAAAGGACACCACACAAGTGTTATGAAAATAAACAGTATATTTATTAAGAATCACAACAGCCCTGTACTCTTTATGAGGACAGGGTACTAAGCACAAACCAAATCTCTTTAGCAAATACTTCAAGTGCACAGTTTAAAACAAGTGTCCGGGGACACGGAAAGGTTAAGGCAAGTCGGAAGCGAGGGACTCCGGACCCTAGAGTAAGGAGGCTATGCAGGCACTGAAATGCCGAGTTACCTAGCCACGAGGGCTGCGGCTGCAAGTCTTACAGGCGTCGGGGTCTTCGCTGACGAGCCAGGAGCCGGAAGAAAAGGAGTTGCTGGCCGGCGACCAGTGATGAATAGTTCGTAGGGATCCAAGCCTGGATCGGAGATTGATGAAAACCTGAAAGCAGAGGGGACCAAGTTCGTACTACTAGCCAGTAGTCAGAGGGTACCAGGAAGGCACCAGTTGGCCGTCACCTCGACCAGGTGAGTGGGCGACGCTAGGCTCTGCAGTCTCACGGACCAGGAGGCGTTGTCGGCGACCACGGTGGAGGTGCGAGCTGTCCCACGACGGATGTCGCTGTTGGCGTCTTGAGTGGACCAGGAGGGTCCGGGGTGCTTCTCAAAAAGATGGAAGCAAGGGCCAGTCTGGAGCAACCAGACCGGCAGTGTTGATTCTCGGATGTCGTCACTGAAGGGCACAAGCCAGCGGCAAGTGACCAGACAACGTGCTGAGCAGCGAGCAGAAGGGCCCCACGCAGATCGTGGAGATGCTGGGAGACTGCACTTCGGTGCTGGAGCGGCTCAGGGTCGGGGCTTCTCGGACCCCAGAGCACTCACCAGAGAGTTACCTCGATGGTCGTGCTGGTTTTTAAGAGCGTGCAGGTTCTGATGATGGCCGGTCCCTCGAGGTCTCGTCGCACCCACAGATCACAGCTGAGCTGATGACGTGGGTAGAGGTCAGAGGTGCCAGGGAAGCCGGTTTCTCGTCGAGCTGGGCCGTCGGATTCCTTGAGGAAGGACTTACAGCAAACCGCAGAGTTCTTAGATGGTGCCCGCTGATGCAGGGTGACTACTCCTTAGCCACAAGGGAGAAATCTTGAGAAGAGTCTTGAAGTCCTTTCGTAGAAAGTATTCTTGATTCAAAGATGATCTAATTTGGAAGGGTCCCCGCTCCGGCCTTTATTCTAAAGGAAGGGGTGGGTACATGACTAGGTCCTGCCCTAAGGGTGGGACCAGGAAGGGGGGTAGTTACACCCCTCTCCCCTGCCGGACTTTCCCCAGGCCAGGGCTGTCGCCCCTGGAACTGGTTCTAACCGGCAGATGCGTAGTGAGCACCGGGGTGCCACTCCGCAGTCACCTTCTCGCAAAAGCCCTACCTACCCAGAATACACAAACCCTGTCTGGGACGGTGCGAACACCGCCCTCGACAGGAAACCCTTTGTCCAAGTGCTCCTCGCTGGAAGGACTCCCAGCAGCAGGAGGTCAGACTCGTGTCTGTGGTGGCAGCATCCATTTTGTGGAGCTGAGGCTTTCGTTAACTCTAACCGGGGTTCACAGTTACGTACATGTCGTGTCCCTCTAGAAGGGCGGAATGCTAACCTCGTCGCCAGAGTTGGTGAGAGGGCAGCATCCCGATTCGTATGACACCTTACTCGACATGTCTTGATAACGCGACACCGAAGTTACCGATATGGTACGCGTTATCATGGAACAGCCATTGGGTCTTGATTCCGCAAGCTGCAACCGGGCTCGGCTCGGGCCTGAGCTTAGTTCACACGAGCCCATGCACTCTGCCTTCAGGATTGTCAAGGCCTGCCATAGGAGTGACTGATAGGAACTCGGGTGTCCATTTGGGGGTTAGATATAGGGCTACTATATCTAAAGCAAAGGGTGATTACACGACTTCGCCCCAGCTGTCATGCAGCCAGTTGTGTCAAATTTAGGAGGCCAGCCAGGGGTGGCATAATACATGCTGCAGCCCCTGGCGGCCCTGGGTACACCTACGCCCTGAGTTACAGGGTCTGATAAGGTGGCCCAGTACCAATTGGTAAATGCACCTAGGGTACATCTCGTAATTTAGAAAGAGAACAGCCAGGCTGTGGGTCTGATTGGCAGGCCCACAGCCAGAGAAAGTCGTAAACCAGTGAAACAAAAGCAAAAAATCTGGGTGATCATAGGATTGCAGACCCTACTCTCCTACATGACCCCCCCCCAAACGTCGGAACAACTAAATAACCTTGACCAGGTGAGTCTTCTTGTTCTAAGTGGAAATATCTGGAGAGCCCATCGGCATTGCCATGATCAGTACCAGGTCTATGTTCCACTGTGAAGTCCATCCCCTGTAGGGAAATGGACCACCTAAGCAGTTTGGGGTTTTCACCCTTCATCTGATTTAGCCACAAGAGGGGCTTATGGCCGGTCTGAATCTTGAAGTGAGTGCCAAACAAGTATGGCCTCAGCTTCTTCAGGGCCCAAACCACAGCAAAGGCCTCCCTCTCAATAGCTGACCAATTCTTCTCTCTAGGGGTCAGCCGTCTGCTTATAAAAGCAATGGGCTGGTCTTGACCATCAAAATTCAGTTGAGAAAGAACAGCTCCCACACCCAACTCAGAAGCATCTGTTTGGACAATGAATGGTTTGGAGTAGTCCGGACTCTTGAGGATAGGCGCCGTGCACATGGCCTGCTTTAGGTCATCGAATGCTTTTTGACAGCTCGCTGTCCACTGAACCTTTTTTGGCATTTTCTTACTTGTCAGTTCATTTAATGGTGTCACGATGGAACCATAGTTCCTGACAAACTTCCTGTAGTAACCAGTCAGGCCCAAGAAAGCTCGAACCTGAGTCTGGGTGGTTGGAGGAGCCCAGTCCCTGATTGACTGTATCTTGCTCTCCAGTGGCTGAACCTGACCTCCACCGACAAGGTGGCCCAGGTATACAACCTGTGTCTGCCCTATCTGGCACTTGGTGGCCTTGATAGTGAGACCTGCTGCTTGCAGTGCCTCTAACGTCTTCCGCAGGTGGACCAGGTGATCCTCCCAGGTGGAGCTAAAGACAGCAATATCGTCAAGATACGCCGCACAGAAGTCATCCAGCCCAGTAAGGACGTGATTCACCAACCGTTGGAAGGTGGCAGGTGCATTTTTCAGACCAAAGGGCATCACCACGAACTGATAATGCCCACCAGGGGTTGAAAATGCTGTTTTAGGCTTGGCGTCCTCAGCTAACCTGATTTGCCAATACCCAGCTGTCAGGTCAAACGTACTTAAGTAGTTGGCCGAAGCCAATCTATCGATAAGCTCGTCTGCCCTTGGTATTGGGTGGGCGTCAGTCTTAGTGACTGCGTTGAGACCCCTGTAGTCTACGCAAAACCTCATCTCTCTCTTACCACCCTGGGTGTGAGGTTTCGGCACTAGAACTACGGGACTAGCCCAAGGGCTATCCGAGGGTTCAATGACTCCCAGCTCCAACATTTTCTGCACTTCACTTTTGATGCAGTCTCTAACGTGATCAGGCTGCCTGTAGATTTTACTCTTTACGGGCAAGCTGTCACCAGTGTCGACCTCATGGGTGCACCAATCGGTCTGACTGGGTGTCAGAGAAAACAGATGTCGGAACGACTGAAGAACCTGTTTACAGTCGCTCTGTTGATGTTCGGAGAGGCTGCCACAAAAGACAACACCATCTACCGACCCATCGTCAGGATTCTGAGAGAGCAGGTCGGGGAGAGGGTCACTCTCCTCTTCCTGTCCCTCATCTAGGGCCATGAGCAAACTCATGTCCTTCCTGTCGACATATGCTTTTAGCCTGTTGACATGAAGCACCCTGTGGGGGCTCCGGGGAGTTCCCAGGTCGACCAGGTAGGTGACCTCTCCCTTTTTCTCCAGGATGGTGTGGGGCCCGGACCATTTGTCCTTGAGTGCTGCTGGGGCCACTGGCTCCAACACCCACACCTTCTGTCCGGGCTGGTAAACAGTCAAGACAGCCTTTTGGTCATGCCAAGCTTTTTGGAGTTCTTGGCTGGCCTTAAGGTTTTCGGATGCCTTCTCCATGTATTCAGCCATCCGCGAGCGGAGGCCGAGCACATAGTCCACTATGTTGGTTGCAGGCTTTTTGAGAGGTCTCTCCCATCCTTCCTTCACCAAACACAGGGGTCCTCTTACAGGATGCCCGTACAAAAGTTCAAAAGGGCTGTAGCCAACCCCCTTCTGTGGGACTTCTCTGTAGGCGAACAAGAGGCAGGGGATCAGGACGTCCCATCTACGCCGAAGCTTTTCCGGTAGTCCATGAATCATCCCTTTTAGGGTCCTGTTGAATCTCTCAACAAGCCCATTGCATTGTGGATGATAGGGTGTAGTGAACTTGTAGTTGACACCACATTCCTTCCACATAGCAGTTAAGTAGCTCGACATAAAGTTTGCACCTCTGTCGGAGACGACCTCCTTAGGGAAGCCCACTCTGGAGAATACTCCAACTAGGGCTCTTGCCACAACAGGTGCTGTAGTGGTCCTAAGGGGAATAGCTTCAGGATACCTGGTGGCATGATCCACTACCACCAGTATAAACTTGTGCCCTGATGCTGTCGGTGGTTCCATGGGACCGACGATGTCGATCCCCACCCGTTCAAAGGGCACCCCCACCACAGGCATTGGTATAAGGGGGGCCTTTGTCGTGCCACCTGACTTACCACTGGCTTGGCAAGTGACACAGGAGCGGCAAAACTCCTTGGTATCTTCGTTCATGTGAGGCCAGTGAAAGTGCGAGACAAGCCTGTCCCACGTTTTCGTCTGGCCTAAGTGACCTGCTAAGGGAATCTCGTGGGCCAAGGTAAGTAGGAAACCACGCTGAGACAAGGGGACGACCAGCCTCCTGGTCATGCCAGGCTTGGGGTCTCTTGACTCAGTGTACAGGAGTCCATCTTCCCAGTATACCTTGTGGGTACCTGTGGCGTTCCCAGCAGCCTCAGCAGCAGCCTGCTGTCTGAGGGGTTCAAGAGAAGGGCAGTCTAACTGGTCCTTCCCCAGATCTTCCCTTGAGGGTCCCCCTGAGCCCAAGAATTCAACTTGATCAAGTTCGAACTCTCTCGGCTCAGTTTCCCTCAATTCCTGTAGGTCAGCCTCCTCTGAGACTTGATCCTCGACCTGGGGCAAGGGGGAAGGCGCAGCCTTAACCCTACTGCTCTTTTTCTTGGGAGGTGTCTGGTCCGTTGTTCCAGGATCCAGCACCTGTTCAGTGGGGCATTTCCTGACCTGTGACCTAGTCACAGCGAACACATGTGCTGGCAAACCTAACATTTCCATGTGAGTCCGGTGCTCCACTTCTGACCATTGTGACGACTCCAAATCATTGCCCAACAAACAATCCACTGGGAGGTCTGGACTAACTACAACCTTCTTTTGGCCAGTTACCCCTCCCCAGGAGAAAGCTACAATTGCCATACTATGATTGGTAGTGACATTGCTTGCATTGGTCACCAGGAATTCTGTACCTGGCATGATCTGTCCAGGGTCCACAAAGTTAGGCGTCACCATGGTGACGCTGGCACAAGTGTCCCTATAGGCCTGAGCCATCTTTCCATTTATGAAAGGCGTCTGTCTGTATTTGCCCAAAGTATTGGGGCTTACGTCAGGGGACACGTCCACGTCCCCTGTACTGACAAGGACAGCCTGAGTGAGTGTACCAACTAAGTTGTCACGCCCCTCAGAACCCAGGGTTAACCCTACTAAACCCTTGGGAGGCGCACTACCACTGCTGACTGTACTAGGGGGCACAGGTGCCTTAGGGGCTGCAGTGGCAGGAGTCTGCCCTCCTCCTTTCTTGGTGCACTCACTAAACCAGTGAGATTTACTCTTACAGTACTGGCACCATCGTTTGGATTGGCCTTCTTTCTTCTTTTGGGGAGCCTGACCCCCACCCTCTTTGGGTTGTTGGGGACCTGTCGAAGACTTCTGGTCATTTTGTTCCCCCTTAGAATCTTTACCCTTCTGGTCTGCTTTCTTCTGACCACCTTGATTCTGGCCCTGGTTCTGTTTAACTCTCGTACGAACCCATTTGTCTGCCTTCTGTCCCAATTCTTGGGGAGAGGTCAGATCCGAGTCGACAAGATGCTGATGCAACAACTGGTTCTGACAATTGTTTAAAATTTGTTCTCTCATCATCAAATTGTACAATCCTTTGTAATCAGTAACCTTACTGCCCAGCAACCAGCCCTCAAAAGCCTTAGTGGCACAATCGACAAAATCAGACCAGTCTTGAGCCTGCGTTTTCTGGGTATCCCTGAACAGCACCCTGTACTGCTCAGTGGTTAGGCCGAACCCTTCAACGAGTGTATTCTTCAAGACTTGGTAATTGTTAGCGTCCTCTACCCTTGTGGTGAGGAGCTTGTCTCTTCCTTTACCTTCAAAGGAGAGCCACAAGATAGCTGCCCACTGACTCTGGGGAACACCTTGCACAGTGCAGGCCCTCTCCAAAGCAGTAATCCATTTGTGGATGTCGTCCCCTTGTTTAAAGGGGGGCACTATCTTCCCAAGGTGTTTCGTATCGAAACTCTTTTCCCTATTACTAGGTACATTGCTGCCACCAGTGGGGACTGCCCCACTTAACTGTTGCTCTCTAGCAAAAGCAAGCTTTTCCTTGGCCAGGGCAAGTTCTTCCCTTTCGATCCGCAGATTAGCTGCCCTTTCCTTCGCTTCGTACACTCTCCTCTGAGGGGACGTCATCCCTCTTTGAGAAGAGTTGTGAGAGCCGTTGGTATGAAGGGATCTGCCAGAGCCTCTTGATAGAGATCTGGCTCGTCCATTCCCCATGTTAAGCGGAACCGAAAGTAGCGCCGGGGTTCCCCCAGTACCACTATCGTGTCTGCTTAAGTTGGACCGTGTTAGTCTGACGACTTCTACCTGTCCCTTATCTGCCTCGTCCCCTGAGAGATCCTCATCCTCATCCTCCTCCACATCCTCGTTCTCGGTTGCGAGGTGAATGAGGTCAGGATCGTCCCGGGTTCCCTCGAGGGGAGGCATGTCTCCTTCTGGATTAGAAGAGCTACGAAGTTTCTCAGCTCTCCTGGCATCATAAGTCTCCAAGAGACCAATCAGAAAGGACGTTGTGGGGTTAGACCCCTGCTGAATCTTCCGGGAGTGACACAATCGTCTTAACTCCTTGAAGCTCAGCACAGTATATCCTGAAGGGATGACCTGTGGAGGGTCAACTGACACAAGGGGAGACTCAGAGTTTCCTCCTTGGCCCGACATACTGTTTCTAGTGCGGTGTAAGTGATGCACCTACCTACACTATGTGTTTTCCTACTGATCCCTTGCTAAGAGTTGTAGCCAAGGTGTGCTAAGCCTTGAGGAGCTACAACAGCTGGTTCAGTAGAACTCAGAGTATTCTAAGCTTTAGTTATATGCGCTAACAGTACTTGTGCGATCTTTCAACAAGATATTCTTAGGATACGTGTGGTAAAACAACAGCAAGCTCAAATCCCACCGCTGCCACCAATGTGAGAAGTTGGCCCGATATGCAACGTTCGCTATTCTAGCGACCGCTATGTATCGTTCCAACGACCCTTATGGTGTTTGGTTGTAAGTCAACCTATAGACCAGCTATCCTAGTAGCGTGGATACGAGCAGTCTAAGGCTAAAGACTCGAGAGGGCGCGTTAAGCCAGCTGTTTACCACACATGTACCCCTTGAACACCCAGTGAAAGGACACCACACAAGTGTTATGAAAATAAACAGTATATTTATTAAGAATCACAACAGCCCTGTACTCTTTATGAGGACAGGGTACTAAGCACAAACCAAATCTCTTTAGCAAATACTTCAAGTGCACAGTTTAAAACAAGTGTCCGGGGACACGGAAAGGTTAAGGCAAGTCGGAAGCGAGGGACTCCGGACCCTAGAGTAAGGAGGCTATGCAGGCACTGAAATGCCGAGTTACCTAGCCACGAGGGCTGCGGCTGCAAGTCTTACAGGCGTCGGGGTCTTCGCTGACGAGCCAGGAGCCGGAAGAAAAGGAGTTGCTGGCCGGCGACCAGTGATGAATAGTTCGTAGGGATCCAAGCCTGGATCGGAGATTGATGAAAACCTGAAAGCAGAGGGGACCAAGTTCGTACTACTAGCCAGTAGTCAGAGGGTACCAGGAAGGCACCAGTTGGCCGTCACCTCGACCAGGTGAGTGGGCGACGCTAGGCTCTGCAGTCTCACGGACCAGGAGGCGTTGTCGGCGACCACGGTGGAGGTGCGAGCTGTCCCACGACGGATGTCGCTGTTGGCGTCTTGAGTGGACCAGGAGGGTCCGGGGTGCTTCTCAAAAAGATGGAAGCAAGGGCCAGTCTGGAGCAACCAGACCGGCAGTGTTGATTCTCGGATGTCGTCACTGAAGGGCACAAGCCAGCGGCAAGTGACCAGACAACGTGCTGAGCAGCGAGCAGAAGGGCCCCACGCAGATCGTGGAGATGCTGGGAGACTGCACTTCGGTGCTGGAGCGGCTCAGGGTCGGGGCTTCTCGGACCCCAGAGCACTCACCAGAGAGTTACCTCGATGGTCGTGCTGGTTTTTAAGAGCGTGCAGGTTCTGATGATGGCCGGTCCCTCGAGGTCTCGTCGCACCCACAGATCACAGCTGAGCTGATGACGTGGGTAGAGGTCAGAGGTGCCAGGGAAGCCGGTTTCTCGTCGAGCTGGGCCGTCGGATTCCTTGAGGAAGGACTTACAGCAAACCGCAGAGTTCTTAGATGGTGCCCGCTGATGCAGGGTGACTACTCCTTAGCCACAAGGGAGAAATCTTGAGAAGAGTCTTGAAGTCCAGCACGGACAACGGACTAAAGGGCATGCTGACCACGAGGCCGCTCATTCTCTCAAATGGCCACCGTAATACACAAAATGGCGTTTTCGAGTATAGTCAAGTTAAGGGGAAAAACGTGTAGCACAGCTAAGCGCTAACTCGGCCATTGTCAAATTACGACAGACGACCCTTTTAGTGTTTAGCTGAAGCTACCTCATAGTGGACGTAGTCGGGATGTTTATCTTCAATATCAATTAGCATTATTTGAGCTACTTCTTTATGAATCATCATTTCGTTTTGAGCAAGAGCTCGTCTTGATGGTATGCAAGCCGATAAGCACATGGAACATAAAGCTGGGCCACATTGTATACATAAACATACAAGGAACAGTATCCCAACAATGATACATAAAATCGTCAGCAGTTTCCAACCCCAAGTGGTAAGCATTGACCAGAACCACCCTGAAAGAGTCCAAGTTCCATTGTCCGGGTGTATTTCAGCTGCTATTTTGTGCAATTTTGAAATAGCATCATAAACAGAGGGCAAATTATCTGGTATGTACACACAGCAGCTACTTCCGATGATTCTACATGCCCCCCCACGGTCAGCTAGAACCACATCTAGGACCATACAGTTCTGGAGCGTAACAATCCTAGAAATGTGGAGTTCTTCTGTTATGTTCTCCAATGCAATAGCAGTATCATTGGCTACAGCCTCAACAACACGGGTCAGCCGACGAGTTTTCCGGCTATTCAATGCAGCCCCCACAAAGGAAAACAATCCCAAATTAAAGTCCACATATTTCTGCAAGGCAGTATCAGTCTGATCGATGTCATGTAAAATCACGGCACGCTTAACACGATTTAGTACAAAGTCGTGGTAAAGGATGTAGTCATTATGGTACATTGGAGGGGCAATGAATACAGGGGGCAACACAAACGATACATAACATGTACCTAACCATCCTAAAGGGAGCTGATGGTAACCTTTATTGCCACAAATAAAGTACGTATTTCGGGATGCCACAAATGATATACCGTTTGGACTGTCAAATGTAAGTGTAGTGTTACATTCACTTTTCCCCACCGGGATCGTGCCTTTATTACGAATGCAAAGATCTGCTTTAGTAGCGATGACATTAATAACATGTGTACTGGACATATTAATGTTCCTTTGATTGCTGTAAACACGAGGTGCAGTCACATTGTCGGGGCGGTACTCTTCCCATTCAAATCGAGTACCCTCAGCTCGTGGATACCCATCTCGGTCATGGTAGCAAACTTTGTTCAAACGGAAGAGCACCCCCCCCCTTCGTTGGCCATTGTAAAGTAAAAAGAAGAGTGTACCAGGCGTTGCAGGAACCATTATGCGAAGATGTGAGTGGAATGAGTGGAGTGCCCCCTTTCTTCTGATGCCCAGGCAACATCCCACACACCCAACAGTTTGAAGTGTTCGTCATATTGTGAGTATGATGCAAAATCTGAATGAAGCTATTGTTCAAATAAGTCTTTTGATGCCGTTCTTCATGGTAAGGCAAAGTGAAATGAAAATGTTCAGATGGAGCCGGGGTAGTCGGCAGCAAATGTTCACGTACAGGCACCACAAGTTCCACTACCCAGGCTATTACTGCTATCACCACAATTGTCAAGACAAACAGGATGGCACCAAGTATTCTTTTGTCTCGTGATGCAGAAGACGCCATAGTTCAAAAAGTTCACAATGTCTCAAATGTATACCTTAAAAAAAAAAAACGGTGCTGAGCTCCGAGGTAGCCGTTGTTTTCTTCTCCGGGGTCAAGACGGGTGTCGCTACTCTTGGCAGAACTGACCCCCCCCCCTTGAGATTCCTGGCTTCCGTTTCACAAACCCCAGAGCGGTAACCAACCAGTCTCGAAAACCAAAAAAAATCTTCTCCTTATCGTGGCCGCAGATCGTAACGCTGTCGTCCAGAAACAGTGTAGTCCGGGAAGGCTCCCTCGACTTCGGCCGATGTCACAGCTGGGCTCTTTTCTTTATCCAGAATCTCCTTGTAGTCAGTCAGCACGGCAGGATTCACCAAATCCGGAGAAACACAACGGCAGTGAGTTGAGTGCACCCACCGCTTTCTGTTGGTCACTCGTACAGCTGTTCGAGTAGCCAGGAGGACCTGCTCGGGGCCACGCCACCTCGGTTCCAAGCTGTTCGCCCTCTCAAACGATCTGACCATTACAAAATCCCCAGGACGGAGATTATGAGCCTCTCCAGTAGAATTGTCAGGGAGCGCTTCTCGAACCTGTTGATGAATAGAAAGCAAATCATTTGTTAATCGTGCCAAATAGTCATTCATCATTATACAAGGCACATCATGTATCAATCGCGGCTTAGGCACTCCCAATATATTCATAGGCCTCCCAAACACCACTTCATACGGTGTGAGGCCAGTTTGAGAGTGGGGCACAGATCTAAGAGAGAGCAGTGCTAGCGGTAAGGCATCCGGCCACTTCAATGACGTGGACGCCACAATCTTAGCCAGTTTCAGCTTCAACGTAGCATTGTACCGCTCGACAAGACCTGCTGACTGAGGGTGGAACACAGCATGAAACTTCTGCTGGATCCCTAACCCCTTCAGCACATACTCCACAATCTTCCCAACAAAATGAGGCCCATTATCGCTCCACAAAAATTTGCAAACTCCGAAGCGAGGAAAGTGCTCCTTGAGCAACACCTTAGCTGTTGTTAAAGCTGTATTATCTTTCGTGGGGAAGGCCTCAACCCATTTGCTAAAAGCGCACACCACCACTAAGACATACTTAAGGTTATTGCAGCGCTCAAGCTGGATGTAATCCATTTGGAGTACCTCAAACGGTGCAGATGGTGGAACGAACCCTCCTTTCGGAGTATGGGTCCCTTTCGCAGGATTGTGTTGTAAACATATCAGACAGGTCTGCACTACCCTCTTGGCTGTATTGGCAATCTCGGGATGCTCCCAAACTCGTGATAACAATCGAGTGATCGCAAGAGCTCCCACATGTGCAAATCCGTGAGTTATCTGAACCATCGCTTGCAAGTAAGCTGCAGGCAATTTCCATTTCTCCATGTCTTTGCTTCTCCAACAACCCTCATCATCTAGCACCCCATCTGCTGCCCATGCCGCAAGTTCTGCTTCAGTCGCTGATTTTTGGATATCTAGTATCTCCGCTCTAGCATCGTACCATCGCTCAGCTTGTGATTTTGTTACGTACATGGGGGATTCAGTTCGGGACATAGCTGTTTGTCTCGCTATGCTGTCTGCAAAAGCATTTCCTTGACCCACTTTATCAGTGAACTTTTTATGGGCACTGCATTTAATGATCGCTACTTTCTTTGGACAAAGCAACGTGTTTAGGAGATCACGCACCAGTTCTCCGTGCATAATGTGTACTCCATGAGAAGTTAAAAACCCACGTTCTCTCCAGAGTAGCCCGAAGTCATGTGCTACTCTGAAGGCGTACCGGCTGTCTGTGTATATGTTCACACATAGGCCAGCACTCAATTCACAGGCTCCCGTCAAAGCTATCAGCTCTGCTGCCTGAGCTGATCTTTGTGGTATTCGTGCTGTTTCTACCACTGTCTTAAGTGTCGTGATCGCATATGCTGCGGAAGTCGTGCCATCTGGCAGCCTCAAACACGATCCATCAACCCACAGTTCCCCATCCACATCTGGAAGTGGCATATCCTGTAGGTCAACACGACCCTTTGTCTGTTCCTCGGTCAGGAAAACACAATCATGATGTTTTTCTTCCTGACCCTCCTCAACCGGATAGGGCAATAAAGTGGCAGGGTTCAGGGTAGCACATCTTTTTAGTGTGATATGTGGCGCCAAAAGTGTAAGCTCATATCCTGTTAAACGTGCACTGGTGAGATATTGGGTCTTTGTTTGATTTAACAGGGCATCTACTGCATGGGGAACTAACACCAACAGTTTGTGCGATAACACTATTCCCTCACTCTGCCGTATAGCTACTGCTGTTGCCGCAACTGCTCGAAAACACCCAGGTAATCCTCGTGCTACAGGATCGAGAATAGCTGAAAAATATGCGCATGGCCTCTGCTTATCCCCGTGTGCTTGCACTAACACTGATAACGCGCACCCATCTTTCTCGTGCACGTACAATGTGAAAATCTTTGAATAGTCTGGTGTACCTAACACGGGTGCAGAGCAAAGGACCTGTCTCAATTGTTCGAAAGCATTTTGACATTCATCTGTCCATTCAAGGGGCATAGGTGTAGTTTTGGACAGCAACGCTAACAAAGGTTTGATAATATGTGAAAACCCCATGATCCACTGTCTACAAAAGGACGTTAATCCTATGAAGGCACGTACATCTCTCTGTGTGCGGGGGACCGGTGTATCTAAAATCGCCTGAATTCGATCTGATGTTAATGCACGCCCCTCCTTAGACAAAAGATGACCGAGGTAGGTCACCTTGGGTCTACAGTATTGGAGCTTTTTCTTCGAAACTTTGTGATTGTTCTGAGCCAGAAAGGAAAGTAAAGCAAGCGTACTCTCCTCGCATTGTGCATAAGTGTCAGCAGCTAACAAAAGGTCATCGACATACTGAATAAGGGCAACTCCAGATTGCAATTGAAAGGAATCAAGCTGTCTCTTTAAAGCCTGGCTGTAGATACTCGGACTTTCAGTGTAACTTTGAGGAACACGACAAAATCTATACGATTTATTATTTAACGTAAAACCAAACAAGTATCTGCTATCGGGTTGGATGGGAATGGAAAAGAACGCATTTTTCAGGTCGATGACACTAAAGGTCGTCGCCGTTGGGGGGACCAATTTAAGCAATGTCGTGATATCAGACACCACCGGGTATTGCGGAATGACAATTTTGTTAATTTCTCTCAAATCAATAATAAATCGATAGACCTTGTCGTCAGTATCTTTCTTAAGGATTGGAAGAATAGGGCTATTGCAAACATTATAGGGGACTTCCTCCACTACCCCTGCAATGATCAGATCTTGGACAATGTGTGTCAAAGCAATTTCACCTTCCCTGAAGATCTTATACTGTGGTACACGCGGCAAAAGCACTCCCTCCTTTACAGTAATGCGAATAGGTGGAATAAGCATCTGTCCCACATCCGTATCTGAGGTCGCCCACAACGTGTGAGGGAGAGAAGCTAATGCTGCACATTCTTGTATAGTACAAAACCTGTCTGAATCTGGATAATTATCATTCAAAATAACTCGCACTCCCTCCGGAGCACAACGTATCGTCGCTCGAAAATATTTGAGCAAATCAATGCCCAGAATATTGTCTGGGGTATAAGGTGACAACAAAAATTGGCCAAAACCGAAAAATTTATCAAGACAAAGTGCAAGAGGCTTCGATAATGGGCTAGGAGTGGGTGTGCCATCAAACCCTATACATGTTATCATGTCGCCAGACAGGGAAGCCCTCGGAACCAAGTTTTTAGACAAAGCGCTACGAGTAGCTCCTGTGTCGACTAGAAACTGATCAGTAGAACCCAGGATGCCCGCTGATACATATGGACCACTCTGATCTACTGGCACTTCAACTGATTCCGTACCCCATCCTACGCAATCCTATGCATGTACGTAATCCTGATGCTCCACATTCTCGCCCTCCGATATCTGGTACTGGTTCCGTCTATCAAAAGTATTACGCTCATCCTGGCCACGGCCCCTCTCTTCAAACCTACTACGATCACCTCCGCTGCCTCTCGCCCCCGAATAACTTCCCCTCGACCGTCCACCTCCACGACCACGCTGACTACGCCGCTCACGAAGTACCGGACAATCATCAGCCCAATGCCCAAACTCCTTACAATAGGCACATTTATCCTCCGCTATATCCGTACGCCCGTACGACGCATTACCCCCTCCTCGTCTGCCTCTATCATTCCCTCTAGATTGCGTTCCACGAACCTGTTCCAACATCACCTTTGTTTTCAATTCCTTCGCTTTCTTATCAATACTTTCTTTAGCCTCCAATTCCTGCCGCTCATAATACTGAGCCATAGTTAACAAAGATGCAGGGGTCGCCGTGGCCCAGGAACTTTCACTCGACTTTAATCTTTTTGCAATCTCCGGTAGGAGATTAGCCACGTACTTATCTACAAACAAATGCCTACCCGTATCGTCTGTTAACGATTGACCACTGTAATCATGAAATGCCTCTTCGAAACGTGTAAAGAAATCTGACACTGTTTCATCTGACTTTTGTTTGCACGAAGCTAACATGGTCCAATCTATCTTTTTAGAAGGAACAAGCGTTTTTAGTTTAGTTAAGATAGCCGCTGGAAGGTCTAGAATCAAGTCACATGGCTTACATGCAGGCTCCCTGTCTAAATCGGCCTGGTTTATCTCTTTCCACGTTCCCCCAAGCAGTGTTTCATCATTATTTTTACTAATCAATCTCCACATATCAGGCGGAAGAATTAACCCAAAAAATAAATCTATATCAACAAGAGTCATGACACAGGACGAAATAGCCCCTTCCACCCCTTCATAAAATGCTGCTGGATTTTTCCGAAGATCAGGCAAAGAATTTTTAATCGCCATAACATCTGCTCTATTGCAAGGCGTATACACCCAATTATATATAAAATACCCCTTTGCATCCTTCGACATTTTATCCTCCTCTGTACCCTCCCCCTTAGGGGGAACGTACAGAGGTGCGGCTTCACGCATAGGCATAACATGCACGTTAGAATTCTTATCTGAACCCCGGAGAGAACACTCCTTAGACCGCTCAGCGGACTCCGGCCCGGACTCCTTATTCTTTTTCCGCTCGTCCCGTAATCTGGACGTCTCATCCCGCAGCTGGATCAGTTGCTTGAAAAATGTATCAACATCTGCAAGAACAAATATACCTTTATCTAAGTCCTCACGAGAAACCGACACAGCCTTAGGTTCTAACGTATCCGAAAATTTACGAAATGTAGTAACAACTTCATCAGCCAAAGTAGCCAAAAAATACATCAATTCTCGCTCTGTCCATTTACCCCTCTCGGCAACAACTTCAGACATAGTTACAAAATTTGTATTCAATTTACGAGCCCAACTACGCAATTCCGCGCTTCTCTCCGCAGTTAACCTGACATAGGACTTGTCCCCTTTTCCCGGCTTATCCTGTCCTTCATCACCAGACTCTGGATTCGGAGCCGTAGGAGAAACGTACGGAGGCGGTGATCGATCTAATAAGGAAAAATCATCAGTTTCATTAGAAAGGACAGGATAGAGCGGTCGCCGAATAGGAAATTGACCGGTCGTTTGCAAATTTCGTTCCCGTTCCTCCCTTTCTTTCTTTTCCTGTGCCTCCTTTTCCTCGAGCTGTAAAGCCTTATCTCGAGCAGCCTTACGCTGCTCTTTGTCCGCCAAGGCAATTTCACGTTTCATACGTTCACGCACCGCTTTCTCCCACATTCGTACACAATCAAACATATTCTGTCTAGACCTGCGCTGAAACAAACATTGCTCCACAAACTGAACCTTTCGTAAATCAAACGACCCATGTAGTGGCCATTGCAATTCAGGATCAGTTTTAGTGTATTTATGCCATAATATCCTGTACATTATAGGGGGAAGGCCAAATTTTATGTACATTTCACGATTTGGGGTTCCTTCTGGGGGAGCCGGCTGTGATTCCGCTAACCTAATTGAGGTACCATTTCCAAGACAGCACATCCCTCGGAGTGTGCTTAAAACAGGCATGTTCGAAAAGTATCACGAAAGCGTGATACCGTATAAACTGGCACTTACAGTACTTCACACAAATGTGCCGCTCAGAGGAAAAAAACAAAATCAGAGAAACATCTCTACATGCCTGCCTATGTGAAGTGCACTACACATATGATTCAAAGGTCACAAAGTCACAAATGTTAGCTAACTCAAATCATAGACACAAGTCATAGAACTTCGGCAAGCGTCCGAAGACTACCTTACCGATCGCAAATCATAAAACTTCAGTAAGCGTCCGTAGACTACCTTACCGATCACAAATCTTACCCAATTTCAAATATCCAGGTTCCAACTGCCAAGGTCTTTAATCGAATCAGCCAAACGGCACTTATCCAGCAACGCAGACGATCAAGAACTCAGTCGGAGACCGGCGCCACCTGGAAGGTCAGATCGGAAGGAAGGGAAGAAACACCGTGGGTGCCAAGACTCGGGTCACTCGGTGGCAGCGTACGCGTCCATGGCGAGTTTCCAAACCTTCGTCACGACCTCTCCTTCGGGCATCCGAGTCGCCGATGAGTCCCTTCGTGGTCGCCAATTTGTGGTATCGGGTTCCCAAGGCCTACATGCTCCGTAGATAACCCACTTACACTGAAAGAACTGTTGGCACGGAAACTGAAAAGTACAAAGAACACGTTTATTAAGACCCCATGGGGTGGTGGTACATTCCTACAGCACCCTTCGGCAATGCAAGAAGTATCACACCGAACGTTGGTGTGAGTCCCTCTTTTATACAATTTACAAGCAATAAAAAGATAGGCGGCACAAGGTTACAGAGTTTATGTACATATATGGTCATTTTTGGAACACAGCCAACTCATGGGAGGGGTTACAACCCCACTGGTCAATTTGGCGGCACATTCCTGAGGGGTGACTGGTCAGTTGGAACTGCGCATGTGCGGGCTTGACCGTAGCTAAAAATAGCCTGTTGCTGGGCAGAGTCGAGTGGTCAGTAGCACGGACAACGGACTAAAGGGCATGCTGACCACGAGGCCGCTCATTCTCTAAAATGGCCTCCGTAATACACAAAATGGCGTTTTCGAGTATAGTCAAGTTAAGGGGAAAAACGTGTAGCACAGCTAAGCGCTAACTCGGCCATTGTCAAATTACGACATAAGGTGTGGCAAGGAGGGTGCCCTGTCGAATAGGTTCCCCGTTGACAGGGGGGTAAGGCAGGGTTGTGTGCTTGCCTCTACGTCAACGGGGTTATCCCTCATCTTAATGGGGTGGACAATTCTGATGCTCCCAAGCTGGCGGGATCCCGAGTGCCGGCGATCATGTTCGCCGACGACACCTTACTGCTATCAAAGTCTACGATGGGTATCCAGCGAGTACTCAATGGTTTTGTGGGTTTTTGTGGGGAACACGGTCTAGAAATGAACACCTGAAAGACCAAATTTATGGTGTTTAATCCCCCCCCAAAATTTCGCTTCACCCCTAATATTGGACAAAGCAAACTGGAAAGGGTGAGATCTTTTGAGTACCTAGGAATTATCCTAAATGAGAGAATGACCTGGTGTACCCACCAAGAGAAAGCACTCCTCAAACTGACTCAGTACTCGGGCGGTATCATGAAGCTCCTGTGCAATAACAAGTCATCTATCCGGCCTGTTGGCCCACCTTCGCAGATCTATAGGGCACAGGCAAGGGGGGCTGCCATGTACGGGTGTGAGCTCTGGGGCCATGCAGCCTCTCAGGACTTGCTGAAAGAGGAGAACAGGTTTATTCGGAGGATTGTAGCCCTTCCCCCCAGTACCCCCTTGTACCCCTAAGGATGGATCTTGGAATGCGACCCCTTGATGAAGAACTGTCCTTTCGACCGATAGCATACTGGCGTAGGATATGATCAGTCCCGGAACTGATCAGTTATAGACAAGGTCTTCAGGAGGGGCTTGCATTTCCCAACGCGGGGGAAATTAAATGGCTGAAATTTATTAAAACTGAGCTGGAGGGTCTGGGCCTTCCGAAACTGTGGTCCGACCCTCAATCCACCTGCCCACTTTTCCCCAAAAAGCTATTGGCAAAGGTTTATCATGATAGCAAATTATTGGCATTGCACTGTCACCAAAATCATGGGTCATTAACAGAGACATTTTTACGGACTAAGGACAATTATATCTTTGAGCCAGTGTTAGACAACCTATATCCCTCCTTGCTTAGGAAACTCTACTTACAATGGAGACATGGGTCCCTCCCACTCCGTGTATTTACAAGCAAGTGGAGTGAACATGTAAATAGAGTATGTCCAGCTTGCAAATTGGCTGATGAGTCTGAGCTTCATATAATCTTTTTTTGCCCAGTATATCATGAGATACGCAAGAAATGGATCATCCCTTTATGTAGAAACCTGGGTTTTGTCGAGTGTCTGGCTGCTTTTAGAGTCCTTAAAACAGACCTGTCGAACCATATTGTATTCACAGTAGCTAAGTACCTAGGTGCCGTGTGGCCTTTGAGGAGTAAATGTATCAAGGCCGTTTAGTGACTACAATATACCATAATGTGATGAAATTATGTGTAATGGACTGAATGTATTTGCTAACTATAATTACTTTTAACTGTTTTTATGGAATGTTATAATGTCTTTTATGGTGAAACATTTTACCGAAATAAAGAATAAAGAAAAGAAGATTATAAGGTTGTGTATGTTTACACGTGTCTGTAAATGTGTTGTTGCTAACATGTCTTTTTGTACTGAACACAAAATTTCAGTGTGTTTTTGAGTCCATGAGTAGTTTTGAAATCAGGTTTGGTTAATTTGTAGAGAGGCCTAACCCTTTCTGGGTAGTTTAGAATGTAAGTACTTCCGAAATTTAGGAAACCTAGAATTGACTGTAAGTTTTTCAGCCTTTTTGGAGGTTGTACACCGCACACTTTTCTTGATAACTCGTATCCTAAAAAAAGGACGTTGAGGTGGGCAATTCTTGATTTTTTAAAGTTGAATTTGTACCCTTCAGAGGCGAATCCAAGTATATTGATATTCACTCTGTTCAAGCGCCTGTCCAAGTCATCGTCTGTTAGATAGATGTCATCAACATAAGATAATGCCTCATCATCATACATTTGTAGTAACTCTGTTACTCTAGCTGAAAATAACACCGGACTATTCTTGAATCCCTGGGAGAGATGACACAAGTGACGTTGTGTCCCCATAATTGAGAAAGCGGTCAAGTACCTGCTTCCAGGTACAATGTTTTGACAGAAGAAACCGTTAGAAATATCTAATGCGGTTTTATATTGTTTACGCACAATGTTATTCATTAGTGCTGCACTGTGTGCATTTTGTACTGCAAAGGTTTTGCAACAAGAGTTTAAATGTCTGTAATCGAAAACTAGACGATATGTATTGTCTGGTTTGGAGACAGGAAACAAAGGATTGTTCATTTATAAGGTGCATGTTTGAATCACTCCTTGGTATTCAAGTTGATCTAATATCTCCCTGACCTGTTTTTTAGCTTCTTGCTTTACTGGAAAATGCCTTTGTGCATTTGGTTGGGTTTCTAACTGGATTTTATGGTGAGGGGAATCCTCATCCCATCCTACATGACTTTTATATAATGCTGAAGCCTGGGCTACAGCCCATTTTCTGGCATAGGTGTATTTTAAGTAAATTGGAATATGATTGGAGAAGGCTGGCATAATGATGCCTCGCCATGTGGGCATTCCCTGACACATTTTGATGGCCAGTCTTTTTCAGCTAGAAGAATGTCATAACCCTTAGAGAGCTTTTGCCAAAAGAGAGCTCTTATTTTCCTAGTTATGTCCTTCTCCATCCGGAGCGTTACTTCATATAACTCGTGGTGTACACTAACCCTGGTATCAGCTGTTTCAACTTGGATGTACTTATTCAAGTCCACTGTGTCCTGATGATCCTTCAAGATCTTGCGAGCTATGGTGACTTCTGCTGCACTGTCCAGCATTGTCTGGGTCCACTCCCTATTCTTCAGTTGTGTCCCCAAGATCCTCAGCATGTCTGATTTTTAGACCTGCTACCTTCTTCTTGGTGAATTGAGCTTTCTGTTTTTTTGGAACGTATTGATCATCTTTGGACTTCATGCATTCTTCCTTGAGTTCTGACCGTCCTCTTCTTTCTGATTTCTGTGAGGAAGTCTGAAAGGTACAAGAGGAACGTGTATCAGTATCTTGATATCTATCAGGTTTTTTTAAATTATCCCTGCTCCTTGGGTTACACCTCTTTTCAGAGGGCTTCTTTTGAGGAGACTTTCCTCTGGACTGAGAACGCTTCTCTTTAGAAGATTGTTTAGTGTTCTCACACTTATTTTTAGGAACAGTGAGAGTGTTTATATTAAAGACCTTTTCAGTACTTTCAGTTTGTTGGGGTTTAACTGGTTTCGCACCCAAACTATCTCTACCTAGTTCCTAATATGATTTTTCAATTATTCTGGCCAGTTCATATGGTTGCTAAGTTACATCAAATTTGCTTACTTTTTGGGGGAACGCCACGGTTGCTGCCTCACCTTTAATATTAGCTAATATTATAGCTGAGACCTGTTTGAAATCTCTCAGTAATTTCATACCCAGATTGAAGGCAAGCTCTGCCCCGTATTCATTTTGAATCTGTTTCAGGACATCTGGTATAACCGCCATCGACTGAACACCCTGTGTTTTTGTGTAGATTGCAGCAAAGACTGTACCCAAGTGTCACAGTCCTCCAGATGTGGTGCGACCCCCATTGGTAAACAGTTTGTTCTAATTCTGTGTTTCTCATGTGGGGGAGTATTGGGAAATATTGCCTCAATTTGAGCTATCTAGAATGGAATTTGTTCCCTTTCTTTGCGCGAGCAATTTACCAATGACTGATTGTATAGTCTGTGGTGTGATTTTATCTGTGTTCCCCTGATAAGGGGTTTGTTGTGGAATCCTTATAAGAGGTTGGACTGTTAGAGTCCGCATGACATATTGAACCAATTGTCTATGTATTTTGATTAGTTGTTTTAGTTGAACTGATAGTTCCGCACCCGTCATTTCTTCAATGGCAAGGTATGGTGTATAGCTGGCGAGTACCGGTCATGTTGCTCCTGGTCTACCTAATGGACCGAGCCTGGTAATGTGATTTTGATGTTGTAGGGCGCCTTTAAACCAGAGTGCATGCTCTTGGTAAGTTAGTGGAATTTTAACATCCTCGAAAGGAGTGTATTCCGTTTGAGGTTCCTCTTCTTTGTAGAAGTGAAACACATGTGTTACTGAATTTGCTTCAGGTAAGAAATTCCATGAATAGAATACCTCTGTTGATATTCACGTGCCTCTACGCCAAAAATTACCCTACCATCTCTTGGTGATAGGCCATTTGTTATAAGCTTTATAGTGATGGTTTTCCTTAAGTTTTCCGGGATGATTATAGCATCCGGGTCGTCTTGTTGGAAACTTGTGATGTCTAAGCCCGGTTGGGCTGTGGTTGCTGCAGCTCCACTGTTCTCGGTGCTGTTGCATTTATTCGACATTGTTTAATGAAAGTTGGAGAGCAATTTTCAAGGAAATAAAGATAAGGTGCACAATATTTTGGAACACTGTGTCCTTCAACGTTGAACAAACCAAAAACGAATACATAGTATTTTCGTCCTACTCTGTTATGGCGGATATTTTATACTTTTACCCACTCCAGACTTCTATTGGAGTATTTTAAGGGAAAAAGGGGTCTCTGTGAAAAGCACGACTGAGTTACTCTAGTATCTAGCGTTGAATTAGTGCCTTACCAAATGTTGGGCACCATGTAGTGTAGTTCCTATGTTGCCAATAGGCTCTGCACATTGGAATATTATATCCTATTGATTTGACGTAGGACTTATGTCTACTAGGTCTCTATCAAATATATTAGACTTAATCGTGAGTACCCTTAAGTTTCTGAATTTCCATGGGCACCGCAGTATGATTTGATTCCGGAGACTATGGTCGGAATAAGACCTTTAATTGAGTGCATGATTGCACAAGGCATTCTGAAGGAGATAAGAGGGATCCCCTGTTATTAACCTATTATGCGGTTGTGGAAATTCCGTGGTAAATATACAATTGTCTAAGACCTCCGAAAGGCTAATGCAATTGTAATTCCATGTTGTCCTGTGGTACTGAATCCAGCTGTAATTTTGTTCCAAATACCTTGTGAAGCAGAATGGTTTACAGTCATTGACCTATGCCAGGCATTCTTTTTGATACTCCTACATGGTGAAAGCCAATTTTTACTTGCTTTCTTACTTGAAAACCGTGTGTTAACGTGGTGCATCCAGCAAGGGAATACTGAAAGTCCATCCATTTTCAATCAGATTTTGAAAAATAATTTTGAGAGTCTGGTACTGACACAGAATTCAGTTCTTGTTCAGTACATAGATGATCTTCTGGTGGCCTCAGAAATGGAGGATGCTTTTACAGTAGATACAGTGGCTTTGCTGAATCATCTGGCAGAGAATGGACACAAGGTGTCCCCAAATACCCTTCAGTACTGTTTGCCTGAGGTCCAGTATCTGAGTCATCGGATTGAGAAGGGAAAGAGGAAGGTGTCACCGGATCACATTGAGGCGATCTTATAAATGGGTACTCCTAAGATGCAAAAAGAAGTCAAAATTTGTTTGGGAATTGTAAATTGTAAATTGTAAATTGTAAATTGTTGTGTCTTGTAAAGCGCACTGCTACCCGGAGGCCTCGTAGCGCTATAGACCGCTGGGGAACCCGTCCTGGCTTTCCCTGTGAGATAGTCCCTCCTGGGGGTCTCCAAGGTGAAACCAGGCATCCCCGGCGTTTGTGTGGGGCCGTTGTGGAGATGAGGCAAGCTAATGCCCAGAGTTGCCGAGTGTGCTCCCTGGTCGGAGTAGGCACCAATGCGAGAATTATCAGTCCGCTGATCCTGGTCCAAGACCCTGCCGCGTCGGGAATCGAACCCTGGTCCCGGGCCGTTCTCTGCACTCGGGTCTGCCGCCTCTAACCAGTGAGCCACACCTCTCCAAATACCTGAATAGTCAGCTACTGTCAACAGTAGATTCCCAATTTTTCCCTCAAAATACCTGAAGAGTAAGAGAGTGAAAACCATGGAGGGAGAAAGACTGTACTCATTGTTGGCACAAAGAGCTGGGAGGAATTGACAGTGCCATACTGTTACAAGAAGCCCTTACAGTACCGTTTATATAGACCTGTGGTCTCGGTATATAATCCAAATATAGGGAAAGCTGGGGTCAACAGCAGACAGGAATGGGAGAAGAAACTATATCTGGAAGAAGTATTACAATGGGAGGAACAGGTGTATCCTTGGTGCCTGTGGGAGCTAGTACACAACTGCTAGTGACAGCAGACCCTTCAAGGGTGTGGGACAGGTCTGAAAAAAAAGATAGGGTACACCGGCAAACTCTAAGTCAGAAATAAAAATATGTGTTCCTCTAGTGAACAGAACTATGGGAAGGACACCAGTGAAGGGAACGAGGCAAGAGGTACATGGAACGCAATCTGGTTTCCAAACTGTAGGGTTGGAAAGTCGGTGAAAGAGTCAGAGTTGTGAGAGGGAAGGGCAATGTCATGTGACAAATCAGGGAACACTTAAGGTTACAATGAAGGCAAAACTGCAGGATGTAATGAAATTGAAGGCAGAGGTAGATGAGGTAATTGATGGGAACTTGCCATTTGGAAGGATATATCTTTACAATCAAGATAAACTATTATTTGTGGTGACGGATGTCACTCGGAAGGCAAAGCAAGCTCACAAGACATTAGTCCAATTGCCATGGAAGTACGATGTGGATTTGATGAAAACTATAATGTTACAGGGAAATCACAGGTTAAACTACACTGATCAGGAATTGGGAGAGAAGATAATAGTAGAGTTGAAGGCACACATTTGTGAATTAATCATAGGAATGTGCACATGGAAAGAGTTGGATAGATGGGAAGAGAGGTGGTCCAAGAAAAAGAGTGCCAAGAAAGGAATAGGAGCCACTCCGCCTCCTGGAGGGGGATTGGAGAGAGTAGGAAATTACCCGTTGTGAGAGGTGACAAATGGAGGGTATGTGCATGTGCCTTGGAGCAGGGGTGATTTGGCCTCTTTCACAAATGATTTCCCTCACCTGAGGGAAAAACCTGCTGAATGGTATAAGCAAGTTGACCGTTTTTTCAAATCTTAGAAGGTATTATGGATAGATTTGAACACCATGTTTGATATTGTGGTCCAAGAGGATCTCTGGATGGCGTGCAAAATTCCAATTGAGTCGCCACTGTAGAACCAGAAAGAGACCTTGTAACCCATGGCCATTCGCCTGATGTGATAGAAAAATATGAACCAGTGATTACATGGCTCCATTCTAAAGTTGCCCCACAAAGTATTGATTGGCTTAAGATTGATCGAACTACCCTTGAGCCTAAGGGTGCATGATCATTATGAGAGACTCCTACTAGCCTTCAAACACCATAGTGGGCTGTATGACCTGGAACAGAAAGGCATGGGACAGTTTGTTTCAAAATATGTGTTGGGATTAGAGTCTGAGATTAATTTAATGATCCAGCAACATTTGATCTGTTGACAGAACAAGTCGGTGGATGAGATTCTGCGTTATGCTAAGTACTGTAGCGATGAAATGGAGTCCAAGCATAAAAAAATGAAGGTAGGTTGATGGTACAGTAGAGGAATGCAGAGAGTCCAGACCTACCACAGGGAAAAGGAGGTACAATGGGTCCAAGACATGGGAGCGGTCGAGGAGTGAACCAAAATGCATTAGCTCCTCCAGGACAAGGGAGAGGAAGAGGAATAGATCTTGCTACCGGAGTGGAGTGGGTTAGCCAGAGGAGGAATACTACCTGTCATTATTGCCACAAGATCGGGCATTAGAAGTGCAATTGTCATCTAAACCCAGCTAATCAGATATAATATATGAGGAAAATGTGCAAGTGTGTGATGGTTTGAACATTGCGACTCGACCGAGGTCCATGTATGGGGGAGGTCTAGACCAGTCGATATAGGTACCTCAACCTCCGAGAGTTCCCCAAGGCAATCTTGTGCACCAACAGATGTTTTTCATTGAAACATTAGACAGTGAAGACAGTGTTCAAAGGAAAAAAAAGATTATAATCTTGGGGTAGCCTTGGAAGTAGACCAGAGTGGACCATTTGTGGAGACAGATATTAACAGTCATCCCATTACATTCTTGATTGATACCGGCACTGCCCGCTCTACTGTAAGGTCAGCAGTGGTTCCCAACCTTCCCCTCTCGGGACAATCGATCCAAGTTGTAGAGGTTACTAATCAGAAAATGACCTATCCACTGACAGATGAGTTGCCTGTGAAAATAGGAACATTTCAGGATCAACACCAGTTCCTGGTATGTGACTCATGTCCAGTATGTCTACCAGGACGTGATCTTTTGTGTAAGCTAAATTGCACCACCTATTGTACTCCGAAGGGGTAGAATTACAGACATATGAGGATGATGCTGCCTTCAAATTGGCAAGTCAAAACTTGGGTGCAAAGGTTTTAATTGTCCTAACCACAGAAGAGTTACCATTTGATTTGAGGGATTCAGTCTCTCCTGAGGTGTGAGATGTTACTGGGGCAGAAATAGGTCTGATTCGAGGAGTTGAGCCAGTTAAGGTATAGGTTAAGCCAAATGCTGAATTTCCAACGGCGCAGCAGTATGATTCGACTCCGGAGACTATGGCCAGAATAAGCCCTTTAATTGAGTCCATGATTGCACAAGGCTTTCTGAAGGAGATAAAAGGGATCCCCTGTTATTAACCTATTATGGGGTTGTGGAAATTCCATAGTAAATATAGAATTGTCCAAGACCTTCGAAAGGCTAATGAGATTGCGATTAAATTGCTGTCCTGTGGTACCAAATCCAGCGGTAATTTTGTTCCAAATACCTTGTAAGGCAAAATGGTTTACAGTCATTGACCTATGCCAGGCATTCTTTTAGATACCCCACCATGAGGAAAGCCATTTTATATTTGCTTTCTGACTTGAAAACCGTGTGTTATCATGGTGTTGTATCCAGCAAGGGAATACTGAAAGTCCATCCATTTTCAATCAGATTTTGAAAAAGAATCTGGAGAGTCTGGTACTGACACACAATTCAGTTCTTGTTCAGTACATAGATGATCTTCTGGTGGGCTCAGAAATGGAGGATGCTTGTAGAAAAGATACAGTGTCAGATTTACAAGCCCCATGCATCACATTTACGCCACTGTTGCCTCAATTCTGTGATGCAGCGTTGTCATAAACCATGCCCCACATTGTGCCTTATTTACAATGTGACGCATCTAGGCAGATGCATCACGTTGTAAAGCCCTGCGCCACATGAAACCTGCATTAGGTTTCATGTGGGTGTTCCGGCGCAGGGTGGGCGTTCCGTCACAAGAACGCCGCGTAAAAGTGACGCAGTGAAATCCACAAGATTTCACTGAGTCACTTTTACGTCCATGCTACGTCCAAAAGCCTGCGCCTGCTTGAAGCAGGCATAAGGAGTGATGCAACATGTTAGGCATAGGGCTCCCCTGAGCATTGCTGGAGCTGCATCGCGCTTGCAACATGACTCCAGCAAAGCGCTACCCTTACGCCACAGGATGTAACACACATTGCCCTATCCTGGCGCCACAGTGCACCACATTGTAAATGCGACACATTCGTGGTGGCGCAGGGAGGGAATTGCATGTCGCATCTTTTCTGGTGCATCTCTGCTGATTTGCAGAAATGCGACATAACTCGTAAATCCGCCCCCATGTGTTGACGTGGTTTTGTATCCCGCAAGGGTATACTGTAAGTCCATCCATTATCAATCAGATTTTGAAAAAGAATCTTGAGAGTCTGGTACTGACACAGAATTCTGTTCTTGTTCAGTACATAGATGATCTTCTGGGTGCCTCCGAAATGGAGGATGCTTTAGAATAGATACAGTGGATTTGCTGAATCATTTGGCAGAGAATGGACACAAGGTGTCCCCAATAACCTTCAGTACTGTTTGCCTGAGGTCCTGTATCTGGGTAATAGGATTGAGATGGGAAAGAGGAAGGTGTCACCGGATCGCATTGAGGAGATCTTACAAATGGGTACTCCTAAGTTGCAAAAAGAAGTCCAAATGTTTTGGGGAATGGTCGACTACTGTCGACAGTGGATTCATATTTTTTCCCTCAAGGCAAAACCATTGTTAAGGTTGACATGAAAGGATGTAAGTGAACCCGTATTATGGGATAACAACTGTTTGGTTACCTTCCTGGAGCTCAGAGAGAGCCTGTGTTGTGCTCCAGCTTTGGGAATGCCTGATTACAATAAAGCGCTTTTGCTCTTTTGCCATGAGCGGTAGGGTTGCGCACTAGTTTTACTTACTCAGACCCAAGGGGGTGCCCATAAACCAGTGGCTTATTTTTCAGCTACCCTAGACCCGGTAGCTCCTGCATTGCCCGGATGTCTCGGATCCAATGCTGCACCAGATGTCAGCATTGAGAGATGTGAAAGCATTGTAATGGGTCACCCTCTTACTGTCTATGTTTCACTCTCAGTAGGATTTGTGATGATTCGAACCTTTTGACAAATAATAGGCTCACAAGCAAGTTATTTTAGCATCTGAAAATGATTCCTTGAAAAGATGTTCTATGTTGAATCCTGCAACACTGATGCCATTTCCACACATTGAAGGGGAAAATTGTGAGGAGCACGACTACATGGATGTGGCTGAACCTTCTAACAAACCAAGACCTGACATTGTTGACAAACCTTTACCCAAACCAGATCTGATCCTTTTAATTGATAGTTAATGCTTAATAGACAATGAGGGTCATTTGAGAGCAGCTTTTGCTGTTTGTACTAATTCTGGAGTTGTGGAAGCTGCTTATTTACAAGGATTATACTCCATACAAGTAGCAAAAATGATTGCCCGATAGGTGAATGTCTCATTTCCGATCAAGTCCGAGTGACTCTGTTCACTGATAGTCAGTGTGGATTTAGAGTTGTTCATGATTTCAGGCAGTTGTAGTACCAGGGGGGGGTCCTTAACGTCATCAGGATCTCCTATCAGGAATGAAGCCTATGCGTGACAACTGTTAGAGGCTTTGCAGAAGCCCAAGGAAGTGGCAGGGGCAAACTGTACAGCACATGGATGAGGGGAGGACTTAAAAGGGTAACCGCTATGCAGATGAAGTGACTCAGTTTTATGCCATTCATGCTTGTGATTTTAATGGAGAATATATAGGAGAGAGCACACAAAAGACCAAGCTCAGCATGATGTTAGCCATAGCAGATACTCGGAATGAGGATAAATGTCTGAAAGAAGAAATTTCAGAGGAAGCGGAGGCAGTATGGACTGGAGCAGGCTGTGAGAGAAGTGATAGCATTTTAGTCTCAACAGATAAAAAGGGCAGTGTTACCAAAATGTTTCTTGAGTCCTATGGCGAGACATGTTCATGGAGCGGTTCACCTTGGGAGAGATGCTATGGTGAGGGTGTTCCGACAGACATGGTACAATCCAAGGTTTTGCATGTACGCTGAGAAAATGTGTCCTAGGTGTGTGACGTGTCAACAAATTAATGCAGGAAAGAAAACTGGTTACTTTGAGTCACATTGGGAGATCGGGAGGTCCTTTTAATGGAATACAGCTGGCCTTCATTGAGATGCCAAGTTGCAGTGGGCTGAGGTATGTTTTGGTGGTGGTGTGTCTTTTCATGTTGGGTCGGGTATATCCAACCAAGAGGTGTGACAATCTTGCATTGGCAAAGCTTTTGCTTAGAGTGGTTATTCCACGGTTCAGATTTCCAACCTCATTGGAATCAGACAGAGGAACTAACATTCATAGTGAAATTATGAAGCTGTTTTGTGCCGCTTTACAAGTTGATCAGAGACTGCACCATAACTACAGGCTGGAGGCATCTTTCCTGGTGGAGCAAATTAATGGGACTATCAAGATGAGAGTGCAAAAGGTTTGCTTGTCGACGTCTTTGAATTGGCCAGATGCGCTGCCCTTGGTGCTTATGAGCTTGTGTAGCACTCCTAATAGTAGGACTGGACTTTCTCGCCACGAAATACTAATGGGGAGGGTCATGCTCTTGTCTGCAGTGGCAGCGACAGCATTGATAAGCAGCACCGATGACTTGGTTCTCGATTATTGCAAGGGACTGGCTGACGTGGTTAATTCTGCGCCTCATTAGGTCGAAGCCGGAACTGCACCCACATCAAAGGATTCCTTGCATGACCTAAGCCCGGGTGATTGGGTGCTGGTCCAAAAACACGTGAGGAAGAACTGCCTTCATGCACTGTGCCGAGGTCCATTTCAAGTGAGTCTGGTCACCAGCACTGCAGTGAAGTGCGGAGGCTTACCGAACTGGATCCATGCCTCCCACACACACAAAGTTCCAGAACCCTTGGAAGAAACAGCTCCTCTCGCTCAAGGAAATCCAGCTGTGATCGCAAGGTCGGAAGAGAGGACAAGCCAAACTGTGAGGATTCCTGTTGAGGCTGAAGGCTCACTTAGTCAAACTGAGGGGGATCAAGTTGTACAGAACCCAGGTACAGACTCTGAGAGAGACAGAATTGTTGGGGATCATATAGAGTCAGACTCAGCTGAGCAGACTGGTGTGGGGCAGGCCCTGATAGTGAGGAGGAAAACAAAAGCTGGAAGCGAGATGTGGCCGGTGAGAAAGGAAAGACTGAATTTGAGGCTTGTATCACAAACTGATCTTGCTCCAATCACTAAAACGTCTGAATCTGAGCAAAGTGACACAGAACCAAGTCAAGAAGGCTTGAGGAGATCAAAGAGAGGGAGAGTGCTGTGCCGGATGTACACTGCTCCAGAGTGGAAGTACCTGGTCACAGATGCAGGAACCAGGGGGGTCCGGCGAGCTGAGTTCAGGAATAGTGTGAAGTGGGGAAACAGCACTGACTATTGACATTGAACTGTTGGTCCCTGGAGTTGATCGCTATACAAACAGAGGTTGGTATGGAGGATTTATTTTAAAGTTTTATATTTCTGAGTAGAGCACATTAAATTGCCCTCTCACAGTTTTTTATCCTTCAAACACATGTAGTTTCATTAATAGAGGCACACATATACAATAGGCACCTAGTCAATCAGCAACATATGACTACAAACAAGATAACATGTGAAAAAGTTATATACAAAAATGATACAAACCACTAACTTTGTCAATACCCATAACAATTAATACGTGTGTCCCCCCTTTTAGTCTGGGTGATACACTTCAAGGTAGTCTAGGTTAACACATAAGGCAAAAGGGGTTTATTTTCTATCGCTCTTATTATGTCAACAAAAAAATTATTAAACCACTCTTTGTGAATGTACCACAGACTCTCCTTAATGGATGTCGACATGAACGTGTTTCAGCCTTAGATGTTCTGCTTGGCCTCTTCAGGACAAGGGCAATGGTACACAAACTAAATAAAAATAAATATACATGTATGTATTACCCACCAATAATTACCTATTATGTGTATGCAGCATGCTGGCTATCCCAGGCAGTGGCTTGTGTATTTATAGTTACCAAAGTGTCACCAGGAAAGTGCGGGAGGTGCAAGAAGTAATGTCAGATGCGTTTTAATTTAACCAGATTTTGCCTTGGCACATTGCACTTTTTGCTTGCTTTTCCTAGACAAACCAGGTGGGTGGAAACTCTTAGTTTTTGACCCTGTGATAATAGTACTCTCCAGAGCACTATGCACCTTACACTCTTTTTCACACTCTATGATGATCCGAGAAGGAGATTTTTGAGACGAATACTGAAAAATATCTCTCCATGTACATACATAGAGGGATATGAGTGTTTGCAATTATTTGCAAAATTCTACTGTTTGTTCTGAAATGATGAGTTTCATTAAAGTAGCACTAGGCATTAGGAGACGATATGGAATGTAGTAATTGAATCGGGCAGGGAAAAGAAATGTTTTTAGTCTATGGAAATTATCACTTTTTTAGCATAATTAGTGTTTTAAATTCCCAGGCGAAATGTTTCCTTTTGTTTTAGTACCAAAGATAAATATGGTCTTCTCCTCAATGTGTTTAGCACTTTATGTATAATGATATCCTAGCTTGTAACTGAACCTTACATGAATTCTTATTATTTCTTATTGTGATAAATTATTTATATCCTATTGTGATGATTTATGATAAATGTTTTAATGTTTTTATATCTGATGTTTTATAGAATGCTTTTATGGTTGTATACTAACCGAATAAAGCTTGTTTTGATTGAATCAAGCCTGAGTCGATGAGCAATAAATGCCAGTTACAATGGAGACCAAACACTAGCACCATGTGAAGTCTAAAAATTGTGTCTACATGAGAGTGCACGTGATATATATGTGTAGATATAGTGTCCCAAAGCACTTCATAATTGGAACATGCAAACTAAAAGAGTCTCCTCTGTAACTTACATAAATCTTTGCACCGGTCGTACACAATGACAGATCACGTCAGTTACGCCTCTATGTGTGTCCCACATACGAAATAAAGCCACCTAAAAAAAAAAAAAACTTTAGAAGCATTTGTAAAAAAGCCTCAGTCTGTCGAGGTTTAACTCAATCGATGTGCTTTTAATGTAGCTCAACTGTCACTCACCTCTCCTTCACAAAGGCGGACTTTCCGTTGTTCGTGCCAGGAACTTCTATATGCACCAAACTAACTCACTGTTTCCCCAAAGGAAACAAGCATTGGAAATGCAATAGGTCTCGCATTAGAAAAGTTGGAGCTATTGGTCTTGTAAATGAAAAATATTTTATTTATTTGTTGGTTTTTAAAATAGCTAAATTGATAGCTTTGTCATTTACAATGGCAATAGTTATAACTTTCGCGAATGTGACGCCTATATCATTTGGAATGCAACATGTTTTGTATTTACGTGACTTAGATGGCAGCTCTGGTCGTTAGGCCACATCTTTATAGAGCAGGAGAGTGCAGCAGGGGAGAGAAGCACAGCAATGCAATAGTTCTCGCAATAGGAAAGTTTGAGCTATTGGTATTGTAAAGGACACATTTTTTATTTATGTGCTTGTTTTGAAAATAGCCAAATTAATAGCTTTGTTATTTACAATGCCAATAGTTTTATCTTATGCAAATGTGACACCTATTGTAACACAATATGTGTTGTAGCACTGAGTGGGGTGAGGAGTGTGAGGGTGAGGAGGTGTGAGGGTGAGGATGAGTGGGTGTGTGAGTGTGTGAAGGTGAGGGTGAGTGAGGGGGTATGAGGGTGTGTGAGGGTGAGTGTGTGAGGCTGAGTGAGGGTGATAGGGTTGTGAGGGGGATGAGGGTGTGAGGGTGAGTGAGGGTGTGTGAGGATGAGGGGGTGAGGATGAGTGAGGGTGTGAGGGTGGGTGAGGGTGTGAGGGTGGGTGAGGGTGGGTGAGGGTGAGAGGATGTGAGGGTGTGTGATGGTGGAAATGCAATAGGTCTCGCAGTAGAAAAGTTTGAGCCATTAGTATTGTAAATAGCATTTTTTTTTACATAGATAAATTAATAGCTTTGGCATTTACAATGTTAATAGTTGTAACTTTTGCAAATGTGACATTTATAGCTTTTGTAATGCAATATGTGTTGCATTTCTGTTATAAGAGGTCTATTTCGCGCTATATGAAACTCTGCAAAATAAACTTCACAGTTTTTAGCATTTTGATTATGCCATTTCATGTCTAACTTGAAAGTGCAAAAGGCACGGGGTAATGTGAATTGGAATGTTACTTCTTTTTTCCTCTATTTTGGCAATGAGAGTGACTCCTTAACTCTCATTCTGTGCTTGCCGGCTGCATAGCACTTCACTCGGTAGTTTGCACAATTAAGTTCTATTACTTTTAGAAGTTTCGAGCTGCCCTGCACTTAACGTGCTATGAACCTCGCCCCCAGATTAAGGAAATTCACACAATCAGAATTATTCTGTTAATTGTTAATAGCGGTACTGCACTGTAGGCCGCAGCAGTGTTAAGGCAGTTGCTTGTATTGAGCATACTAGAAAACACTAGTTTGGGCTGTTCTTTGGTAGGTTGTGCGACAATGTGCACATTTTTTTTTTGCATTGATACCACGCCGTAGCAAAACCGCTACAGCAGGCAGCTCACCACGAGAGTAGCATCGCATGAAATCTGCGTGCTTACTTGACTCGACTTGACGCCGACTCAGCGCGGCGTTGAGGTAGGCATTGATCAGCACATCATTGAACAAATTTTAGTTGTATGCAAGACTAGTATCTGAGTGGTAGTAATTAATATTATAAAGCACCAGCTACGCTGCTAGCCTGTGTCTAAGAAAGTATCATGGCTGCGTTTTTTGTTCTGAGGCAGATTATGGTATATAAGACTTGTTTTGCAGTACGGCTGCGTTTGTAGTCAGTGCGCATTTGTACAGCACTAAGTAAATATTGACAAAGGCTATTTGAACGCTAATGAATTATAATTACCGAATAGCTTATTACTGCAAGAAAATACGTTATTTATTAGCATTTGCTATCGCACTTTGAGGTGGCAAACTTTCATCATAGACAACAGCGCTCAACTTTAAGCTCGGAAAACCTAGTTCGAGTCTGAAGAATGTTGCTAAAAAAGTGTCTTGTAATTTTGGGCAAATTACTTCATTTTCTTGCGCTTAACAAAATCAATGTGTGTCTTTGTGTAACGTAAGTAGTGCTATGTAAAGCGCTCTGAAACCCAGTTCAGTTTGAGTCTCGGTCGCGCAATATAAAACTCTGCAAAATAAACGTAGTTTCTTGTGTTAATCGCAAGCTTTAATTAGGACTTAACATGAAGTTTTTGGAAAGTTCTTTTACCATAGGCAAGAAAATACGTTATTTATTAGCATTGGCTATCGCACTTTTACGTAGTAAGCTTTCATCATAGACTAAAGCGCTTTATTTTAAGCTTAGGGAACACAGTTCAAGTCTCAGTAATGTCGCCAAAAAGCCTCATGTGATTCTGGCCAAATCGCTTATTCTACCTCTGTCTAACAAAATAAATGTGTGCCTTTATGTAACGTAACTCATTGACCAAATTTTAGTTGTATGCAAGACTACTATCCAAGTGGTATTAATTAATATTATAAAGCACCAGCTACGCTGCTAGCCTGTGTCTAAGAAAGTATCATAGCTGCGTTTTTTGTTCTGAGGCAGATTAAAGTATATAAGACTTGTTTTGCAGTACGGCTGCTTTTGTGGTCATTGCGCATTTGTACGGCACTAAGTAAATATTGACAAAGGCTAATTGAACACTAATGTATTATAATTACCGACCAACTTTCTACTGCAAGAAAATACGTTATTTATTAGCATTTGCTATCGCACTTTTACGTAGTAAGCTTTCATCATAGACTAAAGTGCTTTACTTTAAGGTTAGGGAACACAGTTCGAGTCTCAGTTATGTCGCCAAAAAGCCTCTGTGCCTAACAAAATGAATGTGTGCCCTCGTATAACGTAACTGGTGCTATGTAAAGCACTGCGATACTACGTTGAGTGCAGGTCTATTTGGCGCTATATCAACTGTGATTCTGGGCAAATCAATTAATCTCCCCGTGCCTAACAAAATGAATGTGTGCCCTTGTGTGATGCAAATTACATATGCTGCGCTAAAATTAGCAAAATAAATATGCTGAAGATACTGCATGTGACATGTATTGCGTAAAAAGCGCTCAACTTCAGCCTTGAAAAGCCAGTTTCAGTCTCAGTAATGTTGCCAAAAAGCCTCTTGTGATTCTGGGAAAATTACTTAATCTCTTCGTGCCTAACGAAATGAATGTGTATTTAACACCACCTTCCCAGTATAGAAAAATACATTATGTGAAAGCATTGGCTATCGTACTTTCAAACAGCAAGCTTTTATAAAAACTTTTACATAGAGCAGTTTTAAAGTTTAGTTCTCGCGCCGACGGCACACTTTTATAAAGACTTCACATGAAGCATCTTTAAGTTCTCTTTTTACATTTTGATTAAATCGTGCACTTTATTTGCTTAAGGCGAATAAGCTGAACATTTGCTAACTGTTCCTAAACTGAAAGCAGACATGGTGGCGCCTGCTAAGTATCTTCTAAAGTGTCTTTGTGATTTGTAACAGTTTTTAATGTAATGAAAGACGAAACCGTGTTAATGGCTGTAGGGTGGGGGAAAGGATGTCTTGAAGTGCCTAAATGCAAGCAAATGGCTCTAGGCTGGGAGAAGGGTCTGCTGGACTAAACTGCGTAGGTGTAAGCAAAGCGAACAAATACAAAGGCGAAATGGGATAGGGAATACGTACAAATCTGCTGTACTGATGCAAACATAGTTTAGGGTAGGTGAGCTAGCGAAGGACTCGGGAACATTGGTTACAAAGTCGCAACATAAAATAACAAGACGGAGGGAAGAGAGAGAAGGGGAGGGGGAGGAGAAATGCGACACGGCGGGCAGGGGAGGGGGCGGAGCGGGGAGAGGGAACAGACGGAGGGAAGGCAGATAAGGGGAGGGGGGAGGAGAAATGCGACACGGCGGGCAGGGGAGGGGGCGGAGCGGGGGCCTGGAGTGCGGCTGAGGGAACTGATGTGCACGCGCTTTTAAGCTCAATGCGCATGCGCATTGAGCTTAAAAGTCACGGGCACTGCAAGGAATCGCCACGATTCCTTGCAAGTTGGTTCAAGAGTGGATAAGCCCCCATAGTCTCGCAAGCTCGATGCGCATGCGCATCGACAGGCGAGACCTAAAAACGCCGATTAGATGGGTGGCCCTCACACACTATCATGTCACCGCAGTCCTCACTTGAACGAGTCCTTCGTATTTAACTGTGGATACTATTTCCTTTACACCGCCGCAACCGTCAGCATGTGACAGAGTCACGCCGGCTGCTCTGCTGGTTGAATCGAAAGTGTTGATGTAACTTCAGGATTTCAAACAGCAAAAGAGGACTAGCTAGGTGTACTTATGTTCTGCTCTTTTTGGCATTAAAATTTAGCAAACTTGAATCAAGAGTCTGTGCTCCTTTAGATGCATGTGGAAGGGGAATGTATATTCTGCTAGATATTATTTTCTCCCCTCCACACTTTCTCAGCAGGCAATAAAGACCATCGGCCAGAGGTTCCTGAGTAAATCTAGAATGTGGAATGCGGCCCCATAATGTAAGCCATTATATTTTGGCACACATTCCTACCTATCCAGCTATTGAGGGTAGCTTTTCTTGTTCATCAACAAAATGTAACTTCATACAAGACCTGAAGTGTATGCTCTCTGTGGGACCCCTTTTGTCACATGGCCAAAACCTATGTCCAATCACCTTTTGTGCTTGGAGAAATGTATTACATTTTGTCCCTTAGCATAATTGTTGGGTCTGCTGTTACCACTTAATTTATCAGTGTAAATAGTATGTGTTGGGCATAGCTAAGATCCAAACTGAAAAAGTATAAATAAAAAATTTACTGTCACAGTACACCTACAAAGAAATGACTATGTATCAAAAGCTGGAAATATCTGCATTGGATCTATGTAACAGCCAGGATTATGTTTAAACATGTATGTCATATTCAAAAATACCCAAATAAAACACTCTCTCCTAGAGAAGTGCTACAGGTGTAGCTAGGTCTTCTCCTTTATGTTCAGCTCTTTATGAACCCTAGTGAACATGACTTTCACACTTCAGTTTTCTCTTTCATGAAAAGCAAAATACTGTTATTGTCACATGATGAGTGTTAGGATTATCGACAGTTTTGTCATTAACTGCCTTGTGGCAGGTTGTCATTAATTAGAATTCCTGCTCCCAGGAAGGTTTCTAGTTACAAGTTATTATCTTGATTAAAATTGTTTTAAATATTGTTCACATGCATATCCATACAACTGTATGGGACAAAAGATAGAAACATGTTTTTGACACATGAAAAAGATAGCACTGATCTTTTAATGTAAAGATACTACAAATACCATACCTTTGTGAATACCAAACTATTGTGAACTTACACAAAAGTGTAAGGTAATCTTAGTGAATCAGACCCATTGTCTAAAATCCAAAGCACGAATAGAAACAAAGAAAAGGCTAATTAAGTAACCTGTAGGGACATTGTGCTTCACTGGAAGTCTCTGGATGGACCTCTGCACCCTTGCAGTTAAATGGAGGTGGAGAATTGGGCAACAACAGAGGGAGCGTTGTCGTGGTAAGTGGAGTGTGGGGTTATCCATAGAAAACCTCTGATGAAACAATGAATGGAGCCGGTTGCATGCTTCCTTGAACCAGAGTTACCCATCCAGTAATGGCATGCTTGCTTTTTTTGTCCTCATTCACCATCAGTTAAAAGGTAACGCAACGTTGAAGGTGCCTTTTTCCCTTCTGAGGAATTACTGACGCATAAACCAGTGTGGGGAGACGACTTCATACATCAGGATTTCCTTAGCAAATCCGACTTAATCACAGCCCCTGGGGGTCTGGGGTTACCCTCTCTTCATACTCTTGTAAGATCAACAACGCACTTCTGCTCTCCTCCTGTTATCACTTTTGAAATCTAGCTTGAAAGAGGACAATGATAGGATAATACTGCATTATACAGGGCCATGATGATTTCATTGGTTGCCAAGGTTACATGTTTGATGGCAGATTGTTGTATTCATGGGAGCTGCAGTTTAAAAAAAAACAGTAAACAAAGTAAGCATAATCAGAGCCTCCTCTCCTGACACAGACTTTTTCCCCACAGCATCAAATATTACGTAAAAGGTTAGAGGAACGGCACGTCACATCCATGCGTTTGCCCTGCTGCTCCCTCCATTCAGCCTGCAATGTCCCTGCGCAGAAACCATGCCTGCCACTGTTCTTCCTGAACTCATCGCTTCAGTGCTTATACGAGTCTTGTGTGTTCGCTCCATTATTTTTTATATACATGCACACCTCTATCAGATAACCAGAAATGAAATTATGATGCTGCTACAATCGGGACAAATCTATGCCTTGCAATCTGCTTCTCACCCCTCTTCTTTGACTCTAATGGTTTCCTGATTGACGAGGGCGCTACGTGAACACGACGCAGGCACGTCCTTTACATAGAAAAATGCTTGTCAGCCTAACCCTTGTAAACTGCCTTCAGCCATTAAGAATGCGCACACTCTGGCAGCAAAATAAACTGTAATGGATGGGCGCTGCCACTCGTGCTGCGCAGCTGAGCGCCATTAGTCATGAACTTGATGCATTGATGTGCTTAGTGGTACTTAAGTTATTATCACTAATTATGGTAATATAAACAGTGGCATTAATGCTGTCGGGTATGGTTAGCTACACATACTGCACCCAAAAGAACTGTGATAATTGAAGAAGACCGGATGTAGTGGGTTTATTGTGTTGAGGCGACATTCACACATTTGAAGAAGTACTTATTAGGAAAATATTGATTGCTTATTTTAAGGGGAAGTAAATGAAATAACAATTTTTGATGTTTATACAACCTATAACACAAGATTATCAGGCTCTGGAAGGTGTAAAGAAATGTACTGATCATGTAAATCACTGATAAGCAGCAATGGGATTTGCAAATAATTCTAGTGCCTCGTTTTGTTTTGGCCTAATTTAGAATTTTGTGCCAAGCTGGTGGCTCTATTTCACCAATGATCCCAATATTACAAAGTCTGCCCCAAACTGTGTAGGCCTCCTGAAGCCATGTTAGTTGGTGTGTGTCTGTCAACCTTTTCACTAAAAAGTGCGGGTGAATTCAGGCACTTAAGAGGCTGATCTCATTAAGGTGAAAGTAGAATGAACATTTCTTTGGAAAAATATATAGGTCTGAAAAGTCATTGACCCGATTAAAGGCTAGCAAGGCATTTTTTTCCTGGCCTATGAATATAAGCAAAAACTTGGGGGCAGATTTACAAGAAAATGCCGCAGCGAGGCACCACAAGCCCTTTGTTTGCACCACACTGCGTCACTTTCAGAGCTCAGGAATGCAACATATTTAAAATGATATGTCGCATTCCTGTGCTTTCCCCTGCGCTGGCGCACAAACAGCTGACATGCGCTGGCGCAGACACCCTTGCACCATGGTACAAGGATGCCTGCGTCATGGGGAGATTGTTTTTGTGCAGGAAGGGGCACCTTCCTGCGCAAAAACAATCACTACAGGCATTTTCCTCTTTCAACACGTGCTGTAGAATACAGCATGCATTGAAAGAGGGAAAACCAGGAGAAATGAAAACATTGCTCCTCGTTGTGCCTCGCTATGCCACACCTAGGGTGGCAAAGCATTTTGACGCATTTCCAGGCTTATGATTCATCGTAAATCTGGAAATGTGTCTTGTTCCATGGGTGTTGCGTGGGAACAAAAACAACAACAAAAGAGCGTTGGTAGCTCATCAGAAAGGCGAGATTCAAAGCACTAAGAGAAAAACAACACCCATTTGGTGTTATAGAAAGCCCTCACTCACCGACCTAGTCGGTGACATGCTTCATCATTGGGCCCCACTGGGAGTGGCCGAGTGCCACCCCAGTGTGCTTCAACGCCAGATTTAGGGGTCGATTATGATGGCGGACGGACCTGAGTCCATCCGCCACCATAGAGTAGGAGGGACCGTCCACAGGGGCAGCGGCGGTCCCTCCGTGCAAATTAGGATGTGACCGCCACCCTGGCAGTCACATCCTGTATGTTTATCATTGCGGCGGGTGCTGCTTGAAGCAGCAGCCGCAATGATAAAAATGTGAGTTGTGGATTTGCCTGCACAAAGCAGCAGGCACCTTGCGGTGCCTGCCGCTTTGTGCAGGCAAATGCAGGGGGTTACCATAGGTACCCCCCATGTGCACCCCCCACCCCCTCTTCACCCCTGGGGCCCCGCAACGGGCCCCCAAACACAAATCCGTATGCCTTTACACGGCGGAAATGCCGCCGTGTAAAGGCATCTTTCCGCAGACATCCTAATATTGCTGGCGGTGTCTGATAGACACCGCCAGCCATGTTAAAGCTTTTCCGCCGCGGTCGGAAGGCGACCGCGGCGGAAAAGCTGCGGACTGAAAAACGATCCCCCAGCCATCCTAATCTGGCAGGGGGTCTTTTTCAGTCCGCAGCGGTTTTGCCGCATCGTCGGGGCCGGCGGTTGCTACCGCCGGCCCGGAGGATGCGGGAAAACCGCAATCGTAATCAGGCCCTTACTGCGGAGCGGGTAATGTGAAGTCGTGGGTGGCTGGGTGGTTGTATAGGTGAATAAAGGAAGTGTAAGTGGTGAGGTTAAAAATGTCTTAATTGTATCAAAAAATTATTTTATTGCCTGATCAATAAGACATATTAAAATATGTGTAGGAAAACTGAGCCAAATAGATTGAATGGCTTGTTTCCTATAGATTTACGTGCTGGTCAACATGTTTCTGCCAATGTTGGTGTTAATTTACCTGGCATTCATCAGGACCTATAGTATACTAAACCCCGGTGGTTTGGACACGCTAAGGCCCACCCTAGCAAAGGACGTGAAAGTAAAAAGGTATGTCAAAAAAGTGCAACAAAATGATAGGTACTCGCAATTTTGGGGACAACGCAAAAATTAAAATGCACTTGACAGGTGAGATTCTATCACACCATAGACCTCGGGAAGGGGGTGGTGACGCAATTGGCACACCGCCCTCCGCATCAAGCACCCGCTTGGTACCTGCTACGTCCCTCGGGAACGGGGTCGCGTGGGAACACCAACAGCAACGCCCATGGAATGTCACTTTAACGCATAGTGCTGCGTGTAAAGGGGCTGTATTTACAAGGACAGGAAAAGCCACACAAGTGGCTTTTCCTGTCCTTGTAAATATGGAGCAGAGAAATGCGCTACCAGTGCGTCACAAATAGTGACGCACCAGTGGCACAAGTGGCTTGTAAATCTTCCCCCTGGTGACATCTGCCAAATGCAGGTGCTTGACAAATATGCTGTATGCCCAGAGTCAGTATACGTATTTTGAGTGGGGGCCGCTGTGGCTCTCCTGTCCCTGACGTAGTGAATTTCCTATTGTAAATGAGGTAAGAGAACAGATAAGTGGGTTAATTAAAAATCTGCTTAATTTTTGCTAGGTGCCTTGTTACCACCCAGCTCTAAAGCAAACCATCTTTATGATGTCCATGGTGGGTGGTCAGAGTTTTATTTTTATGAATTTGAGGCTCATTTACACCGTACCTGGATGTCCGCCAGGCTTCCAGTTTGCAGAAGCCAACACCTCAGGATTCCTGTCAAAGGACTTCCTACCATTTTCACTGGAGAGATCCCAGCCTGCAATGTGAAGATAGTGTTTATGGATGGTAGACCACTACAAGTAATAAAATCAGTAACTTATTAGGTCAAAGATTTCAGTAATCTATACCTGCGCTCAACTCTTTATAGCTATTTCACAATGCAGACAGGTTAAAATTAACAAAAATTGTGGTAAGCATATAGATGTGCAAAAACATTTAAAAACATTGACAACACAATAAAAGCATTCAGTAAGCAAAAAAAGATAAAAACTACAAAAATCCAAAAAGGAGATACAGAGATATTAAATTTCTAAAGATTTAAGTGAAAAAAGCTCAAGGTAAAGTTAAAGAGGCATTACCAGTTAAAGATTATGGTAGACCACAATGAAGCCTAAAAGATTAGCCCCAATAGGGCTTGGAAGTAGGAAAATTAAAAAATGTTTCTAAGTACCATTCTGAAAATGGACTTGTTTTTTGAGGAGAAATTCTTCTTCATGTGGGGCAAACCTGAAATGCAATCTAATGCCACAGAACTACCAGTTAGATACTTTTCACATGTTGGTCCTTATGAAGCTCTAAGTCAAAAGTTTTGAAAACGTTCTCAAAATCTTTTGAAGCCCTAAGAACTACAGGAGTACACTTTCAATGCCCACCTGAACTCAGGGGGAGCACTTAAACAGTTTCAGGCTGTCAGACACAGGACAGTCCAGTCCAGGTCTAGTTGCCAATGGTCAAGAAAGATAATTCACAGGAATATCCCCTTTAGCTTTTTAATTTTCCTGAAGTCACCTTGGGAATCAGCCTCATGATCCATGGAGATCGTTTTGTCCTTTCAACTGGACAAGAAGTCCACCATCCTCACACCATCCTCACATGCTTCTCAGAAGCCACAGATGCCAAGTGCAGGAGGTTCCGTCAACCTGGTATCCTTTACGATAATTGATCAGAGTTCTGATGGAGTGGCTTGCAGTACCACAATCATGCCTGGCACCAGCTAGTGAGCTAAAGTGGGGGGAAGTTTCCACTGCCAGGCCTATCCACTTATTCAGTAATTCCTGTTTGTCTTACGGCAAGCATGCCTGAACCACGAGGAACCAGTGTATTTTCGAGGTGGCGAAAGTCTTTAGCCACACTAAATCCATTTTGAAGCAGGCACTGTGCCCACAGAAGTCTGGTAGGGCAACATCAGAGCCCTTCAACAACGAGACAGGATAAAGGGTGGGAATTAATGTATTTGTAATGAATTAATAATCAATTGTTATTAATATTACTAAATTAATTATTGACAATTAAATATGGAAATTGTGCAATTAATTTTAGTTGTGGATTTGTGGGGTTTTTATAGGTACAGGGCGAGAAGTAATTTATTTTTACTACAGTAACAATTAGTTGATAATTAATATTATTTAATTAATTAATGATAAATTAGGGTAATTGTTTAATTATTTTTTTGTGTTTAGGTTTTGCATTTATAGGAGTGAACGGTGTGAAAAAAATTTATTTACTTAATTTTTTATTAGTTGAAAAATACTAATAGGTATTTCATAGATTTGTTTTAAATTGTGTAATACATTTTTTACAGTTTAATTTTAGGTGTGGGTTGTCGGGATTATAGATGTAAAGGGTGAGAAGTTAATTATATTTTATGCGTTTTAATTTGTTTTTTAATATATAATATTTGTTTAATTGATAAATAATATTTTATTTTAGATGTGGGTTGTGACTTGTGTGGTGTTATAGGCTAGGAAGTAAATAGACTACATTTATGTAATAATATATAATATTAATAATTAATTTCTAAATAATAATATTTATTTGTTTCAAAGTTATTTAATTTAATTTAATATAATATTTGTAGGTATTTGTGGTATGTATTTAACATTATGATATGTTTTTATTTTTTAACTTTTAATATTAAGTATTTTTTTATATATTCATATTTTTTTACTTAACATTTTTTTATATTCTGTTGATGATATTTTGTTGGTTTTTAATTCTGAACTGACTGTAGTAAGAATAGTAAATGTTACCCCTCCACAATCCAACACTTCCCTATTGATGCACTGACTGGAGTAGGAATAGTAAATTTGATCCCTCCGCTATCACTCAATCAATCAGTCATTTGTAGAGCGCACTAATCACCCGTGAGGTTCTCAAAGCGCTGAGGGAGGGTGGGGGGGGGGGGGGGGTGCAGCTACTGCCCGAACAGCCAGGTTTCGAGGAGTCTCCTGAAGTTCAGCAGGTCCTGGGTCTGACGCAGCTGTGTGGGTAGGGTGTTCCATGTCTTGGTGGCGGGATAGGAGAAGGATCTGCCGCCGGTGGAGGTCGTGTGGATGCGCCGGACGGCGGCAAGAACGAGGTCGGCGGAACAACGCTGGCGGTTCAGGGTGTAGAAGGTGAGCCGTTTGTTGAGGTATGCTGGTCCGGCGTTGTGGATAGCTTTGTGAGCATGGTTGAGGAGCTTGAAGGTGATCCTTTTGTTGACTGGGAGCCAGTGCAGGTCCTTCAGGTGGGTGGTGATGTGGGTGTGGCCGGGGGATGTCAAGTATGAGGCATGGGGATGCGTTCTGTAAGCGCTGGAATCTTTTCTGGAGTTTGGCCGTGGTTCCTGCATAGAGGGCATTGCCCTAGTCCAGTCTGCTGCTGACGAGGGCCAGGATTACCGTCTTTCTGGTTCCGGTGGGGATCCAATTGTAGATCTTGCGGAGCAAGCAGAGGGTGTTGATGCAGGAGGGGGAGACGGCATTGACTTGTTGGGTCATTGAGAATGATGAGTCCAGGATGAACCCCAGGTTGCATGCGTGGTTGGTATGTGTGGGTGCAGCACCCAAGGCGGCTGGCCACCAGGAGTTGTCCCAGGCGGAGGGGGTGGAGCCCTGGATGAGGACCTCTGTCTTGTCTGAGTTGAGTTTCAGGCAGCTGTTCTGCATCCAGTGTGCTATGGCCTTCATTCCTTCATGGAGGTTGGCTTTGGCAGTGGCAGAGTTCTTGGTGAGAGAGAGGATCAGCAGGGTGTTGTCGGCATAGGAGACAATGTTGAGGTTGTGCAAACAGATTATGTCGGCGAGTGGTGCCATGTAGATGTTGAAGAGGGTCGGGCTGAGGGAAGATCCTTGGGGTACACCGTAGATGACCTTGGTGGCTTCAGAACGGAATGGGGGAGGCGAACCGTCTGGGTTCTGTTGGTGAGGAAGGAGGTGGTCCAGTCCAGATCTTTGTTGCGTATTCCTGCATCGTGTAGGCGTGTGCGTATGGTGTGGTGGCAGATGGTGTCAAAGGCGACCGAGAGGTCCAGGAGGATGAGGGCTACGGTTTTGCCACTGTCCAGTAGGGTCCTGATGCCGTCTGTGGTGGCGATGAGGGCAGTTTCGGTGCTGTGATTGCTGTGTAATCCAGATTGGGATGAGTCTAGGATCTTGTTCTCCTCGATGAAGTGAGTCAGTTGCTTGTTGACAATCTTTTCGATTACTTTTGACCGGAAGGTAAGCAGGGAGATGGGCTGGAAATTCTTGAGGTACTTTGGGTCTGCTCTGTTTTTCTTGAGTAGGGCGTTGATCTTGGCTTGTTTTCAGCTTTCTGGGAAGGTGGCGATCTCAAAGGAGTTGTTGATGATCTTCCAGAGTTAGGGTGCAATGATGCGGTATGCTTTGTTGAAGATGTGTTGAGGGCAGGGGTCGGATGGTGACCCTGAGTGGATGGTGTTCATGGTCTTGATGGTGTCGTTGTCTTTTGACGTGGGTCCAGGAGAGTAGGTGGTTGATGAGGCTGGGAGGAGGTGAGTCTGCGGTGTCGGCGGCTGCAGGGAGGGGCTGGGAATTGAAACTGTCATGGATGTCAGCAACCTTGCGGTGTAAGAAGGTGGCTAAGGAGTCGCTTAGGTCTTGCAACGGCGGGATGTCGGAACTGGAGCTGGGGTTAGAGAGTTCCTTCATGATGTTGAAGAGCCCTTTGCTGTTGTGTGCATTGTTGTCAATGCATTTCTTGAAGGAGGTCCTTTTGGTGGATCAAATGAGTTAGTGGTGCTTGCAGTTGGTGTTCTTTAGGGCAGTGTGGTTGTCTGGGGTTCGTTCTTGGTGCCACTTCTTCTCAAGTCTTCAGCAGGACTGCTTGGATTCCTGGAGGTTGGTGGCGAACCAGCTGGCCTTTCTGTCGGTGTGTCTGTTTGAGGATTTTTTGATCAGGCATGGGTGTTGGCGCAGCCATCGATCCATTGCCTGCAGTTGCTGGCGGCTGTGTCGCCTATCCAACACTTTCCCTACTGTTGCATTTATTGGACTTAGAATAGTAACATTTATCCCTCTGCTATACAACACTTTTTTTTACTGTTGCACTCACTGGAGTGGGAATACACATTTTTACCCCTCCACTATACAACACTTTCCCTCTTGTTGCTCTCATTGGAGTGTGAATAGAAATGTTTACCCGTCCTCTATCCAACGCTTTCCCTACTGATGCACTCATTGGAGTGGGAATAGTAATTTTTACAGCTCCGCTATCCAACACTTTCCCTACTGTTGCACTGACTGGAGTCTGAATAGTAGATTTTATCCTTCCGCTATCCAACATTTTCCCTACTGTTGCACTCACCAGAGTGGTAATAGTACTTTTTACCTCTCTGCTATCCAACACATTTTTTCTACTGTTGCATTTATTGGACTGGGAATAGTAATTTTAACCCCTTCACTATGCAACACTTTCACTACTGTTGCACTGACTGGATTGGGAATTGTAAATATTATCCCTCTGCTATCCAACAGTTTAGGAGTCCTAAAGTTGGGAGTCCTAACTTTACTACTCCTAAACTGAGAAAAATCCTAGCTTTAAGACTTTCGGTATTCAAAGAAGGCATTTAGGAGTCCTAAAGTTAGGAGTCCTAACTTTACTACTCCTAAACTGAGAAAAATCCTAACTTTAAGACTTTGGGTATTCACAGAAGGCATTTACGAGTCCTAAAGTTAAATTTTTGATATTTGATCATTTTATTGCACAGTTAATTAAAACTCAATTTTTTTTTAAAATACACAGCTTTAAAAAGAAGTACGTATCCAAGGTAAAAATTGTCAGTAGTTAAAGTTGTAAAGTATATGTTAACAGTTTACATTTTTTGTTATTGTTCGTTTGAGCTGCGGACCCAAAATTATGCTTAGAGGCACTGTTTACTCAGTTTCCTCATTTTGTGTCTCCTTAATTCTCTCCGCCACTACGTCAAAATATTTTGTAAATCTGCAGTTTAATTGAGTCTCCTGCGGACTAAAACATAGTTTAACTGCATGTCTGCAGGTCCGAATGCCCTTCTGGTTCCATATTATGCGCAATAAGGATCTCCTTTTGTCCATTAGGATTGGGCAGATACATATTATGTGGATTAGATCTTCAAGTCCTGCACCACAGAGACGGCAAGTTTTATCTTCCTGATTCCTTTCCCATGGGGCCAGATGAGGGAGAATTGGTAGTATGCCGAGTCACAGTTTTAGAAATCTCTCTTTGGTCTTCTATTTGAATCCTTGGTCCATATACGCTTGAGTTGTTAATGTTTTATAGTCGTTTACGACTGTCCATCCGTGTGCCCTTTTTGCTAGAGTTTCCTTGTCTTGTAATAGCGTTGTTGTTTTTGTAACCTTTGTTACTAGCTTTTTGAAACTTTTATGATCTATTGGGGTGTTCCAGAGGTTAGTCAGTTCGAGTATTTCTAGTGATTCCGTCAAATACTTCCTTGCGTTTGATCGTTCTCGCCGCTGCAGCTCAATCCAAAGGTGGGCGCTAGCTCTGCATTTCTAATCTTGTGCCAGCATTTTATAAAGCTGCCCCTTCTTTCCACTGTCTGTTTTTGGACCCTGAACTCCAGACGGATTTGGGCAGTAGATACATAGCTGGGTAGCCGAAAGATGGTTCTGTAAGTTTTGCTTATCACTCTGTCGAGGGTAAGAGCATTTTTTCCGAGAGTTGATTCGCTCCCGTATGTTAACGTTGGTTGAAGGCGAGCTCTAAATACTTGAAGAAGCTGGTCAAGCATGTAGTCCGGCAATATTTTCTTCAAGGGGATCATCGCAAGACAACTCATGGTGCCTTTTCGATGTAACGTCTCTAGTTGCGGTTTGGACGAGCCTCTGCTGTCTACTAGGACTCCCAAGTATTTATAGCACGTTACATGGTCCAGTTTGTGACTGTCCAGGTACCAACAGTTTTTCCTGGCCTTCTTATAATTAACAAAAAACACAGTTGAATGACAGAATGCAGAACAATGTCTGACATTCACCCCAGTACAAAGATCTGGGCCTAAATCCATAGTTTTTTTGCACTCCACACCGCCCTAGGTCAGACAATGGCTATATGCAAATCAGCCTTGACCCTGTGCCTCATGTGAACAGTCCAGCCCAAACTACCAAGCCATGTCTTTCCTAGACCGGAATCAAGCATCCAAGGACCGGTTTCTGGCTATCAGACTTCTTCAGCCTGGATAGCTTGATTCCAGTGATGTGGAGAGCCTGGGACTCACGTCTGAGCATACCCAGCCCACTCCGGTGAAAATTGCAAAAAACACAGTTGATGGACAGAATGCAGAACAATGTCTTACATTCACCCCAGTACAAAGATCTGGGCCTAAATCCATCGTTTTTTTGCACTCCACACCACCCTAGGTCAGACAATGGCTATATGCATGACATTGTTCTGCATTCTGTCCATCAACTGTGGTTTTTGCATTTGTCACCCCGAGTGGGATGGGTATGCTCAGACGTGAGTCCAATGCTCTCCACACCACTGGAGTCAAGCTATCCAGGCTGATGAAGGCTGATAGCCAGAAAACGGTCCTTGGATGCTTGATTCCGGTCCAGGAAAGACATGGCTTGGCAGTTCGGGCTGGACTGTTCCCATGAGGCACAGGGTCAAGGCTGATTTGCATATGGCCATGTCTGACCTGGGGTGGTGTGGAGTGCAACAAAACGATGGATTTTGGCCCAGATCTCTGTACTGGGATGAATGTATGACATTGTTCTGCATTCTGTCCATCAAGTGTTGTTTTTGCACTTCTTATAATTAACAGCCATAGTTTTTGTTTTATTTAGATTTATTTTTAATCCATTGCGCTGTGAAAATGTGCTGGTAGTGTTTAGAAGTTGCTGAAGGCCAATTGGAGTTTGACTTATTAGTACCAGGTCATCGGCGTAGAGGAGATTTGACATCATGGTATCTCCTAACTGTGGGGCGTGGGATTTAGTACTATCCAGTTCCCCTGGTAGGTCTGCCAGGAAAAAGTTAAATAGGGTATGGGCTAGGACGCACCCTTGCTTCAGTCCTTTAGAGGTGTTAATTCGCCTGGAAAGGTGCGTCCCGTCTCCCAGCTTAATCTTAACCCAGGTGTTGGTGTGAAGTAAGATTAGCTGCTTCAGAAGAGGCTGTGGTATACCCCATTTGTCAAGCTTTTGCCAAAGTTTGCCTCGGTCCACGTGGTCGAAAGCTGAGCTGTAGTCGATAAAACATAGAAACAGCGAGTTCTTTCCTAGTTTGGCCGCATCTGTCAGCAGAGTTAATGCCATAACATTGGTGGTAGTTCCTTGTCCTCTGCAGAACCCTGTTTGATTTGCCGGGATTATATGCTTTGTCGCTGCCCAAGATGTCAATTCGTCCAATAGAATGCCGGCATAATACTTTGCTTCTATGTCAAGTAGATCAATTAACCGATAATTGCAAGGATCACTCCTGTCTCCCTGCTTATGAATTGGGCTTATGGTCGATCCTTGCCAGGATTCCGGGCAGGTTTCTGATTCCTGTATGCCCGCAAAGAGCGGTACTAGTGTGTTGCTCCAGAATTCGATGTTGTGTTTGAATATTGTCGGTGGTATCCCATTCGGGCCTGGAGCTCCTTCCATTTTTCCCTTCTTTATTTGACTTTTTATTCGATCCGCTGTTATGTTGATTTTGTTGTCTGTGATGCTTTTTAATGTGCTATTGTTCTTTTCCCCGTCAATCTTCTTTTGGACGTTTTTTCCCGTTATACTTTCCTTGGGATTTCTTGACCCTTTTTCTGTCTTTCCTGTTTCATTGTCCTTCTGATTGTTATCTGTTTCTTGAGTTGTCAGGGCTGCTGGGATACCTTCATCGGTTTGGTTAAAGTGATTGTGCAGGTAGTCAGCCCAAGCTGCCTCTGATATGTAGGAGTTTATCCCTTGATGGCCTGGCCTCTGCAAGCTGTGAATTGTTTGCCAAAATTTTGCGCAATTTTTTAATTTCGAATCAGACTTTATTTTTGCCCAGAGTTCGTCATTTGCCTGTCTTTTGATTTCCCAAATTGCCTTTCTTAAGCTCACTTTTAGACCGCGTAGAGCGTCTTGCAGAGGCCCTTTCTTAGGCTGTATACGGAGTTGGTTCAAAGTTTGCTTTATATTCCGTTTAAGTCGTTTTATCTCCAGCGTGTTTGTCTTGCTCGATACAGACTTGGGAGTTTTGCCTTTGACCAGCCTTGGTTTTGTTGCATATTTAGTCCCCAGGGTCTTTGTATACCACTGCCAGGCTTCTATTTGGTTTGCAGCCAAATTGCCCTGGTTAATAAGCTCCTTCGCTTTTAAAGACAGTTCTTCGATGTTATTTTGCTTGAATCTTATGCGTTTGAAGTCTGATGTATATTCCGAGCTAGCGCATGCCCTGATTTCCTTGGGGTTCTCTCTGGTTATCCTTAGAACGATTTCTTGTGGCAAATAGTCACTTTGGTCACTAACACCCAACTTAAATGATTTGATGATGTCAAATAAAGGGAGAGTTGCAAATACGTAATCTAAGTAGGAGGAAATGGCTGCCGAATGGTACGTTGATGCTGGAGGAATGTCTTCTTTGTACTGGCCGTTTAGCGCCCTTAAGCTTAATTGCTCTAATTCTTTTAACAATTGATTCGAGCAATTGTTTTTTTTAGTTAAGAGTGGTTGTGCCTGAGTTGGTATTCCCCAGGGTCTGTTAAGTTAGTGTACCAGATCATCGTCCATTGCGGTTCCAAAAAGAAAGAGATTAAAATCTCCTGCCAGGATTACATTTTCAGCTTCCCCCTCATCCATGATTCTGGCTGTCTCTTTGACCATCTGTCTTGCACCTTTCCGTCTGTGCTTCGGGTGTTTGTAAAAGTTAACTATTACCAGGCGGTGGTCCGGCTTTCTGATGTTAATTGTTATCTCAGTCGCATGTATGACGTTGGGGGCTATAGTTTTCATTTTTATTTCCTTCATTGATCCTACTGTGAGGATTGAGGCGAAGATCATTAATCCGCCTGAGCTATGGCCGAAGGGTGAGGTCCTGGTAGCTGGAACAATTTGCGTCATGTAGCCTTCGAGGGCTGTCTCAGCTTCTTCCCAGGTTTCTTAAAGTAGTATCAAGTCAAAGGTCCTTAGGTATTTTAGTTTTTCATGGTCATCCAATTTGTCAGTCAAACCATTGATGTTCCAAATACATATTCTGAGGTTGTTCAATGTTGTGTGTGTTAAAGGCTGCACAAAAAACCCTTGTCATTGCCCACCTCTGTTTGTTATTGTTCGCTGTATTGTTTCCGGATTAGGAGCTATAGATTTCGTTATTACCGTATTAGTGTATAAGGGCCTCCCTTGGCGGCCTGGCGACTGACTGAGGGCTCCTTTTAAGATTGATGTAGCTTTGAGTGGGTGTTCTTTTTCACTCTCCTTTAAAAACGGTTTTGGGTAGGCTGGCCTTCTGCCTGGTTCCATCCTTATTCCCCAATAAGCAAATCTGTTAAGTTCTCCTAAAATCCGCTCGACCAGGTCGTTTGATGCCCATGTTGTCTTTGTCGTTTCTGGTTTGGACTGGTCAAATCCAGGTTGGGTAATGCCTTCTAAACCTTTGATCGATGTAATTAATTTGATTATATTACCTCTATTCAAGGTGTCCATTATGCCCCTAGATTTTTACTCTGGAGCGAATATTAGTATATCTGTCTTGTTTGTTGAAGTGTCTCTGGAAACTCGAGCTACGTTTTGTTCAGGATAGTTAACCCCGATGAAGGGTTGGTCGTTGGTGTTATCAGTTGTGGCTAAAGTTGCCTTTGTGTTAGGTTGTTCCGATTCCTGCTCCTGAGTCGACTGTTTCCCATGTTGTAGCGTAGCCCTTGGCCAGTTGTCGATGTGGCTCCTTGCTATGCTGCATGGGTCAGACTCTATTTCGAATCTTTCCTGCTGATGTGAGCGTTGTGCCTTTATAACATCCTCGTGCCCAGAGTGTTCTATTGCTGTCTCTAGTAAATCCGTTGATCTTGGGATTTAATTTGATGGGGGTCCTTATGGTTGCCAGTTTTTTGCCTAAGGGTGGGGGCTGCTCGGCCTGGTTTAGAATTCCTGCCGTCTCTTCTTGTTACACTTGGCAATAGGTTCCTACTGTCTGACCCTCCTGTTCATGGGTAATGGCTATCATTTTCCTGTTCCTGCCCTTCCTTTTTTGTTTCCCGCGTGTTCGTGAGTTTGTAGGCACCTCTGTTATGGCTATTTCTTGGGTTGAAAGGAATGGGAGTTCTTTTTTTGGCGTTTGTCTGGCAGTAGAGGAACAGGTCTTCTCATTTCGGAGCAACCCATTCTCTGCTTTGTTTGTAATTCCGTGTGTTTGAGAGTCCCTGGCGACGATTCCCTCCTTGGATGTGTCGGTCAAGTCCGACAATGCAGTTGGTTTCAGATTGACCAGAAGGTTCTCAAGCATGGTAGGAAGTGTTGATAGTTTGTTAATTATTGGGGAGCAGTCGCATTCTGTTCTTGCTATAGCGGAAAGTTTTGCTGCTTCCTGACCCCTTTTTATTAAGCCGTTTAGGTCGCCTAATTTCTTCTCTATGCCTGAAGTGAGTTCAGCTAGAGTTTGCAGTACTGTTAACTGCAAGTCTAGTTTCTCTGATTGATATTGTAAGGCTGCTGCTGATAGTTGATTTGTATTTAATAGGTTTGCCTAGAAGGTAATGAACAAGCTTTTGCTCTCGCTCTCTGGTCTCCTGGCGCTTGTGGTTATGGTGGGTTTTAGATGGTATGCCGCCACTAGATCTTGCCACTCCTGTGTTACAAGAAAAGACATGTCACTGTCTATAGTGTGTGGATTCTCCCTTTGCCGATTTTTTTGTGTGTTGGGGCGGCCCATGTCGCTCTGCTCATTTGGGTGCGTGCGGATTCCATCTTGTGTGTTCTTCAGCTTCGTTGAAGGACTGCTATTTTGTTGCGATGTTACTATCCTTGCGTTCCGGACGCTCAGAGATTTTTGCCACGGCAATCCTGTTAGTTGATCCCTCCAGTCCTGTGAGTCGTGTTGTTCTAAGATGACGGAGGCATCCAATGCTCTGTCTATACTTGACCTGCTAAGTTTTGTATCCTTGTCTGGGGAGTTTCTGTTTTTGTCCTCCTAAGCTGAGTCTGTATGCCTTGAGGGTTTGTCAGTTTGGTGTCTGGTTGACTGTTGAGCTCCACTGGCAGGTCTGCTATTTAGTCTTCTTCATTGTTAGTTGTTAGGCTACTTTCAATTGATGTTGTGAGATTTTTAGCGGTGTGAATTTCCGCTACTGTAACTTTTGGCGTTTTTTCTAATTCCGGTGTTTTTTTTTCATGTAACGGTGGATATTCTATCTACCCAGGCTCCAATGGAGTTGCGAGACCTTCTAGGTTGCCATTGTTTGTGAAAATTGCTGCTCCTGGATGTTTTAAGAACGTAAATTTCGTGTAGATTTTTGGTTGTTAGGAGTATGAAGTTTTCCTAGCTGGTTCTCCATCAATAGTTATGAGATCTTCGGTTCTTACTCTTTTCGCTCCTTTTGCAATCTTACTTGGTTTAATTGAGTTGCATGGGTCCATTGCGATTTCTAAGTTGTTATCTTTGAGGGTCTTTGTACCAGTGAGCCAAGGGGAACCTGTGTCGTCACCAGTTTCATTGGCGAAGTTGGTAACGTTCGGGTTGTCCTTTCCCTTAGTAGTCCTTGTTTTGCAGAGGTCTTTATCTGTAGGTGATAAAGTGGCTCCAATGTCTCTTGTAGCCCCCCTTTTCCATTTTAATACTGGTTTTGTGATGGACCTTCTCACTTTTCCAGACCTCATACTGGCCTTGAAGCGGTTTTAGTTAGATAGCTAGGTAGCTGGTTTCCGTGGCTTTCCTGGTGGTAGTATTCTCCCTGCTGCGGGCTTTTGTTGTTCTTCCAGCGCTAGACTCAGCGCTCACACCTGCACGCAGCTCGCGGCCTGATCTCCTCTCCTCTGGTCTCCTCTCCCCCTCACCAATGGCAATGCGGACCGTGGACTTTACCCGCTCGGGATTCAATGTTATCTGTTTTGCTTTTCCTTTTGCTTTTATACAGACTGAATGCAAGTACAGGCACGCCTGGGGCATTTGGGTTTAGGGGGCACAGCACCGAATTGACAGGGGCTTGCCGTCAGGATGCATTGCCCGGTACTTCCTCACTCCACTCAGCCACCGGTCTCGATGTTACTTGCAGTTATTTTGCAGGTTTTTTTTTCTTGCGTTTTATCCTCAGCTATGTTTTCCTGCTTTTCCTGCTCCTCTGCCATTCCGCCTTACTGGCTCTGGCGCCGCCTCGGGCACATTCGGTCCATCACCTGTTTTGTTTGCAAATGCCGCCTCGGGCAGGGCACAATGCGCCGACCCCCCACCCCCCGTGGGCCTCCGCCGATCCACTGAGCCACAGAAACCAGCCACAGAACCTTACCCCGCTCTGCTCTGCTCGTGGCTCATGACTCCTGGACACCTGATCTTGTAAGCCTGCTCACTTTTGCAGCGTCTATGGCTAACAGGTTCACAGGTAATCCTCAAGTATCTGACCCCAGACTTTCCAGGCTTTTTCACTCGGGGGGAGAGGCAGTCTGCTGCTTGTCTGATACGCGCTGTGTTTATGTTTGTTTGTTTGTTCACCTCACAGGTGCGGACGGGAACACCAAACGCGTCCTTTACTGCACCACGTCCCATGCCGGTGAGGACACGATGAAACACAGCAGCGGCAGGAAGCTTCTCCTTTGCTCCATTGCTCGCACCAGCACCAGCACCGGTTTCCGTGTTCTAATCTCCGCCCCGATGTGCGGCAATCCACTCACTTGAGTTCGGATACGCATTCGGACTCTGGTGCCCCGCTCCGCCCCTGCTCCTCTCTACTGCTGCTCTCTCCGCACTGCTCACTGCTCACCGTTCACGTGATCCTAAAGTTAGGACTCCTACTTCTGTGAATACCGAAATGGATAAGTGCCTTCTGTGAATACCAAATGAGTAAGTGCCTTCTGTGAATACCAAAATGGTAGTAAGTTTAGGATTTTGTCTTGAGTTAGTTCTGTTAATCGGGCCCGACATCAATATTTTGGTTATAATATTTTTGTATGGGCATATTTTGAGTGTCGATATTTTGTCAGTGTACCTCCCCTTACTTGAGCACATGCTGGAATCTGACAGTGGCATATGGTAATTAGCCTTCTGACAGTTCAGGCAGGGTAAGTTTCTTTTTTTTTTTTTTTTTTTTGGAAACCTTTATTGTGCAACAAAAGCTTACAGGTACGGGCCCACAACCATGCAGGCCGGCCGCGAAATCAAGTAATAGCACATAAGGCAAAATCAAAACAGCTCAGCAGTCCCTGAGACGAGGGCAGCAATTATACGATGCATTACATACTGGTGATAAGGTGGGACCACTGAGTACAGGATAAGTGAGGTTAATTTTTAAAGTTATAGGTAAGAAGGATCAGACGCAGTCACTTCATCGAGAACACATGGCGGGCAATGATCCCAGCGAGTCAGCAACAAACCAGGCAACAATTAGAGGAGCATCAGAAGAACTTGAGGATAAGAGCAAACAGTACAATACACACTGGTCAGTACCCGCCGCAGGAACGTGGAGCATCTTGACTGACAGTAGTGGAGAGACCAACAGCCGAAACAATAAGCAGCGCTACACCTAACCACCAAACTGACCCAAAGAAAAAAGGAAAAAGCGAGAAGAGTCAAGAGAGAAAGGAGAAAAATAAGGCCCATAGAACCAAGACGAAACAAAAGACCCACACCCAAACCCCCCACCCAGCACGCATGCAGAGGCTACGGCCTACCCCCCCCTAGCAGTGTGCCTGTCGCCCAAAACCGAGTCCCGAAATATAGACTCAGAGAAGAGAAAAAGGAAAGGAAAAAAGAAGGAAAGGGAAGGGAAAAAAAAAAGGAACTAAAAACTAACGGGAGAGGAGACATGTAATCAAAACGATCTGCTCCCACCACCCACCTGTGCACAATTTAAACCCACGAGAAGAGAAAGTCGCTACAAAGTCCACTACAGGAACATGATGAGGAAGCGATCATACTTGTACAATCGAAAGTACGCCATATTATCCATGCACGAAGTAGTAGTCCGCCGATGTAAAGTGTCTCAACCCTGTCCCTGTCTGTCCAGGGCCAGAGACACGGAGTGCACATTGAACCAGAAGCGGACGGGCCAGGAGAGAAAAGCAAGACCTCCATGCCACAACACACGGCACCAGTCATGATGGCCTTGGATCAGGCCAGCAAGAAGAAGCAACAGTAACAGCAGGTGCCACGAGCAACGCCCCGTTGACCAAGAAGGGGCACTCGCTCCACTAGGACAAGCATCAGATCCCGGCTCAGCAGGGCAAGGCGAACAATCACCGGGAAGCACGGCAAGGCAGGCCCGGACGGACCCCGACCGGAGTCCCTCCGTCATTTCCACTCCTTGGAAGCGCTCTCGACAAAGTTGAGCAACGGGCACCCAGACCTCCAGACAAGCGACGGCCGTAATCTCATCAACCTCCGGGAAGGTCCGTGCAGCACAGTGCAGCGGTTGGTCCGCACACGTGGGGAGCGGCTCAGCGAGCACGGCAAGAAAAACATAGTCCGGCCTGGCGGTGTTCAACATCATGGACTCACGCCAGGAACTCAAGGCAGCGAGGACGTCGCCGATCGTAGGATCACCCTTACAGTATTCAGCAAACGTGCCGTGCGACAGGCCAGTGTCCCCGTCGACGACGGGTCTAAGATATAGGTCGCTGGCCGCCATCTTGTCAGCACGGCGGGGCCACCGAACACTCCAGCCCCGATCCGGTTGCCAGCGGGGTCCAGCGAGAGCCAGCCGGGGACAGTCAACCGCACCAGCGATGCGGGGAGTCGGGCCACCAAGGCGTTGGAGGTAGTCGGCGCCTCTGACTCATGGGCGCCGACCACCGAGTCCGGGCGGAGGGTTTCAAAATGGCCGGCCGGGAGACAAAGGGGAGAGGCGTCTCCCATGCGGTCAACCCCCGTCCGTGGGATGCGGCACCCCGCCACCAGGTCCCACCAGGCCCCGGGACCATCCAGCCGGGCCCGGTCAGTCGTCACCGGTCCATCCGCACAGTGGCCTCTTCGGTCGACCCCACTCCTCCATCAGGGGCCGGCGCAGGAACTTCGTTCCAGTCAGGGAGCCGCAGGCAAGTCCGGGCCCGTCCGCCTCGCGGGCTCTGAAGCGAGCAAGGGCACAGCTCGGGAACCGCAGCACCCAGGAGCATCCGGAGCAGATGGTAAGAATCAGCAATCTATCATGTTTCCATATTGCCACGAATACGTCTTCTCGGGGCAGGATATGGCACAGGATTAATAAAACAGGCGAGAAGGTCGACGGAGCCGAGCTACAACGCGGCCATCACGGTCGCGAGCTAGGCTCCTCCTCCGCAGGGTAAGTTTCTAAATGTTATTTTTCCTTAATATTTATTACAAATCTGACTTCACCTTTGAAAAGGATTTTTTAATAACTATTACAAATAATGGTCTAATAATTTTTCTAGCTGGTCCCATGCCAGAGATAGCAGTATAATATTTCAATCTGCACTCTGAATTTCTACATAGGACAGATAGGCTTGCCACAAATAGCTTTTAGGACCTTGACATTGTAGGGATATGGTAAAATAATTTTTTTACATGTCCCAGTTGTTAAATAACATGTAACCCACATTGTGAGCTACAAAGGGTGGTTTGACTAATATTTGAAAAGGACGTTTCTATCTGTTAAAGAGAGTGTTTTTAGCAGGTTGTACTGCAGGCTATCCACTGCAGCAGTCAATCTACAATGGTAGGCCAAAAGCCATGTTTTCCTGTGGCACACTGGGGGGGACACAAAAAGTGCTGCAGTCCACAGGTGACATTTACCTTATCATGCAAACTACAGTCTTAAAGACAAATTAAATACACCAATCAGGGATAAGCTAACTTCTATATGTTTGAAGAGTCACAGTACATACACTGGGCACTGAACAGCTGTGCCAAAGTGTGCAGGGTCTAAAAACCAGCAATACAATTCAGCTGAAGGAAATGCGGGTGAACAAGCAAAAATTAGACAATTTGTTTATTTGTTTTACAGTTTTGATTAAAGTACTTCCACTGGTGTAGCAGTAGCATTTTGTCAAAACTGAATATGGGGCAGGCTGCCATGTAGTTAGGGCCCACTCAGTATGTTTTTACTATTTAAAAAGAAGGGGATTCGTTCTTAATGATTTATGCACAGAGAGCTTTCTTTTAATGTGGTGGCCTTAGTCAATTTTCTCTGTTTTGGTTCACCATGCTACACAAGCAAGACCTAGGCAGAGAAGTCTATATTGGGGGAAATGCATAACTAGGTCAGACCACCGAAGCCCTGATGTCAATGGCTCTGTGGCGAACAGCCAGCTGCTAATGATTCTGCACAATAGAACATGCAGAGGCTCCACCAGCACACAATCAGCAACTCCCCAGTTGAAGTATGGTGCTGCTTCATCTCCCCTAAACTTTAAACTATCCCCATTGTCAGATTTGAACTTAAAAGACACAATCCACTTCTGATTCATTTACCATATTTTAGGTCTTTTTCTTTGTGACCACGCTCTTTCTAATTTAACATCTTAAATATAAAAAAACTTAGAATCAACACAATGTATCTCTAATTTTTAATGAAGCACATTAAATTATTCGGAACTATGCCCATACAACATATACTAGATTTACTATGGATTGGTAAAACTGCAAAGTTTTTTCCACTGCAAAAAAAAATGATGTTTATTGCAAAACTCCATGAACTTCAATGAGATAGACATTTTAAAAAAAGGCAAGTAAGAGGGGAAAAGGTCTGTTAGTGGTAGGTTTGCAGAAAGGCTCTGGAAGGTCAGTGTTTGCAAGACCGGGTGAAGCTAGAAAAAGTTGGACTAAGTTGGAAAAGTCAGTAAGCCATCCAAAATGTGTCAATCCACTCCAAATCTGACTTACCTATAATATGGGACTATACAACTTTCACAGGAAAAAACCGAGAAAAATGTGCCAGGAGTAATGGCCTGGAAAAGCAAGTGGTAATTGGTGTGGAAACCACTGTTGCTACTCCACCTACCTCACTTTGATGAATTTAAGTTACTTTTCTCTGACAAAGTGAAGATCTATATTTCTTGCAAATGTCCTGTTCTCTATTTCAAGAGTGCTCCTAATGAACTGATACAAGGCTTTTGACCCAGCTTTTGATAGGATCTGCAGTCAACCCTGCAGGTGTGAAGCGGGACCTGAAAAACCTAAGTCCTTATGGAACCTTACCAAGAGGTTAAACATCCATGTGCAAGCTGAACATATTCATTCTCTACCATGCCTTAAAATAGATCCTGGTTCTAATTGAATTTTCCATAGAAATAGTTATGAGACCTTTTACATGTTTTATATTTCCCTATGACACAAAACATGGTATTCTATGCACCGCTGACTTCTATGACAAAACAATTTAGCCATTTTATTTGTCTTCTTTCAACGTACATTTTGACATGTCTATAAGATACATTTGTACACATTTTATACCAGCCTTGATGAGATCTTAATTTTTCTTAATCTCTTTATTGTGTTGCATTTCAATGCAACACAATTCATGTATCGCTCAATCCTTCTGGCGGAGGTAAAATTGGGTTTCAACCTTTGTTACTCAACGGTGTGTCAATGGCACTTGACGAATGATTTTGAATGGCTTTGTATGTGAATAAAATATATTGGTGTGTTTAGGGAGTTCAGGTAACATATTCTAAAGCTCTAGTATTTCTTTCAATTTAATTTTGCCATATAATTCCTCCCAGTCATGTTCAAGTTTTGCATGGATTGGGAAATAATTGAATTGTCTCTATCTCTATATTTGTGTGGCAAATCATAAGCTTACTTATGCAATAATCACTAGAGCTTTCATATCACATTTTAATTCCTACCATCGAAGTTACTACTACTGATTCCTACAGTAAATATAGGTCTGAAAATTGACACTATTAAAAATTTCCCTTGAGCGCCCAGTGACAAATGAGGATTAACCAGGAAATCACATTTGCGGCAACTGAGGCTCAGGGTTCATTGTTGTTCTTGACTGAATTATCACAGCAGATTTCAGCAGCCAGAATACCTGAGGGAAAATGTTTTGGCCTACGAAATTACTGCATTACTCATAATTCCAATGGCACTAGCAACTCTAACTAGTGGATCCATCAGAGAATATGAGCAAGTCTAAGGGGCCGATTTATATTTCGTTAGGTTAGCCCTCCGGACTAATCGGATCCGGAAGGCTTTCAAAACTAATTGCACTCCAGGAAGCCGACTGATTGAGTACGATGCATCTGTATGCTGACGGACTCAGTTTGCACATCTCCCATTGAATTCAATAGGAGCCAACACTTGAACACAGAGTCGCATTGCAAAAAGGGGTGGTTTGGGACCAGCGTGCACCCTCTTGCAACACTGTGCATGCATGGAAAGGGGGGATTCATGGGTCCCCATGCATCCGATTCAGTAGGCCCAAGGTACGGGGGGACTGCCACTGCTCCCCGAAAGTCCGATTCCCACAGCCTTTTCATCCTGCAAAAAAAGTCGATACAGCTGTCAGAATCGTGCATCGCACTAGCTCATTTGGAAGCAGGCCCCATTGAGCTGCACGGTTTGTCTCTAAACGACTCAGACAGAAAGGATCAGGTGCAGAACTGATTCGGTCCACATGATTGGATAATTCGCATCGTACTTGGTTGTTCGGATAGGGGACGATTTGGTTAGAAATAGAGGCTCTGAATCGGATTTGATTTAAGCGAGTCCGGGTCGGAGCCCTTCTGTGCAAGATCGTAATTATCCCCTTAATGGGACCGGTAATCAGGGAGGAGGAATTAAGGCATTAAAGAGACTAGTTGCATGATCTGTTTTGGATCAAAGGTGTTGATGTTTCTAGTATTCACTCGGGCTCACCATCATTTATGGGTGATGGCTTACCGGCAGAATTTACCCCTCTTATAAACATTTGAATAGGTTCAAAACTAAAACTATTCAAAATTAAACTTTGATAGCTTAGAAATGGTTGAAGCTGAGGCACACCTGCTTCTATCAGCCCTTGATTCTACTCCTCATTGCCATTTTGGGAGCTGGGATGTGGCTGGGGTAACAAAACAGGCTTTTCAATCCTGTGGGTTTAAGCTGTCCCTAGGTCTTGCTCCTTTTGATAACAACGGTACTCCCCCTGGCAAGCTGTCTAGGGTCCCTCCTATCCGGGCTGCCATTATTAATGCTTGTTCTCTTAGGAAACATCATACAGATGTCTTCGACCTTTGAGAGGACAACTCTCTTGACCAGCTGCTTTTGATTGAAACTGGCTGGACCCCTCTTCAGATCCGATTGTAACTCTTGCCACACCAATGGGCTATAACATTTCTAGAGCTGATCGCCCAGAGGGAAGAGTGGGAGGTGTTGCTATAATTTATAAAAACCAAGTGGGAGCTCTGCAGGGGGGATGCCACTTCATGGGGTGGATGGGAGACTCTTGACTTCAGTATTCGCTTCTCAGCCCATATTACACAAGAAAGCTCTTTGATCTGCAGGCCCTCCAGCCCAGTGGGAACTTTTCTCTAGGCTTGGGGAGATGCTGTAATCACCACAGCGGTCAGATTTGCCCCCTATATGGTCCTGGATGACCTTAATATCCATCTGGATCAAGTGGACAGTAAGGATGTGCATGCCCTGTTGGATATTCTACACCTGGCTCAACTTGACTAGCATGTCAGCCTTCCTACTCATCAAGCTGAACATATACTTGACCCTATCTGTACCAACTTCCCTATTTTATTGAGGGACCCTTGCCCTGTCACCTGATCGGACCATTTCATAACCCACTTCTCATGGGAAGTGTCTAAGGCTGAGCCTTTAGCGCGTTCATGCTACAAATCAGCCTTCGGTAAAATTGACCCACTTGAACCTAATATGGCCTTGGAAGCTTCTAGGCCTAGCCTGGTAGGGGAGCTTGAGGAATGCTTAGCTGGGTTCTCAAGCTGGTCTCGAATGCAGTTGCTACAGTGGCCCCACAACGTCCCACTAGGTTGGCTAGGGAATCTCCGTCCAAACCCTGGTTCAACCCAACTCTTAAAGCCTCGAAGCATGACTTTAAGACCCTTGAGCGGGCCTGGAGGAGGAGTGGTTATTACCCTGCAGACAAGCAGAAGCTCAGAGACAAGCAGAAAATATACTATGCAAGCTTAATGTTGGCTAAAGGGCAATTTTACTTGGCCCGTATTGAATTAGCCAGTAACAACTCCAAGCAAATTATTGCTCTTGTTCAGAGCTTCATGCCCCCTTTGGCCCAAGCACGTGTGTCATCATCTTCACCTACCGAGTGTAATACTCTTCCTCAGCCCCGGCCGACAGTGGGAGTACCTGCAGGGCGGTGACGTGTGGAGGGGGAGGGGCAGTAATGTATGGATTACGGAGTTTTACAGGTAAGTAAACATTTAATTAGATAAAACGAATTTCCTTGCGTGCAGTGCATCGCATGTGGTGATGCAGTGCACTCAACAGAATTTGTTTTATTTATTTAAATGTTTACTTACCTGTAAAACTCCGTAATCCATACATTACTATCCCCCACCCTGCCCCTCCCCCTCCCCACGTCACCGCCCTGAGGTACTTCCACTGCAGGCCGTGGCTGCTCTTCCTTGCTGCTTTAGGGATAAGATCCGGGCTATCCAAGCAGCATTTACTCCCTGTGACATCAGAATGGAGACATCTTTGAAATGTCAATCTGCTGGTCCAGCTCATTCCTTGTCTGTATTTAGGCCAGTCTACCATTTGGAATGTCTTAAAATTCTCAAGGGTCTAAAATCTGATTCGCCCTCAGATCCCTTTCCTGCTAGGATATTGGCAGCAATTGCAGGGATCGCAAATACAGAAGTGATTACCATCATTAACATGTCTCTCCAGAAAGCGGTGGAACTACAGGCTTGGAAGGAGGCCAAGATCTTGCGACTCCTAAAAAAGCCATCATTGGACCCCCTCTGTACAGGGAATTACCGGCCTATCTCCCTCCTTCCTGCTTTGGCAAAGGTGTGTGAGAAGGTTGTTAATAAACAGCTCACGGATTTTGTGGAAAGGGAGGCGCTCCTGCATCCAGCCCAATCAGAGTTCCGGGCGTCCCACAGTACAGAAACAGTGCTGGTTGAGGTCGTGGAGGCCATCCGGGAGTGTTTGGATGCCATCAGGAGAGCTGCATTAATTTTGCCCAACCTCTCAGTGGCGTTCGACACAGCCCCCACTCTCGTCCCCTGTCTCGCTCGGCCAAGATTGGTCTGTCGGATGGTGTGTGGGGCTGTCGCCAGTACTTCCTAGAAGGGTGTATAGAGCAGATTTGGTCCCACCACCCTCCTCCTCCTCCCCTCAGCCAGTAACAACAGGAGTCCCCCGGGAATACTCCCTTAGCCACCTTCTTTTCAATATCGATGTCACTCCTCTGATATATTTGGTGGAGGAGCTGGGGGCCAAGGTGATGGATTACTCTGACGACACCCAGCTGCTTTTTACCTCGGACAAAGATGCAGACTCTGTACTACTGGTTCAACATTGCCTGTCTTCTATCTTCAAATGGCTGGGGGAGGAGCAGTTTAAGTGCAATGAAGAAAAGTCACAGATCCTGCTATTTGGTAAATTCCCCCTTAATTTTAGAGAGCAGCTCTGGCCTCCTGAGTTCTCATTACCTACCTCGTCAGGGAAGCCAGCTAAAAATCTGGGGGCATCGTTTGATGAATGTCTTTCCTTCTCGACACACACAAAAAGCTGGCTAGCTGCTGTTTTGGCCTGCTTAAAGATCTCAGAAGATTCTTCCCCTCTTACCTCTGGGGGCGAGGAAAACAGTCACCTGTGCACTGATTCTGTCCTGACTGGACTATGCCAATACCCTTTATGCTGGTATCCCTGGTTACCTGCTGAAGAAGTTGCAGGTTGTTCAAAATATGGCAGCCAGACTCTTATTGGGCATTTCGGCTAAGAATAGGGTCCGTCAACAGTTGCGTTCTCTCCACTGGCTCCCCATGGTGGATAGAATTAAATTTAAACTATTAGCTTTGGCCCACCTTGCTCTCCGTGGTTGTGGTCCTCTTTACTTGCAGAGGCGTCTCTCCTTCTATGTTCCCACGCGTTCCTTGCGATCCTTGTCCTTATGTTATGCTCAGGTCCCTCATTTCAAGTTTCAGAGGATAGGGGACAACTCATTTGTGGTGAAAGCAGCAGTTGCTTGGAATGCTCTTCCTCTTGCCCTGCGTATCATCCAGGACCCAGTTGTGTTCAAGAGGAAACTGAAGAAACATCTATTTTCCTGAAGCTCACTGTTCATACCCTGCTAGGCACCGGGTCGAGACATTCATGAGTAGCTGTGCACATTACAAACTCATATAACATAACATAACATTACATACCATGTTATGATGCAAGCGCATTCATAGTCTTTCTCACTTTACCCCTTTCATGTTTTATTTTTCAAAATGTTCTCAGATATCCATACAATAACATGATGTGTATGTGCAAGCAAATTCCTTCATAAAATTTCACAATTAAAACTATTTTCAGGGATTTAATAGATGAAAAACTAGGGTGCTGACTTGGTGCATATAAATCCCTACTCCAAAATTCACTTAAATAGTTGCATTTAAAAGAAGTGGCGGCTAATTTATCAGATGTCAGTTAAATTGTACATTTTCATCGATACTTACCCAGCCACAGGCAAAATAGTGGAGATTATTTACTATTTGACCTGTGAGCTTGAAATTGCGGAGACCAAACTTCACTTTTTACCCAGCCGCTGGCTAAACAGTAGAGATTTTGCACTGTATGATCAGTGGCTGTCGAAATTAGACAGAAGCATTATTATTTACCTGGCTTCTGGCTAAATAGCAGATATTCTGTATTTTTTGGCTGGCAGTCAAGCATATAGCAAATACATTTGAGTATTTAACTGGCCTGTGACTAACTATTAGACATTATGTACTGTTTGGCCCCTTGTCAAGCACACAGCCTTGCATGGCTGCTGGTAAAAATGATGTACTATTTTGCCAGTGTTCTTGCAAATTACAAATACATTTCACTGTTTACCAATCTGCTGGATAAGTAGCAGACATTGTGGACTATTTGACCAGTAGTCTTTCACATAGCAAAGAAACATCATTATTTACTTGGCCTCTGAATAAATAACAGAAATGATTTACTGCTTGGCCAGCGGATGTGCAAATAGAACAGAAAATATCCTTATTCACCTGGTGCCTGGCCAAATACTAGACAGTATGCACAACTTGGCCAGTAGTCATGCAAATACTAGTGTCTTCACTATTTACCTTACCGCTGTCTAAACTGCTTAAATGTTCTCTTAATATGCCATATGCAGATTTCAACAGGAACTTACTAATAGGTAGGTAGGGGTGGGTGGAAACGGTACAAAATCTCTGCGAACACGCAGAAATTCAGCGAACATGCAGAATTGCTTGTTCGCGATGCTTTTTACCTATTTGAAATTGCTGTTTGCCTGCTCGGGGGAAATATCTTGTGAACACGCATTTTGAGAACGCGAACAAGCGAAACATTTCTCAGAAAGCAGAATTTTGGGCAATTTTGCGTTCTCCGCGGAATGCAAAATTACCCAAATTCTGCAAATTCCGCGAGCGGAACGGAATTTACCGCCCAGGCCTACAGATAGGTTCCAAACAAGGAATAATCACTATGGGGATCCATCTCCTCCTACAGGTTAGGGTCCTTATTTATTATTATTAATCCATTCCAGGATCATGATGACCTAAACCATAAGGAGTGAGAGTGCGAGACCTAGGTGAATGAGGAAATTAGAGCCAGATGACCCCAGCAATGGCCCCAGGATCAGGAGGCACAGGCCAGGCTATTAAAAGGTAGGGCCAGGAGTATTGCAAGGAAGACCAGGGTCAGAAAGGACTAAAGAACCAAGGGCATCGGATTGAGGAAATCAGTACCAGGTTGACCAAAGCTAGTCAGTTGAGTGCCTGTGTGAGGACCAGGTGCACCAAAAGAACCTAGAGAAGGAAGAGTTATAATAGGACCTGTATGCAACACTAGAAAGCCTATAAGGACAAGTAGGAGAACGAAGAGGAATGGAGGTAGGAAGGCTGCACCAACTTTGATGAAATACTTGATCACAAACTCAAATAAGCATTTAAAGTGAACTGCATTTACCATAAAGCTAAGGAGTAAACAGTGCTTGGAGGTGAAGCAGTGTGCCCCCTCCCCTCACTTCTGTTTGAAAGGCTCCATTGAACCATTGAGTTGGTTAGCTTTTGGAAACGCACCTGTGCACCAGAGAGAGGTACTGAGACCTGAGAGGATTGTGGCAGCTTTCTCAGCAACCCAGTTGAATTTCATTTTATATCTCTACTGAAGAAGGATCATATCCAGAAACACACATATTTAAAGATTCACAGCACAAACCTGCACCAACTTTGATGAAACACTTCAGTACAAACTCAAGTAAGCGTTTAAAGTGAACTGCATTTATCATAATGCTAAGGGGTGAACAGTGATGGGAGGTGTAGCAGTGTGGTCCCATCCACCTTCTGTTTGAAAAGGCTCCCTTGACCCATTGAGCTGACGAGCTTTTAGAGATACACCTGTGTGCCAGAGAGAGTACTGAGACCTGAATGGATTGTGGCAGCTTTCTCAGCAACTCTAGTTGAATTTCATTTTATATCTCTACAGAGGAATGATTATATCCAAATACACATGTGCCTAGCGATTCACAGCACTACCCTGCACCAACTTTGGTGAAACACTTCAGCATAAACTCAATAGGTGTTTAAAGTGAACTGCATTTACCATATTGCTAAGTGGTGAACAGTGATAGGAGGTGAAGCAGTGTGCCTGAACCCCCCCCCCCCCTTCTGTTTGAAAAGGCTCCCTTGAGCCATTGAGCTGATGATCTTTTAGAGATGCACTTCTGCGCCAGAGAGAGGTACTGAGACCTTTACAGCTTTCTCAGCAACCCCAGTTGAATTTTGTTTTTTATCTCTATGGATGAAGGAATATATCCAGAAACACGTGACTACAGATTCATATCACTAAACTGCACCAACTTTGGTGAAACTGTCAGGATCTGACATATGTGCCTGCTGAACATCCACTTGCATGGGAAAAACTGCAACTCCCAGAATGCTAAACGCTAGGGGAGGTCCAGGAAGGTATATAGTCACACGAGGCACGAGGGTCCTCACCCGTGATTCTTGTCCATTGGAGTGTTGTGGTTCAGCGGACGCCCTGTCCCTGCGGAGCCGCTGTGGAATCCTCTGAAGTCCTACGTTGCCGTTTGGCTGCGGAGTCGAAGTTCGCGTTATTGCTCGGCTGAGCAAGAGCGCATTGGCGCATTGGCATCGAGCTTAGTTTGATCTTCCTGTGTCTCGGGCTAGGAGACGCTGGATTGCCCCCTCCACGCCCGAACAGAAAAAGAGCCTGTTGTTCGCGTTCTGCTCGGCTGAGCGAGAACGCAGTAGAGCAAGAGCGCTGTATGTTCTTAATGCCTGAGATACGGGCTGGGAGCCGCTGGATTGCCCCCTCCTAGCCTCATCAGGTTTTGAGCCGGTGTTTGTTATCCTTTGTTGTACTACGGGCTGGGAGACGCTGGATTGCCCCCTCCCGGGTTTGCCCCGTCAGTCCAACCTATTTATTTCTTTTCTTCTAATACGGAGCAACTCACAGAGCCGCATTGTATCATTCCGGAAGTCACAGTGAGTTATTCCAGAACTTCTACGGCAGCCGGTAAGACCTGGTTTTGAACCTATACTGTTGCAGAATCCAACTATCGGTTGTCTTGTGGTTGCTTATCTCTTATATAACTTTGATAAATTCACTAACTATCGGGGCACATCTCCACCATGAGATTTATGAGGGTAGCTGACTATTGGCCTTTAATCTTTGCTTTCTTTTTGGAGCATCATCTTACTTTATGGAAGCCTGTATTCTAGAGGGAAATAAATGCTGAAAAGACATTAAATTATATCAGTTATTTGGAATAGAATGACTGGTATGTATGCCATTGAGTGTGAATTCATATATGACAATTGTAAAGGTATGTCCCCCAGGAATAACCAGTTGTTTTTTTAACCATAGGTCAACCTTGTGTTTGAGAGAAGTATCTCAGATAGAAGAAAAGGTTCATCTCCTGATCAGTTACCAGGTACTGCATTATAATCTAGTGAGACAGTACAGGAGGGTAGAGAGAAGATTGCACAAATTAATGTGTTCCTTCTTTTGTTACAGGTGTCCCTTCCTACCCTTACCTATCCCTCGCGTGATTGCTTTTGTGATCTGTATGCTTATAGCTAGTCAGAGTGCAGGGACATGAGGAGGTGGACCCCTTTGAGCATCATCCTGATCCTGAGGAGCCAGCAGTCGTGACAGAAACACTTCAGCACAAACTCAAGTAAGCAGTTAAAACGGCTGCAAAAGCAAGAACTGTCTAGGTGGTGGGACCTAACTATTCTAAAAAGATATATTGATATCAAATAGGTCCCACGGGGTCTACGAATCATAATCTTCCCAACATTTGAAGATTTAGATCCCGATCTATTAAAAGAATGGGAAGAGCTAATTTTCTTGGCATCATACAATATGATGGACATTTTGATCAGATACGCAGAGCGCAAATGGACTAAAGTGCTAGATGAGATAGAGACGTTAGAGCTAGAGATTAAGAACCTCAACTTACAAGAGGCCACAGAGAAAAACTTTAAGATTCTAATAAAAGAGGTACTGAGTGCACATCAACTATATATACAGGAAAAGAAAATAAGAAAGCTCAAGAGGGACGAGAATGACTATAAGAGCAATAGAGTATTCATGTTTGCTAAAAGATTTGATGATGTGAAACTACATCCAGCAATGTTGAGCACCAAACCTAGTAACCTGGGGGTGGTGGCATCTACTGGTGAGTCGGACATTTCCAGTGTTCAAGATGAAGTCAGTATGGGAGATGACCTAGATAGAGGGATGAGAGGTTCTCTACATGACAAAACGTCCTCATCTTTTTTAGAAGAAATGACCCGGTTCAGAAAAGGAACCAGGTCGACCTACAACAAACTAAATACAAAAAAACAAGGAGGGGGCGACACCGCAGGAAGCAGGGTGCAACGACCAGATCAGTATCTCGCAATCTGAAGAATTTAGTCAGACCCTGTATTCTGAACAGGTTAGTGGAAATGTGTTATATATGCCACCTAAAAAGAATGTGACAATTGTCAATATATCTGACGGTGTACTTTCAAAATATGCTGTAGATGTCCTAAGCAAAGGACTCAGTTTTTGTCCCACATCAAAGCCAGACTTCACACTCATACACATTGATTTGTTTAAGTTTGTCCGCCGACTGAAATAGAAAAAAAAAATTGATAATAAAACAGCACCTGTGCAATGTGTGGAAATGATAGCATCACCTTGTAATAAAACAATCAAGGAAATACATGACCTGCATCTGGTGTTATCATTAGATGATTGTTCTGGCACACCTCCATCAATGTTAAACATTATTTCTGACTTGTACATTGTACCAAATCTCTATTTAGACAGTGGTCTCAAGCAAAAATCTGCGCTTATACCTCCACTTCCGCCAAATAATCTGGTAGATGCTTTTTACAAAGCGGTTACTTGTGACCTACATAAATTAGAGGACGAAAATTGGTGGAACATCTTAAGAACACTACATACAATTTAGTTTTCACTTGCAAATCCAGCCCTCTTGAAATTGACTTTCTAGATGTTCTTATTTACATGAAAGACAATAAAATCATGTCTAGACTCTTTAGAAAAGAGACAGCGTGCAATTCTGTCTTGCATGCCACCAGTGCGCACCCCAGTTCCCAAATTAATGCCATCCCATTGGGTGAAATGACCAAAATCAGGTGAAATTGCAGCGTACACACTGTCTTCTCACAGAGCAGAAAAAACTAGAGGAACATTTTGTACAAAGAGTTGATCCAGAAACAGTTTTGGATAAAGCCAAAACAAGAATCCCTAATGCTTCCAGAGAATCATTATTGCTAAAAGTAAACAAGGAAAGGAATTTTAACCCCTCCCATGCTGGTGACGAACCCCAGCCGTCACGCCCCGTGGTGGGCGTGTGCTGATGACGGCTGGGGTTCGTCACGGCCCCGCCCTGTTCTTTTGTTTACCGCACAGCGGTAAAATCGCGGCAGCAGCGAAGGGGTTAAATGAGATAGAGACAAATTGGTTTTCGTCACAGGATATAACACTCAGAGCGATTTAATCTATAGGATTCTACATAAACACTGGCACCTACTTCATTTGGATAAGTCCTTAGACAAATATATCACAAAAAATCCCAGGGTGGCACATAGAAGAGGTACTACTTTACATTATATTCTGTTTCCCAGCTACTTCCCCTGATTAGACACAATGCAACCTGGCTACCTACCAGGCCATTGGGCTTTAATAAATGTACACAGTGCAATGTTTGCCCCTATGCAATAGAAAAAACTGAAGGAGTTTCAATACAACACGCTAACTAAGCATCATGTACAGGAATTCTTAAACTGCAATATAAGATTTGTCATCTACTGCATCATCTGTGATTGTGGACTGATCTACATAGGAAGTACACTACACCCCCTAAAAGAAATAATTCAAGAACATATTAGGGTGGTTCGAAACAACAACACAGACTGCCCCTTTGCTGTACACTTCAACGATTTACATCCTCTGACCAGCATGACGGGTATCAGATTCCACGGATTCACACATATACAATGCCAACAGAGAGGAGGAGACCGACTTCTGATCCTACATAGAACAGAAACCCAATTGATCATTACATTGAGAGCGGTTGAACAGGGATTAAATACTGATAGGGAGTTACATGTATCTCTGTCGTAAAGATTGTTATGACCCTCTACCTGAGAAAAATATCCCTCCCTGCCTTTAACAACAATGACATGGTCATGTTATAGATAAATGGAAACATAAGATCAGTAAAAAACAGGATTATCTAGATAACTTGAGTGTAAATACTGTGTAGATGAGACATAATGTCGTAATGATTTTAAATTTGAGGTCTGTTATGTGATTTGACTCATCAATACTTTAGAATCACATACAGAATTCGATGTGGAAAAAAATCAGTTTCATTTTGTACCACCATTAGAAGTATTAAATATGGATGTGTTTTCGACATTTACATTTGGATTACTCAAGTATTTATACTCTGTGTATCAGATATCAGGCTGTGACAATTAATATTATAAGATATTGTAAAGAAGTTAGCAGTCCAGTAGCTGGGTGGGCGGAGTTAGGTGGGCAGAGGGGAAGAGGTGGGGACAGGACAGGAAGGAGTTAGTTAGAGTAGGGACAGGGTAGGAGTAAGAAGTGTGTAATAAAGCTCCAGTTAAGCTAACCACAAGTGTCTGTAATTATTGTAGCAGGATGCTACAACTGGCGACGAGGGTGGGATAGGCATGATCATAGCCTGCAGAACCCAATCGGAGTGCCCTGTCCCCTGCAGCATCGAGTAAAGCATCTGCTGCCTGGTAGTGCTGCCACCTGAGAAGAGAGGTCAGCAGCCGGTGACCCTGCTCCCCCCCAGTGACTGTGGGAGCCCAGAGGGAGCCACTGGATCGAGCGCTGAAACGCGCCGGAAAGGAAAGCTGTTCGTGCTGGAAGCGCGCGTCACGCTGGATGCGTGCAACTTGGCATCCCAAAAGAACAAGAGTCGGGAGCCCACTCCGACCCTGTCCAGCACCTCGGATTGAGCCCAGGATCTCCCGACGTCGTGGACGCTGTCCCCGAGAGCCCAGTGACAAGCGCTGCTGAGTGCGCTGGAAACGGACCCCGGGTGCCGTCGGAGGTCGGAAAACCTCACGCCCAATGCGTGAGGTTTGGCATGCCAGCGGAGAAGAAGAGCGGGAACGTCGAAAGTAAGGCGGGAGCCCACCCCAACATCACCTGGTAGCTGTGGTGGTCGAAGAAAAGTGAGCCTTGATGTGTGCTGCCCCCGAGGACGCCGGCCGGTGAGTCCAGAGTGAGCTAGCAGTGCATGAATCAGGAGAAAGCCTCGTGTGTGACTGCAGTGACGGTGGCCATCTTTAAGTCAGGCGCTCGTTAGGACAGACCCCTTAGCTTTCAATGAGCGGCCATTTTGAAGTCAGGCATTGAGCAAAGTGAACAAGCACTGGCAGCAGAAAGAAACAAGCATTGGCAACTGGAAACAAACAAGCATTGGTGACTGACAACAACAATTCTTGGCAAACGAACACTGGTAGCAGAAATAAAGGCCAGAAACAAGCACTGAAAACCTACCGTCAAGATGTCTAACCCTCCAGCGCGAACTGAAGTCAAAGGAGGAACGCATCTCCGAGCACCTGAGCCACCAACAGTAACAATCGGAAGTAGCATGGGCCAAAAATGGCAAGAATGGCTAGAGGACTTTGAGGACTATATTGAAGGGTCCAAAATAGAGCCAGACAATGAAAAGATAATAGACCTCCCCAACCTAGGGGGGCGTGAGATAGGTAAAATTGTGCGAGAGATCCCAAATACGGAAGCCGACACCTACGCCAAAGTAAAAGATGTGCTAAACAAACGTTTCCTGCCCAAGAGAAATGTCGACTACGAACGACACAAGTTCCACCAGCAACGCCAAGGGAAAGAAGAACCACTGAGCTCATTCATACATCGACTGCGACGACAATCGAAATACTGTGATTTTACAAACTTCTCGCCTGATGCAGCCATTAAATCCCAAATAATCACTGGGTGTCACTCGGAGTCTCTGAGGAGAAGATTGCTAAGAAAACCGCAAGAACTTGAAGAAATCGAAAAGAACTCCCGGTGGTACGACCAAGCTGAAGAAAACGCGGCGGACATTGAAACCGGACCCAGTACCAGTCACGAACACGCCAACAGTGTCACGGAACGACGTCATGGAAGACAGGAACAGCGTGACAGCGGAAGACGAAACCCGCGAGACAGATCACAACGCTCTAGATTCTCGCCCAGACGATGCCCGGACTACAGGAGGAAGGAACCTGAGAGGAGGGATCGACGACCCGAACGCACGAGGCGGTGCTTCAGGTGCGGATATGACTACCCTCACATCGACTCCTGCCCTGCCATGGGGCAACGATGCAGAAAATGTGGACGGTCCAATCACTTTGAAGCCATTTGTGGGGACTACCACAGAGAAAGGCGTAGTGATAATGACAGACGCGATGGCCCGCAGAGGTCCTCGAGATCAGAGACCAAACGTCACCAGATCAGAGCGGTTCAAGGAGAACCCACTAGATCTCCCGCGTCATCACATTCCAGCCAAGGCTCTCGACACTCCAGATGGGACCGTCGTTCTCCGTCAAGGGAATCAAGATCGTCCTCGTCCAAGCGGTCTTCATACACCATTGAATACGTCAGCATTGCTGATACTGATCAGCTCAAACGATACCCACGTCTCAACATCAAAGTGGGTAACCACGCTGCCAAATTCGTGATGGACAGCGAAGCGTCGCTTAACTACATCTCGGTTGCAGAACATGAACGCATGGACCCGAAACCTTGCTTGCGTTTCGCGCCCGTCCGTGTATACACCTGGATGTTGAGGAAACCGCTCCCATGTTTGGGCAAATTTGGCACCACCCTTACGTACGGCGACATCTCCATCCCAGCGGTCAACCACGTCATTAAAGGGCCTGATGCCGACTGTCTACTGAGTCTTTCCACCGCTGAACGCCTTCGATTGGTGCATGTCCTCTTTAACGTGAGTGACAGCTCGGACTGTGCTGGGAAATTTCCATCACTATTCCAAGGCTTGGGAAAATTGAAGGGCCGGCAAATCCATCTGCACATAAATGAGCAAATCAAACCGGTGGCCCAGCATCCGCGACGGGTGCCCTTTCACCTACAATCGGCGGTTGAAACCGAACTGCAGGAACTCTTGGACGCTGACATCATTGAGCGCACTGAGGGCCCCACTCCATGGGTGTCCCCGGTTGTCATCGTCCCCAAGAAAGGGACCCCCAACAAGGTCCGACTCTGCGTGGACATGCGCCTGCCGAACACGGCCATCGAAAGGGAGAGACACCCCGGCCCACACTTGAGCAACATGATCACAGCGCTCAATGGGGCAAAAGTGTTTTCTAAACTGGACTTGAACAAGGGCTACCATCAGCTCGAACTGGATGACAGTTCTCGCTCCATCATGACATTCGCCATGCACCTTGGTCTTTTCCGTTACAAACGGCTCAGTTTTGGCGTCTCGTCAGCTGCTGAAATCTTCCAGGAGGCCATACGACTTGTCATCCAACACATACCTAACGCCCTCAATTACAGCGATGATATCTTAGTCTACGGATCTGACACGCGAGAGCATGACATCGCCCTTGATCGCGTCTGCCACGCCCTGATGGAAGCCAACCTTACCCTCAACAGAGGAAAATGTGAATTTCATCAATCCACCTTGAAATTCTTCGGTCACATTTTTTCGTCGAGTGACATGAAACCGGACCATACAAGATCGCCACGCTCAATAACACCAAGAGTCCGGCTGACGTCAACGACCTTCGCTCCTTCCTCGGAATGGTGAGTTACTGCGCCCGCTACATTCGTGATTATGCCACAGTAAGTCACCCACTGAGGCTCCTCACGAAAGCTGGCCAGCCATTTGTATGGACCCCGGAGTGTGAGCGTGCTTTCAAGGACATCAAACATGCCGTGGAATCGGCCGATTGCCTCTCCTATTTCAACCCCAGGAGGAAAACGGAAATCACCGTGGACGCAAGCCCCGTGGGCTTGGGAGCCATCCTGGCACAATACGACAACGAGTCGGATCAGAGGCGGATCATCGCCTACGCCAGTCAGAGCCTCACCGACCCGGAAAAAAAATACTCCCAACCGGAGAAAGAGAGCCTGGCCGTTGTGTGGGCGTGTGAGCACTTCCACATCTTTGTATACGGGAAACATTTCACACTCATAACCGATCACCAGGCACTCGTCACGATCTACGGGAACCCCAAATGCAAGATGCCCCCCAGGATCAAAAGATGGGGTTTACGGCTACAAGAATACACTTTCACAAATGTCCACAAACCGGGGAAGGCGGAGAATCCAGCCGATTACATGTCCCGCCACCCCCGAGAATCCTCAGAGACTGAGCCTTCCATCGCGGAGGAGTACATCCACTTCGTGACTGGTCATGCCCGTCCACCGGCTATCCCCATGCACACCATCCGGGAAGCGACCAACCAAGACAACATCTTACAAATAGTAGTGAAGCGTATACAATCCAACCGGTGGAGATACCACCCGCAGGAGGAAGAGGAAGACCCTGCCGTCAAGAAGGAACTCCAGGCCTTCCGACATGTCTCCGATGAACTCTCTGTAACTACTGATGGCATCCTTCTGAGAGATCACAGACTAGTCATTCCTGCAACACTGAGGCAAGGAGTAATCGACCTCGCTCACGAGGGCCATCGAGGAGTCGTGTCCACCAAACGAGCACTGAGAGAGCGTGTCTGGTTTCCGGCCCTCGACCAAATGGTTGAAGACACATCGAAAGATTGCCACCTCTGTCACCAGCCACAGCAGTCCACCCGCACCCCTACGAATGACCCCATTGCCTAATGGGGTGTGGCAGGAAGTTGCCATGGACTGTTATGGGCCCCTGCAATCAGGGAAATACGTGGTCGTCATCCTGGACGAATACTCTAGATTCCCAGTGGCTCAGTTCATATCATCCACCAGTGCCGCCTGCACCCTCAAGGTACTTGAAGAGGTCTTCGCGACATGGGGCTTCCCCAAGGTCATCAAGACGGACAACGGACCCCCATTCAACAGTCATGAATTCAGCGATTTCGCGAAGCAAATGGACTTTCAACACCGCAAAGTCACGCCCCTCTGGCCACAAGCCAACGGCACTGTAGAGAGATTCATGTCCACCATTAAGAGAACTTTCCAGCAAGCCACTGCCGAGAAGAAAGATCTGAGGTCAGCGTTGAACGAGGTCCTCAGCGCCTACAGAACCACTCCACACTCCACAACGGGCCAGTGCCCTGCCACTCTCATGCTCGGGAGGACAATGAGGAATCGGATCCCAACATGGGACGGAGCACTGAGGATGCCCCTCTCGGACCAACAACATCGAGAGATGGCAGTGATGGATCGGCTTCACAAAGACAAAATGAAAGAGTATGCTGACCTCAAGCGGAGAGCCCGGTCACCCTCTCTGAAGGAAGGTGACAGAGTCCTTGTCAAGCAGGAACAATGCCAAAAGACTGACTGCCGCTTCAAGGATGAGCCTCTAACAGTTATCCAACAAAAGGGCACCATGGTGACTGCGGAATCAGAAACCCGGCGAGTCACCCGCAACGCTTCTCACTTCAAGAAGTGTTCTCCCGAAGATCATGAAAATACCACTTTAACACCTGTGCCTGAGGGCCGGGACAATCCTGAGTCTGTCGCACCAAACATTGGACATTCGCAGCAGAAGGACCACCGGAAGAGGGCAGTGGGCCCACTCCAACGAGACCCAGACGTCATGTGCAGCCCCCCAAGAGACTGATCAAAGAGATGGACTAATCTCTATTTCATTTGTTGCTTTAATAAGAAGAGGGGAGATGTAAAGAAGTTAGCAGTCCAGTAGCTGGGTGGGCGGAGTTAGGTGGGCAGAGGGGAAGAGGTGGGGACAGGACAGGAAGGAGTTAGTTAGAGTAGGGACAGGGTAGGAGTAAGAAGTGTGTAATAAAGCTCCAGTTAAGCTAACCACAAGTGTCTGTAATTATTATAGCAGGATGCTACAGATATGTTATGTGATTTGAAACAGTGAACGTTTTAAAATGCTATACAAAAGTTGATAGGAAAATGTCATCTCATCCTGCATTTCAATTGACGTTGTAATGAGTACCATCGAGAGATTTACCATTACACAATAATATTGCCGAATAAGATTTTCATGTCTGTAACCTTTGCACAATACTTACTACTACCTCTGGCCATACCCTAACAAATGTATTTTCTACTCTGTCCCTGAACTTGATGAACTAAACACTGGTGTTATCTAATACATCTGTACAAATCCGCCTGTGGTTTTGACACGCCTCTCTTGTATTGGTAGCTCCGGTTTGTAAAGACACATGACACAGTTAGACTCATTACGAGATGGCCGTGGGCGTGACTTATGATGAATAGGTCATCTCTGAACTACCTCGAGCGACAACCTTTCAATTTTTCCTTAGGGTCTCGTAAAAAATGGTTTTTATAGCATCAAGAGGATGTTTGATAAAATATAAGCTGATGTTCTAAATAGCAAAATAGGCGTATTTGGTCCTGATTTGTATTAGGCTAACACCGTTATATTATGGCCACTTCCTACATAACAAAGCTGAAGTCCTTCCTCTATACAGTCGCTTTCTGGATGCCGGCTTCTAACCGTTTCCGGTACCTGTCTTTATTCAAATACAACTCTGAGACGATTACTTTTCGCCTCGCCAGAATAGACGGAGAAAGCGAGTTGCTTTGGACCAATGGAGCAGAAACCCAGGTCAGTGGGAGTAGCAGGGGTAGAATATTTCGACCCCTAGGCGTTGGGTCACCATAAATAGATAATGGTTACTATTTCTTTGGGGTTTTCAACATTTTCTCGTTTTGAAAACTATCCTCAAAATATGTGCTACTGTCACTCCCTTGGTTGCAAAGATAAGCTTTAAAATGCGTTCTTTACTTTTCTCTCGTTAGGTGAGAAGTGTTTTGGTTTACAGATCTACACCGTGTAGTGGGTGGACTTAAATTTGACCCAGCAATAGTCAAAAGGCTGAACTATTGCTTTTTAACGTGAAGTTAAAGTGCTGTACTTACTAAAGTCGGATAAACTCTATGGATGAACAGCGCGCTGTGGCTATTCAGAGACAGAGGATTCTTACTCATATTTTCAGTTTGAGAATTTATTTATTTATTTATTTATGCTCTTGTATAGCGCTGGAAGTCAACCCTCGGAAGGGTATCTCCGCGTTTTCGTATAACCAAAAGATCCAGAAACTAAGAATTATACAGTAAGGTAAGGGGGAACTAGTAAATATGCAGTGAGATAAGGGGGAACAGACCTAACAGGTGACAAATAAAAAAGTCTTCAGGGACTTCTTGAAAGATTGAAAGAATGATATTACTTCAATTTGTTTACCCAATTAAATCAATATTAGTCAGATTCTTTGCTCTGTGATGAAGCAAGGATTTGCACGAGAAGCGACTTGCTTGAACTCATGAACCTCGAATAACCCTAACTATGTAATCAACATGTTTGTCTTACTAATTTACCCCTTTTTATATTGACATCGGGTGTCCGAGTGAAGCTTGCTCATGTGTTTCACTAATCCTAATATGCTTGCATATAAGATAGCTGCTGCTACGCGGGAATTTCGTCTGTGCATGCGTCTGTCATACCCACATGACATGACGTACTCGCAGCTTTGGAGGGAAACTGTTGCTTCTGCGCACTAGAGCTAATATGGTTGCTCTGTGATCTTACATGCGAAGGCTTGCACTGCTGCTTTTGCTAAGCTGTTCGTTCTGCCTAATCCTGATGCTATAGTCTATTATAAAGTAATGGGTATAGTGTAGAAATTCATGGCATACAGTGTATTCATTTTATTCTGTGTTCTAAAACTGTTTCCTTTGCATTTCATGTTACACCATGAAAACTGGCCTAGCTTGTACCGCTGTACTACATCTTTGTCGAAACTGCGACTGCGCGAGAGTCGCAAGTCTCTGAAACAGTGAACTTTGGACTATAGCCAAGGAGCTGACTGACTGAGAAGATGCTCCTGGGAAATTACCCCCATGAACTCAAAATTATACAATGTATTTTCAATAGAACATCCATTGTTGGGTGGAATGAACCAGCATGAGAACCTGAATTTGATGGATGTGAACAAAAATTTGAATAGGAGACGGCGAAAGTCTAAAATTTTAGGTGGTGTGATGACCTCGCCTCCTTCTCTGTCCAATCGAAATTGGGGATCCTTACACTTGCTACATTGGGGGGTGGTACACTGACCTGGAAAACAGTATAACTAGGGTAGGCTTAGCTAGTTAATTTGTCCGACTTGTCCGAATAGCTGACCTGTCACTGACCCAATACACTCAATAGGAGACTAAGAGCAGAGGGCTGCGGAGCACTCTGATGGGAGGTTTGCGGACCCAATCGGGGTTCTGGGAAGCTGAAGTGCTGGCGAAGCACTTTGCTGGTGAATTCTGTAACCCAATCGAGGTTTTTGGCTGATTCCTTGCAGAGAGAGAGTAGCGCAGGCGTTGCGACTGAACTGCGGGTGCTGGTCTTAACCTTTGATGGTCCGGTCCTGATCCAAATCTCTGTTTCCCTGTCTTGATTCTGATCTGCACCTGCTGGTCTACTGGCACTGAAACTTTTGGGGGTTCTTCTGTCCTTTTCAACTGACCAGTGGCCAGGGTTGATCTTCACACCATTCTAGGTAAATATAAATCTGTGTGTCAGTATAATCTGTGTCCTTTTCTCTACCCTCCCTGAATTGCTAAAGTTTTATATGTTCCTTTTTCTTACCCTCCCTTGAATAAACGATAAATTTATGTTTTTCTGTTTATAAGCGTGTTCCACTTCTTTACCCACCTTTTTTTAGTCGAATGCTAAATGTTTTTTCATGATTGCATAAATGTTCCTTCCATTCACCCTCCCTTTAAGAAGTTAAGCTTGGTTATTTGATCTATAGCGTGTTCCATTGTTTCCCTTCCCTATAGTTATGTGCAAAAGTTGAGTTTCGATATTGCATATTGTGTTCCTTTTTCCCCAACTGTTGACAATTGCGAAAGCTGTGTTGTTTTAGTATGTTCCTTGTTCTTTACCCACCCTTAGAAAATTGTGCAAGTTGGTTTTAAAAATAATAGCGTGTTCCTTGTTCTTACCTTCCCTTTATCTTTTACTAAATGGTTGGCATAATATATCTTTTGCATAGTTATACACTATTTCTGATTTTGAATATTGATAGTCTTATTGCTTTCAATCTATGGATCATGATTTTTGATGATGATTAGATAAAGAGTTTAAACCTTTCCAGAGTCTGTGGTTATTATAAGAGTGCAAATGTTATTGTATTTTTGACTGCCTTCTTTACAACTAACTCCCTGATCCATGAGGTCATAGGTACCAGTGACAAGGATTGGTAAGTCAATGAATAAAATAGACTGATAGTAGAGTGTGGGTTACCTGATTAAGTAAATGTGTAATTGAATTATGGGCCCAGGTGAGTATTGGTAAAATTATAGTCGGATGACCTGCACGCTCTATACCGAATTCATATATTTCTTTGACATGCAGGGTCTTATCACAGTGCCCTGATTATTGGATACCACCACTCTCTTGAGAATACGAATGAATACGTTAGTTGCTGAATGTAAGTTTCTACATCAGCATTCGTCTGTGTCAGGTTCATTTGTTTTTATCAACCAATTATATTTATTTATTCTCCTTGACTTGCAGGGTGATATTATAGTGCCCAGGTCTCGGATTTCACTATTCTTTTGATAATATTACTAAGGCTAATTTTTGCCAAACGTAAGTATTCTTCCAGCATGGATCACAATTTTGATTTATTAGCGATGGCTAGCCTTATTCTAGCTTAATGTCATATGATCATTATTCAATGTATTAAACTGTCTTTTCATATTCTTTGATACCTAGGGTCCTTATACGGTATTAATAAAAAATGGAATCGATTTTCTTAAAAAGATTTAGGCAACGTCACTAAGAAATAATTGTGTTTAACTTAAATGCCTTTAAGTGTTGAATATTTCAGACACTTTTTAGACAGTATTTATGGACTACCTAATTATATACAAAGATGTGTTACAAACAGGTACATACGTTTTAACAGGTATTTACCAGGACAGTATCTCCAAGACTATGTAAGGAATAAAGGACCTCAATTAGACGTCAGAAGTGAGCATTTAATTGTAATAGGAACTATGGGGCCTATTAACAAGAAATAGCAATATTTATCGCTAAACGTGGTTAGCAACTTTTTTTTTATCGCTGGCTATCGCTGGATATTTTAGCAAAGAAAACATGCTATTAGCAAAGTTTTTCTCCATTGTGTTAAAATATCCAGCAATAGCGGCGAAATGCAAGAATATCGCTGGAAATCCAGCGATATTCTGGCATTAACGCCAATGGGGGCTTAATCTGATAATCCACCCCCCCCCCATTGACTATACAGGTAAGTCAACTTTTTAGCAGGCGTTAGTTTATAGCGATAATCATGCTTAGCGCCATTTTTTTATCGCTTCGCCTGCCTTGCTTGTAGGCAATAGCTGTGCTAGCGACTGTTTTCAGTCGCTAACAGTTTGGGTATGCCCACTTTGCATGTCATTAGCAATAAATATGGATGACATGCAAAGCAGGCCCCAAACCTGTAGCTATCGCCTAAAAGCTGTCGCTAACTGCTGTTAGCGACAGCTTGCTAATAGGTCTATAAAAATATCGCCGCTTTAGCAGGAAAAAGTCCGGCTAAAGCGGCAATATTGCCCTTGCTAATGTGCCCCTATGTTCCTTCTAGACTTTTATCCTTACAAATGAGTTTTCTCTTATTGGGTCAAACATTTATTTATTGATCCTTACTTTGTTTTAAGCTTCATATATGGATCCGAGTGTTTTCTTCTGGACGCGACTTTGAGCCAATGAAATTTCTGGCCCCCGTTCGAGCATTATTTAAGGTTATTTATATTGAGTCTTGTAGGATTTTGCCCTTTTCCCAGAAGTTTTTCACTTTTTATTCCTAATTTAGGATGTCCCCCATAGTAATAAAATGGTATAGGCCTTGTGTAGTGGAGAACGCCCTGTGTAATGTTAAACTAATGTTAAAGTGCAGGTGCTTTCTTCCCCTAACATGGCTGCCACTTACCCCTGCTACTGCAGCGTAGTCTTTGTGGGCGCATTCTAGTGGTCAGGAGCTGGCTGGAACCCTCAAACAATGTATCTATACCAGCCTGCCCACAGCCAGAATGGTGGAAGCTCCTGGAACCTTCTGGAACAGGTGAGGTGACACCAACTGCCACTGCCAACTGTCAACTGGCATATATAAGGAAAGGGAGGAAAACTTTCCTGTCAGATTGAGGGAGCACAGACCTGGGAAAGAACCTACGCAGGAGCTTTAGGCAGTGGGGCCTAGTTAGGGTCCAATGATACTGGGAGTGACAGGGCTTAGGTGTTGCCTACCAAGTGTTGAGGAATCCTGACTGACCCCCTGATCTAGCCCGGCGGAAGGGGAACCCAGAGTCCATCTGAGGGGAACTGGCTGAGGAAATTTGATACCAGCCATCAACTCCAACCCCCCTTTTTCAAGGAACCCAGAGACTGCTATTTACAAGGGCGCAAGAAACATAAAGCGCAGAGAAGAAACCAAATCACCACAGGACTATTGAGAAGACAACCAGGTGTTGGCGCTGTATCGCTCCCTGCGCTCCCTGACGCCACCTGGGACCCTTTTTGCTGGTTTGCCACTGTTGTGTGGCTTGTCCTGTCTGATCTGCTGACAGGCTTCCTTCAAAACTAAACTGCCTGTACTGCTAAGCGCTCCTCCTTCCTAGCGCTAGCATCCTGAATAGCCATCTGCTTATCCTGCCTCATCTTCAGTGACAAGTGGCCTGACCTGAGGAAGGTGCCGCCACTGAAGTGACTGCTAAGCGCTATCACTGTGCAGCGCTAGCCTCCAGACGGCCTAAATTGCCCCCGCTGTTTGGACTGCCTCATGTGACTTAACTGCCTTTCTAGCGCTTTCCTATTGCGGCCCCTGAGGAGCGCTACATCCCTCAGGTGCTAAGAACTGCTGTGATGCCTTCAGTGCTGTGTCCCGCGACCCCTGTACCTGGAGGGTCAATGATTATTCAGTGCCCCCTGCCTGCTGATGCGCTGAGTGAGGGCCCTGAAGCGCTGGATCCCAGAAGCGCTATATCTGCCGAGCGCTGTGCCACCATAAGCGCCGCTCGACCTACCTCTGGGCCGGCCTGATCCCCGCTGCAGCCCCGCCCCCTGGGAGGCGCTGACATCTGACCCGGCGGCCACCCGTACCGGAGGAAGGCCGTCGTTGTCCTGGTGTGGGCCGCGCCCGGCCCGACGCTGTGAGGAGGCGTTGTGATCATCGCGCTAGGCCTGAAGCCTCTCTGCTCGGCTCACTTGACCGGGGGCGTCAGAAGAGATTCCGCCCCCGCCGCGTTGTGACTGGCCCCGGGCCCTGCCTACAAAGTGCCTTCCTTGCCAGCAAATGGAGGGGAGGCTGTGACGTCCCCGCGGGCCGCGCTGCCATCGGCGGCCGTGGGCGTGCTTTCCCCCAGCCTCCCGTGATTAGTTTTGGGACTTTGTAGGGCTGAGAGAGAGGCTGGGCCCGTTCTGCTTTCGCTGCTGCTGCGCTGTGTCCCCGACCGGTCCCGAGGCCGGAGGAGCCGGGACCGGTACCACTGCAGCGCGGGCGTATCGGAGGGGCTCACAGAGGAGTGAGAGCCCCCTCCACAGCCAACTGAACCTACGCAAGGGCCCATGCAGCCGAAGAGAAAGGTAACTCCCCGGGGATGCCCGGAGATCGCCCTCCGGGGTGGAGACTGCTGTTGGACCCCATTGTCCCTGGTTGGCCCTATTTAGTCAAATAAGGCCTCTGAACTGGGCCAGGATATTAGCTAGGCCCCGTGACTGAAGTTAGGAGAGTTAACCCCTGGCTAGGGGCCTGTTGTTGCCTTTTTAAAATAATGCCTTTTGATATGGCTATTCTTCCTTAGAGAAATGTTGGTGTATTGCCGGCCAGTGTAAAATGAAATGCTCTACCCTGGTTTAATGATATGCAAAGGTCTGATGCAATGAGAAGTTAAATAGGAGGAAATGAACTGCCTATGCCTGATTGCAGAACTGACCTACTCACAGAAGGTGTTATCCCAGCCTAAGGTTGTGACTAATGAACGCCCATAGGGAAGGGTTATATGCCAAGTGCAATGTTCCCTAAGTACAACTCCACAAAATGGCTAATGCTGGGTAATGTAACGTTTTTAACCTTAATTGAAATAAGTTATTTCAATTGAGAATATGAATGGCTCTACATGAAATGTTGTGCCTTTTTATGGGGTACTTACCTGATAGAATGTTTGTTTAACAACTACAATGGAAATGTTTATTCAAGTTATTGACCAGTTTATGAAAGCCCACGGATAACCCCTGGGGTAAATGGTTAATGTGGTCAAGGGAATGACCGCCTCTGCTGAATCAGTCAGCCTAATGCCCTGTTGGCTCCTGAGTAAGGGAATTTTATTATCCCTGCTTGATTCCCAGTGGAATGTGTTATTCTTGCCTAAGGGGATATTCGTGCTCCTGCAAAAGGAGATGTTTCTATTTACATAAGGAAAGGTTTTAAAGGCGTAAGCCAAGCCCAGGATGCTCAAGCTTATCCGTTCAATTGTTAGCCCTACATAGGGATTTGTACTATTTTCCATAAAGCTGTTCTGATTCTGAATGACATGTTTTCACCCATTTAGTGCTGTATTTACTGGAAGCCTACAGTTATTTATTTACATGTTCATTGCTGTGGAACGCTCACCCTTGCTTGGTGAGAAGTGGGTAATATGCCTACAGAACTAATATGATGCAATGTCATTTGGTTGCTTTTGTGATGTATTCCTTACAGGTGCTGATAGGAAGCAAGGCCAATGTCAGGCCTGTGGTTATTTATTACTTAATATTTAATATTTATTCCTCTAAGTATTTATTGCCGAGCGTTGAAATTCATGTATTTGAAAGGAAAACTAATAAGTAATTAATACTGTAATTTTTGATTACCCTGCCTCTGCTCTATATAAAAGTTATCTAATTTTTATACAAACTAACTGGAGTGGTGTCACTCATTGCGTGCCCATTTTACTGTCTCAGTCGTTGCGTGTGCTGTATGGTCGCTTTACACATAAGCTTTCGGATGCCTACCCGCTCGTGCAATGCTACCCTCGGCGAGCTGGTGACCCCAGTTCCAACAAGTCTTTACTGGTCTGTTTTAGGTTCTAAAAACTTGGATTTCACTTGAATTTTCTTTATCTTCACTCTGCCCCAACGGGTCTCTAATTCACTGATCTCTTCCATGATAGTTGCAATTTGATGTAATTTATCTAACATGTTCACTTTTTTGATTGTTGATATATTTGACACACAATGTTTTTCCAGATCTGGATATGTTGTTTTTCAGATCTGGATATTTTGTTTCTCTTTCCTTCTTCTGGGTGTTCACACTTTCTTTTCTATTGAATTCTCTGGTTTCTATCCGACACCACCATATGAGGTGTGTTGTGGTTCAACAAATGTTGAGAAATGTACACATTTTTGGATTCATGATTATTTTCACAGCCTTGAGAAACTCAAGGTGGTGACGAAACCCGCGTTGACTGTTTTCTATATTCCACACAACAAGGACAGGGCACCATACACATCATGAAAAATGTATTTATGAATGTATCAACAAATAATGTAGTGCCAGTCTATGTATTTTTGGTATTATCAGAAAATTAATTGTTTCGATGAATGATCATCTGATTTTCTTCTTAATGTTTCCTGTAATAGGAGGTATCTCTTCTCATCATTGTGTTTCTATGCTTTAGGGACTACTATACATAATTGTACATATAAATATTTGGAGTGCCGAGTTTCTATTTTTAAATACACCGCCCAGCTGTGTTCACGCTTAACATTATGGTGAATGCAGTTCACTTTAAATGCTTACTTGAGTTTGTGCTGAAGTGTTTCACCAAAGTTTGTGCAAGTAAGTGGTGTGAATCTCCAGACACATGAGTTTCTGGATACACTCCTTCATCTGTAGAGATAAAAAACGAAAATCTACTAGGGTTGCTGAGAAAGCTGCCACAATTATCTCAGGTATCCATACCTCTCTCTGGTGCACAGGTGCATCTCCAGAATCTCGTCAACTCAATGGCTCATATGCGGACGATATAGTAGTCATGAGCCTAACAAAAGTCGGTATGACTAGACTATTAACAGAACTTTCCTTTTTCTAGTCCGCTAACAAACTGACTTTGAACCTATATAAAACCAAAACAATGTTAATTTCCAACTGACGCTCAATAGATCACAATATCTGCATAGAAGGCAAAAGGCTTGAAAGGGCCTCAAGTTATCAATATCTGGGATATTTTATTGACGATAAGATGACTCTAAAAGTCCAGAAACATTATCTTACACAACGAACTGGAGCCTTGATCTTTGCATTTAGCTCCCTGTATAAAAAACTAGAGAGCCCCTCGTTCAAACAACTACTAATGGTAATTGCTATTAAAGCCCTTCCCACCTTAACATACGCAAGTGCAGCAATGCACACTAAGGACAGTGCCTTGTTAAATAACTTGATTACCAAAATGTATAAGAAAGTTTTTCAACTTCCCCGCACTGCTTCACCAGCGCAAATGCGCCTAGAATTTGGTCTCATAAATGAGTTAGTGGGAAAACTATATACGTGCATTAAAACTTGGTACTGTATCAAAATGAATGCCACTGGCAATAACTTAAACAAATTTTTGTGGCAAGAAGTCGAAACGGGAAGCAGATCAGAGGCAAACAAATTCCTGGCCAAAGCACTGGAATTAACATGCACCGCCCAGCTATGGGATAAACATTTGACATTTAATTCATTTAAACTGGCAATAAACAAAGCCGCCAAATTACATTCTCTGCTCATTGATAAGGAAATCTTCTCCCATCGCTCCCACTCTTTGGTTGTAATTAACAGCTACAAACTATTTACTCCGGTGCTTTATTTGGATTCTACATACTCGGTTTTTACCAAAAAAGGTTGATGGCTCTAAGATTCGGAAAATATCCAATGTTGGCTGACGTACCAGCCTGGAAACATCCGGGATCCGTTGCCTGTTGGCTCTGTGATTATATCAAAGAGGACATAATTCATATTATTTGCCATTGTACAAAGTTGAAACAGGGCGAATGCTTCTTTTAAAGAATTATTTTCTGATCAAGGGATTACGTACCTGCAGGTCAGCTATTATAGGCTGCTTGGACTCTACGGACTCACAAATTAACTGTAAAATTGTAAAGTTTCTGCTTGCTTTTGAAAAACGTTTGAAAATTAACTAATACCTCTAAAACTGTACTGTGTTTTTTCTGAAACTTTATTTTCTTTGTCCTTTTAAACGAGTACTTGAATTTTATCTAGATGTAAATTTTGAATATGTATTTTAATTAATTTAAATGTAAACATTGTTTCACAAGTGCAAAGGAAATTTTTTACGGTTTTAATTAACTAAACAATAAAGTCTGAAACAATAAAACAATGCCTCAAAGGAGACTTTTCAAACAGAAGGGTGATGGGAGTACACTGCTTCACGTCTCAGCACTGTTCACCCCTTAGCATTATGGTAAATGAAGTTCACTTTAGCCGATTACCTGAGTTTGTGCTGAAGTGTTTCACCAACGTTGGTGCAGGTTAGTGATGTGAATATCTAGACACGTGTTTTTGGATACAATCCTTCATCAGTAAAGTAAAAAAACGAAATTCAAGTGGGGTTGCTGAGAAAGCTCCCTCAATCCTCTCAGGTCTCAGTAACTCTCTTTGGAGCACAGGTGCATCTCCAAAAGCTTGTCAGCTCAATGGCTCAAGGGAGCCTTTTTAAACAGAAGGGGGATGGGAGCACACTGCTTTAACCACTTCCATGCTCATGACAAGGCCAGCTCGTCATGAGGCACTGTTGAGCTGTGCTTATGACGAGCTGACCTTGTCATGAAACTATAGTATTCAAGCATTTTCAGCACAGGAGGGGAAAACCCCCTAGCAGCCAAGGTGTTAAATCCCAGCACTGTTTACCCCACAGCATTATGGTAAATGCAGTTCACTTTTAATACTTACTGTGTTTGTCCTGAAGTGTTTCAACAAAGTTGGTGCAGGTTAGTGCTGTGAATCTCTAGACACATGTGGCAGATTGCTCAGCAACCCCAGACTAAATGTGTTCTCATCTCTACTGATGACGGATGATATCCAGACCATGTGTATTGAGATTTACAGCACTAACCTGCATCAACTTTGGTGAAATCTCCAGTACGTAATCATCTATCACGAATTTCATTTACCGTAATGGCATGGGGTGAACTGTGCCGGTAGGTGAAGCAATGTGCTACCATCCCCTTCCTTTTGAAAAGGCTCCCTTCAGACATTGAGCTGACAAGAAACACGTGCCTAGTGATTTACACCACTAACCTGCACCAACTTTGGTGAAATACTCCAGTAAATATTCATGAAATCATCTACCATTAATTACATTTACCATATTGCTAAAGGGAGAACAGTGCTGGAAGGTGAAGCAGTGTGTTCCCACCCCGTTCTGTTTGAAAAGGCTCCCTTGAGCCCTTGAGCTGATGAGCTCTTGGACATACACCTGTGAGAGGTACTGAGATCTGAAAGGATTGTGTCAGCTCGCTCAGCAACCCCAGATTAAATCTGTTTTTATCTCTCCTGATGATGAATGATATCCAGAAACACATGTCTAGAGATTTACAGCACTAACCTGCACCAACGTTTGTGAAATGCTCCAGTAAATATTCAAGTAAGAATCTACCACGCATGGCATTTACCATACTGCTAAGGGTTGAACTGTGCTGGAAGGTGAAGCAGTGTGCTCTCACTCCCTTCTGTCTGAAAAGGCTCCCTTGAGCCATTAAGCTGACGAGCTCTTGGAAATCTACTAGTGCGCCTGTGAGAGGTACTGAGACCTGAAAGGATTGTGGAAGTGTCCTCTGCAACCCCAGATTAAATATTTGTTATCTCTATTGATGATATCCAGAAACACGTGTCTAGAAATTCAGAACATTAACCTGCACCAACTCTGGTGAGATACTCCAGTAAATATTCATGTGAGCATCTACCATGAACTGCAGTTACCATAATGCTAAGGGTTGAACTGTGCTGGGAGGTAAAGCAGTGTTCTCCCACCACTTCTGTTTGAAAAGGCTCCCTTTTGCCATTGAGCTGACGAGCTCTTGGAGATGTACCTGTGCACCTGTGAGAGGTACTGAGATCTAAATGGATTGTGGCAGCTTGCTCGGCAACCCCAGATTAAACTTGTTTTTATCCCTACTGATGATGGATGATATTCAGAAACACGTGTCTAGAGATTTAGAGCACTAACCTGCAGCAAAATTGGAGAAATACTCCAGTAAATATTCAGGTAAGCATCTACCATCAACTGCATTTACCATAATGCCAAGGGGTGAACAATGCTGAAATGTGAAGCAGTGTGCTCCCACTGCCTGCAGTTTGAAAAGGCTACCTTGAGCCACTGAGCTGAGGAGCTCTTTGAGATGCACATGTGTGCCTGTGAGAGGTACTGAGACTTGAAAGGATTGTGGCGGCTTGTTCACCAACCCCAGATTAAATTCCTTTTTATCTCTACTAATGACGGATTATATCTAAAAACACATGTCGAAGATTTACAGCACTAACCTGCACCAACTTTGGTGAAATACTCCAGTAAATATTCAGGTAAGCATCTACCATCAACTGCATTTACCATAATGCCAAGGGGTGAACAATGCAGAAATGTGAAGCAGTGTGCTCCCACTACCTGCAGTTTGAAAAGGCTACCTTGAGCCACTGAGCTGAGGAGCTCTTTGAGATGCACATGTGTGCCTGTGAGAGGTACTGAGACTTGAAAGAATTGTGGCAGCTTGCTCAGCAACCGAAGATTAAATTCATTTTCATCTCTACTGATGATGGATGATATCCAGAAACAAATGTCTAGAGATTTACAGCACTAACTTGAACCAACTTTGGTAAAATACTCTAGTAAATATTCAAATAAGCATCTACCATGAACTGCATTTACCATAATGCTAAGGGGTGAACTGTGCATACAGGTAAAGCAGTTTGCTCCCGTCACCTTCTGTTTGAAAAGACTCCCTTAAGCCATTGAGCTGATGAGCTCTTGGAGATGCACCTGTGTGCCTGTGAGAGGCACTGAGAACTGAAAGGATTGTACCACCTTGTCAGCAACCCCAGATTAAATTTGTTTGTATCTCTACTGATGACATTTTATATCCAGAAACACATGTCTAGAGATTTATAGCATAACCTGCACCAACTTTGGTGAAATATTCCAGTAAATATTCACGTAAGCATCTACCATGAACTGCATGTACCATAATGCTAAGGGGTGAACTGTGCTGGGAGGTGAAGCAGTGTGCTCCCACCCCCTTCTCTTGAGCCATTGAGCTGATGAGCTCTTGGAGATGCCCCTCTGCGCCTGTGAGTGGTACTGAGACCTGAAAGGATTGTGGCAGCTAGCTCTGCAACCCCAGACTACATTAGTTTTTAACTCTACTGATGACAGATGATATCCAGATGCAGGTGTGTAGAGATTTATAGCAATAAACTGCACCAACTTTGGAGAAATGCAACAGTAAATATTCCAGCAAGCCACTACCATGAACTGCATTTACCATAACGAACTGTGCTGGGAGGTGAAGCAGGGTGCTCCCCCCCTTCTGTTTGAAAAGGTTACCATGAGCCATTGAGCTGACGACCTCTTGGAATCTAGTATGTAGAGATTTACATTAATAACCTGTACTAACTTTGGTGTTATATTTCAGTAAATATTCAAGTGAGCATCTATCATGAACTGCAGTTACCATAATGCTAAAGGGTGAACTCTGCTTGGAGGTGAAGCACTATGATCCTGTCACCTTCTGTATGAAAATAATCCCTTAAGTCCTTGAGGTGACAAGCTCTTGGAGATGCAATGGTGTGCCTTTGAGAGGTACCGAGACCTGAAAGGATTGTGGCAGCTTTCTCAGGAACCCCAAATTAAATTAGTTTTTATCTCTACTGATGATGGATGATATCCAGAAAGACATGTTTGAAGATTTAAAACACGAACCTGAACAAACTTTGGTGAAATACTCTAGTAAATTTTCAAGTAAGCATCTACCATGAACTGCATTTACCATAATGCTAAGGGGTGAGCTGTGCTGGGAAGTGAAGCAGTTTGCTCCCACTCCCTACTGTTTGAAAAGGCTCCCTTGAGCCACTGAGCTGTCGAGCTCTTGTATATCCACCTGTGCCCCTGTGAGAGGTACTGAGACTTGAAAGAATTGTGGCAGCTTGCTCAGCAACCCCAGATTAAATTCATTTTGATCTCTACTGATGATGGATGATATCCAGAAATAAATGTCTGGAGATTTAAAGCACTGACCTGCAGCAACTTTGGTGAAATACTTCAGTAAATATTCAAGTAAGCTTCTACCATGAACTGCATTTACAATAATGATAAGGGGTGAACTGTGCTGGGAGGTGAAGCAGTGTGCTCCCACCCCCTTCTGTTTTAAAAAGCTCCCTTGAGCCATCGAGCTGGCGAGCTCTTGGAGATTCACCAGTGCGCCTCTGAGAGGTAGTGAGACCTGAAAAGATAATGGCAGCTTGCTCAGCAACGCCAAAATAAATTAGTTTTTACCTTTACTGATGTCGGATGATATCCAGATACACGCGTCTAGAGATTTACAGCACTAACCTGCACCAACTTTGGTGTAATACTCCAGTAAATATTCAAGTAAGCATCTATCAAAACTGCATTTGCCATAATGCTAAGGGGTGAACTGTGGTGGGAAGTGAAGCAGTTTGCTCCCACTCCCTTCTGTTTGAAAAGGCTCCCTTGAGCCATTGAGCTGACAAGCTCTTGGAGATGCACCTCTGCGCCTCTGAGAGGTACTGTGACCTGAAAGGACTGTGGCAGCTTGCTCAGAAACCCCAGGTTAAATTCGTTTTTATCTCTACTGATGATGGATGATATCCAGAAACACTCCATGAATACCACACAGGCCTAATTTTTAGCTTAGAAATGATTCTAGGAATGGCATACATCGTAAGAATGTTTTCCTTCATAATTCTAATATCTTATTTACTTTAAGTGCTTGCTTTTAGGTGTCTTTTGTTTAGTTTTATGTTCTTAAGCATAAATAGGGTAGGAGCCATCCTAACAGCATTGGACGTGCCTGTTCGGATTCCTATCCGACCGAGCCATTCCGATGGGCTTGGTCTGAAAGGAATCTGACTCGGTTTTTCAAATGGCTTCCAACAGGCTACGGAGAGCCAGTCCGTCATCTGGCAACCCTTTAGTAGTCCCCCGGCCGGCTCTTTCTAGCTGAGGAAGTACGATGGCAGTTTCCCATTCCCTTTATATGCCAGCCTTTCCAACACAGAAAGGCATTGGGAAACTGTCTATGGGACCCCCATCAGGGCCTTCATGGGTGCGAGGCTGTCAAATGGTGGCCGTGCCCCCTGTTGATCCCTGCACTCCGTGGCAGGCACCTTGGGGTGCCTGCCAAGGGGTGCAGGCATGAACTGTACCTCTGCACTTAAGGATGCGAGCATGCATTCCATTCAGAGTGCATGCTCCCATTGTTAATTATCCTACATGCAGGTCTGAAACCGACGACTAAAGGTAATTTGGTTCCAAATCCTGACCGATATTGGATGGATTCTGGTCCGTCCCGTCCGACATCGGAATCAAACCCAAAGATAGGATTCAGATCCAGTTTGCAGACACAGATCTAGATGAGCATGGCACCAGATTTCATCTCGACCAAAGAAACCTAAAGCAAGACTCCCTGGGGCTCAGCAAGCCATTCAACTTGTGCTTGACATAGCTGACAAGTTATTCCAAACAGACAACAAACCCTGTTATGCAGGTATATGCACCACCTCTGAAATACAGGCTTAATATTTATTAATCTGCTCAAACTAACATAGCGCTTAGGGATAGCACATTGAGGGTGTAAGGGCTAAGAATTGTGATGTTACGATTTTTCCCTGTTTCACTGTTATTGAAAACCTTAGCTGTTTATTGTCTTCTGTGATGTTACCAAAATTATGTGCACTATATATATCAGCTTTGTAAAATAATTGTTTTAAAAGCAATATTTTGAAATACATTTTCTGTTTTAAGTGATCTTAAGTGGGTAAATCATTAATAATTATCGTTCGGATTACCACTGCTCCCTGTTAGTAACTCAAAAGCATTGACATCACCTCATTTATATACTTTGGGTGGGGTTCTGCAGGGCTACAATAATCTGTCTTACACATTCAGGCTGGTGGATTGGACTATGTTTACCTGTATCACCCTTGGTTGTGAATATAGTCCTTGTAGAGCAGAGCCACAGACTATGTTTACTCAAAAATTAGTTCTAGTTCCCTTTGGTCTGTTCATGCGAATCTGCTACTCTCTGGTCCTGGTTGTTGAATTTGGGCTCTCCCAGATCCCCTCCTCCTCCTTGCCCAGGGCCTTCTCCTACTTCTTGCCTGGTTCTTTTGTTCCAGCCAGCCCTTGTTCACTGGGCCTTTATCCATATGTTCCATATTATCATAGCTTGCCTGATCCAACTTACCCTTTTCTCTGTATCCCCATCCCTAGCTCTCCTTTTCCATTCCCTGCCCCATCTCTTCTGTTTATTCTTAGTCCCCTCCCGACTTGATAACCCTAGTTCTCGTGGATGATGTCGCCCTGGCCCAGGTTCTTGTCTTGGTCATTGTGGCTCTAGTCATCCTGGCCCTTATCCCGGTTATTATCCTCCTCCTACTAGTCCTGCTCCTTCCTTAGCTAGGTCCCCTCCACAATGACTTTAGTCAGACACATCCTCCAAGCATGCAATTCAGATTTAATTATTTGGATTAGGTTTCCTTTGCTGAGAAAATACTGTCAAGGACTGAAATGAGTGCCCAGTAGAGAAAAGACCTTTGTACTCAAAACAGTGCCTAGCATGTTAAAAACAAAACTACCTTTCCCAAGGCACATTTGGCTGGTGTCAAAAATATTAGTGTGCCTGAAGAAGCCACTAATGACATGGGACAAAAAAGCATTTATGCCTGAAATCCACTCCACAGTGTGAATAATATGAAACTGTATGTTTATTTAGCTGCCACCTGGTTGAATAGACACTCCTGCTTTGAATTACCCAGGTCCATTGCTTATCTGTCTCCTGCTTTCACTTACCCAGTTACCCTGAAGGCCTGTCACTGAATCTCACTCAATTTACCCCCTACAAGTGTCCCAAAGCACTGTGATTCTAGGCATGAAGTGCCTACTGTACCTTTTCCTCATGCTGATGCCCACATACCACACATTTTTCTGTATTTCCTTTTTGCTGCCTTTGAACTGTTGCTGTGTTGCCAGGTGTGAAATCCTAAGCAAGAACAACCCCCTTAACACAAAGCACAAAACTAGCACATTGCCATCCACAAGAAACCAAAACGGAACCAAGACCTTTAAAATAGTCAAAAGCAAGATCAGGAACATTACACATAACTGTTGTCTTTGCATATCTAAAGAAAGCATTTATTGTAAAATGCCTTAAAACCATACTCATTTTTTTGCAGCAGAAAATATCTGTGTGCTATCTCCTGAAACAGAAGTTAAATTCCTGCATTTCTTAATTTAATATTATATATCATCAAAAATGTTTTACTTCAAAATGATTTTACTGTTCTTTCATCTGTAAATAACAGCTTAATTCATCCACTTACCTTTGTACATACATTTTTTTTTTACATTTGTATACCTTTAACTGATTCACATATTCTGCATACCAATTACAAGATGACTACCACATTGCCATTGCCTGGAGGTCCTATTTTCTTCATGTCTGACTAAATACCAACCTCCTTCACTCTGTTTATCCAGCCACCAGTCGAATAGTACCTGATCTCCACTACTTAGCCTGTGGCTAGATAAACAGTGAAGTTTCCAATTTTAGGGCTAAATAGCAGCAATTATATACCATTTTGCCAGGCACTGGTTAAATAGCAGAAAGTGGGCACATTTGTTCGGTTACATATCCACTTTCTGTAAAGTATTGTGAAAAGTAGGCGATGAAAAAAGTTACATTTTGATTTCTTCTGCTTTCCTTCTCTCAAATTGAGTGCTGCCATATATCCCATGCGTAAATATTGATTGCGCTTTCAAGAAAGAGCAAACATGATCCACTTCTCTTCCAACCTCACTATGTTATGAAATTTGTATTATACTTAGAGCTGGTTGTCAACTTATTTTCACTTCTTCGCAAACTGCCCTCACAATGTTGTGTTTTTGCATGTTTTCCATGCTAGAAGTTGCTTCAAAATATCTGCAACAATCAATCGATCAGTATTTATAAAGTGTGGCTAATCACTGGATAGGGTAACCTGGTGCTTTCAGGCCCTGGAAGCTCATTTAAACAGGCAGATCTTGAGGGCCATTTGGAATTTTGGAAGTGTGGGGATGGTCTAGGGGTGCGTGGGGAGACTGTTTCAGGTCTTTGCTGTGATGTGGGAGAATGAACATCCTCCACTTCTGCTTCAGTAGATGCGGGAAGTATGGGCAAGTGAAGGGAAGGTGGAGGGTAGTCCTCTCAATGGTTTGTGAAAGTTCAGGTGGTGATTAATATAGGTGGGTCCTTTGTTTTGTAGAGCCTTGTGTACGTGGGTCAACAGCTTGAATTGGCATCTCTTCTGTACGAAGAGCCAGTGGAGTTTCCTGAGGTGAGGTGTGATGTGGGTTCATCGGCAAAAGCTGAGGATGAGCCTGGCTGAGAGGTTCTGTATGGTCTGAAGTCTCAGTAGAAGGAGTGCGGCGATTCCTATGTATAGGTCTTTGCTGTAGTCCAGTCAACTGATGATGAGGGCTTGTGTCACTTGAAGCTCTTACGTATCATGTGCAGAGTTAAGAAGCAGGCAGAGGAGATGGTGTTGATCTGTGATTTCATGGTGAGCTTGTTGTCAATGATAATTTTGAGGTTTCTGGTGCAGTTGGAGAGAGTGGGTGCAAGTCCTAGATCTGATGGCCACCAAGAATAATTCCATTGTTGCTGTTGTTGCCAAAACTCAGTAGTTCTATCTTGTCTGTGTTCAGCTGCAGGCAATTGTTCTTCATTCAGTCAGTGATGTTTGTCATGCATCTGTGGAAGTTGGTTCCGGTGGAGGTGGGGTCATTGGTGAGTGAGTGAGAGAATGAGTTGTGTGCTATCTGAGTATGGCATTATGTTGAGAACATGGGATCTGACAATGTTGTCCAGCGAGGGCATGTATGCGTTGAAAAGAATGGGGCTTATGGATGAACCCTGTGGGACACTGCAGGTGATCTCCTTGGGTTCAGAGGTGAAAGGTAGGAGGTGGATATTCGGGGTTCTTACGGTAAGGAAGGAGGTGATCCATCTGAGCGCTTTCCCTTGAATGCCAATGTGGTGGAATCTTTTGATCAGTGTGTGGTGGGATACGGTGTTGAAGGCTCCCAAGAAGTTGAGGATGATCAAAGCTGCTGTTTTTCCTTGGTCAAGGAGAGTTTGTATGTGGTCGGTGACTTCAATCAGGGCAGTTTTGGTGTTCAGATTTCAGCAGAAGCTAGATTGCAAGGCGTTTAGTAGCTGGTTCTGCTCCAGGTGTGTTATGAGGTGATTGTTGATGATCGATTTCAGTTCCCCTCACTGAGAATGGGAGTGGGAAGATTGGCCAGTAGGTTTTAAGTTTGCTAGGGTCGGCGGAGGGTTTTTTGAGTTGTAGTCTGACTTCGGCGTGTTTCCAGGTGACGGGTAATGATGTTGCGGGGGTGATAGAGATGTTGGTGAGTTCCTGACCAATCCTTTGATTTCTGAGGATTAAGATGAGGTGCAGATATGGGTCTCTGAGAACACCGGAGTGGATGGATATCATGGTAGAAGTGCTGTCCTGGGTGGAGAGGATGTTCCAGGTGGTCAGTGTGTGGTTCGTGTTGGTTACGGTGGTGGCAAATCTGTTAAGGAAGTCCGTAGATGTGTGGATTGTGGATTGGGGTTCGAAATTTCTATATATGGGTGCGATCTTGTGGAAGAAGTAGGCGAGGTTGTCGCACAGCTCCTGAGAATGTGTGATGGTGTTTTCTCTAGCAGCCAGATTGATGAATTCCTTAACGATGTTTAAAACTCCCCAGTGGTGTTGTTGGCGCTGATTGCGATGAATGCTGCAACAGCTATCTTCTTTGTTGCCCTCTGCAGGCTGTGGTATAGTTTGAGGGAGGTCTTCAAGCCTGCCCTGTTGGAGGTGTCCCTGCTGGTGCACCACCTCCTCTTCAACTGTTTGCTGTCTCGTTTCGCTGTTTTAAGTTCTTGGGTGTACCAGCTGGCCTTTTTGGAGGATTTTCTCTGGGCTTTGCTCTTGATAGGGATGATGCTGTTTGGGGCATTGGTCATTTTGGGGTGGTGGTGTGGAGGCTGGAGATGCTGAAGTGGACGATGAAGTGATCGGTCCTTGTGAGTTCTGTGACATCTCTGTATTGGACACGGTTGCTGGAGGTAAAAATTGGGTCCAGCATGTGTCCTGCTTTGTGTGTAGGGTCGTGGATGATCTAAGTCAATCCGATGCTGCTCATGCTGTCAAGCAGGTGTGCACTGTGTTTGTCGTAGGGGTCATTGATGTGGAAATTTAGATCGCCGAGGAAGGTGCAGTCCTTGGAGTCTAAACCTAAGGGCCCAATGACGTCTGCGATGGTATTGCAGAAACTGGAGCGCAGGCATGGGGGTTGGTATGTGAGGGTGCCTATGATGGTTGTGTTGTCTGTGTGGGGATTGAAATCGAGATGTTCCATGGGGGTTGTGATATTGTTAGTGGTGGAGGTACACTGTGTGGTCTCTTTGTGATGATGGTTTTTCCTTCTCCTGGCTTGTTGGTGCCATCCTGGTGAGCAACTTTATATCCATCGGACGATAGCTGTGGCAATGTCTGGAGTGGATGCAGGGTTGAGCCAGTCTCAGTCAGGAAGACAATTTTGGGTGTGATAGTGGCAATGAGGTCCCATAATTCAGTGGAATGCTTTCAAAGTGAGCGTGTGCTGAGAAGGGCACATGTAACTTGTTTTTTATGTTCAGTTGTTGTCTGTGGTGTGTTAGGGGTGGGGTGGTCAGTGGGCTGGTGTGAGTGCAGTAGCAGGTGAAGTGGTAGTGGGTGCAGGTGAAAGGTCCTTCTGTGGATCATGGGTCAGCACTGTGGCAGTGTTAGTTGCAGCGTCTGGGGTCGAGGGTGTAGAGCTCGGCGATGGTGTATCTTTGTGGGGGGGTGGGAGGGCCAGGGATTGTGTTGCTGGGCATGGACAGACATAGACAGGCTTGAAGTGGAGAGCTTTTTCGTGCGTCCACTGTTTTGTTGAGATGAGCCCTGCATTAATTAGGTCCTGGACTAGGTGGGACTTCTTTTGGTGGGGAGAACAGTGAGAAGGAAAACCTGGTTGGGAAAATCCCAGCGAGAAAACTCAGGCAGTTGCGGAGACACTTTATCAGTCTGGAACGCGCAGGAACTGAAGGCCACAGGCAAGTGGCAATCTAGGTGTCCAGGTGCCTACTGATGTGGTTGCGCTGTGGCCTGGGGTGGGTGGGACTTCTGTTGTCAGGAAGAACGGTGAGTGGGAAAGGTCACTCAGGAAAACCTCAGTGGGAAAACCTGGGCACCTGCGGTGTTACTGGATCAGTCTGGAACAAGCAGGGACTGGAGGCCATAGGCAAGTGGGAAGCTAGGTGTCCAGGTGCCCACATGACATAGGGCGTCTATCTGTGGCATGCACTTGCCAGTTTTTCATACCATAACACACCATTAAAGGTGTGGAAATACACACTTTCACACCATTAGTGCAAAAATTCTAAAAAGGCAGATTTACTAACATCTCTGCCTTATATGGACCGATTCTAAATCCCTTCCTGTGATTATGGAACCAAGATATAGAAATTGAAGGCATCAATGCCTATAATTGCAGCAAGGTAAGTTAGTGAAGAACAATTAAAATTCACTGATGATCAAGAGTGGATATAGTTGACCAAAATCAAACTTGTGAGCAGACACTGTGAATTAATTCACCTTTAATCTCAACTCATATTAAGCATTTTAGTGCACATGAAAGATGCTTAGTTGGGTGATTTGCATCATAAACATGTGGACATCAATGTAGGAAAAACACACATTGCTACCTATTGATAATTTTGATATGTCATCTTGTATATGCCTTTCCCCTAGGCCATCCACCTATCCTATGTTGCATATTACTTTCTGCTACCAAACCTGTTCTTCTCAGACCATGGGAACTACTAAAAGTTATTACTCCTATTGCAATGAATTCTCCAATAAAACTTGTTGCTGCAGGTATCACTTACATCATCATCACATATTTCACAGCCATCATTACTAAAACCCAGCTATTTCTAAAATTCACACACATCCTAGACTTCCTCATCCCCTCATGGAATACATTAACTGAATACATAAGATTAAGGAGGCCTCACAGTCATCCACAAGCCCTTGCGATATTACTCATGTTTCAAAGATATAACCCTTGCCTTTCTGAAGCTCCTCACTTTTCCATCTTCATCTACCCAATAATCCCCTTGCACATGATTTAAAGGCCTTCTAGAATCAACAGAAACAGAAGTGACAAGATCTTTGACCCCCATCACCTGTCCCAATTTTTCTTGGCAATAACATCATTCTTGGGGATTTCTACCTCCTCATGGATCAAGAAAATGAAAGAAATATTCTTCAGCCTCCTCGATAATATGAAATAACAAATAGCAAACGCCACATCATTGCACCAAATCCCAGCAGGGACAAAATGTTATCTAGTCATCACCTCCATGCTCTCAACCTCAATAAACACTAGAGGACAAGGGCTAAATAACCAACATCAACTATACCTTCATGCACTTCTGGATGAAATAAGTCTTCCTTTTGACAAAAAGGCTATTTCCTGCGCTTATATCATGGACACAGACAGATATTAACTCAAGTCAGTGAGAAGAGCTCGACAAACTTCCTCAACATTTCACTATTCTGTCTCTGCTGATCAGGTGTTAACTCAGGGGCTAGGTCTACCTATTCCTCAGTCCCGTCGTCCCTGGCACAATGCAACAACTTTGTAATCTCTTGGGATGTTAGGCTTAAGTCACTTCACATGGAAAACCCTCCAGGTTTCCCTTGTGGCACCTGTGCCCACCAAGTAGCTCGCCTCAGATACCTTCTGCATTTCTTTATACGGCCCACACCATATATCTTCGAAAGCTCTGGGACAAATGGACTTTAGCAGTAACACCTCCTGACATGCCTGGTTCCATGGGTGATACATGGGCATTCCCATGCAACCACTACCGGGGTTTGATGCAAATTTCTATCTACAATCATTTGTAAACTGGTATTTGTGCCTAATTCTTACACCTCATTGTGGCAAGTGTAATGAGGAGATGTTTTCATGTCTCCTTCCTTTTCATACAAGGCATGTGTCCTGCATTGTACACACCACATACAAAGCAGGGTAAGTGTTAAAGGAGAGTTTTTGTACTTGAAGGCTCCCCTTCCATTACAAAAACTATTCCTTACAGAACACACACACCCTTGTAGTATGGCACAAAAGTATGTGCGTTGGTGCATGGCAGCCTAAATAATACCAGCGCAGGAAGAGAGGAAAACTGTCCCATATCTTAGTAGAAATGGACTTGGTCTGCTCTCTCCCTTTCATGAACAGACAGTTTGGAATTTGAATTACTCTGGGCCTAGATTCTCTTGGCCAGGGAGGTCTGGTTTCTAAACTACACACAACCCATAATTGGAAGAGAGGCTCTGGTATGATTACAATGGCGATGGTCTGGATGGCAGACTGTGGATGCAAATTTACAAGCCCATCACACATTAGTGGGTGCCTATGGTAAGGTTGCACAGCAGAGATTTAATAAAAACAGAGCTGATAGACTAACTACCCAACTTCTGGAGTGGTGACCCTGCTTTTACCATTTGTTGGCTTACCAATAGCATGGTAAGGTGGTGGAATAAACATCCATAAGAATGGGGGGTAGGGGGTTTGACTATAGACTATGTGCACTGACAGGAAGCAGAACTGTGTGCCCTGGTGGAGAATGTTATTAAATATATGGAGACATACCAAACAAATTTATTGTCAAATCTACTGGCAGGAAGTTACACGATAGGCCAGAGAAAGTCAAACTGAGAAAAACTTTGGAGCATATTTACAAGGGGATTGCGCCCCCGGGAGCATCACTTTTCTTGACGTTCCAGCGGCGCAATGCCTTGCACTATATTTACAAAGCAGCGTTAAGCCACTTTGGATGGCGTAACACCGCTTTGTAAATATGGTATCCTTTCACACAGGGTTCTGCATGCAAGGGGGGTGCAATGGGTGTTGTTTGGGCACTATACTGCAACACTCATTGCTTTTTGATACTGCCCCAGATTAACAAGGATCTGTAAATCTGAGGCTGTGCCAAAACCGAATTCCATGCAATAGCATGCATTAGAATGGGGAAGCAAGGATAAATGCTTTTATTTCTCATCAGTTTAGCTCTTTTCATGTGTGCTGCCTTCTGCAGCACACATGGAAAGAGCAAATTGCCTTCCTGCACATAAACAGTCAATCCCTGCAACACAGTCATCCTGCATCATGGTGCAAGTGTGTCTGTTTTGGCACTAGGCAGCTAGCGCAAGAGAAAATACAGGGGTGCGCCGTATTCTTGTGAATACTACGCATCCCTCAGTTTTTTAAATGATGCAGCGCTGCAAAATGTGCCGCCGTGCTGCGCTACTTCCTTATAAATGTACCCCCTTTGCTTATGTTTGCAACCATGTGGGGATTTTTACTTCCCACAGTAACCAAGAAACACCTACTAAGCTATATTTTTCCGCTCTATTCACCTGTTTCTAGGTTTGCCTTTATAAGCAGCAGTATGCAGCAATACATCTGCCTCTCAATCGCACTTAAGCAGCAGAGGTGCAAGTTTAGACTAGAAGAGCCATTCAAAACCTGACTTCCCCACCGACAATAAGCAAGACATTTTTGATGGTGGTTGTTGCTTGTAGCATTGATCCCTGCAACTTGGATGTAGTACGGAAATCATCGATCACTCGCTGTTGGGCCTAAAAGAGAGCGTCAAACCCGACAAGTCCTCATAAAGGTGGAAATCGTTGGCAAACCGAGTCATCCGTTTGATATTTTCAGTGCCTTATTTCTCACTGTTTCAAAGCTGTGAATGTAAGTAATCAAAGCTTTGATTAGTTTATCAAGCACAATTATCGACTCTGTTTTCCATTTGTTTTTAAACCTCACTTATTTCTTTTGCTTTTGCAAAACTGCTAGTTTTCATAACATGAAGAAAAACTAGATGCCCTACTTGCTACAATATTTTGTTAGGCAACGTGCAACAGAAATACATTTAAAATATACCAAGGCATGTCACTTAATTTAACAAGAAGCACGTTCTAGCACTTTCTGCAAGGACTCCTGCTCTAAAAATAGAACGACAGAAACTACCCTTTGAGATTAATTAGCAGCTCCCATGCAGAGTTTGCATATGGTTGAGTAATTTGGCAAATACAGACCCATAACTCTGTCACTGCTCAGTCACTTGTATTTCTGCGACCTGGGACTGTAATGGCTGCACAGTCTGCTTAGTTTCTATTTTTCACCACTGCAAGTGCAGTTAAATACCTAAGTGGTCCCAGTTCACATCCAACTGAACAGGTGTTGATTGTAGACGCCAGCAACAGATCAAAATTGTGTGTAATTGGCACCCTAAGTTGGCTGTTGTGAAAATGCGAAGGATTTACTTGACAAGGGCATTCTGTACTATACCCTGAGGGAAGGGAGACTACAGGAGGGAACTTTGTGCAACTTTTGCTCTGGTGAACCTCAGCTGTGAATATAATTCGTTAGTACTTTCCACCCACTGCATTATACAAGGTTTAAATACATGGAGAAGCAAAACCAAATTATCGAGGAATGCTAATTTGATACAATTATATAAAGATGGATGGAATACTTGAATCCACTCTATGTGATACCCTAGTTCATCATACTTAGGTCAGATCACTGACAACGCTAATTGTCTGCCAGAGCACATCAAAAGGCACAACATCGACAATACAATATAGTAAGCGGGGTGTTGTGTGAGCCCTCTGCATTCCTGTTCAGGCACCAGATCAATAGTGTGCTATCAGATTTGGGATCAGCCCACACATTTTTTCATTAGGAAAAAAGATCATACTTATAAATTACTCTGATCCTTGCATTTGGGTGCACGTACACCCTGCGCACGCTTGTTGATTTTAATAATCAATCTGTTTTTGTATAGAAGGCAATCATTGGAGCAATTGGGCACAATAGGGAGCTTCCAAGATAAGCCCTGTCTATTTCACCTTGAGTGGTCCTGCGTGGCTTGATAAATCCAGAGTAACGCATGACAGTGCGAATTACTGCCTTATGTTACTCTCCGGCACGGAGGCATTCCATGGATGTGTGGGTGCTCACACGCATCCACCCATGGATTTCGGAGCATTCCCAGATTTACCATTAGTGGCAGACCTGGGAATGTGTGAAAATGCTACGCCTCCCCAAACGAGACATAACAAAGAGAATTTTTTTTACGTATCCTTTTTTTTTTGCTCTTTCTACATGAGCAGCATTCTCCAGCACACGTAGAAAGAGTAAAATACCTCTCAGAATTGTTTTTGTAGGTATTCAGACAAAATATCTAAAAAAAATATAGAGGAACAGAAATATTGAGTTTTAAATATTGTGGTGCACAAATATCATGAGCAAAAATATCGTTGATAAGAATATCGAGTTTAAGGTACGTAATATTGATTTTAAAAATATCTGTGTTGTTAATATCGATGTTAACAATGTCTATGTTGTTATTAATTACAAAAATATTGTTGTAAATAATATTTGTTAATTATGTTTATGTATTTTAGTATATATTTTACTTGCATATGTTTTAAATTGTTTGTATAAATATTGTTAATGTTTTTTATTATAGTATGTACATTTCTAAAGGTTTTTAAAAGTAATTTAAAAGTTTATTTTTATTTTCAGTGACGTAGCAGCTTGTGGGGTGTATAGGGGTACAGGGAGGGGAGTAAATTAAATATAATTAATAATTAATGTTGAATATTTAATTGATGATTGAGTACATTATTTGTATTATTAATTAAATGTGTTATTAGTACAGTTGGTGTGGATTGAGATTTTTGTAGGGGTGAATGGCATGAAGGAAATTTATTATAATAATTAATCATTAATATTCAATCATAACTTTATTTAGTATTTAAAAGAATGCTGAAAAGTACATAGGATTGTTTTTCATTCAGTTGATACTATATTTAAAAAAGGCATCTAATTTATATCAAGTAAATCATCCTTTCGTTAAAATGTTTAAAATATTATACAAATGCTTATAAAATATTATGCCCTTGAGTTAAATGGCATCCATTGCCCTAGGTAATAGATAACATTTACGTAGCAGCAAGGTATGAATAAAATTGTCTCACCGTTTGAATTGCACATGATTATATCCATCCCTATCCCTATCTAATAATGTCAAATCAAGATAACATTATATTTGCAATCTTCCTAGTTTTTAGGGCAGCTTGTAAAAACGTCGCCAACATAAAACATACAAATGGTGTTTCTAATTGCAAAAGAACTGAAAGCGCTGAAGTATGATTACTCAGAGTACGCAGAGTGAGATTACTCAGATTACTCACAATAGCGGTACAATCAACCTTTTCCGCTCTGTCACATATAAGGCACAGAAAAACAAAATATGGGTGATTGTTTGTTTGGATAAGGCATCAGAAGGACATTCAGATAAATGGTTTAGTTTGTATGAGTTTCCAGGAAGCCCAAAATTAAAGGAACATAATTTAAACTAAATCTTCCCAGTAAATAACGGTGCTGAGTATTCACAGCAAAAGAAAGAATAGAAAATTAACCATGTAGTACAGGAGGTATAGCCTGATAAGTAATTACTGTCCATTTTTATTTATTCCATTCCCATCTTATCTGTTCACTTTTCGCTAAAAAGAGCTCTTTCAGTCTTTATTTAGAATAGGTTTCACAGCTGTTTGGATTTTCATACAGATCCTCTAGGCCCATAGACATAAGGGTCTGTCTGACATAAGTTAACCAGGGGATAGTTGAGGCACAATCAAGTTTCATGATATCACTTATGATGTGCTGATTAAGTTGCACCATATTTCTTTCCCAAATTGATAGCCACAGCAGTAGTGGAGCCATTTTGATCGTATTACTAATGTAAGGCAACCATAATTCCTTCTGAACAATAACATTGCTGCAGGTACCTGGAATTGAAAATAGCCTTTTAGCAAACTTATCTTCCATATTTGTAACTCTTCTTCTTGTGTGGTTCCCCATATTGAAGCCTCATGTGTGGTTATTGAGATGTTTTTTGTTAAGTAAACTTCAATCATTTCCTCAATTGGTTTACTGCCCAAATGTTTTGCAAATTTGATTAGGGTGCCTAGTGTTTTTGTCATGGGAATCGTCCTATTTGACACCATCTCACTCCATTTTAATTTCAAATCAAATAAAATGCCTAAATAAGCACATTTTTCCACATGTTCTATGGTGTCCTCCTCTATGTGGAGCTTCCTCAGTCTTTTCTTATCCCCACCGACTGTCAGAACAAAGGCCTATGTTTTATTCACATGTAAATCTAAATCTGACATAAAGGAAGAATGGTACACAGTCAAAATATCGAGTTGTAAATATCGACCTACCATAATATGGAGTCTGAAATATCGAAGGTGCATAATATCGAAGGCAAGAATATCGTAGGACAGAATATCGACCCAAGGTAAGTAATATCGAAATACTTCATATCGATGTAAGTAATATTGAAGTAAGTAATATCGATAGCATATATATCGATGTTACTAATTTCGATGACACTAATATCGATATTTGTATTATTGTATAGTTTTTTATTATGTATGTGTTATATGTTTAATTTAAGTATTTAAAATAATTACTATTATATGTGTATAAATTTTATATAATAATAAATAATTTTATAAGTAAATTTTATGTTTTTGTACCGGAGCGGGTTGTGGGTTTATAGGGGAATAGGGTGGGAAGTAATTTAATTATGGTAAATTGTTTAGTAATTAGTAGGATTAATTAATTAATTATAATTAATTGGTAATTATGTGAAAATAATAGGAAAATAATTTTAATTAATTTATTAATTGATATATATATGTTCTGTAGCGGGTTGTGGGTTTATAGGGGAATAGGGTGGGAAGTAATTTAATTATGGTAAGTTGAATAATAATTAGTAGGATTAATTAATTATAATTAATTGCTAATTAATATTGATTAATTGGGAAAATAATTAATTGATTAATTGATATATATTTTCTGTAGCGGGATGTAAGTTTATAGGGGAATGGGGTGGGGAGTAAGTTAATAATAATTAATTAATTAATATATGTTTTTAAAAATTTAATATTTAATTTATTGGGAAATAATTAATATTAATTAGTTAATTAATTATTATTATTTTGTACATATTTAACATTATTAATTAATTGGTAATTAAATAATATTAATTAGTTACATTAATTAGAGTAATTTATTGATATAGAATTTTTAATTACTGTTAATTAATTAATTGGGAAAAATAATATTAATTATTAAATTATAATAATTACAGCAAATTTGCTAATATATTTACTTATTTTGTTATTGTTCATTAATAATTAATTGCTAATGAAATAATATTAATTAATTTTGGGTAAAGGAGTATTTTTAGTGTTTAGGGTCAGTTTTGAGTTTTTGGGTAAAGGGTTTATTTTAGGGTTTAGGGTCAGTTTTCAGTTTATGGGTAAAGGGGTATTTTTAGAGTTCAGGGTCAGTTTTCAGTTTTTGGGTAAGGGGGTATTTTTTGGTTTCAGGGTCAGTTTTCAGTTTATGGGTAAATGGGGTATTTTTAGGGTTCAGGGTCAGTTTTCAGTTTTTGGGTAAGGGGGTATTTTTTGGTTTCAGGGTCAGTTTATGGGTAAAGGGGTATTTTTAGGGTTCAGGGTCAGTTTTCAGTTTTTGGGTAAAGGGGTATTTTTTGGTTCAGGGTCAGTTTTCAGTTCTTGGGTAAAGGGGTATTTTTTGTGTTCAGGGTCAGTTTTCAGTTTTTGGGTAAAGGGGTATTTTTAGGGTTCAGGGTCAGTTTTCAGTTTTTGGGTAAAGGGGTATTTTTTGGGTTCAGGGTCAGTTTTCAGTTCTTGGGTAAAGGGGTATTTTTTGGGTTCAGGGTCAGTTTTCAGTTTTTGGGTAAAGGGGTATTTTTTGGGTTCTGGGTCAGTTTTCAGTTCTTGGGTAAAGGGGTATTTTTAGGGTTCTGGGTCAGTTTTCAGTTCTTGGGTAAAGGGGTATTTTTAGGGTTCAGGGTCAGTTTTCAGTTTTTGGGTAAGGGGGTATTTTTTGAGTTCAGGGTCAGTTTTCAGTTCTTGGGTAAAGGGGTATTTTTTGGGTTCAGGGTCAGTTTTCAGTTCTTGGGTAAAGGGGTATTTTTAGGGTTCAGGGTCAGTTTTCAGTTTTTGGGTAAGGGGGTATTTTTTGGGTTCAGGGTCAGTTTTCAGTTCTTGGGTAAAGGGGTATTTTTAGGGTTCAGGGTCAGTTTTCAGTTTTTGGGTAAAGGGGTATTTTTAGGGTTCAGGGTCAGTTTCAGTTCTTGGGTAAAGGGGTGTTTTTTGAGTTCAGGGTCAGTTTTCCCTATTGTTGTACTCTCTGGAGTAGGAATAGAAATTTTTAGCCTTACGCTATCCAACGTTTTATTTAATTAATTGTTAAAATATCAAATATTTATTTTATTTTTTATATTACTTACATTTTATTTATGTTACTCTTTTATGTTTGTAAATGTGTTAGTAAATTAGAATATATTTCATTAATTTATAAATTCGTAAAATAATTATTAATACTTATTGTTCAGTGTATATATATTACATATTTACTGTATATATTTAATTAATGTATTCTTAATATATGTATTATTTATTACTTTTAAATATTATTAGATACTTTTAAATATGTTTCTTTTATTTATTAGTCTTATAGACTTAATTTTACATTTCTATATTAAAAAAAAAAAACGATATTTTTAACATCGATATTTTTTACATCAATATTTTTTTTTCGATATTTTTGTACTTACCATGTTGTAGATAGGATGTCGATATTTTTGCCCTCGATATTGTTGACTCGATATTCTTGTAGGTCGATATTTTTGTAGTCGAAATTCTGTCATAGATCCAGGAAGAATATGCTGTTATACAACGTTGTGGGGCCATCGGTGTTTTAGCCATGAATACTGTGTCATCTGCATAAAGCGGATGTATGTCGCTACAACGCATACTTTTACAACGCGTACCTTTACAACGCATTTTTTACACCGCAACATCCATTACAACGCATTCCATTACAACGCATGCCATTACAACGAAATCTTTGAAACTACCTTTACAATGCATTCCACTACAACGCATACTACATTTACAACACATACCATTACAACGCATACTATTACATTGCATTTATGGTAAGTATTGGATAGTGTAGGGGTAAAAATTACTATTCTAACTCCAGGGGATGCAACAGTAGGGTAAGTGTTGGATAGTGTAGGGGTTAAATTACTATTCTACTTCCAGGGGGTGCAACAGTAGGGTAAGTATTGGATAGTGTAGGGGTCCATATCACTATTCTAACTCTAGGGGGTGCAACAGTAGGGTAAGTGTTGGATAGTGTAGGTATGCGTTGTAATGGTATACGTTCTAATGACTGCATTGGAAAGGTATGCGTTGTAGTGGTATGCGTTGTAGTGACATGCGTTGTAATGGTTGTGTTGTAATGGCATGCGTTGTAATGGATGTTGCGGTGTAACAGTTTTGTTGTAAAGGTGGTGCGTTGTAAAAGTTGCGTCGTATGTGTTGTTTCCCGCATATAGCAGAATTGGAAGGAGTGTAGAAGCAGTATGAGGAACGTCCTTACTTTTCTCAACCATAACCTTATTTAATTTATTTGTGTGCAGAGAAAAAAGAAATGGGGCAAGGACACACCCCTGCCTTACTCCTTTCTAAATTTGAAAACGTTTAGGGAACTCCCCCCTACTTCTCAGAGCGTACCAACGCTACTGTCTGGCCATATAGTTGTCTAATCAATAAAATTATCCCTACGTCAACTCCCATGGCCTCCATAATGGACCATAAATTGTCATGAACCATGCAGTCAAAAACCTCTGAAAGATCCATGAAGTCCATGTGGAGTTAGCCTTCCTTTGTTACTGCAAATTTAGGTGCTATTTGGGTTACATTCAGGCACTGATCAAGTGTCGCCCTGCCCTTTCAAAAGCCGTATTGGACCTCAGATAAGATGTTTTTATTTTTCTGCCCATTCTTCCAATCGGTTAAACAAAAGTCTGCCCATTCATTTTCCTAAGCTGTATATTAGGGCAAAAGGGCGATAGTTAGCTGGGTTTGAACCATCCCCCTTCTTATATACTGGAATGATCACAGATTGCTTCCATGAGGCTATGGGACCTGTTTTACTAATTGCAATAAATGCAATTGTCAGCAGGGAAGCACACAAGATTCTATTAGCAAGAAAAAGATCTACCGGGATCTCTATCTGTTTCAGCCGCCTTCATGGCATAAGACTCATAAAGAGCGAGTTCTATTTCTTTATGTCCAAAATTCAGCGTGGATATTTCCCCTTGGTCTAAATTATTAAATCCCGGACTCGGCTTTCCCCTCTTTTGGAAAATTGTCTGAAAATAAGTTACCCAGGATTCTTAATCTATATACGAGTCTAGTGATTGTCCCCCCTCCTCCTGCAGGAAGGGGAAGTTAACAATCTTACAAAATGCTTTACTATCCCAGGTAATTGATGCTTGCATTAAATTCTCCGACGCGTCTGCTTTGAGCTCATTCTTTCTTTTTATTTTGGCTAGCTTACATGCTGTCCTACAGCCACCATTTAGATTTCTATTTCTTGGTTTGATTTTTAGTGCTTTTTTACGAGTTGCCGCCCCTACTGAGCAGTTCTTATCAAGCCACCTATTTAAAGGCGAGAACTTTTTTGGGTTGGAACAGTTAAATGGAGTCACATGCATTCCAGGATCTTTCAAAAATGCTTCAATTACCTGTTCTTCATTTGTTGGTAATTTTATTCAATACAATCACATTAGGAATGGTCATTACCTCAACTTTGTCCGTTCTTAGAGTATACCCATTTTTACTTTGTAGAATTGGTTTTGGGGCGCGTTTATCATTCCTTTTCTTATATGCTCCCCATGGGAAACTATAGGTCATTTGTGCATGGTCATTAGGACTTGTCATCTTGACCTTTGTTTTTTTTAGATACCTCTAAGAGCGTCAAAGGTGATTATATAGTCAATAGAGGAACATGTCCCTGCCCTGTAAAAAGTAGGGTCCAGCTCACCAGTGAATACATTTATTTCATTTCTGATTTCAAGCTCCAAAGAGACCAGTACTTTGTTAAGGGCATTTCCAGAACCTATATGACAAAAATGGCTAATTGTCTCTCCATTATGGTCCATTACCCCACATAATCGGGGCTCAATCCTAGGGCATCTATTTGCATTAGAATTACCTACCCAGAGATTTTATAAGGGTTTAAGATGGTTATATATCAGGTCCTCCATAATTCTGGCAAGTTCCTCTACTACAAATGCTGGATTCGTAAAGGTTTTGGCATAAAAAACGTATTAATATTAGATCTCTGTTGCTGAGTCCCTTTGCAACTAATATGTGGAAATGAGGGGAGTTATTCCAGTAAGACAGTATTTTAAATACAATGCTATTTGAAATCAATGTTGGGATGCTCCACTCTGTTCTACCCTTTATTGATAGTAGAGCTGGGGTATAGAAGGAGCGATAGCCATTTGGATGTATAATGTCTTCCTTTAATGTTTCCTGCCAACATATAATGTGTGAGTTTATCAATTCCTCATACCATTCATTATTATCCCTTTTATTGTTATATCCAGCTGTATTCCACGTAAGGAGAGTGAGCTCATTTTCACCTATTTTTGTTGTGCTTTCCTTTGATTGATTGGGGCCTGAATTGCTCACTTATACTTCTGGCCTCTTTACTGTAAAATCTATGATATTTTGTCCTATAGGATCATTTCCGAGGTATCTTCTTTTATTGTCTACCTGATTTACCAAGAGTGGAGCCTGGCTAGGGATACAAGTCAATCATAACCATCCATACTTTCTAGTGCAGCAAATCTATTTCTGGTAGGGATAGCCAGAGTCTCTCTCGGAGGAGACCTATATAAACTGCCCTTTTCCTTTCCTGGTAGCCTATGGGATCTAATTATCATTAATATTAATTATTAATAAATATTTATTTGATGATTCATAATTTTACTTGTATTTATATAGTATTGTATTGTATTATAATTGCATTTGTATACTACTTACTACACCTGACGAGGCACTGAAGTGCTTTTCGGCGAGTGCCACACTACTCAGTAGCCACAAAAGGATTAGTGGCGAATCAGTCTAGGGAATTATGAAATTAATTTGAGTGGTGGACATGCTAGTCTGTTAATTTGATTGAAAAGGATAGTAGAGGTATGCTTATAAAATATTATGCCCTTGAGTTAAATGGCATCCATTGCCCTAGGTAATAGATAACATTTACGTAGCAGCAAGGTATGAATAAAATTGTCTCACCATTTGAATTGCACATGATTATATCCATCCCTATCCCTATCTAATAATGTCAAATCAAGATAACATTATATTTGCAATCTTCCTAGTTTTTAGGGCAGCTTGTAAAAACGTCGCCAACATAAAACATACAAATGGTGTTTCTAATTGCAAAAGAACTGAAAGCGCTGAAGTATGATTACTCAGAGTACGCAGAGTGAGATTACTCAGATTACTCACAATAGCGGTACAATCAACCTTTTCAGCTCTGTCACATATAAGGCACAGAAAAACAAAATATGGGTGATTGTTTGTTTGGATAAGGCATCAGAAGGACATTCAGATAAATGGTTTAGTTTGTATGAGTTTCCAGGAAGCCCAAAATTAAAGGAACATAATTTAAACTAAATCTTCCCAGTAAATAACGGTGCTGAGTATTCACAGCAAAAGAAAGAATAGAAAATTAACCATGTAGTACAGGAGGTATAGCCTGATAAGTAATTACTGTCCATTTTTATTTATTCCATTCCCATCTTATCTGTTCGCTTTTCGCTAAAAAGAGCTCTTTCAGTCTTTATTTAGAATAGGTTTCACAGCTGTTTGGATTTTCATACAGATCCTCTAGGCCCATAGACATAAGGGTCTGTCTGACATAAGTTAACCAGGGGATAGTTGAGGCACAATCAAGTTTCATGATATAACTTATGATGTGCTGATTAAGTTGCACCATATTTCTTTCCCAAATTGATAGCCACAGCAGTAGTGGAGCCATTTTGATCGTATTACTAATGTAAGGCAACCATAATTCCTTCTGAACAATAACATTGCTGCAGGTACCTGGAATTGAAAATAGCCTTTTAGCAAACTTATCTTCCATATTTGTAACTCTTCTTCTTGTGTGGTTCCCCATATTGAAGCCTCATGTGTGGTTATTGAGATGTTTTTTGTTAAGTAAACTTCAATCATTTCCTCAATTGGTTTACTGCCCAAATGTTTTGCAAATTTGATTAGGGTGCCTAGTGTTTTTGTCATGGGAATCGTCCTATTTGACACCATCTCACTCCATTTTAATTTCAAATCAAATAAAATGCCTAAATAAGCACATTTTTCCACATGTTCTATGGTGTCCTCCTCTATGTGGAGCTTCCTCAGTCTTTTCTTATCCCCACCGACTGTCAGAACAAAGGCCTATGTTTTATTCACATGTAAATCTAAATCTGACATAAAGGAAGAATGGTACACAGTCAAAATATCGAGTTGTAAATATCGACCTACCATAATATCGAGTCTGAAATATCGAAGGTGCATAATATCGAAGGCAAGAATATCGTAGGACAGAATATCGACCCAAGGTAAGTAATATCGAAATACTTAATATCGATGTAAGTAATATTGAAGTAAGTAATATCGATAGCATATATATCGATGTTACTAATTTCGATGACACTAATATCGATATTTGTATTATTGTATAGTTTTTTATTATGTATGTGTTATATGTTTAATTTAAGTATTTAAAATAATTACTATTATATGTGTATAAATTTTATATAATAATAAATAATTTTATAAGTAAATTTTATGTTTTTGTACCGGAGCGGGTTGTGGGTTTATAGGGGAATAGGGTGGGAAGTAATTTAATTATGGTAAATTGTTTAGTAATTAGTAGGATTAATTAATTAATTATAATTAATTGGTAATTATGTGAAAATAATAGGAAAATAATTTTAATTAATTTATTAATTGATATATATATGTCCTGTAGCGGGTTGTGGGTTTATAGGGGAATAGGGTGGGAAGTAATTTAATTATGGTAAGTTGAATAATAATTAGTAGGATTAATTAATTATAATTAATTGCTAATTAATATTGATTAATTGGGAAAATAATTAATTGATTAATTGATATATATTTTCTGTAGCGGGATGTGAGTTTATAGGGGAATGGGGTGGGGAGTAAGTTAATAATAATTAATTAATTAATATATGTTTTTAAAAATTTAATATTTAATTTATTGGGAAATAATTAATATTAATTAGTTAATTAATTATTATTATTTTGTACATATTTAACATTATTAATTAATTGGTAATTAAATAATATTAATTAGTTACATTAATTAGAGTAATTTATTGATATAGAATTTTTAATTACTGTTAATTAATTAATTGGGAAAAAATAATATTAAATATTAAATTATAATAATTACAGCAAATTTGCTAATATATTTACTTATTTTGTTATTGTTCATTAATAATTAATTGCTAATGAAATAATATTAATTAATTTTGGGTAAAGGAGTATTTTTAGTGTTTAGGGTCAGTTTTGAGTTTTTGGGTAAAGGGTTTATTTTAGGGTTTAGGGTCAGTTTTCAGTTTATGGGTAAAGGGGTATTTTTAGAGTTCAGGGTCAGTTTTCAGTTTTTGGGTAAGGGGGTATTTTTTGGTTTCAGGGTCAGTTTTCAGTTTATGGGTAAATGGGGTATTTTTAGGGTTCAGGGTCAGTTTTCAGTTTTTGGGTAAGGGGGTATTTTTTGGTTTCAGGGTCAGTTTTCAGTTTATGGGTAAAGGGGTATTTTTAGGGTTCAGGGTCAGTTTTCAGTTTTTGGGTAAAGGGGTATTTTTTGGTTCAGGGTCAGTTTTCAGTTCTTGGGTAAAGGGGTATTTTTTGTGTTCAGGGTCAGTTTTCAGTTTTTGGGTAAAGGGGTATTTTTAGGGTTCAGGGTCAGTTTTCAGTTTTTGGGTAAAGGGGTATTTTTTGGGTTCAGGGTCAGTTTTCAGTTCTTGGGTAAAGGGGTATTTTTTGGGTTCAGGGTCAGTTTTCAGTTTTTGGGTAAAGGGGTATTTTTTGGGTTCTGGGTCAGTTTTCAGTTCTTGGGTAAAGGGGTATTTTTAGGGTTCTGGGTCAGTTTTCAGTTCTTGGGTAAAGGGGTATTTTTAGGGTTCAGGGTCAGTTTTCAGTTTTTGGGTAAGGGGGTATTTTTTGAGTTCAGGGTCAGTTTTCAGTTCTTGGGTAAAGGGGTATTTTTTGGGTTCAGGGTCAGTTTTCAGTTCTTGGGTAAAGGGGTATTTTTAGGGTTCAGGGTCAGTTTTCAGTTTTTGGGTAAGGGGATATTTTTTGGGTTCAGGGTCAGTTTTCAGTTCTTGGGTAAAGGGGTATTTTTAGGGTTCAGGGTCAGTTTTCAGTTTTTGGGTAAAGGGGTATTTTTAGGGTTCAGGGTCAGTTTCAGTTCTTGGGTAAAGGGGTGTTTTTTGAGTTCAGGGTCAGTTTTCCCTATTGTTGTACTCTCTGGAGTAGGAATAAAAAATTTTAGCCTTACGCTATCCAACGTTTTATTTAATTAATTGTTAAAATATCAAATATTTATTTTATTTTTTATATTACTTACATTTTATTTATGTTACTCTTTTATGTTTGTAAATGTGTTAGTAAATTAGAATATATTTCATTAATTTATAAATTCGTAAAATAATTATTAATACTTATTGTTCAGTGTATATATATTACATATTTACTGTATATATTTAATTAATGTATTCTTAATATATGTATTATTTATTACTTTTAAATATTATTAGATACTTTTAAATATGTTTCTTTTATTTATTAGTCTTATAGACTTAATTTTACATTTCTATATTTAAAAAAAAAACGATATTTTTAACATCGATATTTTTTACATCAATATTTTTTTTTCGATATTTTTGTACTTACCATGTTGTAGATAGGATGTCGATATTTTTGCCCTCGATATTGTTGACTCGATATTCTTGTAGGTCGATATTTTTGTAGTCGAAATTCTGTCATAGATCCAGGAAGAATATGCTGTTATACAACGTTGTGGGGCCATCGGTGTTTTAGCCATGAATACTGTGTCATCTGCATAAAGCGGATGTATGTCGCTACAACGCATACTTTTACAACGCGTACCTTTACAACGCATTTTTTACACCGCAACATCCATTACAACGCATTCCATTACAACGCATGCCATTACAACGAAATCTTTGAAACTACCTTTACAATGCATTCCACTACAACGCATACTACATTTACAACACATACCATTACAACGCATACTATTACATTGCATTTATGGTAAGTATTGGATAGTGTAGGGGTAAAAATTACTATTCTAACTCCAGGGGATGCAACAGTAGGGTAAGTGTTGGATAGTGCAGGGGTTAAATTACTATTCTACTTCCAGGGGGTGCAACAGTAGGGTAAGTATTGGATAGTGTAGGGGTCCATATCACTATTCTAACTCTAGGGGGTGCAACAGTAGGGTAAGTGTTGGATAGTGTAGGTATGCGTTGTAATGGTATGCGTTCTAATGACTGCATTGGAAAGGTATGCGTTGTAGTGGTATGCGTTGTAGTGACATGCGTTGTAATGGTTGTGTTGTAATGGCATGCGTTGTAATGGATGTTGCGGTGTAACAGTTTTGTTGTAAAGGTGGTGCGTTGTAAAAGTTGCGTCGTATGTGTTGTTTCCCGCATATAGCAGAATTGGAAGGAGTGTAGAAGCAGTATGAGGAACGTCCTTACTTTTCTCAACCATAACCTTATTTAATTTATTTGTGTGCAGAGAAAAAAGAAATGGGGCAAGGACACACCCCTGCCTTACTCCTTTCTCAATTTGAAAACGTTTAGGGAACTCCCCCTACTTCTCAGAGCGTACCAACGCTACTGTCTGGCCATATAGTTGTCTAATCAATAAAATTATCCCTACGTCAACTCCCATGGCCTCCATAATGGACCATAAATTGTCATGAACCATGCAGTCAAAAACCTCTGAAAGATCCATGAAGTCCATGTGGAGTTAGCCTTCCTTTGTTACTGCAAATTTAGGTGCTATTTGGGTTACATTCAGGCACTGATCAAGTGTCCCCCTGCCCTTTCAAAAGCCATATTGGACCTCAGATAAGATGTTTTTATTTTTCTGCCCATTCTTCCAATCGGTTAAACAAAAGTCTGCCCATTCATTTTCCTAAGCTGTATATTAGGGCAAAAGGGCGATAGTTAGCTGGGTTTGAACCATCCCCCTTCTTATATACTGGAATGATCACAGATTGCTTCCATGAGGCTATGGGACCTGTTTTACTAATTGCAATAAATGCAATTGTCAGCAGGGAAGCACACAAGATTCTATTAGCAAGAAAAAGATCTACCGGGATCTCTATCTGTTTCAGCCGCCTTCATGGCACAAGACTCATAAAGAGCGAGTTCTATTTCTTTATGTCCAAAATTCAGCGTGGATATTTCCCCTTGGTCTAAATTATTAAATCCCGGCCTCGGCTTTCCCCTCTTTTGGAAAATTGTCTGAAAATAAGTTACCCAGCATTCTTAATCTATATACGAGTCTAGTGATTGTCCCCCCTCCTCCTGCAGGAAGGGGAAGTTAACAATCTTACAAAATGCTTTACTATCCCAGGTAATTGATGCTTGCATTAAATTCTCCGACGCGTCTGCTTTGAGCTCATTCTTTCTTTTTATTTTGGCTAGCTTACATGCTGTCCTACAGCCACCATTTAGATTTCTATTTCTGGTTTGATTTTTAGTGCTTTTTTACGAGTTGCCGCCCCTACTGAGCAGTTCTTATCAAGCCACCTATTTAAAGGCGAGAACTTTTTTGGGTTGGAACAGTTAAATGGAGTCACATGCATTCCAGGATCTTTCAAAAATGCTTCAATTACCTGTTCTTCATTTGTTGGTAATTTTATTCAATACAATCACATTAGGAATGGTCATTACCTCAACTTTGTCCGTTCTTAGAGTATACCCATTTTTACTTTGTAGAATTGGTTTTGGGGCGCGTTTATCATTCCTTTTCTTATATGCTCCCCATGGGAAACTATAGGTCATTTGTGCATGGTCATTAAGACTTGTCATCTTGACCTTTGTTTTTTTTAGATACCTCTAAGAGCGTCAAAGGTGATTATATAGTCAATAGAGGAACATGTCCCTGCCCTGTAAAAAGTAGGGTCCAGCTCACCAGTGAATACATTTATTTCATTTCTGATTTCAAGCTCCAAAGAGACCAGTACTTTGTTAAGGGCATTTCCAGAACCTATATGACAAAAATGGCTAATTGTCTCTCCATTATGGTCCATTACCCCACATAATCGGGGCTCAATCCTAGGGCATCTATTTGCATTAGAATTACCTACCCAGAGATTTTATAAGGGTTTAAGATGGTTATATATCAGGTCCTCCATAATTCTGGCAAGTTCCTCTACTACAAATGCTGGATTCGTAAAGGTTTTGGCATAAAAAACGTATTAATATTAGATCTCTGTTGCTGAGTCCCTTTGCAACTAATATGTGGAAGTGAGGGGAGTTATTCCAGTAAGACAGTATTTTAAATACAATGCTATTTGAAATCAATGTTGGGATGCTCCACTCTGTTCTACCCTTTATTGATAGTAGAGCTGGGGTATAGAAGGAGCGATAGCCATTTGGATGTATAATGTCTTCCTTTAATGTTTCCTGCCAACATATAATGTGTGAGTTTATCAATTCCTCATACCATTCATTATTATCCCTTTTATTGTTATATCCAGCTGTATTCCACGTAAGGAGAGTGAGCTCATTTTCACCTATTTTTGTTGTGCTTTCCTTTGATTGATTGGGGCCTGAATTGCTCACTTATACTTCTGGCCTCTTTACTGTAAAATCTATGATATTTTGTCCTATAGGATCATTTCCGAGGTATCTTCTTTTATTGTCTACCTGATTTACCAAGAGTGGAGCCTGGCTAGGGATACAAGTCAATCATAACCATCCATACTTTCTAGTGCAGCAAATCTATTTCTGGTAGGGATAGCCAGAGTCTCTCTCGGAGGAGACCTATATAAACTGCCCTTTTCCTTTCCTGGTAGCCTATGGGATCTAATTATCATTAATATTAATTATTAATAAATATTTATTTGATGATTCATAATTTTACTTGTATTTATATAGTATTGTATTGTATTATAATTGCATTTGTATACTACTTACTACACCTGACGAGGCACTGAAGTGCTTTTCGGCGAGTGCCACACTACTCAGTAGCCACAAAAGGATTAGTGGCGAATCAGTCTAGGGAATTATGAAATTAATTTGAGTGGTGGACATGCTAGTCTGTTAATTTGATTGAAAAGGATAGTAGAGGTATGCTTATAAAATATTATGCCCTTGAGTTAAATGGCATCCATTGCCCTAGGTAATAGATAACATTTACGTAGCAGCAAGGTATGAATAAAATTGTCTCACCATTTGAATTGCACATGATTATATCCATCCCTATCCCTATCTAATAATGTCAAATCAAGATAACATTATATTTGCAATCTTCCTAGTTTTTAGGGCAGCTTGTAAAAACGTCGCCAACATAAAACATACAAATGGTGTTTCTAATTGCAAAAGAACTGAAAGCGCTGAAGTATGATTACTCAGAGTACGCAGAGTGAGATTACTCAGATTACTCACAATAGCGGTACAATCAACCTTTTCCGCTCTGTCACATATAAGGCACAGAAAAACAAAATATGGGTGATTGTTTGTTTGGATAAGGCATCAGAAGGACATTCAGATAAATGGTTTAGTGTGTATGAGTTTCCAGGAAGCCCAAAATTAAAGGAACATAATTTAAACTAAATCTTCCCAGTAAATAACGGTGCTGAGTATTCACAGCAAAAGAAAGAATAGAAAATTAACCATGTAGTACAGGAGGTATAGCCTGATAAGTAATTACTGTCCATTTTTATTTATTCCATTCCCATCTTATCTGTTCACTTTTCGCTAAAAAGAGCTCTTTCAGTCTTTATTTAGAATAGGTTTCACAGCTGTTTGGATTTTCATACAGATCCTCCATGCCCATAGACATAAGGGTCAGTCTGACATAAGTTAACCTAAGGGATAGTTGAGGCACAATCAAGTTTCATGATATCACTTATGATGTGCTGATTAAGTTGCACCATATTTCTTTCCCAAATTGATAGCCACAGCAGTAGTGGAGCCATTTTGATCGTATCACTAATGTAAGGCAACCATAATTCCTTCTGAACAATAACATTGCTGCAGGTACCTGGAATTGAAAATAGCCTTTTAGCAAACTTATCTTCCATATTTGTAACTCTTCTTCTTGTGTGGTTCCCCATATTGAAGCCTCATGTGTGGCTATTGAGATGTTTTTTGTTAAGTAAACTTCAATCATTTCCTCAATTGGTTTACTGCCCAAATCTTTTGCAAATTTGATTAGGGTGCCTAGTGTTTTTGTCATGGGATTCGTCCTATTTGACACCATCTCACTCCATTTTAATTTCAAATCAAATAAAATGCCTAAATAAGCACATTTTTCCACATGTTCTATGGTGTCCTCCTCTATGTGGAGCTTCCTCAGTCTTTTCTTATCCCCACCGACTGTCAGAACAAAGGCCTATGTTTTATTCACATGTAAATCTAAATCTGACATAAAGGAAGAATATGCTGTTATACAACCTTGTGGGGCAATCGGTGTTCTAGCCATGAATACTGTGTCATCTGCATAAAGCGGATGTATGTCGCTACAACGCATACTTTTACAACGCGTACCTTTACAACGCATTTTTTACACTGCAACATCCATTACAACGCATTCCATTACAACGCATGCCATTACAACGAAATCTTTGAAACTACCTTTACAATGCATTCCACTACAACGCATACTACATTTACAACACATACCATTACAACGCATACCATTACATTGCATTTATGGTAAGTATTGGATAGTGTAGGGGTAAAAATTACTATTCTAACTCCAGGGGATGCAACAGTAGGGTAAGTGTTGGATAGTGTAGGGGTCCATATCACTATTCTAACTCTAGGGGGTGCAACAGTAGGGTAAGTGTTGGATAGTGTAGGTATGCGTTGTAATGGTATGCGTTCTAATGACTGCATTGGAAAGGTATGCGTTGTAGTGGTATGCGTTGTAGTGACATGCGTTGTAATGGTTGTGTTGTAATGGCATGCGTTGTAATGGATGTTGCGGTGTAACAGTTTTGTTGTTAAGGTAGTGCGTTGTAAAAGTTGCGTCGTATGTGTTGTTTCCCGCATATAGCAGAATTGGAAGGAGTGTAGAAGCAGTATGAGGAACGTCCTTACTTTTCTCAACCATAACCTTATTTAATTTATTTGTGTGCAGAGAAAAAAGAAATGGGGCAAGGACACACCCCTGCCTTACTCCTTTCTCAATTGAAAACGTTTAGGGAACTCCCCCTACTTCTCAGAGCGTACCAACGCTACTGTCTGGCCATATAGTTGTCTAATCAATAAAATTATCCCTACGTCAACTCCCATGGCCTCCATAATGGACCATAAATTGTCATGAACCATGCAGTCAAAAACCTCTGAAAGATCCATGAAGTCCATGTGGAGTTAGCCTTCCTTTGTTACTGCAAATTTAGGTGCTATTTGGGTTACATTCAGGCACTGATCAAGTGTCGCCCTGCCCTTTCAAAAGCCATATTGGACCTCAGATAAGATGTTTTTATTTTTCTGCCCATTCTTCCAATCGGTTAAACAAAAGTCTGTCCATTCATTTTCCTAAGCTGTATATTAGGGCAAAAGGGCGATAGTTAGCTGGGTTTGAACCATCCCCCTTCTTATATACTGGAATGATCACAGATTGCTTCCATGAGGCTAGGGGACCTGTTTTACTAATTGCAATAAATGCAATTGTCAGCAGGGAAGCACACAAGATTCTATTAGCAAGAAAAAGATCTACCGGGATCTCCATCTGTTTCAGCCGCCTTCATGGCACAAGACTCATAAAGAGCGAGTTCTATTTCTTTATGTCCAAAATTCAGCGTGGATATTTCCCCTTGGTCTAAATTATTAAATCCCGGACTCGGCTTTCCCCTCTTTTGGAAAATTGTCTGAAAATAAGTTACCCCGGATTCTTAATCTATATACGAGTCTAGTGTTTGTCCCCCCTCCTCCTGCAGGAAGGGGAAGTTAACAATCTTACAAAATGCTTTACTATCCCAGGTAATTGATGCTTGCATTAAATTCTCCGACGCGTCTGCTTTGAGCTCATTCTTTCTTTTTATTTTGGCTAGCTTACATGCTGTCCTACAGCCACCATTTAGATTTCTATTTCTTGGTTTGATTTTTAGTGCTTTTTTACGAGTTGCCGCCCCTACTGAGCAGTTCTTATCAAGCCACCTATTTAAAGGCGAGAACTTTTTTGGGTTGGAACAGTTAAATGGAGTCACATGCATTCCAGGATCTTTCAAAAATGCTTCAATTACCTGTTCTTCATTTGTTGGTAATTTTATTCAATACAATCACATTAGGAATGGTCATTACCTCAACTTTGTCCGTTCTTAGAGTATACCCATTTTTACTTTGTAGAATTGGTTTTGGGGCACGTTTATCATTCCTTTTCTTATACGCTCCCCATGGGAAACTATAGGTCATTTGTGCATGGTCATTAAGACTTGTCATCTTGACCTTTGTTTTTTTTAGATACCTCTAAGAGCGCCAAAGGTGATTATATAGTCAATAGAGGAACATGTCCCTGCCCTGTAAAAAGTAGGGTCCAGCTCACCAGTGAATACATTTATTTAATTTCTGATTTCAAGCTCCAAAGAGACCAGTACTTTGTTAAGGGCATTTCCAGAACCTATATGACAAAAATGGCTAATTGTCTCTCCATTATGGTCCATTACCCCACATAATCGGGGCTCAATCCTAGGGCATCTATTTGCATTAGAATTACCTACCCAGAGATTTTATAAGGGTTTAAGATGGTTATATGTCAGGTCCTCCATAATTCTGGCAAGTTCCTCTACTACAAATGCTGGATTCGTAAAGGTTTTGGCATAAAAAACGTATTAATATTAGATCTCTGTTGCTGAGTCCCTTTGCAACTAATATCTGGAAGTGAGGGGAGTTATTCCAGTAAGACAGTATTTTAAATACAATGCTATTTGAAATCAATGTTGGGATGCTCCACTCTGTTCTACCCTTTATTGATAGTAGAGCTGGGGTATAGAAGGAGCGATAGCCATTTGGATGTATAATGTCTTCCTTTAATGTTTCCTGCCAACATATAATGTGTGAGTTTATCAATTCCTCATACCATTCATTATTATCCCTTTTATTGTTATATCCAGCTGTATTCCACGTAAGGAGAGTGAGCTCATTTTCACCTATTTTTGTTGTGCTTTCCTTTGATTGATTGGGGCCTGAATTGCTCACTTATACTTCTGGCGTCTTTACTGTAAAATCTATGATATTTTGTCCTATAGGATCATTTCCGAGGTATCTTCTTTTATTGTCTACCTGATTTACCAAGAGTGGAGCCTGGCTAGGGATACAAGTCAATCATAACCATCCATACTTTCTAGTGCAGCAAATCTATTTCTGGTAGGGATAGCCAGAGTCTCTCTCGGAGGAGACCTATATAAACTGCCCTTTTCCTTTCCTGGTAGCCTATGGGATCTAATTATCATTATTATTAATTATTAATAAATATTTATTTGATGATTCATAATTTTACTTGTATTTATATAGTATTGTATTGTATTATAATTGCATTTGTATACTACTTACTACACCTGACGAGGCACTGAAGTGCTTTTCGGCGAGTGCCACACTACTCAGTAGCCACAAAAGGATTAGTGGCGAATCAGTCTAGGGAATTATGAAATTAATTTGAGTGGTAGACATGCTAGTCTGTTAATTTGATTGAAAAGGATAGTAGAGGTATGGAAGAGGGAAGGGTTTGCATTCATATAGAGCTTGTTCCCCTGATGAGGTGCTGTAGCACCTTTTAGCGAGTAGCAGGCTACTCTGGACGCCCAAAAGGATTAGTAGTGAATGAGTGTAGGAAAATATGAAATTAATTTGAGTTGAGCAGTGGACATGTTAGTCTAGTATTTTGATTGTGAATGGAATGGTGGAGGGATAGTAGAAGGAATGGTATAGAACAGGGGTCTCCAACCAGTAGCTCGTGAGCTACTGTAGCTCTTGAGCTAACTCTGAGTAGCTCACCTGTGTGCAACCCAGCTTATTAAATTAGAAAGATTTTGCTTGGTTGAATTAATAGAATATGATTGAAGTGACACATTAATCACTAAACCCTTCCTGCACAGCTAGTGCTGACCTTTTGGTTCAGCTCTATTTTTTCTGTCTCTTCTCTGGAGATTTACGATAATTTTAATAATTTTACTCCACTGTGTGTACTTTGCAAAGTTTCTTGCAGTATTTATTTACATTAATATTGACACATTTATGTTTCAAACATAACAATTCATCCAATAACATGAAAAAATTCATCCAATAACATGAAAAAAATTACATGACATAACAATCATTTGTAATTTACAATTTAGTTGTTAATCCCAATGCATTTGGAGATCCTTGGATCTCTTTTTCAGAGGAACAACAGTGTAGTAGTATTCTATAATGCGGTTCTAGTAAGGTCAAATCCCACATGTGTGGGACTATAAAAGCTGAAGAAGTTCAAGAGCGATGTACAGCTATTGAGTGGTGGTTGAAGGATGAGAGAACTCCCTGTAGATCAGGAGTGTAGGGCCAAAATGATCAATAACGCTGTCAAATACGACAAGGTTACCGCCTTAACGAGAAGATGTGAATAACGTGGGAGAGCCTCGGTATACCATGGAATACCATTTTCCATGGTATACCGAGGCTCTCACTCGGAATTCACAGCTTTTATAGTTATCGTAAATCTCCAGAGAAGAGACAGAAAAAATAGAGCTGAACCAAAAGGTCAGCACTAGCTGTGCAGGAAGGGTTTAGTGATTAATGTGTCAGTTCAATCATATTCTAATTACACAGGAGAATTGCTCCCTCCTCCCAGCCTTTCACACCCTGTTCTAAAATAGTTTAAACTTTAAACGTAACAGATTAAACCACAACAAAGTGTGCGCAGTACATCCCCCAAGCAACATTGGTTGAATTAATATACATATAAAGAAATTGAAATTATACTGCACTAATTATTAGTAGCTGTTAATGTGTTTTATTGAACATAAGTAGCTCTCAATAGGGTGAGAAATTGGGTAGTGCATAGGAAAAAATAGAAGAAGGAGGTTTGAGATGAGTCAGAGAGTTGGGGTAGAGGATATATTGAGAGAGGTATAGGGTGAGAAACAGGGTAGCGCATTGGCGAGAGTAGTGAAATGAGGTATGAGATGAGTCAAAGTGGTGGCAGAGGATGTATTGTGAGAGGTATAGGGTGAGATATAGGGTAGTGCATTGGATATGCTGAATTATAACCAAAGTAATAAATATAAAAATACATAAGTACATGAAAGGTATATCATAAGTACATGGAAGATATATATGTACATTAAAGTTACATGTAATAAAGTCAGTCTTTCAAGTGTTGCAGTACTTTTCTTTTGTAATTCAATAGTAAAGCAATTGTAGATAAATAGTTATGAACAAGGATTTACTTATTTATGCAATCACATATACATATTAAACATAGAATAATGTAACTATAGGTAATATGTACATTTGTTAAGCAGAACTAATGACTATATCTATTATACACGTTTGTACAAAGCAATACAAATATGTAGATACACATCTATATTCCAAATAAATGCTTATATACAGAAGGATAAGCTGTGTATTTAGGTTTGAGTATGGTGGGTATTTGGGAAAGAGCCAATTCTTGAGTAGTCTACTGAAGATAAAGTCGTTATTTTTGGTTCTTACGTTTGGAGGCCAGAGAAGGATGTGTCACCCATGTTTTTTTCCATATACGGTGTGACTTTGAGGCAAGGTGCCACACTAGAGTGGGGGTTCCTTTGTTGAATGTATTTTGTGATTTTATTCTTGTTGAAGGTTGGTTCTGTTCCATGTAGTGCTTTGTGGATGATACAAAGCAGCTTGAATGTGGATCTTCTGGCAAGCAGTAGCCAAAGTAGGGCTCTCAAGGCAGGGGATATGTGGGCTTGCCCTTTTTTATTTGAGAGTAGTCAAATTTTTATTCTGTTGCAGTCTTTTCATAGTTGTTAACCCCTTCGGTGCTCAGGACGGCCCCCGGCTGTCACACGTCACGGAGGGCGTGTGTTAACAACAGCCAGGAGCCGTCTGAACTCCGCCCCCTCTCTATTTCGCCCGCACAGCACGAACATTTTGCCAGAGCGAGGGGTTAAAGGTGATCAGTGGTAGAGGCTCTTGGCATAATCGAGTTTGGACAGAACAAGAAAGATGGTAGCCTGGACCTTGTGTGGGAATTCCGGGTAAGGTAAGATGCGCCGCAGAGTATTTATATTAACAAAGCGTGATCTTGCTAATTTGTCCACTTCGACATTCATTGATAGCTTGAGTCCATGGTCATTCCAAGATTTCTTACTTTGATACTTTAGGCAGTGTTTCCAGATCGTCAGGCCATGTGACAAATGGGTCATAATTTTTCCAATCGCCACGCGTCAGTATTTCTGTTTTAAGCATTCTATTTGAGATGACTCCATGTCATCCATTTATCCACAGCGCTGAGGCAACTGAAAATTTATGAGATTCCAATGTCTTTGGGGCATTCGAGTTAAAGGAGAATTTGTGTGTCATCTGCATAGTTATAGCATGTGAGGTAAAATTGATTGATCAGTGCTGGTAATGACTTCATGTAGATGTTAAAAAGCATGGGTGAGATGATGGAGTCCTGAGGGCCCCCTGCTTTTATAAAGTACGGTTTGAAAGAGAAAGGGGGGTATGGATGACATTATTTCTGTTGTGAAGGTAGGATGTGATCCAGTCGAGACTAGTCACCTATATGCCGGCTTCGTAGAGTCTTTGTATCATAGTGTAATGGTCAACAGTGTCAAAGGTAGCTGAGAGGTCCAAGAGAAGTAGTGCAGCAACTCCATTCCGGTCAACTGTGCTCTTAAGGTCATCCCAGAAGGAAACGAGGGCAGACTCTGTGCCTCCTACTGGATGGAATCCCATTTGGAAGCCTGAAAGTTTGGCATTATTTTCAGGGAATTGTGACATTTGGGCAAATGTTTTTCTTTACATAACTTTGTCCAGGAAATGTCCATTTGTAATAGGTCTGTGGTTGTCTAGGTTCATTGAGTCCAGGTTTGTTGTCTTCAGTAACAAGCGTATGTATGCCTTTTGTGACTGCTGTTTTTTTTATCCATGGCATGGACTTTACACAGGGCATTGACAACAGGTATGCAATAACAGGCCTTTTACCTGCTGCATGGCAGCCTCTCTTCCCTTTAACTGACTGCAGCAACAGAGACACACTATTTTGTGACATGCAGTGGGCAAAACACCAGTGTCACACCTTCTCTGCACTGCAGTCACTTAAGAGAGTCTGCCAGGCTGGTGCTGATGTGCATAACAGTGCGTGAGTGTCCATGAGGGTGCTTGAGTGTGCGTGAGCAAGTCTAACTATCCCACCTTGAATGGCTGTTGATGAATTGTTTGATCTGAGAAGTCACTAAATATATTCAAAGATTACAAAAGAGAAAGTAAATTCCTACTTCAAAGTAGCCCTGACTGTGGGGCAATCAAATGTAGATTGAAGCACCCAGCCCCATACATGCCCTTCCCAAAGCCTGCATTAACAAGCATTGGCAAATCCAATAGTTCTAGCTTATGAAAGCTATTGAATCTGGCAATTTATTTTAGCCATACTGTCCAGCAGATCACCTGCTGTGCAGCATGATTAAACTAAATACTTGTTTAAGGCTCAACTACAACGAAAAAGCTACAGATACAACTACAACAGGAGAGGTGAGCAAGAGTAAAAGAAAAAATCAGGCTGTGAAGCAGCAAGGTGGATCTTAATAACCCAGTTCACATAAAAAAAACAAGCTACAGATATCAGTGGTGGAGTGGATGAGTAAGGTCAAGCAGTGCAGCAAACAGGGTAGAGGACAAGCGTGACTCCCTCCTCTATGGGATGGAAATAGTTTTTTTTAATATCTTTAATAATTGCCAGTAGAATGAAACACACATTTTGACCAGGTGCAGTTCACAATGAAGGGGATACATCAATGAAAGCCACCATACCACATTGCCTATGCCTTTTACAGGACCCATCACAGTATCGAATATACTTTGCAGTAATACATTATAATGTTGGTGGAAGCCCGTTATCAATACATGAGGAAAAATCCCTAATTACCTAACCCTCAAGCAAGTATAGCTATTTCTATCATTTGTTATATCATGAAGTAGAGGGAGTGGCTCCCAACTCTGCAATCTCACACGGGCATCATTTAACTTCTTCCATCTGGTACCACACTGCCTCCATCGTCCTCTCTGTTTCTTTGCCAACTAAGTATCGCTGATAGGAACTACAGAAATTCCTAGGGTAAATCTGTGGGGAAAGTAGGTCACTATATCGCTCTACTTGGCATGTCGACATGCCATTCCTCCACAGCAGGCAGTGGACTCCGGGCCCATCTCATTGTGATTTGACGCATAGCCAATAGCAATCCTATTACTTCCAATTGACTTGTTGACTTGTCCACCCCTTGATCGTAACCCAATAGCGCCAGCATCGGGTCCTGCTCCAGCCAAGTGTCCAAAATTGCTTCTAACTCCTTGAATATTTCGCCCCAGTATTCCTGAATCCCTGTGTAAAGCCAGCCATGTGGTGGAACCCGGCCTCCTCCTCCCCGCACCTCTGACATCTAGAGGTATCTTGTAACCCATATTGTTACAGGCAAAAAAAGGAGTATAATAAATTCGGCTAAGACATTTAAAATGGATCAGCCTATGCCAACTGTTCAGAGAGATAGCTTGGGGCTTGGTACAGCAATATTGCCACTGCTTGTCACTGATGGGCTCACCCAGGTCCCGCTGCTGGAATAAACGAGCCTCCTCTGCATATGAATAAAACTTGGTTGTCATCTTTAAAGTTGATTCTGTCTGCTATAGAGATGTTAAGGCTGGCATTGCTTGTGATTCCATCATGTTCTCCCCAAAGGCCCTTCCAGAGTTCGCCTAGCTCTGTAATAATGATATCATGATAGCGGAGAAGATGCTGATAGTTCCTCTTGCATATCTTCCTGACAAGTCACCCTGCCCTCTGTGAAGAAATTGGCAATACTGTTTATTTCCAACATTTCCAGAGCTCGCAGTGATCCTCCCTCCTGGCCCAACAGGAACCATAAGCACCACCGGAGAGGAACATGCAGAGAATATAGTTAAGCCCCTGCCTGTTTGTCGAGTAAACTTCGCCAAGCTTGTGTTGTGAATGTGAGTGAGTCAAAGATCCCATGACATTGCAGGGCTCACAGAACAACATCTAGGGTCTCAAGGTATAGGTGCGTCTATGAGGAAGGGCTGTGTACCCAGTAATGCGCAAAGGGACTCTGGGCTGCTCTATGATACATCTCAAGGTATGGATCATTAGGGCCTCCCATATCGTAAGGTAAAGTCAGTAGCTCCCAGTGGACTCGCAGCTGTTTCCCTGCCAATGGCAAAGAAATCATGAGGGAAGGCAATTCATCAAATATGGTCCTGGACAGCAAAAGCGGTATGTTCTGAAATAAAAACAAAAATCGTGGAGCCAGGACCATCTTCATGATGGCCAGCTGGTCCATTTAGGATAACGGAAGTTTGGCCCAGCGCTCCACATCCTCTGATAACTTCTAAATTGCCCTACCATATATAGCATGTAATATTACTGAGGGGTCTGTATGGATCTTAATCACCAGGTAGTGTACTGATTCCGTTGTCATTTGCAGTGGATAGTCCTTAGCAGGAGTGAATGGAAATATTATGTACTTATCCCCATTGACCCTCAGACCCTCAGTCCCCCAAAGTGGACCATGTCTCTTGGTATCAGAGTGGGATTAACAGCCGGGTCCCGAACATATATGAGCATATGATCCGCATGTGCCGATATAACCAGGATGTAGCCCTAAAAAATGCTGTCCCCGCTTCCCATGATATCCGCGCAATGCACCGGCCTGGGGCTTGGCTACCAATGCATATAATAATAGGGACAGGAGGCTGGTGATATCTATGACAAAGGAGACAGCATAACCAAATTATACTCTGGCCCACGTGCGACCATTTAAAACCACAACATAGGCGCACAAACACCTCCCTACATAGGACAGTGAACAGAAACACCCATTCAACAGACTCAAAAACCTTTTTGGCACCCAGAAACACTGCAGCTGCCCCCATCTTCGGGTCCACCCTCTTAATAGGACCAAACAACGTTCTGAGGTTGTATGTTATACTCTGGCCTGGCACAAAGCCCGCCTACTCAGGGAGTACCACTCCAGGCAAAATAGATACCATTCTATTTGCAAGGGTTTTGGCGTATATTTTAGTATCCACATTCAATAAGGACAGCGGTCTATATGATGAACAGAGAATGGATTGTTTCCCAGGTTTCAATAGCATCATGATTATAGCTTCTCTCATTGTGGGGGGAATTTGACCTGCTTACACCATTTCCTCATACAGCGTTATTAGATGGGGATCAACAATTCCTGAAAGGCTTTGTAAAAAGTGACCATCAGGCCATCTGAGCCCAGTGCCTTTCCTAACTACATGCCTTTTAGGGCATTCTTAATTTCAGTGGCGTTTAGAGGTGTGATCAGATGTTCCCTGTGTACTGTGGCATGCCAGGGCATCTCTGTGTGGGTTAAGTAATCTTCCATAGCATCTCCATGAAGTGGGAGTCAAGTTTTAGTTAAGTCCTTGTAATAACTATAAAATCTCTCTACTATGTAGTCAGTCCCCTGGACAACCTGCCAAACATTATATAGCAGATAAAGGGTGACTTCTGTGGCCCTTTTAGGTCTTAAGATACCTACCAGGACAGCACCTGGGTGATCACATTCCCTATACACTCGTGCTGTGGCATATTTGCCCATATGCTTAATATCTGCATTAATTGTCTCATAAAACTCCTCCAGTTTTTTTCTTGATATTCGGCAGGACATTATGGTCGTTTGTATCCTGGAAACTGTTCTGCAGGTCTCCTATTTTTTTTTCCAATTGGGTTAGTCAACCCCTAAGCGATTGTTGTATGTATACCTTAAATGCCTCCCATACAGTAGAGAAATTAGCAACAGAGCCCACATTGTGCTAGCGGAACACTCCTATAGCATGGGCAGCTCAGCCCTGAGAATGACGGGAAGCGCCAAGTGAATACTGTCCCGAACTGGGCCCGGCACTCCAACTCCAAAAACAAATGGGCATGGTCAGAATAGGTCTTCAGGAGATGCTCACTGCACTGATTCCTTTAAGCAAAAGTACCATCAATTAACCACAGATCTATGCGAGTATGTGTATCATGTACTCAACGAGAATCGTGTGAAACCCTTACTCTTGGGAGAGGTGTGTCACCATGCATGCATTATTCCTTCTCTACCCATAGTCTCCCAAAATGGCCTGAACTTCTGTTGAACTGCACCTGGAGGGACCCTTAGGTTGATCTAGGTCTGGATTTATTATGCAATTGAAATCCCTGCCCAGATCTGCAGCAATCCAGTACACTGTCTTAAACTCGCTTTGAGGGAGTAAAAACAACTGTGGGTCGTCATGGTTAGGGCCATATATCCGAACTAGTAGGAAGGCAAGATCATCCTTACAACACCGGGACAAAGCATATCTGCCGCCATTGTCTGCATACAGCCCTTCAAATGTGATACCTGAACCCCGCTTTACCCATAGAAGAACCCCTCTGGCTTGCTCAGTGAAATTGGCTGTATAGCAGTGGCCTTCTATTCTGCTCTGGGTTAACAAATTGTTGTCTGGTCTGAGCTGGGTTTCCTGCAAAATGGCTAGATCCACACCATGCCTCTTACGGTATGCGACCACTTGCTGAACCTTCCTAGTGTCATTAAGGCCCCTAACATTCCAAGTAAGGAACCGTATGAAACTACCAGCTCTTTGTTCTGCTAAATTTCGCACTGCCTCCACCACCATTGTCTTTTGAGTGCATTGTATTGAGCATACTTGGTCATCATATCATCTGTGCATTTTCCCATAATAAAACTTCCCCTTATGACACCCAACTAAGAACCTAAGTCGCTATCTGATCCCCCAACAATTATAGCTTTGATCCCCCCCGCCTGCCTTAAACTTCGCACTGAAAATAATACCAAATCATCGGGTGTATCACTGGTGGGGTGCATTTTGCCAACACCTGATGTTCATGCAGCCGCAATTGAAAAGTAATAGAACAATTCAAACGTGCCCCTCTTAATCTGCACTGATACTTCTTATCTTGAGTCTCAACCATGATTATGTGTGACACAGGGCAACATAGTGTACCTTGAAATGATAAAACTCCACACCTGTTGATACTCACATTATACCAATCTTGTTAGGAGTTCAAAACCACCACATAAAGAACTCACATAATTACTAACCCTGGGCGTAGTGTGCGTAGTGGCACTACGCGGAGTGCCACCGAGATCAAAACTCCGCACATTCAGCGTAGCTCCGCTACGCACCACCCGCCTCCCACCAGCCCTATTACCAGTTATGTAAATTTTTGTTTAAAAACGATTTAAAGAGTAATAAAACTTGTTACCTTATCTGTGGCGTCCCCGGGCTGCCTTCTTCCTCCATCACGACTTCTCAAAAGTGCGAATGCGTGGGGACCCGCATAATGTTATAATTAATTCACATTAATACTACACACTCTATTAATGTTTTACGGTTACAAATCTATACATATATATATATAATTCACTATTCCCACTACAGTTACTATTAGAATAGGGTAGGTACAGGACACTCAACTTAATTAATTTGCTATTCCCACTCCAGTTAGTATTAATTCAGGGTATGTGCTGGACATTAAACTGAATTTCTTTACTATTCCCACTCCAGTTAGTATTAATTCAGGGTAGGTGCTGGACACTAAAATTAATTAATTTACTATTCCCACTGCAGTTAGTATTAATTCAGGGTAGCTGCTGAACACTAAACTTAATTAATTTACTATTCCCACTCCAGTTAGTATTAATTCAGGGTAGGTGCTGGACATTAAACTTAATTAATTTACTATTCCCACTCCAGTTACCATTAATTCAGGGTAGGTGCTGGAGACTAAACGTATTTAATTTACTATTCCCACTCCGGTAAGTATTAATTCAGGGTAGGTGCTGGACATTAAAGTTAATTAATTTACTATTCCCACTCCAGTTAGTATTAATTCAGAGTAGGTGCTGCACATCAAACTTAATTAATTTATTATTCCCACTCCACTTAGTGTTACTTCTAAGTAGGTGCTGGACACGAAACTTAATTAATTTTCCATTCCCACTACAGTTAGTATTAATTCAGAGTAGGTGCTGGACAATAAAATTAATTAATTTACTTTTCCCACTGCAGTTAGTATTAATTCAGGGTAGGTGCTGAACACTAAACTTTATTAATTTACTATTTACACTCCAGTTAGTATTAATTCAGGGAAGGTGCTGGACATTAAACTTAATTAATTTACTATTCCCAGTCCAGTTACCATTAATTCAGGGTAGGTGCTGGACACTAAACGTAGTTAATTTACTATTCCCACTCCGGTACGTATTAATTCAGGGTAGGTGCTGGACATTAAACGTAATTAATTTATTATTCCTACTCCAGTTAGTATTAATTCAGAGTAGGTGCTGGACATTAAACTTAATTAATTTATTATTCCCAATCCACTTAGTATTAATTCTAATTAGGTGCTGGACACTAAACTTAATTAATTTACCATTCCCACTCCAGTTAGTATTAATTCAGGGTTGGTGGTGGACACTAAACAATTAATTTCATATTCCCTCTCTAGTTAGTATTAATTCAGGGTAGCTGCTAAACACTAAACATAATTAATTTACTATTACCACTCAAGTTAGTAAAAATTCTTGGTAGGTGCAAACCCCTAAATAAATAATTTTCTATTCCTACTCCAAATTACAATAATTAAAATTAAATACTGCACTACATTAAATATACTGTACACTAAATATGTAATATTTTACCAAAACATACAATAACTTAGTGCATTATAATAATATATTATTAATTAACATAAATTTTATGAAAGTTATAAATTTGGCATACACATTTATTTTTTGAAATATAATATACTCTATACCCTCTTGTATTGGGTAAGACTAAGACGCACCCCAGAACTATCTAGTTATGCAACTGTTCTCTCCGAGTTGATTACCCTGGATACTAACACAAGGGTCAAATGGCTTAGGGACTTGAAAGACCTGTTGGCTAAAATGGGTTTAGCTGAATCCTGGGCCACTCAGGTCCCTCCGACCAAGAGTGAGATTAAAAAAAACTATTGGAACTGGGTTAACCACCAAATCTCACTCAATTCCAGGCTTGGGAGACTTACTGATGAATTTATCCAGCATAAACTAGTTGGTTCCCAAGAACCTTACTTAGATTTCATCAGGATACCCAGAGATGGGGCTCTTTATATGCAGTTTAGATTCGGGTCCCTGATGCTAAACACCACGCTGGCAAAATGGGATCCCATAAACTCCACTCTAGCTAACTGCCCTTGCTGGGATGCTCAGCAAGAAACCATAGCCCATCTATTTTTCGTTTGTCCAGCATACAAACAAGCTAGGGTAAAATGGCTCAAGCCTGTATGCCTTCAACTGGGCACCAGAAACCACCTTGTGGCCCTACGTATCCTGAGAACAGATTCATCCAGTCATTGTTTGTTTGTGGTGTTGCTAAGTACTTGGGTTGTGCGTGGATAATCCGTACAAAAGCATATAAAAATAAGGAAATATGTCCTAGCAATTAGTATCTAATTTTAGGGTTGTGAGAGTAAAGCATTATAAGGGAATGTTTTGTAATGTGTTGTTGTTTTATTGTCATCCCGAGACATTTGTATTAGAAAATCTGACAATTTATCCTCAATGGTGGGATGCCGACTTGGATACGATGCTCATTTTTTAGAGTGGTTTTGTATAGCATGGTTCTTAAATGTTTTAACTCTGATATTAACTTTGATATGTAATGCTAATTTTATATCTTTTTACGATTCCCAAATGCTTTTATGATACTAGACATCGAATAAAACTTATTTGAAATGAAATGATTATTTTATATACAACAAATAATGCATATATACAAATATTACACTATAAATGTTTTTATATTTATTAATACAATTATGTTTATTAATACTTAATGAATAAAATCCTTTAAAATAATAATATTAATATGACTTTTTTGTAAATATTATATTTATATAAAAAATTATTAGAATTATGGGATTTAGAAAATTTCATTACAATTACAACAAGTTTGATTTATAAAAACATCACAATACAAAAAATTTAATTTCTAATTTCCAAATTAAAAATTTAAATTTTAATTATTAATTTCAAATTTCGAAATAATATTTACTTATTACATTTAAAAACCGCCCACCATTAAACCCTAATAAACAAACATCCAGCCACTACAATTTTGTTTTCAAAATTTCCATTTATAATTTTGAAATTTAAATGTACATTTTCAAAATTCATATTATTTTACACCCTCATTTTCTAAACACTCCTCACCCTTATCCCCGATAAACCCAACATCCCGCTCCTAAAAATGTCACTGTTTGAAATAAAAAAATATTAATATTTATATTTTAAATTTTCTATTTAATAATATATTTAAATTAATATTTTTACAACACTCCCCACCCTTATCCCCTATGAACCCAACATCCCACTCCTAAAAATATATTTCTTTTAAAGAAAAAAATATATTAATATTTATATTTAAAAATGTCTATTTAATTATAATTATCCCCTATAAACCCAACATCCCGCTCCTAAATCATATAATACAAATTACATTTTCATAAACATTCAGTAACTATTATTATACTTAACACAAAGTCTAAAAGCACAACAATATAACCCAAAAATGATAGTTATTACATAACGATATTTTACCATTCGATATAATACACTTACATATTTCTAACATATAAAAAAAAACAATATTTTTGACATTGATATACTAAACATCGATATTTAAAACACTTGATATTTCAAACTCAATATTTTGGTATGTCGATATAAAAATATCGATATTATGTCTACTTAACGTTTCCATTGTGTCTTTAGGAGGTTTTCCCAGTGCTTCTATGTAATTCCATTGAGTGACATTTCATTTTTATGTGGGATATGTGTGAAAGTTGACTACAGAGTTGTAGCTAAAAAGGTGTGTTTGACTTTTAGGACACATTCATACTGATGTTACTTTGCCCTCACGACAGGAGCAGGGATGTGTGCATTGTGATTGTGTTGTATTCACTGAAGCATCTTGGTTGGAGTTGGAATCCCAAGGCCTCTAAGTAGTTGTAGACAATTCAATGAGACTTTATCAAGACTTGGGGAAAGGTGAGCTGCATGACAAGTAAAGAAAAGGGGGGATATTCTCAAGAAAGTTTGATAATTATCACAAAATTAGCTTAATGCAACTTTCCACATCGCAGTCTATCGCAGGAAAATAATGTTGTGTTAACGTGGTATTCTCAACACGGCGGTACCATACGATAGTTTCACGATAACGCGTCAAATGACCGTGTTATAATTCTCCTGGTTGGTATAATAAGGAATGTAGGAAAGCACGTCTGGACCTAGGGCAGGCTATTAAAACTGGATCTAGTGTTAGTGTCCGTTCAGCTAGGAAAGTGTATAAATCCACCATCCAAACATCCAAGCGCGCTTGGGATGAAAGAAAATGGGGGGAGCTTAAGGAGGCTAGCTCAACGAAGAATTCTAAGCTATTCTGGAATCTGTTGAAATGGGGGCTGGAGGGTCGCCCAGAAAAGCCCTAAAACTGGGTAGCTAAAGAAGACTGGGTAGCCTACTTTAGACCCCAATACGCTAAAGGGGTGGAAGTAACCCATGAACGAAGTGAAAGGGTAAAACACAAACAATTGAAGAAGGGTCTGAGGGAAATTTAAAGACCTGCCCAGTTCGTATCCCCCTAACTGTAATCCTAACAACAAAAGAACCGGGGGGTCTATAATGGAGCTTCAAGTACTCCGAGCTGCTGCAAAACTCCTACATAAGTGAGTTAGGCGCTAATAGAGCTATATAAGTCTCTATATCAGAATGTGTGCCAGGACAAACCTGTCGAAGGACGTACTGAGATTTTGATTTTGATTTTGTCCCACGTACAAATCTGTGGCTTGTATTGAATGACATGGGCATGCCCCCTGCTCTACTTTCTTTGATTGTCAAATTACACAAGCACAACTATGCCCAGATATGGTGAGGCCCCCCACGAAGTGTTACAACCCAGTTCCCAGTAGAGAGGGGAGTGCGTCAAGGCTGCATGCTAGCCCCGACCCTCTTCTCTCTTTATATTAACAACGTGGCAAAGGTACGGATCGAGGAAAATGTTGATGCTCCAACTCTAGCAGGCGCCAAAGTTCCAATTTTAATGTTTGCCGACGATTGTCTTATTATTTCTAAGACCCCAAGTGGTTTGCAAAAAGCCCTTGGGATCTTTGAAACTTTCTGTTCCAATCATGGGCTGGAAGTAAATGTTTTAAAATCAAAATTCATGTCTTTTAATCAACACAAAGCATTCAGGGGAAAAATATTTATGAATAACTTACCTCTGGAACAAGTCAAGTCATTCTTATATCTGGGCGTAACCATCCAACATGATTTGCACTGGAATGCACAGATAGATCTAGCCACACTAAAGCATAGGCAACTTGCAGGGGCACTGATCACTGAACATGCCACGTCCATGACAAAACCAATGGCCCCGGCCATTATTGTCTACAACCCAAACGCTGTGAGTGCAGCACTTTATGGTGTAGAAATATGGGGGCAAGGGAACCTAAAAAAGCTTACAGGTTCTGAAACAGGTTACTAAGTAATCTCATCAAACTTCCACAAAGTTCCCCCAATGGGCCCGGTTTTCCAGGACCTAGGCATGAAGCCTATTGAGATCATTGCAAACCTCCGTCCAGTATTACACTGGAGGCGTGTGTGGGTTACGCCATCAGCTTTATGTGCGGAGGGATGTTGGTTGTCCGCTGTGTTGGTACCATCAGCCTGTGGGCAATAATGTTCAGGATGTGGAGGATGGTTGTCCTTTTGAGCCTGCAGTAGGCAATGACATCCTCTGGTGTTAAGTCTGTGAGGCTGGTGCGTTTTTTGAAGGCCTGTTCTCTTTGTCTGTGCTGCCGCTGTGGTAGTCGGGGGGGGGCAGGTGGGGTTCAGCAGGGTGGCGGTCCTGGGGGTGGTGGCGGTGGGTGTTGTGGCCGTCTTGGGGCTCCGAGCTGCAGGATCAGTAGCTCCATGGCATCTGTTGTTCTTCAGCTGTGGCTCTGGGCTAGGCTCCCTTTTATGGTGCAGGTTGTTGTCCAACTTTACACCAGGTATGATCTGACGCGCCTTATTGCCTGTTTTGTGATCTTATCGCCGATCTTTTTGCATGGGAACGCTTACTCTGCATCTCATTAGCGTTAGTTGCCTGTGTCATCTGTGGCGATGTTTTTTACAGCTGCTATCGCAGGGAAACTGGATATTGGCTGTTAGCACCAGCTTGTATATAGGGCGATAACTTCATCGTCACTTTGGCTGCGATAAAGTGCCGATAACTCAGCAATAAGTCCTTGAGAATATGCTCCAATGAGTGACATGCCAGAACAGTGAGAAAGATCAAGTCTTACGTTTGACAGACATTGATAGATGTGATGTTGAGGAGGAGATGGTGTTCTGCTACTCAAATTAAAGCAGACATCCCTATCACTTAAAAAAATCCTGACAAGTCATTTTGTGCATGGTGTGCTTGTGCAGCACCAATAGTTCAGCTTTGTTTAGGATGATCATTCTGAATAAATCTCAGCCAGGGACACTGTATAAGTGTGAAATCATTGAGTACCCCACCTTCCTTGCCTGGTCCACAGAAAAGCATCGTTTTGGAGGGATGTCAATGGCAACAGGTAGTTGTGTGACTTAAAGCTGATTTTGTCCATGATGTGTCTGTTTGGATGGGATTGAGAAGGTAGAGCAGTGGTAGGATGGTTAGGATGGGCTCCATGGCGACAGAGGACATGTAGAAGTGAGTAGAGGGGAGTTTTGTTCTTATATCCCTTTCTTTTTGCCACCTTAGATGCTGTGGGTGGACCGCCATGCTTCCAAAAGGCTGTGAGGCAACTAGTAATTGAGTGGGCAGTCTCACTTGTGGCCCAAGCCTCACACAGCCTAATTAGGCCCCTTCGGTGAACCGCCGCCCTCTGAAACTGCTGGCGGTGTCAGCGGAACAGCAGCGTTCTTCACACAACAAAAACACCCAACTCATAATACAGCCATCAGATTGCCAAGCTCACTGCGCTTGCACAGCCATCTTCAGCACAGTGGTCAACAGACCGCCAAACTCATAATCAGGCCCTTAATCAGGATGTAGCCACTATAATTAAAGGACACATATATAGTTAAATACACTGCAAATCAATGTTAAGACAATTCAGGATCGTACCACCTTTCAACAAAATAAGACAATGAATGCAGTACTCTAGTGCCAACAATGTACATGTCAATAAAGATTTCAATATTTCACATAATGCAGCATGAGAGTCTTTCTTGGACACTTAACCCTGCTGCAGAACAATTACAGGACCTAATGACAAACGTTTATGTGCCCAGAGTCTTTAGACAAAAGTCCCAGCTCTGAGAATGCTTGAAAATATGAAAAACGTCATGGGTCATGAATTCCTCTACATAGGAGACATACTCTGGTAAACATAGATTTAAGGGTAGACCTTCTCTTGTTATATGATGTCATATTATGTTTTTTGTGGTGTGGTGTGTTGTGTTGTATTATGCCTGCCACTTTTAAAGTACAAGTAGACTGGAGCTGTGGAGGACATATTCATAAACAAGACCAACTATACTGAAAACATGACTTGAAAACAGAAAGGGAGGAGGTCCTTGAAATTGTAAACATAATAAATTAAACAGAACCATTTTCAGCTTCCTTTGAAAGATTGCACGCAAGATCAGAGAGTGATGCCCAAGGAAAAACTTGTTTCATTCTTTGACAGCAGCCTTTCTTCAAATTAGACCTTTTAGGTCTTCGGGATGTGCAGCAGCCATTGGCCCAGGGATCACAAAGACTGCTGAAGGATATGGAGCTGGAAATTTGCGACCACAAAATGAGGGAAGTATTGACAATAACACTATTTAAGCACTAAGGGCCATATGTATCATAGTTCCGTTTTGCGAATTCCAAATAGCGAATTTTAAGGAATCGCTATTTGGAATTCCCAAAACGGTATGTATGTAGGTAATCTAGGAATTTTAGCGATTCCTTACTATTCCTTATTTGCGAATTCGCAAATTGCGAATTCGCAAATAAGGAATACTTCCCATTCATTTCTATGTGCCAGGAGGCCCATAGGAATGAAGGGGAAATTTGCTAATCGCAATTTGCTAATCGCAAATTGTGCGAATTTTCAAGGGTGCAGGGGGTGTCTCAAGAACACCCTGCTGCACCCCTGAAAATGACATGTGTGCGCATATGGCGCACATACATGCATCAAGGGCATGCATGTGCGTCACATGCCACGATGAAAAATGCCAATTTGTGCTTATTGAAAAGGAATCGCAATTTACCACCAACTTTCAGTTGGTGGTAAAATGCGATTCCTTAAACCAAATTCGCAAGAGAAAAATGCTTCTTACATAGCAATTAAGGAATCGCAAAATTGCGATTCCTTAAATGCTATGGCAAAATAAGGAATCGCAAAATTTTGCAATTCCTTATTTTGCTACTTTTTCATACATTGCAAATGTGCAAAAATGGCCGTTTCCGATTCGCAAAGGCCGAAATTCGGCGAATTTCGGCCTTTGCGAATCGAAAATAGCTTCATACATATGGCCCTTAGGGGCTTATTTAGAAGCCACGACACCAGTGTGTCACTTTTTATGATGCTCCAGCTGCGCAGAGTGCTGACCTATAGTCACGAGGCAATGCAAAGCCACTTTGCATTGCTTTTCATGGCCTCATAGATATTGTGTAAGGCAAAGCAGTGCAAGTCACTGCGTTGGCTTACAGTGCCTCTTGGAGGCATTCAATGAGTGTGGCAATGGGTTACCCATATGTTTGACACATTCCCAGATTTACAAGGATCTATAAACCTGGGCATGCATCAAAACTGTATGGTTACCCAGAGACGACGTAACGAAAAGAAACATCTTTATTTCTCCTTGTTTTTTCCTCTTTCTATGTATGCTGCATTTTCAGCACATATTGAATGAGGTAAAAGCCTCCATGGATTGTTTTTGTGCACAAAAACAAGTCTGTCACCAATGCAGACACCCTTGCACCATGGTTCATGTGTTGGTGCTAGGCACCAAATTGTGCGCCATCTGAAAGGAGAGGGATGCACTGTATCTTGTAGATATGGTGCATTCCTGCACTTTAGAATTGGTGTTGGGCAGCTCAACAAAAAGACCTGCAGTGCTGCCCTACTCCAATTAATAGTACACACTTCTTAACAAGGAGCCATTGGAGATTTTTAAGGGTGTGGGTGATATGTCCCCATCTATTGCTTCCACTCTAAAGGCACACTGAAGGAAAGGCTGACACCATCTAATGTAAGTAAGTAACTTTATTTTATATAATTAATTAAAACTATTACAAAAATACGCAATAAAATCATGTTTAAAAAAAGATATCAAGAAGGCTATAAACAAGGGGCAATGACCGAGTTCTTGAGTTGGCACGTATTTCCAAGTTTGAAGCGCCTTGACTACTGTGCTTTGTGGAGTGGGGCCGACCTTGATTCAGTTTGTTGTCTCTGTCTTGACAAATTCAATCATTAAGATGTATAAAAACAGTAAAACAATAAAAGTCAAAAGGCTTGGCAGCAACTCGCTCAGTCAGATTCCTTTTAGTTTTTCCGTCTATGGTGCTGGAACCTGTTCCAGGAACCTCCTTAAGCTAGACGAGGTATCTTCAGTTATGGGAATTACAGTTACTTGTGGTAGCAGTGTTATCTATTAACGCGACTGGTGATGTGCACCATTTTCCAGCTTATGTTCAGCTGGTCTCAATAATTTAACCAGTTTTCCATTTAGATGCATATCCTAGGGGTTGTAGCATGCAAGCACAGCCTGTCTCCTCAGAGATTGAATTGTGATTTGAGTAGGCATGGCCTCTCCTCTTTTAGGTTGGTGCATGAGCAGATTAAGTGCTCCATGTCCTCAATACCATTCCCGCACAAGCGTCAAGTCATCGAGGATTTCCCCCTCAACAATGGTGGGAGGTGCAGGATTGCTAGAAGTATTCCGAACAGGTATTTTAAAAACATTTCTTTAGTCTTCTTGGAGTATCCCAGGCTAAAGTATGTCTATATACCAGGAAATCTATATCCATTGATTGTCATCCAGGCATGGTTTCTTCGAGCAAAGACAATGTTATCTTCCACTATAGAGAGTTTCTTTATTGCTTTTCTCACTGCTTGCTTGAAGACTCTATGGGTGGTTTGAGTTTCCCATAATTCAGAGAGTCCTTTAGGAAGTGTCTGCTCGGCGATGTTCCTCTAAGCTGAAGCTCTTGCCAAGCTAGTGATTCTGAGTATTTGGGTGTGCATTCGTGATTTTATGCCAGCAGGATGTATAAAACCCTTGAAATCACCCACATCCATGGAGCCAGAACAGTAACCAGATCCTTTTCCTACATCGCAGAAAAGACCTGGAACGAACTCCCCATCAACATCAGACAAAGCCCCACTCTGCAAGCATTCAGGAGGAGCCTCAAGACCTGGCTCTTCAGATGACTGGAGTTGCCCAAACCAGGCCACCCACCCCCAGTTCCTTGAGACCCTCACGGGTGAGTAGTGCGCTCTATAAATCCCTTTTTTATTGATTGCCAGATGATGTTTGGTTAAACCAAACTCTAACCGAATCTGTGCTGGAGAGACGTAGGTTGGAATATTAAATAGAACTCTGTAGGCCCTGGCTACAGTGCTGTCCAGGATGTCTAAGACCCTTCCTCTCTGGGCTTCACTTCCATAGGTGATGGTAGGTGAGATTTTGGATTGTGCAGCCCGGAGGAGGGGGGAAAAAGGGGGCCTGTTAGTTTTGATTTTAGCTGCCTCAGTGTTTTTGCTATGGCCATCCCTTTTTTCTGATTGTCTCGAGCTGACTGGCAAATTGGCCAGCTTCATTGTTGATTATCCGTAGGTATTTATAGTTGGGGGTGTTCGCGGTTCGGATTTTTTGCAGGTCCCATGTATAACTGCATTGTTTACTGCTTTCATTATCAAAGTTTTAGTTGTCTCCTGATTCACTCAAGGGAGTTTTCCACTGCATACTCTTGCATTTTATTTATGAGGCGTTGCATACCCACTTGAGTATGGCTTGCCAAGATCACATCGCCTGCATATAAAATTCTAGAGATGGCCTTGCCACCCAGTCAAGGAGCGTGCGCATTGCATGAGTGTATGGTTTGTGTCATATACGACATGCAGCGGTTAAACAAGGTTGGGACAAGCATGCATCCTTATTGGAGCCCCTTGGTCATTGGGCTGCACTTTGAAAGATGTGAGACTGAGACATTGCCTATTATGACCTGTACCCATGTGTCAGTGTGGAAATGTATTATCAGGTTCAAAAGTGCTGACAGGATTTCCCAGTGTGGCAATTTCCTCCATAATCTTGCTCGATTGACATTGTCATTTGCTGCCCTGAAGTCAATGAAACAGAGATGGAGTACCTGTTTTGTTGTCTTTGCCATGTCTATAAGCAGTGACATAGTAGATTTGATTTAGCTGTGTCTTTGCAGATTCCAGTTTGATTTGAGGCAATTATTATGTAATCCTCCTTTGCCCAGTCCTGGCGATCTATCAGTAAGGTATATAAAAATACTTTGCCTCAATATCCAGCAGTGCAATCAGGCGATCAGTTTTTGGGGAGAATTTTTCCCCGGACTTATGAATCAAGGTTCCCCAGCAGATATACGGGCATATTTACTAAGAAGTGACTGAGTGCGGCGTTGGCCTTCCTGGCTTACGCTGCACTCCACCACTTTTGAAATGCAGGGCTGTACCAAATGTACAACACTATGATGCAGCCTTGCGTTTCCCTCCGCGCTGGGGCTAAATTTAGCAGCCTAGCGCCAACATAGGCACCCTTGCACCATAGTGCAAGGGTGTCTGTGTTAAAGGGAAGATTGTTTATGTGCAGGAAGGTCTCCCTTCCTGCACATAAACAATCTTTAAATTATGTTTTGTAACGTCTATGTGTGCTGCTTAATGCAGCACACATAGAAATTGCTAAATTACATTTTTCGGAAATGATTGTGTATGTGCAGGAAGGGCCACTTTCCTGCACATAAACAGTCAATGGCCTTTTGCTGTTTCTATGTGTGCTGCACAATGCAGCACACATTGAAACAGCAAAAACGAAGACAAATTAAAAATGTCTCCTTGTTTCGCCAGGTTAAGACCAGGTTTTCCCTGGTCTTAATTTTGGCACATCCTCCTATTTACGTCTCCCTTGTAAATAGGGGCTAGCGTTAAAATCAATGGGTGTTGCGATGGAACGCCCACCGCAACACCCATTCCCTACCCCTTTCATGCTAAGTGTAGCATGAAAGGGTGCCTTATTTACAACAGCGTTAAGCCAGGGTATGTGGCTTAACGCTGCCTTGTGAATAAGGCAAATTCCCTATCGCCACTACAACGTCCTCAAAAGTGATGTTGTGGTGGTGATAGGGGCTTGTAAATATGCCACATAGTCTGTAATGCTTTCTCGTGAGATTTTGTTAGATGAAAGTTAGTATTTTTTGGTGTCTCTGGCTCGTGTATCCAGCTTGGAAAAGTGAGAGTGGTCAAATTGTGGTTCATTTAGATACACATTATACTAATTTTAGAAATTAAAATGGTGAATAGCTAGTAGGAGAGGTTTTGTTGAGGCTTTGTTTTATTGGACTATGATTCACGAGGTGTAAGTTCACCTAGTACTTTAGAGAATTATTTTGCTTAATGGGGCCTTTGGGAAAATATGACCTGTATAATAGCTAAGTCTGGCAGTTTTATTTTGAAGTTTGTATATGAATAGGACTGCTAGGTACTTTTTTCATTTCATACAATACATGTACCACAGTTGTCTTTCTGTATTTGTTGTACGGATTTTCAGAGATTGAAGCTCCACAAGGAACTCGAGAATGCATTGTGCACTCAGAAATAGCGCAAACTGTTTTAGAACATGAATCCGCTCGCTAAATGTGCATTTAGGATAGGATTTTCCCCCAACTTACTCCCAGCATCTTGCAATAGCTTCCTAGTGCATAATGCACCCTTGTGTCCTAAATGGATGCAAGGATTTTGTACTAAGAAAATAGCGCTATATGCAGCAGAACATAAACAGAAGCATGAGCAGCCACTAACGCTTTCTAAATGTGCTCCCACAGTAGGACTTTTTCCCCCAAAAAACTCTTACATACGGAGGTGGTCATAGGTTTTTTTTGCAGTTTCAGATGGTGCAAGCTCGACATAAAGGCATCAGAGTGATTTACATGAGCACCAGTTGCATTGCAGATGGACCCATTAATTTCTAGGCACGAGGAGATTATGTGGTTTGCCCAGAATCAAAGGATGCTTAACCCCTTCGCTGCGGCGGCTATTCCGCCGCAGCGCTATGGGGGTGGGGCGGCCGCGTGGCGGTTCCGTGCTTGTGACGGAACCGCTCCGTCACGGCACGCGGGTGAGCTGTGCTTCTGACGGAACGGTTCCGTCACGAACCTGCCCGCCCAATAAATCGTCAGCGCAGGTGCGGAATTCGCGCCGCGCAGGCGCGCCGAGCGGGCCGTGACGGAACCATTCCGTCACAAGCACAGCTCACCCGAGGCTTGTGACGGAACGGTTCCGTCACAAGCATGCAAGGGGTTAAGCCACCCTGGAACATTTTTCCAGGTCTACTCGGGAACAGTATCTCAGGTAGCAGATTGTGCCCATCCACAAATGGGCCTGACTTTCGTGCACCACCTGCATGCCCGCTGTGCATGTCCACGCTGCAGTCATGACTAGTCGCCCCAGTCTCCACATATAGCAAGCTAGAGCATTGTGCATGAAGGAGGAAATTCTCCTCCCTCATTATGGTGCAAGATGAAAATCAAGGAATGATGTGTCTGGCTAGGGAAAAGCAAATCCCATTGGCTAGAAGGAAAAGGGAAATAAGACCAGAATAGTAAAAGGATGTAGCATACAGGTCTGGAATTAAACACAAACATCAAGGACACCCAAATAACAGAAAAATATACCATTTACAGTGGAATAGATAAGACTTATAACAAAAAATGACCTTCGATTAAGTGTTCATTAGTAACAAAAGATCCATAATGCACATGGACTGAGGTTGCAGAATTAACCCTTCGAGTGCTGATGACGGAACCGCTCCGTCATCAGCTGCGGTGGCGCTGTGCTGATAATGGAGCAATTCCGTCATGGCCCTGCCGCTGCTCATGTGCGGCGCGAATTCCGTGCCTGCGCTGAGCGTTCTATTGAGCGGGCGGGGCCATGACGGAACCGCTCCGTCATAAGCACAGCGCAACCGACGCTGGTGACAGAGCGGTTCCGTCACCAGCACGGCCCCGCCGCGCGGCCGCCCCGCCCCCTTAGCACTGCGGCGGAATAGCCGCCGCAGTGAAGGGGTTAAATCAAAGATGTCTGCACTGCAGTCATGACTAAATACATAAGCTCTTTGCACTTTATGATTGCTTTTCCTGAAAGTTATGTATGCATCCTGTTTGGATGTCTGTTCTTGCTGATGATGGTTCAGCCGCACAATCCAGCATGCACTTCATGGCGTTTTTTCACATTTTATCATGACATAAGGAAAATAACATTATCACAGCTACTTAATGAAACTAAAATAAGATTTTACAAGCAAGCTCTGTTCTTTTTACATTTACTGTCTTCTATGAGAACTTGCGTAACGCTAGTGAATTTTATCCAATGCGCAATAAAACGTGGGAAACAGCGTATCTGAAATAGTCATTTCAATTGATGGTTTCTTTCTTTTTTATAGCCTTTGAACTGGAATGATGTTTTTGAACTGCTTAATCAATTTTGTATAATATATCTTTCGACTTGATTACATGTTTTTTATTTAGCTTTTATGCCCTTTTGTGTGAGAAAACATGTTTGATCGATTGATTTAGTCCATAGTAGGCTAAATAGGTACTTACATTATAATGATTTATATGATGTTCTTATTAATGGCCCATAACATTTCTGTTATCATAGCAGACCCATAGTCAAAGTTTTTGTTGACAGGTTTAATGTTGAGTGAGCTCACTGTTGGTACATTTAAAGCGTTATCCCATTGTCTGTGGAAATTGTTCTTCACACTTGTTTTATATTATGAAATGCACATTTATATTTAATGAATTTCACTTTATTGTTGCTTTATACTGATGTGTTATGTTCTTTTATGGTGCAATTGGTTTAAATAAAGTAAAGAATAATGATGAATAAATTACTAATTACCTGCCACAGTCTCTAAACAAGGTAAACTAGAATGCAGCAGAGTGAGGAGCAATCATTCCTCAACCAGCATGGCGAGCCTGATAAAAATAGAGCAAAGACCTGTACGGCACGGTAAAAAATAAATGCTATCTGCTAGCAGGAAAAAGTAAAAAAGACCCACACAGCAAAGAGAGGTATCAGACTGGTCATAAACTAAGCACAAACAGCAAGGAACCCAAATATTAGGAAAGGGTAATAACCACAAAAAATAGATAAGTCTTATAGGCAAAATCTAATTTAGGTAAAGAGTGTGATGAAGCAGATAAACTGCTGAATCCCTAGTTGACACATAAAACTGAATTGGACACCTTTGAGTGAAAAATGACAAACGTGCACAATTTGTGCTTACTATACTTTAGAGAATTTTGAGAAATAGATCATAAAAGATTTAGTTACTGCATCGTAAAAGCATGCAGAAGAGTGTAGACTAGATGAAAATGCTCGATTGCATAACATAGGTTCACATATTACTTAACTACACTGGTGTAATCTTTTAACATGGAATACAAATTTGAAAGTGATGACTCACGTGTTCTAGAGGTTTCATTAACCATTCTACTTTAAATAATGATGTGTGTGAAGAAACAAAAAAAATTAAGTTTTATAATATTATGAATGCTTATTGAAGGGTTTTGCTTTCAACACTATCCTTACTCATGTTAAAGTGTGGACAACAGAGAAAAAAGAGAAATGTTGCTGCATGTTTATACTACTTCCAAATTCACTGAACCTTCTAGAGAATAATCTTCATACATGTAATAATGAGAATTACTGCAAATTACATTAATATTCTATATTATAAAATGATTTTATATGTTGGTACCTTGAAAATGTTGTAACGTCATAGTTTACGTGTTTATTTCAATGATAAACTTTATAGGTGTCATAAGTTGAAGAAAAGGACAAGATCTTAGAGACTTTAGAATGTAAAACGTATTTTTCGTAATCTATATTGTGTATTTCATGAACAAAAATTCAATTTAGATCTGCATATTCTTTTCTTTACTTGATTCTATTCTCATGGAAAGGCTTCATAACTTGCAGTGTGAGATGAAACTATTTTTCATAGAAAGAGTTCTTATGGACACTAGGACTATTCAAAACTATGTTGCTACTTTTGAAACATCTGCCATGAGAAACTATCCTCTTGAACTCACACATGTTCCTTTGCTAAAGGACTATTGAGCACAACTTTAGTTTTTGAAGGGTGTGGCAGCCTCCTTGATGATCACCACATTTTTGTTATAAAACGTGTCTTCTTTATTCTGCATTACAATCACCATATACAAACTAAACAATGGACTGAGTGGCCTGACCAAATGAGGTGAGGCAGGAGATGTCACCCCGGAACTTGAGAAATTATATCATACATTGGAGTGACGAAAAGGACTTATTACACATATACCACATTCCACTGCAGATCTTACCTCTTTCGATGGAGAGACAGCCTTCATTTCGTTGCGTACTCAACTGGCTTTCCTTGGGCTGACACATATGCTGGGAGCACTATTCCCGGATTTCTTTCCCCAATATAAGAGAATCTTTGGGCTGCTATGGTTTATGTCCTTTCCTGAACGTTTTGTCTTGAACTTTGGTAGCTGATGGCCTGGAAGAGAATAATTGGATTATTTCTGCACTCCTAAATTCAAGGGCCCGATATTGATGTATTTACTCTTAATTTACTGATAAAAATCTAACCATCCTCAAATCCTGTTTCTGTCTCTCTATGACATATCTCCAATAATTGATTGTGCATTCCAATGTAGTATTAATCGTAGGATGGAAATTCTAATAGAGAGGTCAACAGATTCTAATGTTACTATTTTGCATAGCCCTAACCGAATTATCGGTTTGTGTAGTTGTAGTCCGTCTGAATTTCTTCAGATGTGCTCTAGGTATAGTAATCCTGTATTTGTATATCATAGCTTTGAGAATTATTTATAGGAATCTAAATACAAGTTTGTAGGTCAGTTACCCAATACCTGGACCTCATTGGATAGGATCGCCTATATCCGACCCCTCTCAGCTCGATTCAAGATTCATCGGAGGACCAAGTAAATAATCTGAGGTGTAGAATAAGGAGATAAAGTGTGTCAAAGTAAAATGGACCGAATGGTGCTACAGCAAATGCCATAGTAACAAGATGTGTACAGAGCAAAAGGAATGAAGTTGCAGGATCAAATAGAAATGTACCCACTGCAGTCACAACTACATAGAGGCTGCAGCCTTCACACATTTTAAACTAGAGTGCTGCACCAGGAGAGGTGGTGATCCTCACCCAGTATGGTGTCTGATAGAAATAGCGAGACCAGTCTGACTTTGAGAAAAACATACTTGGTCAGCCAGCAGTAAAGTAGCCACATAGCAAAGTGAACTTTCAGACATGTCTGGAATTGAACATTAACAACAAGGATGCCCAAATAACAGAGCCACGGGACTAACCATAAACGAAGTTATATTCATAATAGACAAAACATAACTTGGATAAAGAGTGCAATACTAACAAAGGGTGCACAATGCAAAAGGTCTTGAGTTACACATACATGTGGGACACTCATCTATTTTAAGTAGGGCCAGATGAGAGCCAAAGCCTGTGTGGCTAAACTGACTCTTCTCACATCCTGTCTGCTTTTTGCAAGTGGAGAATGTAACATCAATTCTGGCTGGCCACCCTTATGCACACGTGTACAGCACAGGAGGAACTCCCCCTACCCCCAGCCACAGAGTGCAAAGCAGGAGGGATTGAGCCACTCGACTGCTATTGTGTTGATGGGGAAGCCCAAGCTGTACAGTGCTGCTCATGTCACTCCAGGAGGCTCCCCAAAGAGACTTTGGAAGTCCTCTACAACCAAGGGAAAATAGAAAACAGGTGCAATGGTGTTCAGCTGCAATGATCCCCAGGGAACTGGCCAACCCTAGAGTATGGAATGGTCTTTGTGTAACTGCACAACCTACCCCAAAGGCACTCTTCTTCCCTGGGGAGACACAAAGGACCCACCTGGGACCAGATGATTAACGGCACACAGTATGGCTGCAATGGGAGAGGTAATAAAATGCCACACAGCAAAAGCAAATTTAAACACCAATATCTATAACTCTGATTAGTCAGTTTGGATGGGTTTGTTGTGATTTGCTCCTAGTATGATGTTTGGGTCTCTCGGGCTCTAAAGTTTTGACATTTACTGGAGTTTGTTGTAGACTTGTGTCCCTCAGATAAATGGGAGTTCAGAACTCGGCGTTCTACCTCTCCAGTCCCTCAGTCTGATTTCCAGAGTTTTTTTACAGCTACAGATACCTGCTGCCTCCTTCAAGAGCAGCGAGGTGCACTGAACGCAGGACCTGCTCTTCTGTCTGGGCTCTGGGTATTCTTGGTCTTCCCTCAGCAACACCCCTTGGCTCTGAAGGCAGGTAACTCTGACTGTCAGCATTGATAGGCCCCACAGCTACCTAGGCATGTACAGTCCACCTATTTGCTCAGCAGGAGTCAGGGGGCCCATTCCTGGGAAAACCAGCACTGGTCTAGTACTCAGACGTTCCAGTAGTTCTCTCCACCAAGATACCCAGCAAACCTACCTTCTCTTGTCCCAAAGAGGTAGTAGCAAGGCTAGTGTTACTGGCCCTCTAAACAAGGTTCTGTATAGTGACTCTTTCAAATCCATTGATGCCACATCATCCCTCCACTTCAATTGATTTCCTTGCATAGTAGCATCCTAGAATTTTCAAAGATGGTGAAATCTGGCTTTGGTCAATTGCAGTTCTCCCAGAGTATGAAACCTCACCCATGACACAGCAAGTTGACTCATTTTGTCCAAAACCTCAAAAGATAGTCCCTGGTGTGAGTGCTGTCAGTGGTCTAGCTGCACCATTTGTTTCTGGGATGCTCAGGCTTGTCAGTGTGAGTTAATTAAACCAAGCACATACCTCCCCATCCTCTTACTCTCACCAGAGCACCAGAGAAGGCTAACCCTTTCCAAATGGGTCTGTTGTCTAGTGGAGCCTTTAATCTACCTGGTGCCCAGCACAGTAATTAATTTGGACCAGGAGGGTAGGGCAAAGCCTGAATCTCATTAAGTGCTAACTCACGAAAACACTTTATCACCAAAAGTATTTGAAGGAGTGCAAATATGTCAAATTAACAATATATTTGCACTCTGAACATTATGGAAAACAGCAAAATAGACTATAATTCTTTTTTCATGTTGAGCCAATATGAAGTTTTATATTTTTGCCCAGCTTTCACCTGCAGTGTAAAAACGATAAAATACTACAGACTTACAGTGAAGCACTACAGAGTCACGTGATAGTCAGAACAAAATGGAGATGTTTCTTTCTGGGTGCCCAATTAAATTATAACTCCTGTAAAGGCTATCTGGGACAGGCTACCTGTGTGCAAACACATGGCTCAATTAGATAGTACCCTTGCTTACTCAGCACGCACACGTATAGAACTGAACGTGAGGAAGTGTTTATGTGTTATCAGCACACGTCCACTTACACAGAATTTTGCAGCCACTGACTTTCTCTTAACGGGCAGGCCATGGTGGTTTTCACTCGTGTTGATTTCACAGAAAAATAAAGTGAGCTAAATTCCTTTAGGAGGCTCACTCACAGCAGAGGTCCAAAAAACCTGGGGGGTCCAAAATTTAAATAATCTATTGGGGTTTAAGAGGCAAAAAACTCACTTACTCACACATATTAAAAGTAATTTCTTATACCTGATTTATTAGATGTGATTTTCTCTGTGTGAAATGAAAATAAAATGCAGATTTGTACAGAGTAGCTTATCACCCATGAGGCTATCCAGGCCATGTCCATAGGCACGGGGAGTTTAAGTGATTTGTTCAGAATCACAGGATGTTCAGACGACCCCGAGACTCAATTTCAATTCAATTAAGCTTTATTCGATTTAAAAAATATAAATCATAAAAGCATACAGATTGTTAAAAACAGTCACAATAATTACATCTTGCTAAAAATAATTATTTACACAGTTAAAAAGAAACAGTTTTTTACAAAGTTTAACATCAAATCAGTTAGGGGCTTCCCCTGTCTAAATTAATGTATTTGGGGCTGCCAGGATTGTAGATAGGGGACGACATTTTCATTTCTAAATCTTACCAGGACGAGGTCCCCTTTAATGTCTTTAGGGAGCGGTCCCAACCAACCCACCCTTCTGACGCTTACTATCGAGCCGTCAATATTAGGTGGCAAGGGTCTATTTTTCGTTAGCCAAAAAATGACTTTATTTCTTAAGCCGTGTTGTCTCTCAGGTAATCCTTTCTTAAGAACTGGGACGCCCGAGAGAACACATACAAAAGGGGCGGCTATAGGGGGTAAATTTATATGGTCACTTCTGCCGGAGTTAATACCTTTGTTGTCGGCTATGACTGTGTGAGGGATTGGGGCTAGTGTCGACCTTACTTTGGGGCTGAGCCTCTGGGTTGTAGTGGAGCGGCTACCTGCATTTTGATTTTTCCGATTTGCCCTATGTTCAGCCATTGTTTTATTCCCACAGTTATTGCTTGGAGTAGCCGATTCGTGCACCACAGTGGCAGGTAGAACGGGTTCCTGGCTGGGTTCTGCCATGTTCTTTATTTGTGATGTACTGGGACTAATTTTCGTCTCAATTTCACTGAGCTTTTCTCCCAGACTATTTATTCTTGCTATCAGTGGGGATATAATAGAAGTAACAAGCCGTTCTATGAGGTCCAATAAAATTGCCTGGGAGGTAGGAGCAGGAGAATCTAAACTATTATGTCTCTTAGCCGCTGACGGGGTAGATGTAGTCGTTGCTAGGGAGCTTGGACACAGTTTTCGTTCTTTGGCTCCAACCCCCAAGCGTGTAGTCCCGTGTCGCTTCCTTTTGGCGGGTGGGATATGAAAGGGCTCTGCATGATTACTGTTAACTTTTACAGACGGAGATGGGGAGAGAGCATCTGATGTGTTACAGTCTATCAATAATGGCGTAGTGGACTGGGCATTTGGGGTTACTGGGGGGCTAACCAGGGTGTGGAGTGTCTCAGTTACATTGTCTGCAGCGACATACTGGGTCTTACAAAGGGCATTCAGTTCGTCAAGCAAGGTGGATCCATATACTACATCAGCCGTCTGTGTGGCAGGGAGATTGCAAAGCACGTTATCTGTGGGCAAGCGTTGCTCTAATCTGTCTAAATCATGAGTGATAGTTGAGGTTACCCTTTCTAGATAGCAATCCATGGGCCCAGTGACCTCGCTCCTCTGCGTGCCACAGCTCTTAGAAGCCAGCTTAGGTGACATGGTGCTAGTAGATCCACAGAACAGTCTCTAAATGAAATAAATAAGTAGCGAGGGCTTTAGAATAAGCAAGTGACACCTTTTACCTAACAGTCAAAACCAAGGGGACAGGCCCGGTCCGGTCTCCTCTGGCCTCTGAGGGCCACAGAGGGCCCGCCAGGGCCTGCCCTTTGCCCGGGCTTAGCCCGGCGCTCCCGCGCAGCGTGGCCAAGAGCTTGTATTATAGGTAGTAAATGGCGTCCGGGAGGCGGGGCAGTCAGGGGGCGCAGACCAGATGACAAAGGTCAAGCAGGGACTCCTGGGAATGCGAGTCCCTGCAGCGCTCCACCCCTGATTCCCTCTCACCTCTCTCTCCCCAAGCAGTGCAGCAATTCAACAAAGCGATGGCCCCGGGCGGCGTTACACACCGCTCAGCGGCACCCGCGAAGCGGGTGCGGCAAGATGTGGCGAAGGGGCTCCTGTCAAGGATACAGAGGGAGCAGCGTCCCAGGTGCAGTTCCCCACGGGTAGGTTCAGGTGTCCAGGCATCCGAAATACAGAGTTCCCCCCAGTGCATGGGATGCCGAGTGGTTTTGAAGAGTTTGCCGTCCGGGAGGCGGGGCAGTCAGGGGGGGGGCAGACCAGATGACAAAGGTCAAGCAGGGACTCCTGGGAATGCGAGCCCCTGCAGCGCTCCACCCCTGATTCCCTCTCACCTCTCTCTCCCCAAGCAGTGCAGCAATTCAACAAAGCGATGGCCCCGGGCGGCGTTACACACCGCGCAGCGGCACCCGCAAAGCGGGTGCGGCAAGATGTGGCGAAGGGTCTCCTGTCCAGGATACAGAGGGAGCAGCGTCCCAGGTGCGGTTCCCCACGGGTAGGTTCAGGTGTCCAGGCGTCCGAAATACAGAGTTCCCCCCAGTGCATGGGATGTCGAGTGGTTTTGAAGAGTTTGCCGTCCGGGAGGCGGGGCAGTCAGGGGGCGCAGACCAGATGGCAAAGGCCAAGCAGGGACTCCTGGGAATGCGAGTCCCTGCAGCGCTCCACCCCTGATTCCCTCTCACTCGAACCTAGATCCCCAGCACCTAAGTTGGCATCTCTGGCTGTTAGGCGACATCCACTCTGACTAATTGGTAACCTTCTATACTGCCCTCAACAACTTGGATGCCACAAGCAGATGGCTTGGCATGTTATTGATGTTCCTTGGCTGGTTTTTTTTGTGATGAAGTATGAGACACCTTGACCATTTTCCGGGGTTGAGTTACTTGAAAAAGACATACATTTGTAAACAGCAGAATATCGAGAATAAGGATGGAACATTTACACGTTTATTATATATTGTGGAGTGTGTCGAAACCGCAGAGCACAATGCACATGATGAATCTATCAGAGGCTGGGACTACACTGGCAGGTGGTAAGGCAGTCACAGTACTTTCTTTATAAAATAATATTTGTATCGAAGATGTTGCAATCAATGAATAATATATACAGTAATGTAACCAAGATAGACACACGGCATTGAACATAAATGTTTGTACAGGGTAGTGTCCAACATGACAAGAAGGAAAGGTATCAAATAAAACAGCCCAGATACAAATAAAATAAAAATAAAGAGCATTCAAGAATTTTTGTTGTTGTTATAAAGATACCTAATTCTAGATCTCACAAAAATGGATTGACTCAGACATTATTTAAACGTGTTCGAATCATTGGTCTTTTGGACTAAAAGAGCACACTCACATTTGTAAATCCGTAAAAGCAATGATCACCATCCCGAACGTTGTTAATACAGAGCTAACACAGCAATAAATTCTAGCGATAAAAAATCTCACGCTAAGCGCGGCCAGCGATAATTATCGCTGCCGCTTGATAATATGCCCCCACATCCTTCTTCCCAGCAATAAATACCACATCATGCACAAAAAAATCTTGAATTGGTATATATTTTAAAAGGACTGCTGTGTAAGAGTATTTGCTAAGAAAAAAAAGCTCAAACCCCATCAGAGTCAAATATCTGAAACGCAGCCTTTATGCCACAGTTAACCTAACTGTGGAACAGCAAATCATGAAAGATAGATGGAAAAATAGGATTCCCCCACAGTGATATAAGTGAGTGGATTGCCTGTATGATCTTAAACCTTACCGGCTTGAAATAATTGAGATCACTACATCTACTCAGAGCAAACTTAAATTTCGTCCTGAAGCTAGTTAATACCCCTAAATGTAGCTGTCCGGCTCATGGTAGGTACGAATATTCTTAATATAAGAGTCAAAAGCAGCCCAAAAATATAGCTTAAAGTACCAGAGAGACAAGCCATCTTGGCTAGGTGGGAGTTTTTAAAAATCTAAAAACCCTTCTGGCCCTCTGATACACACCCCCAGATAAAGCTGCTTATCACTCCCCCAAGGCACCTAAAAAAGCGATCCGGAATCTGTAACAGGATTGCCCAGAAAAGATAAAGAAATTTGGGTAAAACATACATTTTGCGAATATTACATTGTCCACAAATACTGATTGGCAGGTGGTTCAAAGGTTGTATCTTCGCAATGAACAACTTTAAGAGAGATTCATAATTCAATTGAGCAAGGTGGTCTGTATTGGCACAGAGCTTAACTCCAAGGTACGCGGCAATAGTGACTATCCCTGGAACCGGAGAGTCAGATTGAAAATTCAAAATAACTTGTGTTTTGACAGGTTCAGCTTCTAACCATAAACTGCCTCGAAACTCTCAGCCTCAGTTATAATCTGTCCCATTGCCGACAAAGGATCAGTAGAATAAATTGCAACATCGTCAATATATTGGCTTTATTTCAGTTCTTTTTTTTATTTTTATTTTTTTATTCAGGCATAATAAGTAGGACATCATTACAGCAGTACATCAGTTCAAAATTAACTCAAATAATACAATGTTATTAATAAATGAATCGCAGGGTTTGTGATCCAAAGAGACGAAGAATCAACATAGATAGCATTTTAGATAATTATAGATTACACAACAGTATAAACACACTCTAAGTCAATTATAAATATGGTCAAAAATCACCCAATACCACCAGGGACGATGCGATTTTTCCATTCAGTTATTGGGCACCAAAGCGCATCTCCTCGTAATTTGGATTGTATCCCTCTTGTTTTAAATATTGCAGATTCATATCTATAAGCTGCCAAAAGGCGTGCTAACCACATCTGAAAACTTGGAGGCTCTGCGTCTTTCCATCTCGCAGATAGGAGTATCCTGAGAACAGCCATACCAATAAAAACTAATCTTTCTTCAGCTTTTTCCAGATTTAAGGTAAGGTCATGACCAAAAAGAAATAGGGTTTCCGATTCTGGTATTATGTGTCCAAAAATTTCCTCCCAAAAGGAGTTTATCATGGTTTTCACTAATGTCAAACTAGGACAAGTATACAACATATGAGTAAGAGTTGCCGGCCCTTGAGTACATCTTGGGCATAAATCATTCTCTTGTTTACCCCATGTAAATAGTTTAGCAGGAGTAAAGTAAAGGTCAAAGATAGTTTTGTACAATTGTGCCTTAAGATTACTTGCCATCAATAACTTTTGACTCATATTTAGCACCTGGTCTAAATCCACGTTTGGGTTATTCAATTTTAAGCACCACTTTTTTCCGTTTTATCAAGATCATCTTTCTTCATGCTTAAAAGAGTATTATATAGAGTTCCAATTCTAATATTTGTTCTAAAAATTACATCCATAATTTCATACTTATGTAGGCAAATTAGCGATTCCTTAGCTTTTAGTGTGGCAAATATCTGTGCAAACTTCAAAAAATCCCCATTCGGTAAATTATATTTAATTTTTAAATCTAAAAAAGTTGTGTCATAGTCTTTTATTAGAAAATCACCAATTGTCTTAATTCCTATCTTAGCCCAATGTTTTAAAAAGGCGTCTGAATCCTGTACTTGAATAAAATTAGAGTAAAGAAGTGGTGTATAGCGATTAATTTTCTCAACTTTACTATATTTAGCAATTTTACTCCAAATTTTCCAAACATTGATCATAATTTCACCTTTAAAAGCTTTATAGTTTCTTGTCTTAGTTTTTCGCAGTAACAAGCCTTTTGCCTCCCGCCCGACTATAAGTTCATATATTGACGGTATTTCAACACGCCCCTCTAAGTTCCGTTCGCTATAACCTCTGAGCAACGGCATAAGCTGTTTTAGTTGTGCTGCCCAATAATATAGTTCCATATTAGGTATACTAAGGCCGCCTTTCTCGATAGGCAGAGACAGTGAGGCAAGATGGCGGCCTAGACGCTAAGCTGATTGCAGCACTCTACTGAGCTCCGATGCTGATGATGAAGATCAATTGAATCGCTTTGCAATGGATTCTACACGGAGCGTAAAGAAATGCTTACACGACTTCAGAGAGAAGGCTTGAAGAAGGAGAGGTAAAATTCACGATAAGCAGAGAAGGGGAAGGACGCCGATATCCTGGCTGGTTGACAGCGGAAAAACCCTGGGCGCCGTGAAAGGAAAGCGCCGCTTGCTGAATTGTAACTGACACATTTGAACTGAAAGCTGTGAGCGAGATACAGTTGCAAGATCCAGCGGGAAAAGCTCTGGGTGCCGTGAAAGGAAAGCGCCGCTTGCTGAAATGTAACTGACACATTTGAACTGAAAGCGGGATACAGCTGCAAGCTCCAGCGGGAAAGCTCCAGGCGCCGTGAAAGGAAAGCGCTGATTACTGACTTACAATTGACACTTCAAAATTGGAAGTGAGATACAGTTGCAGGCTCCTTTGGCAACATATTAATAATGAGATACTGTTATAATGTATTAAAAACCCTCAAACGCTGTGAAATACTCGATACACTCACCCTCTGGTGGAACCCGGCTCCTTTACGCGGTGGCGTTTCCAGGGAAACAGTGTGTACACAGACAGCAGCAGCTCTACGGAAGCCGAGTCAGCTTCAAGAATTAACGTGGCAAAACGCCAGCTCCTCTCTGGACGGCTCTGTTTTGCGGAGTAAGACGCCAGGGGAGAAAGACACAGCGATGCCGCCAAAAAGTGCCTCAGCTGCAGCCACCAGAGCCAGGATTGCAAAAGTGGCGAGGGTGCTGCGAAAGGAGGCAGAGAGACAGCAGCGAGAAGGGCTGATGGATGATGAAGACCAGCTACAGGTAAAGATGGCAACATCTAAAAAACAAGTAACTGCAACTGGCTCTCCCTCGGGGTCTTCAAGACAGGAAACTTTAGCGACCCGTAGAAGAATAAACAGCGCAGAAGGGAGAACTGTGCATGAGATAATGTTTAGAAAGACCCCAAATCAGAATAATTCACAATTAGAGGCTGATCTTGAAACCGAGACTGTATCTATTCCAATATTGAATGGGGATCAGAGTCCTGCAATTGAGGGACAACAGAATGCCATTTCTGACCGAGAGGAGGGAACATCCAATACCCTTATTAACCCCGAAAACACCGAGAACATAGCAATTATCGATGTTCTGAATGTGGAAATTCCCAATACAAATAACATCATAATTGATGAGGTCTTAAAAAACAACTTAACTGATCAACCTAAAGTAATAATGCTGCATGAAGGCTTTATTTCAGTTCAATGCTATTAAAAATAAAAGGAGGAATCAAGTGACTCCCATGAGATATTGTAAATAGGATTCAATGTAAAGTGCAAATAACATATGGGAGAGCGGGCAGCCTTGAAGGGCACCACAATGACTACTGTTGAGGAAGAAGTAAATTCATCCAAAACAAGCCTAGCCAGTGACTTTTGATAAAGGGACCTAACCAGAGCCATGAATCGACTGCCTGTACAATGTGCACACTGAGTGGACCAGAAGAATGGCCACAACACTGTGTCAAAAGCTTTTTTGCCGTCCAGCAAAACCATATCCAGCCTGCTACTTCTGTTCCGAGCCCCATCAAAAATGGCTATGGCCTTGTTAGTATGGCTAGTAGTATGCCAGCCGAGAACAACACCGTGCTGTTGCTGGATGATTAAATAATGGATCAGAGGAGCTGGACGGGCTGCAAAATTTTCATGGCAATTTTAGCATCAGGATTAATCAATGAGATCGGCCAGAATGACCCCCTCTCCTCCCCCACTCTTAATATAAACATCAATACTATTTCAATTCAATTTCAATTCTTTATTTATGTTTTGGAACTCATAAGAGATCCACATAAAAGAAATACAACATACATTTGTGCATACACAGACTTTGCATAATACAGAATAATAAAGCAAATACTGACAAACATTTGATTCCTAAGCCCTCTAATTGATATCTATGAAACATTTAAAAATATATTAAAGCAGAACATTTCATTGGGCGGATTGTACAAGGCATTTGAAAAAGAGCTCGCCGTCAAGAGACCCAATTTTAAACATATATGTCTAAACCACTTTCTACGTGATATCCGCAAGGTGGGACATATAAAGAGGACATGTACAATATCTTGGGTGGACATATTACAAAGGTAACAAATTGCAGGGGACCCATACCATCTAGATGTTAAATTATTTAGAGGGAGGAGGTCCTGCCTCAAGAGGAACCAAAAACGCCGTATAACTTGAGGTATGTTCCAGAAAACATACGGTTGCATTTTCTTATATAGGCAGGAGTCAATAAATGGAGAGGGGCCTTTTTTTGCAAGAATTGCCTCCCTGTCCAGGCTGAATCTCAATTTCCAAGTGGGCAGTTTTAAAACAGCCTTCAGCTGGCCAAGGGACAATGTAAATAAAGTTAATTTGTCTAATTGCAGGTATTCAACCGCCTTTCTAAAATTCCTCACAATTCTAGAGTGTTCTTTCAAGGAACCCAAAAATTCTTTTTTCATAAGACTTCGCATGGTCCCTAAGTCCCCCCGAGCCAGGCACGACACCCAGCGAACAATCCCTGCTAAAGCCTGCACCCAACTACTGCGGATTCCAAACTCTAATCTAAGGGCAGCCGCTGTGCAGGCAGTATTAACTGAGGCTAATTGTCGGACGATTTTTCCCTCTACAGTATGCAGAAAACTCCATTGCCCCAAATCAATTAGTTCAACACCGTAGAGTAGGGATGCTGAAATCTTTGCGTGACACCTAAAAGTCTCATATTTCGTCTTTCTCCTACCAGCCATACACATGATTTTACTTTTTGCTACGTTTATTTTCAGGTGATGGTGTTCTGCATATGCGTGAAGTTCTTGTAGACGGTTATTCAAGCCTTTCGGTGTTAAATCCAATATCAGGATATCGTCCGCATATAACATACAGACAATCGGAGAGCCCCCTAGTACTGGGGCATTACCATCACTTGAAGACAGAAACGAAGGTAAATCAGAAATGTATAGGGGGAATAGTAGTGGCGCTAATAAACATCCTTGTTTCAATCCATTTGCGGTAGGTATCGCCTGGGATAGCCCTCTATCGCCACCTAATAAAACCCTGCACCAGGTATCAGAATGGAGATCTCTAACGTAATGAGGGCATTTCAAAGGAGGATAGCTTCCTCCACAGCAGGGGGCAATCGACTTTGTCGAATGCTGTGGAAAAATCTATAAACGCAGCATAAACTCTTCCGCTTCGGACCCCTATGTATTTATCCGAAATCATATGCAGGGCGGATAAATTATCCATTGTGCTGTGTCCCTTACGGAAACCCGTCTGCTCAAATGGCAGTAACTGACCCCCATCTACCCAGTCAGAAATTAGTGTTAAAAGACATTTCGCAAATACTTTCCCTACAGCGTCAAGCAAAGCTATTTGTCGATAATTTTGGTGCTCGTTCCTATCCCCCTTCTTGAACAGGGGTACCAGTATACTCCCCCTCCAAGAGGGGAGAACAGTTCTATGTAGGAAGCAAAGTCTATATACTGGAAATAGGATTTTACTCCATGATTCGGCATCCTGTTTTAACACCAAAACCCAGAGCTCATTAGGGCTCATGGCGCCAGAAGAGCGCAAATCCTTTATGGCTGATTCAATGATCTTTTCGGAGGGCGACTCACACAACGGCCCAACATCGCCCAACCTTCTGTCATCCTCAACAGGCCCATTACCAGCATATAATTGCGCAACATAACCCACCCAAACTTTCTCGGAAATGGGTGGAGGAAGGGACCTGGTTCTTGTTCCACAACCTTCACCAATGAGAGACCAAAATAGTCTTACATTCCCTCTATTTACAGCCTCCCTTAACTTTATCCATACGGAATCTTCCCTCTCTTTTTTAATTTTTAACTTTACTCTACTTCTCCTTCTTCTTAGTAGGGTTATTTTGCGAGACCTTTCTGTGGACCTATTCAAGTATTGTTCCCTAACCAGTGTGTTCATTTCTTTATTAAGCAAGAGTGGGGAACTGGGGACAGGGCTCGTATTTCTGTGAGAATTAGATTTTCTTGCGACCAGGACTACCTCCCTCATAAACCCCGCAAAATGCAATATTTCCGACCCTTTCCAACTAGGAGTACTAGATTATGCCGCAGGTTTTGAGTGGCCATAAATATCTTCCTAAAACTCTGTAAACTGTTCCACTATGGCAAGAGTACCATGGTGGTGAGTACCATCATTGCCCTTAATGCTTTTGAGTATGTTCTAATATTTCCTTTATGGTATTTGCTGAGGAAGAACATGCTCAATATTCTCCCCATGCTCTTATTGAAGCACCCTGTAGTTTAAATACTTAGCTGCAATTCTTTCCCACAACCATTGGTCCAGTTTCCAACAAAGCTTGATTAAGGTGGAGTAAATAGAGGATGCATCATGATCTCTGTTCTTAATTGCTTGAGAATACTGTTATTCAACCTCACAAAGCATCTAACGGCTTCCTCCTTCTGTGATCTATCAGCCTTCTGAATATACTGAAGTGTAATGCTATGTATAAACGCCTTCATTGTATCCCGGACTATGTGAGGTGCCGTAGATTTGGTATTAACTAAGATAAATTCCTTAAGAGAATTATTCATCTGATCAATATACACTTGATTAGTTAACAGAGATCTAGGAAGTGTAAAATCCCACCTTTCCTTTCTAGGGACAGGGAGCAGTAGGTTCAAGAAGACCGGGCTATGATCTGAGGTGACCTTGGTACAAACTTCCATACTTGCAAATTGGATCAACTGCTGAACTATAAAAACCATATCAATGTGTGAGTAATGTCTCTGTGGTGCGGAAAAAGAAGTATAACCAGAAGTCTTGGAGCAGAGGGTACGTTAGAGGTTGTCTGAACCATGAATCAGGGCCAAGTCCTAAATGGCAACCCTAGTTTTAACCCTTCGAGGATAAGCCGCCAAATTAGTAGTGTCCTCTGCATTGCTTCTGATACAATTGAAATCCACAAGGAGAATTATCCTGCAACTACTCCGTTAGTTCCACGTTCAACCAGTTGAATAGAGCAGGATCGCCAAGGTTTGATCCATAGACCGTAACAATAGTAATTTTCCTAAGGTGGATATCACACTGGGCAACTGCCCACAGACCCTTGGATTCAAACGTTTACATCTGAATCGAATAATCCAAATGTCTGGCAAGAAGAATTGCAACCTCTCATTTTGAAGTCAACTGTCTGATACAGATGACAAGATCCAAAACTAGCCGCTTTTGAAGAGCTCGATCTTTGTAAGCCAGATGATTCTCTGTTAGACAGACAATATGTGGTTTATAAGCCAGAATGTCTTACCTAACTAGCCTCTGCTTAAGAGGGGGGTTGAGGCCTGCTATGTTACAGCACATCACCAATGACAGATAATATCTTTAAAATCGATGAGCCGGCCACCTATGTAGTACCTACTAGATGCATGTACACTATTCTAGAACATTTGTGATTGAACCATATGCGTTTAGTTATCACCGACCTCCCAACTCACTGACTTAACCACCCATCCTCCCAATAACTACTCTGAAACCTAAAACATCAAAATGTAACAACTAACAAAACCAGCTATACCATGGGGAAACATCATCCCACCCTTAAGCTGTCAGAACACTAAGGCAGCTGCCACTGTACCCACCCATCCACCTTTACGCTGTCCCACAGATCCACCCGATGCAAAGTTCAAAAGTTTAGATCATGTCGGAAATATATGTCCCTTAGCAGTTAATATAGAAAAAGCTAAATATAATCCCAATAGTAGATTTGGAAAAAACATGAAATTATAATAGTATAATAAAGAAGAAGAAGAACTAACCCAAAACAACAATACATTATCAGTTCTATCCCTGCCACTTCTTAAGTATTTTTGTGGTATGTACTTCTGAATAGCACTACTGAACTTGGACATCCCTAAGAATTTTCAATGAGGCAGGCTCCTGAAGAGAAATCTGGGTTCCCACTTCCTTTACTGGACCAATCATCTGTCAGAATGCCATCATCTATCCATTGTAGATTTAAAGAAATCCAAGCAAACAGAGAACCCTACTGCATCAACAGTGATAGGAGCTGCATGTCAAGCCTTCAGAAAAATCACCTGTCCTTCATTCGTTCCCATGTGAATTGGATCCAAAAAGAGAAAGAAACCCATTTGCTCGCAATGCCTTCTTTCTGTGACATTTTATACTATTCAAAAGTGCAGCCTTGGGACAAAGAGAAAAAAGGTTCACTATACCAAAAATAATTAAATAACGCTAGACAGAGTGGTCGCATGTTTAAGTGTATGTACTCCTAGGCAAGACGACCTAAATGGCACAAGCGCAGGAGAAAGAGGGAAACAGTGCTTTGTCTTTATGGCTATGGTACAATTCTGCTCTCTCCCTTTCACGCAATGCAGATCAGCAAGCATTGCTGTTGTGCTGAATGCAAAACAGTTGTAAAAATGCCCCATAGTTTCTCTGTGCATTTGGATCCATATTACGTGAAGTTAATGGATAGGACCCTTAAAGCTCAAGATATTTATAATGTTTTCAATGTGCATATTGTGTTTACAGTATTGACTTTTCCAGGAGGGTTATTAGAGTAGGTACCTTCAGTTAATGGTAGCCATTGTTCTCTTAGAAGTGATACCAAGAAAGGCTGCAGTATATTTAGATCATTAAGATGGTATCTATGTTTTCAATTTACAGTTCTCAGTTCAGATAAATGCTAGCAATATAGAAATGCCTAATTTTATACGTGTATATAATTAGATAGTTTAATTTACATTCAAAAATAGACTGATCTATTTTAGATCACTGCTGGTCGGTTCCCAGCAGAACTGACAAGTCGCAATCTCCAGTGTTTCTGTTTTCTCTGTCTTTTCCCATTCCCGTATCCCTGAGACAACAGCTAACATATTGCAACTGTTCAGCGTTAGTAGTGGATATAGTGAAGGGTGGAAGTCTGCATTGCTTCCATTGGATCCATACTACAATGTTAGTTCTCCTGATACCTTTTTGTTTTTCAGGAGATGGATGCAAGACCTCAATATCTTGGTAAAATGAAGAACATTGGAGGCCTTTTTGAGTATTAGGCTAGGAGCTGTCCTGGATGCACTGGATCGTTGGACTGGGAACTGCCTCTAAGTGGATAAGTATGATCATCCCTGTGTGCTATGGGCACTAGAGAATTGTTATTAGTGTTCATGGGCAAAGGTGCAGCTATTTTTAAGAGATGCACCTTGACGATCGTTTGATCATATGAGCTTGAGACATCCAGAGAGATCAGAGGATCACAAGATATTGATAGCCTCTGATACCATGGCCACCATGAGGCACCTTATACATTTGGTCCCATGTAGGCCTTAGGACAATGTCTAGTTTTCTTACCAAGGAGAAAGGTTATAAATTCGGCATCCCCAGAGGCCAAAGGAAGGGATAGGACTGAAAGAGTAGATTGGAATGGCCAAGGGGCAAGGCCGTACATGGTGATACAAGTCTAAAAGAGAATTATCAACCTGCACAAGATGAGGCAGTTGGGCTGCAGTATACTACCTTTCAGAGGTAGTGCATTTTACTGCTTTGAATGGTCATCATTACAGTCTGGGTCCATGTTTGCTTTCTCTGGGAGACTTCTCGGATAGCTTCCTTTCTATAATCCTTCTCATAGTAGGACAGGGGTAAAAGAAGTGGGAATAAAGATGTCCGCCAAGGCTAGCAATCACCCTTCATCATGTAAATGGCATTCTTATAAAAAAGGTTTTAGGTGCAATCAGCTTCAAGTACCCCTTTCGACAAGGGAAAATGTATTTTTCAGAAAGTATGTCTCGTACACGTTTGTTCCACTGTTTATTAATGACTACTTCAGAGGTGACTGCCCATAATGTTTACAGACATTATGTCCCCATTGGCCCCGAACTCTGAAATGAAGTAAACACAGGGAGAATGGTAGACATTCTCCCTGGATATCAATAAGCCCCAAAATAAAAATAAAAAGGCAACCATTAAATACTTGTGCACCACCTTAAGACTACATAAGAGGGAAACTGTAGAGCTCTTCTCAAATCTCAAGGAACTCAAAGGATGTCCTTGTGAAGCAATAATTAACTAAACAATAACAAACTTGGTTAAAGAAATCTAAATTCAGGAGAGAAGAGAAGGTCAAAGTATAAAATTCAGGTAAGAAACACCCTCTTGGATGGTCTTGGTCTTTTGGCCCAAAAGCAGAACAGCTGAGCTGCGTAATCAGACATATGTGCACCAGAGATCAATTGTTGGCTTGTACAGCAGCCAAAGAAGATTTTGATAGTTATGCTATGAGAGCATTATCTCCAGCAGTTTGTGGTAGAACCACAGTCTCGACTGTACATTAGAAATATTTTTCAGGTGCATCAAATTTCTATTTTTGTTTAAGAGAGTTGGTGACAGCCAGTTTCGGTCATTTTAGTAAGCTGGAGTTGTATCACCAGGTGTCTTTCTAAAGTGAGTATAAATACAAATTTTGCCTTGGTAGAAGATTAGGGTGAGTACACAGTCACAAGATTCCCTGCATAAAGAAAGTTTGAATATATTATTCCAAATGTCAGATCATACACAGTTCTGAATGTTACACTACAACGTCCAAAATATATGTTAAAAAGTTTTATTTTATTTTTAAAAAGATCAATAATGTTTGTAATTAAAAACCACAGTGCAATTCACAATCAATAACATCAAATTGATATATCATAAAAGCATATATTGTACATATACATGAAAAACAAAATTTCCCTAAAATGATGATAAAATATTATCCTTGATTCCAATCTTGTGGCAAAAAGCATAAACATCTCTATCTGCACTTATTACATCACAAACCAATTACACAGAGAGACATAAAACAGTCAGTACAATTTATCATCAGATAACACATCCAGGTTTAACAATTTGATCACTAGTCCTAGATACAATTTCTCTTTCTTATCTATAGGACTAGTTATTTCCCATGGATTGTGTTGAATACAATGTTGACGAGTTTCGATGATTTTATTATGTTATTCCATCTTTATCAAGACAGTTATTATTAAAAAGATCATTAAGGTTTCATCAGTTCTGCTCCTCGTTTTGAAATCTTTCAACCTCTTTTTGTGTTTTACCACTCGTATGTAGTTTCGTAGGTAAAAAGGGCTTTCAAGAGTTGACTGTCCACGCCTGTGCAATCCTGGTAGAGCCTTTCTCTTCTTACTCCCGTCGCATCTTAAAATGGCGGTAATTCCTTCAAATGGTGGTAATTCCTTCGTATTCTATGTTCCAAACTGGAACATCGAATACGAAGGAGACAAGCCATATGCAAGCAGGAAAAGACGTACGAAAATTCTTAAAGAGGGAAAGGGTAAAGTGAACGGTTATTCCTTTGAAGGAATTTCCGCCATTTTAAGATGCAACGGGAGTAAGAAGAGTAAGGCTCTACCAGGATTGCATAGGCGAGGACAGTTAACTTTTGGGAGCCCTTTTTATCTACGAAACTATGTACAAGTGGTAAGACACAAAAAGAGGTTAAAAGATTTTAAAACGAGGAGCAGAACAGATGAAACCTATTAAGTAACAAACGGGTTGAGGAACAAATATTTATAAGATCCAATACTGTTGCATCTATGAGATTTCATGTACTATTGGCAATGACTATGCCCATGAAGCTGAGCAAATTGAGACTTCATTAATATGAAATAAGGACCAAAATCTAATAAATGTAACCAACCAGTGCCTGTTCCAACAGACATATAACTGTCCTGATAAAGATGGAATAACATAATAAAATCATCGAAACGTGTCAACGCTGTATTCAACACAATCCATGGGAAATAACTAGTCCTATAGATAAGAGAGAGAAATTGTATCTAGGACTAGTGATCAAATTGTTAAACCTGGATGTGTTATCTGATGACAAACTGTACTGTCTGTTTTATGCCTCTCTGTGTAATTGGTTCATATTGTAATAGGTGCAGATAGAGGTGTTTATTCTTTTTGCCACAAGATTGGATTGAAGGATAATATTTTATCATCTAACTTTTTAGAGAAATTTTGTTTTTTATGTATATATACAATATATGCTTTTATGATATATCAATTTGATGTTGTTGATTGTGAATTGCACTGTGGTATTTAATTACACACAATATTGATCTTTTTAATGATTTTTTTTGTTTAAGAGATTTTTATTAAAGTTTACAAGAAGTAGTACAATGGAATACAGGAACTAATTTGAGAACAAAAAATCAAAATACAAAATATAATCAATGATAACAATTAGTACAGAAAGAGAATCAAGTTCATATTAAAACAAGAAAGTGAGAAACGAAGAAAAGAAATGGAAGAAAGAGAAAGAAGGGAAAGAGAAGAAAGAAGAAGAAAGAAAGAGAAAAGAAGATAGAAAGAAGGGAAAATTAACAAGTAAAAGAGAGGAGGAAAAGAAAAGAAAAGAGAGGAGGGGACTAAAAGAGGGCAAAAGAAAAGCAGCTATGAAGCAAGAGGGGAGTTGGAAAGATAAGTAGTAAAAGGTAACCAAAGAAGGTCAGATTTAATTTTGCTAGAGAGAGAAAGAGAAGAAACAGTAGAAAGCCTATGTTCATTACAAACAAAATTCCAACATGTTGTAATTGAAATATTAGACGTATCTTTCCAAGAGGACAGAATGACTTTAAAAGCAAGTGCAATAAAGAGGTCAAATAACAAGGAAATAGACGATGTAGCATTAATATGTGGCGATAAGGAGCCTAAGAAAACATTTTGAAATGTCAACGGGATAGCACAGTGAAAAACGTTCATACAAATATCCCAAACTGATAACCAAAACGAGGCAACATTAGCACAATCATATAATTGATGCAATAAAGTTCCTTTAACAGTGTAACAGGACCAACACATCTGAGATGAAGATGGGGAAAATTTAGAAATGCAACAGGAGTAATAATAGCTATATTATAAATAAAATACAGGGATTACGTAATAGGTGCAGCAGGAGAAGTTTTGAACACTTTAGACCATAGCTTATCCCAGGTGGAAATGGAAAGGGAAATAGTTAAATCAGTTTCCCAGGCAAGTTCAGTAGGGCATGTAGGCCGCTCAGTAATAGTAGACAACAATAACTTATAAACATGAGCTGCCTTAGGTCTATGAGTAGGGAAAAGTGAGAACTAAGGAGAGGAGGGAGTAAGCAAAGGTGTATTAACAGGGAAGTCATGGGTAGACAACTGGGATTGTGAAGCATTGGATATAATGGTATATTGAACCAGGAAAGAAGCAGGTAAGTGGTAGGTAGTTTGAAGGGTAGGGAAGGGATAACAGATCCAAGATGGACCAGTTGATGTACATGAAGAATACCCTTCTCCCTCCAGTATTTGAAGTAGAAAGATTTACCCTTATATTTAAGGAGTTTGTTAAACCAGAGAGATGAATACAGAAAACATTTTAGTGGCGTGAAACCAACAGAAAAGGTGTTATATAACAGGTATTTAGAGTATTTTAATGTTGGAATAGCAGACAAAAAGGTACTATTGAACATGAATATTACATCCTGAAATGAAAATTCTTTAAGGAGGGAGAGTTAATAACTAACCCAGGTCGGAATAGGAATATCCCCAAAATCAAAAGCTAAGGCAAAAGATTGTTTTAGCAAAAAAGCAGCATGATATAATTTAAAATTAGGAAAACATACCCCACCTTCTCCCTTAGGGCGAATAAACTTGGCAAAGGCAATACGTGGGTATTTGTTGTTCCACAAAAACTTAGAACAAATGGAATTGATTTGGGAGAAGTAAGAGAGGGGAATTTTGACAGGGAGCATGGAGAGAGTGTACAAAACATGAGGAGAGATCATCATTTTTATGGTGTCCAGTCTGCCCCACCATGATAAAAACAAAGGAGACCAATTAAGTAAGAGTGACTTAAGTTTGGAAAGGAGAGCAGTAAAAGTGAGCTTAAGGGTATCATGAATAGAGGGGGCGACCCAAATGCCAAGGTATTTAATTTTGGAGGAACACCAAGCAAATTCAGTATCATCAAACATGTATTGGTAACAGGAGGAGTTCAAGGGCAGCACTTCAGTTTTGGACAAATTCACTTTATAACCAGATATACTAGAATAGAGCCGGACTTCCTCCAGGAAGGGTGGAAGGGAGCTACTGGGATTAGACATGTAAATTAATACATCATCAGCATAAGCAGAGAGCATCTTAGCATGGGAGTGATGCTGAAATCCTTTAATTAGTGTATTAACACGGATACTTTCTAAAAAAGGTTCAAGGCAGAGGATGAAAAGCAGTGGGGAAAGAGGGCAACCTTGTCTGGTACCCCACGATAATGGAAAATATTTGGAAAAATGATTATTAACAAAAATACTAGCCCCGGGACAAGAGTATAATAATTTAACAAAGGAAATAAAGGAGGGCCCAAAACCAAACCACTGAAGAGTTGCAAACATAAATTGCCAATTGATATGGTCAAAGGCCTTCTCGGCATCTAAAGAGAGGGTGGCAAGAGGGGAATTATATTTTTTAGCAAAAGAAATAACATTAGTAAACATTCTTGCATTATCTGATTCCAATCTACCCTTTACAAAACCTACTTGGTCAGTTTTAGTTAACAGGGGAATTATATTTTCAAGACGAGTAGCAAGAATTTTTGCAAACATTTTACAATCATAATTTATTAAAGAAATGGGACGGTAATTTTTACAGTGGGAATGGTCTTTGTCCGGCTTGGGGATGATAATAATTAATGCATCCATAAAGGAGCCAGAGGACTTAGCGTCTGAGATAAAAGAATTAAACAGCGTAAGGAGATGTGAACAAAAATGGAGGAAAAAGTAGTGTAAAACTCAGCGGGAAGGCCATCGGGCCCCGGAGCCTTGGATTTTTTTTTGAGATTTTATCGCATTGAATATTTTTTGGGAAGAGATATTGGCTTCTAAAGCATTAAATTCATCAGGCAGTGGAGGTGGAGAGGGAAGGCCGGAAAAAAAATTATGCAGATTCTGGGAAGACGGGAAGGTATCATCAGATTAAAGAGACTGGTAGTACTTATGAAAAACATCTGCAATATCTTCATCTGAGGAAACCATTTTATTAGAAGATTCATTCAGGATAGGACCGATTGTTTTACGTTCTGATTTGATCTTTAAATAGTTTGCTAACATACGTCCGGCTTTGTTTTGACCTCCATGGTATTTAGACTTTATTTTAAGAAGTACATTACAAGCATCAATCGTAGCCAGTTTATTGAGGTCCGACTTCGCTTTGATCAACTGGCGTAGGGCAGAAGACGACTTGCAAAAGAAATATGTGTGCTCCAATTCTTTAATATGGCTAAGTTGGGCCTCATATTTTTTCTGTGTTGCCTTCTTTTTACGAAAAACGAAAGAGATGGCAAAGGCACGGAAAGAAGCCTTGAAGGCATCCCAATTATTGGGAATATTAGTGTCAATGAGATTGTTAAAAGTAAAAAATTCATTAGTATGGGTAGTGGCCTCCTTGATAAAAACAGGGTCAGATAATAAGGAAGTGTTTAATTTCCATCGACTAAATTGAGAGGAAGTGAGGGAAAAATCAAAAACAGCAAGGACAGGAGCATGGTCAGAAATAAAAATAGAACCTATATCAGAGGCCTGGATGGACGGTAACAAAGATTTACTAACAAGAATATAATCAATCCGAGACCGCGTGTCATGTACATTAGAGTAAAAGGTATATTCAAGCAAATCAGGGTTACATGTCCTCCAAACATCATAAAAAGGTCGAGAGGTGATGGCAGACTGAAAGGCTTTGTGAGTTTTGTCAGGGTTAAATTTGGATTTTGATAACCTGTCAGAAAAGGGGTCCAATCATTGATTGAAATCGCCAGCGACGATCACATTGGGGCAATCAAGAGATGAAAGTAAAATTTTAATATTATTCCAAAATTGAGGGTCAGGTTTAACCGGGCCATAAATATTCAATAAAACAAGGGTTTTATTATGAAAAACAATCTTTTCCATCACCAATCGACCATAATCATCAGCTTGAGTAGATAAAATTTGTACAGACAAAGATTTATTAAATAATATAGCAACACCACCTTTTTTGTTGGAAGTAGAGAAATGAACAATACGGGAATTAATTTTGGATAAATTGGACAGTACCTTTTGACGCTTAATCGGGTTTCCAATACCACGAACATTCCACGAAACAAGTTTACACATAATGGAGGGTAGGGGAGGAAGTATACGAAGGGATGTGATACACTTCGGGATAGCACCTGAAAGAAAAAACAAACCACGTAAGGAGAGAAAAGGCAAAAAATATTACAACGAATACCAGAACTTCCAAGACTTTTATAAAATAACCAACAAGGTGAGACATTGAAGAACAAAAACAAGTACACGTACGACAATCCCAACCAGAAGAGGGATACACCAAAGGAGGAGACACGTACAAAAAGAAAGTTGAAAATGTAGAGGAGACAGAGAGGAAGGGGAGAAAAAAAGGAAGAAGAAGGAAGAAAGAGTAGAAGGAAAGAAAGACAAAAGTAAACAGATCAAGGCAAGAAAGCCTGATCTGAGATGAAGAGAACCGAAGTAGCAGGAGCATGGAAACGCCGAAGAGGAAGTGAACCCCTACGAGCAGGACAGAGGATGAAAGGGGAATCAGGACCTCGATAAAACAGAGAACACATAAGAAGAAAAGAGGGTAGAGGGAAAACATACACCACAGAACTCAACTGCTAGAACAGAAAAGGAAACAAGAAAGAAGCAGGAATATTAATCATTAGTGTCCATGCCAGAAGGAGAAACAAAAAGCAAGAACGACTGGAGCTTCTGCGGGTCATCAAATGAGCGAGTACGCCCATTGTGCGTGATTTTACAGAAGCATGGATGAAGGATGCCATACTGGATATTCAATTGTCTCATCTGAGGACGAAGATTCAAAACAACTTTGCATCGAGCATTTGTCGCATTAGAGAGGTCTTGCGAGATATAAATGTTGTGACCAGACCATATAAGTCGCCTTTTTGCTTTAGCAGCCTTCAACACGAACATGAGTTTAGTAAATTCAAGAAAAAGCATAATAATACCACGGTTTTTTGAAGCATTAGGTTGAATTCAGCCTAACCGATGAGCTCTCTGGATATTAAGCGGATGTCCCGAAGGTTGGAGTTCTAGAAGATCCGACAAAAACTTCTGTAAGAAAGACACCATATCAGTCCCCTCAACATTTTCCGGAAGACCGTAAAGGCGTAGGTTATTCCTCCGATTACGATTTTCAAGGTCCTCCGTGTGTAACTTCAATTTGTGGATTTCTTGTTCCAGAGAAGGGATTTTGGAGGAGACATCTTGGATATAGCTTACACGTTGCTCTAACTCCAAAACCTTGCCATCCATAACCGCCAACTTTGCTTCAATCTGAGAGAGTTTGACATTAGTAGCTGACATGAATGGTTGAAGGCCACGGACTTCTTCTGAGATAGAATCCAAGACGGGATTCGGTGAAGAAATGGGAGACGGTGGATCATTTTTTGGTCTCTTTACTTTAGCACCAGTGGCAGCATGTTTTGAGCTTCCAGGTTCATGAGACATGCTGAAGACTTCAATTGAAATGACAGGCACAAACAAACACGTGTAAAAGATGCTGGAAAAATGAAAATTAAAAAGAGTAGGTGGAGTAGATATAAGATCTATTCAGGCAAAAGCAGGAGGCACCCCAGAAGCAGGCAGTTGAGAAACTCTATATCATATTCCGACTGCCCATTCAAAGGAATACAGAAAAGTCACGAATAGGCAAATAACCGCCAGGATGATTGGAGCAGCAGGAAAAACAAACAGGCATATTGCAAAAAAGCAAATTGTGAGAAATATGAGCAGTGGATATTACAATACAAACATTATTGTCAGGACTCAAGCTTGAGATGGGCGGGGGCGTGGCCAGCTGCATGGCTGAGTGAGACGTGCCTCGGCGCAGCTCCCGGCAAGACTGTGTGTGATCCGATGTAAATAAACTACCTGGAAGCTAAGAAACCTACACTAAATCGACTGGGGAGTCGGTGGAGGACGTGCGGCACCCGGGGGAACACCGGACCTGTCCTACATCCGAGCAGAGGCGAGAGAACGGGCGGCATACCCCTGGAGATGGTGGCCCTGGCTACCTAAGATGGCAGCGCCCAGAGACACCGAGACTCGAGCCTGAGGTGCAGATGAGGCGGTGGGACATCAGGAGGGGCCCCCCCAGCCACGCAGGAGTGGAAGACCCGGAGCCTCACCTCGCTATTGGGGACTCCCCCCCCCTCCTCCGACGCCCTAGAAGACCCGGGAGCGGAGACGTGCTGGGGCCTGTGAAGCCGGGGCCTGGATTTGCTGCTCCCTGCCCGGATTGTGAGTCCTGAATAGGGTGGCCCCCCTGGGCCCGACGCAACTCTGTGGGACTGTGGAGGGATCGGAACCCCTGGGGTGACCTCCGAGGCCGGAGCATGGTGGATGCTCTCGCCCTTCCCTCCGACGCCCTAGAAGTCCCGGGAGCGGAGACGGGCTGGGGCCGGTGAAGCCGGGGCCTGGATTTGCTGCTCCCTGCCCGGCTTGTGAGCCCTGCGCAAGGTGGCCCCCCCTGGGCCCAACGCAATTCTGCGGGGACTGTGGAGCGTGGCGGATGCTCTCCCCCCCCCCGCCCCAATGCTAACGACGCCGCGAGTCTGCGGAGCACCGGCCTGGACACGGTGGTGACGGGAGGATCTGAGGCCCTGCATTGTGAACTTGGGTTCCCTGCTCGCCCCCCCCCAACCTCCCTCCTCACCTCCAGTATGTGCTGGAGCCCCCCGGAGAGCTCACACCGCGACGGAGACCAGAGTACAGCGTGAGCAGGGCCTGGCCCAACGGACTGGATCTGGTTGCCTCACTGCGGTGGGCCCACTGCATCAGAAATAGTGTCGGAGAGACCCGCGGGGCGGTGAGGACGTTAGGCTTGTACCACACCCTGTCCTGATACCACATTGGGGGCACTGAGACCACTGCCCCCTCCCAACGCCAGCTCCAGGACACCAACAGCGAGGGGACCTCTGAGAGACAGCATGGGCAAGAGAGACCCGGCGCCAAGGTCAGCCAGGCAGGAATCCATTGAGAACTATACTACTACACGAGCACAGAGAGACGCAAATGTGGGGGCCCTGGATGCACAAACGGGCACCGCTATGCTCCTAGAAGCGATACAGGCCTCGAGAACTGATATACAGAACTCTAGAGCAGCCCTGGAGACCAAGATAGGGGAGGTGGGGTCGGAGGTCCTCTTGCTGCGCCAAGACTTCAGAAACTTATCGGACAGAGTGGGCACGGCGGAGACCAGAATATCAGAAACAGAGGACTCCATTACCTCCCTGAAAAAAGATATGGCTGAATTACAGGCCTCACATAGACAGCTGCTGTGGCGGGTGGACGATGCGGAGAACAGAGCACGCAGAAACAACCTGCGCTTTGTGGGCCTGAGGGAGGGAATTGAGAAGACCGACACTGCGGCATTCCTACACTCTTGGCTTACGTCTATGTTCCCGCAAGCTCGCTTCTCTAACTGTTTTGTGATCGAGAGAGCACATAGAGCACTCCTAGCCAGACCGCCAGAGGGAGCGAGACCACGCCCGATCATCGCAAGATTCCTCAATTATGCGGACAGGGACCTCATCCTTAGAGAAGCTCGGAAGATGGGAGAAATCAAGTTTGAAAACACCGTCATCATGATCTTTCCTGACTATAGCCAAGACGTGCAAAAGCAAAGGTGCTCCTACGACACTGTCAAGGCCAAACTGCGAGAACTGAACATATCCTATGTGCTACTCTTCCCTGCGAAACTAAAGGTACTGTTTAAGGGCAAGTCACACTTTTTCAATCGCCCAGAGGAGGCCTGGCACTGGCTGGAGGAGAGACCGTTGCTACGAGAGGCGGAGGAGGAGGGACCACAAATCCGTGATGAGAAGGCGGCGGCCAACTTTAGGAGAAGCCCGACCGGGTCACAGAGAACACGACATCATCGGGCAGGCAGGCAATCGCAACGGACTCCATACCCGCCCCAACAAGTAGCGCCCGGAGGGGACCGTGGGGATGGCGCCGCTGCCACCACTGGGGATCCCACTCAGAGGTCCAGATTCAGGTGCCTGCTCCCAACGTCAGGAAATGTGACGGACCACGAGGATGACACGAACATCTCAGATGTGGAGGAACAGACGGAGCAATCCATACATCCACTAGCCGTTGCCATCAGAAATCTGGAGCAAGGGGAATCGGGCAACGCGGAGGCTACTGAACCTGATACGCAGGACTCCCATTCCTGAAAAGCTGAGGGACTGAGATCCAACATAGCAGTTCTTTGCTTGGGACACGCAAGTAACACTTTTTGTCCTTTGGGGTTGGCATATACCACTTCAGAACTTGAGATTGGACAGTTAGACATTTCTTAGTGGGGGTTCTTTGAGGGGTGGGGGACAGACCTTGCTGCCTGGTAGTCCGTGCCGTTGATGGTTGTACAGGCGGGATGGCCGGGGGGTACAGGTGGGGTGGGGGAGGGGGGAGCAGGGGTTGTTCATTTAGTTTGGTTGTTTGAGGGGGGAGGAGTACGTGGTTGGGTGCACACAGTCATGAAGGTTGGCGCATTCTGTGGTTCTTTGATACGGGCGACCGCCCGCCTTGTTCGACCCCACCGCCTGGATTACAAATAAATTGTCGCTATACTTATGGCCTCTGAAAAAATACACGTCCTGACGTGGAACGTGAATGGCCTGGGTAGCAAGATTAAACGTGGATTGGTGAACAACTATCTCAAGAGAGTAGGCCCGGACATCATTTTTCTGCAAGAGACACATTTGAGGGGCACTGCCTTTGCATTCATAGCAAGGGGTCGATATAATCCAGTAGGTATATATAGTTAGGATTTTTTCTCTATGGGACTTTGAAAATTCTATGTCTAATAACTTTGGGGTTTGTGGACAGAATCGGCTGAAATTTTCAGGAAAATGGCACATTTCGTTTCTGAGCAGCACCTGAAAATTTGGGGGGGGTTTCGTCAAGGGGGGGCCGAGAAAAAAGGGGGGTCCCAAAACGCGTTTTTCCCATTCATTTTTCCATAGGGCGTTTGGCCTCACTTTTAACTCGAACGGATGAATGGATTTGCACGAAACTTGGCAAAATTGTAGGGACTGTTAGCCCGATGTGCCTTTGCTGGGTCTCAATATATGTGCTCCACATTTGAGGGGCACTGCCTTTGCATTCATAGCAAGGGGTCGATATAAGGTGCTGGGTCATGCGGGATACACAACTGACTCTAGGGGAGTAGCGATTATTGTTAAGAATACCTTTCCCTTCCGGGTCACACGTACATGGGGGACCCGATGGGAACATGTATAGGAATACAGGGGTCCTGGCGTAGGCGCACCTACACTCTTGTTTCAGTATATGCTCCACCCAAATTGCAAGCAAATGCGCTAAGGTGCTTGCGACCATACTCCTAGACACCTCAGATACCACACAGATAGTGGGAGGTGATTTCAATGAGTTGATGGACAGGGGTCATGATAGATCGGGAGCGACTAATAATCGAGGACCTCAGACACCCCTAGCTCAAATGATGTTGGAGATGGGCCTGACCGATGTCTGGAGACTGCTGCACCCTAACACTGTGGCCTACTCATTTTACTCGGCCGCGCACAAGGTGTTTTCCAGGCTGGATTGTGTCTTTATGCCTAGGCAGGAAATATCTATGGAGGGCACGGCGGAATATTTGGCAACAGGTCTCTCAGACCACTCGCCGCTACTAGTATCGATGGGCCGGACTGGACACAGGGAGGAGGTCACATGGCGCCTCGCCGCCTGGGACTTGACGAACAAGATAATACTTAAAGGCATTAGAGCGGATGCACGGGTGTACCTGGTTGAAAATGATGGGTCAGTGGACTCGGCAGTGACCTTGTGGGAGGAGCTGACGCCGGTGATGAGAGACAGAATAAATGGCAGATTGAAGGAGGAGAGGAGTAGACTACAGGAGGAGGTGGGGACAGTGGAACAGAACATAGTGGAGCTGGAAAGGGAACACTTGCTTACTAAATGCACGACGACCTTGCGTAAACTGCTGGATAACCAGAGACGATATCGAGAATTGGTGACGGAAGAGGCGAAAAGGCAAAACCTGGCCACACTCCACCGCCTCTATGACGTGGGAGATAAGTCGGGCAAACTTCTGGCCTGACTTAGTCGTAAGGAAAGGACAGCGCGATGGGTAGAGGAACTCACTGATGGGACAGGGAAGACTGTGAGCTCAGACCCCCACATTGCGTATACGTTCGCGGCTTATTACGAACGCTTCTACGAAGCCAGACAACTGGGCACGTGCGAGGACTCACTCCTCTATATGTCACAGGTCGATCTCCCTGTGGTGGATGCTGAGGCCCTACCGGCATTAGAGGCCGTCATTTCCCTAGAAGAGGTCAAAGCTGCCATTGCCGGACTAAAACCGGGCAAAGTGCCGGAACCAAACGGTTTCCCCCCGGAATTCTTCAAGTGCACGGCCGACATATTAGCTCCACACCTGAAAAATCTATTTCTTGCAGCATATGAGGAAGGGAGTCTGCCCACTGACCTCACCATGGCGACCATAGTCCCTATCTACAAAGAGGGCAAGCCACGGGGGGACTGCGCCTCCTACCGTCCCATCTCCTTGCTGAATACGGAGGTGAAACTCCTTGCCACGGTCCTGGCGCGACGCCTGAGACCAGTACTACCCGATCTCATACATTTAGACCAAACCGGCTTCCTACCAGACAGGGCCACGAAATTCAACCTCCGTCGCACGCATAACTGGCTTCAGGAGGTGAAAGACAGGGAACCGCCGCATTGGTTCCTTTCACTGGATGCCGAAAAGGCCTTTGACTCTGGCCGTTCCTGGAGGCCGCCTTACATAAATTTGGTTTCGGCCCAAAATTTCGCTCATGGGTACACCTGCTCTATACCAACCCTCGGGCTAAGGTGAGGGTAAACGGGAGGCTCTCTCGCGAAATTTTGATCCAAAGAGGTACCCGACAGGGGTGTCCTCTATCGCCGCTCCTCTTCACATTGACAATTGAGATACTGGTGGCCAAGATTAGACAAAACCAGCAGATCTCAGGGTTTCGAGGTACGGACGCAGACGGGACGCAGAAGAAACTGTCCCTATACGCGGACTATTTGCTCCTCTACATCACTAACCCACAGACCACAGTACCTGAATTGTTCCGGGAATTAGATTGCTATGGCAGCTACTCCAGATACGCTATTAACTGGCACAAGTCTGTCCTTTTTGATCCCAAAGGAGACTCGAGTGCGGGTGCTCTTCTGGACAGGTTGGTGGTGTCCACGGAGGGCTTCCAATATCTGGGTATATTCATTACGCTGGACAGGCAACTGTCGCGCCGAAATAATGTTGAAAGAATACTCATGCACTCCGTCTCTGATATGGACGGCTGGCGCCAGCTCCCTTTGACACTCCTGGCTAGAGCGGCAATGTATAAAATGATAATACTACCCAAATATTTATATGCCCTACAAAATGAATACTATCTGATCCCGGACGGCCTCCTCCGTAGAATACACGCCGACCTCCGATCTTTTATATGGCTAGGTAAGCAGCCGAGGATAGCGCTGACCACCCTCCAGCGCCATTAATACCGTGGTGGAATCTCGCTCCCGAACCTTGAGGCTTATTATTGGGTGGAGCACTTGACCCCCATTAATGACTGGCTCCACGCCCCGGCGGACCACCCTACATATGCGCTGGAACGTTCTAAACTCTCCCCACATAGTTTGCTCTCATACTTGTACGGTAGATCGAGAAAGAAATCCTTGCTCCCGGCCACGTGCATCACACTCCGGGCCTGGAGAGTGGCCACGAGACGCACGGGATGGGATAGGAAGCCCACCCGACAGACTCCACTCTGGCACTGCACATGGCTCCCCGAGCTGCATAAACTCATAGGCTTTAAACGGTGGGATGATATCGGAATTTTCACAGTCGGAGATATCATCACCAGAGGAGAACTAAAATCCTTCGCGACCAAGCAGGCAGAATATGGGCCTATCTTTCGCAGTTTTTTAAATGCATTCAATAGCGGCATGCGTGGAGGGCGCAGGCTTTGACTCTAGAGGGTCTCCCAGAATATGCACCGCTGGAAGGCAAGCTACTTCAGGAGCAGATGCCATGCAAGGCCGTATCACTCACATACACAACACTCACAAACAATATGCTAGCGGATCTGGCGAAGCTTAGAGGCACTTGGGAGCAAGAAATAGGAACACTTGAAGATATCGACTGCGACCTAATACTAATGCACCAGAGGGAAGTGGCTATCAAAACCTGGCTCCGCCTTATCCAATACAAAGTGCTCCATAGGACATACTTTGATAGGGTGAGAATATTTAGAATGGGGAAAACATCAGATGATAGGTGCCTACAATGCCAACATGAGGGAGGGGATTTCTTCCACATATTGTGGGCGTGTGATAAAATACAATCCTACTGGACACTCATCTTTACTGAATTGAGAGCAGTTCTGTCTGTACCGCTTACACAGGAGCCCAAATTGGCCATCTTGGGAATGACTAATGATGTTGACCTCCCCCGCCCCTTGGTGGAAGAGTGAAGACGAGAGTTGAACCTTTACATGGCGGCAGAGCGAGTGACGTATAAATCAAGAGGTTGCCCGAAAAAGTTTAAAAGGGTCTGGTCGAAGTGGAGACAGTACCATGGGCTAGATGGTGGATTGGGGGTGAGAGGCTCGTGATTGAGCCCCAGGGTAGGAGGAAGGGCGAGCTGGTGGCAGCAATGCAAAAAATAGGAAAAAGGATGGTGACTAGATGACTGGTTTCAATACTTCTCCCATACATGAAAAAGATTCACAACTTCCACTAAACGCTACACTAAAGTAAGGATAGGGAAAACCCTATTGAATCAAGGAAACGATAAATGTGTGAGCATTAGACTATATGTAGAGGTTCTATTGGTAAGGAGCCATGTGTAGCATGACGCCACACAATTAAATGAGGTCTGTACCTCTCAACGACTAAAGGGAATCTGACCAAACCCAAGATGGGGGTCACTAATTAAAATGCACGAAGAACAGTCAAGAAATATGACCTCATACACATCATAGTACTTTTCCAGTTCCCAATAAAGAACTTGGTGCCTTGAACACTACTCCCTTGGTGCAGTCTCCCCTTCCAAGGCACCCTTGGATTTTTGCCCTTCATCTGATGATACCAATTATAACACTCCCTATGTTCTTTAATAAAAAATGTTGACCTTGCCAGTTCTTCCTCTCCTCACTATCTCTGAAATTGAATGTGCTTTTTATTAACTACTGAATGCCTTTAGTCTGTACCTGCAGGGGACAAAAACATGCAGTAAAACAATGTTCACTTTAGTTTTCAATATCTCAACTGTAAGATTAAGGCCCACACTTACACTAACTTAACCGTTTTCATTAAATGCAAATAAATTCTACAACCTACATAAAATCCAATAAATTATACTGTACTCTTAGGTGTGGCACAATAAACTAATGCATGTATTATTAACCAAAATGATAACTGGTAATTACTTGTAAAGAAAGCATTGAACACATATGATTATTTGCCAGCATGTTTGGGAGCACACCATCTTCCTGGCCCCCAAGGCCCTCATTTGACTCACTTTCCCAACAGACATTGCACAAGAAGGCGATGTGCTGCTTGTTGCCTGAAGGGGTTGGGCCTCCCATCAACACACTGAAAGGACTCTGCAAGCTCACAGTGCAGGCCATCTTGCCAGCATTTTTGTGGGCACAACATCTTCCTGACCCCCCCAAGGCTTCAGGGGACTCACTCTCCCAATGGACATCACACAAAGATATCCAGGTGCTGCTTCATGCTTCATGCTTCAAGGGGCGGGCCTCCTTTCAACGTGCAGAAAGTGCTCTGTAATCTTGCAGTGTGGGTATCTTGCCTTCATTTTTGGTGGTGCACCATCTTCCTGATCCCCAAGGACCTTAGGGGACTCACTCCCCCAACTGACATCATGCCAGGAGGGGCATGTGCTGCTTCTGGAATGAGGGGGCAGGGCCTCCTGCTGCAGGGATTCTGCACATACACAGAACTATGCACAGGATTAAGGGACCTCAGTGTGTAAGGACTGTGCCTTCCTACCCCCGAGCCCAGGACCAACTATCTATAGTGTTTCACTCACCCTCCTACTCACTCACTCACTCATGGAAAAGCAAGTGATTAGACACCCCAGAGCTCAACACTTCCGTATCTCTCAGGAATTGCGGTAACAAGGCACACCATTTAGCTCACACTTTCGTACCTGTCCACAATAGGATCTGGCCTAGATATGAAGATAGTTTAAAATGTTTATTTTAACTAACGTGCGCTAACATGCAGTACACATGCCACTACAAGCAGAAAAATGCATCACACGAATATGGTTAGCATTGTAGCTAGGCCATACATCATAACGAGAGATGCCATCTTATATAGACTACAGAAAAAAGGACTATAATGCCTAACCTCCCTCCCCTTGGCTAGAAGGAGTATTATTATATAAAAGAAGATCTCTGGGCTTTGTCAGCAGACCCCATTCCTTAGACCATAGATGGTATTTCTACATCATAGGTGTGTGCTGCTCTTCTCCCTAGAAAGGTTAATCACCAAGTGTGTGTTTTCTAAGCATGTATCCCCGTAATATCAAAGTACGAGCTTCCAGCAGCAGCCGCATTAGTGTGTCTTGTCTAGGTGCTAAGGCCTAACCAGAACAGAGCAACAAGGGGCATTCTTTATCGATCTTGCTCATAATGTTCAGACTAAACTCCAGGAACAAGCAGAGAATGAACACAGCAAACAGTTCCCATGTGAATGGCATAAACAGAGTCTTGCAAAAATAAGGCTTTGAAGTAACATGGGCAAAAGCTGCTACATTGCTGCAGGGCTCATGCTAACTTAGTAATGTTGACAATGTACCCATCGGCCATGTGACAATCCCATCGTCGTGCTCTAAGCGATCTGCAGTCCCCCCATGCGGCCTGGCCTGCCCCTTCAGCACCAGAAACAGTTGGTGCAGGGCCACCTCCTTTGGTCATGGTTTTTCGCTGCTTCTTGATTTTATTTGCGTCCATGTGAGTTGTTTAATGGTGTTCAGTCTCTGCTACGCAAGCACAGGTACTTTGGTGTTTGTTCCATTGGTGAGGCCCCACTACTATTGACTTTGGTTATTCGAGGGAATTTAATATTATTAGAATGCCATGCTGTGACTGGTAGTCATTTTTGTTTTGCCCCGAGAGTGGAACTTTGGACTTTTTCTCCCACAGGCGCATGCTCAAACCCACAGGGTGTCTCCAACTGGAGTTACTTAGCCTTGCCTTCTAATGTTATACATTTTGACTGGGATATTTCGTATTTGGGTTGAGTTCCGTATTGCTTGCACTCCTTTTACACTTGTTTGGTAATTGGAACACATTACACAACTCTTTGATGGGGTTGTTAGGTTTGCGTGGTTAAGATAATGGGGAAGAGAAATGTGCATGCTACCAAGTTATTGTCGCCAAATACCGTTCCTCGAGTATCCACTATTGAGAGTATCTGACACCAGGTTGTCGGGGTGGTCTCCATGGCGACTTAGTTTGCTGAAAGAAGGATATCTCTACCCAGGCACAGTCTTCTTCTGACATCTCCCCATTCTTCTGTTTCACCCTGAGGCACCCCAAAGGGATGGGGAGCTGGGATATTCTTGCAACACTACTGGATTCAGGTAGACTAGGGTGGCCCTTTAGAGGTCATAGCTTCACCTCCCAACCTGGATCTCACACTTACAAGCCCCATTGTCAGTCCAAAGTGTAAGCAAAGGATATAGATGGCAGCTTCTAACCAGAAGAGCACTTGAGTCAATGCAGGCACTCAAACCAACCCACTGTCTGGCTTTCTTCTGCAGAGTGATCGTTTTAATGATGACTTACTGTTTGAGCTTACGCAGGTTTGAAATGCTAAACTAGATCTTATTTTGTCCAGGTAAATTCAAATTGAATCCTGAGTTTCAGGAATTCTAGACTACATGAATAAAAGAGTGGACGCACACAGGTCACAGAGAACACGACATCATCGGGCAGGCAGGCAATCGCAACGGACTCCATACCCGCCCCAACAAGTAGCGCCCGGAGGGGACCGGGGGGATAGCGCCGCTGCCACCACTGGGGATCCCACTCAGAGGTCCAGATTCAGGTGCCTGCTCCCAACGTCAGGAAATGTGACGGACCACGAGGATGACACGAATATCTCGGATGTGGAGGAACAGACGGAGCAATCCATACATCCACTAGCCGTTGCCATCAGAAATCTGGAGCAAGGGGAATCGGGCAACGCGGAGGCTACTGAACCTGATACGCAGGACTCCCATTCCTGAAAAGCTGAGGGACTGAGATCCAACATAGCAGTTCTTTGCTTGGGACACGCAAGTAACACTTTTTGTCCTTTGGGGTTGGCATATACCACTTCAGAACTTGAGATTGGACAGTTAGACATTTCTTAGTGGGGGTTCTTTGAGGGGTGGGGGACAGACCTTGCTGCCTGGTAGTCCGTGCCGTTGATGGTTGTACAGGCGGGATGGCCGGGGGGTACAGGTGGGGTGGGGGAGGGGGGAGCAGGGGTTGTTCATTTAGTTTGGTTGTTTGAGGGGGGGAGGAGTACGTGGTTGGGTGCACACAGTCATGAAGGTTGGCGCATTCTGTGGTTCTTTGATACGGGCGACCGCCCGCCTTGTTCGACCCCACCGCCTGGATTACAAATAAATTGTCGCTATACTTATGGCCTCTGAAAAAATACACGTCCTGACGTGGAACGTGAATGGCCTGGGTAGCAAGATTAAACGTGGATTGGTGAACAACTATCTCAAGAGAGTAGGCCCGGACATCATTTTTCTGCAAGAGACACATTTGAGGGGCACTGCCTTTGCATTCATAGCAAGGGGTCGATATAAGGTGCTGGGTCATGCGGGATACACAACTGACTCTAGGGGAGTAGCGATTATTGTTAAGAATACCTTTCCCTTCCGGGTCACACGTACATGGGGGACCCGATGGGAACATGTATAGGAATACAGGGGTCCTGGCGTAGGCGCACCTACACTCTTGTTTCAGTATATGCTCCACCCAAATTGCAAGCAAATGCGCTAAGGATGCTTGCGACCATACTCCTAGACACCTCAGATACCACACAGATAGTGGGAGGTGATTTCAATGAGTTGATGGACAGGGGTCTTGATAGATCGGGAGTGACTAATAATCGAGGACCTCAGACACCCCTAGCTCAAATGATGTTGGAGATGGGCCTGACCGATGTCTGGAGACTGCTGCACCCTAACACTGTGGCCTACTCATTTTACTCGGCCGCGCACAAGGTGTTTTCCAGCCTGGATTGTGTCTTTATGCCTAGGCAGGAAATATCTATGGAGGGCACGGCGGAATATTTGGCAACAGGTCTCTCAGACCACTCGCCGCTACTAGTATCGATGGGCCGGACTGGACACAGGGAGGAGGTCACGTGGCGCCTCGCCGCCTGGGACTTGACGAACAAGATAGTACTTAAAGGCATTAGAGCGGATGCACGGGTGTACCTGGTTGAAAATAATGGGTCAGTGGACTCAGCAGTGACCTTGTGGGAAGAGCTGACGCCAATGATGAGAGACAGAATAAATGGCAGATTGAAGGAGGAGAGGAGTAGACTACAGGAGGAGGTGGGGACAGTGGAACAGAACATAGTGGAGCTGGAAAGGGAACACTTGCTTACTAAATGCACGACAACCTTGCGTAAACTGCTGGATAACCAGAGACGATATTGAGAATTGGTGACGGAAGAGGCGAAAAGGCAAAACCTGGCCACACTCCACCGCCTCTATGACGTGGGAGATAAGTCGGGCAAACTTCTGGCCTGACTTAGTCGTAAGGAAAGGACAGCGCGATGGGTAGAGGAACTCACTGATGGGACAGGGAAGACTGTGAGCTCAGACCCCCACATTGCGTATACGTTCGCGGCTTATTACGAACGCTTCTACGAAGCCAGACAACTGGGCATGTGCGAGGACTCACTCCTCTATATGTCACAGGTCGATCTCCCTGTGGTGGATGCTGAGGCCCTACCGGCATTAGAGGCCGACATTTCCCTAGAAGAGGTCAAAGCTGCCATTGCCGGACTAAAACCGGGCAAAGTGCCGGAACCAAACGGTTTCCCCCCGGAATTCTTCAAGTGCACGGCCGACATATTAGCTCCACACCTGAAAAATCTATTTCTTGCAGCTTATGAGGAAGGGAGTCTGCCCACTGACCTCACCATGGCGACCATAGTCCCTATCTACAAAGAGGGCAAGCCACGGGGGGACTGCGCCTCCTACCGTCCCATCTCCTTGCTGAATACGGAGGTGAAACTCCTTGCCACGGTCCTGGCGCGACGCCTGAGACCAGTACTACCCGATCTCATACATTTAGACCAAACCGGCTTCCTACCAGACAGGGCCACGAAATTCAACCTCCGTCGCACGCATAACTGGCTTCAGGAGGTGAAAGACAGGGAACCGCCGCATTGGTTCCTTTCACTGGATGCCGAAAAGGCCTTTGACTCTGGCCGTTCCTGGAGGCCGCCTTACATAAATTTGGTTTTGGCCCAAAATTTCGCTCATGGGTACACCTGCTCTATATCAACCCTCGGGCTAAGGTGAGGGTAAACGGGAGGCTCTCTCGCGAAATTTTGATCCAAAGAGGTACCCGACAGGGGTGTCCTCTATCGCCGCTCCTCTTCACATTGACAATTGAGATACTGGCGGCCAAGATTAGACAAAACCAGCAGATCTCAGGGTTTCGAGGTACGGACGCAGACGGGACGCAGGAGAAACTGTCTCTATACGCGACGATGTGCTCCTCTACATCACTAACCCGCAGACCACAGTACCTGAATTGTTCCGGGAATTAGATTGCTATGGCAGCTACTCCGGATACGCTATTAACTGGCACAAGTCTGTCCTTTTTGATCCCAAAGGAGACTCGAGTGCGGGTGCTCTTCTGGACAAGTTGGTGGTGTCCACGAAGGGCTTCCAATATCTTGGTATATTCATTACGCTGGACAGGCAACTGTCGCGCCGAAATAATGTTGAAAGAATACTCATGCACTCCGTCTCTGATATGGACCGCTGGCGCCAGCTCCCTATGACACTCCTGGCTAGAGCGGCAATGTATAAAATGATAATACTACCCAAATATTTATATGCCCTACAAAATGAATACTATCTGATCCCGGACGGCCTCCTCCGTAGAATACACGCCGACCTCTGATCTTTTATATGGCTAGGTAAGCAGCCGAGGATAGCGCTGACCACCCTCCAGCGCCATTAATACCGTGGTGAAATCTCGCTCCCGAACCTTGAGGCTTATTATTGGGCGGAGCACTTGACCCCCATTAATGACTGGCTCCACGCCCCGGCGGACCACCCTACATATGCGCTGGAACGTTCTAAACTGTCCCCACATAGTTTGCTCTCGTACTTGTACGGTAGATCGAGAAAGAAATCCTTGCTCCCTGCCACGTGCATCACACTCCGGGCCTGGAGAGTGGCCACGAGACGCACAGGATGGGATAGGAAGCCCACCCGACAGACTCCACTCTGGCACTGCACATGGCTCCCCGAGCTGCATAAACTCATAGGCTTTAAACGGTGGGATGATATCGGAATTTTCACAGTAGGAGATATCATCACCAGAGGAGAACTAAAATCCTTTGTGACCATGCAGGCAGAATATGGGCCTATCGTTCGCAGTTTTTTAAATGCATTCAATAGCGGCATGCGTGGAGGGCGCAGGCTTTGACTCTAGAGGGTCTCCCAGAATATGCACCGCTGGAAGGCAGGCTACTTCAGGAGCAGATGCCATGCAAGGCCGTATCGCTCACATATACAACACTCACAAACAATATGCTAGGGGATCTGGCGAAGCTTAGAGGCACTTGGGAGCAAGAAATAGGAACACTTGAAGATATCGACTGCGACCTAATACTAATGCACCAGAGGGAAGTGGCTATCAAAACCCGGCTCCGCCTTATCCAATACAAAGTGCTCCATAGGACATACTTTGATAGGGTGAGATTATTTAGAATGGGAAAAACATCAGATGATAGGTGCCTATGATGCCAACATGAGGGAGGGGATTTCTTCCACATATTGTGGGCGTGTGATAAAATACAATCCTACTGGACACTCATCTTTACTGAATTGAGAGCAGTTCTGTCTGTACCGCTTACACAGGAGCCCAAATTGGCCACCTTGGGAATGACTAATGATGTTGACCTCCCCCGCCCCTTACTGGTGCTCCTGACACTGGCCCTGGTGGTAGCGAAACGAGACATCGCAAAATACTGGGGGGCTGTAACCATCCCCACAGTGGAAGAGTGAAGACGAGGGTTGAACCTTTACATGGCGGCAGAGCGAGTGACGTATAAATCAAGAGGTTGCCCGAAAAAGTTTAAAAGGGTCTGGTCGAAGTGGAGACAGTACCATGGGCTAGATGGTGGATTGGGGGTGAGAGGCTCGTGATTGAGCCCCAGGGTAGGAGGAAGGGCGAGCTGGTGGCAGCAATGCAAAAAATAGGAAAAAGGATGGTGACTAGATGACTGGTTTCAATACTTCTCCCATACATGAAAAAGATTCACAACTTCCACTAAACGCTACACTAAAGTAAGGATAGGGAAAACCCTATTGAATCAAGGAAACGATAAATGTGTGAGCATTAGACTATATGTAGAGGTTCTATTGGTAAGGAGCCATGTGTAGCATGACGCCACACAATTAAATGAGGTCTGTACCTCTCAACGACTAAAGGGAATCTGACCAAACCCAAGATGGGGGTCACTAATTAAAATGCACAAAGAACAGTCAAGAAATATGACCTCATACACATCATAGTACTTTTCCAGTTCCCAATAAAGAACTTGGTGCCTTGAACACTATTCCCTTGGTGCAGTCTCCCCTTCCAAGGCACCCTTGGATTTTTGCCCTTCATCTGATGATACCAAATATAACACTCCCTATGTTCTTTAATAAAAAATGTTGACCTTGCCAGTTCTTCCTCTCCTCACTATCTCTGAAATTCAATGTGCTTTTTATTAACTAATGAATGCCTTTAGTCTGTACCTGCAGGGGACAAAAACATGCAGTAAAACAATGTTCACTTTAGTATTCAATATCTCAACTGTAAGATTAAGGCCCACACTTACACTAACTTAACCGTTTTCATTAAATGCAAATGAATTCTACAACCTACATAAAATCCAATAAATTATACTGTACTCTTAGGTGTGGCACAATAAACTAATGCATGTATTATTAACCAAAATGATAACTGGTAATTACTTGTAAAGAAAGCATTGAACACATATGATTATTTGCCAGCATGTTTGGGAGCACACCATCTTCCTGGCCCCCAAGGCCCTCATTTGACTCACTTTCCCAACAGACATTGCACAAGAAGGCGATGTGCTGCTTGTTGCCTGAAGGGGTTGGGCCTCCCATCAACACACTGAAAGGACTCTGCAAGCTCACAGTGCAGGCCATCTTGCCAGCATTTTTGTGGGCACAACATCTTCCTGACCCCCCCAAGGCTTCAGGGGACTCACTCTCCCAATGGACATCACACAAAGATATCCAGGTGCTGCTTCATGCTTCATGCTTCAAGGGGCGGGCCTCCTTTCAACGTGCAGAAAGTGCTCTGTAATCTTGCAGTGTGGGTATCTTGCCTTCATTTTTGGTGGTGCACCATCTTCCTGATCCCCAAGGACCTTAGGGGACTCACTCCCCCAACTGACATCATGCCAGGAGGGGCATGTGCTGCTTCTGGAATGAGGGGGCAGGGCCTCCTGCTGCAGGGATTCTGCACATACACAGAACTATGCACAGGATTAAGGGACCTCAGTGTGTAAGGACTGTGCCTTCCTACCCCCGAGCCCAGGACCAACTATCTATAGTGTTTCACTCACCCTCCTACTCACTCACTCACTCATGGAAAAGCAAGTGATTAGACACCCCAGAGCTCAACACTTCCGTATCTCTCAGGAATTGCGGTAACAAGGCACACCATTTAGCTCACACTTTCGTACCTGTCCACAATAGGATCTGGCCTAGATATGAAGATAGTTTAAAATGTTTATTTTAACTAACGTGCGCTAACATGCAGTACACATGCCACTACAAGCAGAAAAATGCATCACACGAATATGGTTAGCATTGTAGCTAGGCCATACATCATAACGAGAGATGCCATCTTATATAGACTACAGAAAAAAGGACTATAATGCCTAACCTCCCTCCCCTTGGCTAGAAGGAGTATTATTATATAAAAGAAGATCTCTGGGCTTTGTCAGCAGACCCCATTCCTTAGACCATAGATGGTATTTCTACATCGTAGGTGTGTGTTGCTCTTCTCCCTAGAAAGGTTAATCACCAAATGGGTGTTTTCTAAGCATGTATCCCCGTAATATCAAAGTACGAGCTTCCAGCAGCAGCCGCATTAGTGTGTCTTGTCTAGGTGCTAAGGCCTAACCAGAACAGAGCAACAAGGGGCATTCTTTATCGATCTTGCTCATAATGTTCAGACTAAACTCCAGGAACAAGCAGAGAATGAACACAGCAAACAGTTCCCATGTGAATGGCATAAACAGAGTCTTGCAAAAATAAGGCTTTGAAGTAACATGGGCAAAAGCTGCTACATTGCTGCAGGGCTCATGCTAACTTAGTAATGTTGACAATGTACCCATCGGCCATGTGACAATCCCATCGTCGTGCTATAAGCGATCTGCAGTCCCCCCATGCGGCCTGGCCTGCCCCTTCAGCACCAGAAACAGTTGGTGCAGGGCCACCTCCTTTTGTCATGGTTTTTCGCTGCTTCTTGATTTTATTTGCGTCCATGTGAGTTGTTTAATGGTGTTCAGTCTCTGCTACGCAAGCACAGGTACTTTGGTGTTTGTTCCATTGGTGAGGCCCCACTACTATTGACTTTGGTTATTCGAGGGAATTTAATATTATTAGAATGCCATGCTGTGACTGGTAGTCATTTTTGTTTTGCCCCGAGAGTGGAACTTTGGACTTTTTCTCCCACAGGCGCATGCTCAAACCCACAGGGTGTCTCCAACTGGAGTTACTTAGCCTTGCCTTCTAATGTTATACATTTTGACTGGGATATTTCGAATTTGGGTTGAGTTCCGTATTGCTTGCACTCCTTTTACACTTGTTTGGTAATTGGAACACATTACACAACTCTTTGATGGGGTTGTTAGGTTTGCGTGGTTAAGATAATGGGGAAGAGAAATGTGGATGCTACCAAGTTATTGTCGCCAAATACCGTTCCTCGAGTATCCACTATTGAGAGTATCTGACACCAGGTTGTCGGGGTGGTCTCCATGGCGACTTAGTTTGCTGAAAGAAGGATATCTCTACCCAGGCACAGTCTTCTTCTGACATCTCCCCATTCTTCTGTTTCACCCTGAGGCACCCCAAAGGGATGGGGAGCTGGGATATTCTTGCAACACTACTGGATTCAGGTAGACTAGGGTGGCCCTTTAGAGGTCATAGCTTCACCTCCCAATCTGGATCTCACACTTACAAGCCCCATTGTCAGTCCAAAGTGTAAGCAAAGGATATAGATGGCAGCTTCTAACCAGAAGAGCACTTGAGTCAATGCAGGCACTCAAACCAGCCCACTGTCTGGCTTTCTTCTGCAGAGTGATCGTTTTAATGATGACTTACTGTTTGAGCTTACGCAGGTTTGAAATGCTAAACTAGATCTTATTTTGTCCAGGTAAATTCAAATTGAATCCTGAGTTTCAGGAATTCTAGACTACATGAATAAAAGAGTGGACGCACACGTTGAACTGTCCACCCAACCCCCTATGTTTAATCCTTTTGATCTTACCCCACCTCAGGGTACCAACTTTCCCCCTGAGGGCTCAGATGTCCCAGTGTGAGTCCGTGAGCTCACAGGAATCTCACTGGTTACCCTCTGGTCCTTCAGGGTCAAGTATGATGTGGCGAGCTTGAATTCTGTGGCTCCCCCTCCTTCTCCTGCTAAAGCAGGAGTGGTACTCAATCTGCTCCTAGAAGCGACCCTTAAGTAGTGGTTTTGGGAAATGTCCCACGACTGGTCAATCCAGTCCCTGAATCTTTTGATGAGTTGAAAAGCAATGTCTCACATTCGCCTAATGTATATTCTAATATTGGTACAGGAATCTTTGAATCAATCACTATGGTTCAGAGGGTCAGTTGGGAGAGACTGTATAGAGTCTGGCGGGGACTGTGTGATGGTAAATTTATTCCAACTCAAAATCGCTGCAAGAGTTCTGACCCCTCTTAGACCACCCAGGTCTTCTAACCCTACCAGCATTTTAGCAATCCCTCTGGGGTTTTTTATAAGCCTGAGAGCATCTGTTGCCCTATTGGGTCTGAGTTGCGGCCGAAGAAGGACTTCCAAGGTTGTTCTTGTGTGCCCCCTTTGTATTCCCGGGCCTGGAGTCTTTCAAATAGGTTTTCCCTCTTAAATACTCTTGAGTCATGCAACTGACTGAGTACCCTGGTCTCACCTTTATCACATTCCAGGCTGGCTTTCCCTCCAGTTGTCATCTCGGTTGACAAATCGAATGCCTTGAAATTGTTATTGTGGAATATTGCGGGCCATCAGCTAAATTGCGGACAGCACTTTGGTGCAGTTTTTCAAATCTTATCACATCATTTGCCTTTAATAACTATGGGAAGTGGAAAATACCTTCTTTTAGAAAGATATAAGACCTTTTTTTCCACAGCAGTGCTCACCATGGCAAGGAGGGCGGGGAATCATATCACCCTTGTTTCAGTGGAACTTTGTGTGCATGTCGCGGATTTGGATTGGGATCACGTATTACAAGGGCTGAAGAAAGCTGTCCTGGGCCTCACTTCAATATTATTGGTTAATTATTGATAGTGCAAAGATCTACAGGCTCTGCTGTGTACGTTTGGCGTTCAATTTCCTGACGGAGTATGGCACTGGGAGGGAGATAATGCTGCTAGTGGGGCATTTAGCTGTAATTTATGTGACTGTCCGCTAGCGCCAATCACAGCTAAGTCTAAATGTTTGTTGAATGAGGGGCTCTATCCAGTTCACACCAAGTAGGGTCAAGAGCTTACCTGTATCCTATACTCTCACAACCTCATCTTTGCCTTGGAGAAGTCAGTTAACTTAATTAACCCACGACTTTTCCCAACCTTTAAATTTAGGGGCGGCAGGTCCATCATAGATTTCACATTTGTATCAAGCCTCTTATTTCTTTTTATTTCCAATTTTGACATGATATATAGCCCTTTTAGTGATCATAATCCCCTAGCTCTAGCCATTGAGGGAATATTTACTGTTGGAGCTCGGTGGAGGAGCAAAAGGGTTCTTTCCCTGTGTATCGAGGTAGGAGATTAAAGTGGGTTTAGGTGGTCCCTGCAGATTTTAATTAATCCCTTTTTTCTTATGATAAGGATATATCTATCTGTTTGGATCAAAGTGCCCCCAGAGAGGGTAATTCTGCGAGCATTTGCAAACAATGCAGAGAAAGGCTGCACACTTATATCGATTCCATTGACAACTCCCGGATAGCAGTCCCCAAGTGTTTGGATCAGGCCTGTTGGGGTGCCTTTGGCATCTGAAGGTGGCTCCAAAGAAAGATCCTTGAAACAGTGATCTTGTTTCCTCCTTTTGCCTAGCTTGCAAAAAAGACCCTAGCCAATCGTAAATGTGCATTGAGGGAAAATGCTTGGGAGTAGCTAAGTCCGACGTATGACCACAGAGATAGCTCTCTTTTTTGGCGAGTGGTAAACAGCCACTGTTTTGGGGAGGGAGCTGGTCTGGCAATGTGCCACCACATTTCTGAGCAACAATGGATTGACCACTTTGCAGGAGTCTATAACTTTGGGGGCGAGGGTAGAGGAGCACCCAGAGAGGAAGTTGTGGCAAGTGGTGCTAGAGTGGTCTTTACCCTAGACGAAGAGTTCCAGGGCATGTATGTTCTTACCCAGGACAAGGCCCTGCCCCTGATGAGATCCCCCAAGATATGTTTCTGAACAGCACTGTAATCTAAGGGCCAATTTTAACCTTGGTCCTGGTTGCAGCAACAAGGGAGGGGGCATTACCTTCATGGTCTACAGCAGGGATAGTGCCCGTTTTCAAGAAGGGGGATAAGGACGACCCCCAGTTTTATCCGCCTATCTTCCTTATTAATGTAGTAATTAAGTTATTGCAGTGAAGGCAGGGCCCTGCATGCGCACATTGCTATGTTAGCCTAAGCTTATTGGACGTTTAAACGCCATTTTGCTATTTTGCAGTTTTTGCACACAACACTGCATGTAACTGTTGTTGTAGGTTAGACTGTTTGAAAATCTTCACATGAGAAAGGCTTGTTTTCAACATCCCTAGACTTACTTCACGACCTCAGTCTGTACAGTGTGTGCAGAAGCCTCCAAGGGTATCATAACAATGTTAGCTGTTATGCGGGCTGATCGGGCCATGCTCTAGACACAACATACACACAGCTGCAGCTAACTGAAATTCTAGCACCTTTAATATTGCACTGCATGCATGATGAGGGCACTTGGAGAAAATATGTTTCCAGAGAGAGAGAGCTTTTGCATATCCTGATGTGATTCACTCTTGCTGATCTTGGAGGTATGGGGTTTCCCATTCAAGCCTAAGAGACCTTCTATTAATATTATAAAACGTAGTTCCTAGCTAGGGAGGATGGCATACAAGGCACTATAGGATCTGTTTCCACTACTATTATAATATGATTTCTCCCTTTGTGTTTTATGGAATTGTAACAATGCTAATCATATTATTTTAAATATATTTCTGATTATGAACGCAAAAATACTTAGAGCATGTCGTTAAAAAATCACATGTTGGGGGGGCGTGGCTAGCAGCCAACGATGGCGGCCGCAGCTTAGGGAGGCTCCCGGGTAAAGGCGGCTTTCCACAACAATCCGTACACTTATCCTGAAATACTCCGGCTACAAAGGGTAGACCGGACCCGGAGTCCGTGCAGCGAGTGTTTCCAGAACTTTTCGGAGCGGCAACAAACCAAACAAGCGCATTCCCGCTGGCCGGAGACGGAGGAGGAGCTGGGCCTGCACTCGATCACAAAGCCGCGGAGCCACAGTTTGATCAGACCCGGCCGGAAGCGACCTGAAGCCGGGCCGAGGGACAGGAAGTGTCGGCTCATCGACCACATCTCTCCGTAACCCCGCGGAAACTCCCCACAGCGGCCCGGGCTCAAGAACACACTCTGCAGTCACCGGTTGACCCTCCCTGGGCGCGCAAAATTCTGCCGGAGGTGCGGACGACGTCACGCACGTTTGACTCAGCGCCGCCATTACCAGGCAAAGACGACCAGGACGGCCGCCAAGCCGCATCAGCAGTGCCTGCGCCATGTCCCACAAGGGCCCCAAAAGCACAACAACCCAGGCCAAGCTGGACAAATTTGCGTATGAGAGACGCTCACCCCCCCAAGACCAGCGCAAAACCGTTGGGAAAATGGCGGACGCCGAGGTGGTGAGAAAGGCCACGCTGGACGATGTCCTGGCGGCGCTGGCGCAGGTACAAGAGACTGTGGGGGCCACGGCGACTGAAGTCACCTTAATCAGGGCGGACCTTCAAAAAATGAACGAGCGGGTCAAACAGGTCGAAGTGGTCACTAAATCGCTGGTCGAAGATGTGTCCGACCTGCAGATAGCTATGGAACGCCTGCAATCCGACAACAAACTACTCAGGGACAAACTGGACGACCAGGAAGGTCACTCACGACGCAATAATGTCCGCATTCTAGGTGTACCGGAATCGGAAGACACTGGGGCCCTGGACTTATATGTGGAAGATTTGGTGAAAACTCGACTCCAGCCGAAAGGCCTGTCCAATTTCTTCTCGGTCGAGAGGGCCCACCGTGTTCCGGGAGGGAAACCCAGGACAGGAGGCACACCACGACCAATACTGGCGAGATTGTTCAATTTCCGGGATCGGGACGCCATTTTACAGGCCGCGAGAGTGGCGCCGGCCATTCAGATTCAGAACTCCAGAATTGCCTTCTTCCCGGACTATACGGCGGAGGTGTCTAGGAAGCGGAGAACGTTCCTGGAAGTCAAGAAAACCCTACGAGAGAAAGAACTGCCGTACTCGATGGTGTTCCCGGCCAAACTACGAGTGGTAGCGGATAAAAAAGTATGGTTTTTCGATTCTCCTGACACGGCCCGAGACTGGCTGGAGGGCTGGCACACCGTTGGACGACAGCGCAGGACGAATAGACCGGATCAAGACCGCAGAGGAGGCAGCAGAAATGGCTCGCAAGCGTCTGGTCGTATGGAGGGTGCAGAACGCTCGCCTTCCCATGGATTTGAAGGGGGAGGCGGAGATGAATGACTCCGGCTACAGACAGTGGACTGAACGAGATCGCCGACCACCGACCTAACTGAGTGTTTCATAGCTGCACGTTGACTCTGGCATGGCAACCCCGAGAGCCTACAGGGGGGGCGCCAACCCGGGGAGACGCTCTCCCCCCTACACGCAAGTACTCTGGTTTTGGGATGGGTAAAGCACTTTGCTCAGTTGGGGTGGCGGGCAGTTGGAGGTCCGTTAAGCAGGGGGGCAGGGAGGAGGGTTTGTTCTGAACTGTTTATGTTGGGAATGCACACAAAGGGTCAAGGACAATGTTTCAGTACTTATGGGAATCAGGACACATTGCTGAGTACGGACAGTGACACTATGCCCCCATGATGCCTCTGAGCGCCTTGCTGGGCGGCGACGCAGCCGATAGACCGGTTACATCTCTGGGGCAATACAGTATGTACCTTATACTCCCCGATGGCTAACAATTCCGTACCGACAGGGGAAATGAATCCATCTGACACACAATGCCCACCTATGACCTTGATGTCCTGGAATGTGAGAGGTTTGGGGGACAAGGTTAAGCGGGGATTGGTATTGACTGCTATTAAACGTCTGCGGCCTACTGTGGCCCTGTTGCAGGAGACACACCTGGTGGGGGGAGCTACGAAGGCCTTGGATAGGCGTGGTTACAAAATGTGGGCCCACTCTGCTTTCACGTCCGGCTCCCGGGGGTCCGGCATTTTAATACAGAAGAACTCACGATTCATGCCCCTACCAATTAAAACTGATGACCAGGGCTGCTTCGCGGCCGTGCAGGGACAATGGGAGGGGAAACTCTTCAATTTAGTGTCAGTATATATCCCACCGGCTCTGCATGCAGTACACCTCCCAAGATTAGGGGACTTCCTGTTAACTCTCCCCAAGGGTGAGACCATTTTAGGGGGGGACTTCAACGCTGTCATAGACCCACAACTAGATAAGCGCCCCTCACCAAACCAAACAGGGGGGAAAACATATTTTCAACGATTTACCACGGCCATGGGCCTGACAGACATCTGGAGGCACTTACACCCGGGCATGAAACAATACACATTTCTCTCCGCGGTGCACGGCAGCCTGTCTCGCATCGATTATTTCCTGTCGCTGGGGGATGGCCTTTGTCATGTAGATACCCTGGTGATTCACCCTCGAGGCATCTCAGACCATTCACCACTCACACTAACGCTCTCCCTACAGACGAAGGCACGTAAGCGCATTTACCCCATGCACGCATCATATTTTAAAGTTCCACAGGTTCGCAAAGCACTCAAACACGCCACGAAACAATACTTCCTGGAAAACACGCATTCAGTGCGTTCCCCAGCAACGCTTTGGGAGGCCTATAAAACGGTTCTGCGGGGCCAAGCCATCAACACCATAACCGGGCATAAGAGACAGCAGTCGCAAGAACTGGCCGACTTAGAGGTTACTTTGCAGGAACGGACCGCGGCTCATGAGTCTCATCCTTCTCCCTCTGCCCTGCACGCACTTACTCTCCAACAACAGCTATACAATGATCACCTACGTTTGGTAGTTAAGGGTCACATAACCGACACGCAGAACAGGATTTATGAAGTGGGGGACAAAGCAGGGAAAATGCTGGCGTGGCTCGATAAACGTGAGGGTAGCTCCAGGGGGATCCAGCGTCTAAAAGATGAACAGGGGGTGCCACACACTGATCCGAGGCGTATAACAGAACTGCTTGCGACCCATTTTGAGCAAGTGTACACCCCGGCATGTACAATTACACCTGAGAGGGCTAGGGCGCTTTTAGCACTGATTGAGGTCCAGACCCTATCGCCTGAGGCGTCGAACGAGCTGGAGGCGGACATCACGGCCGATGAAATTCAACTGGCCATTAAGGCTCTGAACCCGGGCAAGGCATTGGGACCGAATGGGATACCCATAGAATGGTATCAGGTGATGCCGGACACCCTCAGCACACATTTGTTGGGGATGTTCAAGGATTGTTTGGAGAGGGGTTCCCTTCCATTAGACCAACGTGTGGCTACTATCGTAACGATCCCCAAGCCGGGTAAACCACCGGAGGATTGTTCCTCATATCGACCCATTTCCTTATTGAACGCGGAAGTGAAAATCTTGGCCAAACTGCTGGCACAAAGGATCCTGCCCCATCTGTCCTCGATTATACACCTGGATCAGTCCAGATTTATGCCGCACAAGAACACAGCGCTGAATTTGCGGCGACTGCACGGGATCTTGGCCAGAGCTGACACCATCCACACACCGGCAGTCATCCTAGCACTTGACGCCAAAATGGCATTTGACCTGGTGGAGTGGGAGTACCTGTTCAAAACGGTGATGCGTATGGGGTTTGGGCCTTGCTTTCTAGCGTGGGTCAAACTGCTGTACACAGCACCAGTGGCTCACGTAGTGGCTAATGGCCACATTTCACGCACTTTCCCACTGGGAAGGGGCACGCGACAGGGATGCCCTCTTTCACCCCTGCTGTTTGCCATCTCGCTGGAGCCCCTTGCGACTCTCATACGAGCCTCTCCACTCCTCAAAGGTATACCAGGGACCGGGGGCTGGGAAGACCGTCTGTCCCTATATGCAGACGACATGCTGCTATATCTAACAGACCCCGAGGAGAGTATCCCGGCCTTATTACGCATTTGCGACACATACGGCAGGATCTCCGGCTACACACTAAACTGGTCCAAGTCGGAGTTATATGTCTTGCAAGGCCCGGCTCCGGATCTCGACAGTGATTGCCCGCTGCGTCTGGCGGGATCATCCTTTAAATACCTAGGCATACATGTCACTAAGGACCCGACAGAATTCATAGATAAGAATATGAAGCCGCCCTTGGAAAGGCTCAAACGGGATGTTGAGTTCTGGTCCGGCCTGCCGTTGACGCTCCTAGGCAGGGCGGCGCTTTACAAGATGATGGCGTTACCACGCTTCTTGTACGTCCTTGATAATTCACCTTATCCTGTGCCTCCCAAGTTTTTCCAGATGGTAGCAGCATTGGTCTCCAATCTCCTACGGGGCAACCTCCCGGCGCGAGTGGCACAATCCAAGTTACACAGAGACTGGTATAGTGGGGGCATTGCGCTGCCGAATCTAAAACTGTACTATTGGGCTGCACACCTCAAACCCATTAATCAATGGATCCATGCTCCGCATACCGAGCCAGCATTTCATTCGGACAGGGTGCAATTAGGCGCTGATAGTCTGTTGGGTCCACTGTATGATCACTGACGGATGCGGACTCTAGTCGGCCCCACCAAATTAACTGTGCAGATATGGCACGCAGCTACGGCAGCTCTGGGCTGGAAAGGGAGGATCACTAGGATGACACCGCTGTGGGACTCTCGCGCACTGGGCAACCTGAGAAACACCAAGGGGTTCGCACAATGGGACACAATAGGTATCTCCACGGTGGGCGACCTGTGGGAGAGGAATGAGGTGCTCCCTTTTGCCCGACTAAAAGAACTCTACGAACTCAATGACAGGGAGCTCTACAGATACATCCAAGTCCGACATGCACTGCTTGCAGTCATCCCAGCCGACACACCACTGCCGGAGTCTTCGCCATTAGAAGATCGCCTACTCACTGATTATATGCTAGAACGGGCGACATCCCTCACTTATCGCAAGTTACTCAATAACACCCCTGAGCCTACATCGCACTTGAAAGAGAAATGGGAAGGGGAGATTACGACATGGATGAACATGAGTGGAACGAGGCACTTGGGTCCCCTAAGGAAGTAGGCATCTCGGCTCGCATGCGACTGGTGCAATTTAAGATCCTGCACAAGGTTTACTATACAAGGACAATGCTACATCGTATACACAGGGCGCCCCATCCTTACTGTCTGCGTGGGTGCGGGGAGGAGGGCACGTTCTTCCACACCATATGGGACTGCCCCAAGATCCAGGAATACTGGAAACAGATACTCCGCACACTTTCACAAGCATTGGGCCACTCCATACTGCCTAACCCAAGAAGGTGCTTGCTAAATATATGGGACCCTACCGACTTGTCCCGCCACGAGCAACTGTGGGTCACGGCAGGACTAATGGTAGCGACACGGGACATAGCTCAGCGCTGGGGGGCAGCAGAACTCCCAAACAAGTCCCAATGGTGCTTAAACATGGATCGAGTAATGTTGACAGAGCGTGCAGTGTACTCCAACCGAGCCTGCCCGGGGAAATGGAACAAAATATGGCTGAAATGGAATGAATACAGGGGGGACATATGCAAACCCTTGCTGGAGGATGATCAAGATGACTCCGGCAATGAGGGCGAGGAGGGCTAAACCTAGGCGGGTTGGAGGGGAGGGGTGGAGGCCTGGGCTGCTGCAGGAGGCCTCTTCTTAGGGCCTAAACTGGTGTGTCCGAGGGGGTGGGGGCATGTGTAGTACGTAGTTACATGCATGTACTGTGCGAGGATGTCGGATTTCCACAATCCCGAGAGACACTTATGACTTGAAATGCACTGATTCGTACCTGACCGTAATGTCATTCCTAACTGTTTGTTGTTCTGAGTTTGTTATTTTTCAAAAAAATGAAAAAACTCCATCAAAACCTAATTTCCTGCATTGAACAGTTGCTCAACTGGCACTTTTATTTTTCAGCACGCTCCGTCTCGTATTTACTGTAACTGTAGCTTTAATATCATTTTTGCTGAATATCATTGTGAACAACGATCCTCTGATAGCGGCCGGCCCACAGGGTTGTAGGCATTCCGCTGTGTACTATACAAAGTGCAATAAAGGTTTTGGAAAAAAAAAAAAATCACATTTTAAACTTTAGTGTGTCTCTATTTACTCACGTTGGAATTGGTATGAGAATAACAAACGAAAGAGTGTTCTTGATTCCCACCATTCCTGAGAGTAATCTAAGTCGCATGTTCTGGGTTGTCTAATCATTGGTAGCTTCGCTATAGGATGGAGAGCTAATGTGCCAGTGATGCTAGTCGGTTAAGGGTTCTAGGTACTGAGGTGAGTTTTTTGGTACAGCACAATTCACTGAGGTCCTGGGTCTCTGTGCACAGTTCTGTGTATGAGCAGAATCCCTGCAACATTATTAGGGAGGGTAATTTTAAAGTGGTTACTGTTGTGGTCTGATGCTAACAATATTTTTTGAGAGGCTCCTGGTTTCAGGCCCAACAGGTCGACATCCGATCAATGCTTGAATGTATACTTAATTTGAAAAAATTACACAGTTGCCTATTTGGAATTCTTCCCCTTAACATTCAGGGATCTTAAGTCCGCTTTTAATTGGGTTACCGTGTGTAGGTGTGGAGTTTGCTCTAGGGGTTTGAGGTGGCTCCGAATATTGTGTCCCTTTCATCTTACCTGCGGTCTGGTTCCTAGGCATCAGCCCAGTTTTCTTAAGGAAATCATTATACCTGGCCCTTTCCTACAAGTAATGGAATTTGTCAAGGATGAATTCCGGCACCCTTTTTGTTCACCTTCTACGTCAGTGGTGTGGAGTAAGCAGTTCTCTTTGTCCAGGCAGATTGTCCCAGGGTCGGTATGGGACCTCTTTCAGTATTGTTATATGCTGACGATGTGATCCTAATGGCTCGAGCTGCCATTGGACTTCAGTTACAATTGGATGTGTGTTGCCTTTATGGAACGTTTAGTCCTGCTAGTAATTGTTTCTAAATCAAAAATTCTGGTAATTGGTCCCTTGTCAACCAGTTTCAAGACATTTTAAGTGGCTACCCACACCTTGACAAAAGTCTCGGTTTTTCCTTATTTAGGGGTGTTATTTGATGTGAAGAAAAATTGGAAGCCTTTAATTGATGATAGAAGAGATGAGCTTATCAATTCCACAGGAGCAGTGGCCATCTTTGCACGTAGGCTGGACTCTTGGGCTCCCTTCATTCTACTTAGGATCTATCAGTCCAAATGTGTGTTGCAGGTCCTAGGCTGCTGAAAATCTTTATCTAAGGTGGTTGGTGAGTGTTCTGCATAGCATCCCGGATTTTTCTGTCCAGAAAGAGCTTGGAATCAGCTTTATTGCTGACTTAGTCACCCCCAGGCCTTTGATTGGCTGGATAAAGGTCTGGACCAGGGAAAGTCTTAAGTTGAATAGACAGTTTCTTTTGGACTGTCTGTCTCTTGACTATGCCTACAAAATCCCTTTCATTGCCTAAGTGAAGGCAGCTTTTGCTGCCTTAGGGCAGGGAGATTTATGTTTGGATCCCACACTTCTAGGTGCCTTCAGAATTAAAAAGGGTGAAGGACTTGTTTTATGATCGTGCAAAGTTAGACAGAGAAAAATCCGATTTGATGTAAACCTTAGTGAGGGGGTTGTCTTTTTTATATAGCTGTTTTTATATTAATGATGTAGTAAAATGTATTTTTATTTTTGTATAGTAGTTTTTATATTAATGATGATATATAATGGTTTGTATAGAATTGTATTTTTTTGAGTATGTTTTACTTGGTGATGTAAATGATCATAAACTGATCGAATACATTACTTACTTACTTACTCACATATATTTCTGAAAACAGTACAGGGCCTCGAGCCCTCCCTTGTTCAGGTAAAAAACAAGAGGCCTTGGCTAGGTTCAGATTTAATTTTCTACAGCATCTCTTGGCATTACCGAGTGGTGGGCTCACCACTTCCATGTTGCCCTGCGGCTGCGACAATAGATCTCCACAAGATAGTTAATATTTTGTTATGTCCTACATATAGTTTATTGTGCCAAGAAAGCAGTATGTGTTCCCCTGCTAAAGACCTTGAACTTTATCCAAGTACGTTCAGCCCTCGTGTACTTGCAGTTGCTTCCAAATAACCCTGTTTGATATGCTGTTGCCTGTTTTTCAGGAGCAGCACAGAGGTCTAAGCTTTCTAGACCTGAATGAATGTATTAATGCTAATGGGAGTTTTTTATTTTTGTTTTATTTATGTCAGTAAATTAATTGTATCTTTCTTTATCTCATGCACGTTTTACATTTGCACTGTAGTACTTGCTGTGTTATCTAGTTCTTTTATGATTGTTTTTATAAACTAAATAAAGATTTAATGATGATGATTCATTGTCACAAATCCCTGGAAATTGCACTGCATTTTTGAGAACCACCACACAATCTTAACCGCTGGAACATTATTATCAGCAATCCAAATGTCTCTGAATAAAGAAAAACGTTAACATGTATATCAAAAACACAGAATAACCTCACCTTATGTACCTTTAGTGCACAATTTCTCAATGGTATTATTGCATTTCACAAGTCCTTAAGGCCACAGGTAAATATATATGGCCTAGCCAAACTTAAAATGATGGAGCCTAAATTATCCTACTACAGAAGCACAACTGGATGGAATATTCAGAACAAATGTAAGAAAGCAGATGCCACACTAAAAGTCAGAACGTGCAGCAGGCGGGAAAAGCTTCTGAAAACCAAGAGGCCAATGTTACATCAAACTTGAGAGAAGATTGACTCTCAAGTAAAAAGCCATTGCATGATGACAATGCTGCTCAGAATGAAACACCTAAAGCATATTCTTAACAGAACCATAAAGATCATGTCACCTATGAGGAACATAAATCCTCCATCACTGTGTGAAAGCAGATAAGACCATCAGTAGTACATAGCATAGTCCTGGAGCAGTGTAATTGGGACCCCATCCTATCACGTCCTGACTATGCCATATATACATACACGTAGTACTACATTTTTGTGCACTTTAATATCATTAATGAAAAATAGTGCTCTAGACCAACAAACAGAAGCCGCATTTTCTGCATAATGCAGACATTTACATGAGTGTGCATATTAATGTTTTTCTTATAATAATACCAAATTGCAGTTTACAGATATTTCTGCATTTGTGTAGTTTGAGTGATTTTGTTAACTCTATATATACTCAAATATTCATTTGAAACATTTATTTTATCATTTTATATGTATCATAACCATGCATTTAAATGTGTATTAAAGTGTAACTTGACCAAAGCCCTGAAGCAATGGGACTCTAATGTTTAACCTTCAAAGTGAAAGTTTGCTCAGTTGCAACGTTTTCTTTTCTTGCAGGCACATTTGTATGATCTCATAGTTAGTGAAAGGTACATTGTGTATGAGAGATAGTGAGGCTCAAGGGAAAAACGTTTGGCAAGGAAGAGAGGAGAAGAAAATGAACAAAGGAAGGACTCCGATTCATGGAGACAGGAGGAATCCAAGGACGTCCTGATGTTCACACTAAGAAATGGGAATATCGAATGAGGCAGCCAAGTTCTGGTGAAAGAAGGTGGAAAAGCACTGGGATATTTGATCTGAGATTCTTGAATGTTCTGTGAAGTTATAATTAGTGTTAATCCTCTAGCTTTGCAGATTCCCTTAAGACTCAGTGGGGTACAAACTTATTTGCTATATTTCTGTTGTGTGGCTTTATGCAATGCAATACTCCTGATGTTGGAATACTTCTATGGAGGTCTCTACAATGCTGACATGTTTCTGCTGTATGGAACCTAATTTGGGTTTTACCCAGCTAATGCTACTTAGTTTAGGCTTAGTGTAAGTAAATTAGATCTACTAATGTATCGACAAGAGGACTGGAAATCATTTACTGAGATTTTGTTTCTTATTTTCTAAATAGTAATTATTGAATTCCTTGTATGCGTCATGTTATTAAGACTACTTTTTGGCAGACCATTTGTTTTGCCAGTAGTGATTCTGTATTTTGACAATATGTTCTTGATACTTGTATACATCAGTTTGGCTTTGAATTTATAATAAACCTACATTTAAATTAAGGAATCGCATTTCAGGTCCTCACTGTGTAGCCAAATGGACTATTCTGTATATTGAATTTTTGGATGATGTTAGCCCCTCTTTATTTCCCAAACGTCTAAAAAGGTCTATGGCAGGGGAATTTTATATATGGCTCTGTGGTCTCTGGCAGATGGTAGCTAAACAAGGATATTTACATACTGGAATTGGGGAGTTAGAATTCTTTGTTAGAGTAGTTCAGATCCAATCCCGGCCCTAGAGCTCATGCTCTGGTTTGGAGGATTGGCAGAGTTCCAGCAGTTTGAGAAAGATTTGTACTAGCAGAGGTGTGAATATTAATAGGGTTGCACATTATAATGGTTTGTGCTTAGCTTTCGGTGTTCACGGCGATTGTGTGATGTTTGGCAGACCTGTTTTGAATGTCGTGTGAATGTGGCATATAACGTGGAGAATTTGAAGTTGTTTGGGTCCGATGTGGCGTAAGATTCTGGTATGATATTAAAAAGTGTAGAAGACACTGTATTGTAATTGTCTGCAATAGGTTTGTGGGGGCTGTTGTGAGACGTCGTTGACAGCACAATTTAGATAGGGACACTCTTTTTTGTGTGTGAAAATGAGGTATAATTGGTGTAGTGGACCCTCTGGGCATGGGAAAGCTGTACTAATTGGGGTGAATACCCGCAGGGTGAAGTCTCATTTAAGTGTGTCTGAGTAGGTTGCATAATAATATTCAGACCATTTCTTGTATGGTTGAATTCTGTTGATTTCTTTAGTAGAGCAGACAAAGTTATTTGGTGCAATTGCTTTGTATTTGTTTGCATGAGTATTGCTGAGGAGAGTGCTTTCGTGAAAATTATAAAGAAGGGTGGACTTCTCAAAGGAGTGAGATTAACTTCACAGTGTGCCAAGCAGGGGTTGGTCGGTTGGGGCAAAGCCGCACTGGTATTGGTTATCTACATCATCAAGTGTCGCGCTGGAATTAGTCCCTGAGCCTGAATGAGAATTGTGGGTAAACTAATATTTCCTGGTCTGAAACGAAATTTTATTTGTGATTATTGACATTTTGCTGGAAAATTTTATGTTTTAAAGTCATACGAGATTTGTTGTGGGGAAATGTGACAATACCTGTTAGAGTGGGAGAAGACTAACAAAACACGAAGGCTACACTTCTCATTACATACCAGGGCATTTAATCATAACAATACTGGTACTTATTAGAATTGTAAATGCATACTTGATGCAAGGATAAGCACAATCACAGGATGAAACTGTTAAAGAATGTAAATAGCAAAAGTGACACAAAGTAGTCATACATTGGTTGGGACAAAAATATATAATAAACTGTCTTTTCCATAAATGCAAATGCATAACGTACACAGTACCCAACATGAAATGGAACCAAAAATAAACCATGAAGGGCAATACAATTATACAAACAATAACAAGCTTCCAAATACTAACAAACGACCAAACGGATAATTTATCAATTGCAAGTGAGCACTTTAAGGAATCAAATGGGTTGGATAATTGGTTTGTTTGAGAATGTCAATGGCCTTTCACACTCCTTTGAAATATGGTGTCTCATCAGGGCCAAAGGTTATAGGGGACTCCTGATGGAATCATAGAGGAAACATAACAAGAGTGCACACCACAACAGTGTTTAGTAAGGGGAAGGGTACTCACATGGGGAACCCTGAGTGGGAACACATAGGAGATGGAGACACGTGTTTAATGTTTGGATAATAAGTGCTGTGTACTGAGATTGGAGTAAAGCTGATTGCACCGATGTACTGTGAAAGGGCTGCGAAACCTGGGATGATCTGGTTGGGTAGTCAAAGGCGGGCTCCAACAATCCTGTCTCACTGCTGCTTCAAAGTCAGATAAAGACAGAAGGAATCACTGGCATTTCCACGCTATGGTACATTTAATGTGAGAATCACTGAACATTTGACAAGGAGATAATATGAGATGAAACCACTGCCTAGACCTACACAGTTTGAAGTGATCAATGCTTTGGAATGTGCAGCTCATGCCTAAGAGAAGGAAAGGTATCAGGGAAGTGATAGAAACGCAGTATGTACCTACAAAGATGCAAGGTGGGGTGCAGAACAGAGGAAGTTTAGAAATTATATGATAGACGGAGCCAAATGATACCCTGCATTAACAAGTGATGAATTTGAGAAAGGGAAGAAGAGGAAAAGGAAATGGAAAGGATACGAACCAAAGGAACCAGATGAAAGAAGCAAAAACAGTACTGGTGATTTTAGCGACAGTCTTCAAAATTTGATGTTGTCGGAGAGCCCACTTCCATATAATGAGACCCAATTACTAGGAGCTTGATGCATTGATGCAACTGGAAATTCTGGAGTGGCTACAGCACCGGTAAATATGAGAAGTGATAAGGAGCTAGAGTGTATGAGAATGCTATGAATGTTATTGCAAATTCGGAAATTGATTCAAAACAATGGGATTTGAAGTGCATAAATCAGTGGGAAGGTCATTGAACACAAAGAAAAGGTCCAAAGAGATCCATGAAAGAACCACCTCTTTCAGTAGAAGGGGCAATGGGTACTGCAAGTTTCCCATTGTCGGAAGTGCCCAGCTGAGATTATGTCCAGTTACCTTGGAGTAGGAGTGATCTTGCATCATTCGCAAATGATTTCCCAAAATTGAGAAAGAATCCTGTAGAATGGGATAAACTAGTTGAGCGGTTTGTGTAAATCTTTAATGTTTTGTGGATTGATCTGAATATCTTGTTCAGTATTGTAGTTCCAAGTGATTTGTGGACAGAATGTAACATAGACACAGAATGGCCAAAGAAAGAGCCGGTAAGAGATACATTTACTAACGGTCCATCACCCAAAGTTATAAGAAATTATAATCAGGTGATGACATGGTTAAAATCTACAGTATCGCCCGAAGATATTGACTGGGTTAAGTTTAACAGGATGACCCAAGATCCCAAAGAGTTGATTCAGGCATATTATGAGAGATTGCTGCAGGCATTTAAGCAGTACAGAGAGATGGAGAAGATAGAGCTTAAGGACATGGGACATTTTGTGTCTAGGTTGGTGAAAGGATTGAGGCCTGAAGTTAGCATGATGATTCAGCAGCATTTAATTTGTTGGCAGAATAAGTCGGTTTATGAGATTTTGAGATATGCAAAGTACTGTAATGATGAACTAGAAATGAAGGAGAAGAAATTGAAGGAGAAATTGATGGTGGCACAAATGAAGGCCACTCCGAGAGGAAGTCAGGGTCAACATTTCATAGGGAATGTTCCTCCTATGGAAGGAGTGCATCAGCAGGGAGCTCCCTTGATGTACGGTAGAGGTGGATTCCAGTCACAAGATAGAGGTTGTGATGTCCCAATTGACCTGAGTACTGTGATTGATGTAGCTTATTTAAAAAATCCAACCCCTCTCATTATTGTATTCAGCTGGGGCATTGGTAGTAAGAATGGTGTCTTAATCCTGCTAACCAAGGTCAAAATTCAGGGTTTGCACAGACACATAATAATAATCCCTTACACTCACAAAATGTGCTGAGACCAAGGTCTCAAAATTTCAATGTGCCCCAAGCACCAGTGATGAAATTTCCATAACCCCAATGCTACGACAAGCTGCCAATGGCCCTAGATTCACTTTCCAAACTCATGATAAAGATGTTGCCTTTTAATTGGCCTATCAAACCCAAGTTGGGCTAATCCCTAAAATGACAAGTGAAGACTTACCCCTGGACCTCAGAGATACCGTGAGGTTGGAAGTTTGGGAATATTCAGGGAAGGATATTGGGCTCATCAAAGAAGTTGAGCCTGTCCGTTTACAGATAAAGCCTAATGTTGAGTGCTCTAGATCCTCGCAAAATAATCTGACCTCTAAAATGATTGCTCGGATTATTATGGGTAATCCATATAATTCACTCATTAGGTCCTTACAGATGCCTAGCACTGAGTGCTGCATGGTTCAGTATCTCAAAAGATAAACAATAGTGTAGTTCCTTGTTGTCCCATGGTACCGAATTCTGAAGTGCCTTTCTGACCAGAAGGGGGATGGGAGCACATTGCCTCACATCCCAGCAGAGTTTGCCCCTTTGCATTATGGTGAATGCAGTTCAAAATTAGTATTTACTTGAATATTGGTAGTAGTATTTCACCAAAGTTAGTGCAGGTAGTACTGTTCATCTCTAGACATGTTGTAGTGCAGTTCCTATATTCCCAATAGGCTCTGCGCATTGGCATAATATATCCTGTAGTTTAGACGTACAACTCAGGTCAACTAGGTCTCTACCGAATATAATAAACTTAATTGTGAGTGCCAGCTAGCTCAGAGGTCACTAGAAACTTTCTTGAATTCACAAGAAGGGATTAGTTTCTGACAACGCATAAACATGACAACTTTGTTTCCCAAGAATAAGAAATCAATCTCTAGAGTCACGGAAACAATAGATAACTATTTTACTCAGTCAATCGTGCATGCTTCGTTTCACCAGAGCTGCTGGGAAAATAGAGAGACAGGCATTTTCAATGAAAGGTATTTATTGAACAGTCTTCTTTCTCAAGCATAAGAAATGTACTGCTTATAAAGTACAGGGATATAATATGAAAAGTATTATAAAGTAGTACTGTAAGAGCATGATTTGGTTTCTAAGCCATAAGTTGCCTAAAATTTATAAAATACATACAGTACTAAAATAATGACTAAAAGTACTCAACTGGTGCTTCTAAAATACGCCTACCCTGGTGTACCTAACCTAAGTCTAGTACAAGGGAAGAAGTAAGTGAGGAGCAGCTTAAGTTTAGTATTTCTCTGCCAAGGATCTATCCAAGAATTCTCTAAGGGTCTACTATGCTCCGTACCTTGGTTTTAGAATGAAGGTAGTCTTGTATCTCTCTCTCAGGACTCGATTTCCCAGCAACCCTCACGGGTAGCCTGGAAACACTGGAGCTGGATTTCTCGGCAAGAGAAAAGACAGCGTCTCTCAGTGCGTCAGCTGGAGGGTGGGCTTCCTTCGGCACTTGCTGCTGCAGGGCGTTGAGCAAGTAGTTAGTCGATCTGCTCCAAACCACTGTGTCCTTGTCTGGGCAAATGTAGGCATATTTATACTTTGAAGGTGCCGTGTTTGACGTATGATTGGACTTAATGACGTCACTCAAAGGCCCAGTTCTGTGAAAACTCCATGATTTCCTAGATAAATTAGTATACAGGCGAGGGGAAGTCCCTAGCTGCTGAAGGCGGATTTTTCTAAGAAATCGTTGTTAATTCTTGGAACTTAGTGGAAATACCCATGCCGTATTTGGGCTGAATAGGCTCAGTCTAAATATGGTAATGATTTCTATGCCTATATAAGGATCTAGTAATTTATACCCATATAAGGGCATGAATCGGGAAAATTACACTAGGGTCCTAGATTCATTTACAACACCCACTCCACGATATTAGGTTCAATAAACTTGATGTATAAGCACTGAACATATCTAAGGCATGTGTTTACAATCCCACCCCAAAATACATGAAATGCACTTGAAATGGTTGTACACGAAATAAATGAACATTTCTACAGTACGAATTTAAGGAAAGGATGTCATTCTAAGCATAAAGTATGATATCGGAAATGCAACTGAATGAATCATGTAATTACATTCATGAAAATGGCTTTTAAATACAGAAAAAAGGGCGAGACAATTTAATAACATAACATAGCATATCAATATTTATAGTATCAAGGAAAAGGCCAAATATTTCCTCTCTGAAGTGTTCAAAAAGAATTTCTTGTTCTCTAAGAATAGTTCTACTTTAATCAGGTTACTCTGTGCCAAAAGTTCAATGTTTTGGAGAAAAAAAAAATTCAATCGTTTGAGAAAAATAGAGTTCCAAAGTTAGAAGTCTTTGTTTTGAAAACGTGAAGGCCGAATTTCAGAGTTCAGGAAACTCTGTATGCATGAATCAAGAGTTATTCTCGGTGTCAGGAGAAAACATCAGATCGTCTAGGCTGGCAAAGAAATTGTCTACCACAGTAGGTGAAAGTGGAACTATTTCATCAAGTAGATCAAATGTTCACAGATGAGAAGTATTGCCGTCAGCGCCAGGTGCCGTGTTAGCAATGTTCATATCAGATGGTACCTGTGTGCCTGTTGATCCTCATATCTCACCCTCAGTTAGACTTACTGGTGAGACCACAATGAATGCCGTCATCAGGATTGGTAGCCGTTGGGAACAACATGATGCATGAGTCGTTACTGGACCTAGCAAGGCGTCGACATCCGATGGCAGTACTGATGGAAGTGTAAGACAAATGTCCAAAACGCATTCCTCTCCACAAAGCAGGCATCGTAGAACAGGTAGGATGCAATCTTGCCAGATTGGTCTAAATGATAGAAACCAAGTTAATTTCAGATCTCTTACACAAGCAAAGCCAAGAATGTGTGTATTTCTCTCACAATACCTCATGGCAAGGAGGCATTGTTCCATGGTATTCTGGGTATCGTTGGTGACCCGGGCTTGCCATATCGGAGTAGAAGGAATAAAAATAGAATTCCTGCTATGAGTCCCAAAATGAGAGGCAGACCGCCGAACACAGAGGGCACGAAATTTGGAAAAATGCTGAGGATAGCTTCAAATGGTGTTAACAGTCCCGAAAAAATCGTCTTAAATACATGTGCGATGCCACTGGTATCAGAAATATTTAAGATTTGAAGATTTGACTTAACATTTCTGAGAAATGTACTGGGCAGTATGTTGATAATAATGCATGTATCTCTGCAGAAGTCCTTGCAACTTGCAGATCATACGTTTCTTTAGACGAGGCCAGTGACACAGTTTTTTGCAAAAGAATGACTTTCATTCTGCTTAAAGTATCAATTCGTATAGAAGAGATATTCAGTGAAGGCCATAACTCCGTCTCCCTGTTTGTCTTGCTCTTTGGATACAATACTTGCATACAACAAGTGAACCTGGATGACACATTAACAAGATAAGCTTTTCCTGGCAACATGCCACAACAGCTGTGGTAATTGAGCATAATGTAGCTGCCATTGGAAAGCTGCCTGAAAATTGGTTATATCACTATGGAGGGTATACCGTGCAGGTGGCAAGAGAGGTTATTTGCAGATCCTTCGCAGGCTCCGTGTAAATGAATACCTTGGCACAAAAGTGTACCACTTAGTGAGTTCTTACAATTTTTACCACTAAGGAACACCTCTTTTCCCCCACTCCAACATTTGTGTGTGTATGGTAAAGTCCAGGTCGACTTAATGTATTCTTTACGCAACCTTTCATACATTCCCGCTGGTAAATGCTGTAGACAATACTAAAATTGGAAAATCGTCACTGGTATCGTAATGGTGCCATGTGTTATCCATTCAATGACAGGCTTCTCAGAAATTGTCAATGGTAATCTTTCCAGCTTTACAATGCTCAGCACCGTATAGTCTGCTCCTCTTTGTGCCAAAGAGATTTGTTTATCTGTAAGGTTAAATACAGCAAACAATGACGTTGTGTTGATTAGACGTCATGGCACGTAGCCTGAATGAAGATTTTGTAATGTCCAGCCTGCATTATAGAACATAATTGAGATTGGCCATGTTGTAACATTAGGAAATCCTGCTCTAAAATGTAAATTGCAGAGGATACAATGCTGTCCAATGAATATATTCTGGAAGACAGAGTGGTTAACCCATTGTCCACTACAGAGAGAGCTTTCTCTAAATTAATGCAATCAATTTCTCGTATTCTTTCTGCGGTTTCCATTTGCGTTATTTCCCAAGCTTCGTTGTACGCAGCGTACATTCCGGCGTATATGAAACATTTTTGACGTGGTTTGTGAGGCCCCATTAAGAAATTTCGCAAATCATTGCCTTCTTTAAGTAAAGATAAGTGTTGTTTGATTTCTGGAAGTGTGGATGTCTGCAGCCACTCAAGGCATAGTTTTCCTACACTGTATGTTGTTACTATCCCTGGATGTTGTCTCTGGGAATATCTTTGGTCTGGCCTGTTCATTTTGAACCCCTGTGTTTTGTTCAGGAATCTATTTTGACAGTTATTAGTGTCTGTGGGCCAGATTAACCATTTTTTCCAATCAGGATTAGTTCTGTTGTGTTTTAAAATATATGGTACGTCTACCTCCTTTTCTGTAGTATCATTACTCCCAGATGTGGGTTTAGTATAGTCGGTTTATTTAAATCTTTTATCGTAGACATGCCAAGACAAGAAGTTTGTTGAACAGTGTCATTTAAAAATATTATTTGTTCTGGTATAATGCAGGCTCTGAACAGGGCTTCTAAACCTTGCACCTGCCAGTCTTTCTTGACCCCAGACAGTTTTTATCTCAATGTTGTCTTTCCAAAAGTAAAAACCTAGTGTAGACAGCTGAGCATAAAAGTTTGGAGAATAAATGTATTTAGTATTGGTCAACATTGTTTTCATTCCTGTCTTATTTACATTCTTGAAATAAAACGTTTCTGGATTTATCACATTAAAACCTGAGAATTATGGAAACTTTTCATGAAATTATTTTGAGCTGCCCTTTGGCGACGTTGGACAATGTGCCCATTGATTATATGTAAAAACATTCCTAGGGATTGCAGATTTATGCAAATAATGGTGTCCATAATGATTAAAACAATACATTTGTTCATAATCTGATGAATCTTCTAAGTATTAATGTTCTGTATATTTTGCTGACAATTCTCAGTCTATCATCATGTTATGAATAGTCTCAAAGTCCCACTCATCAGAAAATGTGCTGGGTGATACAAAGTCACTCAAAGAAACCTTGAACTGGTGTGGAATCTTCAGCAGCTCCACCCGGCCATAGATGTCATAATCAGTTGTATCCCATGCTATACCACCAGGTATAGGAACGGCTGTGATGTTCACTGATGAGAGGTCTCTTCATTCACAATGAGATGATTTGTGAGGTTTCAGGACCAAGTTGATTTTCTTACTTGCTGTGTTCATTGTACTGTATTTTCCATCTATCATTTTTCCCAAGCTTAAAACCAGAATGAGCCAGAGCAGGAGGAAAAGTACACCTAACATGTGTGAGAAGTGTGGCTCAGGGGTTAGAGGCGGCAGACCTGGAGCTTGAGTTCGGCCCTGGACCAGGGTTCAATTCCCCGCCTCGGCGGGTCTTGGACTCAATAATTCCACGGACTCGATAATTCTCGCTCCGGTGCCTTCTCGACTCACGGGTTCACACTTTGCGACTCTGGGCAATAGCTTGCTTAATCTCCACATCGGCCCCTCGCGGTGGGATGCCTGGCTTTCACCTTGTGGATACCCTGCCAGGGTTATCTCACAGGGGAATACCAGGACGGGTTCCCTAAGCAAGCGCGGAGATGCCCCAGGGTAAGTCATGCGCTATATAAGCTTCATACACATACACATTTAACACAATCCAAAATTCAATCCATGGTTAAACCAGATATGTTTTTTCAAGTTGATGAAAGAGTTCTGTTATTTTTTCTTTGAAAGTTTTATTTGCTGGCTTATCTTCAGGTTCACTGGGATCCTCAGAAAATGTATCAAAGTTGATAAAATAGCCAGAGTCAGTTCTGTCAATTGTTGGAATTGCATCAGGAATGCTATTAATCTGTGGAGCTGCTTCTTCCTTTGTCATATTTGTATAGTCAGAGGGTATATCATTGTAGTCAGGTGTTTCTTGACAAACTGTTATTTGGGTCTCAAGAGGCCCAAGTTCCATGGCTTTGTTACATAGTCCTTCCTGTCTTACTGCAGGTTTATCAAAGGTGATAAGTCTTTCAGTTTGAACCTCTCGTATTGTAGCAAGATTTGGTCTCCTGCTACATCTTGGGAGTCCACTGGGCCTACTACTTATTATTGGCCACATGATGTGGTTTGACATGGTCAATGCAAACAACTCTGTTCTCCCTTTTACCAGCAAGGGGCGGTAGTACTACTGATCTTGTTCCTTGGATTGCCAAAACAGGTACTGCTTTTCTGTAAGAAGGCCCAAATTCCTTCTTTACTGCGATCTTTTCCCTGACTAGATCCCCAATCTTTGGAATCCAGACAGGCCTTGCTGGGACAGGTGGTATTTCTTCAGTGGTAGTTGGCTTCTGTATCGTGTTACTCAGACTTCTTCTTTCATTTAAGTCCTGTAAAACAGCCAAACGGTCTTTGACATCAAAGGGTTTTTGTTCCACCTCTAAAGTTTGACAATCGAGGTCTTCGATTAACATTCTAGTACAAAACATTAATTCGTACGGAGTGACTCCACCCAGAGAATTTCTTGGCAGATTGTTAAGACTACGTTGGACACTTATTAGATGTTTGACCCACCCATCACCCAAACCTAATACCTTAGCTGTTATGGATTGCTTTATGTCAAGTTTTTTTCTTTCCACTACTGCAATACCCTCAGGATGGAAGGGACTAGAATACTGCAATGCAACGTCCAAGCTAGCCATGGTCTCTTTGTAAGCTCGAGAGTTAAACGCAGGACCCTGGTCAGAATGTAGCGTGCCGAGTGCGTATGTGCCGTTAAAGACTCGCAAATCCTTATAACAGCTCTGGTGTCAGCCGAGCGCTGGGGCCACATCCAAACAAATCTTGTCCTAGTAGTTGTGGGACCGCATCTGTCTATGGTGATGTCTGCATGTAGATAGTCTAATGCAGTCTAACAAAGGCATCTGAACTGGGCTGGCTACACTGTAGTCAGGTATCCGGTGGTCCTCAAAGCTGTGATATAACAGGTATCACAGTTGATTCCAAATTCGTAAGCTTGGATGCGCATTCCTGGCCACCAGTGCATCTCTTCTAATTCTATTAGAGATTTCAAGATCCTTTGATGTGTCAGACCCTCTCCCATATGTGCTTCTTGAACCAAATAAGCTCTCCGCTTCCTGTTTGGAATTACTCTGTCCCCCACTCCAGGGATTCGAGCAAAAGGAACGGAGTTTGCATCTAGTATGTATGTATACGTGAGTGGATAGTTTAGAAGTAATGCTGCATGATTACCTTCCATTGAGGCTTTTACTGCTAGTAACGTTTCACTATCTATTACTCTTTTTGAGCGAGTGACTGTAGCTATGGAAGCCGTTCGCACAGCTGCTTTCGCGACTTCATCAGCCAATGAATTCCGTGCAAATTGAACGCCATCACGCTGATGACTCAGTGTGTAGTTCTTTCTGTAAAAGAACTATTTGTTCCCAAAGCATTTTATGCTTGATTGTGCCACCTTTTGAATTTTTGAACCCGTTTTTAACCCAGCTCTGCAAGTGTTCATTGTAAGATTCATCGCAGAAAAACGAATCGCACACTACTAGTGTGGGAAATTCGTGATCGGTATTTTCAAGCACCATCTTGAAAGCCTGTAGTTCGGCTCGCTGAGCTGTACAGTCTGCGAGTGATTGAGTTTTTGTGACAATAGGTCTAAATTTACCTTCCCGCCAGCGACCTTTAACAATCGTGCACGCAGCACTATAGGCTTTGTTTACCCCCAATTGCAGCCTGTGCTGATCCGTCTGAATATATTATACATCCGTAATGTTCTAGAGGCAGACTCTAGGTCGGCAGAGAACATTTGTGTTCGTATTGTAAAAATTCTTCTGTCTCCAAATAGGGGTCAAAGGCCTCTAAGGCAAGTACAGGTGTAACGATCATTATCTTCTTTCCCTGTGCTAGGGCTCTCTTCTTTGCTACTGCAGTTTGAACCTCTGTCAGAATTTTTTCTGTGTGATTTGTAAGCAATTGGTACCTTTTCACCTTCATTAAAGGTCAGTATGTGAATCCGCATCTCCCTGGGGTGATTTGGATCACAAGATTGCGCACATTGTCGCGTGTTTCTAACTGTGTTTTTGCTAACATGTCTGTTTGCACTGAACGCAAAATTTCTGTGTGGGTTTGAGTCCAATTAGTTAGTTTGAAATCAGGTTTGATTAGTTCGTAGAGAGGTGTAATCCTGTCTGCGTAATTCAGAACATATGTTCTTCCGAAATTCAGGAAACCTAGAATTGACTGTAAGTTTTTCAGCGTCTTTGGAGGTTGCAGCAGCGCACATTTTTCTAGAAAGTTAGCTGCCAGGCTTTTGCCTTCACTTGATAACTCATAGCCTAGAAATAGGACGTTGAGGTGGGCAATTTGTGATTTCTTAAAATTGAATTTAAACCCTTTGGATGCGAACCCAAGTATGGTGTTCACTCTTTTCAAGTGCACGTCCAAATTATCGTCTGTAAGATAGATGTCATCAACATAAGATGATGCCTCATCATTGTACATTTGTAGTAACTCTGTTACTCTGGTTGAAAATAACCCTGGACTTTTCTTGAATCCCTGGGGGAGACAGCAAAATTGTCGCTGTGTCCCCATAATTGAGAAAGCGGTCAAATGCCTGCTTTCAGGTGCAATGTTTTGACAGAAAAACCCATTCAAAATATCTAATGTGGTTTTATATTTTTTCCGCACGATGTTATTCATCAATGCTGCACTATGTGCATTTTGTACTGCAAAGGTTTTGCAACAGGAGTGTAAATATCTGTAATCCAATTCTAGATGATATGAATTGTCTGGTTTGGAGACAGGAAACAAAGGATTGTTCATTGACGAGGTGCATGTTTCAATCACCCCTTGGTATTCAAGTTGATTTAAAATCTCCCTGACTTGTTTTTGAGCTTCTTGCTTAACTGGATACTGCCTTTGTGCAGTAGGTTGATTTTTTAACTGTATTTTATGGTGAGGAGAGTCCTCATCCCATCCTACATGATTTTTATATAATGCCTGAGCTACTGCCCATTTTCTGGCATATGTGTATTTTTTATGAATTGGAATGTGATTTGAGAAGGCTGGCATAATTATCTCTTCGCCATGTGGGCACTCCCTGACAAATTCAGGTGGTCAGTCTTGTTCAGCTAGAAGAATGTCATAGCCCTTAGAGAGCTTCTCCCAAAAGAGTGCTCTTATTTTTCTAGTTATGTCCTCCTCCATCCGGGGAGTTACTTCATATAACTTGTGGGGTACACTAACCCTGGTGTCGGCAGTTTCTACTTGATTGTATTCATTCAAGTCCACTGTCTCCAGATGATCCATCAGGATCTTGCGAACTATGGTGACTTCTGCTGCACTGTCTAGCATTGTCTGAGCCCACTCCCCGCTCTTGAGTTGTGTCCTCAAGATCCTCGGCATGTCTGATCTTTACGCTTGCTACCTTCTTTTTGGTGAATTGAGTATTTTTTTTTGGAACGTGCTGTTCTTCTTTGGACTTCACGTGTTCCTCTTTCTGTTCTGATTGTCCTCTTCTTTTGGATTTCTGCGAGGAAGTCTGAAAGGTACGAGAGGAACGTGTATCAGTATCTTGATATCTGTCAGGTTTTCTTAAAGTTTCCCTATTTCTAAGGTTATACCTTTTTTCAGAGGGTTCCCGTTGGGGAGACCTACCTCCCCGTTGGGGAGATCTTCCTCTGGATTGAGAACGTTTCTCTTTAGGAAGTGTCTGTTTAGTTTTTTCCCACTTCTTTTTAGGAGTAGTGAGATTAATTTTAATAAACACTTTTTCAGGATTTTCCAAACCACTGTGTCCTTGTCTGGGCAAATGTAGGCATATTTATACTTTGAAGGTGCTGAGTTTGACGTATGATTGGGCTTAATGACGTCACTCAAAGACCCAGCTCTGTGAAAACTCCATGATTTCCTAGATAAATTACTGGTTTCCCACCCAAACTATCTCTACCTAGTTCTCCATAAGATTTTTCAATAATTCTAGCAAGCTCATATGGTTGGTCTGTTATATCTGTTTCTTTTAACTTTTGGCAGATTGCCACTGATGCTGCTTCACCTTGAATGTTGGCTAATAGTATAGCTGAGACCTGTTTGAAATCTTTTAGTAATTTCATACCCAGATTTAAAGCCGGTTCTGGACCGTATTAATTTTGAATGTGCCTCAGAACGTCTGGTATTACCCCCATGGATGGTACACCATGTGTTTTTGTGTATATTGAAGCAAAGACTGTACCTCAAGTGTCACAGTCCTCCACATGTGGTGCTATCCTCATTGGTAAACAGATTGTTAGAATTCTGTGTTTCTCATGAGGTGTACTATCAGGGAATACTGCCTCTTTTTTGTGATTTTCTGAGCTAACCAGAACGGAATGTGTTCCCTTTTTGCGGGCAATCCACCAATGACTGATTATAGAGTCTGTGGTGTAATTTTGTTAGTATTCCCCTGGTGAGGGGTGTGCTGTGGAATCCTTAAAGCTGGTTGGATTGTTAAAGTCCTCTTGACATATTGAACTAATTGTCTGTGTATTTTAATTAACTGTTTCAGGTGAGATAACAGTTCTGGACCTGTCATTACGTTAATGTCAGGATGTGGTGTGTAGCTGGCTAGTACCGGCCTTGTTGCTCCTGGTCTACCTAGTGGACCGAGCCTGGTATTGTGATTTTGATGTTTTAGGGCGCCTTTAAACCAGAGCTGATGCTCTTGGTAAGTTAATGGAATTTCAACGTCCTCAAAAGGAACGTATTCCGCTGGAGGTTCCTCTATTTTGTATTAGGGGAACTCGTGTGTTACTGGATTTGCTGTAGGAAACAGAATCCATGAAAATAATACCTCTGTCTGCCGATATTCATGTGCCTCTATTACAAAGATTATTTTACCACCTCTCAATGATACTCCATTTTCTATAAGTTTACATTTATGGTTTTCCTTATATTTGCCAGGATGATTAGTGCATCCGGGTCTTTTTGTTGGAGATTTGTGTCATCTAAGACTGCCTGAGCTACTGCTGTAGCTCTTTCGTCGTCACTCGCTGTCATTTTATTGGATGAAAGTTTTGCAGAGCAGGTTTCAAGGAAAGAAAGATTAGGTGCACAATATTTGGGAACACTGTATCCTTCAACGTTGAATAAACCAAAAACTAATACATAGGATTTTCGTCCTACTCAGTTTTGGCGGATATTAACCTTTTACCCACTCCAGACGTCTATTGGAGTATTTTACGGGAAAAAAGGGGTCTGTGTGAAAAGCACGACTGAGTTACTCTAGTATCTAGTGTTAAATTATCGCCTTACCAAACGTTGGGCGCCATGTAGTGTAGTTCCTATATTCCCAATAGGCTCTGCGCATTGGAATAATATATCCTGTAGTTTAGACGTATGACTGAGGTCAACTAGGTCTCTACCGAATATATTAAACTTAATTGTGAGTGCCAGCTAGCTCAGAGGTCATTAGAAACTTTCTCGAATTCACAAGAAGGGATTCGTTTTTGACAACCGCATAAACATGACAACTTTGTTTCCCAAGAAAAAGTAATCAATCTCTAGAGTCACGGAAACAATTGATAACTATTTTACTCAATCAACACGTGCATGCTTCGTTTCACCAGAGGTGCTGAGAAAATAGAGAGACGGGCGTTTTCAATAGAAAAGTATTTATTGAACAGTCTTCTTTCTCAAGCATAATAAATGCCATGCTACAATCGTAATACTGGTTATAAAGTCAAGTCAAAAAGGCTTTATTTTGATAAAAATTATCATAAAAGCTTCATAATAAAAGATATACACAAGTTCATTAGAGAAAAGTACAACAAGTTAATTACATTAGGATTTAAAAACCTTGCTTTTCCATTAAAAGAAGCATTTCTTAAAAGTTTGGGTTAAAAAGGAGATTAAACTTTTTCTTTTAGCCTTTTGCTCCTGATGCGCCAGGCCCATGATAGAAATTTCGGTAGAGTACAAACATAGAGTGAACGTGAGTCTGACATTAAAATACGGAGTGCCTCAACATGGTACCTAGTCCCCAACATACGACACAAATTCTTAAGCCATTTTCTTCTTGGTTTGGTATATTCTTGACACTCAAACATAAAGTGTGCCACTGACTCCTGTTTGTGTGGGCACGCAGGGCAGATATCTGTGGTCAGAGTTGGCTGTTTCCACCAACATGTAAAGGAATGGAGGGGTAATGTTCCAGTTCTAAATTTAAAGTATAAAGACCTATCAAATGGTTTCTCAATAATGTCTAAGTAGAGTTCCCGAATTGGTAAGTCCTTAAAACTCAAAAAGTCCTCTGTCAATCTGCCCAATGTGTGATCAGTGCTCCTTTTATTCAGAATCCAACTCCAATACAAGTTCTTAAGTACTGCCTTTGGTGGTGATGATTTGTTTTTCCAGGCTTCGCTTATGCCCAGGTCGCACAAAAGGGATTTCATGTCTTTTAGCCATTTAATTTTATGCCATCCTGGCAGAGACATTATTTCAGAAAGCCCTTTCGCATAGGTCGCGAGCTCCGGGGCTCGCCACAACCGGGCCCATAGAAGTAGAGGTCTGAACCTTGCTAGGTCTTCAATAGGTCGACAGCCTAGGTCAAGCATTAGTGGAGTTGTGGGAGTGCCTTGTGGGAGTGACATGATTGCCCTGCAGAACTTCCTTTCAGAGCTTGCCAGTTCGTTGATTTTGCATGAACCCCATAATTCTGCCCCATACAGAGCAGAGCTAACTACCCTTTGCCACGCATATGTCAATGATAGGAGCTATGGGTCTTATGGCACAAGAGCGTTGTTCCTTCAGAAGGGCCCCATTTACCCTCTTGTGGGCTAACAACATTTTGTCTAAGTGAGGGGCCCACTGCATGTTGTGTGACAGGCGGATTCCTAAGTAATCAAATACGTCTACCCTCCCCAGAGGTACGCCATTCAGCTTAGGAGGGCCTACAGGTTTTTTGGGGGGATTCATTACAAGGTATTTTGTTTTGTCGGTATTGATTACCAGGCCCCGCTCCACACAAAAGGTCTGGAAGTTGTTGAGGAGTTTTTGGAGACCCATTGGGGATTTAGACAGGAGGAGCGTATCATCAGCAAAGAGAAGAGTAGAAATACGCGCCCCCGCCAGGGATGGTTCATCTGAAGGGTCTTTAAGCAGGTGCTCAACCACTCCGTTGATGTACAAAGAGAAAAGAGAACACATCCCAGGCGAACTCCTCTCTCTACTGGAATGCTGGTAGTTTTTTCTCCCCCCTGAGCCCCATCTAATCTGGGCAAAGCTGTTGTCATGGAGCCTTACAAGTAGTGATAAAATATAATTTGGTATCCCCATGTCACTAAGGACTCTCCAGAGGGTCTCCCTAGGTACAAGGTCAAAGGCAGTCTTTAAATCGATGAATGCGAGATAAAGACTGCCTTTGCCTATGACCACCACCTTCCAGTACACTAGCATCAGTCTAAAGGCTTGTTCTATTGTGCCAGTGCCTGTTCTAAACCCTGCCTGGAAGTCGGAGAGGACATTATTTTCATTGATCCAATCCAGTATTCTGGTCAATAATACCTTACCGACTACCTTTTGGCTTATATCTAGCAGACTAATAGGCCTGTAATTGGACGGGTCATCCCTGGCGCCTTTTTTAAAAATTGGGACGACATCCGCCCCTTTCCAGGATGTAGGGACAAGGGCGCCCCTACAGATGGCAATCAGTAGAATGTGGATAAATTTCCCCCATGTCGTGATGTCAGAGCGCAACAAATCCCCAAGGATGCCATCAGGCCCCGGTGCCTTTTGGGGCATGATGGTACTGATGGCATATTCAACCTCTTTTATAGAGAAGTCTAGATCTATTGGGTCTGCTTCCCAGTCCTTTTGTATCGTAATTGGAACCACTTCCCGTACCTGATCTTTCTTGGGTGTATCTAGGGTATTATGATCAGATTGGCAAGTGTATAGCTTGGAGAAGTGGTTAACCCACTCTTGGATAGTAATGTTGCAAGTTATGAGGACACTATCTGGTCTGTTTCTTGTTCTAATGATATCCCAGAAACACCTTGAATCTTTCCTTGCAATAGGCTCTTTCAAAGTGCACCAGAAGTCCTCATCCCACTCCTTTTTAGCTATTGCCAGTATACGTCTGTACCTTTTCCTAGCTTCTTGTATCTGGGATTGAAATTTGCCCTTAACACTTTCAATTAGTAGGGATTTAGCACGTCGGCATGCAGGAGTGTACCAATCATGCTTACCCATAGGCAGCCGTGATGCCATGTTTCTTTTCACACACCCCTTTTTCAAGAATATTTCACCTATGGACCTAAGAGTGTCTTCAAAGATTGCTGTCACCCCATCTATTGTCAAGACTGCGTTAGTGGTATCTAGTTCCGATTGTGAGGACACAAGTAGTTCTCTTAAATTTTTGAGTTTGGCCTCATCAGTGGAAATTTGGTTCCATTTTAGACATTTCCCACAAGTGGATACAGAAAGTTTGTGGGCATGGTTGGGAGGTTTCTCAATTGATTTGTTAGGCCAGGGATTTGATAAAGAGAGAGAGAGCGGATTGTGATCGCTTTCCACAGTAGACAGGACTACCATGTCCGTGACTAGTCCCCATAGCATGACATCTATCAAAATGTAATCGATCCTGGAAGTATGATTGACTCTATTATATGTGGTGGCGCCCGTGGGGTTAGATGGTGTTCGGCCGTTCACAGCTCTTAGGTCAAACTCCACTGTCAGAGCATTTAGTTGGATCGCACTATGCGACCATCTTTTAATCAGGGGAATATTTAGGAGCGGAATGCCCCTTCTAGTGTCGTCCTCACACAGGTCCAAGATATCATCAGAGGAGAGTGGCTCATAAGTACAGCTAAAATCATCCGCAACTATAATTTTGGCACCCTCAGTTTTTCTCTTAATTCCACTTCAAGAGTGGTTACGATGGGGGACATAGACCCATGTTTGGTATCTCTGACGTAAATGTTATACAGGTCCAATGTGAACCCCCTGCGAGGAAATTAAGAGAGATGCTAATCCAAGTAAGCAAGCCACCTGAAGGGCGTCCCTTCCCGTTTATATGTCTCTCAGCAGGCACAACATATGTTACATAGCCAACTCTATGGAGTGGTTCTAAGCTCTAAGTCTCCTGGAACAGGCAGATTTTGTGCGCCTCCACTAGAGTGTTCCATTGAGGCGTTGCCAGTTTGCGATGGATCCCGCTAAATTCCAGCTAAGGATTGTTAAAGCACCCTTTGGGTCGTGAGCATTGCTCTTTTCAGGATCCAAAACTTTATTTAAAGGCATAGTCGCTGATATTGGTTTTAACACAGTGTGGCTAGCCATTCGTGCAGGGATGGGCCTGGGACTGGAGTTCATAATTTCCACTAGAATATTCCCTTCCTCCTTTGGACACAAGTCTAATGGTGAAGTATTGATTTCCTCAATTTCGAGTCAATCCACCTCATCCAATGCACAAAACCTGTTCCAGTGTGAGTATTGTGATAGGAATGGGTCAGAATTAGGGGTACCTTGCCAGGAGGATTGTCTTTGCAGAAATCTTAGCTGGGGAACTTGTTGAAATGCCCTGTTTGTAGGAATTCTATTTCTTGGGATTTGCCTTGGGTGCAATAACGAATAAAAGTATGAAAGAAGTAGGGGATGGATCTGTGTGTTAGAGGCACATGTTGGAGTGCTACATATGTAATCAACCGCAGCCATGTCTCTAAAATTGATGGTTATAATATCCCCTGCTATTGTTTTAATGTTTCTTCCTATCCATTCCCCTCGTCTAACCGCTAGTATTTCTCCAGAAATATTGGGAGGTAAGGGTCTATTTAACTGCAACCATTATACGCATTTGTTCTTTAATTCAATTTGCGTTTCCCTTTTTCCCTCCTTCAACGGTGGTACTCCTGTTAGCACGACCACAAAGGGTAGGGCTTCTGGGAGCGTGTCAATCTCGTCTTCTCTACTTGATTTTTTGACTGGGCAATATCTTTATTTGTTCCCTCTACACGGTGTTGTTCAGTTTTGTCTGCCAAAGATGGGACCCCACCAAGTCCATGCCCTTGCTTTGTTGAAACCTGTGTGTTGGTAGTAGGTGCACTAGGCTTCGAGGATGCGGGAACTTTCTTCCCAGGCAAAGTATTACTTTGGATTGTATCCTTTGATGTGACTAAGGGTTGTTTAGCTATAGTGACCTTAACATTCGAAGTATTGTTAATAGTACCCCCTTCTGACCCCCCTTAGATGGTGTACTATCCTTTGCAGATTGCCTAATGGGGCCCATCCCTTTGTTGTTTATTAGGGACGTCAGCCTGTCAATTTTTGACATGAGTGGTTTAATGTGGGCAATAATAGTATCTTCGAGGTCTGCCTCAAGATCAGCTACCATGTTTGCTACACAGCAAGGTATTCCTGGTGTTAGATTAGGGATTGGGGCAACAAGATTATGATTTTGCGTGGTACTCTGGCCCTTTTTCTTCTTCTTATGTACCAGGGGGTCACTATTCTTTTTTAACTCAAGATTACTTGGAGTTGACTTTCCTCTGCCCCGAGGGTTACTCAGATCACTCTGGGGGGGTTCAGTGACCCTTAATGGCTCAGTTGGAGCTTGAGCACACGGAAGATCAGCAAAGGAGGAAGACACACCAAGAATAAAATCTTGATCAACAGTGGGGTCTATAGTGGTAACCAGGGGGTCTGTGGCTACAACTTGCAAATCATATAGAAATATTGTAGGTGGTAGCGACATCCTTCTTTCTGTGTTAGCTATAGCAGTTGACACCCCTATAGTCTGTTGCAACATTTTATTGATTGCAGTGAGTGTAGGAACCGGTTGAGGGGCAACCGCCTTCTGCTTAGTGCTTGACCTTAAAGTAGGCATCCTGCTTGGTTTGGCAGTCTTTCTCATATCGCACGGGGAGGGGTAGGTAGTGCCTAAGGGTTAGTAACTTGGGCAAATAAAACTAGCAGAGGACCGCACACACACTGGAAAATGGATAGAGTCAAGGTTTCCAGTGGTATCTAGATGTAGTAAATACCTTCGTCGATGGTGTGCAGCAGTTAGGGGGATGGCCCAGCCCGGCCTCTTCTGGCCTTGGAGGGCCGTAGAGGGCCCGCCCTTTGCCCGAGCTGTGTCCGGGCGTCCCGCGATGCTGGGGGCTCAGCGTCTTTATGGCCCCTCCTGGCGCTCAAGTTGCGTAAGGGCAACTCGCCGTCGCAAAGGCAGCCGGGATACGTAGTCCCGGAGCGGCGGCGCGGTTGGTGGCGGTGACCTGCAGCGCTCCTGCGCTCGAACGGTGGATTATGCAGCTCGTGGTGGGTACAGGTCGCTCTATCTCCTCATGGCCCAGTTAAATAATGGTCTCCCCCGCTCCACCGAGGGCTTAGCGTCTATATGGCCCCATACTGGCGCTCAAGTCGCGTCAGGGCAACGCGCTGCCGAAAAGGCAGCCGGGATACGTAGTCCTGGAGCGGCGGCGCGGTTGGTGGGGGTGACCTGCAGCGCTCCTGCGCTCGAACGGTGGATTATGCTGCTCGTGGTGGGTACAGGTCGCTCTATCTCCTCGTGTCCCAGTTAAATTAATGGTCTATATAGTACAGGGCATATAATACGAAAGTATTATAAAGTAGTACTGTAAAAGCATGATATGGTTTCTAAGCCATGAGTTGCCTAAAAAGTATAAAATACATACAGTAATAAAAGAATAACTAAAAGTACTCAACTGGTGCTTCTAAAATACGCCTACCCCGGTGTACCTAGCCTAAGTCTAGTACAAGGAAAGAAGTAAGTGAGTAGTAGCTTCAGTTTAGTATTTCTCTGCCAAGGATCTATCCAAGAATTCTCTAAGGGTCTAATCAGCTCTGTACCTTGGTTTTAGAATGAAGGAGGTCTTGTATCTCTCTCTCAGGACTCGATTTCCCAGCAACCCGCAAGGGTAGCCTGAAAACACTGGAGCTGGATTTCTCGGCAAGAGAAAAGACAGTGCCTCTCAGTGCGTCAGCTGGAGGGTCGGCTTCCTTCGGCTCTTGCTGCTGCAGGGCATCGGACAAGTAGTTAGTCGATCTGCTCCAAACCACTGTGTCCTTGTCTGAGCAAATGTAGACATATTTATACTTTGAAGGTGCTGAGTTTGACGTATGATTGGGCTTAATGACGTCACTCAAAGACCCAGCTCTGTGAAAACTCCATGATTTCCTAGATAAATGAGTATTCAGGCGAGGGGAAGTCCCTAGCTGCTCAAGGCGGGTTTTTCTAAGAAATCGTTGTAGATTCTCGGAACTTAGTGGAAGTAGTCATGCCGTATTTGGGCTGCAGAGGCTCAGTCTAAATATGGTAATGATGTCTATACCTATATAAGGATCGGGTAATTTATACCTATATAAGGGCATGAATCGGGAAAATTACACTAGGGTCCTAGATTCATTTACAACAATGTGTTTCTGAATTTTCTCCTTCATTAGTAGAGATAAAAAAACAATTTTTATCAGATGTTGCTGAAAATGCTGCCACAGTCCTCTCAATCAATCAGAGTGCTTGTCAAGCGCGCTACTTACCCGTGAGGATTTCAAGGCGCTATGGGGAGGGTGGGGTGCTGCTACTGCTCCAACAGCCAGGTCTTGAGGAGTCTTCTGAAGGCGAGTAGTTCTTGGGTCTGCCGTATGTGGGTAGGGAGGGTGTTCCAGGTCCTGGCAGTGAGGTGGAGAAGGATCTGCCACCAGAGGTCATTCGTTGGATGCGGGAGACAGCAGCGGGGTCGAGGCTGGCGGAGCGGAGCTGGCGGGTGGGGGTGTAGAAGCTGAGTCTGCTGTTCAGGTAGGCTGGTCCGGCGTTGTGGAGTACATTGTTTGCGTGGGTGAGGAGCTTGAAGGTGATCCTCTTGTCGACATGGAGCCAGTGTAGGTCTCTCAGGTGGGGGGTGATGTGGTTGGACGATCAGTCGGGCGGAGGCGTTTTGGATGCATTGTAGTCGTTGTAGGTGTTTGGCTGGGATTCCTGCGTAGAGTGCGTTGCCGTCGTCCAGTCTTGTGCTGACGAGGGCCTAGGTCACCGTACTTCTTGTTTCGGTCAGGATCCACTTGTAGATCCTGCGGAGCATGCGGAGGGTGTTCTAGCAGGAGGAGGAGACGGCGTTGACCTGCTTAGACATGGAGAGGGAGGAGTCGAGGATGATCCTAGGTTGCGTGCATGGTCAGTGGGTGATGGTGCTGTTCCCAGTGTGGTCGGCCACTAGGAGTCTCAGGTCTCAGTACCTCTCTCAGGAGCATAGGTGCACCTCAAAAAGCTTGTCAGCTCACATGCTGAATGGCACTTTTTAACAGAATGAGGTCTGGAGAACACTGGTAACATCCCAGCAGAGTTTGCCACTTTGCATTATGGTGAATGTAGTTCACAATTAGTGCGTACTTGAATATTAGAAGTAGTATTTCACCAAAGTTGGTGCAAGTAGTGTTGTTCACTTCAAGACACGTGTTCCTAGATTTTATCCTTCATCAGCAGAAATCAAAAACACATTTTATCAGTTGTAGATGAGAATGCTGACATGGTCCTCTCAGGTCTCAGCACTTCTCATAAGTGCACAGTATATTTCCAAAAGCTTGTCAGCTCACTGGCTATATGGAGCCTTTTTAAACAGAAGGGGGATGGGAGCACAATGCCTTACATTCCAGCAGAGTTCATCCCTTTTCATTGTGGTGAATGCAGTTCATTATTAGTGCTTTCTTGTGTCTGTCCGCTCAACCTCTAAAGAAGAACCTTGAGTCCTTAGTTATGCCTGGTAACTCTGTCCTGGTACAGTACTTTGCTGACCTATTGGCTGCTTCAAATATTCAAGGGGCCTGCAAGACTCACACTATTGCTGTGCTAAACCACTTGGCTGAGAATGGACATAAAGCCCCCTCCAATAAGTTGCAATATTGTGTGAAAGAAGTCCTGTATCTCAAACACAACATTTAGAAAGGAGTCAGGAAGATGTTGCAGGAAAGAAACGTGGTGATTCTGCAAAAGAAAGTACCAACAACACAGAAAGAAGTCAGAATGTTTTGGAAAATAGTGGGCTACTGTCGCCAGCAGATACCCACATTTACCCTCGTGGTCAAGCCTTTATAAAGGCTGACACACAAGTATGTATCAGTTCCAGGGCCCTGGGATAATGATTGTTTGGTTGCCTTCCTAGAGTTGAGAGAAAGTCTGTGCCATGTCCCGGCACTGAGAATGCCTGATTACAAGTACGTTTTTACACTTTTCTGTAGTGAGAGGGAGGGATGCACTCTCTCTCAGTGCTTACACAGATGCTTGGAGGTGCCTGTAGACTTGTAGCTTTCTTTTCTGTTACTCTTGAACCAGTAGCTACAGCGTTGCCCAGGTGCCTGGCATCTGTGGCTGCTTCTGGTGTCAGCATTGAAAGATATGAAGGCATTGTTATGTGTCATCCGCTGACTACGTATGTGCCCCATTCTGGGGAAATATTGTTGAGACATCCTGGCACTCAACATTTATCAATCAGCCACTTGGCCTAGTATGAGCAGATCGTACTTGAGGTTGAGAATGTCACATTAAAGATATGTACAGTTTTAAACCCTGCCACCATGTTGCCCCTTTCTTAGAGTGACTGTGAAGATGGTGAGATGGAGCATGACTGCCTCGTTGTTACTGAACTGTGCATTCATTCAAGACCAGATATACAAAATGAGCCAATACCTGAATTTTGCATTATTTGTTGATGGCTCATGTTTGTGAGACAATGGTGAAAATGTTTGAGCTGCCAATGCAGTCTGTACAGGTTTAGGAGCAGTTGAAGCTTCCTGGCTCCAAGGAGTATTTTCTGCACAAGTAGCCAAATTGATTGCTCTTACAAGAGCATGCTGTGTCTCAGACAAGCAGAGAGAAACCATTTCCACTGCTAGTCAGTATGGCGTTGGTATCATTCATGATTTCGGACAGATATGGTTCTCTTCAGGGTCTCACATCCAAAATAAAGAACAGGTGAAAAAGCTTCTTGAGGTATTTAAAATGACTGATCAATTTGCGGTCGTAAAATGTGCTGCTCATTGTAAGGGGGTTGATTATGTGACCATCTGCTACAGATTTACTGATGAGGTCGTATAGTAGTGTGCTCATAATGCTTGCATCTTTAACAGTGAGTACATAAATGAAGGAAGAGGTGAGACCAACTGCAACATTTTGTTAACAACTGCTGATACATGGGAAGAAGTTTAGCGGTTTCAGAAAGAAGTGTCAGAGGCAGATCAGCAAAGCTGGATTAAGGCAGGTCATGCCAAGGGAGATAAGGATGATGTTTGAGTTTCAGGAGATAGAAGACCTGTGTTGCCTAATAGTCTACTGCTGCTGATGGACAGGCAGTGTCATTGTTCTACTCATATAGAGTAAGATGACATGGTCAAATTGTTTCGACAGACCTGATTTAATTCTAGGTTTAGATTGATGAATGTAGCATTGTGTCAAAGGTGTACTGCATGTCAACAGAACAATATAGGGAAAAGAACTGTGGTAACATTGAGCCATATAGCAAGACCAGGTAGTCCCTTAAAAAGGTGCAGCTTGATTTCATTGAGCTGCCAGTGTGCAATGGGTTGAGATATGTTTTGTTGTTGTTTGCATCTTTTCACACTGGGTTGAGGCATACTCGACCAGGAGGAATGACAGTCTCAATCAAGTGATCACAAAAGCAGGTTAGTCAAGCTGTGGAGGACCAGCAATAGTCTGAAGCCACACTTGGTCGGCCTGAGTGGAGTCTTGAGGAAATGATAGCTGGGGCAGATGCGAGAGAGTCTTGTACAACAGTGACGACTGAGTTAGAATCTGACGCTGATGAAGGGCCTAGTGCTATAGAACTGCAAGTAGCAGCGGGAGAGCATTGGCTGAGAAAGACAGAGAGGGGGAGACTGAATCCACAAGGAGAAGGTGGGCTCCAGACTGTTCCGAAGAACATTGAGGATTCTGATTTGAGTGATGAAGGAGGGGAAGTTATTGCTCTAGGAATGTCAAAACGAGTTAGAGTACCATGTCGGAGGTACTCATCCCCTCAATGGATTTACTTTGCCACAAGTGACAGAGAGATAGAATTTTGTGAATACTGGGATAACAGTACAAAGGCAGTTGAACCTCCTTGAACTGAACATTTTGTTTGAATTACCATTTTGATTTACTTTATCATCAAAAAGACTGAGTGTTGTCTGTGGTTTATTAGTAGTGATATGTAGGGACCTACCACTAGTAATAAGGCCACAAACACAATAAAAGGATCAGTCAAGCTCTCACTAAATTATTCCCTTGCTCAAACCTTGATATTGACAATGAGCCTGCATGCTTAACTAAGGAGGCAGAAGTGTTAGCATTTAAAATACCAATACATTAAATAAGTATGACACAATAAAAAAATCCAACACCAGTTTATAAACATATCCTATATTGGTATGATGATTAAAATGACATCAAATCAACAAAATTTCAATAAAGGGAACCAGAAATATGAATTTTAAAGACTAAAATTAATGCTAGCACTTAGAATCAAATAGCACTCAAAGGGTTAAAAAGGTCATGCTGGACAGTGACAAAGTCAGGAGCTCTTCACACTTACTTACATAAGTGTTTCTTGATGCAGGAAAGTGGTCCTCATCACCAATCAAGTGCTCAGAAGCTCTGGTTTGCCTCTTGGGGTCTGGGACTACAACTCCCACAATGCACCTGGTCAATTTATGGAGCTTTTCACAAAGGTGGCTGCAAAATTTTCGAATTTCTTCCTCAAGTTCCTCCTGTGGGTTCGAAGTGTCGAAAAACACCAATTCAAGGGTCTAGGAGCTCTGAGATGATCCTTTGGATATTGGGCCTATGAATCCCCCAATACACCTGGCCAAATAGTTAAAAGTCCACTGATCAAGCACCAGGACAGGGACTTTTTTGTGGAGATGATGCAGGTGGGCTCTGTTAACCTATAGCCTTCAGGGAGTCAACTCCTTAATCCTTGTGAAGCCAGGCAAAGTCGTTAAGGCTGTAGTGCCAGGATTTTGCAGCAGGTGCAGTCCTTCAGAGTGCAGTCCTTTGGGTGCAAATACGGATTCCAGCAGGGCAGTCCTTCTTGTTATTGTTTCATGCAGTAGGTCTGAGCTGCTTGGGGACCCTCCCATATGTATTCAGTGTTCCTAGGAGTCAAGCAGGGCGGACCTCTGACCAATGGGATGCAGGGTACCACCCTCAGCTATGACCACTTACTCCAAAGTATAGCTTATTCTTATCCCAGCAAGCACTATTCTTACAAAATCTGAATTGGAGAAAGTCTCTACTGTAGAGTTAGAAGTGGCTAAGCCAACCCACTACATAAAGTTTTTGGATGTATCGTAACTATTCTTTTAAGTCCTTGAATTATACTTTTAGCTCCTTCCTAGCATTAGTTATACGTTATTAATGTTAACCAATAAAGCCAATGCATTACAATAGGGAAAAACAAACTTGGCTCGTTTTCCCTCACAAGTGCATATTAAACATCTTTTATATTGACCCTGCTTATAGTTACAACACACTCTACCTCTGGTGCACCTAGGGGAGGCCTTAGAGATGACATATGTCAAAATAAGATAATTTACTACTTTGGAGGTACCTTTAATTCCAAAGTCGAATTTAAATATAATTATATTTTAAAAGCAGCCTGCAAGGTAGGGATGGCTTTTAAAATGACAACAGACACCACAGTGGTGCACACTTAAGTGCATTAAGTCTACTTGCCCTCTAAACCTACATACCCTACCATATACTAGAGACTTACAGGTAGGTTGTCAGTACCAAGTGTAAATATACCTAATTAACATGTACTTTTAATCGGAGCTTAGGCCCTGTGTCTGGTTAGCAGATTCAGGGTACAAACCGAGTCAGAAAACCAGCATCTAGAAGTCCAAATGGGGGCAAAAGGTAGGGGGACACTGCAAACAAGCTCTGCTCTCTCACGCTGAGACATTCTATTCTGGATGTGACAAGCAGGGACTTCGAAATGTGCATTTGTTAGAGACATTTATATAGATTGGTAGGTGAAGAAAGAAAAAAACTGAGGCCTGGTGCAGCTGAAGGAGTGAAAGGTTGTCCTTTAGAATAACACAGAGTAGGGCTAAGGAAGGCTCACAAAGACCTTGTACATAATCTTATTGCATATTATTTGGACTTTGTATTGCCATTTGCACAGGTGGACATTGACAGAGAAGAATCTACTGCTGCTAAGTTCTGCACAATGATCTTGGTTTTAGATAAGTAATGGAAACCAATCCTAATGATAGTATCAGTAGGTATATAACAGTAGACACACTAATTGTACTTATCGTTTTTTCTTGAAGGTTTATAGCCATCTATATCAAATTCAATAGAGACTACGTCTACCATTATCCCTAAACCCTCACGCCCTGGAGGTGACAGCTTTTATTCATTAGATAAGTCAGAGTTACATGTAGATACATCTAGAGGCGATTATTCTGCATATGCTTATTTTAAATTGCTTTATGAGTATATTGACACAATGGATGCCTGGGATTGCAACCTTTGTACACAATTGCCTGCATCAGCTGCAGATGGTATCACTTATCAGCATATTCCTTTGACTTATGTTGTTACCTGTAGTATTTTCATGAGCCTTATGTATGATAGGGAACTTTTGAAATATTATTTTTCCTATCAGGATTGAGAATTTTCAGAAGTCTCCTCGCTTGAGCACCTAAGTCCTCACATTGACCCGATGCTAAATTTACTGGAATTAATAAAAGGTTCTCTAAACCCATCAGGATAATAGATACTCCCGATGTATACAGCCACAATTTGACTTACCTTCTAACAGAGGTTGAGAAAAACGTCTGCATTTAGTTGAGGGTAGGAGGAGAAGTATGGAATCTAGATCAAAAACAGACAACAACATTAAGAATGATCATAAGTGGACTAAGGACAAAATAGAGTATCTAGTAGCTGGAAATTAAGCAGCACCTGCTCTAAATTGGAAACCTAAAAGGAAATTGTGTATATTTGTGGAGAAATCCTCATTAAACAAACATTTTGTGAGAAAGAGTGAGGGCGGTAATATATTTGAAGTTAGGGGAAACTGACATTTATTTCTGATGGGGGATGATCTTGTCATACCTGGAGTTTAATATATTTGTGGAGGACGTGCTTATGTCACGTTGCCCAGAGGCTGATATGGTACTTGTTACCTTAATGTAGTTTTGCCAAAGATCTATCATGTGGTGCATCAGAATTATCCAGTGTGTGAAACAAAGTCTAGGTCTTAGCGAGGAGTAAGTGTTGGAGAAGTAGTGGGAGATATTTTTGGTGTGATGATCCCATCTGTGGGTAGGATTTAAATGATATCAAGATTAGAAGGTTGTCCAATATAGTGGATACACTGGCTACTAGTACAGCAGGGGCTTTCTTAGTTATTTATATGGAACTGGCAGCAATTTGGTCGATGGTTTTGTAAAACATCCTGCTCATAAAAGAGTGCAGGGGGACTTGAACACTCGGGGGCACAGAAGCAAGCTCTTACCTGCTTTACAGCGCTGCTGTACATCGCGCCTTAATTCTCCCGCTCTCCTCCGCCGCCGCACTTGCCACCGCGGTCGCTGAGAGGGGGGAGCAGATACAGAGGACTACACTTTTCAGCGTCCCCTGCTCAGAGGCCGGGACGCCGCCTGCAGCATCACTTTACTGCGCTTGTAGGCGCATAAAGCCCAGACACTCCTCCCGCGTTGCGGGACGCGCGCGGGCATCGCCAGGCTGAGCCCGGGCAGACGGCGGGCCATCTGTGGCCATCAGGGGTCGAAGGAGGTCGGGTCGGGCCACACCCCTTGATTTGAAAAATGGGTAAGCGCAAGCATCTGGGAACAGAGGGACAGGGGGCTAAAGACGCTAAGGTACCCCACAAGGCAGACACCATAATCTCATATCTTACATCAGCGGTAGGCGCCATTAACCAGAAAATAGCCAACGCCGAAAAAGAATTGGAACTGGGAAAGGGAATTGACTCTCCTAATACTGATCCCTCACATCCGACTGAGGCAATCCCTGAATGTCTTTTGGTTGAGGCATTACCTGTTAGTAACTCAGATATTAATGATTCTCCAGAGCAGTGTACAGAGAATCAGGGACTGGGTCAAAATATGTCCCCTAACAAAACTAAAAAGAAGTCTAAGAAAAATGGGGGGAAAGGTACTTCTGCTTCCCCTCACCAGGACCTTGTTCGTGACATTTGTCTAGTCATGGGGGATACATTGGAAGAACTGAATAATGCCCGTTTAGAACCAATACTGGAAGAAATTGGTAAAGACATTGTTGATTGTCTGAATACCTGTTTGGCCGGGTTGCTAAAGAGGTGTGAGAAAATTGACTCATTTATTAATGATTTTCGCGCCAGAGAACAATTGTCTGTAAACAATAACAAGATTAATGAGACTCATAATTTGGAGCCCATGGAATGCATAGCGATAAAAGCTAGCTTTGCGAAGGCAACCCTGCCACCCACACATGCCCTACCGACTCAACCACTAACTTTATCCCATAAGGTGGTTAGACCCGGTACTAGTAATCCACTGCCACAACAACATATTTCCATCCCAGTCATACAAGAAAACATCGCAGTATGTTCTAATACCTCCCACAATTCATCTAACCGTAGTTCGGCTAGTACTGTCAGGCTGCACTTACCACCTCAGGCAGCACCCTTTGTGGCAGTAATAACTGGGGTCCCACTTTTACATCAAAACGAGAAAGAATTCACCAGGGACCTGCTAGATAAATCTAGGGAATGGTGTAAACAATACTCCAGTGGTGAACTTGATATAACCCGTTACATCATCATGGCCAGAAGGGTAGGGTGGGTAGGACATGGGGAGAAGAACATTATGGGAGATTGTATAGTCATTAATTTCTCTGAGAAAGAAGTGGCTGAAAAAATATTTTGGGATGGGTCTCCGATCACAAATAATGCAATTAGACCACTCCCTCTGGGGTATTTTTACCCCCCGCGGGGGAACATAAAGGCTTACTCATTTTCACAGAAGGTAGCTGGGAACAAAATTACACCTCCTTTAGGGCCATGCAACTTTGCCATGCTACATAAGGATGGGGCTTCAGCTTCTGCCCCTGAGCACTTATTACCAATTACGACATTGACATCGCACCTGAACAGTAAACAGACAGAGGGTGTCTCCTTATCTAATCGTTTTGCACCACTGTCACTTTCAGATAACTCGGATTGACTACATAAGACAAAAGATACCAACCTGATCCCCCTTTGACACGCAAGAAGATTTGTAGGATCCTTAGTTGGAACATTGCAGGCATAAGATCTAAGGTCGAAGATGAGAACTGGCTGAGCTTTATCTCATCTTTCGACATTATATACTTCCAGGAAACGTGGGATACAGCCAATATATTTGATTTAGATGGGTTTGCTCACTTTAATATTTCTGCTACTCCAAGTGTGTCGGGCAGAGCAAAGGGCGGCCTATCTATATTACTCTCACTTAACCTTAAAGGGAAAGCCAAACAGTTACAGACTTGTTCCCCGTATTTTTTAGTAGTAGAATTGTCAATGACAAACTCGTTCAACATTTTATTTATCAATTTTTATAGTTCTCCTGAATTTGTCAGCACAAACCAACTTATAGTATCACTTGAGGAATTTTTGGAAAGCTATTAATTACTTAAAAGCAGTTTTGAGGTTATCCTTATGGGTGACTTCAATATTCACCCTTGTCGTATGAACTGCATTACAGAAGATAAAGGTGGTCCACCTTTCTCGCTCCCCACGCATTTTGAGCACACTAAACATGGGGAAGCTCTGGAGAACTTTTTGGCCACTTTTAATCTTTACGAATCAAGTTTCTGCCCATTAGGCCCTAGACCTATAACGTTTAAAGGGAAAGAAACAGGCTTGGTTATAGACTATATTTTCATATCATCTTTTATTTTGGCGTCTATCTTAAGTTATAGAGTAGTACTAGTATACTCTATTTTTAGTGACCACAATCCTGTGGTGTTAGAGGTCACACAGGGAGGGTTATTAGATTTTAAAGATCCTAAAGAATCTGTCACGTGTTCTGTGACTGACCTGATAATTAAAGACCAGGGTAGAAGGTTAAAATGGTCTAATGTGACCCCGATTACCTTCCTAAAAGAGGTATTAGCAAAGGTCGAAGAGGAGGTTGGCATTTGTTTAGACCCCCTTGCCCCTAAAGATAGTATAGTACAGGCTTTTAACCGAATATGCCGGCAAGTAAATAATGACCTAACTCTTAAAGCTAAAACTGGGGGGGCAGAGAGGCAAACAGTGGTTTGACACCAATTGCTCTAGGGCCCATTCCGCCCTCTTAAAGGGACTAAAAGAGACACCAAGAAACAAAACAAAAATAACACAACTTAGGAAGGCATACAATCAGGCTATTTATACCCGGAAGAAGCACATCAAAGAACAAGCATGGAATGATCTCCAATCAGCAGAGGTCCTCCGGGATAGCTCTAAATTCTGGGAGGTGATTAATCACCCTTATTTTTCAGGGGTGGAGAATCACGCCGTGGAATGTGTTATACCTGACGACCAGTGGCTATCACCTTTTTGGCAATATTTACAGTCAGCCTACATTTGACCACACGCAGGATTGCCCTACTCATTCTAACAGGGAGTTAATTGAAGCGTTTGATCCTGAGGATGTAGAAAAAGCCATAAACGATACACTTAAGAACAAGGCACCTGGCCCTGATGGGGTTCCCGCGGATTTATATAAGGCGGCACCCAAATTCTGGGCCAAGATCTTGACAAACGTGTTTAACTGTGCAAGGGAAGGCAGGCTTCCACAATCTTGGGCAAGATCTATCATCATACCGATCTTTAAAAAGGGCCTAAAGAGCGACCCTGCCTGCTATAGACCTATTTCCCTTATAGACTCTGCCGTTAAGATCTTGGGCAGAGTCATTTTGGGTAGGATAACATCTTGGTTAGAAGGCAGGGGAATTTTATCAAATGCCCAATACGGATTTAGTCCCAAAAGAAGCACACTGGATCAGTGCCTAAATCTGCACCTGATCATCAGTAAATATACTACAGTGAAAGAAGGAGTTTTGTATAAAGAATTTATGGATCTCTCCTCAGCCTTTGACCTGGTTAACAGGTCAAGGCTGTGGGGAGTTCTCTTGTATATGGGCATGGAGAGATCACTGGTGGGTTTTTTAGCAGATCTCAATCAAGGACTAGAGGCCTCTGTTAGAGTAACTCAAGATGGTAGATGCACTGGACTCTTTAAATCACAGAGAGGGGTGAGGCAGGGATGTATCCTTGCCCCTCTCCTTTTTACCTTATACATAAACGCACTTGAGCCAGTGCTCTCCACCTTGGGGACCGACGATCCGCATGTAGGAGAGATTAACATTCCGGCCCTCCTGTCCGCGGACGATGCAGTCCTATTGGCCCGAACAGGCGTGGCCCTTAATAAGTTACTGGCTTCCTTTGGGGACTTTATGACTTTGTTAGATTTGAAAATAAACACACAAAAATTGCACGTCATGATCACAGGACTCAAGGGCAGGAAAAAGAGACCCATAACTTTTAGTTGTATAGGAAAAGAAGTACAACGGGTCTCTTCCTTTACCTATCTGGGCGTGGTATTTGATGATAAAGGAAATTGGGGCGCCCAGCATAAGTCCAAATCAAATGCAGTTACCAGATCCGCTGCAGCCCTTCTTAACTTCGCTAAAAGAATGGGGTCACGCCCAATGTAAGCTATTATTAAGGTTTACAATGCCAAATGCCTAGCAATCGCTACTTATGGAGCTTCAATATGGGGACATACAAACCCAGTTTATATTCGGAGGGCGGAAAACAGATTTTTTAGATCATTACTCTCCGTCCCCAGTCCACTCCTACTTTTTCCATCCACTCAGAGTAAGGCACTGGGTATGTTTCAAACAATATAAAATCTGCCCCTGTTATCTCCTGGCTAAAAACCTGGCTAAACGAGGAAATCTCATTAAACCATAAAATCCTCAAAGATTGCTTGGCCATGGATGGAGCTCTAAAGATCCCATGGCTGACCCACATAAAAACTATGTTAGCGCAGGTAGGACGCATTGATCTTTTCGACTCCCCCGATAGCATTCAAAAGGAAGATGTCAAGATGATAAAAACATCATTGATAAACTTCTTTACAGCAGAGCGGGAGGAAACAGAGCTAAAAAAACTAATGTTAGAAGAAAGTTTGCCCTCAATACTGTCCCAGGTCCAGAACCCTACCTGGTCTTTGTTAATAACCCATTTCATCGTTTTCTTTTAACTAGATTTCGTTTAAATTTGATACACTTTTTGTTGGGCACCTACACTAGATGGGATACACCTGATAATGTAAATCCATGTGATTGCGATCAGTTTTCAACTCAGGACACTTTACATTTTATTATGTTCTGCGATCACTACACACAAATCAGGAGAAAATATTGTTTACCAATTCTTCGAATGGCTGGCTTTTTACAGGTTAGGCCAGCACTCTTATTTTTGTAACTTTTGCACAATGCACGAATTACTTCTCATGTTTCAAATTTTCTTGTAGCAGGAGTCCGTATAAATAAAAGGCGTAGCAAAGGAAGACAAGGACAAATCTTAAATATTCTGATGTTTTAAACTTTTTATATGAAATTACCTCTTATTTTAGCTCAATTTACTATGGTGTATAACTTGTGTATATATATCATTTTTAGAACTAATGTAATTTGATGGTTTGATGTATGATATATTATGTAGATATTTCTATTACTGCATTTTATTGTCTATTTTATGATCTGTATCGTGTGTCTTTTTATGATTTTCAAAAATCGAATAAAAATTATTGACTGACTGACTGACTGAGTGCAGAGTCTTACCGAAGGTCCAGGAATGCTGCACCTACATTTGTGATAAAAGTAGGGATTATCAAGAAGATTTCTGAGCTACATTAAGATTTACAGGAGTTAAAAGTGACAGGTGCCTGTGAAGCCATTGGAAGTGGATTATCTGCAGTAGGCAAAGGGTTTGGAAACCTGGGAAGTGGAATTTTGGGTGCTATTCTGAAACCTCTAGTGATAATTGTCCTTTGTGTAATATTCCTAATTGTGATCTTTAAGAGATATAAGTGTATGGAAGTCAAACGGGGAGTAAAGAGGAAGAGGGCAGACGTAGAGCTAGAGGAGCATCAGAGTAAATACTATCATGACATGAAGTGTCTGGAAGAATCAAGACGGAAGATGCTAAAAACCACAACGTTTTGGATGGTCCACCTGATAAGATTTAGATCTTATAGTGTGATGATTTGATCCACCATCAGAGGAAGGACTGGATCAGTGCAATTTTTACCCCACCCTTTCATGTCTTGACTATGCCAATTCTACTGGCATGTAGTACTATCTATTTGTGTACCTTAATATCATTACCAAAGAGTAGTGCACTAGACCGACATATTGAAGGTGTTTTCGCTGTATACTACAGACATTTACATGACTGTGTATATTAATGTTGTTCTAATAATAATACCAAATTGCAGTTTGCATGTATATAATCTGCATTTGTGTAGTTTGAGTAATTATGTTAACTCTACATATACTTGCATATTTATATGAAACATTTATTTTATAACAATATATGTATCCATAACCACATGTTTAAATTTGTATTGAAGTTGTTTGCTACATTAACTTGACTAAATCCCTTAAGCATTTGACTCTAATGTTAAACCTTCAATGTGAAAGCTTGCTTGGTTGCAATGTTTCCTTTCTTTGGAGGTGCACTAGTATGATCTCATAGTTAGTGAAAGGCATTGTGTAATGGAGATGGTAGGTGTAGGAGGCAGACTTAGTATATGGTGCACACTATTTAAGTGAAGCCCCCTGCTCTTATCCGGACAACCCTTATGGTGATTTTAGTGGTCATAGACAACCATAGAAAGATCTCTAAGTAGTAGCTGTGGAGAGCAGCCTTCAGCCTTAGTCCTGAAGGAGTGTTAAGCTGCTTGTTACCAGAACTAATCATGCAGTGTAGGTCAAATGAAAAGGAACAGCACAATGTAGGTATAAGAATAATTATATTTATTAAACGCTCTCACTAACACATTGGTATATCTCCTACCCAGAAATATCAACACAATATTTCAAAATGAAACAGGTAAGTAAGCACAAATACACAGTGGTCTCCAGGGGGAGGCCAAACCATATACTAAAGAAGTGGAATGCAAACTACGAACAAAATCAAGACCTGACCGAGAAGACTCAGAAGAGCTAGGGACCCAGGGAACCACCTAAGGTAAGTTCCCTGGAACTCCACGGAGGCTGTGTGCAGAGTGGAAACATAGTTGAGTACTCAATGCAAGTCAAAAGGAAGTCGCAGTTGCAATATTGAAGAAGAAAGACCCTTCCCAGTGGACACTGAAGAAACCCTGTGGGAGGTGAAAAGTTGGAGAGTCACCCCACCAGTGGATAACCCAGGAACCAGGATACCCACGCTAGGAAAGCTGGGTGTATAGGTGCGAAGTGACATCAGAAACTGCCTTAGTCCACAATGGAGGACTTCAGTGAAGATGCCGCTGGCGAAGGTGAAAGAGTCCGGTGGAATCCAAGGATGGATTCTTGACGAGAAGTACCTGAAATCAGAGGAGACAGAGTCTCTGCCACTGGGTAAGAACCAGGAGGCACAGGCGGCCATTGACCGCTGATGACAGAAGATGCAGGAGAGTTGATGGCAGTGCTTAATTTGAGCAGGTGCTTGCAGGTGCTCAGCACCGGCACCTAAACCCTAGCACCGGTGCTTAAGGCACCAGTTAAGGACACACTCATTTGGAAGGCAGCCTGATTTTCCACAGAGTCACAGGATATTGAGCCACGCTGAAACTCAAACCAGGTTCTCCAGCTCCGAAATCAGCAGCTCTGGCCATTAGGCAAAGTCCTCTCCTGAATAATAAGTGCTGGGGCTCTAGTTCGGAGGCAGTTTGCACCTGCACATTTCTCCTGTTAGTGCTTCCTCCTGAGGAGAGCCCCGGCACTTTTCATTTTACAAATTAACCACTGGTTGATGGTGACCATGTCGCTGCAGCTGTGAGGACCAAGCAATGCTGTGGAAGACCAATAGCTGTTCATGAGATGTCCCACGTCGGAAGTTGAAAACTAGGGAATCGGAGTCCAGTGGGAGCACCAACAAGCCTTAGCAGCAGCAACAGACGTGGAAAATGAAGAAGGTGCAGTGTAGGGACCAGAAAGGTCCAGGCACTCACCAAATGCAGGAGAGTCAGAGTAGGCCCTAGCAAGCAGAGGAGCCCAAAAAGGCCAAAGAAGACCCTCAAGAGGACCCACAGGCTGAAGGCACAGGAGTCACAAGAGGACCTCAAGCAGCTCACCAAGAATGCAGGCCCATGGTTCAGAGGATGTGGTGAGGACAAAGATCTTGGCAGGAAGAAATGCAGGAGGCTGCAACTTCTTGTAGTCTGAAGATCTCTGGAGGACAGAGTCAGCAAGACTTGGCAATGGCAAGTTGATGCAGTACACATGGGGGGCTGTTCCATCAGTTCCGACAAGAGATATTTGCCTCAAACTCAGTGAGAAGACAGAGCAGGCTTCAAGGCAGTTGCAGAACCACCACCTGTGTGGCTAAGCCTTTCGAAGTTTGTGGGACCTCAGAAGCAGCAGACCGGTCAGCTTAGTTGCTGTGCCTGCAGATGCAGGGGAGTGACTCCCTCACTCGGAGGGAGTTTACTTCAGGAGTTTTTGATGTCCAGACGCCGGGAGAAGAACCTGAATTAAGCACAAGCGCAGTTGACGCAGAAGACTGTTAGGACGATGAGACCAGGAGCAGCAGGATTCCTCCTTGATTCAGTCTCACTTCCAGAGAGTCCAACGAAGTCCAAGTTGCCCAGAAGGTTGAAGTGGAAGTGGTTTCAGATCTGAATCTTTTCTCATTGTGAATCTAGAGAACCACCCACAGGTAAGCCCTTAAGTACCCAAAGGAAAGGGTTGGGACAATTCAGGGGACCCTCCCAGAGGAGGGGCTGGACAGAGGGGGAATTTCTCCCATGTCCTTTGTCCAGGTTCGCTCCAGAGTGGAAGCCAATGGCTTTCAGAAATAGTTTCAACTGGAGTATGCAAGGAGAGCATCAAATGTGCCCTTCAAAGTAGTCTGGTGGCGCTGGCAAGCACTCCCAACCCAAACTCAATGCACTAAGACCTGTTTGGGAGGTGGTCACACCTCCCTGTGACAGTAGACCTATTATTCTACCTTCCCTGTTTGAGCTCAGATCAGCAGCAGGAGAACAGAATCATGTCTGTGGTCAGTAGCAGCACTACCTTGCTGTTGGACCCTGAAAGGCTGGTACTAGGAATACATGCGGGATCCCTTGGGGAGCCCCCCAGTAGATGGGATCCAACATCCAACACTGGAATCAGTGTTGGGTAGGAATCCAACATGTTTGATACCAAACATGACCGGCTTCGGTGCAGCCACTATATAGTTAACGGTACAAAAGGGGGTGGTAATGGACGGAGCATCTGAACCAATCAAACACTCACACCCAGTCAAAAGATCTGGGTTTAATCCATCACCGTTCTTTAGCCCACTCTGCCACCCTAGTTCAGACATGGATATATGCAAATCAGTCTGACCCAGTGCCTCATGGGAACAGTCCAGCCCGAACTGCCAAGCCATGCCTTCCCTGGACCAGAAACAAGCTTCCGAGGACCGGTTTCTGGCATTCCAGCAGTCTTCAGCCCAGCTTGCTTGAATCCAGTGACAAAGTGAGCAAGGGACTCGCGTCTGAGCATACCCTGCCACACTTATGGCGGCCAAAAGCGGTACAAAAGGGGGTGGTAATGTACGGAGCATCTGAACCAATCAACCACTCAAACCCAGTCAAAATATCTGGGTTTAATCCATCACCGTTCTTTGGCCCACTCTGCCACCCCAGTTCAGACATGGCTATATGCAAATCAGTCTGACCTTGTGCCTCATGGGAACAGTCCAGCCCGAACTGCAAAGCCATGCCTTCCCTGGACCGGATGTTATAATATACGGGTTGACCCAAAAGTACTGGGACCTGGGTAGTCAATAGTATATGAAGGGGGGTCCCAGTTCATACAACATTAAATCAAAAGTACAAACTTATAACTTCATAAAGTGAACACTAGAGAAACTTCATAAGATTAAACTTAGAAAGATGCTATTTAATATGCATCCTCATTTGGCAAAATAATTGCAATGTCTTTACAACAGAACATTTTTTAGAAATTCAATAACATGCCCAGGACAGGGGGCGTGGAAAGGAAAAGAAGGGTGAAAGGTAGGAATAGTGCAAAATAGTGCAACAAGTCGAACCAATTATGCAATTAGATAGTCTGTGGTCTCATCTACTTTTCACAGCGAGTGCCACATAAGACATGTATTACATTGTCATATATTGATTCTGATACTAGAGAGCCTATCCTGTTTACAGCTTGCACGGTCACAAATGATCCGTTGCTAACAGGTGGGAACAAACAAGGGCGTGTCGACGTTTCGACCCCAGACGTGCAGGCAACGCTATAGCCCTACGGCGGGGTCTTCCTCAGGACAAACAGTGTAGGGGTGTGGGGGTGGTGTGGAAGGGCACCGATAAAGAGAGAGACTTTTTAGTATTGCTTACTATATTGAGAAAGGGGAGAGGGGGGCTACATATGCCACACCGAGTTACCTACAAAGGGACGGTGGTTTCTGTGACTTCGTCTGAAGCAGAGGGTGGGCCCAGGGCTCCTGATGAAAAAGAGAGCGTAAACCTAAAAAGAAATTAGGCTACTGTAAGGTTGTGGGCAATAATAAACTAATTGCCACAACAGAAACAATAATTATTACTATATACAAAAGTACAAGAATACACAAGTGCTTGAATTCAGTACGCATCAAACACAACCCAGCCGGGTTAAAAACATCAAAACATTAAAAACACTATCACACGGTGAAGGACAACACCTACACCAACCAAAAACAGGTCTGGTCCTGATCAATATGTTATTTAGAAGATCAACGGGGAAAATATCACACGATATGGCCATGAAATGTGAAAAAAACTAGTTGGCCCCAGGCTCACCTATTTACGCTAATGCTTCGCTGTCTTACTTTCCAGCACAACGTTCCTCTTTAACAAAAAACGAAAAAGCTTCCATTATTCAACAGAGATCAGTTCCACGTTTTTATCCCTGTAAGTAAACAAGAAATAGTACCCATTTTTAAAGAAAAACCATTCCTTTCTTATTATCGAGGAATATAAATGACAGAAGGCCAGCAGGTTATCATTACTCACTGAAAAGAAGTTCGGAGAGCGGAATAAATTCCTGTATTGTTTTTCTCTTTTAGAATCGAGAAAAGCTTCCCTTGAAAAATAGTGATCTATTCCACGTTCATGTCGCTGTAAATAAACAAGAAAGGGTGCTCGTTTTATTTCTTTCTTGTTAGCGAGGGATAAGTAATAATGGGACAACTGGTTATATTAACTCACCGAAGAGATGCTTCTGAGGACGGAATAAATCTGTACTAATCGGCGGGTCTCTGTGCGCGCATGGGCCTCTCAGCGCGAGGTGCAGGACGCCGAAAAAGATTGAGCGAGGGCAAACAGCAGCTAAATGTTAGCTCTATTTTCACAACCAATCCGATGGTACTCATAATAGAAAAAAGACTTCACTCCGGCAGAAGTTAAGCTCCGGATCATTTTGAAAACAAGACTCAGTGCTCAAACAGCCTTGATGTCATCAGGGTTGAAACGCGAAAGGACGTTATTAGTCATAAATGTTATAATAGTCATATATAAGACAATGGATTAGAGCCCAAGGAGTATGAATATGGCTACAATCAAAAAGACCTCGTATTTCAATTATTATACTGCTAGATAATTGAGATAAGTTAACAAATGTCCCGTAGTGCAAGACATTATAAAAATGCATCAATAGAATTGAAATCACAGGTGTCCCGTGTTGCAAAACATTCTAAAAGTACATTAGCAGAGCCTTAAATATTACCACATTGTTAACATACATATAAATTCAGGACAAAAATTGCATTTACAAAATACATCAATCATACCATTTAAATATTGCATTAGAATACCTAGGTAAGATTTATGACAACTAGATGAAGATCGTGTCAAGGTTAGAAATGTATTTAAATTGTTGTTGCCTACTCTTAGTGATTAAAGGCATGCTCGTTGGGCATAACTGTTATCTTGCTCATTTAATCCATGAACTACAGTGTCCAAGCGACTCATCCACTTGCTCTCTCTCATGTTGAGGATGGATGCAATACTACCTCCTCGTGGTCCCAAAGAGACCTTTTCAATTACCACCCATGCCAGTTCATCCACAGTGTGCCCCTCCTGTCTATAATGGTCTACTAAAGGAGCCCCGATCCCCTCGCATCTGATCCTGCTTTGATGTTGAAGGATGCGGGTTTTTATTTTCTGCTGTGTCTGGCCAATGTAGGCCAACCCACACGGGCATGTAATGCAATAGATCACGCAGTTCGTGTTACAGTTGGTGAATGTTTTCAAATCTATACTGTGATGTTTATACTGGAACTGCTTCGTTTGTACACACAGGGGGCAGACTTTACAATGTCCACACCTGTAATTGCCATTCAGAGCTGGTAGATTCCACATAGATTGCAAAGTAGGTGGTTCTGGTGTAGGCAGCAAGGAACTGACCACCTGGTCCTTAATATTCCGCGATTTTCTGAAGGAATGCATGGGTAGATTTGATTGTCCGATCTCCTCAGATACCAATGGCCAATATTTGTTAACAATTTTCTTTATGTTATTGCTCTGAGTATTATAGGTGGTAACACAAATCATTCGATCATTCCTATTGTCTGTCAAAGTTTGTGGAATAAGTAGATCCTCTCGTGGGCTGTTCTGTTTAAATTAACAGGAAATGTTTTACTACTGAAGAATTATATTTTTATATTTCGGACACTGTACACATCTTGAAACGAGAATTTCCTACGTGATTTAACCTATTTAGGTACTATGATTGTATTTTATTGACCACACTGTTTTTTTCTCTATTCCTTTATCTTTCTTTGCTTTGATACTTTGGGATTCCTTTGATTGACCAACTGAATAGAGTGACATTCTCTCTTACATTTCCTTTTAAGTTCACCTAATCCTGCTGTCTATTTTTAAAATAATTCTTGAAACACATCTACACTGTTTTTTCTGAACTCTGTTTCGCGCGGTTCTTTGGAATTCTCCTAATCACTGCACTTTATTTAGGCACCACCATTTTCTCTAAGCACGGATACCGATTCTTTAGGTGATATGGTATCACAGAATTAATCCAAGCACTTCCGCACACTTGGTGTTCTCTTGGTTCCTCTTGGGGTCAACTGCTCTTAGACCACATTATTTTAAAACATTTTCTCTCATTCCTCTTCAACAGCCTTGAGAAAGCCCCGGCGCAAATCGCCAAGAGGGGGCGAAACACGTGTCGGCTGTCCTTGTCGTATGAATCAAAATAAAGAAATCTTGCTACAAACAGAAATGTCTCTGTCCTCCATATTACGAGCTGGAAAAAACGGATATTAATCCTGGCAAACTGAATTAATTTCATGTGGAGATCACACTTACAACTTCTCAAAACTGTTTTCCTAACCTGAAGCCCAAGAGGTCCAGAGCTTCGAGTGTGTCTCCATCCACTAATTAACCATACTTATTCAAGTGTTGTCCAAAGCCTTGAAACCCTTGGGCCTTTGCTACTTTATCTACATTCTCTCTTTATAGGTGCCCTTCCACACCACCCCCACACCCCTACACTGTTTGTCCTGAGGAAGACCCCGCCGTAGGGCTATAGCGTCGCCTGCACGTCTGGGGTCGAAACGTCGACACGCCCTTGTTTGTTCCCACCTGTTAGCAACGGATCATTTGTGACTGTGCAAGCTGTAAACAGGATAGGCTCTCTAGTATCAGAATCAATATATGACAATGTAATACGTGTCACATGTCTTATGTGGCACTCGCTGTGAAAAGTAGATGAGACCACAGACTATCTAATTGCATAATTGGTTCGACTTGTTGCACTATTTTGCACTATTCCTACCTTTCACCCTTCTTTTCCTTTCCACGCCCCCTGTCCTGGGCATGTTATTGAATTTCTAAAAAATGTTCTGTTGTAAAGACATTGCAATTATTTTGCCAAATGAGGATGTATATTAAATAGCATCTTTCTAAGTTTAATCCTATGAAGTTTCTCTATTGTTCACTTTATGAAGTTATAAGTTTGTACTTTTGATTTAATGTTGTATGAACTGGGACCCCCTTCATATACTATTCCCTGGACCGGAAACAAGCTTCCGAGGACCGGCTTCTGGCATTCCAGTCGTCTTCAGCCCGGCTTGCTTGAATCCAGTGGCAAATTGAGCAAGGGACACACGTCTGAGCATACCCTGCCACACTTATGGCGGCCAAAAGCGGTACAAAAGGGGGTGGTAATGTACGGAGCATCTGAACCAATCAAACACTCACACCCAGTCAAAAGATCTGGGTTTAATCCATCACCGTTCTTTAGCCCACTCTGTCACCCCAGTTCAGACATGGCTATATGCAAATCAGTCCGACCCTGTGCCTCATGGGAACAGTCCAGCCCGAACTGCCAAGCCATGCCTTCCCTAGACCGGAAACAAGCTTCCGAGGACCGGTTTCTGGCATTCCTGCCGTCTTCAGCCCGGCTTACTTGAATCTAGTGGTTAAGTGAGCAACGGACTCACATCTGAGCATACCCTGCCACACTTATGGCGGCCAAAAGCGGTACAAAAGGGAGTGGTAATGGACGGAGCATCTGAACCAATCAAACACTCACACCCAGTCAAAAGATTTGGGTTTAATCCATCACCGTTCTTTAGCCCACTCTGCCACCCCAGTTCAGACATGGCTATATGCAAATCAGTCTGACCCTGTGCCTCATGGAGGACCGGAAATCATTTACTGATCACCAGACTCTGTTCCTTATTTTCTGATTTGCCATCTGGACAAATTTTGGCAGACTATTTGATCTGCCAGTAGTGCTTCTGTATTTTTACAATATATTCTTGAGACTTGTATACATCAGTTTGGATTTGAATTTATAATAAACCTACATTTAATCACAGCAATCGAATTTCGGGTCCTCATTGTGCAGCCAAATGGTCTATACTGTAAATTGAATGTTTGGATGATGCTAGCTCCTCTTTTTTTTCCAGCAATCTACAAAAGTCTATTGCAGGGAAATTTGAGTATTCGGCTCAGTGCTCTGGCAGTCTCTTAAAACAGTTGCAATGCCTGTGGTGCTGAAGGCCAGAAAAACAGCATCAAAAAGATCAACAAAATGCATCAGAAATTGTTTAAAATACCTTGTATTTCTGCAGCAGTAATGTGTAGCGTGAAGGTCAAAATGTTGTGCTGCAGAGATTACGGCAACTTGTTAAGAATGGTATGATGGATACACAGATACAGAGGTAGGCTCAACCTTCAGTGAGTGTCCTAAAGATTTGGGGCCTCATTTATGAGTCTGTGCGTCACTTTTACGCCGCTGTTGCGTCACTTTTTGTGACCCACCAGCAGCGTAAAAAATGTGCCTTGTTGCACCAACATCTAGGTAGATGCGTCACTTTGTAAACCCCTGCGCTACATTACACCTGCGCCAAGTATAATGTATGCAGGGGGACGTTCTGACGCAAGAAAAGGTCATAGAAGTGACGCAGTGAAATCTATAAGATTTCACTACGCCACTTCTAGGACGCAAATGCGTGAAATTCTTACGCCTGCCTCACAGCAGGCGTAAGACTGATGCAGGCCCTTTCACATGGGGCGTGCCCCATGTGAAAGGACACATTGCTGGAGTTGCGTCACTTTTGTGACAGACTCTAGCAATGAGTCACTTCTGCGCCATGCAGATACGTCAGAAATACTGACGTATATGTAACTCATTGCTCAATGATGCGTCATACTGTAAATATGACGCATCATTAGTGTCGCAAGAAGGGCCCAATGAAAAGTGACGCATCGCTGTTTTGATGCAGCGATGCGTCACTTTTCATAAATGAGACCCTTAATGTACAAAGATGGGTCAATAAGCACAGGAGCATCATTCCTAAAGCAATTAAACTGAAACACAAGCTTCCAGTCATATAGGAGACATGCATTGTAGTCGTAGAAATGAGAAGCGGGGACGGACAGAGAAATAATTCCATGTATCAATCACATTAGATTAGAATCATTAGCAGAATAAAAAGGTAGCCAGTCAACCTGCTGAAGAGACAAAAGATTGTAAAATGTGCCCTTTAAGGGGAAGGAATGCTGGTACAAAGTGAGACTGTAAGATGCAAACAGTGCAGCTCAATTAAGGAGGGACCTGAGAGCCCTAAGTGATTTAAACGTTTACAAAGCCCAATGCCACTGTGTAATGGCACAGATCTAAATTTGCTCTTATATTCTCTCTCTGCTTAGCTTTAGAGGAGATGAAGTGATTACAGAGATAGTATAGGCTTGTGATAGTGTTCAAAAACGATGACAGAAAATGTATTATGTCATACTTCCCTTAAATCTACTTCTAATAAGAATAGCAGCTTCTTTTTAATACTGGCACTCTCTTGGATCAAACCTTAAATGAAAACAGAAATAATGCTTCTCTTTTTTTCTTTTTTTCTTAATGGAGGAGGACCTAAAAGAAATGCAGTTATGTTTATAACATCTTGTATTTTTAGGTCTCGCCTGAGCCAATGCGCTTGCGCATTGCTCAGGTGAGATTATAGTAAGTGGAAAAGAAAAGTCTACCAAAACGGCTGCGGATCGCATACAGTTCATGTGATCCATGCGCGTGCACGCCAACCACATAACACACCACCATTTGTCTGTGCCTCGGTATCAGACTTCAAAGGCTCACACTCCCCCGCCCACACCCCCCCCCGCTACAGCAATGCCGAGAGCTTGTTTCTGGACATCAGACTTCAAAGGCTGCCGCTCAAACCGCCCACCCGCACCCCCGCCCCCCACGTGCACATCGCGCCCCACCATTTGTCTGTGCCTCAGCATCACACTTTAAAGGCTGCCGCTCCCCCACCCACCCCGTCACAGCAACGGTGAGAGCTTGTTTAAAACTCAGCTCTCACTGTGCAATGTTGAGCCAATGCTGGGACTCTAAGCCGTTTCAGCAGTCATTGCTTATTATATTGCCAGTATCCTTTACATTACTATCAGCAAACACTTTGTTTGCTTTCTGCTCTCTTTCTGCACACTCCTCAACACTCAGCTTTTTCTGTATTAGTGAGTACTATATCCCATCCGGGACCTTTCCCACTGCTTCTGTACAGCACAACAACTCTCTGCCTTCACAACTCCTTTGAAAATGTCACATGCTGCTTCCCGGCTTCTGTGTAAAACCAGTAATATAGATCTTGACTCGTTGTCGAGTATACTCATCTGTCGGTTGTCTTCTGACTCCCGGCTCTCATGTTTCCTCGTCACTGCGGTTTGCAGATCCCTTCTCCTTGAGGTTACGTGGGCTCGCCTTACTAGTACTCTCCTCCGTCACATGTCGCGGCTGCTACCTGAATTTCAGTAGTGCCGCTTAATTGAGGCCTCCGAACTATTGAACAAAAACAAACGTCCGATCTGGACATTAGAACGGCACTCTACAGAGCTGGTGATTTTTCAAATTCGATATTTAATTCCTAATTCGTCACTTCAACATCGACGCGTTTCGGCTTTTAACATCAGCCATGTTCACGACAACGCCATATCCCCTTTACAGTTCTTATAAGGGGTTTGCAAAAGAAAAAAGTAAAAGCAGACTACACACTTTTATTAACAGTGAACGAGGCCCATAAGGACATTTTGACACAAAACATCAGAGCCATCATTGAATGTGCACATTATGCAACCTTTAACCCCTTCACTGCGGCGGATATTCCGCCGCAGTGCTAAGGGGGGATGGCGGCCGAGCGGCGGGTGCATGCTGGTGACGGAACCGCTCCATCACCAGCGTCGGTTGCGCTGTGCTCATGACGGAGCGGTTCCGTCACGGCCCCTGCCGCGCAATAGAACGCTCAGTGCCGGCGTGGAATCCACGCCGGGCAGGCGTGCCTGAGTGGGCAGTGATGAAACCGCTCCGTCATCAGCACAGCGCGACCACGGCTGATGACGGAGCGGTTCAGTCATCATCAGGGGAGGGGTTAAACAACTGCTTTCTTACTTGTATAAAAGTAGAAACTTCAAAATAAAAGTTTCTAGATTGAAGATGTCTACATATAAATATAAATACATATGGATAGAATTAAAATGGAGAACATGATATTAAGTCGTAATCCTAGTTTTTTTAGGCATGTCTTTGTAAAAATAAAATAATAATAATAACAATTTACCCTCGCACCAATTTACCCAGGCCAGACTATTGCTGGTCTACGTACGTTTTATTTCCCTACTCAGCAGAGTCTGCTGGGGCTCAGTGCATGCAGCTCTGCAATAAAAGTCAACATACAAGCTTTTGAAGTCGATGATATAGTGCAGTAATTCAGAGACAGGCAAATAGGTCTCCCGCAGCTGTTCTCCAAACTCTATTTCCAGTTCGGAACAAACGTCTGTGACCCTTTTGATGCACGGCGTGGGTGGAAAACATGAGCTTTTTATTGTTATTTTCAGGTTGTACATTTCAACAGACACACTTCGAGGCTGTTCTTGGCATGATCTCGGTGTGCTCCTCTTTCAGATTTCAAAAGTTATTATTTGGTGACTTTGCAAGGGAAGTTATATTATGAAAGCAATCTACAAATATATGTAATACAAGAAGTGTGCAAACTTTTTTATTATCGGACACACCCTTTGTAAGCACTGGTTTAATGATCTTTAACAGAGTTATAAGTATGTGCTAAGCCCAACTACCCAAGCTAACAATCACAGGAGGATATTAAGTATATTTATTTCTTGAATAGTAGTTCTGTACATGCACACTGCACACTCCTAGCACTAATGTTGGAACCTACTCAACTGAAAGTTATTACAAGAAGTCTTCAAACATTTTTTTATCGCACAAACTCTTTGTAAGCACTGCTTTAATGATCTTTAAAACTGCAAACAAATTTTTTTTAAGCGCACACTCCTTGTAAGCATTGCTTTTATGACGTTTAAAACTTCACACAAATATCCCTGAACGCCAACGACATTTGATGCAGGATTATGTTGACATGAGTGCAACATCCAGTGGCAATGGCGGAATATTCGAAACATTGTCACAATGATAGTTGAGCTTTAGAGCACTCACCCTTCCTGCAAAGGCCTTTCATTAATGGCTGACTCACTCTCACTGACTATCACACTCTCACTGACACTCTCACAGACTCTCACTCTCTCACACTCTCACTGACACTCTCAAAGACTCTCACTCCCTCACTGACACTCTCACTCACACTCACACTAACTATCACTCACACTGACTCACTCACACTGACCTGACAGACTCTCCCACTCTCATTAAGTTACTCTCCCACTCTCACACACTCACTGTCACTAACTTACTCTCACTGACCGACTCGCCCACTCTCTCACACTCACTGACTGGCTCTTCCACTCACTGACTCACTCACTCACTGTCCAGAGTCTCACTGACCGACTCACCCACTCTCTCTCACTCACTAACTGACTCTCCTACTCACTGACTGATACTCATTCTCACTCACTGATTCACTCACTCACTCTCAACACATATTGCATTACAAATTCAATAGGTGTCACATTTGCGAAAGTTTAAGTTATTGGCATTGTAAATGACAATGCTATTAATGTATCTATTTTCAAAACGAACACATAAATAAAAAATGTGTCATTTACAATGCCAATAGCTCAAACGTTCCTAATGCGAGACCTATTGCATTGCAAATGCTTGTTAAAATGTGTTTCCTCACCAAATTAAGGTCGAATTTTAACTGTTGTTGGCAAAATTGTCAAATACAATAGGTCGTAACAGGTGACTATGTGGTAGCATTGATCATATTACTTAAAGAATCAGGGGTCGTTGACAGAAATCTTTACATACACTGTTTTTTATGTTTAATAAGCTTTATTAGCAACAACACTGCAAAGAATAAAACACAATCATTACATGTGAAATACCAATTGGTGAGGCTAATAACAATACAGCAGAAAAGAAAGGTGTTTGCAATTTTTAACAAGAGCTATGGGAAGGAAAGGGGGGGAAAGGGAAGGAAAAAGGAATTAAATAAAATGTGCATCATACAACTGAGTGTCGAGTAATAGTGTACACTAACATGGAATAACTTAAACGACTGAGTTAACTTATAGGGGAGTAAAGTGGCAATAATTACTGATAAAGTAAAAAAAAGAGCAGAGAAACAATTCATGGAGGCTTAAACTTTTCAGATCAATTGCGAAGAACTTGTCGCTTTGCAACCCTATTCAAATAAGAAGTTAATGGTAACCAAAATAAATCTCTATTTACGTGCAGTATACATGAAGAATCAAATGCGAAATCCAACCTATGATACTGACAAATATTATTCCACTAAGCTGTAATTTACATTTTTGAGGAGGATTTCCAATTTATTGTAACTTGTTGGAAAGCTAAAGCTAACATGAGATGAAATAAACCACATTTACAGGAAGTTAATTCCAAATTGTCAGATAGACTTCCGAGAAAAAGTAATACATTAGACAAGGGAAATTGTAAATTGAAAATGGGCAAACGGCGGGACCAAACACTTTCCCAGAATCAGGCATTATGTGGGCAAATGAAAAGAAGATGTAGTAAATCTGCAAAAGGGTGGCCACAGGACTAACACACTGAATTAGTAGAATGAAAAAAGTGCCTATAGTTACAGGTGTATATAATCTGTGATATACAGAAAACATGGTTTGAGGAGTGGGCACAGATCTAGAGATGTTCAGTGTTCTAATCCAAAGCTTGTCCCATAGATCAATGGTCCAAACACACCCCAAGTCAGTCTCCCAAACAAGTTCAGTTTTGTTTTACTACGCTCAGAATTTGGAGCTGACAGGTAGGTACAAATCAAAGAAGCTTTTGGGAAAAGAGAAAGTATCTTGAGAAGAATATTATCCAGAGGAGTGTGAACAAATGCCAGTAGTGAACAGAAAACAACTAGAATTCTTTCCATAAGGATTAAGAATTTATACCAAAAGTGACAAGGACAAGAAAAAGTAGCCTGAAATTGAGGAAATGAACAGGGAATCATACCGTTAAACAAATCATAAACCCAAATTATGCTTTTTGAATCTGCAGGCCTTCACATAGATAGGTCTATTATTGAGAGTGATAAGACAATCATGCCATAGGGGGAACTGGAGAAATTCATCTTTCAAAAGAATCCTGGGCTGATAATGAGGTCTCAGCAAGGAGCAGGTGTGCTTAAATAATGGGGAAGAGGTAACACAAGACCTTGAGGAAAAAGCAAGAAATTCTAACACAGAAAAAGGTGTCAATAAATAGTGTTCAATAATACCCCGTAGCTGGTAAAAAGGGAGAAGACTCATTTAGAGGCCTGCCAAAGACAAAAAGCTTTATGATAAAGTCAAATTTAGGAAAGTGTACAGCTCTATTAGATTTAGATTTCCTAAGGTGAACTAATGAGATTCAAGTTTCTTATTATTCCAAAGAAATTTAGAGAGCATTGATTCCAACTTTTTATGATAAGTGGATAGAATAGGGAGTGGAATCATAGACAAAATATATAGGAAAATAGGAATATTCGTCATATAATAGAATAAAGGCATCCCCAACATGAGACAAATAATGGGTTCCAAGAAGAGAGAGGCTTTTCAACTCTGTTGAGTCCTTCCTTAATATTAATTGTAATAGTATCCATAATAGAACTAGTAATCCAAATACTTAGATATTTAATTTTAGAACTGTCCCAAATAAAACCGTAGATTCAAAAGATTGCTTTACACAAAATGTGGTAATAGGAAGAATCTGTTTTTATCTGAATTATTTTTTATACTGAAACTAAAGAGAAGACAGAGATTTACTGATGTAAAAGGGGTATAGAGATATCTGGATAGGAAATAAAAAGCAAAATATCATCAGCATAGGCAGACAGTTTAAGGTGTTGATCACCATACTGAAAGCCAGAAATAGATTCATTACGGGTACGAGATTGGAAAGGTTCAAGGGCTAAAATAAACAAAAGAGGTGATAAGGGACAACCTTGACGGACACCCCGCTGTAATGGAAAGAAGTGAGAGGTCTGTCCATTGACTAAAACCCAAGCATTAGGGGCTGTTTAAAGTAAAGAAGTAAGAGAAATAAAAGAATGACAAAATCCATGCCAAATAAGAGCTTTAAGTAAAAAAGACCAGACAACTCTGTTGAAAGCTTTTTCTGCGTCAATAGAAAATGCGGCCAAAGAATAAGAAAGACAAGGAGCCTTATTTAAGACTTTAAAGAATGACTGAGAATTATCAGAAGTTAATCTACCTTTAACAAATCCACATTGTTCTTTACCAATTAGGCATGATAGGACAGGGTCAAGTCTCAGAGCAAGAGTTTTGGCGAAGATTCAATAATCTACATTTACCAAAGAAATGGGCCGATAATTATTACAATAAGCTCGGTGTAAAGGGGTGGAAGGGGTTGAATGAAGAGGGTCAGAGACTTTGAGTAGGGATCTTAAAGAAGGTTTTATTTTTATGTAGGACTTCCGTCTCCGGCTTGTCAGTCTCTCTCTTGCGAAGGCTGCGGAATCCGTCTTGGCTTTGGGATCCAGATCGTAGAAAGAAAACCATGGGTGATAGCTGGTTCTTTCACTCCGTCCGGCAGCCGGGAATGAAAGAGAGACAAAAAGGGGGGGTATTAGAAGAGTGACCAGGAGTTTAAGGTGCAGGGACCTGGGGTGAAGGAAAGCCAGTGCGGCAGTGCTATTCACAGTCACTATTCGGTGCTCAATGTGCTCGTGAAAGGGAGGGATACTTTAGAGACTATACACGGAACTGTACAATTATTTACACGTGGGGTTTGATTCACTAGGTAGGCTACGTCGCCCGACCCAACCCGCTACTGTGCCCCGTACCTGATTGAGCCACGCTCCTTCCGCAGGAGCGTGGCGGGGTGCCTTGTGGTGACGTTGGCCTCCTGGCATGGTGATATCAGCTCGGGGTTCTTGGTCTTGTTCCGTCTTGTCTTGTTCCTCCGTAACGCACAACTCTGCTCCTCTTCTTCGTTCTCGGTCGCCTTTCTCGTCCTCCGGGGAAACGCTGTCCGTCCACTTCCTGGTTCCTCCCTTATTTGTTGCAGAAGGCTTGGTGACGTCAGTGGTGGGATGAGCCTCGGACTTGGGGATCCCCAGTTAAAGGAGACCTCTGTATTTCCAACCTTGTGGGACCAAAAAGGTTTGTTTTCCCAGTGATGCCACTCCTCTTGAAGGTATTGATTGGGCTGCTGGTGAGAAGGGAAACACGCGGGTGAGAAGGGTGTAGCTAGCCACCAGTCACGTATTTGATCGTTTTCCCCTGAAGGCGGACACCACCGTCACACACCTCCCCCCCTGGATTCTCCCGATCGGGGAGAGCGAAGACCCGGGACAGAAAGTCGGCATTCCCGTTTTCCAACCCCTTTCTGTGCTGCATAGTGAAGGAATAAGGCTGGAGGGACAGGAACCACCTGAGCACCCATGGATTGTGGCTTTGGTTCTTGTACATCCACCTTAAGGGAGCGTGGTCAGTATGGAGGATGAATTTTCTTCCCTCCAGGTAATACTGCAACTTGTCAATGGCCCACTTTATTGCCAAACATTCCTGTTCCACCGTGGAATACTTACATTCCCAGGGAAACAACTTCCCACTGGCATATAACACGGGATGTTCTAACCCATCTTCCCCTATTTGTGATAGGACGGCCCCGATTCCTACATTGGAAGTGTCTGTGGCCAGCAGGGAGGTCTTTGTAAAATCAGGTGATACTAACACCGGGGCTGTTACCATTATGTGTTTTAACCCTTCAAACGCATTCAGGGTCTCTTGAGATGGGTTCTGCAACTCTCGGGGTTTGGTGTCTTTTCGTAATAAGTTAGTGAGGGGGCAGCTACCTCGGTAATTCTGGGGATGAATCTCCGATAATAGCCAATCAACCCTAGGAAGGCTCTCATGTCTCTCTTGTTGGAGGGAAAAGCCATTTTTTCTATGGCTTTTATTTTCTCTTGTTGTGGCGCTATAGTACCGTCGCCCAGAACATACCCCAGGTACTTGACCCTGTGGAACGCGGCTCTAGACTTCTTTGCGTTGATGTGCAGTCCCGCCTGCTATAGAGCTGTAAGGATAATATGCAGATGCCAAAAGTGTTCTTCCCAAGTACTGCTATATACCACTATGTCATCTAGATATGCTGAGCTGAATGACGGATATGGCCGTAAGATGGTATTCATGAGACGCTGGAAGGTGGCAGATGCCCCGTGTAGACCGAAAGGAAGTACAGTGAATTCATATAAGCCTTCGTCTGTGATAAAGGCGTTTTTTTCAGTCTTCTTCGCGGAGGGACACCTGCCAGTACCCCTTTGCCAGGTCCAATGTGGTGATGTACACGGCATCCCCCAGCTTCTCAATCAGTTCATCGACTCGTGGTATGGGGTACGCATCGAAAGTAGATATGTCGTTAAGAGCTCTAAAGTCCATACAGAAACATTTGGAGCCATCTGGCTTTGGAACCATCACGATTGGGGATGCCCAGTTGCTTTTCGAGGGGCGTATCACTCCGAGGTCTAACATATCTTTTACTTCTTTTCTCACAGCTTCGCGTCTAGCTGCGGGAATCCGGTAGGGGCGTTGTTTCACCATCTTTCCGGGCTCTGTTTCGATGTGGTGCTTAACTAGGTTGGTCTTCCCCGGGAGATCCGAAAAGATATCCGAAAATGGGATCAACGTTTTCTTTAGGTCTTCCCTCTGCCGGGGGCATAGTCAGCACAAGGCACACAATTCGCGCCGCATGGAGTAAATCCAGAAGCGACTCTTAGTCCCTGTTGAAGCCAAAACATTGATCACATAAGCTTGGAAATTCCATTGTGTAACTACTGCCATACACACAAAAAGTGTATGCGTTATATATTTTTGTTTGTTTGTTTTTTGTTACTGTCCTGACGAAAGCTCCCTTGACCCCTGTGGGCCCCGTGAGCTGAAACATGTCGACATTTTTTGAGAATGATATGGTAGCCCAATAACTCAACTACCTAGATATCACAAAAACTTTTAATGATAGTGACTAGTCTTTTTTTCCTTATATTAAAAATTCTTTTTGTTGACTAAGTCATTATTTTTAAACCTTTTTTCATTTCTGGACACTTCTGCATACACCAGAAGTAGCCTCGGGTGAGGCAGGCATACTGCACGTTAATCATTGACCCAATGACTATGCCAAGACTCCTGAGGGGGCGGACAAAAAGATATACCGCTACGACAATTCCAGGAAGTCTATGAGGGTTTTCGATAAAAAACTAATGGTTTTTGCAGACACTAGTGTCCATTCTCTTTCTGATTATTAGTCAGAAAGAGCCTCGTTTACCACCAGGCGATCTAGTTTGGTGGTCATCTTCTTCCCAGACGGTATCACAAGGTTTGTATGCCACGGGACGCGACCAATCCACCTTTTCAAGAGGTTGATATGATAACTTTGGGACTTGGAGGGTGTTAGTTGAAGCCTGTACGTGGTGTCTCCCACTGTCTCGACTATTTTATAAAGCCCTAACCATTCACTCTTGCTTTTGTTTGCGATAGAGGGTAAGAGAACTAGAGCCCAGTCGCCGACCTTCATCCTCCTCAGTTTCTTCCCTCGGTCATAGTACTTCTTCTGTCAGTCTCGGTTCTGCTCCCGATTTGTATAAGCAAGATTTCGGAGTTTGCCGAGCTTGGACCTTAGCTGGAGAGTGTACTCAATAAGGGACTTTGTTCCTGTTCCTCTTCGGATTCTCATACGTCTTTTGTCATCTCCAGCAGCGTCCATACAGGAGCTCAAACGCCGAGCAGCCCATGCTGCTCTGTTTCTGGGCCCGAAGGACATATAGGGCCAGCGGCAGGAGGCGGTCCCAATAGGCCCCTTCGGAGCTCCGCATCTTTTTTAGAGTCGATTTAAGAGACTGGTTATATCGCTCAACGAGTACATCCGTTTGCGGATGATATACCGACGTCTTTATTTGTCAGATATCCAGCGTTTTACAGACCTCCTTCATTAGGCGGGATGTAAAGGGCGTACCCTGATCTGTCAGGACTTCTTCCGGGAATCCTACCCTTGCGAACAATTCCACGAATTTCTCGGCGATGTTCGAAGTGGTGGGGGTCCTTAAGGGGAAGGCTTCTATGAATCGCGTAGCGTAGTCAACCAATACGAGGACATATAGATGCCCTTTTGATGACTTTGGTAGTGGTCCGATCAGGCCCATACCCACCCGTTTGAACGGAACGCCTATGATGGGGAGGGGTCATAAAGGCGCTGCTGTGGGTCTGTGTATATTCTTTCTTTGGCAGATCTCACACTTCGTACAATACATCAGGATATCCTTATATATGCCCGGCCAGTAGAAATAGCTTAAGATGCTTTCCGTTGTCTTCTCCTTCCCTGAATGCCCAGCCGTGAGGTGTGTATGGGCAAAGAACAATACTTGTTTACGGAAGGACAGGGGCATCAACAATTGTGCGTCGCTTTTTTCCCCAGGTTCCCTACACAGCAATTTGTTCTTTATGATGAACCGAGGGTACGTATGGGTTGGGTCATTTTGGGAGACATGAGCGCTTTCCCAGGCATTGTACAGAGTCCTATCGTTGGCTTGGGCAAACCTGAAACTACGGTCTATGATCCAGGGTTCTGGGGATAGCAATGCAGGTCTAGGGCCGTCTTTTCCCTTGGATGGTTGGTTAAGGGTGTTTCTGAAAAGGAAAAGGAACTCCCAGTTGTCTACCCCCATGTTTACATCTTCAGGTAGGGAGTCCACTACACCTACTTTGACAGCACATGGAGTCTTGTCTCTAGGTGTTATGGTCACCAATGCCAGGGGGTGGGGTTTGATATCCCCATGAACGCAGCGTATGTGTACAATGGTATCGGGAACATATTGGTAGGGGAGGAAAAAACGCTCTTGAACCACTGACTGCCTACAGCCTGAGTCTAGGAGGGCTCGTACCATATAACCATTCATGCTCATACTCACATAAAAGGAAGTTCCCATCTCGGCGGAGTATAGAACTGTTTTGGGAAGGTATCCCACCTCCATGGGCTCTTCTGTTGACCTTTTGCTGGGGCACAAACAGGCAATGTGGCTCCAGTCGCCACACTCAAAGCACTGTGGCCCACGCATGATAGGAGAGTCCATCCTCGGTGGCCTGGGTCTGGTGGGTTCAAACACTTTGGCTTCTTTTCTGATTTGGGCAGAGGTATGCTCTTGCTGGCCTTCTCATGTTCCCACCCTGTAGTGCGTGGTTGAGCCCGTCCATAAATGGCTGCCATTTCGATGGCCTGCTCAACGGTGATCCCCGAGTGTTCCCTAAGCCATCTTTGGGAGGTGTACAGTAGTGCCTCCATGAACTGTTCCAGGTATATTTTAGCCATCACTTCTTCTTTAGTGCTGGTCTCCAGTTTTAGCCATTTATCCGCAGCCATCTTTAAGCGTAAAAACAGGGTTTTGGGGTTCTCACCAGGGGTTCTTCTTGGAATCGCACCCTCTACGCTTGGGGTCCAGACCGAGAAGGTCAAGTATAACTTGATTAGGTGGTAGGGGGCATTGCCGACAGGGTTGGCCACTTGATAGGTGAACTGTGCCTCGCCGGAGAGCAAGGGGGCCTGGAAGAAAGGCCATTTCTCCTCGGGGCACCCTAAAGCTCTGGCCGCTTTCTCAAAATTCAGCAAGATCACGTCAGGATCTTCTCCCTGCACATATTTCTGTAACGAGATTCCTGAGGGGTTCGGGACATGTATCCGGCCCTCTGCTGGCATAGTCACAGGTGGAGGCGACATATTTTTCTGGAGGCTTTCAATTTGTGCAGTGATGGTGTTCTGAAAGAGTTCACCGTCCGCTTGGGCGGAGGAAAGTTGCCTCTCAAGGGCCCATCTGAGCTTCTCCTGACCCTTGATAATGTGCTGGATTAGGGCGTCCATCTCACTGGTACAGATGGGTTGGTTTGGAAAGGATCCTACTTCTGACACCACTTGTAAAGGGGTGGAAGAGGTTGAATGAAGAGGGTCGGAGACTTTGAGTAGGGATCTTAAAGAAGGTTTTATTTTTATGTAGGACTTCCGTCTCCGGCTTGTCAGTCTCTCTCTTGCGAAGGCTGCGGGATCCGTCTTGGCTTTGGGATCCAGATCGTAGAAGGAAAACCACGGGTGACAGCTGTTTCTTCCACTCCGTCCGGCAGCTGGGAATGAAAGAGAGACAAAAAGAGGGGTATTAGAAGGGTGACCGGGAGTTGAAGGTGCAGGGACCAGGGGTGAAGGAAACCCAGTGCGGTAGTGCTATTCACAGTCACTATTCGGTGCTCAATGTGCTCGTGAAAGGGAGGGATACTTTAGACACTATACACGGAACTGTACAATTATTTACACGCGGGGTTTGATTCACTAGTTAGGCTACGTCGCCCGACCCAACCCGCTACTCTTCCCCATACCTGATTGAGCCACGCTCCTCCCACAGGAGCGTGGCAGGGCGCCTCGTGGTGACTTTGGCCTCCTGGCTTGGTGATATCAGCTCGGGGTTCTTGGTCTTGTTCCATCTCTTCTTCTTCCTCCGTAATGCACAACTCTGCTCCTCTTCTTCATTCTCCGTCGCCTTTCTCGTCCTCCGGGGAAACGCGGTCTGTCGACTTCCTGGTTCCTCCCTCATTTCTTGTGGAATGCGTGGTGACGTCAGTGGGGGGATGAGCCTCCAGAGTTGGGAATCCCAAGTTAAAGGAGCCATCTGTATTTTCAACGTCATGGGACCAAAAAGGTTTGTTTTCCCGGTGATGCCCCTCGTCTTAAAGGTATTGATTGGGCTGCTGGTGGGAAGGGACACAAGCGGGTGGGAGGGGTGTAGCTAGCCACCAGTCCCGTATCGTGTTCCCCTGAAGGCGGACCCGCTCCGTCACACTGGGTCTCTACCCTCCTTAGGAATTAGACATTTAGTGGCTCCCTGAAACGTACCACCTGCTCTACCTATCTCATGAAAGTAAAGTAAAAGTTGTAAAAACTTAGGTAGTTATACATTTGAAAAATGTAAATAAAATTCCACTGTAAAACCATCAGGTCCTAGAGTTTTGCCTTTTTTAGGAAAGTTTAAAGCTTCAGAAATTTCCTCCAGCAATAAATTGGAACCAAGAGATGTGAGATTAAAGGTGTCTTGAAAAGGAAAAGGAAAATCACTAAGATAAGTATCAATACAAGAGGAGGTGGCAGGGGACTCTGGGGTATATAATTGTTTATAAGATTTCATAAATTCTTCCAAAATATCACAATCTTTAAAAATTAGGGTCCCATCTGTCGAGTAACTGGATTTAATGAGAGTGCTCTCCCTCCTCAATTTAAGATAGTTGTCCAAAAGTGACCCTATTTTATTACGGCCATCATAATAGCGAGCACTACCATGTAATAATATAGAAGAGGCCTTCTCAGTACAGTACTTATTAAATTCAAGCTTAGCATGAATAAGTTCCTGTAAGGAGATGTCAGAAGAGGTAGTATAAATTTGGTGCTCTAAGCATTTCATGTTTGCTAAGAGAACATTACCATGTGTAAGAAGATGTTTATTGTTTCTGAAAATATAATCAATAATATCAGGTGACACATTAAATAAAAATAATTCATTAGCAAAGGAGATGAATGAGGAAGAAAAAACAGGATCCTTCATAGGAGAGTTAATAAATCTCCATCTATTGGGCAGCTCAAAGTCAGTAACAACCGGGGCATGATAAGAAATGCCAATAGGTTCAAGTAAAGAAGAAATAAGGTTTAGCGGCAAGAACTTTGAAAGAAAAATATAACCCAGCCAAGTAAAGGACTAATGGGGGGGATGTAAAAAAAGAAAGTTCTATTGCATATGGATTACTCAGGGCCAGGCATCAACAAGATGAGTTGTGAGATTGTGGTAAGGAATTATTTGTGAGGTTTATGAAAGACAAAACAGAAATTAGGTTTGTGTTCCAGAAAAGGATCAACAATCTTGTTACAGTCCCCCCTAAAATAAATAATTCATCTTTATATTGAATATATTTTTTTTGTAACATTAGACCAGAATGAATAATCAGGTTGAGTTGGGCTATAAACATTAAAAACAGTTAGAGAAATACCATCAATAAGCAATTTGACCAACAACCACCTTCCCCATAATCTATTTCTTGAGATAGAACAGAACAATTCAACTTTTTATAGAAAAGAATAATAACTCAATTTTTCTTGGTGGACGAAGGAGAGATTAAGACTAAACAAAAGCAATTACATTTAAGTTTGATGGCTTTCGCCTCCGTAAAATGTGCTTCTTGTAAAAGAACCACATCAGGGTTATAGGAAGCCAAATGAGACAAAATTATCTGACTCTTAATAGGATTAACAAAACATTTTACATTCCAAGATACAACTCTGACTTAAAACATCAACAAGACATGGAAAACTATACGACCATCAGCAATGAGAAGAGAGGAAAAGAATGAAAAAAAGGGTGGTTATAAAATGGTATGTTATGTTATGTTACAGTAGTTTATATAGCGCTCAGCTGCCCCAGCAAAGGGGCGTCCCGGCGCTTTGCAACAGAAACATGACTGACTTCAGAGAAAGAAATAGAGCATAGAACCAGCAGGCTTAGTTTCGGGGAAAGAGGTGGGTTTTGACAGCCCTTCTGAAATCCAAAAGGTTTTCCCGTTCACGTATATGTGCCGGCAGGGAGTTCCACAATTTAGCCGCTAGGTAGCGGAAGGAACGTCCTCCCACAGGGCAGCGCTTGATCCGGGGTATCTTGACCAAATGTTGGCCAGCAGAACGCAATACGAGAGTCGGAACATACTGGGTGAGAAGATTGCAGAGCATTTTAGGGGTGGCAAGTTTTAAAATTTTAAAGGAGAGGCAAAGTGTCTTAAACTGGATACGCTGAGCCATAGGGAGCCAATGGAGTCTCCGGATGTTATCAGAGATAGAACAGAATCGCGGAAGGCCCACTAAGGCTCTGGCGGACGCATTTTGAATGCGCTGCATCCGGCAGATCTCAGCTTGATTAGCTCCCAGAAGCAAGGAACAGGCGTAGTCCAGCCGAGAAAGCACCGTGGCCTGGACTATCAGCTGCCTTGTAGATGAATCAAAAAACTTAAGGACAGGCCTTGGGCCTCGTAGAATACTGAAACATGTGGCCACAACTTTCTTTGTCTGGTAGCAGAAGCTAAGGGAGGAGTCTAACCACACACCCAAGCTTTTAACTTCTAATTTGGGTTCCAGGGCTTTACCCAGGGCGGTGGGCCACCAATGGTCCCCCCATAACTCGACATTCTTTCCAATCAGTAGCACCTCTGTCTTATTTGCATTTAATTGCAGACAGTTAGATGTCATCCTTTGTGCCACGGCAGCAAGGCCACTTCTGAACCTGGAGACGTTTGGAGCTACTGCCTCAGTCAAAGCAACCACCAGCTGAGTGTCGTCAGCATATGAGACGATGGCAATGTCCCACTGGCTGACGACATCAGCTAGCGGCCAGACATACAGGTTAAATAAAGTTGGACTTAGTGCCGAGCCCTGTGGCACACCCTGCTCAATTAAGGTGAGCCTGAGATGAAAAGGGAGGGGTAGACACGCGAAAGGACCTCTCGGCCAGGAAAGATCTGAACCAGGCCAAGGCCAGATCGGGAATCCCCGCCTCCTCAAGCTGGTGAAGCAGAATCTTATGGGAGACAGTGTCGAAGGCCGCACTGAGATCCAACAGGATCAGTGCCGCCGTTTGACCTTGGTCAAGAATGTTTTGTAGATGTTCCGTCATGGCCAAAAGGGCAGTCTCCGTGCTGTGGCCAGCACGAAAGCCATGTTGCGTCTCATTAAGGATGTTATTAACGCTCAGAGTGTTAGTGAGCACAGTATTAACATGGGATTCTGCCACCTTCATTATCCAGGGAAGGAGAGAAATAGGCCTGAAGTTCTCAGGCTTTGTAGGGTCCCGATTCGGTTTCTTGAGAATCGGAGAGACCCACGCCTGTTTCCATTTCACCGGGACAATCGCGGATGAAAAGGAGGCATTGATCAGTTGGTGTAGCGGGGGCATACATATCAGAGAAGAATCTCTGAACTGCACGGGTTTAAGTGGGTCCGCTGGAGAACCGGACTTAATATTCCCCGCCAACTTACTGAATTCTTCCTAGGAGATCTCAGGGATAGCCGTATATAAGAGAATATATGCCAGGGGAGAAAAGAGGAAAAATCGAAAAGGGAAAGGAAAGAAGGGACAAAAGACCCAGCAAAAAGGGACAGTACATGTCAAACTAACAACTGTACTTCGTACTGCTTAGGGGAGAGATAAGGACAACACGAAGAAGTGGCGACAAACAGATGATGATGGCACAACCAACAGGGGAGGACGTATCACATCAGGACGCCAACATGACAAATAGGGAAAGTGGAATTAGGACTCAAAATAACCTGCAAAGGAATTTAAGAAGAAAAATGACATTAAACAAGTGAGAGAGCAAGCATCAAAGAGAAGGGAAGCATATGTTAGTAAAACAAAAACAATGTTGCATAAAGTTCAAGTGAAAGACTAAGGACAAGGAATCTCTATCGATGATGTCAAGTGAGAGTGAATTAATTTCCTTAGGTCCGTGGGATCATCAAAAAAGAAGTATCATTCTGAAAGGTTACTTTAAGGAGACATCCCATTACTTAAACTAGAAACTGAAAATCCCATCAGTTGTATCTCCTTTCTTCAATGCAAACTTCATGTTGCATTTGTACCCTATTTGTAAACTAATTTCTTTCTATTGTGAGCGGATGATTTTAGATGTTAAATTATTTTATTTTACTGATAGTAATATATTTAGGCATTATTGTTAAAGTTTTAAGCATTTAAAATGTATCTTTAATGGTTTGTTAAACCGAATAAAGATTGTGAAATGAGTTGAGATGTATGAAAAAGACAACATTGTGCACCTAGTGCCATAAGCACAGGTCTTAGTTCAAGGAAGTCTTTCAGCCACTTAGCCATTGCTGTAAAAACATCAACTTAGCACCAGACCAAACGAGATGCTTTTTTGTCTTGGCATCATTTAACACTTGGAGAAGGTCCGTGAACTGCAAGAAGAGAAGAATCACTCCACAAAGTTTTGATGGAGTCAATAAAGAAGATAGGTGGGAACCCAGTCTGTGCGCTCGCTGGATATTCAATTTCCTGGATATTCAATTTAGTCGATGCAGGAATATAACTTTGGAAAAAAGGAAGTGAATTAAGCCACTGTATCCTTCCCTTCAAGACCCTCCGGAAGACCATATAGGCTAAGGTTGTTATGTCTGTTTTCAAGATCCTCAGCTGACTTTTTAAGCAAAGAGATATTTTTCTGCAGCGATACAATTTTTTCAGCTGCATCCTGGACATCACTAATGCACTGTTCCACCAAGGAAAGATGAGACTCCATAGATGACCACCTATTATCCAGCACTTGTAGGCGAGTGTTGGTCTCCTCAACCAATGACCACAGAGAACGTGCCTCCTCCAAAACAGTATCTAAAGATACTGGAGAAAGAGGCTTAGGAGGAGAAGGAGGATCTTGCTTGAAGCACTTATTATCAGAAGTTGTTGCTTGTATCTTGGAAGTTGACAAGGGGAGAGGTGCTGAGCGAGATACAGAAGACTGAACCGTAACGTCTCCAGAGTGCGAACCTTCCACGGAGGGCACAGTAGAAGAAGGGCCAGACTTAGGCAACTTGGCAACGCAGCATTTATTTGAATGTAATAAACCTTTACTTCTGCCCATAAGTGAAGAAGAAATACTCAACAAAATAGGTAGCCAAAAGTAAATAAGCGGAGCCTTCCCCTAATCTCTGCTCCCAATTCAGAAAAAACAACTATCCAGCCAAATGATATAGACAGAGAAAAACATATTTTTGGGCAGACCAAGAAGCTCAGAGTAAGTAAAACAGTGAATGCCCAGTAGCGAGAGGAATAGAAAGAAGAAAAAAGCCCCACAGATTAGGTCCAGTGCTGAGGAGGCTTAATGGAAGGAAAACAAAATGGCGACGGCAATGCAGACACGAACCTCAGGTGCTTAAAATTAATGAAAGGACCCAAGAACCAGAATAAAAAAAACTGTCCTTCCCTGCATGAGAAGCTCCAATGCAGTTTCAGTTTTTCCAGGGTCATGGACTCTGCATTATATTAACAGCTTTCCAGTCGCAATAAGAGCTCCCATACTAGGAGGCGATCCTAGGCGCAGCTGCACACACTATTCTTTACATACACTGTTTAGTGTGGACCAGACGTAATGAAGTTTAATTTGAAGCACATCATATATTAAATGTTACATTTTTAATCACGTTATTCATTTAATCATTAGATAAAGCTGCTCCCCATTTCTGTAAAGTTTGCTTAATTAGCCTGTGGCATTAATGAAGATTGAATTTCATTTTCAAAATCTTTAGTAAAAGCAATACTTAGAGCTAGTTTGCTGCTCTCCTTCATTGGAAAAAAGAAAATCCTCGGTTGATGTCGAACCCTAGAAGTGCCTTGAACTGACAACGCATGGAGCCTCACATTGTTCCATCTGAGAGAAATTATATATTGTCTGTGTACGTAGTGATTAATGAATATGATATTGTTTAAAGTGATGAAAACGAAAACATCTCTTCATTGATGTGTATGGCAAGTAAATGATCTTCAATATCTAATAATGCAGAGGTTTTCAACCATCTAGGAACTGCTTGACAGGGTTTACATCCTATGGACTTGTTGAGGAACCTAGTATAACAATTTCATCCAATGAAATGAGCACAATATATGGTATCTGTCCTATCCTTTCCCATAAAAATGCCATCGCTCAATGGATAAACAGTGATGTTAACAGTTTTGTAGTTCTTTGCTACATGATGTGAGCACAAATGTTGCTATAGTATGACAAGAGACTTTGTAGAATATTCTGAAAGATAGTGATAATGCACCATCCCCAAGACAATAATCAGCATTTTAATTGACAAAAGCAGGCTGAACTAGTTACAAAAATCCAAATATAAGACTCTGGTGGATAGATGTCCCCGCTACTATTGTCCTGGCAAAGGTGATTGTCTATCTAGGACACTGCCTTCTGATGCTGGCAAGTCCAGGAGAGTCATGGTTCATCAGGACATCCTCAGAATATCTGTTAAACAAACAATGCTATGTGCACTGTACTCGGAGCAAGTGTCTCTGGGATATATTAATAAGGAAATAGTGCAACGCGGTTTTTTAGCTCCGCATCATTTAAAAAATGCAGGAATGCACCGTATTTACAAATATACGGGTCACCCCTGTGTTTTCCCTTGCCTAATGCCAATACAATTCAGAAAAGGCGGTGGTGATGGACAGAGTATCTGAATTAAGCAGAACACTCGTACCCAGTCAACAGATCAGGGCTTGATCCATCACCGTTTTTTAGCTCACTGCACCATCCCAGCTCAGAACCTGGCTACATGCAAATTAGTCCGTGCCTGGCCCAGTGCATCATGGGAACAGGACAGACCAAACTACCAAGCCAATTCTTTTACTAGGAAGGAAACAAGCTTCCGGGGACCGGTTTCTGGCATTCCAGTCGTCTTCGGCCCGGCTTGCTTGAATCCTGATGTGCAATGAGCAAGGGACTCATGTCTGAGCATACCCTTCCACGCTTATGGTGGACAAAACGATTCAGAAAAGGGGGTGGTGAGGGACAGAGTATCTGAATTAAGCAGAACACTCGTATCCAGTCAACAGATCAGGGATTGATCCATCACCGTTTTTAGCTCACTGCACCATCCCAGCTCAGAACCTGGCTACAAGCAAATTAGTCTGTGCCTGGGGTGATGGATCAAGCCCTGATCTACTGACTGAATATGAGTGTGGAAGGGTATACTCAGATGTGAGTCCCTTGCTCATTGCACCATCAGGATTCAAGCAAGCCGGGCCGAAGACGGCTGTAATGCCAGAAACCGGTCCCCGGAAGCTTGTTTCCTTCCCAGTAAAAGAATTGGCTTGGTAGTTTGGTCTGCCCTGTTCCCATGATGCACTGGGCCAGGGACAGACTAATTTGCATGTAGCCAGGTTCTGAGCTGGGATGGTGCAGTGAGCTAAAAAACGGTGATGGGTCAAGCCCTGATCTATTGACTGGGTATGAGTGTTCTGTTTAATTCAGATACTCTGTCCATCACCACCCCCTTTTCAGAATCGTTTTGTCCACCATAAGCGTGGAAGGGTATACTCAGATGTGAGTCCCTTGCTCATTGCACCATCAGGATTCAAGCAAGCCGGGCCGAAGACGTCTGTAATACCAGAAACTTGTCCCCGGAAGCTTGTTTCCTTCCCAGTAAAAGAATTGGCTTGGTAGTTTGGTCTGCCCTGTTCCCATGATGCACTGGGCCAGGGACAGACTGATTTGCATGTAGCCAGGTTCTGAGCTGGGATGGTGCAGTGAGCTAAAAAACGGTGATGGATCAAGCCCTGATCTATTGACTGGGTATGAGTGTTCTGTTTAATTCAGATACTCTGTCCATCACCACCCCCTTTTCTGAATCATAATGCCAACACAGACACACTTGTGCCACAGTGCAAGGGTGTCTGCAAAGATGATTTCCTGCAGTGCAGGCACCCTTGCCCCAGAGTGCAATGCCTTCTTTTGTCTGGCGTTAGTTTGCCTGCTTTTGCATGGAGTTAGTTTTTAGAGCTCCCTCAGCTTTACAGATCCTTATAAAACTAGGGTGGAGTCAAAAGGCAACTAGTGTTGCCGTGGAATGCCCACAGCAGCACCCATTGCCCACCCCTTTCACGCAGAAAACAGCATGAAAGGGTACTATACATACAAAGCTGAGTTAAACCAAACAAAGAGGCTTAACGCTGCTTTGTAAATATGGTGCATGGCGTACAAGATATTGTAATGTGCTCCTACACATGTTAAGATGGACTACCTCCTTGTTTTCCAAGTTGCAGGTTATGCCAAGGTTGCAGGTTATTCCCACAATGTTGAACGTGACTACCACCGTCTTGCCCACAGCTGTCGTCTAAATACTGACCACACCCTGAGTCAGGCGGTTGAGATTAGCGCAATTCTGACTTCCCAGCAACACTGAAACTCCTTGGCTGACTCATGGTAAGAAGTGTGTTTCATCACCCATTTCGATTTCGGAAGAACTGATAAATCTTCTAGGGCCAGATGTGCGACCATTCATTTTTGCAAGTCGTAAATTGCGTCAAATTGCGACTCGCAATTTGCGACTCACAAAAATTAATGTACAGCAGTGTCTCAGACACTGTGTGCGATTCTCAATGGGGTCACAAATTGCATGCCTCATTAATATTCCTGAGGCTGTCACAGTTTGGGCTTCATTGGAAATGGCTCGCACTCACTGGCATGGTGCTTTTTTAATAAAGCAGTTTTTTAAAATGTAGCCCGTTTTCCTTAAAGGAAAACGGGATGCATTTAAATTTTAAAAAAGCGGAACTTTTCAGGGCATTTAATGTTACTGTTCCTGAGGAATTCACACCTGAAAATGACAGATTCAAGAAGAAAAACTCTTCTTTCTGCTAGTTCAAGACCATCTTATTATTTTGCAACTTCTCCCAAAGGAATCAAGCCTTTGACTGGTGTAGATGGTGTGATGATTGTTGTGGTTTAGATGCAGCTGGTGTTGAAGCTTGTTCAGTCCATGAAGTCATTACTTGCCCCAAATCCGGGTTAGTCAGTTCTGTTGGTATAAAGCTGGAAACTTAGGAGTCCCTCTGATTGTGGAGACTATCTCAGTTCAGCTGATCTCTTCTTGAGGTAACTCCAGAAAAGAGAGATAATGACATATTGGTCTTATATGAAGACACACTGGCGTTAGTGGGGAGAAGCTAAACCAAGTCGCACACATGATGCTTCTTGACGTGCTCAACTGACACTTTTCTGTATTTCTTAGCCCAGGTAATGGTGCAGGATAATGGTGTGAGAGATTTCTAACCCAAGAACAATCAGAAGCTATCTGACGGTCTAAAGGGTAATTTCCAAGAATCAAAAGAATTCTTCTTGTTCACAAGGTTTTCTTCCAATTTCTGGTCATTCTGAAACAGATTAACACATGACTCAGTTGATTCATTTTGCAAGTCTGCCTTTCCAGGGATTAGCAAATGTGGTGCCTACATTGGCAGGCTAAACATACAAATTGTATTGTATTATGGGGTTACAAAGTAACATATTTCTGAGAGAAATCAAGTTTCAGTCTTTTGCCTTCACTTTGACAATTCATATCTCAAAAAGAGTACAACAAGGAAGGCAAAATGTCATTTATAGAAGTCTATTTTATATCTGTTTGGGGCTAAAATAGTCACTATTCTGTCCATGCTTTCTATACATTCACTTAAGTCATCATCAGTGAAATATGTCATCAATTCTGAGAGCAAGTTGGTAATGTCTTGTAGAATTTCCATTTTTCTACTGCAAATAAATCTGGACTATTGATATACACATGATATCGTATATATTTGGAAAATCCAGTGCAAATATGACTATTGATATACACATGATATCATATATATTTGGAAAATCCAGTGCAAATATGACTATTGATATACACATGATATCGTATATATTTGTAAAATCCAGTGCAATACAGTGTGCATTATCTGGTTTACCCACCAAAAAAGAGAGGAGTGTTCATGGCCCATAGATTGGTTCTTCTATCAGCACTAGGACCCCATTAGGGATAGCAATGGGCTATGCAAGTGGATTACATCATTATTTTATCACAAAAGCTAATTAAAATACAAGGTAATTCTTTTACTACTTAAGCACTCAAAGAACTCTCCAACAGATTATAGACATCCAATCTGAACTGAGGAAGAAAATACCAATATTACAATGGATATCTCTGTGTTAGTAATAAGTGCAATGTGTTTTCTTATGGGCCCTGAAGGTGCTCAGATATCCATCAACACATTGGTCACCATGTTATGTTTGTATAAGCATTGTGTAAACTAAACCTGCTAGAGCTGGTGTTGCAATGTGCCATGGTATAGTTAAATATGAACTAATTTACAAATGCTGAGCCAAAGGAAAAGACTTTTGACAGACAAATCTTCCTCAATTTACCTGGCGATAATATGTAATTAGGCATGTGATAATGTCAGAGTCTATCAGGCATGTTGATTTATTGCTGTTGTAAATTCTGGTATCTTTTCGTCGTAAGTGCACACACACAATAAATCCACACTGTTATTTTTAAGGCTTTGTTGTAAGGTAATTTTAAGTATGAAGGAATAAAACAAAATTATTTAAAAAGTCAGTAAAATTGTTGTGAGAGAGTGATCACAGAGTGTAAATATTATGAAAACAGGCAACATACTATGTATAGTGCATTTTTAAAGAATCCATACAAGTCTAAGACCCAGGCATCAAAGTTTTTGGAATAATGAGGTATACATTTTGATAGAATTTACACATATTTCTACATGAAAATTATATGAATGAGACACTGGTAGCTTATGTCTCTTAGGAAAGAAATGGTATGAAACAAACTCAAATGGCTTTGGATTTGAGAAGTAAATCGAGCATTCCATTGCACACTTATATTGAAGCCTAAGCCTATAATGCCTTTTCCTAAGCACCATCTATTTAAATGAATACATGAATATTTGAGCTAGAAGAACAGATGGAAACAAATGCAAAAGCAATGCACATTGTTGCTAAATAATGAAAATATGCATCAGTTACCAGAGACACTGGATTTATGCATTCTGTCCATCACCTGTGGTTTTTGCATTTGTCACCCGAGTGGGATGGGTATGCTCAGACGTGAGTCCCATGCACTCCACACCACTGGATTCAAGCAAGCCGGGCTGAAGACAGCTGGAATGCCAGAAACCGGTCCTCGGAAGCTTGTTTCCGGTCCAAGGAAGGCATGGCTTGGCAGTTCGGGCTGGACTGTTCCCATGAGGCACAGGGTCAGACTGATTTGCATATGGCCATGTCTGAACTGGGGTGGTGTGGAGTGCAAAACACAATGGATTTAGGCCCAGATCTCTGTACTGGGGTGAATGTATGACATTGTTCTGCATTCTGTCCGTCACCTGTGGTTTTTCCAATGCTAGCACTGATTTCATGTTGCATGCGCTTGGGAGTTGGGAGCCTGCGAGGAGAGAAGGATTGATGAGGGCATCACGCTGCTAGAAGAGGTAAGTGCCTTTTATTTTTTTATTCACCCCACCCCCCTTGAAATATGGCAGCCACCACTGGACTTTAGCATTCAGGCCATGAAGATGTACATGCGTGCTACAGCTCCTTGGCTCAAGACTTCCTCCAGTAACATCTTGAAGTCCCCTCCATCATTTTGGTGTCAAGATCAGAACCCTACTAAGACAAAAGAGAAAAGAGAACACATTATCCATGTTAGCTGCCTTTAATGAGTATGCTTGCATGTCACGGAATTGATAGAGAGTTTTTGTGGAGAACACTGCACAGATCAGTGTTCTAGAGAACAACAGTATTCACTAACATGCTAACTTTGTTAATTACTTTTGGTAACTGTAAAGGATGTACTCAGAAAAGCCAAGAAATACATTAACAAACCATCCTGCTTGGGACCTGTGATATTCTAACAGAGGTACTAATCAAGTGCAGCAACTTGGTGAATAAGTCTTTTGCAGGGGCCAGGGGCAAAGTTATGCCGAGCAGCAAGGTGGCGGCTCAATAGAGTGCCTATGCTGGCAGGAAAAAAATCTGTTCTGATCCTACCCCAGCCGCTGCACAAAGAACGACACAATGATATCTCACCCTCCATTAGTGAGGTGACTTCACATCGGGAGATGTGCAGCCCCATGTAGTGAGGCGAGGCCCGCCGTGTGGAGAGAGGTTTCGGGCCTTGTATGGCCTTACTTAACCGGGCTTGGTTGAGGGAGGGTCGTGCTGACTGCTGCACCAGAGGGAGCCTGCCGCCAGAGGAGGAGGCGGTCTGACCGCAGTTGGGTGGATGCTGCCCTGTCCTGGGGGATGATCGCTGACCCCTGCCCCTTCCTACACTGGCTGCCCCTTATCTGCTGGGGCTGACCGAGACCGGAGGCTATGTCAGCACTGTGGAGCATGGAGGGCGAGCGCAACTGTGCGCGGCCCTGAGAATGCAATAGGACTGATGGTGAAGGCCGGCCCTCCCAGCGATAAGCACACACCATCACGTAGTGCACCTGGGGCTGTCTCTCCTACCTAACAATTTGAACACTGGGTCCTGTGTGCCCTGCCCCATAAGCAGGCAGCATCGCTAGCGGCCCCCTCCATTGAGGACTGTTAGGGCCATTGACCCTAATATCTGCTGTAGCCCCATATACCTGATTGAGGCCTGCCTGTGCCTTTCGGCCTCTGATACCCCAGGCAGGAGTGGTGGGTCCCATGATTGTGCTGCCGGCATTGTCCAGGGGGGTCAGTTCCTCTAAATGATGGACTGGGCCCTCCTACCCCCAGTGACTCTCCACTGAACCCTGGGCTTGGCTCATCAACTGGACGGGCTTGCACTGCTGCCATTTGGAGTGCCGGTCGGAAGGGACAGGGATCAGATGTGTGGAGAGATCTGGTGAAAAATTGTTAGTCCTGCTGATATACATACTTTGCCCAGAATGTTTCAAATATATTGCACTCCTGCAACAGCTCACTGCTACTGCCACAGCCCTGCCACGTATATTCACGAGCTCAAGGTGGGAAGATGGGCAAACATGACACGAGGCAATCCAAGCTCCCATTCAAGAGCAGGATACACACACACCTGGCTGACATGGAGCCAGCCCAAGAACTGGACTCTGCTTCCGACTATCTTAAAGAAATCGTGGTTGATGCTAAAACTAGTCTATGTGTAATAGACGCAAACTTGACCAAATAACCAGCCGCCTGGACAGGTTGAAAGAGCAAGGTGACAAACAGGATGATCGCCTCAACCCCTCGAATCTAAAATCTCGGATATCAATGACTCTCACACCGCGACTGAAGAACAATTGTTGCACATGGATAAGGTCCTCAAACTAATTTAAGCTAACAACGAAGAACTGGAGGCGCGTTCGAGGTGTGATAACGTATGCATTATTGGTGTCCCTGCGTCTACAGCTATAGATAGAATGGAAGATTACATGGAACCCATGATACAGGATCTGTTTTGTGATGGCCTGTCCCCAGTCTTCATTGTGGAACGTGCTCATCGATCTCTTGCACCGCCACTGCCTCCAGGTGCACCACCTCGCGCTATAGTGGCGTGCCTTCTCAATTAAAAGGCCAAGGTGTGATTTTAAGCCTATCCCCTGAATGCAGCACCATACAATATCAGGGGAATGCAATATCCTTCTACACAGACTTCACCATCGCTGTCCCGCCCGCTCACAGGGAGTTCTTGCTGGCTTAAAAAACCTCACAAAAAAACAGATATCAAATATGCCCTTCTCTATCCGACCAAGCTAAGTGTAACTCATGAACTTTCTCAGGTATAATCCCACTCATAGCGGTCAGGCCTTCTAAAGCTCGTCACCTTCGCGGTGGCTCACGATTTCGAAAGACGGCATTAGCTGAAAAATAATATGAACTTTGTGTGAAAAACTGAACTACAACTACCAAAACACTATGGAGTAATGGCGCTGTTACATTCAAGCAATGCATTCATACCCTCTTTCACTGATAAAAGCTATGCGTTCCTACCCACTTTCACTGATAAAAGGCTCTCGAGAGCTGCCTCCAAGCTGATGAGCTTTTGAACGCCTGCACGCTATGAGTGGGATTATACCTGGGAAATTTGGCAGCATGTCTAGCAACCTGCAGTCTGCAAATATTCTCTACTGATAAGGGAGGAATCCTGGAAAACTGGTGTCTAGAGATATGATTTCGAAAGACTGCATTAGCTGAAAATTAATATGAACTTTGGGTAAAAAACAGAACTACAGCTGCCAAGATGCTAAGGGGTAATGGTGATGTCACATGCAAGCGATGTGTTCCTACCCACTTTCACTGATGTATCCCAGATATTTTGTACTTGCTTTGGGAAAGGTCTGGGGGGGTCAGGTTCTCAGTACTCAACTGCACTTGGGGGTTGGTGTGGGTAGGGGTGGGTTGATGATTTTTTGCTCAGTTATGTTTCTCTTTGCATGCTATATATTTCCATTCAAGGCGAATCCACATTTTAATACACCGACCTATTCAAACTCTTTACACAGCTGGCATATCAGGCCCTACCGCCACTATCAACCCTCATACATAGCCTGCCTAAGGTACTTACGTACTCGGCACAGCAGCCACTCTCACTCTGACCCCTTGATAGCAACACTAGTCACCTTCATAGCACAAAACAAACTCTATGACGAAGATAGTTAGATATTTGACCTGGAACATACAAGGGCTAACTGACCCATGGAAGTCCAGACTAGTAGACACGTATCTCTAATGACTTCGTATCGATATTTGCTTCTGCAAGAGGTCCACTTGACCCCTTCCACTTTGGCCCGCCTTCGGTTGCACTGGTGCACAAAAATAAACACTTCATTCTATACCAATTATACATGTGGTACAGGCATACTCATCCGCAAAGGCCTTCTGTCACTCCTTAAGTACTTCAAGTGCGATATTGAGGGTATATATGTTCTCTTAGCTGGCATCCTGCGCCAACAACCTATTATCCTTGCCTCCACATATGGGGCCAACACAGACCAGACGGAATTTTTTTGTAGATGCTTGGAATCAGATAGCAACTGTGCGGAAAGGTGCTGTGTTATGGGGGAGACTTTAATGTAGCCTGGATAGGTCAGAAGCACCTCGCAGACCCCACCCTAAGGCGGCCACACAAATCAACACCTTGATAAATGACCACTGTGTAGTTGATGTGAGGAAGTCTCTACACGGCAACAGAAGTAAGGGAACATGCACAGAATCTATACATGACACCTGGTCATACATGGATGTTGGCTGACATCCTGGGATGTCCTCACATGGTCCACTGAAGTGACTCATCTCCCCGGACCCTGTCAGACCATGCTCCAGTCCTCTTGGAAATCTCTCTGCCTTGTACTATCTTGAGCGCATTCACCTGGTGATTGTCCCATTGTGCCCTTCGGGATCAAGTAGTCTGCGCGAATATTTGTAACACTATCATGGAATATTTTACCATTAATGAGCGCTCTGTCACTTCCCCACTAGTCCTCTGGGAGGCATTCAAGGTGGTAATAAGGGAGACGTGTATCGTTAAACAAGCTGGAGTCCTTAGGGCGATAAGAACATGCCTAGCCCAACTCAAACTGAACTCTAGGTGCTCAAACTCGAGTATCATACTCCCAAATCTCAGGCTACTATGCACTAATACGTTAAAAACTCACTGAGTTTAATGATGAGGTGGGAAGTGAACTGAACAATGTATCCTACGAAGCCAAAGCACCCTGATATGGGGAGGGAGACCGACCTTCAAAGACGGTTGCCAAAATGCTTTGAAAGCCCAGGGCATCCAATTATGTGGTGGAGCTTCTGGACAACCTCCTGGGACGGCAGTCCGCCTCGCTTCGATATTTGACACAATGCGCTCCTTCTACTCCTGACTTTATCAAACCAAATTCTCAATGCCAGCCGAGGAGCCTGACTCCTATCTAGATACAATGTAGTTACTGTGGCTGGATAAGGTGCAGCGCTCATATTTTGACTCTCCCTTTTCTGAAGAAGAAATACTGCAAGTGATACGGAGCCTCCCCAACGACAAGGCTCCCAGCATAGATGGCCCTACCACATCTTTCTACAAAGAATATCCTACCATCCTGATTCCCCATCTTCTGTCTATGGTTGAGGCCTCACTGAAATCCAATGTGCTACCACGTCCCTCCGTCAAGCAGTTATAGTTGTGAAATCGATACCTGACAAACCTGCAAACCAGTGCGGCTCTTATCGGAAACTATCTATGATAAATGTAGACAACAAAATCTTGGCCAAACTTATTGCTAACGACCTCCTCACACCCCCGCCAGACATTGTACACCCAGATCTATCAGGATTTGTGCCTGGCAGGTCGACAACGCATAACTTCTGTACGTTGTTCACCATCATGTATACCGTGGAGCCCCCGTCTGGCTGCAGTCATGACCCTTTTGAATGCATTAAGGCATTTGAATCTTTAGAATGGCCCTTTCTATTTGCTCTTTTGAAACGGCTGGCCATCAGCCTGAATTTTTTGCGCCTCATCAGACTTCTGTGCACATCTTCAACTGCAAGATTGTGCTTACATGGGATGCTCTCTGACCCGTTCCCTATCATACGCGTTACTTTGCAGGGATGCTCCCTATTCCTACTTTTATTTGCCTTCGCCACAGAGCCCCTTGTAAATAGGCTGTGCCAACATCATGGTCCCAGGGGGTGAAATTTACATTGAGAAGGATCTTAATCTTCATGTACGCAGACGATGTTGCTTTATGCATTCGCAATCCCCAAGAAAATCTAGATTCTATAATCAGAGAAGTAATTCTCCACAGTGATCTGTTGGAGTCACCTTTAAATGTGCCAAATCAGTTATAGTCCCTTTAATTAACAACACACCACTTTTTGACTCCGAATTCCTGATGGACTGGGCCATGGAGGCAGTGTTCTACTGCGGCATATGGCATAGCTGAGACACAGATGAACTGTGGAGGGCCAACTCAGGTAAAGCAATGTCTTGCCTACAAGGCAGGATTCCAATATGGAATAAACTCCCCTTGTCATTGACAAGCCGACTGGCCATAGCCAAAATGGTGGTGCTACCCAAATTTCTATACCTTTTTCTCAACCTTCCTCTGCCACTTACTACTCTTCTTTCTGCCGATTGAGATCGAACCTGATCAAACTGGCATGGGCTGGCAAGCAACCCAGAAGAACTACGGAGATTCTCACACTTCCATTTGGCCAAGGCGGCCTTAGCGCACCAGACATGGCACTATATGCACTACCTACTCATACTCAGTACTTGCATTACTGGCTATACCAAACTAAATTCCAGCCACAAGTAGCGGTAGAGACTGACTTGACCTCCCCTGTCCCGCTATCCGCTGCACTCTACCAAACATACAAACCTACATGCTCCGGGACCAATACTGTGGAATGCATCAAATGGGCATAGGATGACCTGCGACATTGGGCCAAGCTGCAATGCATGTGCACCCCATATATTCCCATCAAACACAACCTAATGCTGCCAGTGCTACAAGACAAATGTGGAAGGGCACGGCCATACAAGGGGAACTTATTTACCTATGCTAGTTTATACCCTGAAGGACAGTTCCTTCCCCCGTTTGAACCAGTCGTCCCTCCTTGCCCCACTGCACTGGGCATCCTACTGTTTCATGTATTGCGATTTATATAGCGCACGTATCACCCGAAGGCATCAAGGCGCTTGCTTAGGGAACCCGTCCTGGTATTCCCCTGTGAGATACCCCGTCAGGGTATCCGCAAGGTGAAAGCCAGGCATCCCGCCGCGAGGGGCCGTTGTGGAGATTAAGCAAGCTATTGCCCAGAGTCGCAGAGTGTGAACCCGTGAATCGAGTAGGCACCGGAGCGAGAATTGTCGAGTCCATGGACATTTTTTAGGACTCAAGACCCCGCCGAGCCGGGAATTGAACCCTGGTCCCGGGCTGACCTCTGCTTCCAGGTCTGCCTCCTCTAACCAGAGAGCCACACTTCTCTTTCATCATATATGTGCCACTTGCCGAGCACAACACAATACCTTCCTTGTACCCCGCCTACACTACATGATCTTGAACACATCCTGGGGGGCGCTAGTGGGCTGGCAAACAAGATAGCCGCACCCTAGGGACGATCTGATATCCCCAGGGAGCACAATCCTGCACAATTCTTCACCACAGGGCAGAAAAACCTTCTGTAAATCTAATATACGCCACCAGTGCACCACTGGAATTGGCTGAAGTCTAAAGTGAGTCCTATGACAGCTTGCTGGATGAGGATTGCCACGTGACTATAAATGCAGCCTGCACCGGAATGCAAGATGGCTGTGATACGGACTGAAGAGCCGACTCACCGAGGGCCACCGATACGGGCGAGGAGGGCGCAACTCTTGCGGACCCCTGCCCGCAAAGACATCCAGATCTATGAGGCGAGGTGCCGGTGATTGTGTGCAGGTACGATGGAGCCTGGTGCGGAAAACAGCGGCTTCTGAGAACCAGCCAGAGCCTGCTGTGGAGATGTGAAGCTTCAACATCCTGCTATCCAGCCCAGGAAAAACCTGTGTGTCTTCGATGGTCGGATTGCGGATTGTCAGAACCTGCCGGAGCTAACAGCGAGTCTGCCTGTGGCTGGTGATATAAAGAACGTGAAAAGGTTTGGCGGAGTCAAAAATGTATCTGCCTGATATGTGAGCGCCATTATTATAGGAGTCGGAAACTTACTCCCTGTGGCTCCCTGCCTGAGGCGACGTCTGGATCTCCTGGGTGAAATGCTGTAGACTGGGCGCAAAGGCTGCGGAGCCCGGCCCAGTCTGTCGACATTGCCCTACTGTGCTGCTGCGGCGCAGGCCTCTGGGGGTCAGCCTGGGCCCACCATGGGGGCATGAGGAGTATCGTCTGGGATGCTGCCGACTGCCCTGAACCAAGTGACCGGTCCCAGGGTGCTGTTGTGAGTCCTGTCTTGGGGTGCCTGGCGGGCGATGCGATTAGATTTGTTCAGCTCATGGCACTGAAGGTGAGTGGGCTGGGTGCCAATGCTGCTGCCCATGCTCGAGCACCGCTAGGCCGGGGGGCCGCTGGTGCCCTGGGGAGCGGAGGAGACCACGTGGCCAGGCGAGAGTCTGGGGCTCCCCATCCACGTACTCAGGAGCCTTGCTGAGGTAGCACTGGTTGTGGGGGGCTCCATCTGGGGACGGCAGAGACTGGACATAATTATTCCGTGCTGAGGAAAAGAGGGGCAGTGTAATTTGACCTTACCTTCTGCCCCCCCCCCCCCCCCCCCCATCCCACAGCACAGCCAGATACAGTGAACAACCCCTGCTGGACATTTTGAGGGGTCTGTCTGCTCCATGCAGCAGAACACACCATGGGCCGAACAGAGGGCAAACAATCTAAGCTGCCTTTCTCCGCTCGGAAGAACACTCACAGCGAGACTGAAGATGCAGCCTCACAAAGTGAAGAGGGTACCCCTGTCTTTTCGTGCACACAGGACTCAGATATAAAGGCATTACTATTAAATATGCACCAAAGCCTCACATCTATTGAATCCAAGATGGGCGCTATGAATATGTGCATGGACTTCATTACACAGAGACTACAAAAACATGATGGGCGCATATCGGACACGGAGCAGCGCATCTCTGCAATAGAGGGCCACTTCTCTGCCAGCAGTGAAAAGGTACTAGGCTTGGGAAACTGCTTAAAATCATCGCTGCAAAAAATGAGAGCTTAGAGGCGCATTCGCACAGAAATAAGTTACGCATAGTAGAGTCTACTGCCACGGGATGCCTAGAGAATTATGTTGAAAAAATGTAGCTGGAGCTCTTTGGTGCGGAAGTATTCTCTAAGGTCTTGGTAGTCGAAATGGCCCATCATCTCTGGCACCGAGACCACCGCCGGACGCACCTCCTCATCCTATCCTAGCGTGGTTACTCAACTGCAAGGATCGGGACACAACATTGCGGCTAGCCAGAGAGAAGCAAGACTTATCTTATGATGGTAACAGACTCTCATTTTACCCAGGCTTTACCATGGTGGTGAAGGAACCATGAAAAAAAATTCTGCCTGCCAAAAAGAAGCTGCAGCTAGCTAATATATAGTACTCCTTGCTATATCCTGCAAGATTATGGGTTCTTCACTGAGTAAAAACACATGTCTGCAATAATCTGCAACAAGTCCAGGACTTCCTAAAAACCGTCCTGCGACTCTCACCCACACACCTCGAGATGGGGACCCAAGCTCCAGTCGATCCTCACCAGCTCCTGAAGGAGAATAATGGTAAAAAGCTTAATTCCAGAACCTATGCCTGAAACGGGTAAGACTGTGCCTTCTGATAAGTCGCATGACAATGGAATTCATGGATGGACTTACATGGCTCCAATCTTGAACTAAAAATGTTGGTCTCTTCAAAGGCGTCATTAACTCTGCCATGTAATAATGTTCTCCTGGGATCCCTCGCAGCTGCAAGGTGAGCTGATGGCACCTCTAGCGCACTTCCCCCAGAGGGAACCACCTCTGACAAATGTTGGGTATTGCTAATATCTTACTACTTGTTGATGTTGCCCCACTATTTCTGGCCTTAAATAGGTCAGATATTGACTGGGTTGGGTGGGCTTTCATTCGCCTGTGGGTTTGGGCCGCAGATGTCGGGCAGGTTTGTTATCACTGTACGTGAAGGCATTGCATTGCACAATCTAGAATATACGCTGGCACAAGTATGCACAACTTTTCCCATGCAGCGTCACAATATTGGCACCAAATATGCATCCGCCCCCTCTGAGGCTCTAACGAGGCCATGGCTACCGTAGGTCCAGTTAAAACCCTATTATCCATTGCCTGACATGGAATGCGCGTGGCCTCCATGACCCAAGCAAGCGTAGACAAGTCCTAGGATACTTGTACCAACATCCGGACCAGGTGGCCATGCTGCAGAAGACGCACCTAAACCCTCAAGTGCCAACTAGTTTTGGAAGGAAGTGGGCAGCTCATAGTTGGTTCTCCTCCTACTCCACATATGCCCGGGCACAGCCATCCTTGTTAAGTCTGGCCTGGGATACTACCCACTAGGAAATTTACGAGACGCATAATGTGGGGCAGGATAGCTGGACACACAGTTACGCTAGTATGTTGTTGCCAACATTGATGATGCAGGGTACTTTGACAAACTATGGGGCCCTATTCTAAAAATAGGATCCACCTTTATTATATAGGGAGGTGGCGTTGCATGGCCTCATAGATATTGAGTAAGGCAACGTTGCGCAAAGCGCTGCTTTGCCTTACTCTGCGTCAAGGAGGCATTCCATGGGCTTTGCAGTGGGTGTTCCCACACAACACCCACAGATTTTGACGCTGAACCAGATTTATAAAATCACATAAACCTGGGGCAGCACCATGACCTTACACCTCCCCAACAAGGTGAATTTTCTTAATTTCTTCTTGTTTTTTCCTCTTTCCATGCGTGCTGCATTCTGTCACACACGTAAAAGAGGAAAATGCCTATATGGATTGTTTTTGTGCAGGAAGGTGCCCTTTACTTCTCAAAACAATGCTGCAAACAACACAGACACATCCGCCTTTTAAAGGGCACCCCAATGCCAATCGCCCAACAGCCAGACTACGAATACATCAAAATCTGCAGGCTGGCAGCGCGAGCTGTGGCGGAGCGGTGGAAAGGCGGTTTACACCGCTCCGTCATATTCTCATAATTTGAGACTTAGTGGCTCATGTGCAAAGTTTGCCCCTTGTCTTACAAGCTGAAATTTGGCCTTGGTGATTATATTTTCGAACTTGAGTATCCCTTATGGGGTTTATGCTACCGTAATAATCCTACTGTCGTTTTCCTACTGCTAGCAGCTCAGGGTATTACATTCCGTGTACATATTCAATTCCCGTTTTGTGTTCGTGTCTTTAATGCTATAACTGTTTGCTACTGTGGGGAGCGAATATAAGCCTACAGTGTTGCTTGCATTTGTTCACCACTGAAGTATTTTACATTGTCCCCCCACGGAAACAGCTAAAGTACTGGAAATAAAAAAAAAACGCCATTGCAAACGGTCACAAGCTTGAAAGAAAAAACAGACTTCCAAGGCATTAAGTTTTATTAGTGTTTTTATTATCAATATGCGCCAGGCTCTCGTCTGGAGTTAGGCGTGCACTGTCTGAATATTGCTCAAATAAATGGAACCTAGGCCCTCTTTATTTACCTTTCAGACATGCTCTGCTCCCTGAAGCCCGTGCCTCTTATCGGGTGTAAAACATGTGGCTATTAATGTATTTAATTGGACTTTAATGCAGCGCGGCGGAGGCTGGCATCGGTTTCTAGGCAGTGCTGGGATTTGGTAGACAAAGCTATCGCTGCCTCAGCACAGGAATTCCATTTCAATGCACGAAAGCGAGGCACGCCGGAATCATATATTCACAGAACGCCCTCCGCTCCATCCCGCAGGCCTCGTAGCTCGTTATGAAATTGACACATCCACGTGGAAGACTATTTAACGCCGGCCTGGAGAAGAGGTTTCAAATAGAAGCACTCATTAACTCCATTTATTATCGAGTTTAGAAGGTCCGCCTCTGGAAATTTAATAATACCAGAGAGATTGGTGCTTTGAGCTGGCGACCCTGCAGGTCATCGAAAAATACCGTTTGTCGCCTCACACTGTATAGAAAACGTTAGTGTTTGACAGCTGCTATTTTACCGAAATCATGGGGATTTCGATCAGCCCTTAGTGGCTCTTTGAAACCACAAACCACCTTCAAAGATCGCAAGAGTTGACATTGTGTTCAGAGTTACGACCTCTGTCAATTAGGAAACTATTGAGGGCCTTGTCTGGAAGCTGGTAGGTGAGATGCTCATCACATAGGTGGTGGACGACCGTCGGCTGAATTACCGCCTATTACCGTCTTTTACAGCTTATGTCACGTGTCATAGGGCGAAAGGGCCATCCCTCATGTTTTTACAGAGTATCCTGTTCACCAAACTCCAAATAAGTCTCTAACAGCCAGATTCTGGGGCATATTATCAAGGGATTAATCTCTGCTTTTTTGGCTTTAAAAGCCAAGAAAGAGGAGATAAAATTATCTCCCTATCAGCAACAGGGTGCTAACACGCAAATTCGCATGTTAGCACCCTTTTTCTCTACGCTTCCCCTTGCATCTCTAATGAGATGCAAAGGGAGCGTTCCAAAGAAAAATAATAGGAGAGATGTTGTTAAGCGACATTTCTCCTATTATCAAGGATTTCGCTAGCCCTGTTAGTGATAAAAAAAGCAGCGCTAACCGCGGTTAGCACTGCTTTTTTACACCTGGTATTTTCCTGACTTAGCCATGATATCCTATGGAAGGTGGATATCATGGTTAAGTTTGTGAGCCCCTATCATCAAGCTAACGCCAAACTTCGAGAGATTATCGTTGGTTTTCCAGCGATAATCTCTCAATTGGCAGTTAGCACAAGGATTTTTATCACTTTTGAGATAAACCTTGCTAATAGCAAGTTATCTCTGCGATAATTTCTGGCGATGCTTAGCGTTAAAAAATTCGTTGCTAAGCATCGTTAGCGGTAAATATCGCTCATCGTTGGTAATATGCCCCCTGGCCATTTGCGAGCGCAATTTTTGCATTTGGGATTCATCATTCCAAATGCAAAAAATCGCTATTATAGAATTCGCAAATTTGCGAGGAATTGCATTTAAGGAATCTCTATTTGAGATTCCTTAAATGCAATTCATGAAACATTTAAAAATTGCGAATTCGCTATTTTGGGCCGCTATTTACCGCGATGTCAAACCTCGTGGTAAATAGCGGAAACTTAAAAAAATGCACTTAAGTGCATTTTTCTAAGTTGTATGTTACACACACACATGTCCTTGGGACATGTGTGTGCGTAACACCAGCATCCAATATCATTTCAGGGGTGCAACAGGGTGTCCTTTGGACACCCCTGCACCCTTGAAATCGCAAACTCAACATGCGAATCGCTAATAGCGATTCACACATTGATATGTCTTCCCATTCATTCCTATGGGCCTTTAGGCCCATAGGAATGAATGGGGAGTTATTCCCTATTTGCGATTAGCAATTAGCTAATCGCAAATAAGGAAGCTGTAAAAATCGCAATAAATATTGCGATTTCTACATGAATCCCGTTTTGCAAATCTGTAATAGCGATTCCTTAATAATCGCTATTACAGACTCGCAAAACATGCCAATGATGAATCTATGTGTTAGCCTCTTCCCTAACTTACTTCCCCAGAATATTTGCCCGTCTTCCACTTCATGCAGAAGGACTTAACTCGACTCATCTTTGTGGTTGGTAACCATGGAGGTGAAGGGAAGGGCAAGATTAATGTAATCCTTCCACTTGAGTCACTGTACTGTGCGAGCAATCACATTTTGCAGAGTCTGTAGGTCTAAAATCAGAACTACTTACATCAGCAGAGTCTCCTTGTGATAATGCAAATTATGTTACTGCTTAAAAAGGTTATTTAGATTTGAGTGAAATTTGTATGCATTCCTTTACGGAAATACAAGAAATGTGCAAACAAATATGCAAAATGATGCCAAATGCTGGTCCACCATGTAGCATCATTGGTGTGAAATGCTTTCTCACATAATTTTTTAGCACAGATTGGGCCTAATTTTCAAGAAATTGACATATTGACATTGAATCGTAAGTTTCCTTGTGCTTGCATCAAATGTCCCTGCAACACCATGTATGCGCTGTATTTGCAATACTGGGTTCCATGACGAAGGTTTTAACAGATGCGTTAGAAATTCTGACATATCCATTGGCACAAAAGTGATGCATTGCTGGAGTTGATTGTAAAACTGAAGCAACTCCAGCAATGCGTCAGATCACCTAGACGAGTCCAATTGTAAAATCCCTGCATCAATCCTTACACATGCTCAGATCAGGCGTAAGGATTTTGATGCAGTGAAGCCGTAGTGTGTCAAAGTGAAATGTTGTAAATTTCACTGTGCCAGTTCTACGTGACTTTTTTTCAAGGGAACGCCTACCCTTGCATATATTATACCTTTTGCAGGTATTATGTGATGCTAGGCTCTACAAACTCAAGCATTGAACCCAATGCGTCAGTTTGTAGATATAAAGAAGTGTGGCGTGCCGATTGCACTGCTGCTGATTTTTAAAAAATGATCCAGCGGCAAAGCAAGGGGCTTGTAAATGAGGCCCATTGTGTTTGGACAAAAGAACACATTTTGGGCTATAAAACACAAAACCGTGCCTGACACAAACAACAGCCGCCCATGTTCTGTTTGTTTGTGTCTCTCCTGTGATAGGATGTTTACCTGCACCACATCTCATTTATTCGATGTGGCATCATGTCATAACCTTACATGAAACACCAAAGATTTTGTGAGATAATACCACCAGCATAAACAAAATGTCTCACAAGCCTAGATAATATGGACATGTATAATTTCATATGTAGTAAAAAAACATAAGAAACCTTTTCATAATTAGGGATGTAAACCTGCAAATGCCACTGTTTTCCATAAGTAAACTGGAAAGGTTTTGTAGAATGTAACTTTCAAAATGCTGCCCTCTTGTGACATTGGAAACCTATCGGTACAGGTTTCCCACTCTAGATTTTATGCATTTATCACCATATTTAGAGCCATTGCCAGATTTATTTTGGTAAATTATGGGCAAGAGCTCCAACTACCAAGGCCTCAGTCATGATTGGGATATATTTCAAATATTGCCACATTTATACTGATGAATGACTTTTAAGCATCAACAAAAGTGCTGTTCATCTTCTGTGGATGATGGTTGTATTTTGAAAAGTACTGCAGTGTCATTCAAATATTATCAAAAGAAATGTCAGAGAAGGGAACATCTTTGGTACAAGGACCATGCAGATGTTGAAAAGTGTTGGGCATGATAAGAGAGCTTTTAGGAACCCCACAGATCGTTATTGGGGGCTCAGACATCAATGTAATAGATGAGATCACCTAACATGTGTTCTGTAAAAAGAACATTGGTGTGTAATTGGTAATCTCACTCTCCTGGATCCTACATAGAATGGTTGCCATGTTCAAGTGTTGAAAGTGGGTCTAGGAGAATTTTTGTTAATGCCAGGATAATCCTACACCTTTTAGGGCTTTTAAGTACTTAGGGCTACTTTTTGGCCTTGCTTCAGTGTCTAGCATCTTTCAGAACGTTATGGACATATTGTTTAACGATCTTAAAAATGTTCAAGCCTTCCAAAATGACATTCTTGTGTTCACTGAAACTAGAGAGGAGCACTTATAAATCTTGAACAGAGTTTTAAACATTCTCAGGACAAGAGGCAATATCATACAGGTGAAGAAATGTAAATGTTTAGTTCCAAGCAGCATCAAGCCAACATTCTGCAATACTGAAGCCATTTTGAAAGCACCTTTACCTGCTGACACAGATTCATTGAGATCATTTCTTGGTCTTTGTGAACATTACGCACATTTTGTACCATCCTATGCTTGTGCTTTTTAACCTTTGAGGCATCTTCCTAAAAAGGGGTCAAGTTCCTTTGGAGTAATAAAACCAATGAGTCTTTTACTAACTTTAACCTCTTCGGTGCTCATGACAAAGCGGTTCCGTCATGAGCGCCGGTTGGGCTGTGCTTATGACGGAACTGTTCAGTCATGGGCCCACCCTCTCAATAGAACTGCATAGTGCATAGTGCTGCACTGGCCGGGCGTCGACCCACCGTGCCGACTGGCTCATAAGGCGGGCGGGGCAGCGAGGGGCTGCCGGCCCTGGATCACCCGTAAGATAACCCACTAAAACGTCATACTCTTGTTGTATGAAAATAAACCTGCAGCAGTTCTTTACCCATAAACAATGTATCCGGTGTAATCATTATATGGGCAAATGTAAAAGGTGCAAGGGGGAGCGGATGACGGTGTGGGCACTATGATTACATAGTCAAGACAGGAGCTCCCTTTACCCCTTACTGTCCAGGGTGTGCCAGCTATGCAGAGGTCACAGCGTCCATCCCGCCAGCCTCTCCACTTCCCTGCGACCCCTCTGTGCACAGCCTCAGCCTCCTCGCAGGTCCCGGGCCTCGCAACACACTGCAAGACCGTCGGGCCCTTTTGAAGTGCCATCTTGAGGGTGCTCGACCTCCGCCGGCTCCTATGGGCGCTTGAGCTGTCTGAAGCAGTCCTGCTCGTCAGTGGAGTTACCGGACCAGATTCGGCCCGTTCACAGGTCCTAGCCACCAGTAATTTACAACAATAGACTCAGGACTGGCGTGGAGCTCTGGGCTCATGTGTCTTCTCTCCCCCGAGGCTCCTCCTCCTCAATGATCTTATGGTTAGACAATAGTTTTGAGTCAATAGTCCAGTAGAGCACCCCAGTGACTTCTACTCCTACCAAATTACTTGGCTTCACACGTTTTCACGTCAGAATGGGGAATACATGCCACACCTGGTACATTTTACCATGTGGTCCTGATCCAAGACCTTTTTTCAAATATTTTCCACCTGCTTTTTGATACTGCTAGGCATGATCCCATACCTGGTAAAGCTTAGAATCGGATAGGGTGACTCGTACTCAATCCATCTAGAAGTGATACAGCTAGAACTTGCTTAATATGCCCTTTGGCGCAGGGGCCTACTACAAATTTTATTCATTTTTTTAACGTTAGTCAAGTCTGAAACTGAAGAGTCCCGCTGTAAGAAGAATTGTAATGGTGTTTTTGTTGTATAACTTGCTGCATTGTTTAATTCTTCTTGCAGTAATCTAGTTTATCTGAAAGGTCTTTAAAGTAAATTAAACGTGGCCTTATCTGACTTAAGTCAATGAACTAGCAATTTTTAATCACAAACAATGTATTTAAACGTTATTGTAGTGTTGTTTTAAGAATTATAACCTTTCAGTCAATATGAATATGATGGAAGTGCGAAAATAAAATCGATGTTTACCATGGTTAGCTTCTGGTATGGTAAAACCTTATATGCAAAGAAGTCCAGGAAAGAGAGAGCATACGGCCACTGGTTACACGAAATGTATTATTTTCTTCCAAACTGTAAAACATTAATATGCAATGTGCTTCTTTGAGTACTGTTCCACAACTGACAATAGTACGATTTTTTTTAATTAAAAGGGCTAAAATCTTATTCATACCTGAATTCTTCCTTTGTCCTTGATTTCCTTTCTTTCTCTTCCTGCTTCTTTCACCCTTCCTGCCTTTCTCGTTTTTGTTCCACGCAATGTACTGATGATGAAACAAAAGGAAAGGTCGCCGAAATGTAGTGTCACCAAATGCAGCACAAGTTAATCCCTGCTTGTGGCCCATGGTTGGCAGGTACAGTGGAATAGAGCAAGGTCGCCTTCTCCTACCTAATGATGAAAGTGGTCAGACTTCAACTAGGTTCGCTAGCTCTCAGTTTTATTTTTGGCAGATGTCTGAAGTGGGTAAAGATGGCGCATGCTGCTCTTGCAGTTTATCCAGCTGTCTATTTATCCTACAAGAGGCCAGTGATAAAATATGCTAAGCAGGATAAATGTGTGAGCCAACATCTTCATCAACACGTTAGGTGTCTAATTAAATAAAACAACAACGTGAGGACTTGGACAGAGTCCTGTTGCTGCGCTGTCGGTGTCTGACTCTCTCATTAGACAGAGAATACATTATAGCGGAATCCAAGTCATTAAAGAATCAAGTGAAAAGGGTAAATTATAGCGTGGAATTGTGTATTGTGTGGATATGCTCACAGTGATTTTTGACAATGTATGTGAGTGTGAAACTGCTGTTTTACAAAGCCAGTAGGGCTGACTGACCACAGAAATGACAGACAATATTTTACAGATTATGTACGATTGGCTTTGATTCCTTAAAACATGAAGTGCCTCATTTACAAGACCATTACCCAGCTGGTCCATCCCTTTTCTTTGACGCACGGACCGCTCAATGGGCTTGCCCATATTTACAAGACCATGTAAAGTCACCCTGCGTGACTTTTCATAGCCCTTTAAATATGGGCCCCTTTTATGTATTACTCCACATGTAAGCGGTGTTCCATGTCTGTTGCTGTGGGTGTTCACACGCAACATCCATGGAACCGGACACATTCCCAGATTCACAAAATGTCGAAAACGTGGAAATGCATCAGAATCCTACGTCTCCCAAGGGGAGGTGTAGGAATGGCGCAACAAGGAGAAATACTTATATTTCTCCTCATTTTCTCCTCTTTCAATATGTGCAGTCTACAACACACATAGAAAGAGGACAATGCCATCAATGATTGGTTTTTTTCAAGAAGGTGTCCCTCGCTGCACAAAAACAATCATCCCTACAACTCGGGCACTCTTCAAACAAGAAGTAATGGTGTCTGCATTGGTGCACGGCTGCTGTTTGTGTACTGGCGTTGGGGAGGACAGAAATGCTCCTTACCTTGTAGGTACTGCACCTTCCTGCCCTTTTATTTTGACGCACAGCAGTGCAGCAGGAAGGCATGCTGGGCTACCTTGCATCAAGATATAGTAAATGAGGCCCAAAATATTTAAATAGACAAAGGTGAAGTGAGCTCTTAAGTTGGTGGAGGAATCAAACCATTATGAGAGAGCAACTTTGAGGCTTTGAGGTTACGAGATTCCCGGTAATTTTGATGGTGCTAGTAACAGGAGCTACTATTGGGATTATAAAATTCACAGGAATATTTTCGCTTCCCAGTTTTTCGTGTGGACATTTTGCTTGCTGATCCTCAAGTATAATTTCCCATTTCTGAGAGAGTATCATGAAATTATTGGTGTTAATGCAACCCGTGAGAACAGATACCATTTTTCAGGGTGTCTCTGGTGCAGGATATTCCTACAAAACACTTGGTTATAGCAAGTACGTCTAAGAGGTAATTCAGAAATGCAGGAATTAGAAAATAAGTGAGAAATGGATGGAGGAAGGGAAAGAATAAACATGAGCAAAACAAAGATCAAAGCACTAGCAGACTTATTAGAACATTGGAATGTTGAGTACTCCATTGTAAACAATGGAGTGCTCCCTGCTTCTACTTGCCGGTAGAACCCCAGGGAGCAACATTCCTATATTGTTTTTCTTTCACAGTTGCTGCTGAGAACAAAGGCCTCTTGGAGCCCAAGGGGCTTTAAACCCCCTGGTTATCAGAAGGCCTTTTCTTTTACAAATTAGAACATTCTGACCTCTAGGGGTGGTATGTTCCAATAGCCTTAGAGCCCTCCTTATGGACTCTACTGGTCATTATAGGTCCGCTCCCTTGTTAAAGGCACTCGCCTTTGACTCTGAACTTTAACGCTGGAGTGGGCCTTTAATGGCCAGTAGAGCCCACTAGGTCAGGCACTAAGGCTATATTAGAGGTTGTAATGAGCATACAAGCAAGAAACAACAAAGCAGTCACCATTCGGTTTCGATTGAAGTTTTGTGCTGTTAAACAGGTCATTGAAAGACAAGGGCCCTTTTTCTATTATTAAACTACAGCCATGAACTTAGATCAACAAACGGCTTTTCTCAGAACCGTCTGCTCTGTGTCCAACTGCCACACAGTAATGGCATCTCCCCAGCTCGATTGTATATGGGAAATACCCTTACCAATGTCAGAGCAGGAGAACTTTGGAACACACCAGCCACTTTACGAGTTTTCAAGTAACACATTAATAAGATTATAAGAAAAATGTAACATAACTAGAATCAATTGGTTTCAACTGAATGATCGTACGCTTGGATGGTTAGAACACTTATACAACACTGTGTGGCAAACCGCATTTTTCTGCTGGATATTCATTTCATGTGAAACACAAATTCATGCGGTACTGCTTAGGTTACCTTCCAGCCCCTGGTTAAGACTCAATGTGGGCTGAGGTGAGGGACAATATTTTTACAGACTGTTTAATAATGCCAACAATTCCTTAATCCATCCAGTCTGCATTCGCCTACCCTTTTTGATGTAAAGGCAAAGACAGTTGAGGAAACTGTTTACCATAAGCGCTTAGAGGCCCCGGTGGCTATAACGCGCTATACAAATCAAATAAATAAATAAATAAAATAAGGCATATATGAACATGCAGGAAAGCTATCATGATCCTATTCTAAGAACTTGCTCTGTGAATTTCCTGATGTTGGCAGAAAAGCAACTAAATGCATAATTGAGCATGAACATGTCCCTGGGGTTATGAGTTATTCGGCCCCTGGGATGTGAAGTAATTGGCCTGTGATATTCCGCGTTTGCCATACTCCTTGAAGTTATGGGAGTTTATCAGTTTAAATGATCTCATTGTGAATTGTTCACTACTTTATTGCTTGCAACTAATCGTGCAAATGTTTTAAGTAACTAAGCATGAATAAAGTAACTTTTACTTTCAAAACAAAGCAGCTACACCTTTTGTATCAAATTAAGCGATAGAGGGAAACTGAAGGTTGCTCATTCATAGCATGACAAAGGACATTTCCTTGGTCACCTATAAGATTGATGAATCAGTATGTCATGCAAGATGTTACCAAACAAAGATGGCGGCACGCATGCTTGATGTGTTCAAAAATGGCAGAGCAATCAACTGAACCTCAAGCCCTCCAGCAAGGCATGTGAAACATACCAACTAATGCTTTAGCATGTCTACGAAGAACCACAGCATTTGGCCAATGTAGAAGATTCACTATGGGTTCAAGATAGTAGCAATGGTCAGAGGAGAGCGCATCCTTTAGTGTTCAAACAAACTCGGAAATTAGAACATATCTCAGATATGAGATCTAAATTCCAACTTGAGTTAAAAGATCAATTGATGTGGTTCCTAAAATGTTTAGAAATGTGGTAGTCCCATGAAGGGTGTTGACCATTTTGTAACAATACGGGAGACAGAATGGATAATTTGCCATGTGTTAGTGGTTGGTCTTTTGTTTGATTTTGGAATGGCTAAGAAATGGCCATCGGCCATTAGGAGATCTGTATCAATTCAGCATTTGTTTTGCATTATTTCTGTGTTGATATTAAAAACTCAAAAAACAAATTCTTTTTTTGTAAAAAAAAAGAATGTTTATGGAAAGGGGCGACCATTCGGTCCCCCCGAACGTATGGTGGAGTACCACGATCCCCCCGGGAAGCCATCTTGGGCGGGAGGCGAGTCTCGGCTGGTATGCCCGAAGCGGCGTAGCCGGGGCGCGCCTTTTCCCGCCCTGGAGTGGGTTGTCCTAGACACTGACGCGGCCGGCCACGCCCTCGGAGGCAGGCGGGAGCGGGTTTACGCCCGCCCGAAGACGGATAAAAGGAGCAACAAGCCAAGAAAGCATCCTCTTGTTCCTGTGCTCTGAAGCTGCACCTCCCCGCTGCACGTGAGCTCGAGACGGAACGAAGAGCCAATTTTGAGCGTTGTAATCTTTCTTTTTGTTTTACAGATATCCTCGTTGAGAATGCCAGGCAAGAAGGTCGGGAAGCGGGTCGGTACCGATCAGATGCTCCGCATGCTCATAAAGGAGGTAGCCGATTTGAAGAAGCAGATGGCGGCTAAGAACGGGGAGGGAGGACCGAAGCGAGTCATCGGACCAGCTTTGCCAGGAGTAGTCCCTGGTGGGAGAGGCAAGAGGTCCAAAAGGGGGGCACTTGGGGGGGAAACCCCGGTTCCCGATACCCCACTTGAGGAGCCAACCCCGGTTCCGAAGGAGGGGCATCCGATCCCCGTAGTGGTCACCCCCGTGACCGGGGAAGATATGCCTCCCGAGTTAGCGGCACAATTAGCAGCGTGGTTGGGAAAAGATAGTGAGGGCACCACGGCTGACGACGCCCGGGCAGTAATGAGACAACTGCGGGAATCTAGAGAGGCTGTGAAGGCACCATCTTCTGTTACCCCGCCAGTTCCGGCGGCGGAAAATGCAACAGGCCCGAGTTCGGCGGCAAATGCAGCATCTGGTTCAGGTAAGCGGCCATTGCCGATCGCGGGGGAGGGGTCTGTACCTTCACGAAGGGAGAAGGTGGCTCAGCATGTTCCACTGGAAATTAAGGAAAAGATTTGGGCGAATAAGTATGTGAACATTTTTTCTTTGCTTACCGACCATTACGAGATGGAGCATGTTAAGAGCCAAAAGGAGCTCATGCATCCGAGTGTTTGGCGCGCAAAAATGGCCGCCTTTAAGGTTGATGAAAACATAGGTACTTGGGGCAGAGCGTGGGGCATTTTCACCTCCATCATGGGCGAGCGCAGGCCCGAGTTGCTGACCGAGTTGCCTATTTATCAGTCACGTATCATGGAGTATTCCGTATCGTACGGGGGCAATCAGTGGTTCTGTTATGACAATATTTTTAGAAAAGCTAAGGAGCACGACCCGGATCTGACTTGGGATTGTTTCGACTCTGTTTCATGGCAAAAAATGGAGAGTTCAGGAATGTTAAAAGTGCCATTGTCAGGGAGTAACGGGGGTGAGTTTACCCGCCAATCCTCTGGGACACCCTTTCGGACGGGTGCAGGTAACGAGCACCACTCGAAGTCGAGTGGCAACGCAGGTAAAAGGGGGATTTGTTGGAATTTTAACAGGGGAAAATGTACGAGGCCCCAGGGGTCATGCAAGTTCAGACATGAATGTGGGGGGTGTGGGCAGCCATCGCATCCTGAGTCCATGTGCAGAGCCAAATCGGGTGATAACGGTGGTAGGGGAAGCGCCAAACAGGTCTGAAATAGTCCGAGGGGCGCCTTTACCTACTCCGATTGATACCATGGCAATGATTCCTTGGCTCAACGAATACCCGGATTATACTTCCGCTGGGGTGTTGCGAAACGGGTTTTCATATGGTTTCCGCATCCCAGTGGGGGATTTTCAGGGTGTAGCAAACTGTAAGAATCAACTGTCGGTCTTGCAGCATACGGCGGTGGTACAGGTAAAGATTGGGAAGGAGGTGACTCGAGGTCGTGTCGCCGGTCCATTTGATTTGCCACCGGTTGCTAACTTTGTTTGTTCCCCTCTAGGGGTGGTCCCCAAGAAGGACCCGGGTGAGTTTCGGCTGATACATAACTTGTCAGCCCCACGTGGTCTTTCCGTGAATGAAGCGATAGACCCGGAAGTGTGTTCGGTGCGGTACGCATCTTTCGATGAGGCCGTTGCCATGTTGAATCGCCTGGGGCCCGGGGCGCTGATGGCAAAATCAGACATCGAGTCAGCGTTCCGGTTGCTCCCGGTGCACCCAGACGATCAGCGTCTCCTTGGTTTTATGTTTCAGGGTCGCTATTACATGGATAGATGTATGCCAATGGGGTGCTCGATATCCTGTGCCTATTTTGAAAAGTTCAGTTGTTTTCTGCAATGGGTATTCAAAAGGAAGACAGGTTTTCAGCATGTTATGCATTATCTCGATGACTTTCTGTTTTTGGGGGCAGCCGGGGATACTGAGTGTGGACAGGCTTTACATGAATTTTGTGTCTTAATGAATCAATTCGGTGTGCCATTGGCGCCAGGTAAGACTGTGGGTCCCTCGACTTTGCTCGAGTTTCTGGGGATCGAGCTCGACTCGGAAGAAGGTTGTTTTAGATTACCCAGGGAAAAAGTGTTAAAATTCAGGATATCCCTTGAAACATGTATTCGTGCAACGAAAGTAAACCTGCATCAATTGCAACAGGTGGTGGGTCAGTTGAATTTTGCCCTGAGAGTGATGCCAATGGCGCGCCCCTTTTCCCACTCGATTGCACAAGCCATGGTCGGCCTGAAGGAAGGTCATCATCGCACGAGGCTCTCGGCAGAGGTTCACCAGGACATGCGCATTTGGTTGGCATTTTTGGCGGATTTCAATGGTCGAATTGTCTGGAACAAACCGGCGGTGTCCTCCGAGGAGCTGGGGCTTTGGACAGATTCGGCAGGGAGTATAAGTTTTGGTGCCATATTTGGTACACAATGGTCGGCTCAGAAATGGCCGTCATGGTGGCACGAGTGCGGGCTGACGAGTAACATTGCTTTTCTCGAACTTTTCCCTATTTTGGTGGCCCTGAAAACATGGCCTGAGGGGTTCCGGGATCACTCTGTGGTGTTCTGGTCTGATAACATGACAGTGGTTGAGTGTATCAATAGTCAGGCAACACGATGCAAATGGATTCTGAGATTGCTCAAAGAAATTGTGTTATTGTGTATGCAATTGAATGTGCTATTTAGGGCAAGACATGTGCCGGGGGTGCTGAACCAAGCGGCTGATGCGCTTTCTCGTTTCCGTATGCAGGCCTTCTGGGGTTTTCTGCCCACAGCGGACCCGGTGGCGGCACCCTTTCCCGAAGCTCTCTGGTCTCTCGGTGCCCCAAACTACAAAACCTCGTGGGAGAGAGTTTAGCACCCAGGACGAGGAAGGCATATGAAGGGACGTTCCGTTCCTATTGGTCCTTTTTGGGTGCTGCTAGGGGGGAGCTTTGGGGCCAGGAAGAGTTTGTCGTAAAATTTTTGCTGTCTTTACATCAGGCAGGCAAATCAGTAGCTACGGCCCAGAGGCATCGGGCCGCCATTTCCTTTATGGCAAGGGCTCATGGGATCCAGGACCCGACAGCGTCTTTCGTTGTGCAGAAAGCGCTACGTGGGTGGCAACGCCTTGAGGGTCGCAGAGTAGATGAGAGGCACCCGATAGGTCTGGATAGGTTGACCCTGTTATTGTCCGTACTCCCGGCAACGTGTTCATCCCAGTACGAAGCAGTGTTATTCCGAGCTGCATTTGCGCTAGCATTCCATGGGGCTATGCGGGTAAGCGAATTAGTGGCGAAGAACAAGCAGGATACAATGGGGGGACTGTGCCGGGAGCACATTCAGGTCAGGGAGGAGACGATGACGGTCTCGTTTGTTAGGTCCAAAACCAATCAGGGTGCAATTGGGGACTGCATAATCATTCAGAGGATCCCCGGGCCTTCCATGTGCCCTGTGGTGTGCGTAGAGGAATATTTAGCGCAGAGGGTGGCATCATGGGGGGGGACCTTGTTGAGACACGCTGACGCCACCCCACTGACGAGGTTTCAGTTCCAGCGGGTGCTTGCGATGTCGATTTCGGCCGCGGGCTTGAACCCCGGCGAGTTCGGGACCCATTCCTTTCGGATAGGGGCTGCTACTGAGGCTACAGCCAGGGGTCTGAGTGTAGAAAAAGTAAAACGTTTGGGGCGTTGGTCCTCGAACTGTTATAAAAGGTATGTGCGGTTGCACATGTTGTGAAGCTATAATAATGTACTCACGCTTCTTGTTTTTGTTTGGTTTTCAGTTGCGCAAGCTTACGAAGTGGGGCAGACTGTGCAGTCGACCCGACACCTGGGGAACAGCGGTCAGACATCACCAGCTGCGAGAAAGGAGGTGTGGGTCGTGGGCCACTCATACGTGAGGCGTGCCGCGGACGTATTCAAAGCAGGTGACATGATTCACGTGGCTGGGGAATACGGGTACAGGGTGTCCTTCTACGGAAGGGGCGGGCTCTGTATTGACCAGTTTCAATCCTTTTTCGAGGGTTTGTTAGGGCGGACAAGGTCACCGCCGTCTATAATCATAGTCCATCTTGGGGGCAACGATTTGGTGGCCACTGGTAGACGACTTCTTCTTGAGGCAATGCTTTCCACAGTAAGTTGGTTGGCAAGAAGAGTTCCAGGGTGCACAATTGCATGGTCCCATATGATCCCACGGAAAGTGTGGCGGGGGGCTATTTCGGTTTCTGCTCTGAATCATTCAGTAAAGAAAATAAATAACAAGTTGAGTAGATTGTTTCGTTCAAATACACTGCATTCTGTTTCGCATGGTTGTATCAAAGGGGACAGTATGTATTTGGGGGATGGGGTTCATTTGTCCCGGGTGGGGAATGAGTTACTCATAGGAGACCTCATAGCTTGGCTAAAGAGTTTAAAACATGACCTTTAGGCAGGAGTTGTTGTGGGGGGTCCGGATAGCCGGTCAACTATCTGGCCTGTGGCGGTAAGGTCATGATCGGTGAGCAGTAATTGGAAGATCCCTATGGGGGGGCGTCACCCATTACGGATGGGAGCGCTCGGGGGAGGTGGCCATTGGCCCCTCAACGGGGAGGCGGTCCCTTCTAAGGATAGGCCGCCGGAAGGAAAGGAAAGGTGGTCAAGGCCCCTTCCTGGATAGGAGGGGCTACGGGCCCTCCTGGGGAATTTCCCGGGGCCAGGACATCTGCGACGGCAGATGGGGTAAGTTGTGTGGGGTTCGGGAGGGGGTTTACGCTACCTTTTAGACACCTCACACGAGTCCTCGGACGACCGTTAAATGGCGTCGAGTTCATTGGGGCCCCCGTCAAGTCCAAGGGAAATTGGTAGATGCACTTGAGGTACGCCTCTGTGCGGTCGCTCCCCTCACAAGTGAGGGGGGTATTTCTGGTTTAGGGATCTGACACCGGTTACGACCTTGCTGTTGGCCCTTAACGTTAGGATGTACAATTTCAAGTCAAATGTTTTGTAGGATGTTAGTTCGGCTAGGAGAACCTTTGTATTAGAGATCTGTTAAGGTTAGCCAAACATCGTAATGTGGAAATGAAATTGTACATAATATGAAACTGTTATTTTAATGTTTTTGATTTTGTTTCATATTTTATTAAATACGGCCAGGAGGGTCACTCCCTCCCGCCTTCCAAAAGTTCAGAACCGTTTCCGGTTTCCCATCCTTGGGGATTGTGTTGAGAGGGGGTGGCGAGTATCTCAGCCATATGGAAAGGGGCGACCATTCGGTCCCCCCGAACGTATGGTGGAGTACCACGATCCCCCTGGGAAGCCATCTTGGGCGGGAGGCGAGTCTCGGCTGGTATGCCCGAAGCGGCGTAGCCGGGGCGCGCCTTTTCCCGCCCTGGAGTGGGTTGTCCTAGACACTGACGAGGCCGGCCACGCCCTCGGAGGCAGGCGGGAGCGGGTTTACGCCCGCCCGAAGACGGATAAAAGGAGCAACAAGCCAAGAAAGCATCCTCTTGTTCCTGTGCTCTGAAGCTGCACCTCCCCGCTGCACGTGAGCTCGAGACGGAACGAAGAGCCAATTTTGACCCACCCACCAGCCCCTGAGGACAGCTAGTTGTTTTGAATAAAGTTTTGATGTGGTAACTCTGTTTCTTGCAGGCTGTGATGATTGTCGTGATATTTTGAGTATGCAATAAAGAATGGTCATTTTCAGTATGTTTTTCTTTTGCAAATAAAGTAATTCTGCACTAGTGTTGATCAGTAATCATGCTTGTAATAGTTATGGTTGTTTTGTAATTTAGTAATTTAGGTAAATTGTCGTATTTATTTTGGTCGGGCGGTAAGGTCATGATCGGTGAGCAGTAATTGGAAGATCCCTATGGGGGGGCGTCACCCATTACGGATGGGAGCGCTCGGGGGAGGTGGCCATTGGCCCCTCAACGGGGAGGCGGTCCCTTCTAAGGATAGGCCGCCGGAAGGAAAGGAAAGGTGGTCAAGGCCCCTTCCTGGATAGGAGGGGCTACGGGCCCTCCTGGGGAATTTCCCGGGGCCAGGACATCTGCGACGGCAGATGGGGTAAGTTGTGTGGGGTTCGGGAGGGGGTTTACGCTACCTTTTAGACACCTCACACGAGTCCTCGGACGACCGTTAAATGGCGTCGAGTTCATTGGGGCCCCCGTCAAGTCCAAGGGAAATTGGTAGATGCACTTGAGGTACGCCTCTGTGCGGTCGCTCCCCTCACAAGTGAGGGGGGTATTTCTGGTTTAGGGATCTGACACCGGTTACGACCTTGCCGTTGGCCCTTAACGTTAGGATGTACAATTTCAAGTCAAATGTTTTGTAGGATGTTAGTTCGGCTAGGAGAACCTTTGTATTAGAGATCTGTTAAGGTTAGCCAAACATCGTAATGTGGAAATGAAATTGTACATAATATGAAACTGTTATTTTATTGTTTTTGATTTTGTTTCATATTTTAATAAATACGGCCGGGAGGGTCACTCCCTCCCGCCTTCCAAAAGTTCAGAACCGTTTCCGGTTTCCCATCCTTGGGGATTGTGTTGAGAGGGGGTGGCGGGTATCTCAGCCATATAAGAATGACAGTTTTTGTGATATACTGGCTGCTGTAGACAATTCTTTTCAGCGGAGGAATGACAAAATTGCTGAATAAAACACTGTTTTTGCCTAAGACATGGAATCCACTGAAGGGATGATTGTATTCAAAAAGTTGGCATTAAAAAGAGTTGGGGACCCCCGGATGAGAATCCTACATTAAGATTAAGCCTGTGGATTTTTATGGAATTTTTAGGAAAAGGATGGAGATCATCACTTTCCAAAGGAAAATTATTTATCGATTTCCAAATGTTTTTGTTAGGGGCCTGCAAAATGTACATTTTGACAAGGGATGTGCAAAATTAACAGAATTTATACTTGTGAAAATATTCTAAAATGTTAACAATTACACATCACTTCCTGTCATAATATGAAATGTAAAACCGGCATTTGGTGCAGTATTTTAGCCCAAACTGCCTCCTTATGTCCATTTTGGATCCGAGGACTCATTCTGTACTAAAAAAAAGTAGCACAAAATCAAAAGCATTGCAAACAACAGCTGCTCGGTGTATGTCGTTCGTGTTGTTCCTGTGTGCTTTCGCTAACCTTTTACCATAAACAGTGCATAATTATGTGGCGGGGCCTATTAAGCATAATTTCAGAACGGTCACATAGCAAGAGTAACGCAAAACTACAAAGAATATGTGGGATTATACTAGCATAATGCACATTTGAGGCAGGCTTCGTTTTGACCTCTGCTTTTGCGAAAAGGGCTAGCTTGACATTTCTTGAAGAGTGCAAAGTTCATCAATTTAGCTAAACTTTGTGGGTTAACTACTTGCACAAAAGCTTTAACAGAAGATTTGTCTAGCAACCTTTTTTTTTTAAATATGAAGCTTCCTGATAAATGTAGGTTTCTTCAAGGAATTTTTTCATCAGAGACTCAATTTTCCCGTTTTTTTTGTCCACAAAAAGCATCACAACTTTTGTACAACTGCAAAAAGGCTGCAAAGACTTGAATAGCAACGTGCATGTTGGTGTAATAGGAAGTGTGCATGAGTGCAAATCCCGATGGATTGCAACTCCGCATATTGTATTAAAATATGGGTCACTGTTCAAAACGTTCCCTGACTTGCAGGTTGAAAATCATGAGGATAGCTTCAGTGGACCTTACAGGCAACAGTAAACTGTTCCTGCTTCTGTGAGAAGCTGTTCAAGGTAATAATTTCAATGGCACCACTTTGCAGCTGTAATGCCAATTCCCTGCTTTCAACTCATGTCCCCTCCACTCAAGGTTTGCCCCACCCAACTGCTTGTACCAGTATGGCCCGCCCACACCCTCAATGGATATGCCCCCTTACCCCCACACTGACCCTGGGTGCCTCTTTCCTTGGCACCTGGAAAGTGTAATTTGCACTATTTTTATATGGAGGTGGGACAACTATATAAAGCATAATCTGATAACATTTTAATAAACTTGCTTCCTCTCTGGTGGACATTTCCAATTTTGCCCTACTCTGCCCGATTAACAAATGTGGAAAACCTTGCAATCATCACAATGTGACACTTCCCTATATCTTGCTAAAAGGTAGTTGTAAACTCTATATGCAACATTTGTCATATCACATCCTGCTTTATCAATTCATTTGAAACCATTACATATAGAACAAATACAGCAGTATCTCTATATATATTTCCTTTGATTTCACTGGAAAGGAAGCTTACACCACTGTAAAATAAATAGCAAAATAAAAGACTCATCATTTCCCTAATTTGGGGCTCACAAAGGGAGGCAATTGTTACAGGTGTAAACTCCAGGCTTTTGAGCGTCTCATCCTCCAGATGGGCCACCGTCAGAGTAACACACTGTGATGCTGAAACAAATTTTAGACAGAGGCTGCTGCCACGATGTCACATCCCTGAAGTGTTGGAATTGTGAAAAATAAAAAAGTCATACACAGAACAAATGTAGAAAATATATTCAGTAGGAGAATGGTGAGGGCGTAGAATGTAGTTGGAGGTGTTATTAGGAGAACACCGTCATAAATATGTTATTAAAACATGGTATGTTAATGCACTTTCGTTAATATACAGCAGATGTTCTATTGAAATAGCCACTCAAAATTCTCACACATACAGTTTTAAAGATAAAAAGCAAAAATTATAATTTATATAAACAGGTTTCAGCTATGTCTTGCTTTATTTGGATCCTATTAAAATATTTATTTCCATCACACTATTGGATAGCAAAACAAATGTGCTTTCTTTATACTTTTTGAAGTGCTGAAACATTCCAAAGCACTAGTACAGTGAGGGCCTGATTCACAAAGGTAAACGTACACTTTTATGTATGTTTATGCTAATTTTGGAATTCACAAATTGGATTTTAATATTTAGTTAACGAGTGTGGAGACTCTGCAGTCGGGGGGAGGGGCAAGAACTCTGCACATAAAATGATATGACGGGCCTATCTTTTTATGTGATGAGTACTCTGCACTATGCAGTTTTGTGAATTCTAAAATAAACGTAAACGTACACAAAAGATTGTTTACCTTTGTGAATCAGGCCTTTCGTTCATAGGTATATACAATTTATGTGATAGAATTCTACAGCCTTTCCTTTCACATGCCCTGTACCCCTGTGAGATTGTAGTCCTCTTTACAAAGTCATTTCACTTTGCCGTTAGAGATATCTCTTTGTTAAAAGAATAAACAGCTATTTGCCACAAGATATTGCCTAACATTTGACCTCTGTCTGCAGAAAATAGCAAATATTACCAGGTAAAAACTAAATGTGAAGGCATCTTTATTGCTCATTCACCTGATTGCCATCATTGCTATTTTGGGGGTGCTGCAGCACCCCCATTACACTTAGTTCCAGCACCTATGCTGACACCCATGGAGCAACCAATGTAGTGCATGTTTGAACCACCCTCTTCCCTAGCAATCAGAAAAGCACTGACAGGCAGGCGTTCCGCATCGCATTACCTAAAATCAGGTGCATCTAGAGGGGGCAACATGAACAGCAAATGCAGCCGTTCTGCTCTTTCTTTTGAATGCTATCTCGACCTTTTCTATCTGCTCAGGTGAGGTTTTTAGGCTGTTTATTATTTTTCATCCATTGTGTGTGCAGTGATTATATTATTTTCAAAATCTGGAATGTTACTTGCTTTGATATGTCAGGGTTATAGCACATGTGGTGACATCTGTTCTGTTAGTGAAAGATGATGAATAGGAATGTTAGTTCTAATCTAAAAAAAATGGTAATCCATATATTAAACCTCTTTATATTACAGTGCTATTTTAATTCGCTTGTTGTATTACAGAGACCAACAATACAGCATTTTTTGTCCTCACCCCAAAAGGGACCTACTGACTAAACGTTTAGCCAACTGCATCTCTAACTGCGAGATAGGAAAACCCAATGATTGGTATGCCTTACTTGACCTCCTCAATGAGCTTGTGTCCCTATGGCTCACCAAGTGTGGGGGAGCTTGTAGGGTATACCAACCACTCTTAAAGAGACTCACTTAGCATAAAAAGGTGACAGGTGAAATTACTTGAAGCAATCTGAATCACTATAAATACTCTGGGGATTATTTAGAAGACTATTTTGTAGCTGGTGCATCACTTTTAATATGGGAAAAGGTTTCAGCTTTCTGTCTGTCAGCTCCTTGTGTTTTCTTTGTTCGCCCTAAGTTGGCAGGGTATGCCCAGACGTGGGTTAATTGCTCACTTTCCCACTGGATTCAACCTAGCCTGGCTGATGAGGGGTGTTACCCTGAAACCGGTCCCAGGATGCTTGTTTCTTGTTTAGGGAAGACCTGGCTTGGCACTTTGGGCTGGACTGTTCCCATGAGGCACAGTGTCAAAACTGATTGGCATATAGCTGGGTTTGAACTAGGGTGGCGAAGGGAGCTAAAGAATGATGATGGATTTAACTCAGATCTGTGACTGAGGTGCGTGTCTGAAAAGTTTCAGCTCTCTGTCCATCATCTCCTTGTGTTTGCTTCGTTCGCCCTAAGTTGATAGGGTATGCCCAGACGTGGTTCCCTTGCTCACTTTGCCACTGGATTCAAGTTAGTGTGGCTGATGAGCGGTGTTACCCTGAAACTGGTCCCAGGATCCTTGTTTCCGGTCCAGGGAAGACCTAGCTTAGCAGTTCGGGCTGGACTGTTCCCATGAGGCACAGGGTCAAGACTGATTTGCATATAGCTGTGTCTGACCTGGGGTGGCAAAGTGAGCTAAAGAATGATCAAGGATTCCACCCAGATCTGTGACTGAGGCTGAGTATATTGTAAAGTTACAGCACTCCGTCCATCATCTCCTTGTTTTTACTTCTTGTGCACCCTTTTAGAGATGCTGCTTGAGTGCCAATATAAGCCAGCAAGTGAATGGGAGTCAATAGGGAGTTCAATGAGCAGGCCACAAAAAAAAGTTGGAAAAGCTCTTACCACTCTGCACCAATTGAAACTACACTGGACACATTTCACGCAGTATTTTTTACATTGCTGGCTGGATTTATGATCAAGTTGATGTCGATCCTGTCCCAAAAGCAACAATCTAGTCCACAAAACCAAAGCCATGCTTTCAATGAAAGGGAAAACAAGCAATCCCAAAGATACACTGACTGTGTTGGGCATCGAAAAGAGAGTTCCATTTGGAAATCATATGGCACAGCAAGGTCAGAATCAGCAATAGGAAACATATCTGTAAAGGGTTCTGTTGGACAAAATAAAATAATGGAATGGAAAACCTGAAATAATCTAAACCACTGTGATTTATTGTGGTGACATTTCATTTGACCAATTTTAACTTGCTTTTTCCCCGAACAGAAAGGGGCCACCCAGGTGCAAATGTTTTTTTGTGGTGAAACATGAGTCCCTCCAGTGCAGCAACCACACAACTGAGTTCTGGACATTCTATTCTGACTTGTGGAGACTGGCTTACATAGCACAATGTGATGAATGGATCAAACCAACACATGTGATATAGGAAAGTGCACCTTTTTGATTCGCTTTACTGGCATGTTAGGACTTTGGGCAAAGCGAGGATAAAAGGTCATATAACGTATCCCAGACTAGTATACAACATATCTTTACAGCCTGTCTCTATGTACTGCTATGATACGAGTGGTTCATTCCTTACCCTCTGCTAATCTTTCCCACCACATGTATTTATTATCTGTTTCCCTCGCCCTCCTTCTCTGTGTTGGGAGAGAACCTTTTATTTCTCACAAGAGAGGTGTGGCTTGAAACATTTTTGCACATGACCAGGCAGGGTTAGGGTAGATCTCAGCACCCGGAGGATTTGACAGTCATCTTGGGTTCCACTTTCCTATTTAAGAAGGCTCAACCCAGAATCCAACTAGCACTTATTGTTGATCTGGATAGCGGTGGTCAACATAGAAACTTCTTGGAGAAATGACTGAACTTTGTCTGGAGTTAAAGTCTTTTCTTTGCAGGCACATGAGTGCTGGGCTCACAAACAAACTTTTGTTCTCTTGGAATGACTTTGTGATGATTGTCTGAAAGAACCTTGTCGCAATACAGTTTCTTGAAGTATCTATAGAAAGACTAAACACCAATAATTTAAAAACATCGGAAATGAAACATCCAACTTATCTTCATTGTGATGAAAAAATTGCGGTACGCGATAAAATATGTCCTGCCCACAACCATAAAATACCTGGAAACAAACAACATATATACAACCAAAAAACAAGAGATCATTGTGAACGTCAGGTTTTGGAGGGGTGGAGACATAACTGGATAGATCACCTAAGCCCCAAAAGGATTCATGTATAACATATCTTCATCTGGACAAGGAGATAGGGCAGGGCAGTCTCTCACTAAAACAGGTTATGCTCATTCAAATAAGAGAGTTAGAAGTCAGATAACCCTTCCAAAGCAACTCTCATCTGCAGGGTAATAAAAAATATACAGATGCCCACCCTTCCTCTAGAAACAATAGACACACACAGTTTGATGGCATTTTCCAATACAAGTTTATTATTCAGCATTCGTACATAAGTCCTAGGTACCAGAATGACCTTAATTATTACAGTAATTTCAGAAGTCATAATGTAAAATAAGGTCAACATTAGAAATACCTTGAACATTTTACAACACACAACTCTACTTTCTCTATTACATTAATCTGGTCCGTACCTAAGAACTACATTTGATATCAGTCTCATAGTCATTGCATTTGTGTATGATTAATGGAATATCCTATTCAATGTCAAGCCACGCAAGTATCCCCACATACCTCAGAAAGACATCAGGTCTGCAGTATGACAGCACTTTGGCATGGTCCCTAAGCAACCAGTCTTCATATTTGCTCTACACAAATCCTCGGTTCTGTTTATACCGTGTCTCTAAAGATTTTTTATGGAGAAGGGAGGGGCAAGTCATGTGCAACTTCTCATATCATCTCTGTGAAAAACCAGCAACGCTTCTGTTACTGAAGAATACAGTAAAAAGGCAAATGTTCCAAGTCTGATGGCTCTGCAGCTGTTCTAATCATTGCATATAATCCTGCATCTTTCAGATAATAGACCATTTTGGTTCTCTGTATTAGCACAACTAATGTAAATTTGCAGCTCTGAAAATGATGTTGGAAATTATTATGGGTGCCTTGCGCATACAATGTTAGCATTATCATTCAGAATACTAGTTTTCTAGGCCCTAAGCATTACAGACACACACACAGCTTCCCCAAATAGTTACTAGTTTCATATTGCCATAAAATCAAACCTGACTTGTATGTAACATGTTTGTAGTACCATTAAAGTTCTGTCAAACACAGCAATCCAATCACATTTTAAACCTATAAAAACATACTTAAACAATTTGCATTATGTTATATTCTAACTTTAATCAGATACTTGCCTATAGCTGTCACACAGCTGACACTGTATTTATGATGTCATTGCTTCCAGTCCATTGTGGAATGTTATGATTCAAACCAAGGCAGGGCCTGATGATGCAATTTTGTATGCACCTGTACCTAAAGACAAGAGCGGAGACAAATCCCTTCTAGGGTTGTTGGAATACTATTCAAGATTTGTACCAAACTATGCATCTATGGTTAGACCCATTTGTAATTTACTTAAGATTGCTACCAAATTTCCTTGGTCAACGGAGTGTGATCATGCTTTTATGGAAGTTAAAAATGCTCTTACGAAAAGTGAGACACTTACACCATTTGATTCAGAGTTGCCTTGCTTTATAAGAGTTGATGCCAGCAAAGTTGGGTTAGGAGCTATCCTTACACAAAGGGCCAGCAATCAAGAGTATAGAGTTGCATTTGCATCTAGGGTTCTTAGATGTGCTGAAACTCAATATTCTGTTATCGAAAAAGAATTGTTAGCCTGTCTCTAGACCATTGATAAGTATCGCCCCTATATTTGGGGAAGGCATTTTAATTTAGTTTACAGACCATAAGCCGCTTGTTTCAATTTTGTCTTTTGAACCAAGTAAATGTTGTACACCTAGAATTGCCAGTATGGTCAGTAAGCTGCTCCAGTATCAATTTAAAGTCTCACACATTGGTAAGAATATCAGGGCTGATTTTTTATCATGTTATCCTCAAAGTAGTGATCTGAGTGAAGGTACAAGTTTTCAAGATCTTAATGATGAGGATGAGGAAGATTGTTTTGTGGCATCGATAGATATTCCGATCTTAGCGGTTGGCTCTAAGGAAGATTGGAGAACATCTCTTGGGAAGGACAACGTTTTGCAGGAAGTTTTTTCGTTTGTCAAAAATGGTTGGCCCAAAGAGAGATCTTTGTTCTCTGAGTTACAACCGTACTGGAAGGTGGAATCAGAGATTTCAATTGAGGATGGTCTGATTATGAGATGTGAAAAGTGTATTCCACCTCATTCTCTTAGGCCTACCATTGTCAAGGAGGCTCATGACGGACATTTAGGCATTTCACTTACCACACAACGTGTGCGTCAAGATTTTTGGTGGCCCCGTATGGACAATGAGATGAAGATGATTGTAGAAAATTGCCCTGTATGTAGTTCTTCAGAGAAAACACTTACAATTTCGGTTCCGCCCTTATATCCCATTGAGTGTCCATCTAGACCATGGGTCAAAGTAGGAGTGGATATCATGGGTCCCTATAAAGTTTTACCTCTTGGAATGAAGTTTGTGCTGGTTTTGATGGATTACACATCCAAGTGGCCGGAGGTTAAGGTTGTCAGGGAGGCTACTTCTTCTAGCATTATCAAGTTTCCTCAGGAGGTGTTTCAAGGATTTCCACAGTTTCTTGTTTGAGACAATGGTACTTGTCGTGTTCCCTGACCTCAGGAAACACAGGAGACGGTAGGGGTTTCAATATATTCTTTATTCGCTTCCTTAGTACATGCTTGGTGCCCCCGACCTCTCGCTCCGAGGTCCTGCTGCTTAGTGACCCTTGGTCCCCTCCCCTGACTGGATGTGGTGTCCGGTATCTCTTTGTCCCCGCCGTGTGCCCCAGGGTCCTAGTGCCATTCCCACGGCACGACATCTCCCCCTTTGTTGTGAACAAAAGAGAGAAAGAGAGAGCGAGAGAGAGAGAGAGAGAGAGAGAGAGAGAGAGAGAGAGAGAGATGGATCTGTGCGAAAATAGCTCTATCCTTCCTTCATGTGCTTGTCCACCTATTGTCTCTTTTTACGTCTCCGTAATCAGTCTCTTTGTCTTCTTGCACTCTCTTCTTGGTCGTTGTTCTCTGACGTCAGTTGGTGATTCTGTTGTTGCAATGTCTTCACTCTGTTCTTGCTTTGGTGTCTCTTCTTCCTTTATTTTTAGTTCTCTGAAGTGGGAGCTGTTCCACGTGATGTGATATCTTCCCGCTGATGCCGTGATCATAGGCCCCTTGACTTAAGTCACTTTCAGAGGTTCCTTTGCGAAAGCGCTGTCCGACTTTTTTACTTGTCTCTGTCTCACCAGCACAGTGTCTCCTTCTTTGATTGTTGTGCTCGTCGCGTGTCTTCTTTGGTCAGCATACGCCTTCATTTTCGCTTTCTGGTCCTTGTCTCTTGTCGCGATGTCCTTTTGTTCTGTTTGCTCTGCCTCCTTTAGCTGTGGCAATCTTGTTCTGCTTGAGCGCCCTAGTACCAGCTCTGCCGGGCATTTTCCTGTGGAGCTGTGAGGTGTGTTGCGATAGTCCCTTAGCATCTGACATAGGGCCTGCCCATTTGATATTTGCATCAGCTTTGCTCTCTGTATCGCCTTCTTGATTGTTCCCATGAACCGTTCTGCCATGCCATTTGCCTGCGGCCACAGCGGCGTTATTCTTCGGTGATTTGTTCCCAGGTACGCCATTAATTTCTTGAAGTCTTCGCCAGAAAATGGCAGGCCATTGTCTGTCTTTAGTGTCAGGGGTGAGCCCCATGCAGCAAATACATCATCTAGCACAGGCAGGGTCGCGTTTGCTGACGTTGATGCTACTGGTCTCACTATTGGGAATCTTGAATATTCATCTATGATCACCAGCAGGTACCTTCCTGTTTCTAAAGGCCCATAGAAGTCTGCTGCCAGTTCTGTCCACACCGCTTTCGGTAGTGGAGACATTTGCAGTGGTTCGGGCTTTGATGACGGTCCTGTTATTTGACAGATGTGGCAGCGCATCACCATTTCTTCCACCATGTTGTGTAGTCCTGGAAACCATACTTTTTCCCACAGCATCTTCTTTATTGCTACAATTCCTCTGTGTGATTCATGTGCCAGCTCCACGGTCCTTTTTCTCAGTGTCCTGGGCATCACTATCCGTGTGCCTCTCATCATTATTCCGTTTCTGCATTCCAATAGTTCTTCGTGTACCCTTTTGAAAGCCAATAGTTCTTCTTTTTCTACCCCTTTTTCCACATGGCTGTTGCTGTTTACATGTCTCCATCTTTGCTGTTTGATGATCTTCATCGATTCCTGCATGGTGCGATCTCGTTTTGTCTCCTCTTGCAGTTCTTCCACTGTGATTGTTGTTGGGGTGCTTAGTTTTAGTGCAAAGTTGAGGTATTCTTCTGCCATCGTTGTTGATTGTGATGCCTGTAGCAGAGGGTGCCGCAAAACATAGTCAGCTAGGTTGGTGCCTTTCTTTGGAACAGCCACAATCGGCGATACCCAGGGCGTCGGCCCTTCAGCTGGTTCTATTATGTCTTGTTGTAGTAATGTTTCTATCTCTTCGGCTACCTGTGGCTGCCAATGTATTGGCACTCGTCTGTGGTGCTGTGCGACTGGCCTCACTGTCTCGTCAATGTGTAGTGTTATTTGTCGGTCTTTCAACTTTCCTAGCCCTTTCAGTAACTTGGGGTATTCCTTCAGAATGTTTTTCTTTTCTGAGATGTTGTATGTCATTGCCATGAGACCCATCACTTGAGCCGTGACGTTGCTCAGTAGGCATGGTGCCGGGATGTCTCCTTTCAGTACGTGTATCTCTTCCGTTGTTTTTTGATCTTTGTATGTCAGCTCTTCTTTGAATTTTCCCTTGTTAGTTACTGGTCTTTTGGCCCCCCACGTGAATACTCTGACTCAAGATGGTTTTAAAATCGGCTTTACTTCCATCTTGTCATATTCAGAGACGCACATAATGTTGCACGTTGTACCACTGTCCAGGAAAAATTCTGCTTCATGTGGCCCGACCTTGATGTTTACTGACTCTGTTTTCTTTATCTTCTTCTTGTCTATCAGGCATATTCTTTCATCATCATCTTCCTCGTCTGTTTCTGACTCTGCGGTCATGAGGTACAGTCATTCCGTTTTTTCTTCTACTTCCTCTTCTTCAGATTCTACTGATGAGCTTCTTCCCCCTTCTCGATATGTCTGATGTCTCTGTTTGTTGGAATTCTTGCTCTTCCTGGCCTTCCTCGGTCATTTCTGAATTGTCTCCCTTGGCACACACTGGCATAGTGATCTCTTCCATTGCACTTCCTGCAGGTCTGGCCGAAAGCCGGGCATGGGCCTCTCTGCGGGAACTCTAGTCCGCACCTGTAGCAAGTTCCTTCCGTCTGTTTTTTTGCCGTCTGGTCATTTTTATCTTTTCTCCAGCCTCCTGAGCAGTTGTTCGTCATTTGCTGAATCTGTTCTGTGCCTCGTCCTTTGCCTCATTCCATTTCGTTGGCATGTTCTGTCGCCCTGGCTTCAGCCCTCCCTAGTGCCAGAATGTTTTCTAGTGAGATCGGTTCCTTTAGGATCCTTGTGCGGAATGTGATGTCACGACAACCTTCAATGATGCGCAATCTTATTGCCTGTTCATTGTCAAATTTGTCAAAAGCGCAATGAGTCACCAGCTTCCGCAACCTGGTTGTGAAGTCATCCAGAGGCTCTTCTGCTTGTTGGAATGCAATCATGAAGGTGTATCGTTCAAAATCAACGTTTCTCTGCGGATCAAATTTGTTCGTTAGGCACTTCTTAGCTGATCATAGGTGGCAATCTTTTCTTTCGGCAGAGTTACCATTAGGTCCTCCACTTCATCTCCTACTAAGTTTATAAATAGGCCTTTCATCTTTGATTTTGTTACATCCGTAGCTTCAGCATAGTTTTCAAATCGTCTTATCCACTTTTCCCATCTAATTCCTGTTTGTGGTTCAGAAAGGCTGAATGGTAGTGGTCTTTTGTATTGCGCACTTGGTTTTGGGTCTGCCATTTCTTCTTTCTTCCTTCTTTTATGGCTTGTCTTTCTTTTCTATCTTCCCTTTCTTTAATTTGCCCAGTAATTTCTTTTGTGTTCCTTTTATTTTTTTTTCTTATTATTACTTTATTTCCTTTTTCTTGACTTCTTCTTGTCTTTGCCTGTGCTTATTTCTTCTTTTTCCTTGAAATCGTCGTTATTTCACTATTTTCGTTTTTAATTTGCCCAGTAATTTCTTTTGTGTTCCTTTTTTTCCCTTATTATTACTTTATTTCCTTTTTCTTGACTTCTTCTTGTCTTTTCCTGTGCTTATTTCTTCTTTTTCCCTTGAAATCGTCGTTATTTCACTATTTTTGTTTCTTTCCTGACCTTAAGATGGCCGCCCGAGTTTCCTGCTTGCTGATTGGCTCCTATGCCTGACTTCAAGATGGCCGCCGAGAGTCTCGCGAGACTTCGCAGCCAATTGCGGTGTTGCCTGACCTCAAAATGGCTGCCCGCTCGATGCTGCTCGCTGATTGGCCCTCGCGCCTGACCTCAAAATGGCCGCCGAGACTCTCGCGTGAGCTCGGGCCAATTCTTTAAACTTCGCGCTGCTCTGCACGGAGCTTACCGGCACAATCAGTCTTCTCCTGCGGCGGTTGGGGTGGGCTCCCACGTCGCTGTGCTCCTTTGTTGGCGCTTCTTGCAGTCGTCTTCTTCTGGGCACGATGCGATCCAGGGTGGGCTCCTGGTATAAAATCGCTTTTTCATTCCGATGAGCACGCTGATGGGTGCGTACCTTCGTCGCCAGATGTCGTGTTCCCTGACCTCAGGAAACACAGGAGACGGTAGGGGTTTCAATATATTCTTTATTCGCTTCCTTAGTACATGCTTGGTGCCCCCGACCTCTCGCTCCGAGATCCTGCTGCTTAGTGACCCTTGGTCCCCTCCCCTGACCGGATGTGGTGTCCGGTATCTCTTTGTCCCCGCCCTGTGCCCCAGGGTCCTAGTGCTATTCCCACTGCACGACAGTACTCAGTTCTTGAGCGAGGAATTTCATACTTTTATTAAATCCAGTGGTGTGAAACTTCTTAAAAGCTCACTTTATTATCCACAGACCAATGGTCTAGTGGAGAGAATGGACAGAATGACCAGAGTCATAGGTGATTGTGTCAAGTGGGCAATAAAAGGCAGGCATGATTATCTTGCATCTCTTGAAAGTATGTTGTGGTTCTACAGAACTACGCCCCATTCTTCCACTAAAGTCTCACCTTTCGAAGTTTTGAGGGGAAGGAAAGCAAATACAAGTTTTCGACCTGGATGGATGTACAGGTGGTTTGAGCCTTTGGTTAACGTTGAATCTCTTTTAGAGACTGTTAAGGTGAATGCAGAAGTCACACAAGAGAAAGAGAAAAAATGGTTTGACAAAGAAAAAGGGTGTTAAGTTGGTTTCCTTATGTGTTGGTAATTTTGTTAGAGTAAGAAGTCCTATACATACAAAGAAAGGAAAGTGTAAATTTAGTGAACCTATTAAGGTCACTTGAATTGGTAACAACGCTGTGCAAGTAGAGGGTGGTTACTGGTGGAATTTTTCTAAAATTGTTAAAACAAAACAGCGTTCTTTTTCTTGTGATCAGAGCACAAGTGGACAGGGTTTTAAGATAGATGTTTTTATCAAGTTTGAAAAGCACCGCTTAGGAGTTTAAATCTCCACCAAACGTGGGTGATAGAATGCGTAGTCAAAGACTGTCCCAAATGAAAAGACGCTGAATCGTAATTGCAAAAAAGTTCAAGATTCCTTTAATAGTCCATTTAAGAAACCAGCCAACGCGTTTCGTTCCGTCAAGCGGAACTTCTTCAGGGCGCAATAGGTGTCATCACACGTGTGTATGTTCCAAGGCAAGATGTTCAGTTAGAATATATCTGTTCCCTCTGTGCGGGTGATCAAGGGTGAAGTAGGTCCAAGTTAAAGGGAATATTTTTCTCGAATGGTATCTCTCACAGATATTTTGGAGGATGTGAAGATGTAATAAACGCCTTACTATTTAGACGAGCGTACTTCTCACAATCCAAACGATCCTACTTCTTCTGCCTAGCTTCGTGTGTGCTGCATAAGTCGCTTTGAGGTAGTATCCTTAATAATGTGACGTGCGCAATTTGCACCGTCAAATGATCTTACTCATGATTCTTCGGCTGACACACAATTTCAAAATCACTTTGGGGTAGTAACCTGTCAGGGTCGGTCCAAATACCCCCAGTTGGCGTCTCAAAAATCCACACGCCAAGTTCTTTCGGCAAGTAGTAGGTACTACTTGCCGAAAGAACTTGGCGTGTTATGCAGTGGTAATAGCAAATCCTATCATGCAGGTCTAATATTAAGGGAAACGCTACTCCTTTCTACAGATTTGGCGGCACTGGTTAATTTAGGCCGCTGCTTGATACTAAAATTGATCTTCCTTTGGTCCAGAAGAAGCGCTTAGGATCTCCTTCTGAAGCCACATACAGCACAAAACATGTCGACTGTTATATATGTCCATTAGGACATATACCCAGCTACAGAGGGACATAATATCCCCTAGAGCAGCACCACACACTTTGTTTTAACAATGACAGAGGGATCACCCTAATGAATAGTACCCACCCTCCCTCCAGTCATTTTTTTAAATACACCACTTTAGACTTCACTGCCACTTACACCCACTCACCCAAAAGGCTTCTCATCAAAAGATCTTTGATAAAATGACACTTCAGGGGACCCGTAGGGCATTGAAGCGCCGGCCCGATGAAGAGCAAAGCCCAAATGATGCAGCATGACATCCTTAGGGGTGTGTGAGGGCATTATGATGAGGACATACTGTTCCCCACAGATAGAGTAGCACACAACAAAAGTGTCTTCCTTTTTCTTCCTCTACAAGGAACAGCGACTCCCTTTGTGCACTAGTTACTTTTCGGGAGCAAGGGCCACTGGACCTAATAATTAGCTCCTAGTGTCCCCACTCTCTATAAATAAAATCCCAAGTTTTTCCTCATACCTGCCTGGATTTTCCCACAGATATTTTGTATTCTTTGAGCACCAGGCCTGCACAGTTTGTCCATTACTCGTTACTGGAAAACCTCTTTTAAGATAACTACATTTATCTAAATTTCGATATGCAAAAATCAAGCATGGATCTGGCCCTCAAGGATCAATTTTGTAGAACCCTGAATCAAGCCCGTCAGAGATTACAAAATGGAGGCTTCTGTGCATAAACCATTATACTGTAAACCAGCACTTTGATTTCTGGTTTCTCATGAGGTACAATTTATCTTAAACAAAATGTGGGCTGATGTGTAGGACAATTTTTATTAATCAAAACCTCTACTACAAGTGGGCATACCTTGATACAACACATTCAATTCATTACAATGTTTTTTCAGCCGTGCCTTCTTTCATGATGAACCTTTCTCAGTTGGAGGCTAATATATTTCGTATATATCAGTTAGATACCATATTGTGTGTACTATCATCCTCCCCTGAATCTTTCTTTAATTGCCAATATTATGTTCACGGATCACATCATTTTTGAAGTGTAATTCGTCCACAGAGATCATGTCAATCTTTGACGCATGTCATTCATTAATGGCATTTCGTAGCTGAATTGCTTACATAGAAAGATCAGGAAAAGGTCATCTAGAATTTAATCATTTTCACTTTAGAACACCTCGCCTTCTTGCTTTACCCTGAATATCGCGCGAGCAAACAGAAATGAAATGTTGGTGGAGCGCCATCTTCAGTCCGAGACCTGGTACATTGCTGCTGATGCAGCTCACTCAGAACCACTGTGCAGTAAGCTTTGAAAACCCGCGATTAAAAAAGTATTTCTTTGCAGGAGTTGAACAACAAACCAATTAACTGATAAGCGCATGCGAGGAAGAAAGAACATAAGAAAAAGAAGTGCCTGCATTTTCGATGGATGTTTAATGAACACCGCACTCACATTAAAGATCGCTGTGTCTTTTAGAAGTGAGGTGCCAGTTTGAGATTAGTTGCCTCATGGAGGAAAACACCAACCTCTGCCTCGAATTCTCCTGTTGGGAGACTTTTCAAAAAGCACATTAGTGGCTGATCAGTGGTATAGTCAGTGTGTCAGAGGCCCAAGGGCAAGGAGGGAAGTGCCCCCCCATTGCTGCTGTTTGAATCGTAAAATAAAGCAATAATCAGGATTAGGTGGCCTGTCAAGCGTTTGAGCCCAGGTGTCACTGCACCTGCTGCACCAACGGAGGCTACGCCCCTGTTGCTGATGATTTTTACCAGGCAAACCTGTAATGGTATTGCCTACGCACCCTTGGCAGTAATGAGGGGAGACTCAAAACCAGTCAACATGGGGGATACACAGATACACTTTTTTTTCAGAAAGAGCACATATTTAATTAGGTGTATTTTCGTATCCATTTTTTATATCATCTCTACCTATTTAAGCAGACTGCTTCTGGTTGACACTACTCTTTGCAAAGTTGCCACACATAGGGCCATATTATCAAGGAACGGCAACACTTTATCACCGCCTTTATCAGCAAGAAACTGCCGCTAAAGCGGCGATAATGGGCTTGGTAATATGCCCTTGTGAATTCCGATAGAAGCCCAGGTTCTGGTGTTAACCTGGGCTTTTATGGGAATTCACAAGGGCATATTATCAAGCCCATTATTGCCGCTTTAGCGGCAGTTTCCTGCCAACAAAGGCGGCAATAATGTATCGCCCTTTCTTGATAATATGGCCCATACTCCTCACCTGTGACGCATTGTTACGCTCTGGCGTAAGGAGAATCACTACAATAGGTTGATGGATGATTTACATTTATACGGCACACACTGTTACACGCTATTACGTTGTATTTTGGCAAAGCAACAATAAACTGCGCCTAAAAAAGGAGAAATGCAAGACTGATTTCCATATGGCTGGATCCAAACTGAGGTGGCATGGTGGAAGAAAAAAACGTTGGATTGGGATACAGCCCGAGCGATTGCCAGTGGCTGAGATTAATTCAAACATTCCCCCATCACCTTGTTGCTCGTGCATCTAAAACAAGCTTTTAAAATGTAATCGGTCTCATCTTTGGGACTTTATATGTGTTTAGCTATGTAGCACATTACCCTAGGTGCTGAAACATCTACTGTTCTTTAACATGGAGGGAAAGTAAGACCCAAACTGCGTGACACATCAGATATGGGAACACATGGAGAGAAATATTACCTTTGAGCAGGAAATGGTAAAGTCCAAAACTCTGTTTTTAACATAAAATCAGGACTTTCGGTGGTCATATCACTGAAAATACAAGTGAAAAAAATAATATTGTCTACGGGTGCTCCTGGAAGACAATTTCTATGGAATGGAATCTAGAGATTATTAAAATGATTCTGATATGTTATTGACCTCTGCTGGTCGTTTTCTATCAAGAAAGTTAAATAGAGGCAGTTGCAAGAAAATTTTAAAAAAATAAAGTCCCTCAGCAGAAAACAATTCTGGTATTTTACCGACCTCTGCTGGTCGTTTTCTATCAAGACAGTTCAATAGAGGCAGTTGAACTGAAAAATAAATCCCTAAGGGGAAGCGGACAAGAACTAAGGCTGATCTCCTAAGCCCACAAAGTACATACACATATAAGTATATATAAGTATATACTAGAGTATATAGAAGAGGTCTCGAATGCTCGACCTAAAAAAGATTGAAAATTGAGGAGCATTTGCATGAAGGAGCAAAATTTGAGGTACTGGTTTTCTCGAAATGTCTATGCCACACATGCAGTAATCTTTTTGCAAAGATGGCGTTACACCTAAATGGCAAAGCCACTTTGATTGACGTGGGGGTGTGGATCATAAAGCTGAATGCACCCCCCCATATTATTAAGGCACACATTAGCGCATGACAACAACGCTTGTTTTCACGCGCTAATGTTCACTATTGCCGACTATCGCCGGATTTAATATCGCCTACGTGTTGCGCGTTGATATTTACGTGTTATCACAGCGATAAAATCCGGCGATAGCCGGCGATAGGGAAATGTGCGATGTGCGTTTTTTAACGCACATCTTGATAATATGCCCCTAAGTTTCTTATTTAATGCTGTATTTCAAAAGTCTGAAAACATGAAAATAAGTAAAGAGAATTAGGCCACTTGCTACAAATTATTTATTCGGTAGGGATTCAACAACTGTGATATAATGTTATAAAAGCAGAACATAAAGATTTAGGGGATAGAGGGGAATCTTCACACCAGACAATGTAACAAGCTGTGCAGAATCATATCACCAATTCTTAATGAAGGCTAGAAGGAAAGGTGGATGGTCCCCTTCACTTGCTGAACTTCATCCCTGCATCGGGCCTCACAAGAACAGCACGTCCTACTGTTATATTGAGCACAAGCCTCATTGTACAAACAGGAATATGGGTCTGAACAATCATTTAAACTTAAAAAAATTGGAATTTCTGCCAGGCTCTACTTTGCTTAGTGCTAGAAGTAGCAGAATGGGGGTAAAATTGATATAAATGAATAACAGCAATTATGCCAGAGTTTTCTCATTTATTCATGTTTTTGGTAGATGATGCTGCTGCCATTTTATTTGTATTTATTGCTGTTATAATTCACATTGTGTACACTAGCATAGTTATATGCTTTTGAAAATACATTTTTTAAATATATTCCTCGTTTTCTAATGTTCTTGAGTGTGCCGTGCAATAATGAAAATAGATTTAGGGATCACCTAGCAATCCCTGTAATGTGTCATGGGATTGATCATTACCTGAAACACATTCACGCTCAAATATTCCTCAGTGGGTTGTGGGGTGGTTGCAGTCCAACTGGCTCTTTGACTCGGGTTGGAATGTTGACTGAGTCCTTAGTGCCAAGGGTCTAGAAAACCAAATCCTGTGTTCTAGAATGTTCTAGAAAATGTACCACGAGGGGCTGGGGACAAATACACAGACAACAAGGAGTGAGTGGGAGGATCAGGGCTACCAGATGGATAATGGAGGGTGGGTATGAGGTATTAGTGGCAAGCACATGGATAATGGAGGGTGGGCAAGAGGGGCTGGAGACAAGCAGATAAACAACAGAGTGTGGGTGGGACTGGTGGAGGAACAGGAATGGTGGAGAGGTATGCAAAGGACGCAGCAGAAAAACACACATGCTCTTCTTGAGGTCCTTTTGCCAGCTTCCCTTGCAAATATTTTCCTGTCCAGCTTGCCCGCAGTCTGCTACCTTCTGCTGCCTGTCTACCTGCTGCCCTCTGTTTGCATCTCCTATGCATGTTTATTTCTCTGTTTTGCATTTCTTGCTCGTTTTTCTGCCCTCCATTTTGCCTTTTCTGCTTGTTTTCTGCCCACTGTTTTGCGATTTCCGCTTGTTTTCTTGATTTATGTTTTGCCTTTTCTGCTCATTTTTCTACCCTCAGTCTTGCTCTCATCTTCTCTGTTCTGCCTTTTCGGCCCACTTTTCTACCCACTGTTTTGCCATTTCTGCTCGCTTGTTTTTCTGCCCTCTATTTTTGCTTTTTTCTGCTTGTTTCTTTCCTCTTCCCACCATTTCCTTAGGTCCTGGCTTTTCGACTGAGAATTCGCACCACAGCGCCCAGATACACCCGGGGTGACAGTGCCAAGCGATACAAATGTTGATGAATTGTTTGAGTGCGTCAACAAACAGAAAGAGGTAGCATCTGAAAAAGCAAACTTTGGAAGGACACAGTAATGTGTCTATGCTCTAGTAGAGGAACAAACATTAAACCTGCTCTGGCCTCTCAAGGCTGCACTCTTCCTCACCATGGTCTCTCTTCCTCGCCGTCCACGCCAGCCTCAAAACCCTACGTTGTATGTCTTGTGAGGACTGCGCATGCATGCACGCGCACATATGTGCGGTCCTCGCAAAATGGACAAGGTAGGGGTTTGCGACCAGCGAGGACGAAGACGGCAAGGAGGAGAGACCACAGTGAGGAAGAGGGCAGCCCAGAGATGCCAGAGCAGGTAAGGTTTTTTTGAAATGTTTTTCTTTGGGTGTGAGGAGGGGCTAACTCCTCTCCGCCGTCGAGCCAGAGTTTTGTCTGAATTCCGTGTTCCCATTGGAGCACGGAGTCGGCAGAACTCTGCAAACTCCACTGGCAGAGTGGAGTTCTCTACCAGGGCTTAAGAAACACACACAAAGGAAGGAAGCCTATGGTATCTGTTGAATAAGAAGCAAGCCAATGAGAGTTACAATCAAGAGAAGCACTGGTAAGCAGCAGACGGCCTCTAAGCCCCCTGTAAGGTAACAAAAGGTCTTTTAAGTTTAGTTAAGACCTCAAAAAGAATCCTAGAGATAATTGATCGGTAGTTAATCCATTACTTTCATCACTTCAGTATAGAACTTCGTCAAGCATCAATAGATATAAACACAGATATGCATTCTAAGTTACGATATCTTACATATTTTACACAGTCTGTTCTCCACATCATGCCAGGGCTGCACCCTGGCATAAAAAAGATGATATTGAACAAAGACTATTTGAAGCCCCCAGTTTCGATCCTTTTCCAGATAAAGAAAGAACTGCCCATGCCTCCCTGTTGTATGCAAGAACAGCAGTGCAGTATCTCCAGAAGTTCTGCTTGTGAAACGGGAACAAAGCAACATGGTACTTATTATATTCATTATTGGTTTACCCAGGCCTAACATACTGTTTGTTTTATTGGAGAGCCAAGTTATTGCTTCCCATTTTTAATTTGTTCATGTCCAGTTGTTTATTGCTTATAGATACATGGAGGCACGACAAAGAATTTTTGTATAATAATCTCAAGTTCTGACCAATTTAGGGTGATTCCACCAATTTTTATTATTTGTCACCCTCATTTGGCCAGTGATGCTAGAGACAACCATCAATGTCATTATTTTCCATGTTCTTTAGATACATCTTTATACTTGAAGTGACTACTTTATTTCTACTTAACTCCTGTTGCCTTGCTATATTTTTACTGTATTAATAGTCAACACAGTAAAACACATCACAATGATTTTGTTATTTTGTATGTTTTAAGACTTTTTCTCCAGCATTTGCAGGTGCAAAGACAACCAAGTGCTACCCTAGGCACCCAGGGGGCATAATTTAAAACTTCTTTGTTTCACTCTTGCACCACTCAACACGGTGCAAGAGCGATGCCACTTAAAAATGAAATTTAAATAGAAAATGCAAAGCCAACTTGTGGCTTCATAAATCTCGGGTAATGAAACGTAGCACAAATCGCTGCGTTGAATTACTTGGTCCCAGGGAGGCATTACATTGGTAAACCTGATAATGTTACAAAATGCTACACCTCCCCAGGTCAGATGTAATGAGGAGAAAAATCTATTTCCTTGTTTTTTTCTATTTCTATGTGTGTTGTATTCTGCAGCACACATAGAGGAAAAAGCCTCAGGGGATTGTTTTTGTGATGTAAGGTGTCCCTTCCTGCACAAAAACAATCCTACATGCAACTAAGGCTCCGCATTGGCGCTAGTCATCTAAAAGGACGGAAGCATAGGGGAAAAGGAAGGACTGCACTGTAGTGAATTAAATAGGATAGGGCACATTACGGCTCTTTCCCTGTCACACAGCTCAGCAAGATGACTTGCTGTGCTGCAGTGCATCTCTTGTTCATAAATATGGCCCTTGGTATTAGATAGAAATTGGGTCACCTAAGCATTCCTCACTGTCTAGGCAGACATGCACAAGCAGTTTATTCCTAGGTCAATGAAAGTTCTTTAAGATTTGGTTTAGTACAACACAATTATCACATTGTAATAAAGCTCAGAATGTTCAGTCAAAGTTGTAAGATAATGGTTATCGCAATGGTTAACATGATCAACACAGCGTAAACTTCAGGATACAATTCTCCTACCAAAACTCAAATTCATTGTTACAAGGTTATAACCTTTAATCTTCATTCAGCTAATGTCTCCTGCAGCCCAGCAAGGCAAAAAGCAAAGATGAAGCCAAATGGGAAACCATTTGAGCTAGTAACCTGAAATTTGAAAAAATACCTGTAAAGTTTAGGGTCATGGTAGTTGGTCACCTAAAATGTTGATATCTTACTACCAGTGGACCATCTTAAGCTCCAGTAAGTAGCTCCTCACCCACAGAACAACCTTGATGTAAATGGAGGGAACCTGCGATGTGGACTACCCAATCAGTACTAGCCAAGAAGCACCAATGGCTTGCTAATGACTACATAGGCTAGCTGACTATCAAGCAGGGTGTTGGACCATTGCAGCAGTAGCTGGGTCAAAGTAAGAAAGGAAATAATAATAATATTGTACATAGAGGGAGGTGTTACCCAAGTAGAGCTATCATGTAGATCATCTGCAATTGTAATGGTATATTTCTAAGGCAGTCCTTCACTGATCTCTGGTGAGGTGTAGAAAGAGCTAAAAGGCAGGTATGACTCAAGATACAAGGGGCTTCCACACAGGCAAGGTAAGCAGCAACAGCACAGGCGCCTGGTAGCATAGCTTCAGTAGGTGCATTGCTGCTTGTTCATAGCCAAGAGGAATGGATCAGCACTCACCTTCGAGTAACTTTCACCATAACGCTTTTATACAGAGGTCGGCAGTGAGTTAATATTCATCAAAAGTTTGGGTTGTCCCATCTGCTCACTAATCAGTTCCCCCACCTTCTTTAGAGGTTGGGCAAATGTTTTCCCCAAAGGAGGAGCCACCACAGGCTCTACTGTCAGGGAGGCCATTGCTCATTGTAGTCACAAATGGAAATGGCACTGCATGGGCGTCCTTATATCCGATTACCCCTTTAACATGGTATCTTCTGCCATTTTTCCTGTCTTAGTTAGCCATGTAAACCATAGTTGTCATGGACACAAAAAATCACCAAGTGACCCTCCCCACCGCCATATTCTCGGAGAAACACAAAATTGCCAAAAATACACAAGATAGGTAAAGTATCAGGAGCAAAGAAATAATTGCACGGATAGCACAGCTGAATAGGTTGTGGACTGTCATCCTCACAGATGGCATTGCACTTTAGGAAGAAATGGTTTGGGATTTCCAGGGCACTCCCAAATGAGTAATGACTAGGAGGCCTATTCAAAAACTGCATTTTGTAGTACTACTACTAAATAGCACTACTGTAGTACTACTCATGTAGTACAAAATGCAACTCACTAACCTATGTGTGGAGATCCCTGACTTTTTCATATTTTTATCTGTGGAAATCTTTAATCTGACTGGGCACATGTATTTATGTGCAAACTGATCATGTCAAGCAAATCCAGTGAATCTAGATAACCTGATTGTAATTGTGCATACGTACGATTTTAATAGTGAATGGGGTTTGGGCAAGAGAGTTCCTAGAAATTGATAAATTCTCAATGCAAAATGGGAGGGGTTTACAGAATAATCATGAGCGGTTAAGGGAGACCTGAGAGGGGGATTAAGAAGGGGCATGTACCTGCCTATAAAAGTATACGCCTGTTCCTATTCACATATTATAGTGAACAAGTGGTCCTTGACATAGATTCAACATATAACAAAATTCATGAATTCTAATTCAATTATTTTCTGCTCAGCTGTAGAATCAATCTATATAGTTGGAGGAATAAGTACATTAGCCCAAAATAACAAGCTTATACATACATAGTTACCCGACACTCAAAAATTCAATTAAATCCAACTGGATTCTCTGGTTTAATATATAATTTTTGAAAAAGAGAATACAAATATTTACATGTTATAATCAACAAAGATCTTATTTAGTATAAAAAATGACCGTGCACAGAGAAAGATAAAGATTGGTGCTCAAGTGATTGATCGAAGAGATCAGGAAAATCAAGTGTGAAATTTGCTATATACAAAGTAATGAGCCTGCACTATAATACTTGCTACCCAGGTCCTTTGACTTAATTGGGTCACCCCCTGTTTTATAACATGTTCCTATTCACAAGCGGTACTTCTAAAGTTACTACAGCCACAAGGGATCCGAATAACTTAGTAAATGTACCCCAGGCAGTATTTTGTAATTAGGACACAAGTAATGTGTTTGAGGTGGCATATGAGATGAACTGCTACACAATATTCCAAATCAGGCCATAAAATTGGGTTGCACCAAGCAAGTCATCCACATGAACGTCAACTGCAGTAAACATTGTAGCAAAAATCTGTAAATGAATAGTCTTCACTTCAATCTGGGGGTTATACATTCCTACCATCCTTAAAATGAAACCATAAAACATGCACTGTACTCAGCAGGAGAGTTTGATACACTTAAACATCAGTAATAGCTACCATCAATTCTGAAAATGGAGGGCAGAAGTAGGGCTTAAAACATGTGAAGCTTTATTTTAATGAAGTGTTGATACATCTCTCTCTGAATTCTAAGCACTTAATATGGTGGGTGTTTTATTTTCCTACTGTCATTTTACTGTAAAACTAGGTATCACCCAAATACTAGTGGGTTGTGTTGTTCATATCTTGTATCCACTAACCTAAAGGTTCAATGTATAGGAGTACAGGCTTGCCTCGCGATGGACCCTATATATTGTTGGAAATAAAGGGGACTTTGAGTCTCCGATCGTCATGAGCTGAGCAAGCCTAGGACTAAGTTGGCCTCTGTTGGGCTCTATATTGTATGTGGAAATTATGAAAACTTTGAGTGTCTGTCCTTCAATTGGTCAGAATACTCCTAGAAGAATTATGTGAACCATTAAATAATAGTACAATCTGCATCAATTTACTTTGGCAAAGAGAAACAGGGGTGGAAGCACACCGCTTCACCTCCCAGCAAGGTTCGCCCCTGGACTTGTGATAAAGGCAGTTTCAGTTACTTGTTTGCTTCAAGGGTGTTCGAGTGTTTTGCCACAGTTGGCGCAGATAGTGCTGATCTCTAGACACGTGTTTCTGGTTCTTTTACCGTCATCAGTAGAGATTACTGTCTTTGAAGTTTGGGGTTTGCTGAGTAGGCTGCCAACATCTTTCTCAGGTCAGGTACCTCTCACAGGCATGCGGGTGCTTCATCCACGAGCTTGTCTGCTCAATGACTCACAGGAGTACTATTAAACAGGAACAGGGGGGTGAACTGTCTACTACATTTACCAGGATGCAAAGGGACGGACTGTGCTGGGACTGTAAGGCAGTGTGCTCCCATTCCCCATTCTGTTTAAAAGGCTCCCTTCAGCCAGCAAGCTGACGAGCTTTGGAGATGCACCTGTGTGCCTGTGAGTGGTACTGTGACCTGAGAGAAACTTGGCAGCATTTCCAGCAACCCCAGATGATTGTTCTTTGCTCTCTAATACTGCTTCTCCTCTACTGAAGACAGGCTGAACCCAGAAACACGTTTCTAGAGAAATACAGCAATGTCTGCACCAACTTTGGTGAAAAACTCTAGTTAACTTTGAACTAACTTTGAACTGTCTACTGCATTTACCAGGATGCAAAGGGGCGAACTGTGCTGGGACTGTAAGGCAGTTTGCTCCCAACCCCCATTCTGTTTAAAAAGTTCCCCTGACCGAGCAAGCTGAAGAGCTTTGGAGATGCACCTGTGTGCCTGTGAGTTTTACTGTGACCTGAGAGAAACTTGTCAGCATTTCCAGCAACCCCAGATGATTATTCTTTGCTCTCTAATACTGCTTCTCTGCTGAAGACAGGCTCAACCCAGAAACACATGTCTAGAGATATACAGAAAAGTCTGCACCAACTTTGATGAAAAACTCCAGCTAACTTTGAAGTAAGTTTGAACTGGCTACTGCAATTACCATGATGCAAAGGGGCAAACTGTGCTGGGACTGTGAGGCAGTGTGCTCCCAACCCCCTTTCTGTTCAAAAGGCTCCCTTCAGTCAGCATGCTGATGAGCTTTAGAGATGCACCTGTCTGCCTGTGAGTGGTACTGTACCCTGAGAGAAACTTGGCAGCATTTCCAGCAACCCCAGATGATTTTTCTTTGCTCTCTAATATTGCTGCTCTCTACTGAAGACGGGCTCATCCCAGAAACACTTGTCTAGAGATATACAGCAATGTCTGCACCAACTTTGCTGAAAAATCCCAGCTAACTTTAAAGTAAGTTTGAATTGTCTACTGCATTTAACAGGATGCAAAGGGGTGAACTGTGCAGGGACTATGAGGCAGTGTGCTCCCAACCCCCATTCTGTTTAAAAGGCTCCCTTGAGCCAGAAAGTTGACGAGCTTTGGAGATGCACCTGTGTTCATGTGAGTGGTACTGTGACCTGAGAGAAACTTTTCAGCATTTCCAGCAACCCCAGATGATTTTTCTTTGCTCTTTAATACTGCTTCTTCTCTACTGAATACAGGCTCAACCCAGAAACACGTGTCTAGAGATATACAGCAATGTCTGCACCAACTTTGGTGAAGAACTCCAGATAACTTTGAAGTAAGTTTGAACTGTCTACTGCATTTACCAGGATGCAAAGGGGCGAACTGTCCTGGGTCTGTGAGGCAGTATGCTCCCAACCCCCATTCTGTTTAAAAGGCTCCCTTGAGCTAGCAAGCTGACGTGCTTTAGAGATGCACCTGTGTGCCTGTGAGTGGTACTGTGACCTGAGAGAAACTTGTCGGCATTTCCAGCTACCCCAGATGATTTTTCTTTGCTCTATAATACTGCTTCTTCTCTACTGAAGACGGGCTCAACCCAGAAACACGTGTCTAGAAATATACAGTAATGTCTGCACCAACTTTGGTGAAAAACTCCAGATAACTTTGAAGTAAGTTTGAACTGTCTACTGCATTTACCAGGATGCAAAGGGGTGAACTGAGCTGGGACTGTGAGGCAGTGTGCTCCTAACCCCCATTCTACTTTGGCAAGGATGCAAAGTGCAGCATCTGCCACTTGTAGAGACCACAAAAATACTGGTAAGAGTCAATGCTACCTAAATGCTCAGTTGATGGATAATGTACTGTCACTTCACTGGAAATCAAAGAATGGTTCTGATTGCTTCTTAGTGACTCAGATCATCAAAACTTTAAAGAAAGTAACTAATATGCCAAAAAGGATAAGGAGGTTGCAGGGAGTTGATGTAAAAGTGCCCAAGGGAAGCTGTGTCTAAACCACATGGCTGCTGGGCGTTTTCCCCCCCAGTGCTGGAAAATGCCATTTTAGTGGCACTATGACGAGCTCAGCTCGTCATCAGCACACGACACCCGTGGGTGATGACGAGCTGAGCTCGTCATCAGCATCGAAAGGGTTAATGACTGGTAGCACTCCATTTAGGACGATGATACATCATAAAATAGGCTAAAATTCAAAATAAACTCCCTACCTAAGAATTATAAACCATAATTTACTGTTGGTAGACCTGATAGTGCTTACTTTGTAAAAGAGCAAGCACTGGTGCTGAAGCTCAGCTCAGAAGAACACGGTTGGCACTATTACATGTCAGAGTGTCAAATACCACAGGTTCCTTACTTTTGAATTTATCTCATGCCTCATTAATTGACTACCAGTCATGTCCTGCCCCTTTATCTCACTTTTGCAGGTGCCTGTGTCTTCCCTTAGTGATGGTTTTCCCTCTTTCTCTTGCTCCTTCTTTCCCCTTTGTTTGTTTTCTCTTTCTTGGAAATGTCCGATGAACCCAAATAAGTGCTGGTCCCAAATATGAGTGCTGACTCAAATTATGCACTGGTGGGCCTCCTTATTCCAGCATTTTTTCATATTGAAATGTGAGCAAACAAATTGTCACAGTAGTTTTCAGGGGCATTGGGTATCTCAGCTGGCAAATATTGTATTGTGTTGCCTGATAAATGTGTTTGTTATTGCTCAGCAAAGACTCCCTTCTTTTGTGGTTGGGAAATTACAAATGTAAACTCCTAAATCCATGTTCTAATTCTAAATGTACTCCCTTATATTGGTGCACTGTTCATTTCTTCTGTATTCTTATCTTTTACCAGCCTCCTTTACAGTTACTTTTGAGACTACTTTGTACATTAATTTTCAGATTTGTTTTTAAGTTTCTTTTTCTACTCAGTGTGATATGCCTAGATATTAAACTGGGACATTTTCTAGATAAAAGGCAGGTAATTCAGTTCTTGAACATTTGTAGTTTATTAGGTTTCCACACAAATCAACTCTACACTTAGAACAATTTTCACAAGAAAGCAGTCAATGAAATCCTATGGGAGTAAATTAAGTTATCGGTTTCAAGGTAAGTAGTTAGGTTTGGGAGTTGCTTTTCCAGGGATTAGAACAAAGATTCCCCCAGGGTCAAGATGCACTCTCAAAGCACCCTCAGTGGCACTACAGCAGCCCGGTGCAGAGTGCTGAGGCCCTATGTTATCCAATAAGGGATAGCAGGCCTCGGGTTGGTGGCTGCTCACGAGCAGGCCACAAGGTTGTGGTAGCAAAGCTACTGGACTTATGCTCAAGGCAAAGGGGGATCCAATTTTCACACAAGGAGCACCCACAACGGTGCAGGGGCAACCGGGTGCAGTGTGCTGTTGTGGCGTCAAGTACCCTATTGTTTTCAAGGGGAGTTGCTGTTTTGGATTTTGGCTGCGGATTCGGTCCAGGAAGTCTTCCAGGAGGAACCGATAGCTGGGCAGGTAAAGGGGAGGACTCAGGGGCCTAAGTGCACCTCAGGTTCTCTTCTAAAGGGCGCAGGGTGGTTGTTTGCAGGGGTGTCTTACGAGGTCAGATTTCACCTTACCGGGCAATTCCCGGTTGGGGGTCTCTGTGGAGAGGCTCTAGGCAATGTCAGGAAGTCTTGGGGGGTCAACCCATGGTGGACTCAAACTCTTGAGCACTAGGGGACCTTGCTGGGACCGGCGGGTCATTTGGACTCAGACCATAGGCGTCGGGTGCAGTGGTGGTTCCCGGGTTGGGTTTCTATGTCCTCAGCAGGCTCAGAGTCTGTCTTGGGAGTTTCTTTTGAACAGAGCTGCTGTTCACAGTAGATCAGGTCTTTGTTGCAGGCTGTCAGTCCTTCCAGGTGTTCTGGAGGGTACTGGCTGCAGGACAAGGCGGCTTTTTGTGCAGGGTCTGCGGAAGCTGCAGAGAAGCCTGTAGGGTTGGGGCAGAGTCAGTTCTTCTCTGCAGTCTCCTCTGCTGGGCGTCTTCTTTCATCCTTCTTCTTTGTAGGTTGCAGGAATCTGCCTTCTTGGTTCAGGGCCACCCTCTAAATACTGTATTTAGGGGCGCAATAGGGGTCTCAAGGTCAGTAGCCAATGGGATACTGACCTTAGGTTGACTACACTCTAGGTGTGCTTACCTCACGTGAGGGAGTGGGTACAATCCCTAATCCTGATTTGAGAGTGCCTGCCATCTGCAAGATGATGGGCACTGAAGAGTGGGCTTCACCTCGCCTCTCCCACCTGAGGAGTGGGGTTGGCAGAAGTGGGCACACCTTCTGGGCTGCTCTAATTTTTACCGCCTGTCTTCCTGCCAAGAAGGGGGTAGACAGGAAGGGGGTCTGCTACTGATAGCAGGAGAGGCTAGAGGTCATGTTACAAAGGCAGCAAAGCCTTTGAAGTTCCCCTGCCACAGATATTGCATCTCGACCTGGGGGAGTTGTGAACATTTCCAACCAGGAAAGGCTTTGTTTCTGGGTTCAGGGAGCGAAGGCTCTCACCGGAGGGGTCCAGAAACATGTCTAGTGGTGGCAGGCTGGTGTTCACCAGTCAGGGAATCCACTAGAGGCTGGTCATTTTTCAGGGGGCATCTCTAAGATGCCCTCTGAGTACATTATATAGGAAATCCCACACTGACATCAGTGTGGGTTTATTATGCTGAGAAGTTTGATACCAAACTTCCCAGAATTCAGTAAAGCCATTATGGTGCTGTTGAGTTCATATGACAAACTCCCAGACCATATACTTTTAGTATGGCTTTCCTGCGCTTATAATGTATAAGCATGGACATAGACACTGTAGTGGTACAGTGCTCATGCAACTGTACCCTACCCTCACCAGTGGTATAGTGCACCCAGCTAGAGGGGTGTCTTACCTGTATCATAGGCAGTGGGTTGCAGGCATGGCACAGAGGTATGTTTTGCCATGTCGATTCTTCACTTTTCTCTGCACCAAATCATGATTCCTGCAATGGCAGTGTGTGTGTGTTAAGGTACAGCATCTCTAAGGGTAGCACATATGCAGCCCTTAGAAGCCTTCCCTGGTCACTGAGCCCTTGGTACCCATGGTACCTTTTACCAGTCACTTACATGTAGCCAGAGAAGTGCCAATTGGGGGTACAAGGTACAGTTTTGGGAAAGAACACAGGCCCTGGGAACCTGATTGGCAGGGACCCACGGCACATCATGCCAAAGTGCATCAGAAATCTGGCAAAAAGTGGGGGGGGTCACTGCAACAGAAGCCCAGCTTTCTACGCTGCCAGTGCTTTAAATGGAAAAATATAAGTGCAGGTACTCATGAAATTGGGCTAGGGGTGTGGCTAGTGGGCGAGGTTAGAGGCGGGTCGAGACATGAGGATATGATGACACTTCTATTGAGTATTTATTTTGACCTGGAACTGCCCTTGATAGTGGTCTCAAACGTTCCATGTGTGCAGAGTACCCGCTACATATGCTAATAAAGGGTGGAGTTAAGACCTGCTGGGAACAAGCCCTAAATAATAATGGAAGGCGTTTCTAAACTCTGATTGCAGCTAAGCCATCTAGAGTACTTTAAGCACTTTCAGGCTAAAAAATCTGCGTGCCCCAGGACGAAAGAGAGTCTAGCGCAGCATTATTAATAATGAGTACTTTGAACTGACTTCTACACTAGTTGCCGGACATACCAAATAATATAAACAAAACGTGTTAACTCAGTGTATAAAATGAAGGGCCAACACAAAATGTTAATGTTTCTTTGTTTTGTAATATTTGCAGCTTTTTAATGTCCTACTCTTCCTACTTGCTTGCCTTAAGTGAACTATTTGTGTCTTTTAGAGTGCACACAGAAAACAAACAGAAACAAGGATTTCACACATTTCTTTTCAAATATCCCCTGAGTGTTCAGATTCCCTTTCTCTCTGATCTGGTTTCTCTCTTGAACCCAAACATACACACAATCAGGCAAACACAAGGCTCACTTTGGATTAGTCCTGAGTTACTGAGCAGCCACAGTGCAAATGTGATTGACAGAGCAGGGCCTGGATGGGGCCCACGCAGTCACACAGCAAGATGGTGAAATTCCAAACACCCGGAAATCCCTTGCATAATGGAAATGACCCGCTGCTGAATGGTTCAGTAGTGGCTCAGCTAAGGGTCAGAGAGGCGCGTTGGCTGTCACAGTGCCGTACAGATAGGGTTCACTCTGACAGCCTCGAGCTCAGCAGCACCTGCAGCAATAAGCTTAGATTTTGTGAGTACCGGTACTCTCCTTAGCAATGGATAAGTGCCGGTACTCAGCTCGATAAAAATGGAAAGTGCCGGTACTCAGTACCAGTGAGTACCGGCCCATTTAAAGCACGGTACTCTGCACAATCAAACAATTTCATAGAAGAAAACAAAGCCTTTGTGTTGTTAATTAGAGTTTAGAGCAGGGCACCTTAAAGACACACGAACAAGAAAAGTTCTTAATGACATACTGATAAAGCTGTAGGATGGAGACACCTGCCTACTCATTCCACTTAACCTCTGAATTGTGTTTGACCCCCATGGCCATGACATACTATTAACAAGCATTAGGTCTTGCCTTTGGGACCTTATAAGTTTTGAGTTATGCAGCACAATATCCTTGGTGTAACAACATCAACTCTTGCATGGCTAAACACTTTTACGGTCCCAAATGTGAGACCTATTGGCTATGCCAATGCTTGTTTCTCCCGAAGCTAATACCATTGTGGACAAAAGGAGCCAGCATGGTGTCAATCTTTAAATGACTCTATAAGCACATTGTGCATTATGATTATATAATAAGAGTTTATTTACGTTGAGAAAAAAAAAACTAAATATTCTAATGGGTGTGGTGTTATTACTCCATTGATAATGGTTAATATGAATACAGGAATATCAAATTGAAAGCATTTCACAGACTTCCAGCACCAGTGTTAGAAATGCACAACGTTATATCAAATACAACAAGCTGAACGGAATCCCACAGTGATGCTGTCCACATAAATATTTACAGTCCCCAGTACACCGAGGTGCCAAAAATTATCAAGAAAGTGCAACAGCTGCATAAAAAAGACACAAGAGAGACGCTCCCATCTAAACCCCAAGCCACACATCCAGCCAGCATAGCCAACATTTGGATTTTGCACTAACTACTTAAACAAAAACAAATTTAAGTATAATATTATCACGCTAACTCATAACGCGTCTTAGATTGCCAAGAACTCATGCTATTCAGGGAACAGCCAACGTGAAGGCTCCTTGACAGGTCCTTCCCCCTGAGTGAGCAGCACCAGCTGAGCTGACCACCCGAGTGCTGCAACGTTTATGCGAATAAAGGGCAGTCTCTGGGCCCAGAGCTTCATATATGGCTCAACCTATCTGGGAACTTACGCAAAAAGAAAGACAATGCCAAGTGTAGACATTTGTAAACGACTCCTCTGTTTAAACAAGCATACTTCAACTTAAATGGCGCAGCAAGGAATAGCCGAATGCAGGGAAATGGAATGCCACATTTTCTTATTACAGTTGATTAGTAATGTCAGAAATAGTCTGTAATGAGAAAACCAAAGCTAGGTGTTCGTGTATACTTGTTTCAGGTATTCGAAGACCGTACAACATAGTTATGTACACAAATCCTTTCTTTAAAAGTGTAACTGGTGGACAAGCTCCTCAAATACGGATTGTAAAGGAATCCCTAATATAAATGACATGAAAAAGAGAAAAAAAACAAAGCGGAATTCTAAGTATTTTATTTACAAGCTAGCTATTCACTAGTACATTGACTATTTAGATCTCATCTAGGAAGGGCATTGTATTAAAAAAGGTATGCAGAAATAAGCCACCTCTGTTCATTTCTTGCTAGGTGGGGACGGTTTTCTGACACTTTCATTCACTTTGTACTTCTTAAACTGTGTATTGGCTAGATTTCTCGGACTTCCCGTGGCTGGCAATTAATTTTACAATAACAGAAAAGCAATTCACAAAATGAACACTGGAGGTCAGTGTTAGCTTTAAGAAAATCTTGGTAACACACACAGAGAGACAATATAAATATGCATTCCTTTACTTCTGAAGGTTATAGGTCTTTTCAAAGCAATGTGGGTACCCATAATCAATGTCTTCATTTCACATACACAAGGCACACGAGTATCTGCAGCTGTGCAAACTCAGATGTGCTGATTTTAGGTTGCCACAAAACAAATCGCAAAGCTTTGAAAAAACTGATGTCTAAAAACAACAAGCAAATGGTGCGCGCGAAAGTGTTCGCGAGCAAGACGTGCGGCTGCGGCCGGGAGCTGTGTGCGCCTGCACTAAAGGAAATAAATAAAAACACGCAGGCTGGTGAGTGCTGTGCTCGCACCATGAGGGGGGAGGAAAGCAATATGGCGCCTCTGCTCGTCATTGTGCGCGTAACCGCACGCTCTATGCCAGCCAAAAGTGTGTGAGTGGACTTTTAAAAGCCCACACACTAAATGTCTCGCAGAGCAACGCATGCGCTGGCTCTGCGAGACCTAAAAATGCTTGAACACAGAATGGGCTTAAAAGATACAATGCTCAACTGGTTCGAATAATTTTTGAAAGGCAGTTAGAATATGGTAAAACTAGGCACACACACCTCCAGACTTGAAAAATTCACCTTTGGAGTTTATGAAGGATCAATACTTTCTCCCATTCCCTTTAATCTCTGTGTTGAGCCTCGGAGCTTGTTACTGGAAAATTCTAGTATCAAGTTGCATCAATATATAGATGATACCCAATCTATTCTGAAATCTAACATCAGATCCCTCAGAGACGTCCTTGGCTCAATTTTCAGCTGGCACCTGCAAACTCCCTACAACTAAATCCTTAAAGCAGAGTTCATACTTTTGTCCAATTAGGCCAGAAAAAGGGACTTTTCCTTAATCATCATGCCAGCGAATAACAAATACTTGACTTCCCCCTATACAACTGTAAAGTCTCTCAGATTCCTTATCGACAACAAGCTTTCAGTCGAACCACACATCAGTAAGATAGTCCAAACATCTAAATTTGACCTGCGTCAACTAAAAGCACAAAATATCTACTCTCCATTGAACATCTTTAGACTGTGGCTCTAGCAATAGTGATCTCTTGAACAGAAGCAGGAAATTAAATACCCCCAGGCATCTCATGTGGAACCCTGCTACACTTTAAAGTGATCCTGCACACCACAGTTCGAATGATCATAGACAATAGAACATTTGATCACCTCACCTTCAATTGAAGGACCTCAATTGACTTCTAATAGATGCAAAAATCAAATTCAAACTCTGTTGCTTCACTTTCAAGGAGTTATGCACTGGCTAGCTACCCTACTGAATTTCTGAAAATCTTTGACGGAAAATCCAGCAGCAAAGGCCCTTGTTAGAGCCACAGAAACTCAGAACATCTCAATTTCAAAGACGATCATTTTCTGGTTACACATTGACTATCTGGAACTATCTCCTACGCCAGTTGAGAATTGGGGCTGACAGCCTCTCCTGGGGAAAAAGATTGAAGTCCTTCTTATTCACAAAAAAGGTCAAGCATAATACCCACTAGGCATGGCACACTCTCGATGGGATTTTTACGTCCAATTATAACATTGAGTTACTAGAAATCCTGCTGGCTCCCTGGTCAGACCACAAGGTAATAACATTTTCTATAAATGTGAAAAAGGATGACGCTACATCTGCCCCGCCACCTAGGCGCGCCACATACTATGACTAGTCAAAGACAGACTCCCCTAAATTAAAGGAGAAGCTCCCATTGTCGATTCCTGAGTTGGAACCAGACAGTAACATAGCCACAAACCAAATTTCGAGCTGGATAAATGTAGCCATTAAGGTCAGTGGCAGATTGTGACATTTGAAAGTGGTAGGGCATAACATTTTTGCCGTTTTGCACTGTGGCGAGCGAGTTCAAACAACCTACGGAGGGTTTGGGCAGTTCTCCCCCGAGAAAAGTTTGAAAAAAAGAGTGGATACATAGTGCATTTTCAAGCAATTTTGAGGTAGCAGGTAGGTAAATAAAGCAATATGATTGAATTATTTATAATGTAAGAAATTGCCAATTTTTATGACCTATAAAGGACAATCTTTGCGTATGCTGATGTTATCATTTGCCCATATTAAAATAAACTGCTGGATGTACGATAAAGGTCACTGCAATTCTACCTGACGCCAAACAGAAATTAGGCACATCCAGGCAAGCCAGTTGTTTTCCAGTTACTTTCTGATCAGTGGACTCTACACAGTCCCTGGACAGATCAGACACTGCACCATCATGTCCTGCATCACAAGTTATGTTCCCCACCTTGCCAGCACAGGGGACGTGATGTCCGAGATTTAACGGTCTAAAACACCCACTTTTCCTTTCATGTTTAAAATAACTGTTGTCAAATATGCTTTAATCTAAAATAATAAAAATTAACATCATATTTGCAAATGTCCCTCAAACTACATCGGAAAGGTGAACTCAAGAGACATTCCTGCAGAACAATCAAAGCAATTTTAGGAAACACTTGCAGAATTCACGAGCAAACAGAACCACGGCAAATAGGAGCCACAATTTATATTTTGAAACTGGAACACATGCTGCTCTGTGTATTTAGTGCTAACGCACTTTGCATCATTACATCACATTACACTGTTTATCTAATCAGATAGCTAAACTTGCAGTACTGACACCCCACCTTATGTTTTTCAATCAGTACAACTAAATTAAACATACAATATAAAATGCATAATTAGTAACAGGTGTTATGTCAGTGTTCGTGCTGCTGTTTCTTTTGGACTTGGCTTCTAATGAATGTTTAAATGCTCCAGTCAGCCGGCACACCAAAGTTGGAGTATGGTAAAAAATAATTCAATGTTAGTAATGCCTGTTCACAATGATCAAGTGACGAACCTTTCACCCCGGCCAACTTCTGTTATCGGATTGTTGGTTTCGCGACGAACAGGCAAACCCCCTTATAATTAACATCAGCTGGCCTGGTTCGGTTCAGACTCGCCCACTATCCATTACTTTATTTCTTTCCACCACTTCATTCAAAGAGAGAGACAGACGGCTTGGACCAGCTGGTATTTTTTAAGCTCACCTAGACGTGTATCCCTGTTCCTGGCCTCCCATTTTAACTCCTCACGCTGCATGTAATAAATGATTATGCTTCTGGAGCGTCCCAGTCGAATCGTTCTCACTGACCCTCACTGACCTTGCCCCCCCCCCACTGGCCCTGTCACAACCTTAGCAGGCAGTGAATGAATCAACTGTCTAAACAGACACAAGCATGCCGGTACTACGATGGAGTCCATGATTATACAGGCGGGAATAGGTCACAGTCGAGTCTATGCAGAGTGTTTCACCCCACCCTTTCCAACCTCGTCACAGGGTGAGTCCCTCCCCACCCGGTAACGAGATAAGAATTGGTGGGGTGACAAAACTCTCCACTCCCTGATTGACGTGGAGGCTTTGCTCGGGCTTGCATCTGAAACGCCCGGGGAGATCTTTACCTCCACGTCAACAGGGGGTGGAGACTGTGCCAAGATGGTAGGTATATGCCGAGCTGATGACATCACAGACCTCAGGGCCGAGATGTTGTCAGCCTGGCAAATACTCTCTATGTTTTGGTCCCGTCCACCAGGTTTAAGAAAAGCGGCGCACGTGATCCATCGGGGTCAAAAAATAAAAGTGAGTGGCAGCCTGGCAGACAGTGTTATACAGAACAGAACCCCTCCCCTCCCCACTCCATTCAAGTTTCGGATTTGTATGTGCAAATACTTTTTATTATTTTTTCAAATGAAGATTTAGCCTTAAACATTTATTTCCTTTTTTACTGTGAAAGTAAAGGGGCGTAGCCCCTATGCCCTCGCACAGAACCCGCCACTGATTAAGGTAGTAGTCCCTCAAAAGACAGTCACGTCTAGTATGAAAACCCCTTCTCAACCGTGGTTCACTGACTCACTAAGGGCACAAAAGCAAAACTGCAGAAAGGTGGAAAAGAGATGGAGGACCAACTATGACCAACGGTTGAAAGAGGAATATAAAACCTCCCTGGCCATTTACAAAAATGTAATATTAGAAGAAAAAGCAAATATTTCATACGGAAAATTACTGAGGCAACAAAACTCTAGTAAAGAACTCTTTACCACAGTGAAAAAACTAGCAAAAATTGATAGCAACAAACAAATAGTAATTAGCTCTGAATTTCGCAACAATTTGGGCCAATTTTTTATGGATAAAGTGACCTCAGTTTTCCTTCAAAATGACTGACAATCATCTTTCCACACTGCCAAACACAGAACTTAAAGACAAATCGTTCCCACTAAAGCAGAACCCCTTATTTCACTTTTTGCCACCTTCAGTGGAACAGATTCTTCAAGTGATTATGACAACTGAGTCCGGTAGTCTAACGGACCCTTGCCCACCGAAGGTGATGCATCTATTTCCTGAGCTGTTGAGCGAGCAATTAGGAAGGCTATTTACACAAATAGTGAAATCAGGCTGCTTCCCAGATGCATGGAAAACAGCCTCAGTGCTACTACTAAAGAAACCAAATTTAGACCCACAGGAACCCGGGGAATTACAGACCTATTGCGAGAATCCCGTTTGCCTCAAAAGTACTGGAGAAACTATTGAATAAACAGCTGGCCCAATTCCTCTCGGAGGTAAATGCCTCAGACCACTCGCAATTAGGGTTCCCAGAGGGACATGGAACGGAAACAGCCCTGCTCATGGCAGTAGAGGAACTCAGGAGTGTCCTGGATGCCAGAGGAAAGGCAGCCTTGATCCTTTTGGATCTCTCGGCGGCCTTCGACACGGTAAACCATGATACACTCCTGATCCGACTAGCCGAACCCGGAGTTCATGCGATGGCACGAACACTGTTAGCATCATATCTGGCTAACAGAACTTTCACAGTGGAGCCATGAGAGGCAAAATCAAAACCATTCAACTCTCCGTGTAGTGTACCCTAGGGGTCTTCTTTAAGTCCCACTCTTTTTAACTTGTATATGGCACCTTTAGCAGCAATAATAAGGAATTGTGGTTTCCTACTGGCCTCTTATACTGACGACACCCAAATAGTGATATCAATCGCAAATAATGACAAAGAGACTGCAGATAAATTTAAAAACTGCATGAGGCAAATCAATCAATGAATGCAGGGTAATTGCCTAAAGTTAAACGGAGATAAAAGCAAAGTCATGCTGTTGGGGACAGACATGAAAATCTGGTCTCCGGAGAGTTGGCCAGTTAGTTTAGGTGAGTGCCCATCCCCAGTTAACAAAGTGAGAAATCTGAGAGTAATGATGGACAACAAATTTTCATTTGACGCCCAGTCAAACAAATTGGCATCCACTATTTGGTACATCCTGAAAATGATAAGGTAGCTTCTGCCATTTATTTTCCTTGATTCCCGTAAAACGGTGGTAACAGCTCTGGCCTTATCAAGGCTAGACTATGGGAACGCTCTGTATGCAGGGATACAGGTCCAGCACCTAGCGAAACTGCAGCACTTGCCAAACGCAGCAGCTAGGCTGGTGCTGGACATTCCAAGGTCGGAGGTGATTGCACAAAGATTAAGAACAAAATAATAAAATGTAAGTCTGTGTGTCTGGCCTATAAAGCCCTTCATGGGTTGGGTTCTCAGTTTTTATAAACTCATTTGAAATTGTATAAGTCATCCAGGTGTCTACGATCCAGCCAAGCGCAAAATTGATTCAGGTGCCAAATACAAACAGGTCAGGTGGCTAATGCTTGGAATCTTCTCCCAATTGCAATCAAAAATAGCCCATCTCTGCTTTCGTTCAGGAAAGAGGTAAAAAGCTGGCTGTTTACCTCCGGTTAGATCTTAGTCTTGGCAGATCCCTAGTCTCTCTGCATCTACCCAGCGCCAAGACGCCCATGGGCAATTGCGTGCTCTATAAATTTACAAATCAAATAAAAAAATCTGGTTTGAAGATACACTATACTATTCTTTCGCACCTCCACATTTCTCCTCAAATACATCTGACTGATTCGGAATCTTTCCACTTTCAGGTACTTTCCATTACCTTCTCCCTACCACCTTGCTATTCCTTTCACTTCAACCCCTTGCAACCCGTTCATACCGACTTTGCTTAATATTCTTTCTAAACATATTTTTCAACAATCACCTCTATGTTTTGCTTTACAGCCCTCTAATCACGCTCTGTGATGAAGCGTTTTAGAATAATGTAAATAAATAAATGTTCTGTTTTCTGGAGGTATTGTTGCAGGGTTTACGTTCTCCCACAGAACTGTGCACAGAGATCTAGAACCTTGGTAAATTAGGGTGACCCAAAACTCACCTTAGTATCAGAAATCCCCTTACCGAGCTAGCTACAGTGTCTCATTGGTCATAACAAACTCCCAATGACTTAGACAAACCAGAACATGAACTTAGGTTACCTCAGGTATCGTGGAACACATGAACACTCTTTCGCTCTATAATCATTTCAAACCACAACGGGGAGTAAAAGAACACACGTGCAAGTTTGAAATTTTTATTTTTCAATGCAAGGTTCTCAAACGCAGCATACATATTATAAAAATCAGAGTTATCAGCATAGTCACTAATCCATAGTAAGCGAACGGTGATAGCATATTATAATGCAAAATCTATAGAAATCTGTATCACCTATATTTCGCGCACCCTATTTAGCATACTATATTATATCTAAGAAGGTATCATTTGGGTTTTAGCAGGGCGGGCCCATACCTCTAAATGTCAGTAGGAAAAGATCACATCATCAGCTACCAGCTCTCTGCATGCAAAGCATCATCAAGTGTGTTTTTGCATTCTCTGTAACTCTATCTTAAACCCGCTTAGAGTCCAATGTTGGCAGCAACATTATTTGTGTTATGTCTAATGTGGTGCGAGGATCAGGCCTCCCAGCAACCTTGTGTTAGGTTATTCTTAGAGGGTGCAGTTCTCAGTGTGCAGACAGTGTACCAAGTGTACCAAGCACAACTGATATCAGAGCAATAACATATTATTCTCAAATAAATCACATCTTTCGTCTAGGTTGAAAGCTACAATAACAATTGTGTGTCGTGTGCAAACTGAAGCCGAAGGAAAATATGTCGTTTAAACATTTAATAAACTCATGCTAACTTAACACAATATATAGAAAAGCAGCAACTATATGACACCCCCCCAATGATCCGAGGACGGTCAAAAAGAACAAGCCAATATTATAAAAAAGGCATAACATGAAAGCAGAGTTCAACAATATTGAGCCAAGCTAAATGTATGTAGATGTATATAAAAATTAACAATACCAAATATGTATGAATGCCTATAGTGGCCAAACAAAAAATGTAATAAAAAGTCTTGAACTTAAGGCCAAATATAAAATCATAGGCCTAGAACGTAAAAAAGTTGAATGTTCATAAGAGAAAAGGCACCATTCAGAATTACTATAAAGTCACGTGCCAGTATAGTGAAAGTCTCCAAAGCCACTCATGGGTGGATAGAATATGCAAAATAGGTAGCCACTGCTTCCAACATGAAATCACTGTCATCATCCGAAAACAGTTCAGCCTTCCAATTAAGCAATGGGAAAGAACATACGTGCTCCTCCAGCACCGGACCCTCTAGCAACATCAGAGGACAACTCGGTGGGTTCTCAAGAACGCTATGTGCCAGAAAGTCATGCGCCGCTGCGGGTATGTCCCACTGACCCATTAGTCCATGCATCGCTGCCAAGGCCATAATCCTTTCGCCAGAACAAACCAACTTGTGAGCACCTACGGGGCCCATCAGGTGATTAAAATCGACTTCAGGAGATAACGGCAAGCAGAGACACAAATTAATGGCCCAGTCAAATTCGCAGCTCAGGCAATGAAACACAGGCTGGACACATGTGAAATAGGAAAATCGAAACGATAATCCAAATGCCATGCTTAAGGGCACAAGCGGCAGGGTGCCATAGTAATCAAGCATCCGGTTGCGAAACAGTAAGTAAGTAAGTAAATATTTATTGCATATGGTTAATTAAAACCTTTACAAGATTGAGTACAAAACACTATACGAACTAGCCTTGGTTAAAATGCATTTACACTCTTTAAAAAACAAGTTCTTTTTTTAAAAAACAGTGTTACATCGACTGCGGCCTGAGCCTCACCTAACATATCAATCATTCGGACTTGGTCCGCACCATTTTTTTCCAGTTTTCTGGATTAGGAGGCTCGCCTTCTGTAAGAATTTGGAGGCCCAACAGGCCGTTTGCAACTGGAAACTGTTCAGTGCTAGCATGACGGCAGGCCTGCATGTTCTGATTTGATAAAAACGAAATATTTGTAATAGGTAGTAATGTCTCAAACTAGCCAATGATGGACAGATGCACAGGATGTGAGTCAGTGTTTCTTCCGAACGGCCACACAGTCTGCATAGCGATGTTTGCCATGTTTGCTTCCATGCTGGGGTCTGATCCTTTGTGGTGTAGGTGCCCAGACGTATGCGAAGGAGCATTTGTTGTGTGGACGGTGTTATATAGTTGACTAGGTATGGTTGTGGGGCACTTCTCTCATACGTGGCTAGCACCGTCCAGCCATGTTTTTTCTTTGCGAGGGCGGCTTTGTCAACAATCATGGATTTTTGTTTTGCTGTACTGTTGGCTATTTTTTTGAAGGCCATAAAGGGGTGGTTTGTATTCCATGCCTCTCGCATATTAAGTTGTGTCAGTGCGTCTTCCAAAGATGTTTTCCATACGTTTTTTGCATTTGTTCGGTTGTTAATTTCGCACCAACAATGGCCCATCAGCGTGTCCTCGCTTGCTGCCCTTAATTTCCAGCACATTTTTAGTATCCCGGCCTGCCTGACTTGATGCTGATTTGAAAGCCCAAATTCCAGGCGTACTTGCGCTTGTGATACAGACCTTGGTATGTAAAAGATGTATTTGAACAGATTTGACTGTTGTAAGTTCAAGAAGTTTGCGTCTTTGCCTCTGAATAGCTCTGAACCGTACGTGAGGGAGGGTAAAAACTTTGCCTCAATCACTTTCAAGAGGTAAAGGTTGGAGGGGCATTTCAATTTTGTTTTCAGTAACATTAGAGCAAACCGTAGTTTATTGGACTGCGCTTTTCTATGCAGTTGGTGAGTTTTTAATGACCAGCTTGAGTCGACCACTACCCCCAGGTACTTGTAAGAGTTACTTGACTCTATGGTGTTACCCGCGATGTGCCATTTGAAGGGTTGTCGTCCTTGCCGGGATGAGAAGCAGACTATCTTTGTTTTATTATAGTTAATTTGCAGGCGATTCGCAGAGATGTATTCATGCAATTTTGTGATGGAGCGTTGAAGACCCAAAGGGGTCTGGCTGCAGAGAACTATGTCGTCGGCATACTGTAAGCTCCTTATTTTGTATTGAGCTAGCTTTGGCGGGTCAGTTTGTGTCTCCGCGATGCGCTTATCATGGTCGGCGGTGAAGATGTTGAAAAGGGTTGGGGCTAATACGCATCCCTGCTTCAGGCCGATTAGGGTGGGGATTTTTTTTGTTGTTCTATCTCCAGTGCCTAATTTGATCTTGACCCAGGTGGATGAGTATAATTCTATTATTGCTCGTAACAAGTTCGGAGGAGTGCCCCAATTGGCCATCTTTTGCCATAGGATCTCCCTTGGGACAGTGTCGAACGCCGCCTTTAGATCTACGAAACAGGTGTACAATTTTGTTGACCTTTCCTTTGCTCTTTCGACGAGGAGGTTTAAAGCTAGAAGATTACATGTGGTGTTGGTTCCGGGCCTAAACCCCGTCTGGGTGATTGGAAGGATATGTTTGGAACTAACCCAGTCTTCCAGATCTCTCAGGAGATTAGATGCATACATTTTTGCCTCCACGTCGATTAGGGCGATCAGCCTATAATTGGCTGGGTCTGTTCTTGCACCTGCTTTATATATTGGGTGTAAAATGCTCCCTCTCCATGATGTAGGGATGTTTCCTGTTTGAAAGGCGTTGTTGAACAAGGGAGTAAGGTATTCTGCCCAAAAGGATTGGTCAAATTTGAAGAGGCCGTTTGGCAAACCGTTTGGGCCTGGCGCACCTTTTGACCTTAGTTTTTTGATGACCATATGAACTTGGGATGGTGTGAACCGATGTTCTTCGCAGTTTTGGGCCACTTCTTGATTTTCATATTGTTGGTGCGGAGAATAATTTGAGTCCCATGATTGAAGGTTGGTCTGTTGTGTTCGCTCCAAATGCTGGATCCAGTCTTCCTGTAGAATGTTTGAATTAATGGTCTGTGCGGCTCCATTTGCTACTTTGTTGATGTCTGCCCAAAATTTCCTGTTGTTATTTGATTTGCTTGACTCTAATAGTTGTTGCCAAGTTTCTGTTTGTTGTTTTAATTTTTCTAGCCAAACGTCTTTTTTATATTTTTGTCGTAGGTTGTAGATTTGGCGCTTGGTCTCATCAGCCTTTATCGTGCCTTTTCTTGATAACTTTCTTATTTCCTGGTTTAGAATCCTTTTTTTACTCAGTATTGAGCTTAAGGGCGCCTTGAGTGCCTTGCATGGTTTCCTTTTATTTGTGTGTGTTTGGTGGCCGAATCTTTCTGTTAGGGTGGTGATGATCTTTTCCCACTTATCCTGAAGAGACGGTTGACTGTTCCCGGTAGCCTCCGCATGCGCTCTTTTCGCATGTGCCGTTATTTCTTCGGCGTTCTTTCCGTTCCATACTAATCGCTTAAGATTGTATAGACACGAAGGTTCGGTCAGATCATTGCATGCTGATGCCCTAATGTGTAGATGGCTCAGTACAATTGATTGTGGGCTGTGGTCGCTCTCCAACCGGTGAGTTATGCTGAAGGAAACTATTGTTTGTAAGACGTCTAAGTCCACTATGGTGTAGTCTAAAACGGCTTGGGCCTGGTTAGTTGTTCTGGTTAGGGACGCAGGTTGATCTTGGGGAAAGCGGCCATTAAGGACGATAAGTCCGACTTCGGAGAGCATTTGTGCGCACTGCTGGCCGTGCTTATCCTTTTTTTGATGGTATGATACCATTGGAGGGATGAATTTGTCATTCCGTTTATTTCGGTTGCTGTTAAGGGCATTGTCCTTAAGTAGAAGGAACATGTTCAGATCTCCTGACACCACCAGCCCCGCCTGTGGGTAAGTGGATTGCATTGATTTTATTAGCGCCTTTAGGGTCAGGATTTTCTCTGGTTTCTTCTTTACATCCGGATGTATGTAGGTGTTACAAATTACCAATTGCCGAGACTCTTGAGGGCCAAGAGGACTTGTAGACGGATCGGGAGGTAGCTTGATTTTAATGCACTGGATCCATGTTTGTCCTGTATCAATGGTAACATAAGACCAGGGAATGCTGGTGTTCAGGTAGATCGATAGGCCTCCTGCGGCCCTGCCTGTGTTACCTCTTCTGATGGCCTGTAGTTGGATTTCTTTAAAGCCATCAATTTGTTCCGCGGTGGTTGACCAAGTCTCCTGGAGTAAGATGATGTCAAATTTATTTAGAAAAGCTAGTAAGTCAGCGTCTTTTGTTTTGCCACCCAACCCGTTTATGTTCCATGAACATATTTTCAGATTTTGTGTTCACGCTTCAATTTGCGAAACAGTGTCAGAAGGGGCTGAGCGGCTTCTTGCGCAGGACGGGCATCCATGTTTTAGGAAGCAGAATAATATCAAAACGCCTGCAGCTAAAGCCAGCAAAACAGGGAATCCGCCAAACAAGCTCAAAAACATTGAATGGAAGAAAGCGGGGATAACACCAAAAATCTTTTCAAATGTAGTCACGAGACCACTGCTAACCAATTTAAAAAAATGAGCCAAGCCAGCCGTGGAGGAGGAATTAAAGATTTGATGAACTAATTTGCAGAAATGAAACGGCAAGTCAGTATTTAAAAGTGCCTGCACCTCTGTGCGTGTGTTAGCTATGTGAAGGACATAAGTTTCACGGGCTGAGCTCAGGGCCACTTCCTTTTGAGACAAAAGAGCCCTTATTCTGCTCATACCATTGAACTCCGCTTTCAAAGTTGGGATGCCCGGCCAGATGGAAACATCTGAATTCCCATGCGTGGGTGGATATAACACGTCCTTGCAACACACCACACATTCTGATACAGTAACAACATAGGCGATACCGACCATTAACCCACAACACTCCTCGTTATTCAAAAGTAAATAACTACCGTTTGTCAATAAAGTAAATGTGGGAACTATCGCTGTAACTGGCGTGCCTTTTAAAACGCAGGCTAAATTAGGCCGGTCCTGATTACAAGAACCATGCAACTGGATGTGTCTGCATATCAGTGAACGGTCAGGCGACTGTGTGCATTCTTCACCATTCAGATTTACTTCCTTTCCATCCTTCAGGCACAGATGTAGTTTAACCGCAGCAAAAGTGGAATGTTGTAACCAATTCTGACACAGTTTCCCCACAGAGTAAGTAGTGACAGTATAATCAGTTTCAAAACGGGGATCAGGTCTGACTTGTGTGAACCCTTCAGCCAAACCCAAAAAACGACGTTGGCAAGAATCAGCACTTCTTTGCCACATCAGCCAACCCTTTGGATCCAAACTGGATATATTAAAGGACGAATTGTGCAATAGAGCTTGTAACTCACAAATGGACAAATCAGTATAATTACCCCATCCTGAATATTCTTCCAATTCGGGGATAATTGGTGTATTTAATTTTTTAGAAGTAGCCAATCCAAAGCATGTTGTTTGGGAAATAGATGAATTTAGAAACAACATGTGATTCGGGATGAGACATGCACGGTGCAAAGCCTCAGTGCCTTGTACCTGCCAATCTTTGGTACCCAAACCGATTTAAGGTCAATTGTTCCTTTCCAAAACTTGTAGCCATCTACAGCTAATCTGTCTAGAAAGGACTTCTAATACAGCAATTTTGTATCGGTAAGTCTAACTTTGGAGATGGACTTTTGTGTCATTTTGAAATAAAATGACTCAGGATTTGATTGATTAAAATCTGTAAAATAAGTGTATTGTTTCAGAAATGTATTGGAGCTGCCTCCCAATAGAGCAGGGCAATGTTCCCACTGTGTGTAATTTACAGCAACCCTCCTGGAATTTGTCTTATGTAAAAAATGATTACCATAATGTTGAAAACAAAACAAATCACCATAATTAATAGAATCTAAATATAAATCCTCAGCATCAAAGGCAGCATAGTATTTCAAATCAGAGAATAATGCTTCTACGGCCTGAATATCCCAATCATCAGAACGTATATTTTGTTTAATCACATCCCCCATGTTTACTCTAAGCACATTCGAAACATTAATCACTTCAGTGGGCCCATGTATTTGAAATCTAACCGCATCCCACACAATCCCATCGAGGACAGGCCAAGCAGTAATGTTGACTGTATTCAAGTCTCGTTTCAGTCTGTGTGCTCAATGTGAAGAGGAAAGAGGGGCCAATGTTCCATTAAGGTACCGAATTCCTGTTCTTTCTTTAACATAGTGGCCATCGATCAGGCGGAAAAAATAAAACACAAAACCAATTGACATAAAAAGGTAAAATGAAAATAGAATCAACCAAATGTATGTCCAAGGGGGAATTAAAAAATGTTATTTAAATAGAGTGGCATATTTCGAAAAACCTCGAAAAACCCTTCAGAAAGCTCTTAAAGACCTGGATATTCAATCTCTCTGATGACTACTCCAAGGCAGCCATCTAATCCCCCTCCAACTCTAGGACCGGTCATCCAGGATTTTCAGCGCCAAGATGCTCCCTCCGGAGCGAACGTCGCGCTCTAGAAATACCCTCACAAATATCACAAATAGTTGAGGGTTTCTTTGAAAGTTCCGAAACAGAGTCAAAAGAGAATCTGGACTGGTTGGCCAAACGAGTCTGCAAATCAGGCCTTGATAAATCAGCAGGATAGGTGTAGTTCAGCTCATCAATGTTAGTAACAGGAATAGTATTTAATAAAGGACTGGATATAGCAGGCATCTCGAGGGACACCTCAGGTTCTGCACCAGAAGTAATAGCCAACACAGAATGCCTCACCATGGAAGGACAGGATACAGCCGGTGTCATGCTATGAAGAATCGGCCACCCTGTGTGTCTTGACATTGTCAATAGAAATAAATCTGTTTTCATTACGACCTGGAAGTGGTGGTAATATGACTGTTCTTGTGCCCTTCACTCCAAGAACTCGAACCGGTGCACGATATGAGGGACCAAACTCTTTCTTGTTATCGATCTTCTCTCGAACCAATTCTCCAACCTGGGGTAGCCAGCCAACTACCGGGATCTACAACGCATCATCCGATGTGGAGGGCAAATGTTCCTTTGCTAGACTGTCTCTGGTCTTTTGTAGATCCTGTAAAACATTTCAATGTTCATCTACGTCAAAGGCCGTGGCCTGGGCCTTGCAGTCTAGACCGTCGAGGTCAGGGACGTACATCTTGATACCAAAGAGCATTTCATATGGGGTCCGCCCACCCAGAGACCTTCTAGGGAGATTATTAAGCGCACGCTGCATGCCATTGAGGTGGGCTAACCAGTTTCTGCCAGTGCCTATAACTCGAGCTGTCAAAGATTGCTTTAAGTCACGGTTCATTCGTTCCACTACACTATTTCCCTCGGGTCTGTACGGAGCCGAAAACTTGACTTGGACCCCCTACGAAACCATAGTATCCTTATACGCCTTAGAGGCGAAAGCCGGACCCTGGTCCGAATGGAAGGTACCACAGGCAAAAATCCCTATAAAGACTCGCAAATCCTTAATGACAGTCTGTGAATCAGCGCTCCGATGGGGCCATACCCACACAAAGCGTGTGCATGAATCAATTGCTACTAAGATGTACTTATATGCAATATCAGAAGAAAAAGGACCGCAGTGATCTAAATAAACGCACCCAAGCGGTTTATTAGAAATGTACAACTGTGTCTGAGGCGGACGCGCAGCAGTGGAAGGCTTAATCTGCTGGCAAATGTCACATTGAAGGACATAATCACGCGTCTGTTTGTACAGTCCCCGCCACCAGAACCTCTGATGTACCTGAGTTACAGTGGCTGAGACGCCAGCATGCGCAGACGCCACACCTTCATGAGCCGCTGTAATCAAAGCAGCTCTGCGATCCGAGTTGGGAATTAAACGTTCGCCAACTTCAGGAATTTTCACATAAGGAACCTTATCAGGACTTAAATGGTATGTGTATTTAGAAGGGAACCCCGCAGGATATTTACTTCCCTTCTCAGTAGCAGCTATTGCTGCCAAGATGTCATCATCTATCTTACTTTTGGACCTCGTGACTGCTGCAACTAAGTATTTTGATACTGCTGACTTCGCTGCTTCATCAGCAAGTGAATTTCCGACAGCGTGGACTCCCACGCGCTGATGGCCAAGAGTATGAATCACAAACACGAGTGGAAACTTTTCTTTGAGTTCTGCCACCCGGACCCAGATCATTTTGTGTTTTATTGTGCTACCTTTGGATTCATGAAATTCATTCTGAATCCAAAAGAACAAGTTCTCATTGTAAGACTGGACACAGTAGTAAGAGTCACTTACGATTAAAGTCGTCACACTAGGATCCGCGTACTCCAATGCAAGCATCAGAGCACAAAGCTCTGCTAATTGTACAGTGCAGTCTCCAAGTGTCTGCGTGTGCACGACACTGGATTTGAACTCATCGTTCACCATGGCACCGACCACAATGGCGCAAGCGGAAACGTAGGCATGTTTAGAGCCATGCGCAACCTGCGCCAAACCATCAGTGTAAATGGAAATCCTCCAACGGCCGCATTGCTAAAGGAGCAGGATGAACAAATTCATACTGTAAGTACTCCTGCGACCGTAAAGTGGCGTCAAAAATAAACGTGACATCCTGGGATGACAAGGATGAAGCCCATTGAATCCACCGAGGGTGCAAAGCTTTAGAATTTGGAACACTTGCTTTCGTAACTGCCTCGAAGGCAGGACACGGGGTTACAACCAACATGCGGTTTCCCTGTGACAGGGCACGTTCCTTAAGAATTGCCATCTGCACAGCCGTCAAAACTTTCTCCACAGTGGAAAAGCGCATTTCAGCCGAAGTGTACAAGTGTGACTTGTAAGCTATAGGTACTGTATCTCCTTCATTAAAAGTTAGGTACGTGAAACCTACCGTCCCTGGGACAATTCTTATCACCAGGTTGGTCTGGTTATCACGAGTCTGTAAGTATTCAGAAGCGAGCAAATCAGCTTGCAAAGACTGCAGAATAGCTGAATGCTCAGGCAGCCAGCATGATTTGGAAAAAGATGGTTGTATCAAAGCATACAAAGGCTTGATACGCTGGGAATATTCCGGAATGTATGTCCTTCCGAAATTCAAAAAACCCAGTAAAGACTGTAATTTTTTCAGTGTTGTTGGAGAGCGCAACTGTGCGCATTTCTCCAGGAAGTGAGGAGCCAAGCCTTTTCCTTCATTGGTTAGTTCATACCCTAGAAACAACACTGTGTACTCTGCAATGTGCAATTTTGCTAAATTAAACTTGTAACCCATGTCTGCAAAGTTACAAATAATACTGTTCACTCGACACAGATGCTCCCAAAGTTCGTCGTCTGTGAGATAGATATCATCCACATAGGAACAAGCATCTGGGTTGACCCTCTCCAACAGAGAGACAATGCAGGCGGAAAATACGCCAGGACTATTCTTATAGCCCATTGGGAGACGCCGAAACATTTTTTGGACACCGCCGCATGTGAAAGAAGTCCATTGGGAACTTAGACCGTCCAATGAATGTGCATAAAAACCATTGAAAATGTCAAGCGTGGTTTTGAACCGCTTACGCACAAGACTATTTACAAGGGCAGAGCCATGAGTATTCAGTACTGCACAGTTACGGCAACGCGAGTTTAAATGCCGGTAATCCAAAACCAAACGGTAAGAGCCGTCCGGCTTGTTTACAGTAAAAAGGGGGTTATTCATCGGTGACACACACGTTTCAATTACACCTTGATATTCCAATTGTTCAAGGATCGCTGCGACTGAAGCTTTGGCTTCACGTCGTATGGGATATTGAGGTTGAGGCTGCGGCTGAGACCGTAAAGGAATCTCGTGGCTCGGGGACAATTTATCCCAGCCACACTGATTGCGGTACACAGCCGGTGCAAGCGCCAAAGCCCACTCTTCTACAAAGTGCTGCGCTTCCACTATCGAAATAGTGTTCGTGAAACTAGGAAGGATCACCTCCTCCCCTCTCGGAGCAGCAAGCACAAAAGGTGGGGGCCAGTCAGCCTCCGAAAGCAAAATGTCATACGCAGATGAAAGATTTTCCCAAAATACCCCTTTTATGGTACGCTGTATGTCACCTTCAATTAACAGGACAATCTCAAAAAGTCTATCAGGGGGAGCAACTTTTGTATCAGCTGTTTCAATCACAACATAAGTGTCAGTCGCTGTCACCTTCAGTAGTGGACGGAGGGCCTCTCTCACTATGGTAATCTCCGCCGCGCTGTCCAGCAAGGTCAGAGCCCAAGTCAGATTCCGAAGCCGCGTTCTCACAATCTGGGGCATATCAATGCGCCGTAAGGCTGCGACTTTCTTCTTGGCAAACTGCGGTCTCTGAGGCGTAGAGCCTTCCTGCTTGTCTGCACCGTTGCGCGGGCGGGGCTGACCACGTCCTTGCTGGCCACCCCGGCCCCTGCCGCCCCCTCCACCACCGGTTGACGGAGCCGATGAGTCCTGAAAGGAACGAGGAGAGCATTGGTCAGAAGCCTGAAATCGTTCAGGTGACTGAATCATCGTGCGGTCGCGCAAATCATAAACCCGTTCTGAACACGCAGGCAACGGAGACGCAGGGCGCGAAACCTGTGTTTGTTGTTGTTGCTGTTGCTTACCCTGATTCTGTTTTTTAGGCCAATTTTGTTTCTTGGACTTGGGTTGAACGTCAGTTTCCGAAGCTTGTCCCTGGGGCTGCTTCTTCTCCCTAGTAGAAAAAGGCTTATTACCCTTACTATTGCGACCCACGGTTTTATAAGCCTCCACAATTATCCTTGCTAACTGTCGGGATTACTCGACATTGGGAACCAGCGCCAAAGCGTTAGCCACCTGAAAGTTCACTGCATCCCCCTTGACATTCGCAAGGATCAGATCGCAAACCACATCAAAAGAGCCACATAGGCGCATACCCAACTCAACAGCCGATTCCGGTCCGTGATCATCTTGAACACGTTTAAGGACCGTAGACAGATTGGACACAGACGGGGAGCCAAAGCACCTCGAATACACAGCCGCAAAAGTCTTACCCCAGGTCTCACAGTCAACAAGCTCAGGGGCCAAATCCTTCGGCAAACTAAGCGTAAGAATCCGTTTTTTTTCACCAGGAGTCGTAATAGGAAACACCGCCCCCAGCTGGTCAAATTTCTCGGCAAGCCAGAAAGGAAAATCATCCTTATCTTGAGGCTTCTTGCCCATAACGGAATTTACCATGACAGGACCGATTTTCAAATCCGCCTGCCCTGCCGGAAGGGCTGCACCCCTAGGGGCTGCCCCATGAACATTACGACTAGTGTAATGCACAAGGGCTCTAATCACGGCAATGGCGACTACATGAAGACGCCTAAGGTCAGCCACGTTACAAGTGGCGTGATTAGGGTGAGGAGTAAATCCAGCCAAAGCGGGCCAATTTGTGCCCGGAATGGACAAAGGACAAAGGACCTAACCTCGGAGCGGTTAAAGTGTGTGGTAGGGCGCCACCAAACCAAACTCCATGCTGCCAAACATCAATAGGTACTTCCTGTGCTCTGTACGGAGCATATTCCGCAGGTACAGGTGACGGAGTGTACGAGTGGAACACATCAGAATTTGCTTCCACTGCCGGAAATGTCACCCACGAATAATTTGTACGGGTACGCATGTTCCGCGCTCACCACCAGAACAACAGCCAAGCCTTCAGCAGGTGCATCATAAGTCCGCAAATGATCACGCACCGCAATGCGACTATGCAGCGGGATGTCCACGGCTTGTGCCATGACTGCACAGGAACGTGAAAAAAACAAAGATTACTTTGTAGCACAACTGGGTAGTAATTCAAGGAAACCGTTTTAGATAGATTCAAGCTTGAAAAGACCTATTTCAAAAATAGGTAGATTTTTCCTACACCACCGTTTTCCGGAAACGGGAATGCAGGGGTTAAGGTTTGAATGATATACTACTCGAGTGTCATGAAATAGGCCAACAAAGTATGGGCGCCATGTAGCAGGGTTTCCGTTCTCCCAAAGAACTGTGCACAGAGATCTAGAACCTTGGTGAATTAGGGTGACCCAAAACTCACCTTAGTATCAGAAATCCCCTTACCGAGCTAGCTACAGTGTCTCATTGGTCATAACAAACTCCCAATGACTTAGACAAACCAGAACATGAACTTAGGTTACCTCAGGTATCGTGGAACACATGAACACTCTTTCGCTCTATAATCATTTCAAACCACAACGGGGAGTAAAAGAACACACGTGCAAGTTTGAAATATTTATTTTTCAATGCAAGGTTCTCAAACGCAGTATCTTATATAATACCAGCATACTTATTATAAAAATCAGAGTTATCAGCATAGTCACTAATCCATAGTAAGCGAACGGTGATAGCATATTATAATGCAAAATCTATAGAAATCTGTATCACCTATATTTTGCGCACCCTATTTAGCATACTATATTATATCTAAGAAGGTCTCATTTGGGTTTTAGCAGGGCGGGCCCATACCCCTAAATGTCAGTAGGAGAAGATCACATCATCAGCTACCAGCTCTCTGCATGCGAAGCACCATCAAGTGTGTTTTTGCATTCTCGGTAACTCTATCTTAAACCCGCTTAGAGTCCAATGTTGGCAGCAACATTATTTGTGTTATGTCTAATGTGGTGCGAGGATCAGGCCTCCCAGCAACCTTGTGTTAGGTTATTCTTAGAGGGTGCAGTTCTCAGTGTGCAGACAGTGTACCAAGTGTACCAAGCACAACTGATATCAGAGCAATAACATATTATTCTCAAATAAATCACATCTTTCGTCTAGGTTGAAAGCTACAATAACAATTATGTGTCGTGTGCAAACTGAAGCCGAAGGAAAATATGTCGTTTAAACATTTAATAAACTCATGCTAACTTAACACAATATATAGAAAAGCAGTAACTATATGACAGTATTTTCTATTTACAAGTTATAATTCGTAAAATCTATACTGTGCAGCTAAATTATTACAAAATATGCTTGCTTGTGCAGAAAACAAGGGACATCGCTTCGGAACTGTCTCCATTCAGGCATACAACATTATCTTGCATAAGGCGTTCAGTGTATCAGTGATTGTATTCCACTTTCAAAATGGAGGCTGTGCAGGTGTTCGTGGTGCTCTGTCACTTATCAGCTTTGCAGTGGCCATTTTATGAACTGAAGATGTGTCCTATGCTGCTCTTAGGTGCCATCTTGATGAGGAGAGCGAGTGTTTTGTTTTGTTGCTCCTTGATTGCTTTATTTGGCCAAGACAATAATGTGATAGATGATCACGACGATGACAATTACTGGAGTAATAGATTCTTTCACACAGGAGTTGGGTGCATGAGAGGATCATTAAACCACTGAGTAATTTTTAGTGGAAGAGAAGGCAATAAATACACTAGTGAGTTGCACTAAAGAGCTATGAGGCACAGGGCTTTGGACAACAATGCAGCACTGTGAGAGATTCATTTTTAGGGGATGCATGACGTTACAACGCATACTTTTACCACGCATGCCTTTACAACGCAGTTTTTACAATGCATGCCTTTACAACACATAGCGCTTTGGGGTGCTGGATAGTGAAAAGTTTAATTTACTATTCCAACTCCAGTCCCCGTGGACACTAGGGAAGGTGTTGGATAGTAAATTAAACGTATTCCCTATCCTAGAGCGCCCCCCAGCGCAATGCGTTGTAATGGTTTGCGTTGTAATGACTGCGTTGTAATGGTAGTGCGTTGTAAAAGTTTTGTTGTAAAGGTTGTATACCATTTTTAGGATGCATTCCGTGGCATGCCTATGTAAAATAATATGTCTTACAAAGGAGTTGTGACTATTATTATCATTACAATTATTATTATTATTAGTAGTAGCGGTAGTAGAAGTATTATATTGTTGTACTGGTACATGATTATTATTTTGTACATTATTAATGCATTTAATTAATTATTACAATTTACGATATTTAAAAGAATGCCTTTGGGAAGGTTTGTAAGCAGGCCATATTATAAGCTGGGCAAGGGAGTAACTGTGCTTGTCAAACAAGCTTTCACTGTTGTAACTTTATTATAGAAAAAGATGGAATTTTCGAGTTTGCTTTCTGTCCTTCCTGAACCCACAATGAGCAAACATGCCCAACAAAAGAAACTTCAAATACAATAAGCCAAAGGCATTTTCTTTTCAAAATGTGCTAGTCTAGAGGGACTGCGTGAGCACCGCATTCTTTTAAGTGAACTTCTGTGGAGTGCGCGCGTGTCACGCAGCCCTGCTTTAGAGTGGGCGTGCTAACCAGCGAGTAATGAGATGTTGGCAGCCCAAGCGTGTCTCTTTGTTTATCGACAGATATGCTCACCTGCCAGGTGGTATTTGTTGATTTGCTCTGCTGTGAGTCTTTGTTTTCAAACTCAAACATTAATTAAACCCTTTCCTGACTGCATGTTTACATCTCTTTGCAAAATATTGCTGAATATTCATGCCATGCAGGGCAACACATATTATTCCGGAAAATGATTCCCACATTAACATTATTTCAACCCCCTCCTTGTGGTCCCATGGTAAATATTCTTAGGCTAACTGCCTCCTGTTAATAGACATTTTATTATGTAGCGCTTTGTAATAACGCACATCTGGTCTCTCCATATCCTCCAAATAACATGTGTTACTGTTACGTAATGTAATGGTACTGAAATGCTTCCAAATGTAATAGCCCTGAAATATCAACATCAGGAGGATGTAATGCAGACTTTGACCACCATGATTCAAATTCATGACTGACAGAATACAAGAGATGATTTGAGCAAGGAATAGCCATCATCAATGTTCGTCATCAAATTCAAGGCTCATACTTTTCTAACACAGCCAGATAGTGCATGTGCCTTATATATGCATCATTATCCACTCTCTAACTTCTTTGCTGCAGTCGTTACTTCTATGAGATCGTACCGCTTCCCCAGACAGGAAGAATCCCTAACCCTATTTCTATTAACAAATAATGACTCATTCTTCAATCCTTTTAAATCAGACCAAGCATTGAATTCCATGCACAAGATTTGCAACACGCCACCTCAAACCCTCTGTCTTAGTGCCTTAGTCCTGAGATTCCAGGTCATCCAGGAAAACCCTATATAGGCATTTTCTTACTCCCCAGTTTTTTAGCTTTGTTTTTAAATAACTGCAAAAACAACAATTGATGGACAAATGCAGAACAATGTCATACATTCACCCCAGTACAGAGATCTGGGCCTAAATCCATCGTTTTTTTCACTCCACATCACCCCAGTTCAGACATGGCCATATACAAATCAGCCTTGACCCTGTGCCTCATGGGAACAGTCCAGCCTGAACTGCCAAGCCATGTCCTTCCTGGACCGGAATCAAGCATCCTAGGACCAGTTTCTGGCTATCAGCCGTCTTCAGCCAGGATAGCTTGACTCCAGTGGTATGCAGAGCATGGGACATACTTCTGAGCATACCCATTCCACTCGGGGTGACAAATGCAAAAACAACAATTGATGGACAGAATGCAGAACAATGTCATACATTCACCCCATTACAGAGATCTGGGCCTAAATCCATCGATGTTTTTTTGCACTCCACACCACCCCAGTTCAGACATGGCCATATGCAAATCAGCCTTGACACTGTGCCTCATGGGAACAGTCCAGCCTGAACTGCCAAGCCATGTCTTTCCTGGACCGGAATCAAGCATCCTAGGACCGATTTCTGGCTATCAGCCGTCTTCAGCCAGGATAGCTTGACTCCAGTGGTGTGGAGAGCATGGGACTCACGTCTGAGCATACCTATCCCACTCGGGGTGACAAATGCAAAAACAATTGATGGACAGAATGCAGAACTATGTCATACATTCACCCCAGTACAGAGATCAGGGCCTAAATCCATTGTTTTTTTGCACTCCACCCCACCATACATGGCCATATGCAAATCAGCCTTGACCCTTTGCCTCATGGGAACAGTCCTAGCCCTATTTCTATTAACAAATAATGTCTCATTCTTCAGTCCTTTTAAATCTGACCAAGTATTGAATTCCATGCACAAGATTTGCAACACGCCACCTCAAACCCTCTGTCTTAGTGCCTTAGTCCTGAGATTCCAGGTCATCCAGGAAAACCCTATATAGGCACTTTCTTACTCCCCCGTCTTTTAGCTTTGTATTTAAATAACAGCAGTAAAACATGGGGGCTGTCACCCAGATAGCCTCAGTTTCAAAAACAAAATAAAAAAAGAGCTGCTGTTTTCACAACCAACTATTTCTTGTTTCTCAACACCAAAATCGCACTACCAATTTTTTCATCAGAAATTCCTTTATGTCTAATACATAATGTTTCTTGCCTATGAACAAAAGCTGTACACCATCCTGTATGAATAAACAGAAATCATCCTGCATAAAGTTCAGCAGCTCAAACATGCCGGTGCCATTACTATTACAAGATCTCTGATTTTCCTTATTACATTCCATCTAGCCGTCTCCACCATATTGTGTCTCACTGCTACATGGCACAATCTCCTTGCAACAAACTTGGTCCATGCTACAAACGTCCAGATCACAACCTACATATTTTGCCCAAAACACTCATGACTTTCAGTAAAGCTTAACCTGACAACTGAACTACGTTGTTTTCCTCTAGATGAATCAGTAGCATATCTTGTCTCACCCAAAGCCACTTCATCCAATCCTGGTAATAATTGACTGTATGCCATTCTTACCGCACCACTCAACCAAAGACCTATCTGTCCTCAGTCTCAATGACTGCACAAATTGGTCCCTTCTGTGCCTGCTTCACTGCCCAACCCACAAATGAATGCCAAATGATCCAAATAGTAAATGTCACAGACAACGGACCAGTCACATAACCCCTAAGAAACATTAATAAAAAAACTTAGGATCAACTATGCTTTTTATGTCTAATGTATCTTAAGCAGCAATTCCATGACTAAATGCACAATCTCTACATGTGATCCACTGATAGCACCAAACTGTTTGCCTCTGTTTTGCCTCCAATACTGAACGAATGGGTCTCAATACCAGTAACCTCTTCCCCCAATCTTTTTAAGGATTTGTGCATCATTGCTACTAACTTAGCAGCCATTCTGCAGATCCTTCAGCACCATTTCTTGCAATCCTTTGTGAAAATCCTTTCCAACTACATGCTACCCAGCAACTCTCACATGCTAAAAACCCCAAAGAACTACCACAAGATGCACAACTTAAACAGGCAGCACTCAAAAATGTACACACCATCTCAAATCCCCTAGCATCTCTGCCAACATCTCTACTGTTGTGTGAATTTTCACTTTTGCCCCATGTTAGAAATGGGATTTCTGGTTGGCAAGAGCATGCGCCAAAGCCAGGCAGAAACCGCCACTCTAGTCAGGGCATGGGAGTTACACGAAGAAGATAACCGCTGCTCACCCCCTTGGTAGCTTGGCATTAGCAGTCAGGTTTATCCCTGAGGCAATCTGTAAAGCGTTTGCTCAACACACACACACACAGCATCAACACACTAGGCACACCACAAAAGAAACTCCACACAAGGTTATAGCAAAAATAGGGTGTGTATTATCATAAGCACATTCGAATCATAATCACACAATATACACTGTGCCAACTGGCACTAGGCAATATTCAAAGGGGATTATATACAGGACCAGGCCAATCGGGCCACGGTCCGAACCATCAGAATGCAAGTAGTAAATATAATTCACAACCAGTAACTACTGGTAACCATATTGACTTCAGCATTATTAGATTGGCATTATCCTCCATCCTAAAGTATGATAGCATGACATTAGGCATAACACATTAGGCCCAAACCTCATAGGCATAAACACGTTATGCAATAGGCCTCACCAGCCTAAACACTTTAGGCAATAATCATGGTGCATAAATCACATCAGTCATAGGCATCACATAAATCACATTGGACAATAAATCACCAACATAACCACATTACGCAATAGGCATCGTAAGTCTAAACAGGGCACCACAGTAACACAGCACCTCAGGGCCTTGCGCCCTTTTGGGTACACACAGGTACCAAATTTGACGCCAGGGCCACTGGCCTTTCACTGGGGCTCAACTGCCTTACCTCCAGAAATGTCATGGCTTAACACTAGGACCCTACAAATGGCCCTGTGGCTGCCCATGCAGCTTAACACAAGTGCGCAAGTGCGGTGGGGCAGGGGTTGCAACTCACTCCTTTCTCATCCACAAATAATTTGGCCCCCAAAAACGCTGCTGCTGCCAGGGCTGTCACAGGGCAGCTGGGAATCCGGCACTGGCACTCACTGTGCCTGGGGAGCACTAAACATGCTCCCAAACTCAGCCCCCAAATGTTGCAGCTGCCCTCTCTCTCCCGCGGTGCAGCTGTGGCCAGAAAATGAGCAGCAGCACTCTGCAGCCCCGCTCTGGGGCTCTTTCTACAAAATTGCCCCCAATGTTGGAGCGACCTGCTCTACTGCGGAACCGCTCAGGAAAACCTGGCACCAACAATGTGCCACGAAGGGGGCTCCACTCACTGGGCTCTCCCAGTGCAGCTTAACATGCAGCCCACTCACCGGGGCAGGCTTGTAGGCTACGTCTCCTGGGACTCCGCAGACTTCCTGGGAACCCGCAGGGCTCCCACCGGCACACGGGAGGCAAGGCCGTCTGGCTTCTGGGTCACTTGGTGAGGCAGCGGCTCCGTTCTTCCGCAGCAATGCGGGGTGGGCTCCCGTTTTTAAGGGGCCAATGCAGGTTGGACACCTGCTCAATTAACCCAAACGAGGGGTAGGCTCCCACTGACAAACAGCACAAGTGTGGGGTGGGCTCCCACGCAGAGGCACAATGCGGGGTAGGCTCCCGCTCTCCTTTAGCAGGGGCAGGGCGGGGTGGGATCTCACTCTGCTGCAGAAGCGCACAGAATGGGGGTGAACCCCACATCTCAACCCAGTGCTGCAAATTAAAATAGAAGCCCTCCCCTCTCCCAGCAATAAAAAGATGCCGCTCATGAGGCGCTTACTCCAAAGTCCAGGAGGCAAAGGCTGAGCCCAGGCAAGCCAGCACACAGGGCCCACCAGCAGGGAGGCAGTCCCTCATGGTGGTTTCTCCTGGAGCCGAGCAACAGCAGCAAACCCCCAGTCACAAGAACAACGCAAAAACATGGGGCCACAGCCCCTACATTTATACTCAGTTTTCCTTTGTATTCCCTGGCACAGGGCATTGTCGAACCAGTCTCAACTGGTTCTGGGGGTTTTGAAGCACTCTGTTTACAGGGCTTTTCTTCCTCTTTGTCAGGTGGGGGCTAAGTGATCAAACACACCACAGGGGACAGAGCCAGTATTGGACAGGCTATGCACAGACCTTTTCAGGGACTTCTGCTCCCTCTACTCCAAATGCAGATGTCCTATTCAGCCTAGCGCGGACTCACCCTGCCCCTCCTGGAGCCACACACATCTCACCAGCCCCTGCCACTCCAAAACCAGAAATGCAATACACATCAGGCAGGCAGACACATAGCACACAGAAATGGCAACTTCTAAAAGTGGCATTTCTAAAATAGTTATAATAAATCTGTGCACACCATTGCGTAGCACTTATTATTACTATTCCAAACATACCAAACTTGATCACGCTGCTCCTCTCATATCAGGAATTACCACTGAAACACTTATCAGGGAATCCCCAATGCATTCCTATGGGAGGGTAGCCTCACGGTAGTGAGAAACTAAAATGGCTGTATGTCACTTCAGGGGGCATGTCTTACACTTAAGGCACATGTCCTATCTTTTATCTACAATGCATCCTGCCCAAAGGGCTAGCTAAGGCCTACCTTAGGGGTGACTGGCATGCATTAAAAGGGGGGGTCACAGACATGGCACACACTTTAGGTGCCACGTCACAGCAGCAGTAACACTGCACGCACAGGCCCTGCAATGGCAGAGGCCTGGGATAGGTTTAAAAGGCTACTTTTGTGGGTTGTGCCATCAGCGCTGTAAGCTCACCAGTAGCATTTAATTTACCAGCTCTGGGTATATGAGATAACACTTTACAAGGGACTGACCGGTAAATTAAATAGGCCAAACAGGTGTAGCCCAATCGTACCATGTTTATCACAGAGAGCACATGCACTTTACACTGGACAGCAGTGCTAAAGTGCCCAGAGTCCTAAAACCACCAACACCATGTCAGAAAAAAGGCTAGGAGAATGGCAAAAAGTTTAGGGATGACCTGCAAAAAGGGCTAAGTCCAACACCCTACCACTAGTAATATGGCCAAAAACACAGTAAAAGGTTCAGATAGGGTCTTAATAAATGATTCCCTTTCTCAACCCTTGATAGCTGGCAACAAGCAGGCAGGCGCAACTTAGGAGACAGGTGTGTAAAGCATTAAAACACACAAATTATTTAAATAAGTAAGATACAACACAATAGAAATCCGACTCCAGTGTATAAAAATGTATTATGTTTTTAAGAACAAATAGACACCAAAATGACAAAAATCCAATGTAGGGAACCAGAGATAGGAATTTTTAAAGAATGAACACTTTCTATTGCTTGAAAACATATAGCACCACTTTGAGACATCTGGTCACACATGACAGGAACAAACTCAAAGTTTAAGGTCTACGTGATGGAACCCTGGTTGGTTATATTAAGCAGGAGGCCTCAGTCAAACTTTTACCTTTGGACTTAGAAACTTTTTTGGAGGATTTTTCTCTCAAAGTCGATTGGTCCCCTCCAGCAGGCTGATTTTGATGCAACGTAATCAAATTGCTTCTCTGCGAGGCCTCAGTTAAAGCCTGGAAGTCTAGAACTCTAAGACTTTCAGCTGGACAAAACTGAAATCCAGGCCGGGTCCTGCTTGAAGGTTGGCCGCTTGACTCTCGACATGTAGTCAGTCCCCTTATGGAGCTTTTTGACAAAAAGTTCCCAAACCACTAAACTTCTGGAACTTCTTCCTGAAGTTCCTTTTGAGGTTTTAAAGTGCCCAAAATACAACTCCAAGGTATGGAATCGCCTAAATGGCCCTTGAATTGTCTGGAGTGCAATTACCACGATGCACGTGGCCAAATCCTTAAAAGACCACTGGACGCACCCCATGATGATGCATGTGGGTTCTTTTAACCCGTAGCTTAATCCTTCCTGAAGCAATACAAAGTCCTTAGGGTTGTAGTCCCAGATGGTGCAGCAGGTGCGGTCCTTCGGAGTGCTGTCCTTTGGGTGCAGATACAGATTCAATCAGGGCAGTCCTTCTTCTCCTGTAAGTTTCAGGCAGCAGATCTGAGGAGCTGGGCAACTCTTACATATGTATTCAGTGTTCCAGGGCATCAAGCAGGGGGCACCCTTGACCATGGGATGCAGGGTGCCGCACTCAGGTATGACTACTTCATCCAATAGTGTGACATATTTATTTACCAGAAAGCAGTATTCTCATAAAATCCAAAATGGAGAAAGAATCTTCTTGAAGGTTAGATCGGGCTTAGTCAACCCAATGATGTGGTTATGTTTTAAAGACCAGTTTGGCGCCCCCACCCTATTCCTGCCTGTTGGATTCTGCAGCTAAAGTTCACTACCCATGGAAAATCCATTGTCTACTTTGACAGGACACTTCACACCTCATCAAGGAGTTCTGGCTCAGCTTGGAAAAGGCTGGCCAACAGGGAGAGGGCATCTGGAAAGCTGCCTTTTGTCTCACTAAATAGAAAGTTTAATACAGTTATTGTAAATCTAAGAGTGGTAAGCTGTTGGTTTTATCCTAACTGTTAATTAGATACATTGAAAAATATTTTCGTGTGGCTCCTATCTATGTTTACACTTTAATAAAATATCTCATTGTTCGCCTATGGAGCCAGTCACTACAATGGGAAAAAATGGACTTTGCAGTTTTTCTTCGCCAGGCCTTATAGAACATTTTTTATAATGTTCCTGCTTACAGTTGCAAGGCACCCTACTCCTATGCTACCTAGGGGAGACGCTAGGGGTGACTTATATGTAAAAATAGGGTGGTTTGAGACTTTGGAAGTACCCTTAAATCCAAAGTCGAATTTGCATATACATGTAAGATAGAGGCAGCCAGAAATGCAGTGCTGCCTTTAAAATGACAGCAGGCAATACAGTAGTGCACACTAATGTGCATTAAGTCTACTGGGCCGCTAAACTTACATGCCCTATTGTATACCAGGGACTTAAAGCTAGGCTCTCAGTGCCAATTATAAGTACACCTAAATTTGCATATCCTTATAATCAGAGCACTGGTCAGCATAGCCCAGGGTGCATTCAGAGTCAATCACCAGCAGTACCATACCAAAAATGGGGATGATCAGGGCAAAATGGTGGCTGACTTTCTCACACCCTTGCTCCTTTGCCCATCCTTATAAAATCCGCCATCCAAAATCAACTGTAGAGGGTCTGCAGCATCAGAAAACCTTTCTATAAAATGCAATTTTAGACAATATCCCTGCTATCGTCATTTCTGACATCCTCAGAAATTATGCGTATTATAAAATTGATGACATCTTCTCTAATAGCTGCCCTTTCACACAATGATGAATCCATCCTTAATGCACCACTAGGTAAAAAGAGTGACCACGTTTGTCTGAAAGTCCTTCTTGTTGATGTAAATAAATAATTCTCTACCAGTTTTAAGACTCTCATTCTCCCAGAGCACAGACCTCTTGAGAGTTTGCTGTCTTCTGTACATCTACTCCAGGTGCTGTCCACAGATTCTCAGCCAAAGTGTCCCCAGTGTTATTGTTCACTTCGGGCACGTCTAGCCCTGAATATTGTATTAAACATCAAACAACACAACATTAAGCACTGCAGTAATCTCAACAACCTCTTCTTCTTTGTTCTTTGTCTCTTTACCAAACTGATTATCCAAATTGGCTGTAACACTTCTGTTAACTACATCTTTTCCCCATAAGAAAAGAGTCTCCCGCAGTGGAAAAAACTCCAGGAAGGCTATAATCCTATCTTCATTTTGGCCACCGTTCTGAGAACCAGGTTCTATTCCAGAAAATGTAAAAGATTTCTGCTCTTGATGCATTAGTATATTTGAATCTTCCAGAAAAACTCAGCTCCCAAACATAACATCATCACTCCATTGCAATTTTTCAAGAAAACAGAACACACCTTCAGACCTGCTCTCACCCCCACTAAAATCTCATGCTTTGATGCTGGAATGTTGCCCCAAACAAAATCCAGGTGCCTAGAAAAAGAGCTCCCCACACAAACCACTCTATATGCAAACTTCAGGTGACCCAGCAATGTCTTTACTTTCCTCAACTCCAATTTGCTTACACTGCCACCTCAAACAAATCAACCAATTTGTCAACCTTACTCTTAGGCAGTCTTGCTTCACATTCAACTATATCCAACTGTTAAAAATTGTGGTCTCTAGTTGGCAGAGTATTCACTTTCTCCAAGTAGGAACCCTTCCTTCTAGCCAGGTTTGGGGGATCACATATCTAAAATAATCCCTGCTCAGCCCCTGGGTAGACTGGCATGAACAGTCAGGCTTATCTCAGAAGCAATGTGTAAAGCATTTTCACATAACATACAGTATCACAGTGAATACATGACAAAAGGACACCACACCAGATTTAGAAAAATAGCAAATATTTATCTCTGTAAAACAAGACCAAAATGATAAAATCCAACATACAGTAATCACATTGCAAGAATAACCTTACATTACAGTTTCTTCAAGTTGCTAGCTCTGTCCAGGCCTATCACGGTGTCATGAACAAACAAATTCAACAGTTCAGACAGACTGTGACATGGCCGGCCAGCTAGAGGTGTCAGTAAGACCTGTAAACAGTACCCAGGAAATGCAGGGCATCATGGACCTTGCAGTGACTTCCAGAGAGGTGGGGCCGGTTCCAGAGGTTGGTGCAGGAGTCGCTGGGACCTTGAATTCACACGTGTTGCAGAAAGAAGTCTGTGAGGTTGAAGTCAGGAGCGCTGGCAGGCATAGGGGCTGCAGTGCAATTTGCATCATTGAGGCAGGTCGCGGTGCAGGCAGCCGCTCGGTGACTGCGTATTGTTGCAGCAGGTCACTGTGGAAGCAGCAGCATCGTCATTGCTGAAGCGCTGTCCTCTGTTGATGATCTGGAGTCGATGGCGCCGGAGGACCACGGTTGCAGTGTTGGACGGAGCGGTGAGTCAAGTAACTTACGAGCGGTGCCCCAGGTCATGGTGCAGACAGCGGTGTTGATGTCAGCATGGAGCAACATCGTTGAGGATACTAGGGTGGTGATATAAAGCGAGGCGGTGTGAAGTGCGGTACTCTCAGGTCATGGTGCAAGCAGCTGCGCGGTGGCAGCGGCGGTCGTGTTGGTGGTGAGGCTAGGGTTGTAGTTCAAAGCAGGCAGTGCTCTCTGCAGTGCCAACAGGGTACGGAGCCAGAAATGGTGTTGTTGATGGCGTTGAGTTGCTTTTCCACTCTGTCAGCTGAAACATGCAGTTTCAGAAGCGGGTAACCAGAGGATGGTAAAGTCTTTGGAGTGCCTGAGACGTCCAACAGGAGGCATGCTCTACTTCAAGCCCTTGGAGACAATTTGGAAAATAACTTGCCAAAAGTTTGGTCTAGTCCTTCCACTTCCTAAGACAGCCGCAGCTGCTGCAGGCCAAGACAGCAAAGTTTTAGTTCCTCCTCACAACTTTGCCAACCCTTTTTCTTGGCAGGTTCCTTAGTCCAAACGCGTTTGCATGAAGTCTTTGATTTTACTGAGACTTCACAAAGGAAGCAAGCTCTATCTCAAGCCCTTGGAGAAACCTCTAACAGCAGAATGGTGAAAGCACAATGCACTTCTTTCCCTGCCCAAGACGAAAGCATCAAGCAGCAGGCCAGGCCAACACAGCAAAGCCCAAAGTAAAGTGGCAGTTCCTCCTGACAGCTTTTCCAGTTCTTCTTCCTTGCAGGTTTCTTAGTTCAGCAGTAATGTAAAGTTCTGGGGTCAGGGCCCCAATATTTATACTACTTTTCCTTTGAAGTTTTAGGCAGAAAGACACAGAGCCAGGTAAAATACAGTTCTATCGTCCCTGGTCCAGCTTCACTACAGGAGGTGGACATAGCATTGTCCAGACCAGACACAGCCTATTCAGGTGCTAGTGATGACTCCGCCCACAACTCTAAATGCATAAAGATCTATTCACCTGGGAAATGAGTTACCCAGTAAAATCAGGACACACCTCAACCTCCCTTGTGATTGTTTAGTGTGAATGCACATCCCCAGCTCCTATCACTCCAAAACCGGATGGTGAATACACAAAACAGGCAGAGGCACACAGGATGGTTAAGTACCAAAATGGCCACTTTTTAAAAGTGGGATTTTCAAACACACAATTTAAAAACCACTTTTACTGAAAGATGTGTTATTAAATTCTGAGTTTAGAGAGTCTAAACTCAATTTCTCTATCTTTTACCAGTGGAAAGTTACCTGTGTAAGATGTGACAAGGCAGCTCCCATGTTATCCTAAGTGACAGACAGCCTTTCATAGTGAAACACGAAATGCATAGTATTTCACTATCAGAACATGTAAAATACATTACTACATGTCCTATCTTTCACATACACTGCACCCTGCCCATGGGGCTACCTTGGACCTACCTTAGGGGTAACTTACATGTACAAAAAGGGAAGACTAGGGCCTGGCAAGCAGGTGCACTTGGCAGGTCGACATGGCAGTAAAAAGTGTGTGCAGACACTGCAGCAGCAGGTCTGAGACACCTTTGAAAGACTATTTGTGAGAGTGGCACAACCTGTGCTGCAGATCCACTAGTAGCATTTGATTTACAGGCCCTAGGCACACACAGTGCACTGTACTAGTGACTTACTAGTAAATCAAATATGCCAAACATTAAACAATAATCCATAACAATTTACTTCGCGAGCGTATGCACTTTAGCACTGATTAGCAGTGGTAAAGAGCCCAAAGTCTAAAAACCAACAAAATATGGGTCAAAAACAGTAGGTCAAAAAGTCTGGGGATACACCTGCCAAAAATGCCAGGTCTAACATCAACTCTTTAACGAGGGATGTCAGTATTGTGCTAGGACCCTTCATTTTCTCTGGAGTCAATGGTACTCCCAGTTCTTTTGCCAAATCCTGAAAATACTCTAACGACTTGCTGCAATTCCCTATTCTCCCCCTCCTCCAAAAATAGGAAACCATCTAAGCAGTGAGCCACAAATACATGGCCAGAACCAGCTACAAAACGCCACTGTAGAATACTGCTAAAAGCCTCAAACTTCTTTCATGAAATGGCACAGCCCATTTGGCAAAACCTTGCCAGCACAATTCTGTCTTACACATGTAATAAGTAGTAATTAGGGGTGTGTGAAATTCGTGTGTAGGTAGCTTTTTCATAATTATGTGAAATTTCAGCAAAATCATACATAATGACGTGGCATGCAAATCCATTACCTCACATTATCACAGTGAGTATTTATAGAAAGTGGGAAGACAAGAGGAAGTCCCAACACATTCAGCTGAAAAAAACCCTTTCGTGTATTTGCATATTGTATCTCTATATGCCAAGTATCATCTGCCGATGTACAATCTAATGCCAAAAACACAATATAAAACATCAAACAAATCTTAAACAGTGTGTGAGTTTCTAAAAAAATCCAGTTTATTACAAATCGATAAAAACAATGTTACAAAACATGATAATGGTGCCAAGAAAATCAAGTACAATTACAATGTAAACTTAAAATCATTAAAATACACAGTCATATCAAGAATTCACAGTCGAGGTAGTCAACGTGTTTCGGTGTATATGAATACCACCTTCTTCAGGACAAACAGTTTCTATATAAAAGAACATTACAATTAGACACACATCTTTGTTCAAAAAGTCTAGTACTCATTAAGAATACATACCAGCTGCTCACAAACCGGAGTGACACCGGTCCGATCATCCTTCTTAATTTTACACAAGAGGAAAAGCAAATTTTATTTCACAGGTATGCTTTTTGAAAATGTCTTCCTAAGCTGCCTAGTTGGTGACCTAAAGTCACCAAAGCAAAGATCCACGTGTATACCCTGTTGTACCTCAAATGCCTGTAAAAAGAACTAATGCGAATGGCTCTCTGAGTAAGGGAAATTACCTATCTTAATGTGAGTTAAAACAAATGTGCCTAAAACATGAAACAGCAGTAACTATGTATTCTTAATGAGTACTAGACTTTGTGAACAAAGATGTGTGTCTAATTGTAATGTTCTTTTATATAGAAATTGTTTGTTCTGAAGAAGGTGGTATCCATATACACCGAAACGCGTCGACTACCTCAACAACTGTGAATTCTTGATTAATTTTTAACTGTGTATTTTAATGATTTTAAGTTTACATTGTAATTGTACTTGATTTTCTTGGCACCATTATCATGTTTTGTAACATTGTTTTTATCGATTTGTAATAAACTGGATTTTTTTAGAAACTCACACACTGTTTAAGATTTGTTTGATGTTTGATTTATGTTTTATTTTGTGTTTTTGGCATTAGATTGTACATCGGCAGATGATACTTGGCATATAGAGATACAAAAGGCAAATACACGAAAGGGTTTTTTTCAGCTATATGTGTTGGGACTTCCTCTTGTCTTCCCACTTTCTAGCTCCTTGTCCCAGATTGTACTTAAAAGGAGGCCTCCTTCTCTTTTTTACATATTTATAGAAAGTGACATAATGGTTTAATTGTGGTATGTTTGTGTAACAAACCGAACATGACATGCCCGGAGTTACGCAAATTTCACTGGTGTAATTTAAATTTCTTCCAGATCTAGTGGCAATGAAAAAGTAACTGGAAACACAGGCATTAACTTAAATGCGAAACTAATTTCACATATGGCTGATGCTGTGCCTCAAACACATGCTCTCACCAGAGCTATTGTTTTTTCCACCAATATAAACTGATCTAAATTATTTTCTTTGACAATTAAGTAAATAATGAATTTCCCTTCTGGCCACCATAAATAATGAATCACTCTAAATTCATCTGGTGCTTTTTTTGGGAACAACCTTCAATGGAGAAATTATCAGGTCTTGCAAGGACCAAAAGCTAAAAAAGAAAGCCATTCTACCTTCTTTTACCTCTTTGTACAATTTGTCCCCTACTACTTCAGGTATCTCTCTGGCAGACTGCACATGCTCAGCAAACAATCTTTCTGTGGTTCCTGAATGGAAACCCCTCTTTGAAACTCCACTCCAACAAAACCACCTACTTGTCTAGCTAGAAGGTCAGCCATGCACTCAACTTTTCCATATTAACTGGAGAAAAGGCCCTTGTTTCCAGACTAATGTTGCTGCGCCCCATCATCTTCCTTGAGGGTATTGGTCTGAGAAGGATAGCTCCCAGAGTCATGGAGCAATAGGGTCTCCTCCCCAAAATTTGAACAGTTGTGATTGTTCTTACACAGGTTTCTACTTTTTTCTGTAAAGCAGACCCCACCCTTTCATCTTCCCCTCCAACCCTTACAGAACATTTGTCTTTTTCAGTTTTTTTCCCACCCAGCTCCTACACACTTCCAACATTTTGACCTACTCATTTGTAGACTTGCCATCTCCTCGGGTCAATCTAGGTTTCTACTGCTGCTAGCCACCAGCTTCATGCCTGAATCCAATGTCTTCAACTTTGGTATTTGATGTATGTCAACCACCCAAAAAACAGTCTTTCTGTCACATTAGGTACGCCTTCTACATTTTCTTGCATGATACTGGTGATCTTTTTCTCAAAATTGCTTATGAAGTATCTACTTTTCTTCCAACTCCTCTTCTTTATGCTTGTAGCCAAGCTCCAGGTCCTTCCTCCTCATACCAATCCATTAATTTCTCTGTCTTATCGCTCACCTCTGGATGCTCTTTATCACCCACATTGGATTCATAAACTGACCAATTAGATTTCTCAGACATATGCTGCATTCCTCTTTATTGCTTCCCCCACATCAGGAAGGCAGCCTGAGACCTCTCCCTTCTTTTGACCCGGTGTACCTAAGTCTCTCCTAATATGACTGGTTGCTGTTCACTCACATTAGCCTTACATGACAAGCGCATCTCCTCATTGCCCCCTAGGCCACAGAAACCTTAGGTTTCTCTCGTTTTTTACCCTCTTTCAGTTACTGGAGCCTGTTGCATATACCCTACCTTCTTCTCCTCAGCAGAGAGGCATATTCATTTGTCTTGCCCCCATGTTCTGAAATGCCCATTCTTAACCACTTGCCTTGCCTTTTTGTCCCATCACATTAACTCTCCCTCCAATCTCCAACCTCCAACCTCCAACCTCCAACATATCCTGGGTTTCATTCTCCACTGTCTGACTCTTCAACTTGCTTATCAACAACTCCGTGCCTCTGGGGTTGTCTGCTATCCCTTTTATATTGCATTTGAAAGACCCTACCTTTTTTAGTCACTGGGAGTATATTGTGTTTAAACTGGCGGAAAACATCTCCCCCTCCATTATTGCATCCTTTTGCCCAGTTCTCTTTTAAGTTTGCAGGCAAGTGCGCACTCTGTTGCCAAATGCTGGCCAGAATGCTGCACTACACTTCCAATACTGGGACAGACATGCTTGCCCTTTTATGCTTTCCCCTCTTCCTCCTCTCTTCTCCCCTGAGATGGCCTCTCCACCACTTTCCTAGTAACCACACCCACAGCGGCTTGCCTCTCTGGAATTTTAGCATACCCACCTCATGTCACCTTTTCATGGGGTATTCCCTAGCTGATGGATCTTGCCGGTCCTGTGCTCTTCTTTGGGAGTCCCTTTGGCGATGTCCCTGAGCCCTGCTCCCTCCCACACAAGAAAACTTTGAGTCTGCATTTATAAAGCCAGTTAGGCAGCAAGGATGTCAGCACATTGGCTGCCATGCCATCTGCAGCTTCTCTCTTGGACCTGACCAGGCCCAATCAAGTCTGTGCCAAAACCCCAGGCTTATACAAATTGTCCCTTCCTGTATCGTTAAGAGTGAATATTTCTTCATGAAGAGTGCTGCTAACTTCAATAACATCCCCAGATTATCCTTCTACCAAAACGTGTCTAATCTGTCAGAAGCAACAGTACATCACAGGACCACAGCCAACCAACAAAACAGATCACAGTGCCCTAGATCCTCATTACCCCCACTAACAGTTCCTTGAGCCCAGTCTCTCCCCCTTAACAACTTTTTCTGATACTTATCCTTCCTGGAGAGCACCACATGTCCGAAGCAACTGGAGGGAGTAAAAGACTTTACTTCTTTTGGGTACCCCTTTCTGAAGCACTAGTTTCACTTTCAGGTGCTGGCCAGGCCCATCTGTGTCTCCACACTTAGAGCTACTGTGGGGCAGGAGCAGCATGGGCAAATAAAATAACTAGTGGTGAGGCAAGTGGTGGATATGGATGCAATGGTGAAGAAGGAAGCAAGCTTCTCCCCCTCACACTCTACAAATGGCCGACTGAGGGAAAGAAGGGTTGACAGAAGGCATGAAGGAGGATCTCTGTGATCACAGTGAGTAAAAGAAAGGAGCGTACCAAGCTGTAGTGAAGGTGTGGTCACTCCAGGAAATATATTTTATGGATGCATATGGAGTCATTATTCAAAATCTTCTTTTGGTTGTTGGAATGGTTAATGCAACCAATAGGGAGAAACATGACTCAGATTTCTGGTATGTCTTATTTTATTCCTCCTTTTCTACTATTAATATCACAGGTCTGTGAAACCTAACAAATAGATGAAGATTTGCTCCTTTGTACTGGATCATTTAGTTGGAGAAGTTGCGTAGAACCACTTCCTCTCATTTCAATACCTTGAGTAGCTGAAATGTTTTATTTGTAGTTCTCGATGGATGTCGCCTAATAGCTTGCAGTTGACAGTGAAATGAAATTAAAATAGGTACTCATAAAGCGCACGGCTACTCCACAGAGTGTCCCGGAGCTGACAAAGGACCACTGAAAGAGACAGAAAAAGAGAGCTCGATACTCAAACCACAGCCAAACAAAGAATTACGGCTGGAAAAGCCAGGTTTTTAGCTGTTTTCTAAAAGTCATTAAGTCCTGGACCTGCCCAAGATAGGGAGGCAGCCCATTCCATGAGCAGGGGGCTGAGACTTGAGAGCGGGCAAACTTGGGAATGTGCACTAATGACTGTCCTGAGGACCTCAGGGCCTGTTGCAGCACATAGTGTTGGACCCTTTTCCTAAGATATACAGTCCCTGTCCCGTGAATGGCCCAAAATGCTAGAACCAGCGCTTTAAATGGGATCCTCTTACGTACCAGAAGCCAGGTGGATTGCCATGTGTGCCCTGGGACCTACCATGAGAATGACTCTATCTGTTGCATTTTGAGCCACCTGCAAACGATTTAGTAAATATTTAGGAAGGCCCAGTTACAAGATATTAACATAATCCAACCTGGATGTAATCAAAGCTTGGACTACTGTCTTCCAGTACTTGACCAATAGCAGAGGAAGACATTTTTGTAACATTTTCAGCATGCCAAAGCACGAGCCCACCACAGTCTGGATTGGAGCTTTCATTGTTAGGGTAGTGTCTAACTTGACCCCTAAGTTCTTCACAATGCCGTCAGGAGCAATAGGAGCTGACATATCCCGAGGCCACCATTGGTGCCATGATTCACAAGGCGGGCAACCAAAAAAGATAATCTCTGATTTTTCTGGGTTGCACTTTAGTTGATTAAGCCGTAGCCAATAGAAAACCTGCGTAAGACAGGTGTTGATCTCCTCGCCTCTGAAATTAGAGCCTTTGTCGCACGTGAACATCAGTTGAGTGTCATCGGCATAAAAGGAGGAATATAAATGTCAGGCAGAAGGGATGAATCTTCTACTACATTTTTGCATGCCATCTTTGTGTCCCAGACCTGAACGTATCCTCAGGATCGAACCGATGCTCTATGCGGTCCACCTCTCAACAGCCTCAAGTCTGGATATATATACACACAGACTAAAGGGTGGTTAAGCAGGGGAAGGAAAGGATGGGAACAGCAGGGAGGGAGACCTGTAATAAGACACAATAGAGAATTGCAATTACTACGTGATCTACAGCTCATCTCTATCTCTTATCTACTGTGGTCACCCATACTTTCACTAACCTGTAAAGAAAAATACGCAGTCCAGAAATACAGGAGGTGTTGAGCTTGCACCTCTTAATATCATAGACAATTCTATAAAACAGAAAGAGATCTATCAGATCCACATATTCTAATACCTAAATCCAAACATCACCCCATGGTCCTGTATGTCTACCTGTAATCATGAGGTACCAACTGTGGCTCAATCAGACACACCGTCTAGACACCCCTGTGGAGGAATACAAGAAAAGCAACAGAACAATGATGAGCAGCAGCAGTGAATGTCATAATATAGATGGGATATGCACACAAGGAATCAAACTGCAATAATCAGCAATTTCCAAATGCAGTATGCCCAGTTAATATCCAGAAAACGAGAAGAGTTATGTCACTCTCCCCTCATAATAATAGTTCACCAAAACAGAACTGAATAGGATCCCCTATGACAGTAAGTATATATCTGAGGTAAAGATTTTATCCCGCAAGAACTTGAAGGAAGCAAGTTCGCCAAGGCAAGGAAATCTATACTCTGAGATTAAACTCAAAAATAAGTGCAAAGATTTTCAGGTCAAGGATATGATCCGCAATTTCTCTTGCATACACTCAGTGAAAGAAATGATGAGTTCAGCCAAACTAAGGGAAAATCGAGAATCAATGCTACGGTAATTCAGGGTCCCACCAGGGAGCTTGCACCCACTCTAGGAAAATCAGACAGAGGAACAGGACAGCAGTGAACAAAGCATCCTTACCCGACCAAGAGAAATAGGAACTGCGGCCCAAGGTATCACGAACCAGAAGAATAATCGGCAGCGTTTGACTCTTGCCTCCTTGTTAAGTCTGCACTTCCGCATCACGTGTGACGCGCTGCATCAGACATGATGCACCACAACTAGGCTGCCGGGAATTGTAGTCTTCACGGAGAACAGCGCGTGCCTGCGCACATGCGATTACCGTGACCCCTAACACTTTGGAAGCAGGTCCTTCTAATGAGACAATTTATACTTGCAAGGACCGGTGCAACAAATTCTAGTTCCTCTGTGATTCACTCTGTGGAATTTCTCCATCAGAAGGTTAGGAGGATTCTTCCAGGTAATTATTTCCTTAATGGTGACTACTGGTGGGGCTATCTTTGCTGAATATTGATAATTTCAGAATGAAGAGTATTTCAGTTCCCTAATGATCAAGGTTTTTGACTCTCAGTCTAATTGTTATGGCTGCAACTCAAACTGGTTTCTTTATTAGTCCAGTGACAATGAAAAGTTTTGGAACATGCATTAGCACCACACTTTGATTACCAAGGCCAAGCCGGGATCACTATTTTTGTGTTTCGCAGATCTTTCAAGCGCATTTGATCTGGTCGACCACGCCCTGTTATGGACAACTTTACTGGGTATGGGAGCCCCCCCTGATATTATCCATTTTTTAGCCACACTTTACTCAAACCTATCTGCCCAAATCCGCTATGGTCCAGAGGGGGAGTGCACACGAAAGATTAGAGTAAGATCTGGCATTCGACAGGGTTGTGTATTAGCCCCGTTGCTTTTTTCGCTCTTCATTAACTCGGTTGAGCAAGAATTAAAGCAAATCCATGCTGATGCCCCCCAAGCAGGAGGCAACCCCATACCGGTATTACTCTATGCCGACGATACGGTCCTACTTTCCAGGACCCCTATAGGCCTTCAAAAACTGATGGACGGGTTCTATGATTTTATACAGAGAAGGAAACTTAAAATCAATAACTCCAAAACGTTTGTCATGGTGTGTGGGAAAAAGATGAAACTTTTTAAACCCTTCTGTTTTAAGGAAAACCATATTGCAACTGTTACCAATTTTTGTTATTTGGGTGTTACTTTTAATGACAGAGGATCGTGGGCTCCAGAGGAGACTAATGTCAAAGCCAGAATGGGGAAAGCATCCTCAGGCGTCTTCCGCTTTGCCTCCAAAGTAGGAAGCCGCCGTATTGTTGATATGCTGACTATATACAAACACAGATGTACCCCGATAGCATTGTATGGTTCGGGGGTGTGGGGACACTGCAATGCCAGGGCCCTGCAAATTGAAGAAAACAAGTTCATCAAACGGCTGCTTTGTCTTCCCTCCTCGGCATCTACTGTTTTAACTCACTTGGAACTAGATTTGGATTACCTGTCCGATCTTACCGGACTAAGGCCATTGCTGGTATGGAAATCCATTTTCACCAAGATGGAAACTGCATTTACCAAAGATATCATCAAGGACTGCTTACTCTTGGATAAAGTTTTAAGTATTCCATGGTTAAAATATGTAGCTTCGACCGTCAAGGACCTGTTTGACATGGATTTATGTAACGACCCCACCTGTTTGAATTCTCTAAGCAAACAGGAACTAAAAAATGACTATCTTAGGGCGAAATCGGATGTGCGAAGTTATGCTACTAGAGAATATTCCACACATATCTTCCACTTGTCATTGAAAGATGATAGCTGTGGTATTCCCATGTACCTTAATGTCATCCACAGACAGTCTCACCAGTTTGTTCTCTCAAGACTGAGATTAGGTATAGTACATAACCTGGTTGCCTTCCCAACAATGAAATCCCACCCAGTTACTCCTTGTCCGTGTGACGGTTTTACCAAACAAAGCACATCGCACTTTTTACTACTCTGTCCTTTGTATAAAGCGCAACGCATTTGTTACCTCAAGCCTATGTTCCTTAAATATTCCATGTATACCACCGGTAACGCCATGAGGCTTCTTTTTTCACTTTCAAGTCCTGATATATGTTTTTTTACTGCCACTTTTATTCTGAAATCTGTTAGAGCTAGACTTAGTATGGTTTTCCCGTAAATTTATGTGCAGCGACCCCCACACCATGTGACAAGGCTATCCCTGTTTATCATTTTGTGAATCATGTATATGTAATGTTCTTAACTGTATACTTTTATGATGTTTTTTTAACATTCGAATAAAGTTATAAACTGAACTGATTACCATTCTCTTTGAAGGATGATTTCATTTGACCACTTTGATCAGAGAGTGTCCTTAAAAGGTTTTATGCAAGTATCAACCTAGCAGAAGTCCCTGCTTGGGAATTTATTGCCTTGACTGCAGCGATGTGGCGAGGATAAGCCTGATTGGGTGCTTTTTAGAGTAACTGGAGCAGAATGCTGAGACTTATTATTTATGGTCTGACGTGATGGTATGAAAGCTATAGCCATGTCATCGGATGGGACTGTGATGGAGGCATATCCTGGTTCTTGACGGAGAGATTGAAAGGTGAAAAGTAGAGCTGCACATTTTAGATGCATTTTTCCTAGGCCAAGATCAGCTTCAGGAGATAGTAACTTTACTTATTTTTCAAAGTCAGAAATCATGTTCTCTTCAGAGTACAGAGGTGCAAACTAATGTTCAGTCATCAGGACTCTAGAAAAATAAATATATAAATAAATATTTTCCAAATTTAGAGGTTCAGGGAAGAGACCATCCCTAGGAGTTAGTTTTTTTGGATCAGAACTTTCTATGCTCCTGATTATCAGAGGGAAGTTTCAGGAATTCTGAAGAGGTCATAGCCTTAGTGAGAAGACCTTGCATGAGGATATCACAGTTTTTGGGTTCTAAATCTTACCAACAAAGGTTCTTTCATGGTCTTTTTCTTTACTCCTCAAGATCAGGTCTCCTTTATTCTCCTATCCTAAAATGCAATATGATTTACAGTAGCACTGAGAACAGGAATTACAGTCATAATTCAGTTGAGTGTAGTGGTTCCACTCCCTCTTCCGACCATAATCATTGAATGCTCTCCATTATTTTTCTAATAAAAAGAGACAGCTGATATTTTCCTCCTGTGCAGGGGTTTAAGAAAGTTAATTCTTGAGCAAAGACAGTTTCCTTTGGCGAGTTGGTGATGAGGGCGAGCGCAAGGTAAATAGTTCTTTACATTTATTTACTAACCTTACTCGTCGTATGTCAGACTCCACTACCCCCCACCCTGCTCCTCCCCCGCCCCACTGCTCCGCAGCACTCCCACTGTGAGCCGCCTGTTTTTCTAGAACATTTTGGAAGTATTGTACTGAAATCCTTGCCAAGTCCATTCAACTACAAGTGACTCCTCCTCCTCCTCTATGAGGTGTACTCAACCAGATTATGGAATGTTACTCTCATATCAGACTCCTGCACTGTGGTCTAATACCCAATTAAAAATCGACTTTTTTAAGTTGCTTTTGTAAAAAAATACATTGTTTTAACATGTCATAACCTGAATAGCTGTACCCATAGTAAAATGTCCCTTTCTAATGTACTGCATTTTCTAACAAAATAGGATTACAGCATTTTTCTAATATTAGTGGCCAGATGTAGGTCACCAAATACCGGTCGGTAACGGCCGATATCGGCCGTTACCGACCGGTATTTGGTGATTGAGATGTAGGGTGCCTGAATTTTACAGAATCTGTAAATTTACTGAATCTGTAAAATACCGATTCGGTAAATTTACCGAATCTGTAAAATACTGAATCAGTAAATTTACCGAATCTGTAAAATAAAGAATTGGTAAATTTACTGATTCTGTAAATCTATATGTAGGTGGCACTGCAAACAGTGCCACGGCCTCCTAAGAATTCGTTATTTACCATGTAATACAATTGCATGGTAAATAACGAATTCCTGTGTACATGCACATCTGTTCTGCATTCTGTCCATCAACTGTGATTTTTGCATTTGTCACCCCGAGTGGGATGGGTATGCTCAGACGTGAGTCCCATGCTCTCCACACCACTAGATTCAAGCAAGCCGATCTGAAGATGGCTGGAATGCCAGAAACCGGTCCTCGGAAGCTTGTTTCCGGTCCAGAGAAGGCATGGCTTGGCAGTTTGGGGTGGACTGTTCCCATGAGGCACAGGGTCAGACTGATTTGCATATGGCCATGTCTGAACTGGGGTGGTGTGGAGTGCAAAATAACGATGGATTTAGGCCCAGATCTCTGTACTGGGGTGAATGTATGACATTGTTCTGCATTCTGTCCATCAACTGTGATTTTTGCATTTGTCACCCCGAGTGGGATGGGTATGCTCAGACGTGAGTCCCATGCTCTCCACACCACTGGATGCAAGCAAGCCGGGTGGCAGACGGCTGGAATGCCAGAAACCGGTCCTCTGAAGCTTGTTTCCGGTCCAGGGAAGGCATGGCTTGGCAGTTCGGGCTGGACTGTTCCCATGAGGCACAGGGTCAGACTGATTTGCATTTGGCCATGTCTGAACTGGGGTGGTGTGGAGTGCACAAAAACGATGGATTCAGGCCTAGATCTCTGTACTGGGGTGAATGTATGACATTGTTCTGCATTCTGTCCATCAACTGTGATTTTTGCATCTGTGCATGTACACCTGTGCCATGTGGCAGACAGACATGCCCTAAGGGCATGTGTGTGTGTCACATGGCACACAAGCCAGAAACAGGGGTGCAACAGGGTGTCAAAGTGACACCCTGTACCCCATGGCAATTTGTTTTTTTTTTACCGATTCGTTAATTACCGAATCAGTAAATACCGAATCCTACTGATTCGGTATTTGTTACTGAAAAATTACCTACATCAGATTTACCGATTCATGAATACCGAATCGGTAAAATTCGGTATTTATGAATCGGTAAATCTGATTTACCTACATCTAGCCCCTAGTTAGGTCAAACGTTCACCATGCAAAACCTATGTTTGATAGTTCTTGGTATTTTCTTAACAGTTTAAACCACTACCTACAAAGACTATGCTTTGCATTTTACAGAGTTCATCCTTAAAGGTGAAAAGGTAAAGCTGTTATTTTTCCCAAGAAGAGGGAGACACTCGTTCTTTTTGGTAGCCTACATATTTCTTGACGGAAGCAACTGATCACACCACAGTTAACTTATTCAGTCAGATTTTTTTTTTTTATTTAAATCACTGCTTCATGATGACTTCTCAAACTGCTGCCTATTCACAGAGGCTTACAAAGTCACCAACAGCAACCTTCACATCTGTGTGAATGGTTGCATTTTTTATGAACTCAAGAGTATGCCAGATCATGCAGAGTTTATAGGTATATGGGATTGCTTCGTGTAGATATTCCATGGAATAGATTCTTCGGAAAGAAATGGCATAAACTTTTATATTTAGTGCAAAGCATTTCTACACGTGAGCAGCATCGTGTGATGATTGTGCACTTTAGAGAGAATGACTTAGGCACAATTACTAGAGTTATGTTATATTTTTAAATGAAAAAAACATTTGCAAGTAGGTGCATGTCCTGCCTGACACAGCCATTATATATTCAACATTTGTCAAATGCACAAATGGTGATGCACCGTGAAGTAAGAGTCTAATTATAAACAAGTCCAATACAAATTGTGTATTGTGCAATGCGACTTCATTTTCAATTTCATTGGTGATATAAAAAAACTGCAGTCAGGGCTTTTGAAGTTGTGTATCGAGCAGGAAAATCTTCCCCTGATGTAAATTATATTTCTTAATTGCAATGGATCATCATGTATCATCTGTAATAAGTAATTCAGCCAGGGTTGCCCAATATTTCTCCATCTCAGACTCCTTAATTTTGTGTCCTGCACCATAAATATTTCATGATGCTACTCCGCATGTATTGCCAGGTGCATTGGCCACAGTTTTTTTTTATATCATCAATCAACATTGAAAATAAAGAAGCATTGGACTATACACAGTTTGGATTGGACTTATATATAAATGGACTCTAACTTTGTGATACATCACCGTTTGTGTATTTTAATTGTGTTTGACCATCTATTCGCACCTTGGGAGTGGTAGGTGCTTGGCTTGGTGCACACAGTAAAATTATCAATTCGGACATATTGGACTGGCAGAGGTGCAAAGCCAAGAGTGGCTTGCTGCTCTGTTGTGTGTTTGATACTAAACATTTGTCAAATGTTAAAGTGGAAAAGGTTGTCCACAAATTGATGAATCCCAAACAAATGTCACCCATGAGATTTCTGCTTACCTTCAGGACCATGTTATGTAGGCCATTTTACAGCAGAAGGAAACAAGATCTTCCTAAACAATTTCAGGCAATGTACCCTGTTCTATCTCTAAATCATCAAAGAACATGCTATGAACACAAATGCTCTTCTCATAGTCACTTTTGTTTGATATTGAATTTTTTGCTTGTCTATAATCTGTTCCGGGGTGTTTTTATTAATTGAAAACTCTTTTGTGAAAGCAGGATAAAGCACTATGGGCTACATGTAGGTGGTTTATAATTACCGATTCGAAAATACAGAATTTTACTAATTCGGTATTTTCGAATTGGTAATTGCAATATAGATAAAAATTCGGTAACAAATACCGAATCGGTAAGATTCGGTATTTACCGAATCGGTATTTACTGATTTGGTATTTGCTATTGATTCCTATGGGCTATGAATGTCAATTACCAAATTGGTAATTACCGATTCGGTAAAATTGTGAATTAGTCAAGGGTGGCAGGGTGTCACTTTGACACCCTGTTGCACCCCTGATTAATGTTGGTGTGCACATGTGGCATACATACATGCCCTAAGGGTATGTATGTCACATGGCACAGGCACAGGTTTAAATGCACATTTATGCATTTACATAGGAATTCCTTATTTACCACCAACTAATAGTTGGTGGTAAATAACACATTCTTAAAGGCCAGAAGCACTCGGTTAAGTGCTTCCTACATCTTATTTACCGATCAGGTAAATTCCGTATCGGTAAATGTTTTTTTGAGTTTGGCGGCTGAAAGAACCTGCAAAAGGTCAGTGTATTGAAGAAACAACATGATGACCCCTCTAGGTTTAGTAGAAATTTTTGGACCGAGGCGATGAGCTCTCTGGATGTTGACAGAGGCTAGTGCAGGAGTGTCTAAGATCTTTGGTAGAAAAGATTGGAAGAAAGTGGTGGGGTTAGACCCTTCTACAAGTTCAGGAAGACCGTATAAGCGGAGGTTGTTCCTATGATTTCGGTTTTGTAAATCCTCCGTCTGTTTCTTGAGTAGGAGTATCTCCGCCTCCATGGAAGGTATATGAGAACAAGAAGACTTAAGAGAGTCAGTTGATTGTTCCAGAATGAGAATTCGCGAGTCCAAAGAGGACCATTTGCCTTGCATAGTCTGTAAAGTTTTGGTGGTTACTTCCATAAATGGCTTAGGAGCGCGCAACTCCTCCAGAATAAGGTCCATGGAAGAAGCAGAGGAAGAGCCCCCAGGGGACGGAGGATCTTTCTTGAGACGTTTAGAGGAAGCCAAGGTCAATGTAGCCTTGCCACCACCACTGGATTTAGGAATGGCGCCATGCACTGTAGTAGACTTAGAAATTGCGCTGTCCTCCATGTCCTGAATGGGTGTGTCTGAATCCGAACAGGCGGATACCTTTGAGACTGTGGATAATTTTAAATTATGCAATTTCCCCATGAAAGAGTCCAGTCAAGAAATGGTGAAAGTAAAGAGCCTGAACGACGCCAATCAGCAGTACAATCACAGCGTAGAATAAATGGTGCTGCCGCCGTTCAAAGGCACCTTTTCATGCGCAGCTTCTGTTCCGCCGATTAAGCATGCATTTGGGAGCCCGTGCAGGCAGTCATTAACGTGCCAGGTCAGTCGCTCTCTCCGTCGTCTCGGAAGAGTCAGGGACACACCGCCATTTTCCTCGGACGCTGGCCACGCCCTAATCGGTAAATGTTGATTCGGTAAATACCGAATCAACATTTACCGTTTCGGAACTAGGCCGTTACCGACCGGTGAAAGCCTACCTACATCTGGCTCTATTTTCCTGCACGGTTTTGGTGCACTTCTTAAACTGCTTGAGTTTTGCAGAACAAATGTATGGTCTGCGATTCCAGAAAAATTAATCTGTGAGTGTATATCACATTATATTTATGTTTTTTATCCATGGGTGTGTGCATGTTGCAAGCCATTTTACCCAGCCCACCACAAGGGGCCAACCCTCCTGGCTCACAGCCTTCTGCATCTGAGCCTTTGGCCATGCCAGGCAACCAACACACCATGGGCAGACAGTACCATCGTCACAAGGCTTTTGACTGTGTGAAGCATGGGTTGACTGTTCAGCAGGCCTAACCACCCATGGGTACCATCTCCCGCTGCATGTGGCCTTCATCAGTGCACGGTGGCAGTTGACCTCTGGGCCTGGCCTTTGTTAATGCTCTGCTCCAGAAGGACAACTAACATTCTTTTTCCAATAAGGCCTGGATTTTCCCAAGTAACTATGCCTAAACTACTTCGAGTAGCTAATCCCTACACACTGAGCTCTGCTTTTGTATCAGAGAGGGTTGATGCAGTTCCTCTAATATGATGGACACTCAACTATTGCTGCACACGCCCTTCCATGCAAAGTACGGGTTGGCCACAGGGTCTCAAAATGTACCAGTTACAACACCAAACCAAATTCAAGTGAACAGTCATCAAGAGGAGTTAACTGCAGGAGCTAGACACAGTGCAAGGTGTGTTGTACACCATAGCTGGCAAACTTCAGGGCTTCTGAAGTTTAGTTTTGCTAAACCATTGCTAAACCTTAACTGTGTTTTTTTTACTGGGAATGTACCAAGCATTTTGAATTTTTTTGGAACATGCAATTGTTATGGATTCTGATCTGCACATGGCCTTGCTTTGTTAATATAATCTCTGTACTTTCCAGTACTTTCGGATATGTTTTGTGACAATATGCAACATTTAAAAATACTTTAACAGAAGGAGGATAACGCTGGTTTTTTGTTAAATTAAATGGCATAACTAGACTTTTTGGTGATGCAGAAAAAAATCAGCATAATCACACCATTTGAGCTTACTTTTATGTGCAATTCATTTGACCCTGAAATAGACAAGTGTGGAGTATAATTTTAACTGTGCTAAATCATGCGATCAATGTCTGCTCGATATTTCCAGTGCGTCATACCTCGACCCACTTTTAGTTGTTTTTTGAAAAATGTATTGAAGGAACGAGGTGGAGTAATTATCTCAATATTGCAGGTTCTGCTTTAAATTTAAGTGAAGTTGCAAACAAAGAGAAGAAAAGGAAGGAAGGTGGGTGGGTGCCCCGTGCCTAATTTACTAACAATGTCATCTTTTAGGACACATGCAACTAAATTGATTTATATATGCCATTCCTTCCCAAGGAAATAGTTAGCTTTCTGTGAAATAGAAATAGAAGGTGTTCTACCACACTGTGAAATGGAGTGGTCTATGTTACCTGGAATCCGTGCCTCTGCCCATTAGTGAACTCTGAATCAATTTGTAATATCAAAATGAAAACATCAAAATGGAATCAAGTTGCCCTCTCTGGTCGGCTGACTGATGGATCCTGTTTTTGAAGTACGTTTCTTATGCCCAGTACAGTCTCCTTCGATGGCTTGTATTGCTTTAGGTTCCAGTGCTCAGGGCTGGACTGGCCTTAGACGGCACCGGCATTTCCCCGGTAGGCCGGAGGGGTGAGGGCTGGTTGTGTGCCCAGGAGGGCTGTTTTTTGTCACTAGGGGGCTGGTTCTGCAGCCGTGCTGCAGTATGGTCCTATTGTAACAAAAACGGGAAAGGTGTTTCTTGCTAGCAGGCCTTAGGACCCCAACCCCCCCCCCCCCCCCCCCCCACCACCCCCCTCCCAGGCTCTCAGGGGCCGTCGAGCAGAAATCTGCCAGGGCTGGTTGCTGCACCCAGTACAGCCCTGCCAGTGTTGATATCAGCTACCATACAGGTGTACATTTGTAATCCTGTATATTGAACAGTAATAGAACTGCAATTTATGGTGATTTTAACAAACTTCTTGTTCAAACATTTGCACTTTTAAAATGTTTCGGAAAGTAATGCGTAGTAACTTATTTGGGGAAGAAGTAGGGGCGTATCTTGGTCAGTAAGATTTGGGGAGGATGTAAACTTCAGATTTTCAAACAATCAGGCTGGCATATCCCAGGTTGCTGGAGGTTTGGTGTGTCGAAAGAACTCGTTGTGCTTTCTAGGAATCCAAGGAAGTAGCTTTTGCCGTGCCTTGGACTGCAAGGGCTATTTACTTAAATATGGATCTGATTCTTATGCCAATATAGGGATATTATTGATTATAGCTGTACAAGGGCATAAAATAGCAATATTGATTCAGGTTCCTAGATAAAAACACAATAGAATTGCTAAACATAAAACAAGGTGTCAACAACAACTATGACTTAGAGCCCAACCTAGCGGGCTCTACCGGCCATTAAATACCCGATCCACTGTTCGGCTAGGGCCTTTAACAAGGGAGCAAGACTTTAATGGCCGGTAGAGCATGCTAGGAGGGCTCTAAGGCTATTAGAACATTCCGCCCCTAAAGGGCAGAATGTTTTCATTGGTAAAAACCAAAGGCCTCTCAGAGTCCGAGGGGGTTTATCCCCTCATGCCTGAGAGGCCTTTGTTCATAGCAGCAGCTGTGAATGTAAAGCAGCATTAGAATGTTGTTCTGCAGGCTTATACAGGCCCATAGAAGCCTGGAGCACACAGTGTGTGCAATAGATAGTGGGGTACTACATTACATCTGCAGGCCTTAGATGCATGAAGAGAAAGTGGCAGCAGTTGTTCAACGTCTATACTAACTTCAGTGAAAAGTTTTGACACTTTGCCGTTTTTTAGAGGAGGTTCATTCATCAGTTTTCCAAAATTGTAAGGCCCATTACGATGTTATAATGAAAGGGTACCAAGTTACTATGGACGGGAGTAGATTTTGTTGGGTCAAACAAAGCAGATCAGACATTTGTTTGTTCATGTTATTTAGTACCTGAAGCTTGCAATATCATAAAATAGAATGCCCCTTAATTGTTGAGACACATGCTTCCTATCATGATATGTGAGGTGTTTTACCTTTAGAGCAAACTGGTCAGGTTCACACTCAAACATATTTTTCTACAATGTTCTCACAAGCAGAGTTAAATTTAAGGATCTCTGAGATCACTGACAGGAACATCTGGTCATTAGGAAACGTTTTGAAGAATGGAGATATTATGTCAATGAATCAATCAATCAAACAGCATTTGTATAATGCAGCACTGTTACCCCTAGAGGTATCTGAGCTCTGGGGATACAGTGGCTCTGTTGAAGAGCCAAGTCTTGAGTGTGTTTCCGAAGTCTGCCAGGGATGATGCTGTTTGGAGGTGGAGGGGCAGGTCATTTCAGGTTTTGGCCGTGATGTAGGAGAAGGAGCAGCCCTCACTGTGACTGAGGTGGATGCCGGGGATGTGTGCAAGGGCGAGTGAGTCAGGGCGTAGGTGTCTTGCAGGCTGGTGGAAGTTCAGTCGATGGTTGATGTAAGATGGACCATGGTTGTGTAGAACCTTGTATGCATGCATGAGGATCTTAAACTGACAGCTCTTCTGGATGGGTAGCCAGGGGAGGTTTCTGAGGTGAGGGTGATGTCGGTTTGTTTGGGGAAGTCCAGAATTAATCTGGCTGAGGTGTTCTTTATGGTCTGGATTCTTTTGACGAGCTTGGTGGAAATTCCGGCATAATGAACATTGCCATAGTTGAGGCAGCTGGTGACAAGGGCCTGCATGACAGTCTTTCTGGTGTCGGTAGGGATCATTCAAAGATTCTGTGGAGCATGCCAGGGTGTGGAAGCAAAAGGTAGTGACTGCGTTGATTTGTAGTTTCATGGTGAGTTGACTGTCAAGGAAGATGCCATGTTTGCGTGCATGGTCTGTCGGTGTGGGTGTTGGGCCGAGTTCTGCTGGCCACAAGCTGTGGTTCCATGCGGAGGTGTCTTTCCCGAAGATCAGTACTTCTGTTATGTTGGAGTTGAGTCCGAGGCAGCTGTCATTCATCCAAGTTGTTACATTGGTCATGGCATTGCAGAAGTTGATTTTGGCTTTGGATGGGTCCTCGGTGAGCGAGAGAATAAGTTGAATGACATAAGCGTAGGAGATTATATTGAGTTCATGGCATCTAACAACATCTGTGAGGGGGATCATTTAGATGTTGAATGGAGAGGGGTTGAAGGATGATCCTTTGGGAACATCGCATATGATGTTCTTGGGTGCGGAGGTGAAGGGAGAGAGGCAGATGATCTGTGTGCATCCTTTTAGGAAGGAAGTGATCCACTTGAGGGTGTGTTGCTGTATGCTGATGTTGTGAAGTTTGTCGATGAGGGTGTAGTGGAAGACGATGACTAACATGGCAGATAGGTCAAGGAGGATCATGGCCACTGTTTTCCGCAGTCAAGGAGGGTTCTGATGTAGTCTCTGGAGGCAATCAATGTTGTCTGAGTGCTGTTTTATGCACGGAATCCTGATTGAGAGGCGTTGAGTAGGTGATTTTGTTCCAAGTATTCGGTGAGTAATTGGTTGATAGCTTTTTCAAATACTTTGGCTGAGTCGGGACACAGGGAGATCGGGTGGTCAATTTCTAAAGTCGATGGGGTCAACAAAGGGTTTCAATAGGAGGTGTCTGACCTCTGTGTGTTTCCATCCATCTGAGAAGGTTGCTGGATGTGTTGAGATTGCTGTGGAGTTCCAAGCTCATTGTGTTGGCTTCGAAGTTGAAGAGATGGTGGGGGTAGGGGTCGGTAGATGCTCCAGAGTGGAAGGATAACATGATGGTTGCGGTGGTCTGAGTGGTGAGTGGAGATCAGGTGGCTATAGTTTTTGCCGTTGCTCACTGGCTCATTGAGGTTGTCGAGACATAGATTGGTGGGTTAGGTGTGAAAGTTGGTGTGCTCAGGACAAACACATTCTAAAAGTGTATACATCCTGAAATGAGCTAGAAAACCTAAACCTAAATAATTTAGTTTAACTTCTTTTTGCTGTTATTTTGTGATAAACTATAGACCATGTCCAGAATTGTATGATGATGCTTTAATAAGGCAAGTTCAACTCGAAGGTAAACATTGGATTACAGAGAAGCTACAACAAATTTTGAGTTCAAAAGTTTTGTTTGAACATTTTATTACTCTAATAATGTGTATTTAATGCTGAATAAAATACATAGTCATATACAGTATATATACAAAGAAGCTTTGGTAAGAGAACAAGAAAACAAACATGAAAAATATAGCATATTGTGTTAAGGAAAAGCTATATATTAATCATCAGATGAGTTAAGACAGTAGGCTATGAACTGGCTTCATTATTCAAAGGTGGATGAACATTATTGAACTGATAGGACTCAGGCCTGGTTTAGATTTCAGCAGACAGGTTACTCCATCACAACGGTGATGGCTATCCCGTCTGCCGGAATATAAATCCCATAGGATATTATGTGATTTATATTTCGGCACACAGGATATCCGAAGGAGTAACCCATCTTCCAAAATCTCAAAATCCGGCCCTTTGTCAGCAGTAAGGGGAAAGTTTTGATGTTAAGTCTGCTGCTGTTCAGACGTTTAGGCCCTGCTTATCAGTATTCACTGTGGGAACAATTAATAGATCCTACAAAAATCCACATGTCCCAGTAAATACTGGATCATATTCTCCTTGTTAAATTCTGGAATGTTTAACCTGCTGAAATTTTACAAATGGTTCAATCGTCATCGCACCTCTTTATTACTGGGTACGATAAATATTGCATCATTTGAAATTTGATTTGTAAGTCGTAATATGAGCCGAAGAGGTCAAACTAAGCATTCACTTAGTAAACCAGTAGAATTATAGAGGTCTTTGCCTGCTCCGTCTGGATTTTTATTAACCAAAAAAATTAGAGGCAACAGAAATGATTATGGATGCACACATTTAGTGTAGACAGATGATCATAAGTCCAGAGTGTTGATGCAGAATTTTCCTCTATTATATATCTCCAAACTAGCGCAGCCTATGCGTTTCACCTTCCAAAGGCTTCATCAAGGCAAAAAAAATATCTGAACCACTGGGAGCACGAGGAAACTCCAGGTAGGAAGTTAGCGGTATCAATGTTACCAGTATTTCTCGTTTAAAAAAACACATGCAATTAAAATTTTGTTTCTGATGAAGAAATATTCTCTTTTATGTCTCATTCAGGGATCACTGTCAATCTCTTCCTCTCGCCTTTATTCTTTATCTCTCTCTTACCCAAAGTTGGAAGGCGGAAAATTAAGAGCTGGTGGACATCACCGCCAAGAACAAGCTCAAATTAAGCATTGGGTATCGCCTTTGTTTATATAGTACACTGATGTCTTTCCAGGTTATGTTTTCACTAAATAAGACTGGAAAACAAGTCTATATTGCTCATTTCATCTCACATGGCAAACTAGTACTAAAACAAGAGCACACAATTGGGAAGAAAGATTTTACATTTATCCATTGCTAAGGATATAAAAAATAACTTGCAGGTGTGGCATACAGACACCCGGCAGCCAAGAATGTTTGCCACATTATGAAATCCAAAAACCAACATGCATCGTTGTTGGAGAAAGAAAAGGTTGGGGTGTTCAGATGTGATGCCACCTTTCGCTATTTGATCACAATGCCCTGTTTTTACCTGTGGGCTTGCAACTGACTATCGACTGCATTTTGGGAGTTGTAGTCTCTGCATGCTTTCATTAAACCAACAGAACTAATATCTGATCATTACTTGCAAAAGAAAAGCTCAGGCCTGGAAACAGATTTAACAATGCATGGAATGCTTTGGGCCATATGTATCAAAAAGTCATTTTGCGATTCTCAAATAGCGATTTTTTGCGAATTGCTATTTGAGAATCGCAAAATGCTATGTATGTAGGATTAGCAAATAATATCGCGAATCCTACATTTTCCTTAATTGCGAATCACAAATTGCGATTTGCAATTAAGGAATACCTCCCCATTCATTCCTATGGGCCTAGAGGTCCATAGGAATGAATGGGGAGATATTTGCAATTTTCAATTTTCAATTAGTGAATCGCAAATTGCGAATGCAAAATCAATGGTGCCAGGGTGCCAAAAGGACACCCTGTTTCACCCCTGAAATGTACATGTGTGTGCATGTGGCACACATACATGCCCTAAGGGCATGTATGTGTGCCACATGGCACTTTGAAAATGAAAACGCAAATTACCACCAACTTGAAGTTGGTGGTAATTTGCGATTTCTTATGGCCAAATTGCACATTTTCTGTGCCTCTTACATTGCATTTAAGTAATCATGATTTGCAATTCCTTAAATGAAATTGCAAAATAGGGAATTGCTATTTTGCGATTCCTTATTTTGCAAAGCTGTTACATACCACTTACCTTAATTGCAAACAAAATGTTGTTTCATACATATGGCCCTCAGTACTGTAACATCTATGTAGATATCCGTCACCAAGCTTCACCTTTATTGCAATATTGTAGTTCTAGTGAAAAAAAACTATTTATAGATAACAATGAACCAATAATATCCATACATGTATCTGATAAACATTTTTTTTTTTGAAAACCTTTATTTCGATAAAGCAATACAAATACAGACCTACAACCACAGGGGCCGGTCAGTAACAGCAAGCATCAAATTCCGTCAGTATTACACAGCTCATCAGCCGGCAACCCGGGTGTCCAGCAGCGATAAAATACTCCTAGACGGTATCCTTGAAGTGGAAAGAGGATAATTGAAAGGTTTCACATTTTTTATTTTTTAAAAATACAAAACAAAACAACCAATCCCGAGGAGATGTGTAAGGTGTGTGACTGTCCCAGATAGCAGGCTGATAAACATTTTTAATATTGTCCAGTAGCTCAAGAATAAAAGTTTTTTCTACTGAGTTATACCAGGACAATTTTTAATCCACTTTTTTAAACTCACAACTTCACACAAAAAAACCCGCTCCACTGTAGTCAGGTGTCTCAGCACACCCGGACGGCACTCATCTGTTCGGGTGGGGCCCCGATGATGAAGCATGTCACCAACCAGGTTGGTGAGTGAGGGGTCTTCTTAGAAAAGGACAATTCCCTTTTCTTTTTCTTTTGCTTCTTCTCCCCTCTCCCTCTCAACTGAGACCTCTTCAGGTCTTAGGGTGGTACTCCTCCATTTGTTTGTTTATCTGACCATTAAGGGGGATCAGGAGTAGTTCCCTCCACGTAGTGGAAATCCCTTTCTCTCTCTTTGTTCTACATTTTAAATATAAACACCAATCAAAGCATGGGCTATTTATAGCCAAAACATTAAGGCACTCTGTCAAATATTCAGGATCTGTAAATAAACATAGAGAAGGGTATAGACTCCTTCTAAAACAGCTTAGTGAAGTAGAGTGCGGGCAGCTGAAGCAGTGTGTAATAATTCCCTGGCCAAAGAATTGAATCCGATATCCGCAAGAATTTGTGTTGGGCTTATACAAAATGCTTATTGTTGAGACTGCTGTCTGTTTATTAGTGATGGATAGAGCATGAACTTATGACGTGTACTTGACTGATTTTTGCACCAGACTCTAAAACAGCATCATGAAATGGAGTCCACCTAAAGATAAAGAAAGAGCAGCGCTCTCGGTGGGACCTCGAATTTGTATTCTTCAATGAAGGGGAACTGGATGCTGGTGTACTCTGTAAAGGAGTAAATATATCTGCAGTGCAGCTGCAGAATGGCAATTACTTTCTACATATTAACACTGATGCATGGTTCTCAAACATCACCAACATGACCGGAAACAGCCAACCCAGCCCACGGTTGCAGCTGTTACAAAATCACAAACGGTTTGATTTTTAACTCGATGTGTGCCCTTGTAATAAGCAATCTTGCTTACACGACCAGGAATAAAGTTGAGGTGGGTGGTACTTCCCAGAATCCTGCACAGTTTGGATGTAATTACACAGAATTCCATGAAGTAACACTCTGCAAGTTTTCGCCTAACCCTATTTTATATCTCTGCCTTGTTTGTCCATCTCTGAAGAGCTAGCAACGTATTCAAATGTATGGTGTTCCCCAGGTTCTGATAATTAATAGAGAATCTCAATGTATTTCCAAATATTGGTCTGCTCTATTTACAGAAACAAATATGGAATAATATCTGTATCCTAGTTCCATCCTCAGACACATGAACAGACTGAAAGGTTGAATCAATGTATCAAACAATATTCCAGATATCAAGCCTTATTACAGTACGAGTAATAGATCTAGATATTGTGGCTAGAAGAGTTAGCATTTTATAACAAGGAACATGCATTTATTGGAATGACACTTTTCATTTGTATGTATGGCCTCAACCCCAGAGATTTCCTTTGGATGCAGCTCTGTCCAGATCTGTTTCTTCCATGGAACACTTAACAAAAGTAATTGATATCCACATATCAGCACAGAAACACTTTAAAAAAACCTTAAGATGCTTATAGGTTTCAGCATGATCATAACAAACGTCCTGCAGCTATGTATGCTGTAGGTGAGGTATGCTGTAGGTGAGGTGTGGTTACTGAAACAAAATGCATTTAAAAAACTCCTCTAAATTGCATCATATGTCTGGCTTCATTTGTGATTAAACAGATTGTAAACTTACATCAGTCTACGAAAATTCACAGAGTTTTCCTGCATCTTTGTTTAAACCTTCGTCCACAAAAACAAGTTTTGCTTTGTATACTTTGCCACTCCAGTTGAATTCAGAAAAATATGAGATACAACATATTTTAAATACAGGAACTGTTAGAGAAATATTGCAAAAGTTGATAAATTGGATGGGGGTTGGTACTTAAAACACAATCATGGCATCCTGCTTTTATTCTTCATGCCACATTCTTGTTGTGAGAAATATATGCAAGACATTCTCACAAACCAGGAGTTTATTGATGAGACAGGGGTAGAGGGCACCGACAGGAAGTCGATCTGGAGGCAATGTTTACCACCTGCCTAATGTTTCATTAGGTTATTGTGGAGAAGAGATACTCCCAACCTGCAACAGCTGAGCTTCTTTCTAGGATTGAAAGATGGGCAGTCTTCACAAAGTGTCCGTGTTTGTTGGACTGTGGCTACTCATGTAAGGAGCAAACACAACACAGCATCATTCTGACAGTTAGTTACAATTCCCAGAAAGCCAAGTACTCCTGTGTATTCTGGAGAGCTGGAAGGTTTCGTGGAAATCAGTGTATAACATTTTTCATGGCTCACAATGTCTTTGCATGCCAATTGTTTTACAATGTTGCTACACCCAGGACCTTTCTACATGGATCTTGAATTTCCATGCCACTCACATTTGCTTTCCTATGGATTTGTATTGAAGGACATTGAGGATACAGTTACGTATTCAGAAAAGTCCTGTTCCAGATGGAAACAAGTTTTGAAGTATCTTTGAACATTTATTTGAAGTCTTCTTCTACTGATGGGTGGTGTATTTACTAAGAGTTATTATGTGATAGAACTGGGAGAATTCTTAAACTGGACTATGTTGCTCGTACTGTGTATGGACGTTAAGCGTGAGTTCCACAAGAGGCAAGTATAAACTATAACTCATCTTACACAGAGAGTGCATTTTGATGAGGGTTAATGTAGGTTATAAAGCCCTAGGGGCAAGTGTTAGTGAACCCACATTCAAGGTAAGTATTCTTTGCATGTCTAGTTTTGAGGAAATTGCTCAACAATGTGCAGAGAGTGAGTTACGCAGAGATAGTGCTAAGGTGCATTTATCCTCTATCAAAGAACCTTCAATGACCAATTATGCAAGATACCTTTTGTCTTTCAGGTATCCACCGCACTATACAAACATCCTTGTTCAACAGAAGAAATCAGTCAGAGTAGTAATGTCCAGTGTGTTATTTCCCTACTATTTCCATCTTCTTTCCTCATTCCTACCATTAGTCCTCAATTTCCTGTATTTGTGGTAATTGGAGGAGTTGGTGAGAACATATCTCCAGTTCGAGCCTGAGCACTTTGTTGGTGCATCCTGACAGAGGGTAATGTGGAGGAAGAGCAGAGTGAGGCAGAGATAGGAGTAAGGATGAGGCAGGGAGAGAAAGAGGGGATGGATAGAGGAGTTGAAGACGTTGAGGTGGAGGCAGGAAAAGAGGAAGAGATTAAGGTAGAGAGGGAAGGGAGGGTAAGCTAGAGAGAGGTAGAGCGGAACGTGAGGCAGAGGAATAGGAGATTGAGGTAGAAAGAGGAACCAAGTGAGGTGGAGGTGGAGACTATGAAGCACACTCAAATGGGATGAGTGGATGAAGATGATGTAGAAAGAGTAGAGGAACGGTGACAGACAGATAAAGGGGAAAATGGGAGGATGGTGGGGTGGAAAAAGAGTAGGAGGTTACGAAAACAGGAGAGTTAGGCTTAGAGAGATGAGGATGGCAAGGCAGAGAAGCAGAGTATGGGAAGGAGAGAGAGAGTAGGAGGATGAGACAGAGACTAGGTGAATGGGGATGTGGAGAGAAAGGAGGGTGAGCCAAAGAGGAGAGGGGGTGAGAGAGAGAGAGGAAAAGAATAGGATGTGGCATACAGGGGGAATAAGGTGAGGATGAGGTGGAAAGAGAGGAAGTGAATGAGGCAACAATAGATGAGAATGTTGAGACAAAGGGAAGCCAGATAGAGAGAGAGGAGGATGGGCTGAGAGATTAGTGAGGGTAGGGAAGAGAAAGAAAATAGGAGGGTAAAACAGATAGTAGGTAGATTGGGTGGAAAGTCTGAAGGAGAGTGAGGAGGGAGAGTGGAAGCAGATGAGCTAGAAATAGTAGAGGAAAGCATTCACCTGACTTTGGCCCTTTGCTGCCTCCCGTACCATCAAGGAGTATATCCTACCCCGAAAGCTTGCTGGGTCAGGGATCTAAGGTAGAGTGCACTGTGTCTGTCCTGAAACAGCAGTTGCAGGTTTGCAGCACTGTTTATCAATGCAGCCTTTCTGTCACAGCACCTGTGTAAGACTTTGACCAGCAAACCAACATTGTTTAATACTTCTTTCACCTGCACACAAGCTTAGTAAGTGGAGACAGACGGCAGATTAGACTTGGCCAAGAAATAGTGCACCCTGCACCCTTAAAGGCAGACCTTTCAAATTGTACTGCTGGGTATGCAGATGCTTTGGAAACAGATACTTCATTGGCACTTCCAAGTGGCTCTATGGGACTGTTTTCAGTCACCTTTGTTGTCTTGACATGCTCTGGGTGTTTCCTGGCTCTGATGTTTCAAGAAGTACCTGTTAATGTGGCATAGCTATTGCATCTAAGGTCTATGTTCAGTTCTGGGGAGAATGCTGGTCCATGGCTGAGAGGGATGGGTATTGTTTCTGCTCCACATCTATTTGTAATATGTGTGGGCCATTTGACTCTACATTCTGGTTCACTTTTGACTTATTTTTACAGTGTCTCTTGACCATGTGGGTTACTCCCATGGTATCCCTATTGGTGCTGAGAGTATCCTGTTGGGACTTTGGCCTGCCTCTAGGCGTGTTAATGAACAATATTTTGTTCAGGCTTGTGAAGCCAGACTTCCATAATGTTTAATAAAAGTAATATGTTTGCTGCATGTTATTAAGTCAACCTAGAATAAACTGTGCAACATGAACACAATGGGACTAACATTATGCTTATTTGTGCAAAATGCAAAAGAAATAATACAATAATTATTGTCTATTGTCTTTGTCGTATACTAACTGCTGCTGTTAAAAATAATAGCATGTGCTTTTGATTGTGCTTTTGTCTTGTCTTTTCTGTGACAAAATTCAGTTCCAGATCGGATTGGTATATCAAAGGTAATATATGCTGCTTAAATGGGCTTTTGCTAGGTAACATAATTAATGGGTTAACATTTAGCAAAGGGGGTGGGTAACAGAACAAATGTAAATTCTTTAATTAATTGATGTTTTATGTTTGTTTAAATAATAGTTTTCCAAATGAAGCTTAGAGTTGGCTGCAGAAAAATAATGCATTTTTTTAAAAAAGTGACGCAAGAAAAAGTGGCGCAGAAAATTGACGCTTTCTCAAAAGAGGCCTGCTGATGAAAAGCCACAAGAGAAAACGTATTCTGAGAAAGATGAGAAGGCTATAAACTTTTATTGTGAAAAGTTTTGAAAAGAACTGCCAAAGGCGACTCTGTGGAGAGGTTTGCTATTGTGCCACGGGAAGCTCAGAACGGACGGGCTCAAGGCCAGGATGTGAGTCGTGGCATTTTTGTGCATTACATGAACATCTTTGCTACAAAATGTAGCAGTCTAAGGAACGGTCGCCTAGACTCTGTACACGAACAATGGCTTTGTGTAAAAGCCCGGACCTGAGGTGGAAGATGTCACAATTTACTGTGGCATGAGGTGGCTCAGCCGATGGGGAGCCAGAATTCAGCTGTTGGAATGTGAAAATAGTTAGTTTAGCCTTAATTTTAGGGTATAGGAATTGGCTCAAGGGGCAGACTTTTTCCTACGCTTCTTGATTCCAGAGGGTCGTGTTCTGCTGATCGACGGACGCACGTAAGGAAAGGAGACTTTAAAGACTTTGTTTCCAGGCGATGAGGGTAGAGACAGGGAATTAGTTAGGGTTTGGAAATGCTCTTTTTCACTTATTTCTGTTAATGAATAATATTTCTTGAATCAAGCTCTCTTTATAAATGCTGAATAAACTTTTCTTTAATGACATTTTCTAATACTTGTTTAATAAAGTTCCAAAGCCTAAGTTTTCATGAATATGTTTGAATAAACTTACTAAATGACAAGCTGGTCTTGTTTATTGTGGATAGTTTCAACAACATATTAGATTCATTCGCCTCATGATTCAGCTGCTCTGTTATTTTAATGGGCCTGGTATTGAATGGTACGTTTGGTGGTAGATGGTGACATTATTTATGCAGAATTTTGGCAAGTGCGCTGGATCACCCTTTAGCTATAAGAGAATTCAAAGGAAGCAGGTCTAACGGCGACAGAATCCAAAATCATCTCACACCATGAGCTAAGATCCATTTTATATAAGGTTGTACTCTATTCACCAGAATCAAGTCTTTTATATTTTGGGATCCCCCTTTGTTTTAGACATGCCTTACTGTACTGGCAAAAAGTCATGCCACAAGGCCTCTTTCAGACTTGCCTTTAGTTGTAACACAGGCAGTGAAAGAACCAGGTTTGGATCTGGCCCAAGCTGAGCTACACCATATATGAAGTTTCTACAGGCTAAAGTATTTTCCTTTTTGTCTACAAGAATTTTATTTCTCATAAAAAACCTCAATGTGTCCTTTTCACTCCCCTCCAGGCAAGCCACCCAGCGGACGACCCCGCCAGGCCGGGAACAAGAGTGCTTTTTTAACCCATTTACAGCCTTAGTGCTGCCACTGAAATCGAGGTGTTACAAGAGGTAATGTCTCTTAACACTTGCCTTTCTATTTTATCTTGAAATGCATAAAGCAGCGAGGTGGGAATTTGAGCTAAATAGACCTCCAAAAGATAGGAGAAATGTAATCTGCCTGTCGCCCTATAAAGATCACCAAGGGCCATATGTACCAAAGGGGTTTACCCATTCTGTGTCTATGAGAAAATGTGTTAATACATATGGACCTAAATCCCTTAGCCTAAGACTGTGCTTTGCTCATGTTATTCTCAACATGAGCCTTATCACTCAGGTTAGCACATATTATTTTCCCCATAAAGGTGTGTAGGACTTCGGTACTTCAAATGTGTTGGAACCCAGATGCCAAGGGAATTTTGCCTGTTTGAAATTCTTCTTGGAGTGAAAGCAATGTATTTTACTTTTAGAAACGCTAATCTTCGGATAATGTGCATCGGTGAATTGTTGTAATGCCTTCTATAGACTGCTAGATTACTATGTCATCGCATATCATGAACATGCTACTGCTCTTCCTCAATGGTCGGGGCTATAACCCTTACTCTGTGTGAGAAGGGCTAGTAGATGCAAGATTGATAAAGGAAAGACTAGCAGGGTTAAGAGGCCCCCTTATTTTTGGCCATTTTACATTGTTATATTCTTATAGAGAATCTCCCCACCTCTAATACTCTATACCCGCCCGTTATTGCCGAAGTCTGATTCACTTGCTGCTGCCACAGGAGACCACATCTACCAGCTTACCAAGCGCCTGCCTGCAGGAGGCGCTTTCAATTTCACACCGGGCACCCGCAGCTTGGGACGCCCGTTATTGCCGAAGTCTGATTGCTGCCGCCACAGAGGACCATCTACCAGCAGCCGCCCGCAGGGTGGAACGCGTGCACAGGCGTGCCCGGGCAAAGCCCGGGCCTAGGGTCAGTCCATCTGCGCCCGTCCGAGACCGGAGAAGGCCAGGCCGAGTCGAGCATACCCTCTTGGCATCATTCTTTGGACCTCCATGAAGCAGGATTATCCACCTCCTGCCTTTCATTTCATCTCAAGCTCACCGCCTAGCGACAGTTGCTGATAACCACGTAGGGAGCAAACTTTTTTGACATTACCATCCCTTATCATTCCTTGTACATGTACTAACTACTTGGATGGAGTACCTGCATCTTAACAGCCAAAGAGTTGATCAAGCCAGCCTGGAAATGTGTATTCCCCTAGGGCAGAGGTCTTCAAACTTTTGTCAGCTGAGCCCACCCCCATCTAAACCTTTTTACACGTCGAGTCCCCCCCCACCACCACCACCTGAAAAAAAAGTTCTGGAAGCTGGTACTCTGCATCATTGATGACCATTCCCTCCTGCAGAGCCCAGGTGGTAAGGGCAAATAATATGAAATAAAGAGCTCCACTTCCAGTTTTGAGTAGTACCTGAAAACTAGAGTGCTTACAATTTTGTAATCTATTTTGCAGGTTTATATAGTGCGAACATGACCCAAAGGTATTGGAGCGCTTTACAGGAGCATCATTCACATTACAATAGCACACATTCATTTTTTGTAAGCACAGGGCAATAAAGTGATATTCCCAGAATCACAGGATGTTGCGCAGACACCAAGAATTGAACCTGGCTTCCCAGCTCCACAGTCACCAGCTCTGGCTATTGCGCCACATCCTTGCCCTAGACAAGAAATCAGATTGAGCATTGGCAAAGCCAATAGATCTCAGCAATCAGATAGCTACACACGATGACAATGTAAGTGCATTTGTGTATGGTTCAGGGGCTGTTTTTATTGATATCCACAAATGTATTACTACTGATTGCTGAGACCTATTGGCTTTGCCAATGCTTGTTTTAGAGGCAGCAAACATGTCTGGAGTTGTTCTCATTAAAGGCAGGTCCCTTTTGGAGGGGGTGGAATTGCCTTTTCAGCACAGAGATGTGAGGGCTTAAAGACACATGTGTCTGTGTCTTTTCGCCCTCACACATGCACATCTATGCATGTGTGTGAAGCCCACACATGCACAGATAGATTATCACAGTCCCTCAGCAGAGCAAAGCCCTCTTGCCTACACAGACAGATGTTCACAATCCCTCGGAGGAGCCAAGGCAAACTCTCACTCTGGCACAGACTGTCAGGCTATGTTACAAATTGGTTGGGCAGGGGGTTATTGGCATATTAAGTTTTTTCACAAGAGACAAATGGGAAGAGAGAGCCCAGACTGAGCGAGGGGGGAGCAGGTTAGAAACAGAAAAGTGAAGGAGAGACCCTAACAAAAAGCAAGAGGATGCAGCGTTGGCCCAGCCTGGACTAGCTGGACAGGAATTTGGAAGGAAATCAAGACTGAGGAAATAAACAGAAGGCTAAACGGTAGACATATTTTTGAAGTTGATGTTAAGACAGATTTTAGAACCTCATGGGTGTGAGTGGCAGGCGCTCAACGCCCATTGGGCTCAGCGCCCCCCGTCATGTATGTCAGCCGGGCTGAGACAGGGTTAAGATCGCCTCTGATTTATTTGACAACCTGGCCAGTGGCGCCACACGAAGCACACCCAGTACCAGTGGAAACAACCCGCCAAGACAAGGATTAAAAGACAAATTCATCAGACTTGAGATACTCAAAAAAACAGAGAACTCCCGATGGTGGGATAGTGCAACACTAAAGCAATATCTGAGACTTAATAGAGTGCCAAGAGGGCTACGTTCCCAAACTTTTCCCACCTTCGAGGACCTCGATGATGACCTTCTAAACAAATGGGAGGATACGCTCACATCGGGTTCAAAGACACTCATACTAATTCTAATCGAAAATGCAGAACGCTAGGTTGACAAATTACAAGCTGAAATCACCATACTAGAAAAAGAAATCTTAGACATGAATCTAAAGGATGCAATGGAGAAAAATTATAAAATACTGGATGATGTCCTGTTGAGACACCAGAACGACATCAAAGACCGCAAAACGAGACAACTGAGACGGGATGAAGAAGACTACCGAGAAGGTCGGGTTTTCACATTCGCCAGAAAATACGACCAGCTGGTTAACAAAACTGCACGCAACATTCAAACCTCCAGAATTGACACCTCTTCTATTTTCACCAGTTCAACCTCACTCAATAGCATCCCCCCAAGTGACAGCGAACCAGAAGAATAAGCTTCAGCGACGAACACAGCTGAGCCCAGAACGATACCAACCAGCTCCTCTACGAATAATTTTTTAAGGGAAATACAAACCATCAGGCGAGAGAATCGCTCCCGACAGAATACAACAGAAAGAAAGCAAGGAGAGGCAACAGAGCCGACCAAAGACGGCTACAAAGAGAAATTATGGTCAGGAAACAAGAAGTAGAAGGACCCAGCAACAAGGAAGTCCAAGTTGTAAATCTATCTAACAAACAACTTGATACCAATACCATCTCACTTTTGAGCAGTTTTAATCCCCATGAAACAGGAGATCCCTGTAGAGCCAGAATAGATCTCTTCAAATTTGTCCGTAATCTCAAGCTCAAACGACATTTTGAATGGAGACATGACCCTCATGATACTCCTACACATGCACAAGCAGAGGTTCTGTCTAACAGCCTGAGCATTAAGGATGTGCAAGCTACGCACCTTCTTTTGTCCCTCACCGACTTTGATGACCCTCCTAACTCCTTTGAGAACCTTCTAAACGACCTAGAATTGGACACCAATCAAAGCTTAGACAGTGGCCTAAAGAAAAAATCTAAATGGACCCCAATTCTCCCCGGTGGCAACCCGGTGGACACTTTTTACAACCTAGTACTGGCGGACATTGAGAAAGAGGAGAAAAACTTTATACCAATAAAAGAAGACACTATGACAATCTTACCAGAGATGAGAGACTAGCCTTGAAAGCACTTAGTGAAGATCAAGAACTAGTAATCAAAGAAGCAGACAAGGGTGGTAACGTGGTTATCATGAACAAGGCAGACTACCACAATGAAATTACCACACAACTCTCTGATACCTCCTGCTATGTTCCACTGGAGTATAATCCTACAGGACCTCTGACTATACTAATTAACAGACATCTTAATGACTGGAGGGAACAGGGCTTGATCAGTGAAGAGGAGACATTATACATGAGAGTAACCAGACCAACCTACCCTTGCCTCTATACTCTACCAAAAATTCACAAAACAGGGGCTTTCCCCCCGGGCAGACCCATCGTGTCCGGTATTGGCGGACCTACGGAGAAACGAGCCCAATATGTGGACGTCTTCCTGAATCCAATGGTTAGAAACCTTCCTTCCTTTATTCAGGATACGAAGCATATCCTCAGTATCTTGACGGACATTGAATGGCAACCAGATCTAATCATGGCCACACTAGACGTCGTCTCACTTTATACTTCCATAAATCCAGAAATGGGACTAACAGCAGTTAACAATTGCCTGAGAAACAGGCCTATCACTCTTTTTGAACATACCAAAATGCTCTCTACTATGATGCACATTATTCTGACAAATAATTTCTTTCTATATGACCGAGTCTGGTACAGACAAACAAGAGGAGTGGCCATGGGGTCTAGATTCTCCCCTTCTTTTGCAAACGTATACATGGGCGCACTTGAAGCAGAATACATCTGGGGCAACAAGGGACAACCATGGATTGATCACATAATATATTGGGGAAGATATATAGATGACTGCCTACTAATCTGGTCAGGGTCTCACGTCTCTCTTTTGGAATTCTGCGAGTACCTCAACAACAACCAAATGGATATGAAGTTCACCAGCAACATCAGCACGACTAATGTGACATTTCTAGACGTACAACTGTATATCAAGGACAACGCCCTGCATAGCCACTTGTTCCAGAAAGAAACAGCCTGTAACGCCGTACTGCATGCAGAGAGCTCTCATCCCGCTTACCAAATCAACACCATCCCATATGGGGAGTTTGTACGCGCAAGAAGAAATTATAGCGAAAACACTGAATTTGAACGATGCATTGAGGACATGACTCAACACTTCTCGAGAAGAGGTTACAAACAAAACACTTTGAAAGGAGCAAAGAGAAAAATACAACAAATTGACAGGAAAACGACATTGATAAATAAGACAAAGCCCAAGGAGAATAAACAACCAGTGAGACTGATTATGGACTACAATGAGATTAGCTTGACGGTCAGGAAAAGCCTCAACAAACATTGGGGGGTTCTACTTGCCGACAGAGCCTTGAAGGATGCAATTACTAATAGGCCTCAAATCACATACCGTAAAGGAAAAAAACTCAGGAATAGATTATGCCCTACCATGCCACGCACAGCAAAACCTACTTCATGGCTTACAAAGAAATCAAAAGGCTTTTACAAATGTGGTTATTGTAGCATGTGCCGCTGGGCTAAACATGGTACCAAGACCTTCAAGGGTTATTACAAACATGAGTTTAAAATTGATACAAACCATAACCTGTGACACCAGATATACAGTGTACATCATTGAATGTCTCTGCCAAAGCCAATATGTAGGCAGCTCCATCAGACCTCTGAGAGAACGCATCAGAGAACATGCACGTGCCATTCTTACACAAGATGCACGTTACCCTATGGCTATACACATGGCCACATGCCCATCACAGGGTCCAAGCAAAAAGTTCATTTTCTATGGCATAGATGTGATTGAAGCCCATTCGAGGGGCGGCAATTGTGAATTAAAACTAAGATGCCAGGAGGCAATCTGGATCATGCAAGTACACAGTCTTAAGCACGGCCAGAACACGGACGATGAACTTCATTACTTCTTGGGATCTTGAACTGCTTATAAATTTATATTTTTTGTACAATTGTGAATTCGTTTAGTACTGTATAAATGCTGTTAATGTTATCTCTCCTGGAGACACAAACTCCTTACACGTATATCGACATCAATGTACTTCACACACATCAGGGCCCTTGTCACCAGTCACTCTATCCTACCTACACATCTCATTTTCTGACTCTAGCCATTTTCCATCTTGTTGCTTAAACATCGCTTAAACCTGAATTTTTTCTTCTCATTACTGTCCCCCGCCCGTTTCTGCTTAGCCTCATTGGACGCACACTTTTGCCTTCTGATCTTTCTGGCATAACCACTCGTACCATTTTACACTCCTCCAATTCCTTGAACGTAAAGGATCTTGTGGGTTTTCCTACCGATTTTAATTAGCAATGCTGATTCTACTTTCTGTCTCTTTACACTACAGGGCTCACTGTTGCCTGCCTAACGGGCCCCCTCTTTACCGGCTGCGACTTACTAACTGATTTTGTGAGTTCATTTATGGAGTGCATTACCCTCGAATTGACAGCCGGTCGTTAATATTTGGTGACATTATCCTTTTAACAATTACGGTACTTTTCCATTGCGGGACATATTAAATCATCTTTTATGGGTTTTTATGTCTACAGACCTCGGATTAGCACAAGCACTTATACTTCCTCTAAACATTTTCTGTTGACTTCCTATTTTTTATAAAATCAACGCTCATCTCAGTTCTTACCCAATACACTCAATGTACTGATATCCGTTAAAATCGTAGTCTCTCTTTTATTTTTCTCAACAAACTTCCCCTCACAGGCTTACACTCTAGTCGATATGGGCTGGCCTCATGCGCCAGGCTGACACCTCATTAAGCAATCGCCCTTATTAAGCGGAGTAACAATTCATTCGGTGTCTCACACACCCGGAGACCCAACGTACTTTACTTCAGTTCCCCATTACGGCCACAAGGTAAGACTTACAGCAACTGTGTCCACTGGACTTTCTGTATCTTTTATTTATTTTTCTTCTTTACTCTCATGCGTCATGGGATTCTATTTGACTGCCCAATTGTTATCCCTTTCCCACAGCCAACGAGTGAGGGCAAGCGGATTTGCTTCCCTACGCTGTCCAACCGCATACCCAGCGGCGGACTTCTCGATCCCTTACACCCGCTTTCTGACGCATTTTGAAGCACCTTCTTCTCGCGTCTATTGTTATTTGTACCCGATCAGGACCGGGTTGGAATTATCACCGGTCGCCCGGTGAGTCCAACTATTTGCATCTTGAACAAACTTATTATTGTCCATAAAAACCTTTGCCTTTTTTAAATATGCGTTCCTTTTTTGTTTTAGCATTTAACTGTTCCCTTCCTCTGTTCCCCTTCCCACAGATACTGCCCTCAGCTTGACTATACAGGTATGCTTTGCCCCACGCTGTCTTTGTTATTTCTTTCATTTTATGATCCAGTGCTGCTAAGAACACACTCTCCTTTGCAATACTCACTACCACCTATGAAAGTCGCTTTTCTGTCTTTATTACAATGCCGAGACTCCTGTTGTTCACCCATCACACTGGGCATTTTACTTTCTTTCACCATGCATGCTTCTCGATGGTCTTACCACCGTTGAGGACACCAAGGCCCTTGTTCATCTGTCCCGTTTCTCTTTTTCAGTTACACCTACTTTTCACGTTTCCAATTCCTTCCCTGCCTCTTCTGCAAACCCCTCTTTGTGACTCTTATAGCTCGTTCATTTCATTTTCCCGTCTCTTCCTTATCTCGTCACATTCTCATTGTATTTTGCTTTTTAACTCAGACAGCCCAAACTTAACGTTAAATACTATTGCACATTATGTTTAGACTGTTTTCATTAGAAACAAAATAACTTTTTCATTACACGTTTGTCCTCAAAGAGAATTTCTAGGAAATGTATTTTGTCTCCCAAGGTACCCTCTTTCTTTACATACCTTATTCCATTACGTTGCATTTTGACATATTGATATCAACCCAGGCGCTAATCACTTGTGCTTGTTTGAATTAGAAACTTCTATGTTAGGAGACAATGAACCCACACATGTGACTGCTGGCCTTAAACGTTACTAAGAGATGCATATCTAGGTATTTTTGTCTCCCAAGATACCCCATCAATCGCCGTATTTTGAGACTAGTAGTATTGGTCTGGATTCAACATATTTATTTAAAAAAAAAGAGATTGGGGCTGCTTAAATGAATTTTCATGTTAATATGTTCAGGGGCACTGTCCTGTCCGGGACAAGGGCACTAGGACCCTGGGACAGCGCAGGGGCGAGGGGACACCGGACACCACATCCGGTCAAGGGGTGGGGAGGGAAAACATTCTGCAGCTGGACCTCGAGGAAGGAGGTCATGATCCATGCATGCTGTAAGCCAATAAATAAAAGAATACTTGCAGAAATCCACATCGTGTCCTGTGTGAGTTCCTGGGTTGCAGAACACGACAACTGGCGACGAAGGTGAAAGGAACCGACGCGCAGATCGTTACACATCGATCGACGGCGACATCGGAGAAGAACCAGAAGATCAAGAAGAACCAGGTGCCCACCCTGGATGTGCCAAGAAAAAGAGGAGGAAAGAAGCGACATCGGAGCCCACCCGACCGCTTTTGAGAAATTGCCTGCAAACGGCAGTAAGAGCGAAGGGACGTGTGATTTCCAAATAGCAGCGCGAGCTCTCGCAAGAGTCTCGGCGGCCATATTGGGGTCAGGCACGAGAGCCAATAGGAACAGCGAATGAGAGCGTCGGCCATTTTGGAGTCAGGCATCACGTTGATTGGACGCGAAGTCCCGCGAGAGCACCGGCGGCAATTTTAAGAACAGGCGCAGGAGCCAATCAAATCAAAGGAAACGTCGGTGGCCATTTTAAAGGGTCAGGCACAGCGCAAAGATCGGCAAAATAAGGGAAAGAAAGGTGGAAAGTGAAAAGCACTGGCAAAGCAACACAAAAAGGACGGGAAAAAAGCACATACAAGAATAAAGGGCAGCAAAAGAGAAACAAAAAGGCAAGAATGCAAAGAAAGTAAAAAGAAAGAAGATAAGACAGCAAAAACAAGAGAAATAAAGAAAAAGGAGAAGACAAAGTAATAAAACAAAGAGACAAAGAAATAATACAAGTGTATACAAGGAAAAAGAAGAGAATAAAAGGAAAAAGGACTAAGAAAGCCCAGAAGAGGCCAAATAAAGTACAACAAAAGCCCAGAAGAGGCCAAATAAAGTAAAACAAAGGAAGAAAAAGGGACAAAAGATCACAAAGAGAAAAGGAAATATAAGGAAAAAGGACTAAGAAAGCCCAGAAGAGGCCAAATAAAGTAAAACAAAGGAAGAAAAAGAAAAAGTTGAGCACCAGGAAAACAAACAAGCACAGGCAATAAAGAAAAGAGGACGAAAGGAAGAGATAATAGAAGAAACAACAAAAGAGTGTCAAGAAGAGCACAGAAAAGAAGAAATTACAGACCCCAAGCAAGAAAGAGAAAGTGCTCAATACAGAAAACCACCACCATTCAACTTGTCGGAGCCACAAGTAGGAATAAGGTGGGAGAATTGGATCAGACGTCTGGAGAGATACATGGAAGCGACTGATGTGACAGAGGCAAAGAAACTGGGTCTATTACTAAATTTTGCAGGCGATGACATTGAGGACCTTCTAGTGACGCTACCAATAGAAGAAAGAACTACTTATAAAAAACTAAAGAAATGTTTAACAACAAAATTTGACCAGCAAAGAAATATTGACTTTGAACGATACACTTTCGCAACTGCGTCTCAACAAATAGACGAAACACCAGATGAGTTTGCGACCAGACTGAGGAAACTTGTAGCACATTGTGAATTTGACAAATTTGACAACAAACAAGCAATAAGATTGCGAATCATAGAAGGCTGCCGTGACACGGGGTTCCGTGCAAAAATACTAAAAGAGCCGACGTCACTAGAAAACATCTTGGCCCTAGCAAGAGCGGAGGTCAGAGCGACAGCACACGCAAAGGAAATGGAGCGAGGCAAGTTCACAGAAGAAATAGCATGTAAGGACAAAAAGATCAAAGAGGACATTCACGTGCTGCAGGGTGACGTCCCAGCGCCGTGCCTGTTGAGCAACATCACAACGTAAATGATGAGTCTCATGACAACTAAAAGACTGGAAGAAGACGATGCTGCCACAAGCACCCCACTGAGGGGGCTAACAAACAAAGGAAAACGTTTCACATGGACCGAAGAGCACCACAAAGAATTGAAAGAGATCAGATTTGCTATGACGGCCAAGGACGACCCAGCAAATGCTGACCGGAGGCTGCACAGAGAGCCAAATTCAGATGGCAACGAAATGGAACTGGTAGCAAAGGTGACACAACACCAACAAGGAAAAGATCACCGAAGACAGGTGGTGGCACAAGAAAGCAGAAATGGAACGGCGATGAGGGAATCAAGAAGAATGAGACTATCACACACAAGAAGGGTAAAAAGAGTGGAACAAGAAGACACTGCTGCAAGAGATCAAACAGCCAACGCAACAACAAAGGCCCATGAAAAGAAAGGAAGACAGGCGACAAAACGAAAAAGAAAGAAAGGAGGCATCGCGATGGTCAAAGAAGGGCAAGCAAGGAAATGTGGCAACGAGATCCCCAGAGGCAAGTTGAAGATGACAAAAGCAAAAGAACGGATGGCAAAGGCGGCAGTTTGGCCAGTGTCACGTCACAGGGCACCTTTCGCATGTCAGCAAGGCAGAAGCAAGAGAAGCGGAAAGGTCAAAGCAAGAACTGTAGAAAGACACACAAAAGGAAGAAGCTCAAGCGGATATCAGAAAACAGCAATCCAGAAGGAAACAGATGGAACCAAAGAGACTAATTGAAGAGGTGTAAGTGTCAGAAAACAGCGATCAAGAAGGAAACAGATGGAACCAAAGAGACTAATTGAAGAGGTGTAAATGAAGGGGCCTATGGGCCATCGCACATCATCAACTCTCTCTCTCTCTCTCTCTCTCTCATTCTCACTCTCTCCCCCTCTCTCTCTCTCTCTCTCTCTCTCTCTTTCTTTCTTCAAAAAACAAAAATGTTTGTTTTGCAACAAGGGGGGAGATGTCCTGTCCGGGACAAGGGCACTAGGACCCTGGGACAGCGCAGGGGCGAGGGGACACCGGACACCACATCCGGTCAAGGGGTGGGGAGGGAAAACATTCTGCAGCTGGACCTCGAGGAAGGAGGTCATGATCCATGCATGCTGTAAGCCAATAAATAAAAGAATACTTGCAGAAATCCACATTGTGTCCTGTGTGAGTTCCTGGGTTGCAGAACACGACAGGCACTTCATGGAGAAGTGTGGCTCAGGGGTTAGAGGTGCCAGACCCGGAAGCTGAGATCGGCCCTGGACTAGGGTTCAATTCCCCGCCTCGGCGGGCCTTGGGCTAAAAATTTCACGGACTCGATAATTCTCGCTCCGGTGCCTTCTCGACTCACGGGTTCACACTCTGCGACTCTGGGCAATAGCTTGCTTAATCTCTACAACGGCCCCTCACGGTGGGATGCCTGGCTTTCACCTTGTGGATACCCTGCCAGGGTTATCTCACAGGGGAATACCAGGACGGGTTCCCTAAGCAAGCGCCGGGAAACCCACTGCGGGTAGCTGTGCGCAATACAAGCTCAAACACATTTACATTTACATATCACTCACCACCATTTGTACAGTGGATACATGGATTTGTGACTCGTTTCCTTTTCCTCTCTTTTTGTCCCCAGGACAAGTCCTACCATTTAATTGCATATTATATTTGCGTGATTTTCAGTTTGTTATTTCTCTCCCCACATGACACACACCATGTGGTTTTCTCTTGCGTCGCTGCATTAGTATGAATTGGAATGTTTTAATTCTGAGCAGCTCACCACCACACTGAAAACACTCACTTTTGATTAATGTCTCACTCGGGTGCTCTCTCCCCTTTAGGCACACACCTGTTCTATCCCCGCTCACTTTCTCTGGTTTCCACGTTTCTTCAATTGGCCCTGTAGTCAATCACCTCGTTCCTTCACACCCATCCACACTGGCCTTTCTAGCCTTTCCCATTATCAATTTGCCCTTATCACCCCCCTTTTTTCACATTTTACTTTGTTTCCCCAGCCCTGAAGAGTCACGGGTCTACCCCGTTATTGACGAAATACGTGTCGGCTGGTTTCTTGTTAAAGAAAAGCTCCCCTTTGTGTTAGGGGAGCTTCTCACCAGATGAATAAAAAACAAACAAGACAATAACATTTGAGTTTGATCTTATCCTTTCCTTGAATGACACAAGACATTACCTATCAACTAATTTAGGTTGTGTGCGCTTGACTTTGCTTGCATTTTCACAGAAGGTAGAGCTCCTCTCCCCCTTCTTTTTTCGGAGACCAGGGTTATCTCTGATCAAGAAGCACCAACCACCTAGACCTTGCAACTACCATTTGGCCACTACCTGTAGAGCGCCATCACATTTCTGAACACTTCCATAACCCTCCGCTGAACTTCTAAACCGAAGGATGTTGTGTTTGTGCACTCAACTTGCTTCTGAAACAAAGGCCTTTTTCACAAACAGCAAATATTTCTGTAGTCGTTCTCTACCAGTGTGAACTTACGAGTTGGAACCCAGGTCTGCATGAGAACATCATAAATATTCATTGTGGATATCCAGAAAACAGGTATGGATTCTACTGTTTGTTGGATTAGCAAGGCCAACCCTAAAGCAGAAGCTAGGAGTAAATAGAACTGAATGAAGCAACAAAGCACTTAGGGGCACATGTACTACCATTTTTAGCAGTCGCAAATGGAGAACCTGGCCGTTTGCAACTGCTAAAGTGGCTTCCAGCATGTACTAACCCTATTTTGCGAGTCAGTAACCTATTACTGACTCGTAAAATCAGGTTTGCGAGTTGGTATGAGGAAGGGGCGCGCTAAGGGCATCCCTTCCAAATATTGAGTCACAGGCATGTATGAAAGTTCTGCAACCGGAATGCGGTCGCAAAATATATATATTTTACTGAATCCGTGAAAGAGGTGATAACCCATTTGCAAACAAGGGGACCCCAAGGGACTCCTTCCCCTCTGTGAATGTCAGCACCAACGTTTTTTAAGCGAAGTCAGTGGTCCCATGGACAACTGACTACTCTTTAAAAATGAAAAAGTAGCTTTAAATTTTACCTTTTGAAATGCATCCCGTTTTTCTTTAAGAAAAACGGGCTGCATTTAAAATAAAATTGCTTTATTTAACAAGCATTGGCATAGCCAATAGGTCTCGCCTTTGGGACTTTATAAGTGTTTAGCCAGAGCATGCCTTTTCCACGTAGATGCCTTTACCACACATGCACTGTCTTCAAGTTATGTTGTAGAGCAGTGTGGCTGCTGTGCATCATGTTGAAAAGTTATGATAAAATGATACTGTGTCCACTTCTCATGCCACACATTAAACGCCTCCGCCCCTGAATGCATTCCTGCATACTCCCCCCTCTCTGCTGGTAACTGGTGCTCATGCAACGCGCTCTGATGCCTTTGGGTCGAGTTTTTGCTGTATAAAACAAAAAAAAACATGTTGTGTTGTCACAAGTGCATTACAAACCGCTAAAGATGATGATGACAAAATAATGACAATACTACTGCTATCGATGACAATAATGTAATAGTAATAATATTGCAGTTACTAACAATAATACTAATAAAACCAATGACAAACTGTTGAGGTGACAATCACCCCCCACACACACACACACACGTGATCGTGAAAGGTTTTCCTGGTAACATAAAAAATACTTTTCTATTTTGGGGTTAACATCTCCTCCTCGCTCATAAATATTTGCATGAACAGCAGCACCGACCCTGGCGCTTCCCATTGATCAGGGCACTGTGTTATTTACCCAGCCACTTATTTAGTTCTGAATCTGCCATTATTTGCCTAAGCACAGTTTACCAAGCCCCCTTGAACTGCTGCAAGACGGCAGCAAAGATTTGTTTGTCTTTCACAGTTGGCGACTTGTTGCACCAAGCGTTTTTTGACAGCTTAGAATTCTTTAAATGGTACTGTAATGTTGTAATTGCATTTATATAGCGCTTACTACTGAGATAATGAAGCGCTTGTCTTCACACCTTGAGTAGCCCATAAGGGGCTCCTGAAATATGCGCACAAACACACAGCAGCTGGAGCTGGAGCATCAGCCCGGCTGGGACACACAACAGCGGGGGCTGCTAAAGCACTTTCAGCTTAATAGGCGTTGCGCACATGTGTTGGGATATTAGACTAGGAGGAGCGGAAGCCATGGGTTGCGCACAAAAATCAGGCCTGCATGTGGATCATACCCCTCAGGGCATTGAGCTTAACTCACTCCTGATAGAATTTGACCTAACATCAGTCATGAATAAGTTGCCCGTGGGGAAAACAGACATTAACCCCAATTTCATCGGTAGAGGGTGTGAGACTTTTATAGATTTTATCTTTGTCTCTACCCCTTTCTTTTCCTTGGACACAGATTTTTCTGTCCAGACAAGTGAATTCAGTGACCATAATCCTAGCTGTATAATTACAGGCTGGTCTTGTGCACACGGACATTCCAAGGTGGGTTGAGGAGGAGTCCCTCTTAAAGTGGTCGAGGCAGGGAGGAGTTTAAAATGGGGGTGTATAGAACCTGAGTTATTTCTTGTGCCCCTTATAACACAGTGTCATAGGGAGTTTGCCACCTGCCTCGGTGGCAAGGCCAGTGCCTCGGACATCCTGGGCACCTTTAGTACCATGTCCACCATCATACGGAAGCTTCCGTTAGCCCCGGATGGGGGCAGGGCGTCAGCAGGCCCAAGATGGTTGGATTCTGCTTGTTCCCAGGCATCTTGGAAGTTGAGACAGGCTTTGAGCTACAAGCCCTGAGACACAGTGGCGGTTAAAGGTCGTCGCAGAGCATACAAGGCTGCATTAGCAACTCACCAGTCCACCTTGAAGGAGGAGGCCTGGTCTGACATAGTGAAGGCAACTACATTGGGAAACAGCTCAAAGGTTTGGGCAATTATTATTAGCCCATTGCTCTCAAAAGATCCATATTACAAGGGACAACTGGGTCCATAATTTCGAGGGCATCTTTCAGCCAAACTCCTTGCCTAATGAGGAGCAGGATTGGGTGGACTGTAAGGCGGATCTTGTCTTTTCTGAATCGGAGGTGAGAGTGGGTACATTAGGCCTGACCAACAGATAGGCCCTGAGGTCAGACGGTATTCCGCCTGACCTCTACATCACCCATGTAGATACTTGGACCCCGTTCTTACTGCTGTTATTAATGCCTCGGACCAGGTTGGCCGTCCTGATTTGTGGGCTCTATCGACTATGGTACAGATGTTTCAAAAGGAAGACCGGGACAGCACTTCATGTTATAGGCCAATTTCTCTCCTGCGCTCTGTGGTAAAGGTGGTGGGCCGCATGATTCTTAATAGACTGGTATCCTGGGTGGATGAACATTTTTTTATCTGAGATCCAATACGGCTTTCACCCCGGACGATCCACTGTGGAGCAGTGTTTAAATCTGTATCTTATCTTGAGCAAGTACATGGTGGCTCATGCCTGCCCTACATATCTAGTCTTTATGGACCTGTCCTTAGCCTTTGACTGTGTGAACATGTTCAAGCTATGGCAGTTGATGTCACCCATCTGCATCAATAATAATATAATTTTGTTTTAGAGGGATCTTCCTTGAGATTCAAGGGCAGTAGTACGTTACTCAAAGGACTTGAAACTGTCCCACCAGTTTAATATCAAGAGGGGGGTGAGCCAGGGTTGTATCCTCGCATCCTTACTTTTTAATTTATACATCAATTCCTTAGAGAAGGCTCTCCTAGTACCTAAAGCGGGCACCCCCCAGGTAGACAAGCGCAGCCTTCCGGTCTTCCTATATGTGGATGACGCAATCCTCCTGGTGTGGACTGCAAGTAGCTTACAACTTCTCCTCAACTCTTTCGCCTCATTCATGGAGGAATTGGACTTGCCTGTGAATCGTTCTAAATCATACATTATGCAGGTGGGCCCCGTCAAGGCTAAGGCAAAGCAGCCCACTTTTAAGCATCCAATTCCAAAAATAAATGTTTTTTCCTATGTGGGAATAGTGTTCGACAACTCCTTGACTTGGCGCCCCTTGCTTAGCTGCAAGAAAGGGGACCTAGTGAAAGCCTCTGCAGCTGTTTTTAACTTTGCTAGTAGAGTGGGAGGGAAACCAATAGGGGTCCTCCTGAAGATTTATCAGGCAAAATGTATCTCAAGGGTTAGATACAGGAGTGAGATATGGGGTTACACTGAGCTTGGGGCTGTGCAGAGCACTGAGAACTCATTCTTTCAAAGAGTTCTCTCTGTCCTGCCAGGTACACCATCCTATGTTGTCCATGAGGATTTGGGAATGTCTTTTCTTGCTGATTACCGGACTTTCCGGCCTTTGGCCCTGTGGCTCAAGATTTGGTCTAAGTAAGAGAATACACTTAGTAAAGATGTGATCCAGGATTGTCCTTCTCTTGATCATGCCTCAAGGATTCGCTGGCTCCAGTATATTAGATTTGGCTTCCCCAGACTAGGAAGAGCAGATCTTTACACAAACACTGAGGGAATTTAAAAAAGGGACCTTGTTTCGGCCAAGGAGTTTTATTTAAGAACACATCATTGTGATAGAGAGGGTAATGAACGGTGTAAACCTAGTGTACCAAAGTATGCCGTACTGAAAACTGTGCCTACTACTGAGCCTTACCTTTAAGGGCTTAAAAGTATTCACAACCGTTTCTTACTGAAAAGGTTTTGGCTCGACCTCTTTCACTACTTACTAGCACACCCCCAATGTTCCCATAGAGGCCAGTGCCTCATGCCCTGTGGCTGCGATGGAGAGTCTCCTCAGGACATGTTGCTCTTTTTAATGTTTTGCACTTTTTATATTGTACCCAGAACGTTATTTATTATTCCCATTTAAAAAAAATATAGGTTTTAGGAGGGTGAGACCAGCTTTTATCTTTTTACAACTTCTTATTAGCGATACCATTTTGTACACTCTTAATTTTTTACGGGTCGCTATTAGACTTAGGACAAGCCGTAACTAACATTTGCATGGTAAATTATGTACTTTTATTTTGTGTTTTGATTATTTGGATTTCTTCATTTATGTCAACTTGTAACTTGAATGATGGAATATTGTTGGCTGTTTGACTTTTATGGTTTTATTTTTAAAGCTGAATAAAGTTTGTTCATGATGACTCTATACCAAGTAGAGGAGTGGAGGGCGATTACTAAATATAAAAGTGCGCCCGGCATACTTAGTCCTGACAGCTTTCTCCACACCATTGATTGATCCACTTTATCAAACGCTTTGGAGAACAGTTCCACATTTCTCATTAATCAATTGTAAGGCAGCTATATTATTAATGGCTCCCTGATTTCTCCTAAAGCCTGTTTGCTCAAGCTGTATGATTTTCTTATCTTTGGCCCACTCGCTTAACTGTGACAGTACGAAGTTCATACAAACTTTACCCACAGCATGTAAAAGGGCAGTCTGGCAGTAATTACCTGGCTGTTTACAGTCTCCCTTTTTAAATAGTGTGGCTATAATTCTTCAAGTCCAAGAGGGGGGAACGTTCCTAGTCTAATAGCAGCTTTTAAAGACCGGAAACATTATTTTACTCCAAAGGGTTACTTTGTTTTATTACTGAGACAGGGACTTCGTCTGGGCCCATCACAGCAGAGTAGTGCGAATTCCTCGAATGGCCAGCTCAATTTCCTTTATTGATGTGGAGTTATAGGTGGTATACTTAATTCACGTATTGATATTTTATCCACCTCTCCATTTGCTGCGTATAAAGAGGAGATTAAGGGAATCAAGCTATCTTTCTCAATTGCAGAGGGGAAGGATCCGACCCTAGACCCACAAATTTCTGCTACTAAAGGCCAGAAGGATCTCGTCTGCCCCTTAACCATGACATCCCTTAGGTCAACCCAAAGCCAGTCACTCACCTTGTTTTTAGGTGAGCCTTTAACCAGCTCCTTCCCCACTTTAATAGAGACACTCTGGTGTTCCACTCAGACAAGTATAGTATATATGTTTCCTGATTTCGTTACAAGCAGTGCTGTGCAGAGACCAAAGCTAAGCCATCTTTCACTTGTTTGTTAAATGTGGTGCAGCCATGCCAGGCCTGTAAGAAGAAGTAGGTGCAGTGTCAACTGATGGCCAGTTGCAGCAAGGAACATAACATTTGCCACCTTCATGACTGCATAGGATGGCACACAGAGTTAGAAAAGGAATGCCCATTCAGTGCCATATTCACAAGCACAGCCTTCAGTGGAAGAACTGTGTCTGCTCAGGTGGAGGGTGGTGGAAATTGTAGCAAAAGCATACCACATAAACAAGGGGGCCAATGAACTTGGTGGCCTCAGTAAGAGACATGTGTGATTCATTTTAAAACACATGTGGAAATACGAGTATTGTACAAGCCAGCAACCTTTGCAGAAGCGCATAACTGGGTTTCTTGGGATAGTTTGCATAAAACTTTTTTTTCCTGTCTGTACCTCTCCTGAAACTCTTCCTCTGTCTCTATTGGCTTGTTTCTGCTCCCTCATTGCTGTCTTTTTCTCTCTTTCTCTGCCTCTCCCAGTCTTTCTGTTCTTTCTATTTCTCACCATATTTGTATATATGATAAACAAACGCCTAGCCACCCACCTCACTGACAACCACCTCTATTAGATCGTTCCCCTGAATTCAGGCCCAACCACAGTACAGAGACAGCCCTAATCGCCACAATGGATGACATTCAGGTGAACATGGACAAAGGTTAACACATCGACCCTCATCCTACTAGTTCTTTCTGCTGCCTTTGATACCATCCCCCCTCCCATACTTATCCCATGACTGCCCAAAGCCGACATCCAAAGCCCTGCACTTAACTGGATTTTCTTCTCCCTCACAGGCCGGTCCAGTCATTCAGCCTGGCTTGCCTTCACCTTGGATGTGGACAACCCCATTGGCGGAGTTCCACAAAGATCCTCACTCAGCCCCACTTTGTTTAACTGACTGTTAATGTGGTGAATTAAGCACTTTCCAAATCACACACCCAGAGCATTATTCTGAGATTAAGATGGCTAGGCTACCTCTAGCTCTGCCACAACTTTATGAAATGGCTGCAGTGCCTAAATTGTGATAGCTGTGATAATATTGAAAAAGTTGATGTTAATATGAAAAGCGATACTTTCATCTATGAGAACGAAATTGCATCTTTATTAATAAATTCGCCCTTTGTGAACTCTACATCAACCCCAACTCGCAAATAAATGTAAATGTAAATGTATAGGCATTTATATAGCGCACTACTTACCCGGAGGGTCCCAAGGCGCTTCGACCGCTGCGAAACCCTTCCTGGCTTCCCTGAGAGATGGTCCCTTAATGGGTATCTCCAGGGTGAGACCAGGCATCCCCGGCGGTCTGGTGGGGCCGTTAGTGAAGATGAGGCAAGCTAATGCCCAGAGTTGCCGAGTGTGATCGCTGATCAGAGTGGGCACCGAGGCGAGAATTATCGAGTCCGCTGACCCTGGTCCAGAAACCTGCCGCGCCGGGAATCGAACCCTGGTCCCGGGCCGTCCTCTGCCCTCGGGTCTGCCGCCTCTAACCAGGCAGGCAGGCCCTAGACCTAGGCCCGAGGTCACTGATTGATAGGTCACAGGTGGAGGGGCACGTAGCCGACAGACAAACACACGAACAGGAAATCCCGGATCAATTCCACAGATAGGCCCAGCGACACCACAATTGTCCAGGACAATTGGCCCCAAGAAAGCACACACAGTCTAAGGGTTATATGCTCTCCCATAAACACCATAAAGTCAGATGCCACATGAGTTAGGAACATATAGCTAATCAGGACAAAGCACACACAGTGATACCGCGCTCCCCATGCCGGAATTCTGGACATGTTACACACTTGCAGCACGGTGTCCACACAAGGTTGAGGCCGACCTGTACTTTCCATTAGACAATTAATTCATGACTCCAGAGGTAGCATCTCCATTCCTTACCTTACATGAAACACTTTATTGCATACAATAAGTTGTATAAAACGAGGCCACAGACTGATTGAAAATTGAGACAGTGCTCAGGCCCTGTGCCTGTAGATGTTCTGTCGGCCACTCTGTTCAATTAAACAAACTGTTGTTGTTTTGTCAATGCCTCTTGCCTCTTGTTTTTAAGGAATTTCATGTTCAAGCAACAGCCTTCAATAAAAAACAAAGCTCAGTCATTTTTTCATTTCAAATCTTTATTTCGGCGTTACGCCATAAAAGAACAATTTAAACATTACATTTCATTAAAAATTACATTTCAATAAAATTAGGACAATCACTTTAAAAATAAAGTGTAAAGTACATTCTATTTAACTGTGCAACAAGTGTTGAATAATCATGGAGCATAACAATAAAAAACATATGAGACGGGAGGACACCTCAGTAATTCTATAAGCAAATTCAATTGTCTAATACAGTTAATGCTACTCTAAACAGATCGATTCTATAGATAGCACAATATTAATAGAGATTAGAGGTTGAGTTTACAGCTGAAGACCTATTTTTTTCCTACGGTAGCAAATGGCAAGTAAAAATCTACTGACACTAAATATGATCTGTTGAGAGGTATTAGTGGTCAAAATTCTCAGGGCCTGGTTGCAGGACCTCAAACCTAATAAGAGGCATATCGGCTTAATCCATCTTTTCCTCTCATGGGCGTAGATAGGACAAAGAAAGAGAATGTGCTGCACATTCTCAATTTGGTTATGTTCACAAAGTGAACAGACTTTGTCCAATTCCTCAGCCAATGGGTCACGGTTCCTTGCCCAACATGACAAAGTTGATTTCAGTCGAAGATTTCCATATCTAAACTTTAGGAAAAGTGTCTTGGCAAGTGGAGGCTCTATCTCGTCCATAAAGGACTCATAGAGGGGTTCGCCCTTAAAACTTAAAAACTTTGATACTAATGAACCACTAGTACCAAGGTTTACAGCCATATTTGCTACATAGGACCAAAAGGCTTTTTTCAGGACTAATTTGGGATTAGATGGAAGCTGCTCGGGATGCTCCCAAAAGTGTTTCAGACCTATAAAGTTTAGCCAAGTCCTGACATGTGTTAGCCAAAGAATTTTTTTGTTACTATCCAACCCCATAATCTCTATCAGCCCTTCTCTATATACATAAAGCTCAGGAACGTGCCACAATCTTACCCAGAGCATAAGCGGTCTAATAAGAACATGATGGTCAGTTCTTTTAAAATCAAGGTCCAGTTGCAGGGGTACTAATGGGGTTCCTCTCGGGACCCTAACCAAGCTACGCATAAAGTTGTTATCGTGGATGCTAAAGGTCTCCTTGGAGCCTGGCCCCCACAGTTCGGCACCATAAAGCACTGAAGATTGGACCTTAAATTTAAAAAGTTCCATGACGGGACGTACCGCTTTGCTGGTGCTTAAGCTTTGCTCTCTGAGAATTGGTTTAACGTTCTGGGCAAATAACAATTTGCTTTTTTCCATTTGAGCTTTCCAGGTAAAGTTACAGTCAAGCGTCACCCCTAGATATGAAAAGTGAGGCACTGATTCCAACTTTATCCCTTTCAGAGAAAGACAACCCTTGTCTGGTTTGGTTGGATTAAGGGCCATGTATTTCGTTTTTTTTACGTTAATCTCAAGCCCCTTTTGACAACAGTAATCGTTAAAAGTATTCAATAAAATCTGCAAGCCATTTTTAGTTTGGGATATCAGAATAGTATCGTCAGCAAACAATAGAGATGCTACCCTTTCGCCATTCAATTTAGGTGCATCATTTTTACATTTATCTAGATAAGAGGGAATATCATTCACGAAGCTAGAGAATAACGTGGGGGCCAGAACGCATCCCTGGCGAACTCCACGTTCGATTGGAATTTTCCGTGAAAGTTCGCCGTTTTGTCCCCATCTAATTCTCGCAAAGTTCCCATCATGTAATTTTATAATTTGAGCTACTATGTTGTTTGGCATGCCCGCTGCACTCAGCGTCTTCCACAGAAGATCACGTGGCACCAAATCGAATGCTGCCCTTAAATCAACAAAGGCAACATACAAATGAGCCTTCTTTATCATTACGTACTTCCAGTAGAGGCAGCAGAATCTGAAGCACTGATCTATAGTGCTGACTTTGGTTCTGAACCCGGCTTGAAATTTAGTTAAAAATGATTTTTCGTCCAACCAATTACTCACTCTAAATAAAATATGGCGTGAGTAAATTTTCTGAAGGATGTCCATCAAGCTTATTGGACGGTAATTACAGGGGTCCTTTCTGTCTCCCTTTTTAAATATTAAAACAATTTCAGCTCCTTTCCAGCTTTCAGGAAATTCCAAACTTTGAGATAGTTTGTTGCATAGGTAATTGATATATGGTGCTCATATTTTCAAGTCGTGCTTGTAAAGATCCCCGGGGATTTTATCCAAACCTGGGGCTTTCCCATTTTTGACTTGGCTGATAGCCAGCTCTGTTTCCCCCAAAGTAAAGACCAGCGGATCCACTGGAAGTTCATGACTTACTACAGTAGATGCTGTGTGAGGATCATCATATTTCGTATACAAATTAGTAAAATGGGTTACCCAGGTTTGCTCGTCTAAGAATGTGTCTCTAATCACCCTTCCCACATTGTTCCCATTAGCTATCAACTTCCAAAATGATACAGTGTCTCGTGATCTTGCAGCTGACAGTAATTCCGCCCACTTTGCTTCCTCCCACACACTTTTTGAAGTCCTTTGGGTAGTTTTATAGTTGCTTCTAGCTATCCTAATATCCAATTGCGATTTGGATTTAATAGCGATTAACATTTCCCTCTTAGACTCTCTACACAGCCTGTCGTACCAAGGCTTGCTGTGAGACAAGTTCTGAGTCTTCTGCTGGGATTTTTTGGGCATTTTGGTTACCAATAATTTTAATTTTTTGAAAAACACCAAATGTATGGACTGAAAGGAAGTTCTTGCTTCCTCCTCAGGAGTTAAGCTTAGATATACAGCAAAGGTACCTGCAAAAAGTGAGTATATTTCACTCAAAATATCACCATGATCCAAAATAAATGGCCATTTTAGCGATCTCCTGTTGTTACTGATATGAATATCAATGCCATCCCCAACACCCCCCTCAAAGGAGGTAAGAGGGGAGGGGTCGCTAAATAATACAGCATTTAGTGACAAGTTTAATGGAAAATGATCACTTTCAGCCCTCTCCATTATTTCAAGATCTATGAGATATGACCAAAGAGGGATAGAAACTATTGCAAAGTCCAAGATGCTCCTATATGTGTTCCTCCTAAAGGTTGGTTTTTTTATGATGTCGGACGGTAACCGGCCATTACAGGCCCTAAGGTGATGCTCTGTACATAGTTTGATCAGTTGCAGAGCCAGAATGGAACATTTCACAGATTTGCTACTCCCGAGGAGGGGGATTTTGTTCGCCTGATCTTCCTCCTCAAAAATCTCACTTATGCCCAACACTGGTTCATAGTCACAATTTAGATCCCCAGCCAAGATGATAAGATCCTCCCCAGGATTCAACCTCCTCAAAAAGCAATCCAATTTAGAAACAGTGGAGGATTCCTTTGTTGACGGTGTTGGCCTATTATAGATGTTTATTAGGACTAATTTCTTCCCATTGGAGGTAGTTATTTTTAATGCTAGGATATCTACAGAATTTGTGTCTATCACCTCTATATCAACCCTTAGATTGATCCTTGTCCAAATCAGGAGGCCCCCAGACGGCCTACCACTTTTGGATGGGATTGCTCCAATACCAAAAGTCTTGTAGCCCACCCTATGTGGAATATCGATTGCCCAGGTCTCCTGAAGTAGACAAAAATCAAAGGATTCCACAAAAGCAGCCCAGTCTTGATCCCTCAGATTGCTGACTACCCCAGCTACATTCCAGCTAACAAGCTTTACCGAAATCCCCAATGCTGAAGACATAACGGTGTTAACCCTTGACATCTCATCACCAGTATGTGTTACTTGTTTAATTCCCAGAGATGTTCCCTCAGAGGGTAAGTGTCTTATAGTAGGAGTTAGTCCTGCCTGTTCTTCAGGAATATTGTCGTAACATGTGACATTTTTGCCCAAAGCTCGAAATACAACAGTTGGCAATATATTACACTCTGTTCCAACCTTCATTTCAGTATGGTTCCTTGGGTCCCCTCCCTCGACCCCCCCACCCAACAAACTTCAATCACAACCATCAAGGCCACTAAAGACGTCAAAACGATTGGACGTCTCAAGTGGCGTGAAGGGTTTCAGATGGTCCATCCTTCTGTCCTGAAAGCTTTGGAAGTTATGGTGACTAGCTGGGACAGAGTACCACCCCAGGGGGTCTGGGGCCGTTGCAGGGCAAGGGGCGCAAGGCATGTTTCTCATACCCTGATAGTTCAGGGGATACTGAAAGCAATGACTGTTCCCAACGTTCTGTACAATTGAACGATTAAGTGGCTGGGTTTGGATTGACCCCTGTGAAAGGGGAAGATGAGATGGAAAAACCACTGACCTTGGGTAAAAATATGTTAGAGGTCTGGGGATTATGGTGCTATTAGAACTCCCCGTCTGCCAGTTCAATATGTAGTGGACAGCATTTGGGTCCCTAAAGTTAACAACCACTACATCACCTTCGATATCTTTGGTTCTGCCCCCCAACCATTCGAGGCGTCGGACATGAACTATGTCCCCGTTGACATAGTTTGCAATAGGCCTATGTGTTCTCAACCAGTGCGTTATCTTATTTTTTAGTTGAAAGAAACCCTCCCTCTTGTTTTGTTCAAGGGCCGGCACACCTGTTAGGACTACCACATAGGGTACTGCCTCTGGTGGAAGTTCAGGCAACGGAACCCTTTTAGGTTTCCCCCAGGTGCGTCCGGTTTCCCTCGCTTCCCTTGTTAAGTCTGTTAAAGCTAGGTTAGTTATATTACCAGAATTTTTAGATGTATTAACACTGGTCTTGCTAACAACAGACCCCAGCATTTGATCACCAGTTTTCTCTTGGGATGATCTAATGTTAGCATGATGGTGAGCAATAGCTGGTACTGGGTTCCCCGAAGATTTTGGTACAGGTAAAATTGGGGGAGGGGTAGGAACAACATAAGCAGCAATAGGGGGAGGAGGTTGCACAACAGATGACAGAACTTGAGATACACCCTTAGATGCTTGATTGACTGCTTGATTAACATCTATATGGCCTTGGAGATCTGTTTTAGGCAGTGCAATCTCAATTTTTGACAGCCTACACTCCACCTCCGTTAACCTCTCCAAGATAGATACAGAATATGATCTAATCAGGTTCTCAATATCCTGAAGGGACACGGGGCCCCTATTCTCAGTATGAACATTGACTGTCTCACTTGGCTCCCTATTGACCTCTTTGACTATAGGGGTATTAGATAAAGCAGAGGATGCAGAAATAATGTCCAACCCCTCAGAATCAGATTGAATAACACAGGGATTCTTAACAACTATAGACAAATTTTTGCCAAAGTCACAGCAGCTCAGTTTGGGTTGCAGAGGATCCCTCCTTTTCCGTCGCTTTTTGTTCGGCGGGGGGCCATAAGTTTTCCCCGTAGTTGGTAATTTTTTTTTTGCCTTAGCACGGGCTGCATGCTGTTGTGACAAGGCATCTCCCTTTAGAGTTGACAGGCCACTTCCTATGGATGGTGCGGACAAATCAATCATATCAACTTGAGATACGGTTTCGGGTGACAGAGCAACCGTATTTACCTCCGGGAGTAATCTGTCAAAAAGAGGAATCAATTCGTTTGTTAGTACCCCAGCAGCATTGACACAGGGTCCAATCACAGGAGATAATAATGGCAGAGCTGATCCATTCTTCATGCTTTCCACTGAACGGCGGCAGTCTGCCCGCCTCTCCGCTAACACAATCTCCCTGCTAATATCCGGCGATGATTTGGTGAAATAACTATCCAAGGTCCCATTAAGTAGCACGCCCTGTTTATCCTGCGCGTGCAGCTCAACACTGACAGTTGCCATGTCTAGTTGAAAGAGCTCGATTGGTGAGGCAGATACCGGTGGTGGGGAAAATGATTTAGTAGAAGACAATCAGTACCTGATGACGAAGAGATATGCCCGGTCCGGTCTCCTCGTGTCTCGGAGGGTCTCAGAGGGTCCGCCCTTAGTCCGGGCTTTGTCCCGGGATTCGTCCCGCACACGCGTTCCGCTCACGCGAGCCCGAAACAATTTTAATGACAAGAGGAGATTAGGAGGAGGTGTCCCGGGAAGAGGCTGCAGGTGTGCTGGGTGATGAACGCACAGCCTGTCGGACCTCGCAGTCCCGACTCCCTTACAGCCGCACTTCCAATCTGTACGGCGTCTCTCCACACCGGCGCTTCCCTCTGTCACAGGCAATGGCTCCCAGAAGCAAAGTTACAAGCACTCCTCTGCAAGCGGCACCCGCGGAGCGGGGGCCGCGAGGAGTAATGAAGGGCGGTGATGGAAGGAGGAGTCCCGGGAAGAGGCTGCAGGTGTGCTGGGTGATGAACGCACAGCCTGTCGGACCTCGCAGTCCCGACTCCCTTACAGCCGCACTTCCAATCTGTACGGCGTCTCTCCACACCGGCGCTTCCCTCTGTCACAGGCAATGGCTCCCAGAAGCAAAGTTACAAGCACACCTCTGCGAGCGGCACCCGCGGAGCGGGGGCCGCGAGGAGTAATGAAGGGCGGTGATGGAAGGAGGAGTCCCGGGAAGAGGCTGCAGGTGTGCTGGGTGATGAACGCACAGCCTGTCGGACCTCGCAGTCCCGACTCCCTTACAGCCGCACTTCCAATCTGTACGGCGTCTCTCCACACCAGCGCTTCCCTCTGTCACAGGCAATGGCTCCCAGAAGCAAAGTTACAAGCACTCCTCTGCGAGCGGCTCCCGCGGAGCGGGGGCCGCGAGGAGTAATGAAGGGCGGTGATGGAAGGAGGAGTCCCGGGAAGAGGCTGCAGGTGTGCTGGGTGATGAACGCACAGCCTGTCGGACCTCGCAGTCCCGACTCCCTTACAGCCGCACTTCCAATCTGTACGGCGTCTCTCCACGCCGGCGCTTCCCTCTGTCACAGGCAATGGCTCCCAGAAGCAAAGTTACAAGCACTCCTCTGCGAGCGGCACCCGCGGAGCGGGGGCCGCGAGGAGTAATGAAGGGCGGTGATGGAAGGAGGAGTCCCGGGAAGAGGCTGCAGGTGTGCTGGGTGATGAACGCACAGCCTGTCGGACCTCGCAGTCCCGACTCCCTTACAGCCGCACTTCCAATCTGTACGGCGTCTCTCCACACCAGCGCTTCCCTCTGTCACAGGCAATGGCTCCCAGAAGCAAAGTTACAAGCACTCCTCTGCGAGCGGCACCCGCGGAGCGGGGGCCGCGAGGAGTAATGAAGGGCGGTGATGGAAGGAGGAGTCCCGGGAAGAGGCTGCAGGTGTGCTGGGTGATGAACGCACAGCCTGTCGGACCTCGCAGTCCCGACTCCCTTACAGCCGCACTTCCAATCTGTACGGCGTCTCTCCACACCGGCGCTTCCCTCTGTCACAGGCAATGGCTCCCAGAAGCAAAGTTACAAGCACTCCTCTGCGAGCGGCACCCACGGAGCGGGGGCCGCGAGGAGTAATGAAGGGCGGTGATGGAAGGAGGAGTCCCGGGAAGAGGCTGCAGGTGTGCTGGGTGATGAACGCACAGCCTGTCGGACCTCGCAGTCCCGACTCCCTTACAGCCGCACTTCCAATCTGTACGGCGTCTCTCCACACCGGCGCTTCCCTCTGTCACAGGCAATGGCTCCCAGAAGCAAAGTTACAAGCACTCCTCTGCGAGCGGCACCCATGTCCTCTGTAGATAGATACACTCAAGCGTTTGGATGTACGTGAGCCAATCTGGATTTGCCAACTTAGAGCTAATACCCACCACATTCCAGGAGACAGAACTTAGAAACTTATTGTTTTAGTGTGATGTATTCATACAGCTACTCCATTAGACAAGTGAGGAGTTACTTGTACTACCAGCCAAGTGCTCCACAGGTCCTTCTGTAGAATTAAAATCAAGGTCTACATTAACTACCTTCACATCCCTCATCCAGGTGTCTATGTTATTCTCCATAGACTCAAGTAAAGCAAAACCATTATTGACCGCAACATTAAGACATGATTGACCAGTCTGCACAATAAATTGTGGGGGAGGGCAATCGCAATCACTATAAGGCCCTCTTTACTTAGCGTCTTAAAAAAATTACCCCAAAGGAAGTGCACCAATATGTCTCAAATTACAATTTGAAGAAGATAATCTACACAAGGGAGTACTACCACTCTCTGGATCCTAAAGTTAACAATTATGAAAGGCCATTATGTACTTATTCAGGGCCAACTATTCTAATCACTGGCCCCTCTGGCATAATTGATGGCCCCACCAGAGTGCTGTGTAGATCCATGAGTAGCAGTTTCTTCAACCTGTTGACCAACCATAGTTTTTAAGGTAAAGGTTTTGGCAATGGTCTTCCCCCTTTCTTCTGTGGGTCCTGTGGAGTATATGTAATATCAGAACCAAAAGAAGGAATAAAACCCCTGAAACTACCTACCATCTCTACCACATTTGCAACTTTGGCTCAACAGATTTCAGTTTGTGAAGCACCACATCACATAAACCTTTCTCAAAAGTCTCCAATTTAAAAGTGCATGCTGAGAGCGATTAGGTGAATGACTCACTTAACAAATTTAAAACTTCTTGATTTGTTAAACCAATCTCTTTCTGTTGCATGGGCTTTTTCACAGAGGAGGGAGGCTTAATCTCATTCCTTAGACATCCCTCTTCTTTTTAGGTGGTTGGTGGGAGTGTACATGTTCTTCTGTTGGCAAATAAAGTTGGACGGGCCTTCATAAACATTTCCGAGTGTAATATGGCTATTTTTCAAAGTCCCCTAAAGTATAAGAGGTCTTTCCACACTTGGAGGAAGTCCTAGAGGTGAGGTTTCAGATGTTGCACGTGTAGCGGAACCCAACCATTCTTCAACTGAGTTATTCTCCTTCTAAAAGCACCAATTACCCTGATTAAGAAGTTGCTGATAGAAACACGGGAAGGATTTAGCTCACCTCAAGCCGTACAAACTTAATTCCCCTTTTGTCCTGAAATGTTTGAGTAAAGAGTGCTTGCCCAGCCCTGATTCCTCTGGGCTCTGAGAGATGCTCATGGGATTGCTCTTGGCTTGGTGTTCACCTGATCAGCAACCCAGGAAATCCAGTGCTCATCTTCTGCTACTGCAATTGGAAGTGCTCTTTCTAGCACTTCTCACTTCTCCTTCTCTTACTTAGGGCTTGGGTGCCTTGGTGTCCTCTAGCCCCGACAACAACAAAGTCTCCTTGTGTCTTTGGATGTTTTGGTGAATTCATGTTTAATACATCTTAACGTTTGTTGTACACCAGTTATTAACTCTCCCAAAATCAATAGTCAATCAGAAAAAACATTATAACGCTCTCATTTTTCAACACTTGCAGTAGCAGACACTACTACACCTCGATAAGTGATCTGAAGTGCCTCCATTATAAAAGCAGCAGAGGACCTTGGTGGTGAAGTAGAGGCTTCTGTCACCTGTGATTGAACAGCAGTTGGTGGGTAGATGAGAAAAGAATGGATTTATTGATCAGGTTAAGTGAACTGAAGAGTTAGTCAAGCCTGATTCCTGAATTGTCTTAACACATCTGCCTGGGATTTTAAATTATTTTGGAGTTGATTATGAGTCAGCTGTTGTGGTATCCCCAGTGAAAGTGCTGCGCCAGCTGGAGCAGGTACACAAAGCAATTTTTTGGCTGCAGAAACACACCAGCAAAAACCATCATCCACTGAAGCCAGAGCTAGAGAGAAGGGTCTCAGCTCAATCCTTACTTGCTCACTTTTCATAGCACAGAAGAGCTTTGAAGCACTCCTGTAGATTCCCCCGAGACCGCCCTGCCTACCCACACCCTTGTAGTATGTTTCCTCTAATAAAAGAAAGGTCTTGAGTCTCCAAGTTAAAAGATTGGAATTTATTCCAGAGGAAATGGACCCACAACAGATCCCTTGATATCACAAGCTTTGACTGACTACAGATTAGATAAGAATTCTAGAATCTAGGAAATCTAGAATCCAAAGTAATCATAAATAATTAAATAAATAACAATACAGAGAAGTGCATAGAATACAGCTTACCACACAGCCCCTTCCTATAACAGTACAAATAAGAAATTAGTCTTAAACAAAATCTCGAGAACAAAATGAAGAAGTTCTAATGCGAGAACTAGTTCTAAGTTGAATGTTCTCACCAGAACCATTACAAGTATTACTAGGAGCAACATTCCTGTCAACATTAGAAGAACTAGAAGTAAGATTATCTCCACCATCTCACACTTGAGAATAAGAAGTAACCATATCACTTCTAAGATCATTACAATCAGAAGTTAACTCACGTAAATCAAACCAGTTTCAAATTTGTCTAGAATAATTTTTGCTTGTTCATTGGTCAGTTTAATCAAAGCATTGCGGTTCCACCAACCACGATTTTCTAACTTAACAGCCATATGAGCAACCTTAACAATTTTAGCTGGTTTGCTAAACTTTGAATGAGCTTTAGTTACCCTAATAGGCTTCTTAATAAGAACCCATTCACCAGGAGACAAAATTACAATTTTAACATGCTTTCTAAGATCAAAATGTATTTTCTAACACTCTTGTTTGTGTCCAAACTAGAAGTGTGATCAACTTTATCAACTAACCATGAAGGATTGAGAGAAGAAATAGGTTTCCTACCACTAAGCAACACATATGGTGAAAAATCAGTGGTGGAATGAGGAGTGGTGTTGTAACTCAAAACCTTTTGAACTAATGTAATTAGAAGCATCCAGCTTGCTTGCAATCGCCGTTTTCACCCCTTCTTTCAGCATTTTATTTGCACGCTCAACCAAACCATTTGATGCGGGACTATATAAAGGAGCAAGTGTGTGAGAAATGCCATTCTTATCAAGAAAGTCCTCAAATTCCTTTGACACAAATGTGTACCATTGTCTGTGACAATTTCCATTGGTAAATCTTTGATCAGAAACACGCGTTGCAAAAAATTAACCACAGAGCTAGAATCAGAAATTCTTACAAATGCGAAGTATAACCATTTAGAAAAGTAAAGAATAAGAACAACCACACATTTTTTGTCACGTTCCAACACATTGAATGGTCCTGAAGAATCTAACCCTAGTTTTTGCCGAACACCTTTAGGCCAATCTACTGGACATAAGGGTGAAGTAGAAGAATGCTGATGTTTATCTGAACACAAACATTGTGGACATTTATCAATAAACACTTTAACTTGTCCATCAATTTAATCTTGCGAACAGTACATGATATACCTAAACGATGAGCAATATTAATGTATTGCTCTCTCAAACAATCGGGAGGAGTAAACTTGTCTTGACTGACAATAAAATCATTAACAATGGAAAGTTCATGAGCAACTTTAGAAAAGCACCAGTCTTGCATAGACATACTACGGTCACTGGGCCATTTGTTAACCAAGAATTGTTTTATACGTTTAAGACACAAATCTTCATCATAACCTTTAATCCATTCTTCTTCAGAAAGCTTCAGTTTCTGCGTAACACCAGTCACAGAAAAAACACAATCAAAATCATTACTTTCAAAATGTTCACTATTATATTCATTACTGTCAATAGATAAACGTGAGAGACAGTCTGCACAAATGTTTTTACCATCAGGAATATACCTGATTTCAAAATTAAACTCTTGAAGTCTAGCCAAAAGCCTAACTAATCTAGAAGATTCTTTGTTAGACAAGCTATCACTTAACATATACACAAGTGGTTTGTGGTCAGTAAACACAATACATTTAGAGCCCCAAATATACATTCTGAATTTTTCAACCGCTTATGAACATGCAAGGACTTCATTTATATGGTGCTATAATTCAGTTCTGCTCTACTCAAAGTTCTTGAAGCAAATGCCACAGTAAATTCATGTCCATCCACTAACTGACTAAGGACAGCACCAAGACCTCTGGAACTTGCATCGACTCTATAATCATACTCAAACAATCATGTGTAAAGGGTCTGATAGCTGGAGCTTCGAGAATTAATCTTTTAACAGAATCAAAAGAGGATTGTGTTTCATCTGTCCAAATATATTTGGTATTTTTCTATAGTAGATTCCATAAAGGTTGTACCACAATAGCAAACCCTTGTACAAAACGTGTGTAATACTCACTTAATCCCAAAAAGACTCTTAACAAATCCTTATCTAAAGGTTTAGGAGCATCTTTGATGGCTGTGAGTAGAGAAGATTTTGGTTTTATGCCATGACACGATATATTATGACCTAAATAGTCAACTTGTTGTGTTAAAAATGTACACTTGTTCTTGTTGACTGTCATGCCCTGTAGCTCTAACTTCTTAAGTACTTCTTTCAAAAGAACATAATGTTCATCTAAAGTATTAGAATGAATCAATATATCATCCTGGAATGCTTGAATTTCAATACAATTAGTAAACATTTGATCCATCAAACGTGGAAACATGCTTGCCGCGGATGCCAATCCGAAAGGTAAACGTATGTACTTGTAAACTCCGAAAGGAGTCACAAAAGTGGTAAGATGCTGTGATTCCTCAGATAATGGGATCTGGTGATATGCTGAACGCAAGTCAATAGTTGTGAAAAACTTACTTCCACCCAACGTAGGTAGCATTTCTTGTATTTGAGGTAGTGGATGGCAGTCAACTATTATGTTACGATTCAGCATTCTTAGATCGGCGCACAGACGAATGTCGCCTGAACTTTTGCGTGCAACTGCAGCCACAGAAACCCATTCAGATGACTCTATTGGTGTAATAATATCTTGTGAGCACATTTGTAGAAGAAGTTTTTGTAAATCTTCACGAGCAGATAAAGGAACAGGTCTACACTTCTGAACCACAGGAACAGCATTTTCTTTGAGCCTAATTGTGTGTTTAAAACTAAGCATGGGCGTAAAATCCGTTCCGCTCACAGAATTTGCGGATTTTCGGTAAATTCGCAATCCGCGAACTCTCGCAAATTTGCCAAAAATCCATTAATTCGCACACAGCAGATTTTTTTGCTTGATGATACAATATTGCAGCGCGCGGCGTTCACTTACCATCATTCAGCGTTTGCCGAGTTGTTTTTCTCGATATTTTGCGTGTGCTGCGCCATTTTGGATCTTGCTGCGGGATCCCGCGGGAGTTTGGCGAACGTGATTACGTCATCGCGGCTTGCCACCTTGCACAGCGAGAGTTTGTCAACGCGAGTACGCAGTGATCACGTATCGCGGGAGTTCGCAATTGCGAACACGTAGATGCGGCAGGCAGCAACAATCTCGCACTCGCGAAATTACAAAATTTGCAATTCTGCACAAGAAATCCACCAGCAAGCAGCATAAACCTTCTGAAAATGATGATTTTTATCAGAATAATTCCTCAGGTTGACATTTGCCTGCACTTTTTTTTGCAAGGAGTCCATTTGGGGGGGGGGGGGTGGGAGGAAGGAAGTGCCCCACAGTCTCCAACTTCCTGTTCCTGTCCAGCAGGCTCCTTCCAGTGCTTTCTTCATGTGCTGGTCACTTTCATTTGGATCTTGACCTGGAAGGATTACTTTTTGTGGATGCTGCTGGATATTTGGATTTGAGGCCTTTTTGACTTTCTTTGGATCACTTTTGGATTAGAAATTTCACAAGTAAGTTTGTTTGGGGCATTACAGTTGCTGCAACTACAATTTTGGAATTTTCGATTTTTGGGCTGTTGTTGGGGCCTTTTGCCCAGGGGTAGTGAGTGGTGCATGGACTGAGTCTTTCTGTGGGGTCTCTTTAAAGTAAACATCATGGAGGGCATGGATGGCATGGCATTGTGCTGATTTTTGTGTGTTTTTCGAAGGAAGTGCCCCACAGTCTCCAACTTCCTGTTCCTGTCCAGCAGGCTCCTTCCAGTGCTTTCTTCATGTGCTGGTCACTTTCATTTGGATCTTGACCTGGAAGGATTACTTTTTGTGGATGCTGCTGGATATTTGGATTTGAGGCCTTTTTGACTTTCTTTGGATCACTTTTGGATTAGAAATTTCACAAGTAAGTTTGTTTGGGGCATTACAGTTGCTGCAACTACAATTTTGGAATTTTCGATTTTTGGGCTGTTGTTGGGGCCTTTTGCCCAGGGGTAGTGAGTGGTGCATGGACTGAGTCTTTCTGTGGGGTCTCTTTAAAGTAAACATCATGGAGGGCATGGATGGCATGGCATTGTGCTGATTTTTGTGTGTTTTTCGATTTTTTTGGCTGCTGTTGGGGCCTTTTGCCCAGGGGTAGTGAGTGGTGCATGGTGGATTTTTTGGGGTGTTGATGGGGACTGGCCATGTGGGTGGGGGCCAATTTGAGTGCTGGTACAGGCAGGCCCTGGCCATGTGCTGTGGGGCAAGGGGCCATTTTGAATGCAGGCAGTGTTCTCAAGCCTGCACCCATTTTGCCTAGCTTTCATCCATTATGCAAAGGGGTAGTGAGTGGTGCATGGGCCTAGTCTTTCTGTGGGGTGTATTGAATTTAAACATCATTGAGGGCATGGATGGCATGGGATTGTGCAGATTTGTGTGTGTTTTTCGATTTTTTAGCTGCTGTTGGGGCCTTTTGCCCAGGGGTAGTAAATGGTGCATGGGCCTAGTCTTTCTGTGGGGTGTCTTGAATTTAAACATCATTGAGGGCATGGATGGCATGGGATTGTGCTGATCTTTGTGTGTTTTTCCATTTTTTTGGCTGCTGAAGGGTCTTTTGCCCAGGGGTAGTGAGTGGTGCATGGGCCTAGTCTTTCTGTGGGGTGTCTTGAATTTAAACATCATTGAGGGAATGGATGGCATGGGATTGTGCTGATTTTTGTGTGTTTTTTGATTTTTTTGGCTGCTGTTGGGGCCTTTTGCCCAGGGGTAGTGAGAGGTGCATGGACTGAGTCTTTCTGTGGGTCTCTTTAATGTAAACATCATTGAGGGCATGGATGGTGTTGGATTGTGGTGATTTTTGTGTGTTTTTCGATTTTTTGGGGTGTTGATGGGGACTGGCCATGTGGGTGGGGGCCATATTGAGTGCTGGTACAGGCTGGCCCTGGCCATGTCCTGGGGGGCAAGGGGCCATATTGCATGCAGGCAGTGTTCTCAGGCCTGCACCCATTTTGCCTAGCTTTCATCCATTATGCCCAGGGGTAGTGAGTGGTGCATGGACTGAGTCTTTCTGTGGGGTCTCTTTAAAGTAAACATCATGGAGGGAATGGATGGCATGGCATTGTGCTGATTTTTGTGTGTGTTTCGATTTTTTTGGCTGCTGTTGGGGCCTTTTGCCCAGGGGTAGTGAGTGGTGCATGGTGGATTTTTTGGGGTGTTGATGGGGACTGGCCATGTGGGTGGGGGCCATTTTGAGTGCTGGTACAGGCAGGCCCTGGCCATGTGCTGTGGGGCAAGGGGCCATTTTGAATGCAGGCAGTGTTCTCAAGCCTGCACCCATTTTGCCTAGCTTTCATCCATTATGCAAAGGGGTAGTGAGTGGTGCATGGGCCTAGTCTTTCTGTGGGGTGTATTGAATTTAAACATCATTGAGGGCATGGATGGCATGGGATTGTGCAGATTTGTGTGTGTTTTTCGATTTTTTAGCTGCTGTTGGGGCCTTTTGCCCAGGGGTAGTAAATGGTGCATGGGCCTAGTCTTTCTGTGGGGTGTCTTGAATTTAAACATCATTGAGGGCATGGATGGCATGGGAATGTGCTGATCTTTGTGTGTTTTTCAATTTTTTGGGCTGCTGAAGGGTCTTTTGCCCAGGGGTAGTGAGTGGTGCATGGGCCTAGTCTTTCTGGGGGGTGTCTTGAATTTAAACATCATTGAGGGAATGGATGGCATGGGATTGTGCTGATTTTTGTGTGTTTTTTGATTTTTTTGGCTGCTGTTGGGGCCTTTTGCCCAGGGGTAGTGAGAGGTGCATGGACTGAGTCTTTCTGTGGTGTCTCTTTAATGTAAACATCATTGAGGGCATGGATGGTGTTGGATTGTGGTGATTTTTGTGTGTTTTTCGATTTTTTGGGGTGTTGATGGGGACTGGCCATGTGGGTGGGGGCCATATTGAGTGCTGGTACCGGCAGGCCCTGGCCATGTCCTGGGGGGCAAGGGGCCCTATTGCATGCAGGCAGTGTTCTCAGGCCTGCACCCATTTTCCCTAGCTTTCATCCATTATGCCCAGGGGTAGTGAGTGGTGCATGGGCCTAGTCTTTCTGTGGGGTGTCTTGAATTTAAACATCATTGAGGGCATGGATGGCATGGGATTGTGCTGATTTTTGTGTGTTTTTCGATTTATTTGGCTGCTGTTGGGGCCTTTTGCCCAGGGGTAGTGAGTGGTTTATGGACTGAGTCTTTCTGTGGGGTCTCTTTAATGTAAACATCATTGAGGGCATTGTTGGCATGGGATTGTGCTGTTTTTTATGTGTTTTTCAACTTTTTGGGGGTGTTGTTGGGACTAGCCATGTGGGTGGGGGCCATTTTGAGTGCTGGTACAGGCAGGCCCTGGCCATGTGCTGGGGGGCAAGGGGCCATTTTGAAGGCAGGCAGTGTTCTCAGGCCTGCACCCATTTTGCCTAGCTTTCATCCATTATGCCCAGAGGTACTCAGTGGTGCATGGGCCTAGACTTTCTGTGGGGTGTCTTGAATTTATACATCATTGAGGGCATGGATGGCATGGGATTGTGCTGATGTTTGTGTGTTTTTCGATTTTTTTGGCTGCTGTTGGGGCCTTTTGCCCAGGGCTAGTGAGTGGTGCATGGGCCTAGTCTTTCTGTGGGGTGTCTTGAATTTAAATATCATTGAGGGCATAGATGGCATGGGATTGTGCTGATTTTTGTGTGTTTTTTTATTTTCTTGGCTGCTGTTGGGGCCTTTTGCCCAGGGGTAGTGAGTGGTGCATGGCCTGAGTCTTTCTGTGGGGTCTCTTTAATGTGAACATCATTGAGGGCATGGATGGCATGGGATTGTGCTGTTTTTATGTGTTTTTCGACTTTTTGGGGGTGTTGTTGGGACTGGCCATGTGGGTGGGGGCCATTTTGAGTGCTGGTACAGGCAGGCCCTGGCCATGTGCTGTGGAGCAAGGGGGCATTTTGAATGCAGGCAGTGTTCTCAGGCCTGCACCCATTTTGCCTAGCTTTCATCCATTATGCAAAGGGGTAGTGAGTGGTGCATGGGCCTAGTCTTTCTGTGGGGTGTCTTGAATTTAAACATCATTGAGGGCATGGATGGCATGGGATTGTGCAGATTGTTGTGTGTTTTTCGATTTTTTAGCTGCTGTTGGGGCCTTTTGCCCAGAGGTAGTAAATGGTGCATGGGCCCAGTCTTTCTGTGGGGTGTCTTGAATTTAAACATCATTGAGGGCATGGATGGCATGGGATTGTGCTGATCTTTGTGTGTTTTTCAATTTTTTGGGCTGCTGAAGGGCCTTTTTCCCAGGGGTAGTGAGTGGTGCATGGGCCTAGTCTTTCTGTGGGGTGTCTTGAATTTAAACATCATTGAGGGCATGGATGGCATGGGATTGTGCTGATTTTTGTGTGTTTTTTTTTATTTTTTTGGCTGCTGTTGGGGCCTTTTGCCCAGGGGTAGTGAGAGGTGCATGGACTGAGTCTTTCTGTGGGGTCTCTTTAATGTAAACATCATTGAGGGCATGGATGGTGTTGGATTGTGGTGATTTTTGTGTGTTTTTTGATTTTTTGGGGTGTTGATGGGGACTGGCCATGTGGGTGGGGGCCATATTGAGTGCTGGTACAGGCAGGCCCTGGCCATGTCCTGGGGGGCAAGGGGCCATATTGAATGCAGGCAGTGTTCTCAGGCCTGCACCCATTTTGCCTAGCTTTCATCCATTATGCCCAGGGGTAGTGAGTGGTGCCTGCGCCTAGTCTTTCTGTGGGGTGTCTTGAATTTAAACATCATTGAGGGCATGGATGGCATGGGATTGTGCTGATTTTTGTGTGTTTTTCGATTTTTTTAGCTGCTGTTGGGGCCTTTTGCCCAGGGGTAGTGAGTGGTACATGGACTGAGTCTTTCTGTGGGGTCTCTTTAATGTAAACATCATTGAGGGCATGGATGGCATGGGATTGTGCTGTTTTTTATGTGTTATTCGACTTTTTGGGGGTGTTGTTGGGACTGGCCATGTGGGTGGGGGCCATTTTGAGTGCTGGTACAGGCAGGCCCTGGCCATGTGCTGGGGGGCAAGGGGCCATTTTGAAGGCAGGCAGTGTTCTCAGGCCTGCACCCATTTTGCCTAGCTTTCATCCATTATGCCCAGAGGTACTCAGTGGTGCATGGGCCTTTACTTTCTGTGGGGTGTCTTGAATTTATACATCATTGAGGGCATGGATGGCATGGGATTATGCTGATGTTTGTGTGTTTTTCGATTTTTTTGGCTGCTGTTGGGGCCTTTTGCCCAGGGCTAGTGAGTGGTGCATGGGCCTAGTCTTTCTGTGGGGTGTCTTGAATTTAAATATCATTGAGGGCGTGGATGGCATGGGATTGTGCTGATTTTTGTGTGTTTTTTGATTTTCTTGGCTGCTGTTGGGGCCTTTTGCCCAGGTGTAGTGAGTGGTGCATGGCCTGAGTCTTTCTGTTAGGTCTCTTTAATGTGAACATCATTGAGGGCATGGATGGCATGGGATTGTGCTGTTTTTATGTGTTTTTCGACTTTTTGGGGGTGTTGTTGGGACTGGCCATGTGGGTGGGGGCCATTTTGAGTGCTGGTACAGGCAGGCCCTGGCCATGTGCTGGGGGCAAGGGGCCATTTTGAAGGCAGGCAGTGTTCTCAGGCCTGCACCCATTTTGCCTAGCTTTCATCCATTATGCCCAGCTTTCATCCATTATGCCCAGGGGTACTCAGTGGGGCATGGGCCTAGACTTTCTGTGGGGTGTCTTGAATGTAAACATCATTGAGGGCATGGATGGCATAGGATTGGATGGCATGGGATTGTGCTGATTTTTATGTGTTTTTCGACTTTTTGGGGTGTATAACTGATGTTCCTCTGTCTGCCATTACTTTTAGGTGCACAAGAGAACCACCAGTGCCAGGAAGAAGTCCTGCAGCGGTGTGTGCAGCATAACATCACGCGACATAACGTGTGGCCACAGACAAGACAACTCTGCAAATCGTGCAACTGCGGCCTGCTGTTCTGACATCTGAAGAAGATGGCCCCAAAAAAAGATCCCCGTAGCTCCTCTAGCAAGAAAGGTACCAGTAAGGAGCAGAAGAAGCAAGTTACCAAGGAGACTGGTGTGCCGCCCGCCACATTTTTTGGGAATAAGAAAAAAAGTACGCCTGCAGCAGCAGCGGGATCTGCTGGGGACCAAGCTGGGAGCAGCACCCCACTCCATTGGGCTCAGTGCAACCACCACCACGCCAACTTAAGTCCAAGCCCTTGAGTGCTGCAGAGGCACTTAGTCTCATTGTTCAATCACCATCGACCAGTGATGTTGGCTCATCGCAAGAAAGTAGCAGCAATGTCCCTCAATCAACACAGGTTGTTGTAACTCATCTGACGAGTGTTCAACAACCACAGCCGCAACAACAACCACATGTGCAAGTACAAGCCCAAGTACATGTGGAAGGAGAGGCAGCGCAAGGAGATGTGCAAGCAGAGGTGCATGGAGGGGCACAAGTGCCCACAATAGTTGTTCCTCCCGAAGTAGTTGCACATCAGGAAATCGACGTTCAAGCCGAGCTATCATTTGAGGAAGCCACTCCTCCTGATTATTCATTGTCTTCCACATCCCTAGCAAGGAAAAGATCAAGGATGGTGTCTATATCTTCTTCAAGCCCCATTCCTTCAGATGATATGGATCAAACTTGGGAACCACCACTGCCGTCTGAGAGTGAGGCACACCATGATCTGACAAAGGGAGCTAAGCGTAAAAGGAAGGTCCCAGAAACTCTCGTACTTATGGAGTGTGGTGCTGAAGAAGAAGTGGCGTATACTACTCCTGCTGATGAAGACTCTCACGACGACGACGCAGTCATCATACATGCCACTCCAGCCTCAGCGGGCATGCAGCAAACAGACATTTTGACCCTCGCCCAAAAAGCTGCTGAACGTGATGTTGTTGACGAGGAGGCAATGGGAACACCATCATTGGAGTTAACTAGTACACCACCACTTACCGCTTCCATATTTTTTTCTCGCCAGAAGGGACCTCCATCCACCTCGACCTCAATTAGTGGTGGTGCAAGTGCACAACGTAGTAAAGTTTGGCAACACACATCCTCCACTTCATCTGGCATTAGCAGCTTGACCACCAGTATCGCCTCCTCCACCCCCCACAGACATTTCAAGTCCGCAGTTTGGGACTTCTTTAGTGTTTGCACAACAAGGGAAAACATAGCCATTTGTAGCATTTGTAAGCTTGCAGTTAGTCGTGGTAAGCTTGGTACCAACTATGGTACCGGAGGCCAGAGAGGTCATCTTGAGAGACAGCACACTGTCCAATGGCATGCGCACCTAAAGGAGATCAAGGAAGCCCGAATTGGAAGTCAACAAACTGTATACGTTGATGTTTCATCTGATGATGACGAGAAGGAAGAAGCGTCAAACATTTCTTCACTTACACCCAGTACCCCTGTCAGCAGCACACCCTCTGTGAGCCACACTAAGAGTGTGGGAGAGAGTGAGACACCAATGCGAAAAAGTTCATCATCACAGAGCGTAACTGGGTCGAAGAAGTCATCATCATCATCCCGTAAAATCATGGTCCAGCCCACCAGAAGCATGTTGTTTTCAGAAACACCATTTGAACGCAACCACCCACTGACGCGTCTGTATAACACTAAGCTGACTAAAATGCTAGCTCTGGACCTTCTCCCTTTTTCTTTTTTGGAAGGGGTTGGTTTTCTTGAATTAGTGGCAACGCTCAGCCCTAAATGGAAGGTTCCTAGCCGGTTCTATTTTGCCAGAGCTTCGGTTCCAGCACTACATGCAGATGTGCTGGAGGTGATTGGGGCAGCTTTGCAGAAGAGTGCTGTTCACACTATACATCTGACAACAGACATGTGGACCAGTGGCACAGGCACTGATTACATGTGCATCACTGCACACTGGGTCTCTTTTTCAGGAGTTACAGCAAAGTTAAGGGCAGGTGTTGACCCGGACATCGTTTTTAAAGCTGCTCGGAAACATGCAACACTAGCCATGTTTGGCATGGAGGCAAGTCATACAGGAGAAATATTTTTGAAGGAGTTTAACACAAAGGTCTTTCAATGGCTGTCCCCAAACAAAACGCAAGATTGGTAATGTTTCCACGGATAATGGCGCCAATGTAGTGAGGGCCATGGATCTGGGTAAATATTTCAGAGTGCCGTGTTTGGCGCACTGTATAAACCTGGTTGGTAAAAAATTCTTGAGTGAAGAAAGTCCAGTGTGCGAGTTACTGACCACCTGCCGAAGAATGTGCACACATTTCAGCCATTCTTTTAAGGCCCGGAAGCATCTGAGGGGCCTGCTACATGAACGTTGACTGCCAGTGAAAGCACTCATCCAGGAGGTGGCAACACGTTGAAACTCAACCTTCTACATGCTTGAGCATCTGTATGAGCAGTTTATGGTAGTCGATCAGTATTTCTTAACACTGGGTACAGCTATGAAGGACATGAGGCTACATGCGGAGCAATGGGAGCTAGTTAAAAGCCTGACAGACATGCTTCGTCCTTTTGAGGTCTTCATGCGTGCAGTCAGCAGGGAGGACTGTAATTTGGGAAAAGCTATCCCATTGTTGCGCATTCTAGAGCACCAACTGAAGGCGGTGTCTTCTATGTTTCAAAAAGATGAAGAAAAGCAAGAAGCTTTTGATTTGGCGGAGAAATTATTACAGCGCCTACTTGGCGATGAACGTCTTCAAATGATCCACTCAGAACAGCATTACATTTGTGCTACTATTCTGGATCCATGCTACAAAAAGGCACTGGCAGGCAGAGCATTCTTTGCTTTTGGTGACGCAGAAGTTTTAATGTACAAACGTTGGCTAGCTGTGTCAGCCATGAGGTTTGAAAGAGATTGGCAGGAAATTGAAGGAAAAGGCAGTACATCAGCATCAGCAGGCCATCCCGATCCAAAAGAATCCACTTCTGCACCTGTGGCTGTGGCAGAAGTGACCTCTCAGCCGTTAAAGACACCAGCAACCGGATCATCTGCACCAGACACAACAGTAACATTGTGTGAAGAAGAGTGTGAGAAGTTGGCCTGATATGTAGTGTTTCCAATTCTGGAACCACTTGGTATCAGTCCAAACAAACCCCAAAGATGTCTGGTTGTAAGTCAACCTTGTTAGACAAGCTATCCTAGTGGTAGCATGGACTAAGCAGCCTTAAAGGCTTAACTTAAGAGGTCGTGTTAAGCGAGCTGTTTTACCACATACAATCCTGTAATACCAAATGAAAGGACACCACACAAGTATATATTATAAAAATATATGTGTTTATTTCTAAATTAATCCCCAGTACTCTTTATGAGGAAAGGGGCACAAGCGTTAAATCAAAAGCACAGTATAACATACAAAGTTGCACAATTTTGGATGAGGGCCGGTGGCCACTCAAACCATATACTAAAAAAATGGTATAAGAGATACCAATCGAACAGTGGTTAGGCCTAGGGCCTAGAGAATCGCTGGGAGCAGTCAGGACTAGCAATGCTGAAGTCGGGAGTAGCCCACGGAATTCGGGTGCAGCACGGAAAGTGCGTCTTGCACCAATGCAATGTCAATGGTGCGTAAAAGTTACACAAAGTTAGTTTAAGGATACTTCCGCTGAACCTAGAGGAACAAAACTTAAGACACAGACCCTAGAGGTGTGTACCAGTGTAGGAACACCGGCGTTGCAATGTTACCTCACCCACAGGAAGTGGGTGCACAGGGTCGAAGTGGCGTCGGGTTTTGACACGCAGGTTCTTGGCGCTTGGAGCTGAAGATGCTGCAGGCGATGGGAAGCAGAAGTGTCCGGTGGATCCAAGGGTGGATCTGAAGTGGTGAAGACCTGAAAGCAGAGGGGACAATGTTCAAAGTCACTGACCAGTGACCACCGTGGAACCAGATTGGAACCAGGCAAAGTCGGTGCAAACAGGGGATGAGGTGTTGCTTCTCTCTGCAGCCACGTGGACACGAAGAGGTCAAGGATGTCCAGGAGTCGATCACAAGCTGTCCCTTGAAGGTTCTAGCTGATGGCGGTGTTGGCAACTCGATTGAAGCAAACAAGCCTTGGCTAATGCAAGCCACGGAGAAAGTGAAAAAGGCTTATTACTCGGACCAGCAAGGTCAGAGCGGGTACTCCTTTCTACAGGAGCGAGGGCAGGTCTGGAGCAACCAGATCCACAGTGTAAATTGTAGGTTTTGTTGCCAAGATGGCCGCTGACCACGTGACAAGCGGCCGGGATGGTGAGTCAAGTGGCACAAAACAAAAGAGCCCCACGCAGATCGTGGAGATGCTGGAGGGCTGATCTTTGGAGCAAATGCTGCACGGTTCTGAGGCTTTCCAAACTCAAAAGTACAGAGTCGAGGGTGCCTTGGGTGCTGCGCAGTCAGCGTCTCGGGGGTCTTCCAAGATGTCCGCTCCCACGTCTCTCGGTGCCTCCACGGGTCCCTTCTTTGCAGGAACTGTGGATCGGGCTGTGAGAAGTCTAAGAAGCTGAGTCTTGTCTGGCTCTGCACTCGGGCTCCGGTGGGAGGCGGCAGCAAAGCAGACATCGAGGTGCTGGGTGGTGCCTGTGTTCACAGGGTGGCCCCTCCTAGGCCACAAGGGAGATGCTCTTCAGTCTTCTATTCATCAGAAAGTCGAAGTCCAGTCGTCTTCTTAGTTTAAAGTTGATTTCAGGATGATCTGAGTTGCATTGGCACTGCTCCCACTCTTATTCCAATCTGAGGGGTGGATCTCCTGCTAGGTCCCTCCCCTATGGGTGGGACCAGGAAGGGGGGTGGTTACACCCCCTTTCCTTTGTCCAGGTCTCACTGGAGCTGGGGCTGGGCTGCCCCAGAACCGGTTTGACCGGATTATGCAAGGGGAAGCCTTGTGCTCCCCAGGCACTGTCTGGTTTCATTCAAACCTCCCTGCTACAATCCACTATCTCCTGTCTGGGGTGGTGTGACACCTCCCTGCGACAGGAAAGCCTTTGTCCAGGCCTCCTCTGCTGAGTTTTGGTCAGCAGCAGGAGGTCAGACATGTGTCTGTGGCAGAAGCATCCATTTTGTGGATCTGAGGCTCTTTTAAAAATCAACCGCGTTTTAGCAAAAGTAACATGTCGTCCCCTCTAGAGGGGTGGAATGCTACCCCCGTCGCCAGGACTGGCGAGGGGGTAGTATTCCAAATCGTATGACACCTTACACAACATGTTTTGATAAATCCAAACCAAAGTTGACATATAACCACGAGGATTATAATGCACTTAATAGTATATGGTTTGGCATTATCCCGGAACAGCTAAGGGAATTGGTCCCGACAGCTGCAGACAGGCTCAGCTCACGCTAGAGCACCATCTCACATTAAACCACGCACTCTGCCTTCAGGATTGTTAAGGCCTGCCATAGGAGTGGCTCACAGGTTTATATGTGTCCAGATAGGTTTAGATATAGGCATACTATATCTAAGCAAAGGGTGATTACACCACCATGCCCCAGCTGAGTGATCAGCCAGTTGTGTCAATTTTAGATAGCCAGCCAGGGGTGGCAAAAGATATGCTGCAGCCCCTGGTAGGCCTTGGATGCACCTATGCCCTGGGCACCTGTAGTGCTCTGTACAGGGGCTGATAAGGTGACCCAAGCCAATCTAGTTATGCACCTAGGGTACATGGAATCCATTTTACAGAGAGAGCAGATAGCCTGGGGCCCTGATTAGCAGGGAACCAGCCCAACTAAGTCGAAAACCAGCTAAACACAAGGCAAAAAATCTGGGGTAACCATAGTCAGGTAGCCACCTTCCTACACAACCCCCCCCCCCCCAAACGAAAGGAGACAAGGCTATCCTTGGCCAGGTAAGCCTATATTGCCTGAGTGGCCATATAAGGAAGCACCTGCACTAGCATGGGTACCCCCTGCCTCATGGTCCACTAAGCAGTCCCTCACCCTTGGGGTATCAGAGGGTCTCCACCATAGGGAATCACTACCTTGGGTGTGTCTTTGCAAGTTAGAAGGCTGGTTTGGATATGGAGTTTTGAAGTGAGGCTCCACTAATTTAGGACTCAGCTTCCTCCAATTATCTTCCACCATGTGTGCCCTTCTCTCTTCAACTGAGTTGCACTGTGCTCTCAGGGTCAGCCTCTGGCTACCTAAAGCTGGAGGCTGGGTCCCTCTGTTTGGCTTGCTGGAGGGACAGTTCAGGATTGGGCCCTTTGGGTCCCAGGTTTGGCTGTGCCCAACAGAATCCATCTGTGGGAGGTCCATAACTACTTTTAAGGGGGCTCCCTCAGGAGTTTTTAGAGTTTTCACCTCACTAGGGCTACTAGTTTTGGTGCCCCTAATCTGTTGATGGGGGTGCTTTTTTTGACAGGGGGCCCTCTGGGTCTCACTGTCCTTCTTGTCCTCTGCAGCCCTGGGCGGACTAAGGCAAGGTAGAGAGGGGCAGGTTACCTGCTCCAGACTGGGTCCCACCTGAGAAGGGTCCACTGCCATCAGAGGCTCTGTCAGGCCAGGCCCAACAACCTCTGGGGCAGTTCCTTCATCAGGGGTAAGATCAGTTCCCTGAGGAGGCTGATCCTGTCCTAATGTCTGGGGAGGGGAAGATTTCTCTTCCTCCTCCATGCTCTCAGTTTGGGTGGAGTGATCCATCATTTCAGGCTTCACAACAACCGTATCTGTTTGAGTTTGGGCTGTGGCCATCACAGCCCCACCAACCTTTTCAGGAGGAGACTCAGTTTGGGTTTCTGCTGTTATCATAACAGCTTTGCTATTCTGTTTTGGAAGAGCTTCTGTTAAAGATGGGGCAGAGAGTTGCTCAGCCCTACCAACCTTTTCAGGAAGGACATCTTGGGTTGGGGCTGTAGCTATGACAGCCCCACTAACCTTTCCATTGGAATTTACCATTCTAGAATGGATTTCCTGTTCAACCTCAGCCCAGGCTGAGATTTCTAAATCATTACCAAGTAGGCAGTCTACAGGCAAGTTTGGTGACACTGCCACTCTCTTTGGGCCAGTGACACCTCCCCAGCTGTGACTTACTACTGCCATGGGATGATTTGTTTGGTGTCCATCAATGTTTGTTACCTGGTATGTGGCACCAGGTAAAAGTTGCTTAGAGGGGACTATACAGTCAGCCACCATGGTGATGCTAGCCCCTGTGTCTCTAAAGGCTTCAACTTTCAAACCATGGATGATGGGTTCTTGTCTATATTTGCTCAAGGTATTTGGGCAATCAGAGAAGTTGGCAAACCCCATGCCAGTCTCATAAACAAGATCATTCGGGGATGGGGACCTGGATAGGCCAGGGTCCTCCTGGGCTCCAAAAGTAAACCCACCCAGATTCCTGGGTGTGCTCCCACCTCCTGGGGGATTACTGCTGACAGTAACAGGAGGTGTTGGAGCTGGCTTTGGAGGTATGTTTTCTTTATTGCCATTCTTGGGACAACAGCTGTCTGTTTTGTAATGCCCAACCTGTTTACAGGCATGACAATAAGGCTTTTTCTCAGTTGATGAAGTGTCTTGGGACCCACCCCCATTCTTGGAGTTTTGGGGCCCTGGGGAAGTCTTTTCTTTACTTTTATCCCCACCCTTATCTTGAGGCTTGGTAGACTCCTTCTTCTGGTTACTGTCCTGATTCTTAGGCCTAATCCTGGTTCTGACCCATTTATCTGCCCTCTTTCCCAATTCCTGGGGAGAGGTCAAATCTGAGTCCACCAGGTGCTGGTGTAAGAGCTGGTTCTGACAATTACTTAGGATCTGCTCCCTCATAATCAAATTATACAATGCTGTGAAGTCATGTACTTTGCTGCCATTTAGCCAACCCTCCAGAGCCTTAGTTGCACAATCAACAAAATCAGTCCAGTCCTGAGTCTGTGTCTTCTGGGTGTCTCTGAACTTTAACCTGTACTGTTCAGTGGTTAAGCCAAACCCATCTATTAGAACACTCTTCAGGACTTTGTAATTGCTGGCATCCTCATGTCTGACAGTGAGGAGCCTATCTCTCCCTTTCTCTGAAAAGGAGTACCATAAGATTGCTGCCCACTGTTCCTCAGGAACCTGCTGTACCATGCAGGCTCTCTCAAGAGCAGTCATCCATTTGTGGATGTCATCCCCTTCCTTGTAGGGGGGCACAATCTTTGTCAGGTTTCTACTATCATAGGACCTGGGTTTCTCTTTAGGAATATTGCTGCCGCCAGTGGAATCAAACCCCAAAGCACAGAGTCAAGGGTGCCTCGGGTGCTGCGCAGTCAGCGTCTCGGGGGTCTTCCAAGATGTCTGCTCCCACGTCTCTCGGTGCCTCCACGGGTCCCTTCTTTGCAGGGACTGTGGATCGGGCTGTGAGAAGTCTGGGAAGCTGAGTCTTGTCTGGCTCTGCACTCGGGCTCCGGCGGGAGGCGGCGGCAAAGCAGACGTCGAGGTGCTGGGTGGTGCCTGTGTTCACAGGGTGGCCCCTCCTAGGCCACAAGGGAGATGCTCTTCAGTCTTCTATTCATCAGAAAGTCGAAGTCTAGTCGTCTTCTTAGTTTAAAGTTGATTTCAGGATGATCTGAGTTGCATTGACACTGCTCCCACTCTTATTCCAATCTGAGGGGTGGATCTCCTGCTAGGTCCCTCCCCTATGGGTGGGACCAGGAAGGGGGGTGGTTTCACCCCCTTTCCTTTGTCCAGGTCTCACTGGAGCTGGGGCTGGGCTTCCCCAGAACCGGTTTGACCGGATTATGCAAGGGGGAGCCTTGTGCTCCCCAGGCACTGTCTGGTTTCATTCAAACCTCCCTGCTACAATCCACTATCTCCTGTCTGGGGTGGTGTGACACCTCCCTGCGACAGGAAAGCCTTTGTCCAGGCCTCCTCTGCTGAGTTTTGGTCAGCAGCAGGAGGTCAGACATGTGTCTGTGGCAGAAGCATCCATTTTGTGGATCTGAGGCTCTTTTAAAAATCAACCGCGTTTTAGCAAAAGTAACATGTCGTCCCCTCTAGAGGGGTGGAATGCTACCCCCGTCGCCAGGACTGGCGAGGGGGTAGTATTCCAAAACGTATGACACCTTACACGACATGTTTTGATAAAGCCAAACCAAAGTTGACATATAACCGCGAGGATTATAATGCACTTAATAGTATATGGTTTGGCATTATCCCGGAACAGCTAAGGGAATTGGTCCCGACAGCTGCAGACAGGCTCAGCTCACGCTAGAGCACCATCTCACATTAAACCACGCACTCTGCCTTCAGGATTGTTAAGGCCTGCCATAGGAGTGGCTCACAGGTTTATATGTGTCCAGATAGGTTTAGATATAGGCATACTATATCTAAGCAAGGGGTGATTACACCACCATGCCCCAGCTGAGTGATCAGCCAGTTGTGTCAATTTTAGATAGCCAGCCAGGGGTGGCAAAAAATATGCTGCAGCCCCTGGTAGGCCTTGGATGCACCTATGCCCTGGGCACCTATAGTGCTCTGTACAGGGGCTGATAAGGTGACCCAAGCCAATCTAGTTATGCACCTAGGGTACTTGGAATCCATTTTACAGAGAGAGCAGATAGCCTGGGGCCCTGATTAGCAGGGAACTAGGCCAACTAAGTCGAAAACCAGCTAAACACAAGGCAAAAAATCTGGGGTAACCATAGTCAGGTAGCCACCTTCCTACAAAGAGCATTGGCTAACTCAGCTTGGGTTTGCTTCTCAAAAGGTCCCAGCAAAAAGTAAGCAAAGTGGAGGAACCGTGGAGAACCTTGAGTCGATGGTGCAGGACTATCTGAATGACTCAACAGAGGTCTATGTTCATGATGACCCATTGGCGTATTGGCATGGGAAAAAAGAATTGTGGCCAGAGATCTCCAACCTGGCTATAAACTACTTATCTTGCCCACTCGCAAGCGTGTCTTCTGAACGTGTTTTCAGTGCTGCTGGTGGCATTGTAACTTGCAAAAGGACCCGCCTCTCGCCCAAAAATGTGGAGAGGTTAACAATGATCATACCACCAGATTACAAAGTACGAGAATACACGCCGGAAGAAGACGAGGAGGACACCACCTTAGATGAGGGAATTTCTTCTCTGTTAGGTGACCTACTCCCGCCTGAATTCGCAGAGTATGAGGACAATCTCTTCTTCCCTGACACCGAGCCCTGAAAATCAGCCAATGAATCAATAACTTTCTTTTTCGTCCTTATTCACTTTTATTCCTGTGTGTGTCTTTCTTTGTTTTGCGCAGTCAATATAAATAAAAACTTGAATAACCTAATCACAAAAACAAGCCCATCGGCAGAACTATCTTCACTTATTTGCTTATTGATTTGAAGGTGCCGCAGTCTGCATTCCTCAGGTTCACAAGTTCACAAGAACATGCTCCTCTATCCTCTTCCTCCAGACTTCTATTTCCCTCAAAGCAGAGGGCTGGATTACGCCCAATGAAGAAAGACTCTGCACTTGTTGGGGTGTTCTACTTCTTTGCGGGTAAGTTGACGGCTCTGGGGCCATTGCTGGGAAGGTCTAATACCGGATAAAAGTGGTTTGGACAAAATCAGACTTGAAAACGTTTTCGCCTTTTTGCTCACTATCATGTCTTTGGGGGCCTGTTTGGGGGGCTTCCTGGTGTTTGTGGGGGGGTTTCGCGGTCTGGGAGCACTGCTGGCACAGTCTAACGTTGATTGCATTTGTTTTCTAGGACATCCATGGTGGAAAAGTGGAGTCATGACCTAGCTGCACAGCGCGTTTGGACAGAAGGCAGAACAATATTGTAAGTATGAGATTTTCCATTTTTGCTTTTTGCCTGTTTGGGGGTGTTGTGCTTTTTTGCGGGTGGGTTGGCGGGTCTTGGGGCATTGCTGGGAAGGTCAAATACCAGATAAAAGTGGTTTGGACAAAATCAGACTTGAAAACGTTTTTGCCTTTTTGCTCAATATCATGTTTTCGGGGGCCTGTTTGGGGGGCTTCCTTGTGTTTGTGGGTGGGTTTCGGGGTCTGGGAGCACTGCTGGCACAGTCTAATGTTGATTGCATTTGTTTTCTTGGACATCCATGGTGGAAAAGTGGAGTCATGACCTAGCTGCACAGCGCGTTTGGACAGAAGGCCGAAAAATATTGTAAGTATGAGATTTTCCATGTTTGCTTTTTGCCTGTTTGGGGGTGTTGTGCTTTTTTGCGAGTGGGTTGGTGGGTCTTGGGGCATTGCTGGGAAGGTCTAATAACAGATAAAAGTGATTTGGACAAAATCAGAATTGAAAACATTTTTGCCTTTTTGCTCACTATCATGTTTTCGGGGGACTGTTTGGGGGGCTTCCTGGTGTTTGTGAATGGGTTTCGGGCTCTGGGAGCACTGCTGGGTATGGATACTTTTGATTGCAAGAGGTTTGAAGAAAATCCATGGTGGCAGAGGGGAGTTAGGGCCTAGCTGCAGAGCGCGTGCAGAGTAATTTTGGAAATTGCCCTGAAAATGACTAGGTCCCCATTTTTGTACTTTTGCTTTTTGGCTGTTTGGGGGTCTTCTACTTGTTTTCGCCTGGGTTGACGGCTCTGGGGCCATTGCTGGGAAGGTCTAATACCGGATAAAAGTAGTTTGGACAAAATCCATGAGGAAAAAGTTTTTGCTTTTTCCGACATTTTGCTCAATTTAGCATTTTTGGGGGCCTGTTTGGGGGGCTTCCTGGTGTTTGTGGGTGGGTTTCGGGGTCTGGGAGCACTGCTGGGTATGGATACTTTTGATTGCAAGAGGTTTGAAGAAAATCCATGGTGGCAAAGTGGAGTTAGGGCCTAGCTGCAGAGCGCGCGCGGAGTGATTTTGGAAATTGCCCTGAAAATGACTAAGTCCCCATTTTTGTACTTTTGCTTTTTGGCTGTTTGGGGTCTTCTACTTGTTTTCGCCTGGGATGACGGCTCTGGGGCCATTTCTGCGAAGGTCTAATACCAGATAAAAGTGATTTGGACAAAATCGGAGGCAACATTTTTTTTGCGTTTTTGCTGACTTGTTTGTCTTTGAGGTGCTCTTTTTGGGGGTTCCGGGTGTTTGTGGGTTGGTTTTGGGGTCTGGGAGCACTGCTGGCACAGTCTAATTGTATTTGTTTTTCAGGAAATCCATGGAGGAAAACGGTAGTTATGGCCTAGCTGCACAGCGCGTTTGGACAAAATTGAAAGAAGGCCGAAAAATATTGTAAGTATGAGATTTTCCATTTGTGCTTTTTGGCTGTTTGGGGGTGTTGTGCTTTTTTGCGGGTGGGTTGGCGGGTCTTGGGGCATTGCTGGGAAGGGCTAATACCAGATAAAAGTGTTTTTGACAAAATCCATGCTGAAAAGCCTTTTCGCATTTTTTGTAACTTAGGGTTCGTTAGGGTTAGCACTAGCAGCAGTATTCCATGTGTTTGGGGGTGTTCTACATTTTTGCAACTGGGTTCTGTGGTCTTACAGCACTCGTGGGAATGTGTAATCTTGGTTGCAAGTGGTTTGAAGAAAATCCATGGTGGTAAAGGGGGGATTTGGCCTAGTTAAAGAAAGCGTTTGCCACTATTCTTAACTTAGGGCTCGTTAGGGTTAGCAGTATTGTATTGCATGTGTTTGGGCGGGGGGCTGTTTGTGGGGGGGTTTGCGAGTCTTGGAGCGATGCTGGGAATGGATACTTTTGCTTGCTTGCAAGTGGTTTGAATACAATCCACGGTGGGTAAGGGGGGATTTGGGCCTACTTTACTATTTTCAAAGTATGTTTTGTCACAATTTTTCTACTAGGCCTCGTTTTTTGAGATCAGATTGGGGGTCTTCTACATTTTTGCGACTGGGTTTAGTGAGGGTCTGGGAGCACTGCTGGGAAGGTCTAATTTTGTTCTAAAACACAGTTTACAGTACACCTGGCTTGAGGGGAAAGATCCGCTAAATTAATTCGCCCATACTTATTTATCCTTCAAAAGGAGACTCAGAAAGTACGCACTTTCAAAAATATTGTACTGTCTATTAGGAAACTCAAAGTGTGACTTTTTGCACTACACAGCGTACATACCTTATATTTATTTGTCAGTGGTGTTCTAATATCACTTTCTGTTTTTCCATCAATATTTACAGGCCGGGTTTCAGTCTGTGCAATGGGAAAAAAAGGATGAAGTCAGGCTTCAAGTTAGCAAGCCGCAATTCAGCATCCGCCAGGCAGACAGTGGGCAGGGTGTCTTCTGGTCACCAACATTGATGGACGGAGCGTCAGCTGGAATGGAGGAGTCCCGCTAATAAGAGGAATGGTTTGATGCATGCAACTTACCAAATTCAACAGGACAACTACAACAACATACAGATACAGTATCTGTTCACTTCTAATTATCTTTTAAGTAATGTTATTGCTGTGAACTTCTATGAGTGTGACTCTGCATTTCTTTGATCTCTGCTTCTAAATTCATCCCTACAGCCATTCTATAGGTTTTACTTGTGCTATTTTTTAAACCTAATTTAATGTAAGAAGTGTTTCTCTGAGTGCAGAGATAGGCAAGTGAAAACGCATAATTAGTACTGCAGCCCTGTACTGTCTCATTCTTTCATTCACGGTTGTCAAAGGTACTACTTACTTTTCAGTAACCATGCATGCAGTAGTGCATGCACTTCCTTTATGTCACTAAAAAGATTTATGGTTAGCTTTGTACCCAAAGATTTTTTTATCTTCAATTATTGTTTCCAGTTTCCATGCTTTGCTTTTTTTTTCTTCTCTCAACAGAACTTTCCCAAAATCCCCCATTCCCATCCATTTTCCAAACCCTAACCCTCTTCCCCCGGGCTGTGTGGTTTTGATTGATGTGTGACTAAATGACAGCAATAATTCCACACACTTGCTGGGGAGGATAAGGTCATAGCAACAGTCTGGTGAAGGTATCCGCGGATATATTCTATTCTTACTCAGCTTGACACTCAGTCACTATTGGCAAATGAAAGCAGATTTTCATGTGCGCCATCAACTTGATTGGTCATCAAGAACATCCTCCTCCTAGACATGGCAAATTATTACGCTGCTGTGTCCTTCACCTTCGGTACTATTTCTTGTAGTAGTAGCCAATGTCAAAGAAATTCAACACAAGTACTAGTCATACTTTCAATACTTTACCATTTGTTAGGCTACATTGTGGCACTGTTCTAGTGTACTGTCACCTGCTATATTCTCTATCGTACCGTTCTAATGCTAGGGTAAGGACAAACAAGGTTTAATTTTCTTTTTTTTCAGATGCTGCGACTGCCACTGTGTAACACCACTAGTACCACCGCAATGATGACATTTCATCCGCCCAGGATTGCCAACCTTAATCGCCATTTGCCGCGCAGCCAGCCCTGTGCCTAGCCCTATTTCCAAACACAAATTACAGGTAAGATAAGCGTTTGGGGGGAGGAAGTATAATGGAGTATTAGGAGAGAAGAAAGATTGACGCTAGTACTAGTAAACTCCTGGGACTATTGAATTCACTTACTCTGTGAGAGGCACTTAGTTTTGAAAACATTTGGGCAATTAATTACACAACTTAAATCAAGATGCCACTTAAGTTTCAGGAAAACAAACTTACTGTTAAACCCCCACCCACCAGCCTGAAAAGCAGTAAAAAAAACACGTATGCTAAGATAAAGTTTAAAGTATATTTATATCCCTAACAAAAATAATCTCCCGCAAGACCCAACCCACCCCCACTCCCTAACCCCAACGAATGTCCGTGAAAAGTCCAAAAAACCCAACTCCCAATTCCGACCCCCCAGAAGTCTTTAAAAAAGGGGCAAGGGACAGTCTCCTCCTACTGACTTTCGGGGCCAGGTCGGCATGCTCCTTGCGGAGGGTCTCGAGCAGGTTTTTGGTGTTGAGGAGCTCCTGCTCGAGGTAGGAGACCCTCAGGGAAAGGCGGTGCATACTTTTTTTGTAACTGCTGTGTGGGGCAGCTGATTTCTTTGCTGCTCGGCGTTGGCGGGTGGCTGCGGTACCCCGGCTCCGTACCGCTGGAGACCTGCTGCGCTGACTGGCTGACCCAGGGAGCGCGGAGGAGGATGCAGGTGTCGCCGTAGATGTTGTAGACGTACTCTGCGTGTCCTCCTCCTCCTGGGCCACCAGCCGCCGATATTCGGCGACAGTGGCCTCCAGCCTCCGTTGCCGGGCCCGTCTAGCCAGCTCCTACTGTGTTGGTTTGGAAGGAGCATCTATATGAAGAAAGAATAAGACATAGTCGGTATTCAATGCTCTTTAAGATTAACACAAAATGATTCAGCAGAAAGTTGTGTCACAGTAGAACTAGCAACTTGCAAGCGCAGTACATAACTATTGTGGCCAGTATCTATCTAACCTCCCACTTCTTCATCCTTGCTCTAACAATAGTGGGAGTTTAAGGAATCAATTCTACGAGCACTATGGACTCATCCATTAGAGTCGACTATGACAGTACACCAGTCTTATTCTTCTTCTTCTCTCTTGTTTAGCAAAATTGGTACGTTAACTTCTGCAAGCCGGCATAATGCCAGCGCGGTCAACTTGCACCCGAGAAAAACAGACGCCCGCCATGATGAGTGAGACAGACTTGCGTTACTGTACCAGTCCAGTACATGCAGATGGTGATGCTCTTACTTTTCTATTATGAGTGGCACTGAGAATACTCTGTTACAAGGGCTACTGCTTAATTAATTTAACTTTCACCCTACAGTGCCAATGAATACTAGAAAAGGAAAATGAAGAAGAAAAATAATCTGATTATCTATCACTGCACATGGTATGTATTTGCTTACATATGGGATGACTTTAGGTGCTTTGCTTTTTATTGAGTGAACAGTGATACATCCACACATGAATGACTGAGTTCTACTAAACTTATTAACAGAGGTAGTGAATGGCCATCGTAATAGCCGGATATATGCTGTGCTTGCAATACAAACTACTGCTACTATTCATGGTAGTATTCGGACAAAATTACAACTTCTTTTCCTTGCCTTTCCTACACTGGGACGGACGTGCGGGTGCGGTGATACATGCTCTTCAAAGTAACACTTAGTTCATCCAGTGACCGTCTACTCTCTCTAGATACACATATGCTATCTAAGAGTCAGATAGTAACATGATCCAGGCATCCATCCATTCAAACTATATGTCAATCATTCTTCTTCATGTCTCTCATCTGGACAAACCTTACATTTTCTCCTCCACCTCCGCGCTGGGCCCAGCACCAGATGTTCTACCTACAAAGTACATTTAAGAATGTTAGATTTCATGGACATACACCACTCACTAGTATTTTGTCTAGGAATGAAGAAATGTGAATACAGAAACCAATCTAATAATGTGTGACTGTCTACTCTAAAGTAAAAATGTCCCTTTTTCCAGGGAAGGGTGTTGTCTTGCTGCACTTTTTGGTGCAACTGATGAATGCTTGCTTTTTAACAAGCACCATTTTTCTCATAACAAACAGAAGCTTCACTTCTAAGAACAAATCATCATAACTAGGATGAAGGGACCAATGATTCAGCACCAAAAAGAAAAATGAAAGTTCAAACTAGGTGAGGGCTCGGCTCGCCCACAATAAATATGTGAAATAAATCACTATAAGCACTTTTCCATTTTTAATCAACCGTTTATGTTTTATGACAAGCTTGAGTTTAATAAATATTTTTACTTTTAATAAAGCTTTAAAACTTAAATAGACACTGTGGTTTTTGGTCATGAGTGAATGAGCAAAAGGTTTTGCATTTTGCAAGCATGAGTCCGTGCCTCTGACACTTCTGGACGCCTGCGTTGGATAATCATCATTGGGGATCAATCATCGATGAATTCGGGAGCTAAATTACTCTGCCACACTATCTAGTCAGTAAGGAGATTGGGGGTTCTTCAAAGTCTGATATCACTGAGGTATGTGGAAAGTCTACCTGCGCCTTTTATAATTGATAAACAATGCACTATTTAGTGTCCATAGTTCTGTTTGTGCAGATTTGTCCCTGCAACAGTAGTAGTATGGATTGTCCTCCTATCCAAACCAAAAGTAAAGTAGTATCTTATTCTTTCTTGGTGGTCATTCACCTTTTTATTGTTGGTAATTGTCACATTTAGAAGACTTGAAAAGACATTATGGACAATCCAGAGGACTGCACTCAGTGCATAGAGCTATTGCTGACTAGAATGGGAATTTCGTTTTACACCTTTTGCCAAATGTGCAATCTTAGTTAGCTACACAGACAGACTAATAAGAATAATCTAGTAATACCACGGGGAGTCATAGTCGAGGAAGGATACGAATTTAGATACAGTCTACAAGAAGATCAAAGACGATTTAGAAAAAATTGAATGAGGAACTCTAGGAAAAAATAGGTACTCTATATTAAAATTAAAACTTACCGGGCCAGCAAAGGAGCCCTCGCCTGACCGATCCTGGCCTTGTTCAGCAGCAGCAGCAGCCTCCTCCAATTCCCTCTTGCCCCTGGGGGGAGCTGATGTACAACATGAAAGAAAGACCAGAAAACATGGATGATATTTGTCAACCAAATGAAACATTTCAAAAGAACAATAACAAAATATTTTGGCGAAATAGCAAATATGTAACTATTCCACGGGATATATTGACCTATCTCATGTGGTCTACTACGATATTAGTATTGCTTGATTTGCGGACTGTCGACTTGGAAAGTTATGTAACTCACTAAACAAACTAATAAAAAGGTTTGCCTAGGATTGGCAGGCAGCAGTCCGCGAAGTGACAGACAAAGTCCATTGTGATTGCAGATCAGCGACAACACTAAAAAGTTTCCTACTACATCAAACTATCAATCCACCACCACTATTTCTTCTTATTGCCAGGTGTACAAAGGAAGGACTGGACTTGAGTCTGTAGGGGCAGATTTAGAAGCCCCTTGCGGCTCTTTTGCTCCATTGTTGCGTGACTTTTGTGATGCAGCAGCAGAACAAAAGAGGCGCCATGGTGCAGCGTATATTAACAACGTGACGCATATGGGAGATGCATCATGTTGTAAAGCCCTGCACCATCAGGGGGCGTTCCGGCGCAGGAATGCATCCTAAAAGTGGCTGAGGGAAATCTACAAGATTTCAATCAGTCACTTTTAGGACAATGATGCGTGACTCAAACCCTGCGCCTGCTTGAAGCAGACATACGGCTTGACGCAGCATTGGGGAGATAGGGCACCCCAGAGCATTGCTGGAGCTGTGCCATCGTTGCGACGCAACTCCAGCAATGCACCGCCTTTACGGCACAGATGCGTAACGCTTCGGTGACGTTTTGGGCCCATTGTGCGCCGCATTGTAAATACGGCGCACCATTGGTGGTGGTGGCGTGGCGCACAATTACTGGCGCATCCCTGCTACTTTGAAGGGATGCACCGGTAATTAAAAATCTGACCCTTAGTGTCTAGCATTACGCAGTTCTTTAAACTACACTCATACATAATTTCTCAGGCCAATGAAATGAACACAAAAGCAAAAACAAATAAGCATAGTAACAACGCTACTGAGAAGGAGAGCAGTGCACCTGAAATGCACAGAAGATTTTGAAATATAATTTACCTACAATGTAATCAGCAGCATTATTGCTCTTGGTGAAAAACAAAAATTTGCAATATAATAACACACAGAGCAGGAGAAAACAGAGTAGTGAAGAAATAGCTACTACTACTCACCAAGCCCGGGTATCTCAAGGCCGAGCAGGTCGATGAAGTCGCGTTCCCGTTCCAGGAGATCCGTCCAACGGTGGGTGGGCTGGTTGTAGGTGCGCCGTACCCGCTAGCAATCTTGCCGCCTGCCATGATGGTCCTGGGGAGGCGACGTTGATCATAAAAAACTAGTGCGGCCACCTCCTCCGTGCTGAAGATCTCCCGGGCTGTGACTGTCTCCCCCCTCAAACGCCCGCACGGGAGCCGGGCACGGGGTGCGGGACCCTTCTCCTTCTCAGGATGCTTCCCGGCTCCCTTTACCATGGTCTGGGCAGAAAGGAAGCTAAATAATAAAGAAGAAATAGAATAGGGAAGAAGAAAAGAAAAGAGTTCAAAAAAGTAGTTTAAAATTAACCAAAAGTAGCAGAAAACACAAAAATATAGAGCTAGAAAAATAGAGGGATAGATAATAAGTAAAATAGATCAAAAGAAACTTCAAACAAGCAAAGGATGGCAGAGATTCAGAGAGGATACAGAAAGCATGCCCAGAACCATAGCAATGAATGAGAAACAAGATGGCCGCGCCCGTTCACGACCGCGTGGGTAAGTTCGCGAGAGATTTCCCTCGCGATCACATGCGAACTTGTACTAGCGAACTGCACACTTTGAGAGATTACACATCGCGCCCGGAAACGGAAATACGTCAAGCAAACAAGATGGCCGTGCCCGTGAACGACTGTGAGGGTAACTTCGCGCCGTTGCGCTACAAATGACTCGCTAAACGCACAAAACATTGCGAACTAACACGCCGCAAAAAAACAAATCCCATTTTCGCACTAATTCGCGGCTTCCGAATTCGATCTCTCGCAAGTTCGGGCCCCGCGAATCCCGCGAAATTGCAGAAAAACGAGTTTTGTAAAACTGAAAGCACTCAGCAGGTGCAAAAGTTCAAACTCATCATTAGTAACCATTCCCTGTAGTCCTTCCTGAGGGGCCCCTCAAGAGTTCAGTTGCCTACTTGCAACTATTCTATGACCCTCACAGCAGGCTCATAGAATAGCTACAAGTAGGCCACAAAGGTCCTGTGAAAAAAAAATGCACTGCAACAGAAAGCAAATTACAGATAAGGAAGCAGGTGCCAGACTGGAAGTTTAAATTCAGTGACACATTAATCAACCCCAAATTAATTCATGTCAGTTGAAGCAGGGCAGGTGTGCTTGCTTTTCCCCCCCATAATCTACAGTGATGAACCAGAGGGTGGCAGAGGTGGCAGTGATGTACCAGAGGGTGGCATGGGTGAACCAGAGGGTGGCAGTGGTGAAACAGAGGGTGCTGTGAACCTGTGATGATGAACCAGACGTAGAAACAACATAGTCGCGACCGTTGCGAGCCGACAAGTAAGTTCGCAATTGCAAACTGGTACAAAACCCTTGCAAACTGGCAGAAACCCTTGCGAACACAAAAAAAAGAAAAATTTGCGAGAGTTCGCGGATTTTGCAAATTGCAAAGTCGTGAATACGCAAATTCGCGAACCGCGAATTTGCAAAATTCGCCCATGCTTATTTAAAACCCTTGCACAATCCGACTTTATCTGAAAACACATTTGAATATTTATCACAAAGATTTGTTAGCTTAGAATTTGTTTGATACACGGATTCAAGTGAATCAGAGGATTCTTGTACAGTAGATACTATAGGAAGATCTCCTAAAATCACAGGTTCGGAATGACCAGGTCTCAAAATCATACCAACTTTGGCTTGATCTTGCCAACAAAGTATATCTCTGCCATTAAGAGTTACGTAAACCTTTGTGTGAATGGTGCGGTCTTTAAAGGTTATGGAATTACAAAAGTAACTGTACATATCAATGTCAAATTCTCTGAATGCTTTGGGGTTCACATCCGAAGGTATAAGGATAGTTCTAGACCAAAACTTGTGAAACGTTTTTTCATCTAATATCGTTATGGGAGATCCCGAATCTGCCATAACGTTAATTTCAGTATTACCAATTAAAACACAACATATGGGACCTTTACACTTGTTAGCATCACTATGTAATACATTAATTTCAATGAAAGATACACGATTACTCATATCTTGATAAGAAGCATCTTCATCTACATTTAGTAAACTGATCTTTATTTTTGCTTTAACATTTTTATAAACAGTATAAAAATGTCCAATTTTCTTGCAAGTGTTGGACCTTTTACCTTGTGCTATGCAATTCACGTAGTTACCTAAATATTGGATCCACAACGGTAACATGTACCTTTTCTTTCAAAAAGACGATTTACTTTAAATTTATTAGCAACTGCATTCACTTCAGAATTAACAGAAGTAACAGCTACAACTTTGGAATCCTCACTAACTTTTAGAGAGTCTTGTGTGAGAATTTTTGAAGATACAACAGATCTCTCGATGTTGCATGCTAAGTCCATTACTTCATCTAATGAAGGATTTTTACATGTAGAATTCTCTCTTGAATTTTCTTGTCATAACAATTAAAGACAAGTTGATACCTCAAAGCAGTATTTAAATAATCACCAAATTGACATTTAGCTGTGAAAACTCTTAGAACAGCTAAATAATCCTCAATAGATTTGTCCTGGTTTTGTTTGCGTTTAAAGAATACATGACGTTCAACCATAATTTATGGTTCGTCAACATATTGTTTACCTATTCTGGCTAGGGCTTCAGAAAACACATCCCAATTATCAACTCCAGATGGAGCAGGAACAGGAGGTAAATTATCGAAAACTTCCTGTCCAGCATCTCATAAATGATTAAACAACAGAGCTCGTTTCCTTGACACAGAGTATTTTAAAGCATCAATAGCTTCTAGATATTTGTCAAAATTACGATACCATTTATGCCAAGGAATGTTTGGTTTACCTGGTTTATCTAAAAATGGAGGAGGTTGCATAACATTATTAGTGGATGAGGACATTTTGCAACAGTAAATATTAATAAAGCTAGATAAAAGTAAGATAACAATATTGTTATTGAAGTTTAAGATACATAAATTAAATTGATTTAAATATAGATAAAACAGAAACCACAGTACTTAAAACAAATTGAAATAGTGCCTTAAGTTAGATCCTAGAAAGTACAATATTAAAGAGCAAGTTTTAAATGCTTCATAAATAATGTTGCTATAAGTCACAGTTCTTTTTTAAAGTAGCTTGTGTTTCTCTGAAATAAGTTCTTATTGTTGATAAAGTGTGTGTGTCACTGTGATGACACATTTAAAAAATGGGACGGTGTTCAACAAATTAGTGTGTGCATCACTGAGGAGATACACAAATATGGCATTGGGAAATTCCTTTCATTTGTTTCCTTTTTTTTTGTTGTAAAAACGAAATTGGTTCTTGCTGGGTGACAAAATCACTTATCTATATTTGCGATACCCTTTGTAGTAGCTGATGGAGGTCTGCTTACGAAGATGCGATGTATTTATGAAGTTGCTAGGCAATTTTAAAATGGCTGCGACGTCGACGTCAATTGCGCGAAGAAGTCAGACGTTTCCCATGATGCCCTAGTGCAGTGACGCGTCGTGAGTGAAGAGAAATGCAGCGCTCCAAGGAGTAGTGGAGAAGTAAATTCCAGATGGCGAACAGTGGATTTAAAGAATTTGAAGACAACAGAATGTCTTTCTAAAGATGCGGAGTCATACGGGGATAACAGTTCAAAGATAAACAACATGGCAACGGCCAATAGTAAGGTAACGATATATCCGTTTCCAAAGAGATGCCGGAATTACGCCAAATGTCGAAAATATCCAAATGCTGAATAATCCTTTGTACAGGCACAACCAAATCCACCCAGTTTTCACCGTTTTCACAGAGATAACGACGTGTAGGCACAAACGAATCCACACAGTTTCCACAGTTTTCAGTTGTGTTGAGATCACAATCCTTTGTGATATGTTAAAAAAATATATATATTTCCACGTGTTGAAGCCAAGTATTTCAAATGATAATTTTCAAAATATCCACAAAGATAGTAGACGAGGTAAATGTAAAAATAAATGAAAAGAATCCAAATTCTTCAGATTTCGAGGTCGGTGGGTCAAGACAACATCGTCGGCAAAATATGTAGTATGTTTCTTCTAATAAAAGAAAGGTCTTGAGTCTCCAAATTAAAAGATAGTAATTTTTTCCAAAGGAAATGGACACCCAACAGATCCCTTGATATCACAGGCTTGCACTGACCACACATTAGATAAGAATTCTATAATCTAGGAAATCTAGAATCCAAAGTACATTATAAATAATTAAATAAATAACAATACAGAGAAGTGCATAGAATACAGCTTACCACAACCCTCCTGTATCCTTTTACCACAACCTGATGTGACCCCTCAGTACATTTACCACTTGCTCAGAGCAGGTGATAGTAGTGAGCAGAATAACAGTGTTTGCATTCAGGGAATACTTGTGGTGTGTGACCCGGTAATATAGTCTTCAGAAGGTTATTTCCCATTCTCGGGATAAATCTCTCAGCTGCTGTAAACTGATGGGCAGACACCAGCCAGAATTATTGTATAATGGTCAAACTCTTTCCCTATGTAGTTTTGAGCAACTTGAGACATGGGCCTTTGGGACATTTGCGCTAGCATTGAAGATGGCAGTGGGTAACACATGTTTGTCCTCTTCAGCATCAGTTCTGATGTTCTGCTAGAATGCGGAAGGAGACTTCCAGGCTAAGACAATTCTTTGGTTTTGCCTAAAGAATGAATATGAGGTTGTTCTGGGAAGAGGTTTTTATGGTTCACACACCAGGATGCAGGTCACAGTGGGTGTGTGGCTCAGAACATCTCTACGAGCAATTGCGACCAACTAATGTAACCAACAGTATGATGGATAGCTCTAGGCATCCTGCGTGCAGTGGTGGATGCTAGAGATGGAACCATGCAGGGGGTCTACAGTCTTTCCTCGTGGGGTCTTTTAATCTGTAGGCTGTGTAGTTATTCACATTCTGAGGCACTTGGATGGATAGCTTTCTTCCTCACTTTCGATTCTAGAGGTCTGCCGTAGATGAGGGAAACTTTACGGCCAGTGATATGTCTCACTGAAAATGAATGAATGGATCCCTTCATTTGAAGTCCACCTGAGATCCTTGTTAAATTGGTTCTATTTGGACCCTCTGTGTCTGGACTTGTAATGAGACACACTGGTTGTCTTCCTGAAGCCAATGCCTAGATGAGGACAGATAGGGTGGCTCTGTTCCAAACCAGTGGCCTCGCAGATGCTGACCTTGTTTTTTATTTTTAATCAGCACTTCCCTACATGCCCTCACCACCTCCTGCAGACCTGTACTTGTGTGTCTGCTTCTGACAGGCTTTGATGGGTTGGGACAGACTTGTTTATATGGATGCTGGCCACAAGGAAGGTATCTTGCATCCAGCATTACCGGTGGCAATAGGGAGATGGCGTATAGCATGGTAAGTTGGGCTGCCATACCATGTAAGTGGATTGATATTTGGAATACAAACATCACGGTTGAAAGAAGCAGGATTGCTAATTCATTGATCAATAATTGACAGCTACACACCACCTGCCCTGATAGTCATTACTATATTATGATAATATTAATTGGGTTATTGCCTCTCCCAGTTCTAGATGACTTCCTGGCTAAATGGTCCATTTCATCGCTGATATGACGATGCATTTCTACTAGCCTTACGAAAGCCCAGGTCTCCATGCTAGTAAGGGACGAAACACATGTTGGTAACAAGAAAACAAAGAGAATATAAGTATATCACACAAATGGTTATTGAGTCTGTCAAATCTATATTCTATTCTTTGATTATGTAAAATAATAAATCAGCAATCTTGATCTGTGATGTTTGAATTCCACATACCTACATTTACCAAATTGTGGGATAGAGGCCTGCACCATGCAGTAGAAATGCATCTACACACCACTCAGATACTCTAACAACACTATTGGCTATTTAATGGAACCACAGGTTTGTAGGCCTTTTTCTAATTCAAATAAGTTGCAGGAGTGCTGCCTGCAATGGTCTAATACAAGATGTAAGATAGGGACCGCTTGCTTTCTCATATTGTCCCTCAACTTCCTGTGCTCTGATGACCTACATGTCCATCTTTCCTCTTGAATCCAGTAGTTGCTTCAATATACATTTGCCTTGATAAACGATAATGCTGAGCCAGTTGAAACTTCCCCAGTTTGAATGATGTCATCCACTCTATAGAGGAGTTTGAGTTGTCTCTCCAATACATTATTCCTTGGGGCGGAGTGAGGGCCTTCAGAAGTGATCTTAGTTTTTGGGCCACTCTCTTCCTCCAGCAGTCTCATTCGTTCTGCATTAGGGGATAGGTGCCAATTCTTCTTCTTCTTCTTCTTCTTCTTCTTCTTCTTCTTCTTCTTCTTCTTCTTCTTCTTCTTCTTCTTCTTCTTCTTTCCTTCATTTGCATACAAGTGATTTCTAGGGGACTGGTGTTGGATACTCCTGCATACCTCTGATCATCTCTGGATCTCATATGTTTCCCTTGTCAAACTGGGCTAAGTCAATGGCCCTGTGGTGCTACTGCCTGCAGGAGGTGTAGTGGACCGTATTCCACCTAAGGGCCCTGTTAATGACTGGACACCATCCTGATGCCCCCTTCCAGCTATGCCCTGGCTCCTACTGGTTGTAAGGCATTTTTGTGTCTCATCACCACGGGCCTCTCCAGTCTTCCTGCCTGCTCATTGGCTCTTTGGGTAGAAGAATCGCTTTTTTTTGTCCTCATTCACCTTTACCCATAGTGAGCAGACTGTCTGTGCGTATCCCTTCTAAATGACCTAGGATGACATGGGCTCACTCCAAATTGTTCTAAGAAGACCACGTAAAATCACAAGATGCCCCATAACCACATGGGAAGATTCAACTTGGTCCAAGGAGTGTACAGTTGGCATAATCATTGGACCCACCCAAAAAAAAACTCACCTCCACTGCAACAGCAGGTCCCAGTATGCAATCTTTTTCCTGCTGCACACTCTGGCCAAATCCATCTTGGATGTTTCATACAGAGAAGTCAGCCAGTCCGAATGTTTGGGAGGGGTAGGGTCTACCTATTGTTTACAGATTTGTCTTCTGGCCAGTAAGATTGAATAAAATAGAAGAGATCTAGCAGGTCCTGATATCTGGCTATTTAGACCAAAAATTATTAACTTTAGGTCCAATTGGATTGGTGCTCCCAGGATACTCTCCATGGTTCTCCGTATATCTTCCCAGAATGCACCTATGGCGGGACAGTCTCTAAAAATATGTAAGTCTGAGGCTTCTACCAGCCCACATTTTTTACAATTGATTTGAGAGCCTTTAACCAATTCTTGATAATCTGAGGGGGGATAGGTCTGCTCGATGGACCTTAAATACGTGTTTTTTCCTCAGCCATGCTGCTTTAACTATGCTGAAGAGGATTTTTAAAGACTCCTGACATAGATGATCACATTGTTCATTAGGCAACTGTTCACTCCAGAGCTCATCAGCTAGCCTAAATTCCCCATCCACCTCCTCTTTTATGGCCCAATACCAGTGTGAAACCTTCTTCTTACCTATTGGCCTTTCCACTAGCTGTTGCTCAAAGTTGTTCCCCTCGACAATACTTTTTTATTTCTAAACTGCCACTGTACCCAGCTCTGTAACTGAATATATTTAAATATTGAGAGGCCATTTCCCACTCTCTTCTTTAAATCCTCCCATGAAATAAATATTTAATTGCTGACTAAGTCACCCAATACTTTCAATCCAGCATCTCTAAGTTGAGTCGCCAGCCTGTCAAGGATGCATTTTGGCCGAGCCCAGGGAATCCCAGAGTGGTGCTAATTTGGAGAAATAACTGAGTCCAGTCAGATTTCTTAGCTTTGCCCTTATTCTGGCAGCCCCCTGCCGGACCTTAAGTATGATTTTGAAAAAAAAAATGTGATCACCAAATTTAAACATAAAACCTTCTTCTGGTAGCCCCGCCCCTTTCACCATGGCCAAAAACATAACTCCTGGCCCTGTATCGCTCGGCATCTTTAATAACATCTGAGAGTGTGTGAGTTGGAATGCCCAAGCGTAGTGTTGTAGATCAGGTAATGTAAGCCCTCCTTTTTCTCTCCTACACCTTAGTTTCTTCCATGATAGTGTTCACGATTGGGTCCACTTTCAGGATATGCCAGTTTTGTTAGGAATTTTAAATAACACATGGCTCATTGAGTTGTAAGGAGTAATGACTGACACTGTTCCTTTATGGTTGTTCGCTTTCTTGGTTTTATTTAATAAAAGTCAGTTCTGAGTCAGAGTCAATGCCTTCTTTTCAGCCTTATCAGTTATCTCCTGACTATAACCTCTAGCCTTGAACCTTGTGATCGCCTCACTCATTTCCATTTTGAACGCCTCCTCCTCACTGCAATTTAGTCTAATGCGAGTTAATTCACCAAAAGGAATAGACTGAATCTGTGATTTGGGATGTGCCGTATCGGCATGCAAAATAGAATTACTTGCTGTTGGTTTCCTATAAAGCCTTCCATTCCTTACCTGAGTGCAGACCAATCACAACACTGCATTGCAGTATTGTGATTGGCTCAGGGGACCTAGCGAGCCTTGTGCTTCCTGCTGCCGGCCAGGATTGCAGGATGAAGGAAGATGAGTAAGGACGGAGGAGAGGTGACAGGTATGAGTTTTTTTTCATCTTCTCCCACCACTCCCCATCCCCACCCGCCTCACTACCCAATCAGGTAGCAGCCGCCACTGAAAGAGCGTACCCTTTTTGTAAGTGTTGGACTGATCCTGTTTATCAGAATTCTTCGAGACGATACTCTCATCGTATCCGATGCTCATGTACAGAGTATAGAAGCCATGCCACTTTCAAATGTCACCAGCCGCCACTGGTGGTGTTAGGTTTCGGGACTGTTATCACAGGAATTCTGACGATGTCTGCTGTTAGCACTAGCTTGTGAATGGTGGGGTAAATTTATCACAATGTTGGCTGCGATAAACTGACGTTAATCTGGCAATAGTGTTCCTTGTGAATATGCCCCTATTTTGGTTTTACCAGCTGCGTTACCGCAATTGTAGCTGGTGGAACCTGCCAAAAGAGGCAACCCTGCAAGACTCTTAATGAAGGCCAAAGACGCAACAACAAATAAAGTGCAGGCCTCTGCAGATGGCAAATGCAAAATATCTAGCACTCTAAATACATTATTAACCTATTGAATCGGATGAAATGTGCTCTAGAATAAATAGAATACATATTGGTTTAGGAATAGGAGCCGAGGAGAAACGGCCTGGTCTGCATGAGTTAGCCTCAAAATGTGTTTAGTTTCACTTCATGCACGTTCCACTGGTGACTTTGAAAAGATGCAGCTTACAGATAACAAACCTGCAGCGTCAGTGTTTTCTGCTCCTGGGCGCAACGCCATTTCTCTCCACTGGTACCCAGGACATGCGATATTTCATCTTTAGGAAGTTGCCACGTTCATTTTTCTTCCTGTGTGTGTTTTTTTTCATAAGAACAGATGCCTTTTTCCGCAATACATTATAGTTTACTCTGCCTCTTGTTTTCCTTGGATTAGATGGATGTTTCAATTACGTGTTTTTTTTTAAACAAACTGTTTTAAAAGTATTTGTCTTGCTGAAGTACAGATATTTGGAGAAAATAAATCTGCTAAAGGCCCGTCGGTATCTGAGATATAATCTGCTAATGTGGTTCTCAAGTCTTTGAAATTCGAAAGCAAGTCCAAGCAGTTTCAACGATTTTCCAAAGCAGGAAGGCTTCCAACTGTAACGTTTTGCATGTCATTGAGCATTTAGTGCTCATGGAAATTGAGATGAAATTCAATACATAATGGATTTCGTTTACTGAACAGTTTGCAATACACCTCTACTTTGTACTACATTTGTTAATTTAACAATTAGGCATGCAGAAATCCGTCAACTGAATTGTTTTGCTTTCATTTTAACCAATAAAAAATGATCATTAGATAGCAGGTAGAAAAGAGCCTCTATTACAAACAAAACTGAGAAACATTATTTTCACCCGCCCGCAAACTATTTGCAGAGGAATCGGAATTCTGAGCTTTGCAGTTTCCTGCATGATATTATTTCCCCACCCTAACAAGCTTCCCCTGGTAAAAATATGCCCAGTGACCATGTGGCTGACTTACAGCGATTCTGCTAGGGGTGAGGCTCCATTTCCTCAAAAGGTGTACTTTTTCCTGCTGGAGCTGACGGTCTGCATTGTGTGTACACGCCTGCCTATCAGCTAAAAGAGGTATGGAACCTACCTGCACTGCAGGAGGATAGACAGTCTAGAATTAGAAGTTCTTTTCAGAGGAACTCCCATGAAAAGCAGCCTTTCAGAGGGGCATATTTACAAGCCCCTATCGCCACCACAACTTCACTTTCAGTGATGTTGTGATGGCGATAGGGGCCTCGCTTTATTTACAAGGGAGTGTTAAGTCATTTAATGTGGCTTAATGCTGCCTTGTAAATAAGGCACTCTTTCTCGCTGTATTTAACGTGAAAGGGGAGGGCAATGGGTGTTGCGGTGGGCGTTCCACCGCAACACCCATTGGTTTTGACGCTGCCTCCTATTTACAAGGGCAACGTAAATAGGAGGCAGCACCAAAATTAAGACCAGGGAACACCTGGTCTTAAACAGGCGAAACGAGAATAAATGCTTCATTTCGCCTTGTTTTTGCTTTTTTCCTTGTATTCTGCCTTCTACAGCACACAGAGAAACAGCAAATTGCCTATGATTGTTTATGTGCAGGAAGGTCCCCCTTCCTGCACAAAAACAATCATTTTTAAAAAAAATGCCATTTTGCAACTTCTTTGTGTTCTGCATCAAGCATTTAAAGATTGTGGACCTTCCTGTACATAACCAATCTTCCCCTCTACAAAGGCAACCTTGTACTATGCAGCTAAAGTTAGCACCAGCGCAGGGAGAAATGCAGGGCTGCACCATAATCTAGTAAACATGGTGCAGCCCTGCGTTTCCAAAGTGACAAAGAGTGTCATTAGCCTTCTTATCTTAATGACACACTTCGCAACTTTATTGTAAATATGCCCCTGAGAGTGAAGCCAGCAGACAGGTGCTTCAGTGGTTCTCCTGGTCTCTGCATGGTTCCCCAATAGGACAATATCAAGTCTACATACTTAAGCGCATCAGTCTTTTTGGGGCTGCAACTGTATTGGTTGTCGCATATGCTCAGCTGGGGGTGCAATTGCAGGGTGGACCATATCAGCCTGGTCAGGGCTGTACATTCCTTGGTGATCTTATCAGCCTGATCATGCCTGTAACTGCCTGATGATCACATTGGCCTGGTAGGGGATGCAGCTGATCAAAAGTGCCCAGTATGACAACACCTACCTCAGAGATGCTTATCATCCTAACCAAGGACTACATCTGTCTCACTAGCCAGATGGGGCTGCCACGGCTGAACCAGTACCTGTTCATTGATGCCCGCACTGCCAATCTAAACAGAACTAATTCTGGAGGGATTCTAGGAAGCCACATAGTGAGAAATGTTGACGGCCTCCAAGTGACTGCATCTGTTCACCACGGGCAGCCTCCTTTGGTCGAATTAAGCTGGTGAGTGCACATTAGATGATTTCAAGGAACTAAGGGCCGCATTACAATGTGGCATGATAGGGACAGCCGTTGCTTTCAGTGGTCCTCCCGCCCACTTCCTTGGCAGTCCGACCACCCAACTACACACAGAGTGGCAACACAGCGACAAGACTGCTGCAGTCCTGCCACCTCAGTGATTCTCCTGCTCGCGCGGCAGCTGCGGGACAGCCAGAGATGTCTCATGGAGGGAGTTGTCGCTAAGCTTTTCCTGGCGGGGACACCGTCATGTGCGCGTCAGCAGAAAGGCAGTAATGAGGGGATTACTCATCAAATTCTGTCCCGAGTGTCTCTGACTTTTTGCAACATATTCACAGTGTGTGCAGTGTCTATTCCAGGTGACAGGGTGTGCATTGGCGCCTGTTTTATGGGTCCACACTGTCACTATATGCAGCGTCCATGCAGACGATGGAGTGTGCCATGCTCCTTGTGCAATGAAGCCACAGTGTAAAATTGCACACAGTTTCTGCTGCTTTCAGTCACAACTTTGTGACTCCACCGCAAAGGGACCGCCAGCCCATCAGAAACCTCATAATATGGCGGGAGAGAAAGCCTGTAGCATAACGAAGTAGTTAGTCCCACCGCCGCGGCATAAAGCCAGTGATTCCGCCAACATCATTATCAAGCCCTAAGCAATTGTATTTCTACCTCCTACATCCTCATGTGGAAGAACTCATGCAAACTAATGAATTGATTTTACATTTGACTTGTAGAACACCAGAATCTGCATCTGAGACTTAATAATGCTTCTTTAACAATTGCTGCATCAAAGAGACTCATTTAGGGTACAATAATTATCACTAGCATGTGTACTGTTTTGAATTGTGCAGCAATGAACACTTTTGTAAGATGAAAAGTATTTTCTGAAAAGAAATTCACTGGGCAGGACATTACAACTTTTGTGTTTGTTGGTTGATTGTTGAGTTCTGAACTCATGCTCTCCACATTACTTCCTCTGAGGGGCCTAAAACTGCTCATTTGAAAGCTCTGAAAACCTATGGATCTCCTGATTCTTTGCGTTTTTTTAGCTTCTCTTTGGTAGGTATTTTTAAACATGCAATATGACCTGATTCTTCCTCAGCACCAACATGCCCATATTGGTGTATGTGTGTTGTATTTGAATTTCAAAATTGTTAGAGCTAGAAACAAGAAGACTGTTTGCTTCAGGGCTCGTCTTGGAGTAGCTTGATCTTCAAGAGGAAGATAACATGAAACACATGAAATTACTTTTTCCTTCTAAAATTTCAGATCCCTGTCATGTTTAGCATGATGGATAGTGCACAAGATTTACTGGGTTAACATAGCAGAGGTTAATAGCCACACAAATATGAAAGCAGAGGCTTACAACAACAACATGAATGCTCCCATTCTATAAAATGTCCTATTTTGTTTTTAAATAACCTACTGAGAGGGGTGGGTGGAGTGGAGTCTTGAGAAAATTCAATGTAGAAACTGGATTGTTAAACTGTGTGGCAGCGAAAGGTCACAGTATTGTTCTGACATGTGACAGAGCTCTCTTCTGGTCCAAACAACCCCACCTCTAAAAGATAAAGATGTCTCTGTAAGGAATCTTTGTCTCACACTCGGAAACCTGCCTTAATCAGCAAGACCCTAAAAAAGCCCAAAAATACAATAAACAAAAAATGAGTTTACAATGTCCAAATCAAGTTAAAATTAACCACTTAATCAGTGAGATGCCACCAAAATAAAGTCAATCCATTGAATTAAGGGACCAAAGGTTACAGTAATGTATGTATAGAAAAGTATCATTTGGATTAGTAAAAAACTAGCACAATTAGTCCCTGCTTAGTTTACTAATCCTAGATAACAAAGCAGGAAACAAATCTCTCTACAGGCATCTTCTAGATTGGTAGTTCAGTGTTGCAGCTGGTACATCTTTTGTCGTTTATTCTAATCAGCTGTCTTTTAGGGGTGGGTCAAGCAATGCAATTTAAAGTGTAAAATAGCGGGCAAACTGGTGAGCAGTCATAAAAGAGCTGGGCCCTTATTTATGAGGCCTTGCGTCAGTTTTGCGCCGCCGGTGCGTCACTTTTTGTGACGCACCAGCGACGTACAAAATGCGCCTTGTTGCGCCATATTTAAAAAGTGACGCATCTAGGTAGATGCGTCACTTTTTAAACCCCTGCGCCACATTATACCTGCGTCAGGTATAATGTATGCAGAGGGGGCGTTCCCCCGCAAAAAGCCTCGTAATAGTGACGCAGTGAAATCTATGAGATTTCACTGCGTCACTTTTAGGATGCTGTTGCGTCAAAATCTTGCGCCTGCCTCACAGCAGACGTAAGACTGACGCAAGCCCTTTCACATGGGGCTTTCCCCATGTGAAAGGACGCATTGCTGGAGTTGCGTCACTTTTGTGATACACTCCAGCAATGCGTCACTTTTGCGCTTACAGATGCGTCAGAAATACTGACGTATCTGTAAGTCCTTGCGACATGATGTGTCATACATTAAATATGACGCATCATTGGTGTCGCAAGGAGTGCGCAGTGAAAAGTGACGCATCGCTGCTTTCACGCAGCGATGCGTCACTTTTCATAAATGAGGCCCCTGGTTTTTCCCTCCCATCTTGTGCAGCCCCATGATGCTGTTCCTGTAATAGGAATATGGTTTCAGACAGAAAAGCCAGCTTTTTAATAGTCTGTTTCACCATGGAAAGTGGTCGACCTTTACCTATGCTCATTTTTCTCTTTATCCAAACTCTGTCCAAGAAGATCTAGTTACTGTAATCCCACCAATGATAAAGAAAATCTCCACCCCAAGTCTCCACCTCCTCTTGCACAATGTGGACGTTTGGCTCTTAAAGAGAGAAATGTGTACTCCAATTCATCCATAGAGGTTTCTGGAAGGGATAGTCACAGGCTGATGTAATGAGAAAGGTCTGGGGCTAATTTTCCCTTATCCCTACAGTGGAGAATATTACATTTACATGTCTCAACCCCATGAAAAAGGGGTGGAGCCAAACATAGTGTAGACTACTACTGAAAAAAACAGTATTACGTCCAGCACCACACATGACTAACCACTGGTACTGCAAAACCCTCCCATAGAAAATAATGGAGGTAGGGACTTACATAAAACCCCATAAGAAATAATGGTAAATTAAAATATTTGAATAGTTACAAATATAAATAAGTATAATTTAATGTTAAAATAATATATAAATAGAACATATTAATAATTTAATTGTAACTTTTTAATAACCACTTTGGATTTAAAAGTTAATGTAAGATTTGTTTTTTAAGTACATAATCAGTGTTAGAGCATTATTTATTTTGTTCTGTCAATAAAATAAATACATAAAATAAACATATACATTAATATTTAACATAAACATATTTTACAAACTTTTTCTAAGCTCAGTGAACTTTTGAAATTGTGGCTATACTTCATGATATAGAGATCTGTGCCACCAGGATGGAGCTCTGCCTAAGGTGAAGTTTAAGTATAGGGGGTTCCACCCCCCCACAGCAGAGGCTTCCTACGGTAATTATCTGGAAAATTAAAACATGTTTGTTAAACTTGGGAATAATAAGCAAAAATATTTTTAAGTTAAATATTACTTTATATTATTTTTGTATACTTTTTGAAAATGTAGAACTAAAGGAACAAATGCTACAGCACTATAAACTTGTTTTGAATTACACATTCAATTAATTTAAATATATTAAATGATATGAACATTTTTTTGCTGAACTTCAAATACATTCCCACTTTAAAAAAAAGTATTCTGCTTTTTTAAATATTCAAAGTTGTGTATTCTCTAAATCAAAAGTAATATATTTATATTTTAATAAAATTTAATCTACCAGTATTTTTAAATTAAAAACGTTGTAAAATTATTTTATGATTACATCATATATAGGTATATTTAAATTTTTTTAACATTCAATTATATTTCTTTATATGTCTGACTATTTTAGATAATCTAATAGAATTTTCAATTTCTTCTTCTGGGGTTTTATTTTACTTCTACTGATTTCAATCGAAAAGTCTTCCTGTATCAGTGGTGGGCCATGTGTGATGCTAGGTTTAGGTCAGCCCTGAGATGAAGTTACCACTGTTTTGAGTCCCTTTTTGGCTGTTGTAACTTTAGAATGGCAGTTTATTCTCTTTCTGGGTGGGTACACATTCCTCCTTAAACCTGTCCCTAGCCCTCCCTTATCTCCCGGAAACCCCCCCTTTAATTGTACGTATTCCCCATTTTACAGTCATCCATCAACCCCTTCCATATTTACTACTAAAATGCATAATATGTGTGAGGAGACTCTGTAGTCAGTATGAGGATCTCCGTACAGAAAAAGATAGGAGGCACAGAGGCGGAAACACAGCATATAGATTTGTGAACATTTGTAGTACTATTGCAGTTTGTATATACAGACCCTGGATGTTCTGACTGAAAACATGGAGGTAACGTGGCAAAAATATACATTTCCTGATACAGGTATGTACATAGTATTCCCTTAATCAAGGCATAAGCCTGCCTGGGGTGGTAATGCCTTTGAAGTCTGGGATGTTTAATACATGCAGGAAGATGAAGCAGCTGCTTGTAAAAGACACAAGAGGCAGATAACATTGATGCTACATTAAGGTCTCCAGAGTGATAAGTTCAAGTGCATTTCTAAGCCAATATTTGTAGATATGTTGATAGGTTTAGGGCAATGCGTATGTTCATGGGACCACAAAACATGACTTCACTTCATCCTTTTCAGGGTCAATTTAGACAATGGCTGTTTTCTTGCCCTGGACATGCATATTACATTGCTAGAAATTGGACACTGTTGTCTCATAAGCATAATCTTGTCTTTGGAAACTCTGAATGTGTGAATATTCATATAAAAACTGAAGTTTTAGAATCAAAAAAGTGTGCAAGAGTCTCAACACTCATGGCAGGGTGACAGTGAAATACCACAGGTCGGGCAATAGGGTTGTGGTCAGTAGATGTGGTCAGTAAGAAATGAGTGATATCAGACTGTCCAAAGGTAATGAATAACTATGTCTGAACAGAATAGCACTCTTCATGGTAGCAAATACAGGCGATAAATCCAATAGAATCTAGACAGTGACACTGCTGCAAGCAGATATTAGCTGGGTGTTATTCAGGATGGACATAGGCACTTATGCTGACTCGATTAAGAAAGAGGCCAACTTGAAAGTCATTCAGAAGATAACTGGGATACAGTTGGTCACCAATGGGACTAGCCATATTGGTTGCTGAATGCGAGAAGCAATGAAATTGGTACAATGTTTAATGAATCATCTTGATCTAAAGAAAGTTTTTTTTATAGATAAATAGAACTAAAGTAGCATTTTTAAAGGCATTTGTGGCATGGCCAGACACTGGAGAACTATTACTAATACTGGGGCTATTGTAATTAGGATTGCCCACAGTATGTGGACAGGATATGTGTGAGCCAGAGAGCCTAATTTTAAATGGAAGATGTTCACTTTTGTCTCTTCTTATATGTGTGATATTATGAAATGAGTAGGAAGATTCTCTGATCTTTGGCCCATTATTAAAATTAAAATTTTACAAATTGGTCACGGTAGATTATATAGAGGTATTTGCCTTCATCAAGCAGGAAGAGTAGATAAATGCCCTAATTAAGGAATATCTGTTATTGCTTGTTTCTAGTCTTTGTTTTTCAGCTAGAAATGTGATCCAAATGCAACATAGATCCCATTTAAACACCCTTTTATACTCTTCTAAAACAGAGAGACTATGAAGCAAATTTCAAATGAATGCCTTCATTGTCAACCTATCTTGTGAGTGACACTTTGTAGAAATTCCTAGAGAAAACCAATTAACTAATGTAGGGTGAACACATCTAGATTTCAGCTGAACAGTTGAAAGTGTGTCCAAGGATCCTAGAATGAAAAAACCTTTATAACATTAAATATTTATATGTATGTTGGAGGAAACTTTAGTTGGAAGATCAAAGCATCCAGGTCAACCACATCCCTTATGCCACCTAATATTTCACAATGGTGCGTGAGCAGGCTTTGTCAAAGATAATGCTTTAGATAATGAGACCAAGTTAGTGTTTCCATAGCCAAGTATTTCCTCACTCTTGTAATTCATATGGCAATTAATAGCCAGCTGAGTGGAAATTAAGTTATTTTAATTTCTCAGAAAAACTGACAGGCAATGATAGGCTGAATGGAAGAGGATATCAAATCAGGAAATTAGTCAAGCAAACCGCTAAGATACAAAACCAACAAACTGAGAAAAAGGGACACCAAAAACTGGGAGTCAGGGGATGAGGATTGATGCATGTAACAGAAATCTCACATTTGGCTGTCAAGATTTTCACAGTGTATAGTATCAGAAATAGAAACCATTGGCACCTCCAACCAGTTCGCTATAGCAATGGCAACTTCACCCTCCACCTGCAAACACTGGTCCTTAATGCTTTTCCATTGTATGTTCTCATATTATTAAAATATGCAAGTCATTAGCCAGCACATTAACAGATAACACCTCCATAACCTTACAGCTTATAGGCAAGATTGTTGGCTTCCAGATAGGGACACAAGACCAAAGCGATCATCTACCACACTATCCCAGCCTGTGGAGGATCCAGATTCCATATGCACTGTGAACTTCAGGAGGATAAAATGCAAAACTAACCAACCAGAATTATTACAAGCTTCAGCAAAGGTACTTTGGGGTAACCCGGAGGAGGCAGACACAAAGGTGATAACGCACTTGGAACTCTTCGTCAAAAAGTTAGGAGAAATGCATACAGCAATGGCCGGTCCCAGCTCAACATCTAGGGAAATTTTTCAAATATAGATTCCACGTCGACCATTGGAAAAACAAAATAATCACCTCATCATGCCCAAGATCCCTAACATACTGGAGCTTAAGAAAGCAATAAACAAAACACTGCGCAGGCTTCTGCAAACAGGACACAACCTCACTATTCAGAAGGTGCTAACACAGCGAAAAGCGAATAACAAGAAGGTAATCTGGCAAGCAAAAAGGAATTGGATGTCAAACTGTGGGCCAGGTTATTGTACGACTCAAAGACCAACAACAGCACAAGATTCTGGCGCATAACAAACAGCTTAGAAAACTCAAAAGTACAAAGAGGTAACTCACATCAAACGGAGGAAGCCTGGGCCACTCACCTCCTGCAACATTTTATTTCAGAACAGGACCGTTTTAGGATTGGGAAGCACAGTCCTAGCCACACCCTTGAGGCACCTTCCCCCGACCAAACTAACCCCGCAATAAATGATCGTTTTTCATTTACAACCAATTAGAGGCGACAAGGGAAATATTTCTGAGAACAAGTGCCAATAACCTTTATTACTGCAACCTAAATAAATCACAGCATTGGTGTACTGTGAATTACGAGCATGTAGGCCAAGCACCTAACTATCAAACTCAACCAGCGAGCCCCACATCTTGTTGTCTTGTCCCTTTAAAACCGGAAACGTCCCCTCGCTGTTGCTTGGGATCTCTGAGGCTCATGCTCCTCACATGTGGGCACCGATGAAGCCACTTGGAATATTGGAATGATCAGGACCTGGCACCAAAAGCAGTAGCACACCGCACAACAGTAAAACACCACCTCAGCTGTCCATAGAACAATCGAGCACAGCACTGTCTCCTATTTCAACAGAGATGTCAACCTGGACTTTTTAACCACTGAGTAATGCTTTTTTGTACCCTATCCCTTTTCTTATTCCCCTCCTTTTATAATGCACTAGGCACTTTATGTGCCAAGCATCAGCAAGCCCCTTAACAAATGTTTGCACATTGAACCAACCCTCAGAGGATGCATATGTTATGTTGCTCTGCAACACAACTTAAGCGCTAGCACATAGGGTCCTAGTCTATTTCCCCAGTATCCACGTTGCTCTCTTTGCACACAGAAAGAACTGCCTAAAATTTGCACATTTAGTTAACTACAGCTGAATATGTATATCTAATTAGCTCGAGATAAATATTTGATGCCCGATCTTAAGATTGAAGACTTTGCCTTTTTATTGTTCTGACAACAACCAGTGTACATTGTTTTGACTACCTCGACACAGGGAATTAATGTTTTTTACGATATGGACCCGATCCTTTTTATTTATGAAATCTGCTGTCTTATGCTTTACATGAAAATTGTTAAGGATTTTATCAACTAAACAATGAACTTACCTACTTACTTACTTACGTATTAGCCAGAATGAGACCACATATCTCAGCACAGTCACTACAAAGGACAACAATCATTTGAAAGTGTGATTACATTTCTGAATGCAACAGCAGCTTAGAGCTCTTAAGGTGCTCCAGTGTTCCATTTCAGGGACGAACAATTGACCCACTCATGTTGTGTATTTGCATTGGGAGCCCTTTTTGTTCTTGCAATCTTTATTTAGTAAGATTTCTCAAATATAAGATGGGTGCAATATAGGGAAAGGTGTCAACAACCTAAAATATACACGACAGGCATTATATAAATCACTGCATGTTAACCAATACCACGCACAAATATCCTCTAAGTGAGGGGTGAAGAGAGCAAGGAAAGTAGGCGAGGGTGGAACTGGGGGTGGAGAAGAAAGGGGGTGTTGAGGTGCTGCATTATTAGAAGGACTAGATCTTATGCTTTGTGAGCCTTCTAGATTTGTTTTATCCCTTTTAAAACAGGACTATAAGTTCCGTGATGCAAAGAAAAGGAAGGGGAGTAATGCACCCACATCCAACCAGGGCCAAATTGAAAGGAGTGCATCATTCCCACAATGCGTTTGAGCCCAGGTATGCCCAGGTTGACTGGGAAATAGTAGAGCAATAGAGGCTAAGGCACCTGCTATATTTCAATGGTTTTTCAGTGGGCAGGTAGCAGTGGTTAACGATGATACACACAGCTCTAAATAGCATGACTTTGCCACGTCTAGTAAGTGAAGAAGGAAGGGAGGGGTATTGGTCATTAGGTTACACCACAACTTAACTGGCTGGTAATAGATCTGAGGAAGCAGGGGTGAATTCTAGGAGGGAAGGGCCGAAATACAGCTGCACAGCAGTTCCACAGCTGGTAGTGCATGGGAACTTTGGAAGACTGGTGAGGGACAGTAGCTGCAGGATTTCAAGCTGCGAGGAATCCTGACCTTCCCTGCTACCAAAAAGGGCTTCATCCTCCCACGAGTAAGGTTATTGAAGTGGAGGAGGGGAGCCTTGAAAAATAGTAGTGGAAGGGTAGAGTGGCAGGGGGATGTATCATCTTATTGTTGTCATGATTACCAACACACATCAGACTCCAGGAAGGGGCTTAATTATAGAGGCTAATAGGCATATATTTTGGAGGATACATTATGCACACAATAGTATGCATTATTATAAGAGAAGACGTAGTTTGGGGAGTAACAAACCTATCAAGGATGTACATTCTACAAAGGAATTTACCAGTATGCCTGTATCCTATAAATCAATTCATATGCTTTTAGAATAGTTGGCTTCAGGGAGGAGGGAATTATATGTTAGCTTTTATCATTTCTCTCATTGCTCCTTTTTTTGTGGGTAGATATCCACCTTTGCGAGTGTCACTAGAGCGAGCATGTAAGTGAAGACAGTCAAGGTATAGGAAACACTTTAGAAATGGATACACATTATAGAGAAAATACTTACTGCACAGACGTATGTACTGATGCATTGTTTGCTTATGTTGTCAACTTAGGCAAGCACTATCAGCAAATGACAACCCCATTACCAGCAAGAAGTGACAAACTGCATTATTAAAGGCATGTACATATTCTGACAAAGTCCCAGGGTTCATAAGATATGATGATGATTGTTAGATTTGGGGGTCTCTGGTTGGCAAAGGTAGGTACTTCTGACAAATAGGGACCCTCTCCTCTAGTCAGGACAAGGGGAATACACTCCTAAAATAACCCCTGCTCACCCTCTAGGTTGCGTGGCGCGAGCAGTCAAGGCTTATTTCAGAGGCGTTGTAAGTTAAGCAGTTGTGACCACATACAGTAACACAGTGATAACACTACAAATGGACACCACACAGGTTTTAAATAAAAAATAAGTAGATTTCATATAGAGTTACCACAAGACCATAAACGACATAAATACACACTATGATTACGTTAAGATGGTAGATTAAGTTCAGTTCTTAGATGCGACACTCTGCGTCAATGTACCTTAATTGAGTTGCGCTTCCATGACAAGCAATGTCGCAGCGATGGGAAATGCGGCAAAGTTCAGATACAAAGAAATAAAGACGTGAAGATCTTCCAGATGCAGCACGCTTCTCGGGGATGTGAGAAGCTCTCGGTTCGATGCGTGGACTGAACCGGGGACACCCTTACGATGCAACGGCAACAGCTCCAGCGGCGAATCGAGGTGCTCTTGATCGATGCGGTGCAGTGCGACAGTTCCATCGGCAACACCCTCCTTCTCCGGAGTTGCGACGGCAGGCACAGCGACCGCGACACGCTCCGACCTCGTTGCGAGATTTTTCTTCTGATGCGATGCAGTGCGACAGCTCCAGCGGCGACACCCTCCTTCTTCGGAGTTGCGACGGCAGCAGCAGCGATGGCGACACGCTTCATCTTCGTTGCGGCACACTTCTCTCTAATGCGGTGCAGTGTGACAGTTTCAGCGGCGACACCATCCTTTCTCCTGAGTTGCGATGGCAGGCACCACGACGGCGACACGCTTCTTCTCGTTGAGTCGTGCTTCCAGCTCCTTGCGACACGCAGTTCCACAGAAGGCCGAAAACAGCAGCAGGCACTTCCAAAGGAGCTGGGGCGTGAAGTCTGTTGTCCCTGAGACTTCAGCAGGAGGCATGCTCTTTTCCAAGCCCTTGGAGATCCTTCACAAGTTGAAAGCAAAGTTACAAAGTTCCTTTCTCCTTCCTTTGGCAGTAAAGTAACCACTGCAGGCCAATCCCCCAAGCAGCCCTTCAGCTTGGGAATAGTCTCTCCTCAGTTTCTTCAGGTTCCTCTCCTCAGTAAAGGTTTCTTCTTGTAGTCCAAAAGTGATCTAATTTCCATGGGATCAGGGTCCCAACATTTATACCCAGAAATCCTTTGTTCGCTGAGGGGAGAGGGACCTTTGCCCAGTCCAAACCAGTTCTGAAGCACTCTGTTTACCAGACTCCTCCTTTCTTTTCACAGTGCAGGGCATGCACATCAGACGCCCCACAGGAGGTGGATCCAGCATTGTGGAAGGCAAGTACAGTCCTGGAGCACTCTGTTTACAGGACACCTTCTCTTCTTTCAGTGTGCAGGGCAGAGAAATCTGCCGCTCCCCAGGGGTTGGAGCCTGCATGGTGGAAGGCAGGCACAACCCTATTCAGAGTTCAGGTGCACTCCTCCCTCTCATCAAGATGCCGATCTCTCTATTCAACACAGGGTGACTCAGCCTGTGTCCTGGAATTCTCCAGCCCTGTCACTCACAGAAACCAGATATAGGAATACACAAACTAGCAGTGGCAGGTTTGAATGGTTAGACAAGCAAATACCTACTTTCTAAAAGTGGTATTTGCAAACACAGAATATTAAAATAAACTTTACTAAAAGATGTATTTTATTATTCTGAATTCAGGCATACTAAACTCGAATTTCTACCATGTTCTCTGAGCCTGTTAGGATTACAAAATGTAACAATTCTAACAACCCATTCTGGCCTATGGAGAACAGATAGCCTTGCTATAGTGAAAAACAAAAATGGCTGTAATACACTATTAGGACATGCCACACATATCAGGGCTTGTCCTACCTTATACTTACAATGCACCCTGCACTTGGGCCTACCATAGGGGTAACTAATATGAAGAAAAGGGAAGGTTTAGGGACTGGCAAGTGGGTGTACCTCCCCAATCAGCATGGCAGTACCAGACTGCACGCACGCTCTGCATTGGCAGACCTTAGATACATTTTACAAGGCTGCTTCTGCGGGTGGCACAACCCGTGCTGCAAGCCCACCAGCAGTATTTGGATTGCACGCCCTGGCACAATCAGTGCACTAGACTAGGGTCTGAGAAGTAAACCAAAATAGCCAAACATGGAATCACTATTCCATACATACATTTACAATAGGGAGCACTTGCACTGTGGCACTGAATCGCAATGGCACAGTGCCAAAAGCATCTAACACCAGCAAAAATACATGAGGCAACAGCAAAAAACATGGAAGGGAGACCCACGCCAATGGTGCCAGGTCTAACATGTGTCCCCTCCAGCTGAAAAGTGGGGAGAACTACCCTAACTCCTGGGAGCTCTCTTCACTAAGTCGGAAAAATCTGGACAGACCATCAGCGTTGGCGTGTTCTGTACCAGGGAGGTGTTCCACCGTAAAGGTTATACCCTGTAGGGAGATGGGCCACCTCAACAGCTTTGGATTTTCACCCCTCATTTGCATCAACCATCTGAGGGGTCTGTGGTCTGTCTGAACCCGGAAGTGAGTCCCAAACAGGTATGGTCTCAGCTTCTTCAGTGCCCAGACCACAGCAAATGCCTCACGCTCAATAGCACTCCACCTCTGTTCCCGTGGAAGTAACCTTCTACTGATAAAGGCTACAGGTTGATCTAGGCCCTCCACATTCATCTGTGACAAAACAGCCCCCACACCATGCTCTGAAACGTCTGTCTGGACAATGAATTCTCTTGAGAAGTTGGGTGTCAGGAGCACGGGCACCGTGCACATGGCAGCTTTCAGGGCCTCAAAGGCTTTCTGACAGGTCTCAGTCCAAATCACTTTCCTGGGCTGCTTCCTGGAAGTCAGCTCTGTCAAGGGTGCAACAATATTGCTATATCCCTTGACAAACCTCCTGTAGTACCCTGTGAGACCTAAAAAGGCTTTAAACTCTGTCTGGGTTTTTGGTGGCTCCCAAGCCAGGATGGTTTCAATCTTGGGTTGTAGGGGTGCAACCTGGCTGCTCCCAACCTGGTGTCCCAAGTACACCACAGAACTCTGCCTGACCTAGCAATTACTTGCCTTGATCATGAGGCCTGCTCTCTAAAGTGCCAACAACACTTCCCAGAGGTGGCGCAGATGTTCCTCCCAACTGACACTGAACACTGCAATGTAATCCAGGTAGGCGGCAATTAATTCCTCCAGTCCGACCAACACCTGGTTGACAAACATCTGAAAGGTGGCAGGGGCATTCTTCATCCCAAAAGGCATAACACGGAACAGGAAATGCCCATCGGGTGTGGTTAATGCTGACCTCTCCTTTGCCCCATCAGTCAAGGCGATCTGCCAGTACCCAGATGTCAAATCAAACGTTCCGAGTTACCGTGCAGCCCCTAGCCGATCAATGAGCTCATCAGCTCTGGGGATGGGGTGCGCATCAGTCTTCGTGACTGAATTGAGCCCTCGGTAGTCCACAAAGACCCGAAGTTTGGGTGTGGCACACTGCACCGCGACCTTCAGGGCCAAGACCACAGGGCTGGCCTAAGGACTGCTAGATGACTCAATAACCCCAAGTGCAAGCATCTTTGAGACATCCTCTTTAATGCAAGCCCTCACCCTGTCAGTTACCCTGTAAGACTTGTGCTTCACAGTTAAGCTGTCTCCTGTGTCCACATCATGGACGCACCAATCTGTGACACCAGGAACCAGGGAAAACAGATCGGAAAACTGTCCCAGCAAATGGCGGCAGTCATTCTGTTGCTCAGGGGTCAGGGTGGAAGAGAGGTTAACACCATCCACTGACCCATCCTGCTCTGAGGCAGACCGGTTGTCTGGAAGAGGCTCAATCTCCTCATCCATCCCAGTATCTGTTGCCAAGAGCACGCCTCAAGGGGTTCCTAGGAGACCGCAAGTCCACCAAGTAGGTAACAGGACTCTTGCGCTCCACCACCTCAAAAGGTCCCGTCGACTTATCTTGGAGCGCACAGGGCTCCACTGGGGGCATGACCCACACCTTCTGTCCAGGCTGAAGCTCTACCAGAGTGGCATTCTGGTCATACCAGCGCTTCATCTCCTCCTGGCTGGCCTCCAGATTCGCCTGAGCGAGTTCACTGAAGCACCTGGTCTGGTTCCCGAAGACCAGCGTGTAGCTATAGACATCCTGGGGAGGTTTCCAGGGAGATTGCTCCCAGCCTTCTTTAACCAGACTCAGAGGTCCTCTGACTGGGTGTCCATAGAGAAGCTCAAAGGGACTGAACCCTAGGGATTTATGTGGCACCTCACGGTATGCAAACAACAGGCATGGTAAGAGGACGTCCCACTTACACCTCATGGGTTCCTCAAGACCCATTATCATGCCCTTCAGGGTCCAGTTGATCCTTTCAACCAGCCCATTTCCTTGGGGGTGGTAAAGGGTGGTGAGCTTGTAGGTTACCCCACACTCCTGCCACAGGGACTTCATATACTGGGAAATGAAGTTGGTCCCCCAGTCAGACACTACCTCGCGAGGGAATCCCACTCGGGAGAAAATTCCCATCAGTACTCGTCCCACCACGGGGGCCGTCACTGTCCTCAGAGGTATGGTTTCCAGCTACCGGGTGGCATGGTCCACCAAGACCAGGATGAACCTGTTGCCCATGGCTGTTTCGGGGTCCAGTGGCCCCAAAATGTCAATCCCCACCCGCTCAAAGGGGGTACTGACCACAGGGAAAGGCTGGAGAGGAGCCTTGTGCTTCCTCCCACTCTTTCCACTTGCCTGGCAAGTCTGACAAGTCCTGCAATGAGTATCAGAACTCTTGCACATTTGGGGCCAATGAAAGTGGGTGACAAGCCTCTCAAAGGTCTTGTCCTGCCCCAAATGTCCTGCTAATGGCACATCATGAGCCAGCCCCAGTAGGAAGGCTCTAAACTTCTGGGATACCACCAGCAAACAGGCTGACCCAGGTTAAGCAACCTTAGGCTCACTATACAGGAGACCATTCTCCCAGTAGATCCAATGAGATCCTGACTGATCACCTGCTGCCTGGCTTACAGCCTGTTGCCACGAGCCCACAAGAGAAGGGCACTCTCTCTGCTCCTTGCAGAAGTCTTCCCTGGAAGGACCTCCTTCTTGCGGCCAATGGGTCAGCTCAGGCAGATCTCTCAGTTCAGCTATCTGTTCCCCAGTAGGCTCCAGGGCATCCCCTTCAGGGTCTACCTCCTCCTGGGCTGTGGGAATTTTGGGGTCCAGTTTCGCGCGCCCCTCACCACTTCTCTCTTCTGCAGGTTCCTGGGCCTCCCTCTCAGGCTCCAGGTCCTCTTGAGAACCCCTACTGGCTGACATTGACCGGGTGGTCACGCACGCCCAGTCAGGACGTCCAACCATCCTCAAGTGAGTTGTCTTCTCCACCTTTTCCCAAGGGGAGCTCTCCAAGTCATTTCCTAACAAACAGTCAACAGGCATGGCGTGCCTCACAGCTCCATGTAGAGTACCAGAGACCCCCCCCACTCAAAGGGAACCTGAGCCATTGGACAATGACTCTCTGTGTTGTTGGTGTTGACAACTCGGTAAAATGCATGAGGGACAATCTGCTCTTGAGGCACCGGGTGACACCTGACAACTGTCACACTGGCTCGTGTTTCTCTAAGAGGTTCCACCTTTTGGCCATTGACGGTCACTCACTGCCCATATTTCTTAGTGTTTCTGGGTAGCTGAGCTTCTGAGACCATCTCACTGTCTCCTAAAGAGTCTAGGGTCATCTGTGGGGGACCCCACCCACCTTGGACACCAATCTCCTCCCCAAGGCTACACCAGCCATCTGCCGGGGCGGAGCACCACTAGGTGCTTGTTTACCAACCAGGCGGCACCTGGTATCATTCGACTTATGACCCAGGTCGCCACACTTGTAACACTTCTATTGCCCTGGGAACAAGACTACCTGTCGGGCCCCTTGCTTTCTCTCAGGGGGAGGCTGGAAACCTTTCACGGGTTCCCTTGGGGACTACTTTGGGGCCCTTTGCGGAACTCCTTCTGTTTACCCTTGTCCCCCCCACTATTCTGCTGGGGACCCTGCACTACTGTGGCTGAGTCTCACATGTGAACCTTGTGGACCCTGGTACTGACCCAGCGGTCCGCCTCCTCAGCAAGCTTCCTAGGGTTAGTCAGCTTGCTATCTATCAGATACTGGTGCAGCTCTGGAAAACAATTATCCGACAAGTGCTCCCATGCAACCAAATCAAAGAGACCTTGAAAATCATTAACCTTGCTGCCTTTTACCCAACCATCCAATGCTCTGCAAAAGAAAGTGACATATTCAACCCAAGTACTGTTTTCTAACTTTTTGCATTTCCTGAACCTCTGCCTATAGAGCTCAGGTGTCAAACCATATCTAGACATCAATGCTTCTTTCATGTGGCTGTATGAGTTGTGGACATCAGAATGCAGGTCTAACAATGTATCCCGCCCCTCACTGGGGAACCTTCCCCACAACCCCGGTACCCAAACTCTCTCAGGGACCCGGTGGGAAGACATGGCTACCTCATAGGCTCTGAACCACTGACCAACATCATCATTTTTGTAAAACTCCTTCACCACATCCTTGGGAGTATACACTCTACTTTCTGTATGTACTGACGGTATGCTGCCACCAGAGGGAGTAACTTCTAATCTTTTGGTTTTAAACTCCAACTCCTTCAAAAAAATTTCATGCTCAAACTGCATTTTCTTTTCCTCAAGATCTAACTTTCTATTTTCTATTTCTAGTTGCCTATCAACCTTGAACCCGATCAATTCCATTTCATGCCTTCTTGCTCTCTCTGTCCTCCTACTCCTCTGGAGACAGACTCTTGATAGAAGCACTGCTAAATGCGGGGGAAGGTACTTCCCTTCCTTCTAGGCCCATCGGCCCTTCTTGTTGCACAATTGCCAAGTCATCCTCCTCAATCACAGGAGTTTTCCTTGCTTCTACCCAGGCCCTCAGCGCCTTGTAGAATTCTTCCTTCACTTTAAATCCAGTGGAAACATTGAATTTCTTGCAAAAGTACTTCATCTGTTTTACTGTGTAGCATTCCAGCCTCTCTTCTTCCCATTCGCAATTAAGGGAGGCTACAGATTCTGCTCTCTCTACTGAATTAGGCATCTTTTAAAAAATAGGCAATCCAAAAATCTAAAAGGAATCTACCAAAAAGTATGCAGTATCGTTATGGTCTGCACTCACTAAGTAAAGTTTTCCTGTCACTGTACATGAGTCACAAATGCAAATCCAGAATCCTTTCCGCTGCCTACCAATGTTTGATTTGGGGGTCTCTGGTTGGCACAGGTAGGTACATGTGACAAATAGGTACACTCTCCTCTAGTCACGACAAGGGGATAACACTCCTAAAATAACCCCTGCTCACCCTCTAGGTTGCGTGGCGCGAGCAGTCAAGGCATATTTCAGAGGCGTTGTAAATTAAGCACTTGTGACCACATACAGTAACCTAGTGACAACACTACAAGTGGACACCACACAGGTTTTAGATAAAAAATAAGTAGATTTTATATAGAGTTACCACAAGACCATAAAACAACAAATATACACAGTATGATTACTTTAGGATGGTAGATTAAGCTTAGTTCAGTTCAGTTCTTATATGCAACACTCTGCGTCAATGTACCTTAAGTTGCATTGCGCTTCCACAACAAGCAATGTCACAGCGATGGGAAATGCGGCAAAGTTCAGATGCAAGGAAATAAAGACGAGAAGATCTTCCAGATGCGGCACGCTTCTCGGGGATGCGAGAAGCTCTCGGTTCGATGCGTGGACTGCAGTGGCGACACCCTTACGATGCGATGGCAACAGCTCCAGCGGGAACGCTCTTCTCCACGATGCGTGGAGCTTCCACTCGATGCGACAACTACAGCGGCAACATCCAAGATGCGACGGCAGCATCTCCGATGGCGGCGCGCTTCTCGGGGATGTGAGGTGCTCTTGATCGATGCGGTGCAGTGCGACAGTTCCAGCTGCGACACCCTCCTTCTCCGGAGTTGCAACAGCAGGCACAGCGACGGCGACACGCTTCCTCTTCGTTGCGGCACACTTCTCTCCGATGCGGTGCAGTGCGACAGTTCGAGCGACGACACCCTCCTTTCTCCAGAGTTGCGACGGCAGGCACAGTGACTGTGACACTCTTCTTCTCGTTGAGTCGCGCTTCCAGCTCCTCGCAACACGCAGTTCTTCAGAACGCCAAAAACAGCAGCAGGCACTTCCAAAAGAACTATGGGTAGCTGGGGGGGGTGAAGTCTGTTGTCCCAGAGACTTCAGCAGGAGGCAAGCTCTTTTCCAAGCCCTTGGAGATCCTTCACAAGTTGAAAGCAATGTTACAAAGTTCCTTTCTCCTTCCTTTGGCAGTAAGGCAACCACTGAAGGCCAATCCCCCAAGCAGCCCTTCAGCTTGGGAATAGTCTCTCCTCAGTTTCTTCAGGTTCCTCTCCTCAGTAAAGGTTTCTTCTTGTAGTCCAAAATTGATCTAATTTTCATGGGATCAGGGTCCCAAAATTTATACCCAGAAATCCTTTGTTCTCTGAGGGGAGAGGGGCCTTTGCCCAGCCCAAACCAGTTCTGAAGCAATCTGCTTACCAGATTTCTCCATTCCGTTCACAGTGCATGGCATGCACATCAGACACCCCACAGGAGGTGGAGCCAGCATTGTGGAAGGCAAGTACAGTCCTGGAGCACTCTGTTTACAGGAGTCCTTCTCTTCTTTCAGTGTGCAGGGCAGAGAAATCTGCCGCTCCCCAGGTGTTGGAGCCAGCATGGTGGAAGGCAGGCACAGCTCTATTCAGAGTTCAGGTGCACTCCTCCCTCCCATCAAGATGCAGATCTCTCTATTCACCACTGGGTGACTCAGCCTGTCTCCTGGAATTCCCCAGCCCTGTCACGCACAGAAACCAGAAATAGGAATACAGGGCCTGATTCACAGAACTAACTTAAGACAAAATCCTAAACTTACTACCATTTTGGTATTCACAGAGGCACTTACTCATTTTCGTATTCACAGAAGGCACTTACTCATTTCGGTATTCACAGAAGTTAGGAGTCCTAACTTTAGGACTCCTAAATGCCTTCTGTGAATACCGAAAGTCTTAAAGTTAGGATTTTCTCAATTTAGTAGTAGTAAAGTTAGGACTCCTAAATAGCTTCTGTGAATACCGAAAGTCTTAAAATTAGGATTTTTCTCAATTTAGTAGTTGTAAAGTTAGGACTCCTAACTTCTGTGAATACCGAAAAGAGTAAGTGTCTTCTGTGAATAACAAAAAGAGTAAGTGTCTTCTGTGAATACCAAAATGATTAAGTGCCTTCGGTGAATACGAAAATGGTAGTAAGTTTAAGATTTTGTGTTAAGTTAGTTATGTGAATCAGGCCCACACAAACTAGCAGAGGCAGGTTTGAATGGTTAGACAAGAAAATACCTACTTTCTAAAAGTGGTATTTGCAAACACAGAATATTAAAATAAACTTTACTAAAAGATGTATTTTATTATTCTGAGTTCAGGCATACTAAACTCAAATTTTAAACCATGTTCTCTGAGCCTGTCATGATTATAAAATTTAACAATTCTAACAGCTCATTCTGGCCTATGGAGAACAGGTAGGCTTGCCATAGTGAAAAACGAAAATGGCTGTAATTCACTATTAGGACATGCCACACACATCCGGGCTTGTTCTACCTTATACTTATAATGCACCCTGCCCTTGGGGCTACCATAGGGGTGACTAATATGAAGAAAAGGAAAGGTTTAGGGACTGGCAAATGGGTGCACTTCCCAAGTCAGCATGGCAGTACCAGACTGCACGCAGGCTCTGCAATGGCAGACCTTAAACACATTTTACAAGGCTGTTTCTGTGGGTGGCACAACCAGTGCTGCAGGCCCACCAGCAGTATTTGGATTACACGCCCTGGCACACTCAGTGCACTAGACTAGGGTCTGACAAGTAAACCAAAGTAGCCAAACATGGAATCACTAATCCATACATCAATTTACAATAGGGAGCACTTGCACTGTGGCACTGAATAGCAGTGGCACTGTGCCCAAAGCATCTAACACCAGCAAAAATACACGAGGCAACAGCAAAAAAATGGAAGGGAGACCCACGCCAATGGTGACAGGTCTAACAATGATGAAGATTATTTTTAGTATTAATATTAACAAAATAATATTAATAACAACATTTTTAAAATATTGATGATGATAATATCAATGATACGTTTTCATATAGTTCAAAGCATTCATTATTGCTGTTTCTATCCGCTTCCAAGTACATATCAAATGTACGCAATTTAATGTCTTCGTGCAAGATTACACTTTCACCACAAACCACCATATATTGTAAACATGGCCACTTTATTAGAACAGGTATTCAGTAAAGTTAACTTCATTAACATATGATACATATTAATTCTCTAAGCCTCACTTATACATAGTAAAAAGACTAACAAAACCCCTCCCATAAAGGTTCCCACCCAATATCGTAAAATGTTATTTTATGTTTTTTTAATTTATTACGCACACTTATCATCCCAGGATTGGCATCTCGACATGGAAGACAGGAAACAGCAGAACTAAAGCAGGTGAAATAAGTTAGTCTTAAGACATTTCTTGAACTGAAAATAGTCCATGCAACTATGCATATGAAGATGCATCTTATTCCAATAGAATGGACCTAGGAAAGAGAGTGACCTGCCCCTTGACAGGGACTTCCTGACCCCAGGAGCCCTGAGCAATGCTCTGTTGGAAGATCTTAAAAGTCTTGGAGGGGAGTAGCAGGTGAAATTTGAAGATAAATAGGAAGGGCATTACCATATAAAGTGTTATGGGTTAAGCAGCAGCTCATAAAAGTAATTTTGTTTTTGCCGGTAGCCAGTGTAAAGCATGAAGAAGGAGGAGGAAACTGCTCAACAGGGTAGATTACAGATAAGGCATGCGGTGGTGCTCTGCACCACCTGATGTTTAGATAGCAGCAACTCGTTTGCTGATGTCAAGAGAGCATTCGCATAATCCAGACGGCTAATTGTAAGGCGGGCACGGTCTCGAGCATGCCACCAGTATGGCAGTTGTGCCGGTCCCCGAAACCCGGGGGAGGTGGGGCACGCGGCGCACAATGATGACGTGGCGTCCTGACCTCCCCCAGGGCCCGCAAGTGATTGGCCATCTGGGGCATGAACCCGAAGTACTTATAAGTGCTTCTGGTCACGTGTTGGTTCAATGTCGGGCAAGCCGGACAGAACTGGGAAGCGGAGTGCATGGTCTCTTTTCACCGCTCCCCAGCCTGACTGCAGATCACAGATGGGTCAGGACCTCAGTTTGGAGGACCAAATCGATTCTTTTTCCCCACTCACTATCCCCTAACGCAGATATATTGTTTAATTAGTGTGTTTGTTCTATTTCAGGAGTAATGTGATAAAAGCCTAATTGATTGATTAGTTGTCTTAATGTGGAATAAAAGTGTCTTTCTTAACTAATCTTTTTACAATTCTCAGGAATGTTATTCTGTCGTATTTTTGTATGTGTTTCCCTTGGTCAGGCGGTAAGGTCATGATTGGTGAGCATAATTTTAGGCCCTTAGCAGGCATTACCGTTGTCAAATGGGGATGCCCGAGGGGGAGACAGAGGGTCTCTCAGGGAACTCCATGGGCAGTTACAGCAGGTAGGCTGGAAGGGTGCGGGGGAAGGGAAGTCTCGCTTCCAGTAAGCTAGTTGGACAATCCCCGAACGCGCATGCGCTCAAGGGCGCAAGGATGCATTATTGCAGCGGCCCCATTATGGTGGTAATGCTGAGGACGTGTGGGGCCCCAGGGAGGTATCCATCTGGTAAGCTGGGCCCTCTGAGCAAGGTCAGGCCAGTAGGAGGTTGGGACCTAGCTTGATCTGGGTCTTGGGCCGCCAGTCATTGACCTTGCCGTAGGCTCTAACAGGGATACGCAGAAAGAGAACATCTTCATTGCTTAGCTTACAATAGGAATGGCTATGTTTTAGAAGCATGTTAAGGTTAGCCAATCGACATCTTGTACCTATCAATGTAATGGACTTTCTGCGTATTGTACATAATGTATATATTAATAATTTTAATGTTTGATTATTTTATGTAATAAAATAGGGCCGGAGTTCACGACCGCTAGTCCGAACAGTTGTGATGTTTGAATTGTTTGCCTTGGGGGGAAAAGGAGGTGGTGAGCCCCATGGGAGCCGGGTGGGTCCCCACCCAAAGGGTCTTTTGGTTCAATGAGAGGAGGAGGATTAGGCAGTACCAGACCATATGACCAGTGCTTGGACTAAAGTTTTTTTTATGTAAGTGGTAATAGAGGGAAAGAGCTTCGCAGTAACTGCATTATATGGAAGCCTGAGCTAACAGCCGATGCAGTCTGATGTTTCATAGTGAGAGATTGATCCAAATGGACTCGTAAGTTTTTAACTACTAGTTTGGGTGAAGGGGCCGTACCAAGTTCTGGGGCCACCAATTAGGATTCCAAAGCTGTTGGGCATTACCAAACAGCATAATCTCTGTTTTTGCTGCATTTAACTGGAGACAGCTTTCGGTCGTCTAGGTGGCAAAAGTCTTCATCCCGGAGGAGAAGGACTCTTTGGTTTTTGCCAGGTTATTATCTGAAAATATTGAAAGCTGAGCATCATCCACATATGTTATGATATCAAAGCCAAAGGCTCTGAAAATGTTCGCCAGGGGGCCAACATAGGTGTCGGACTAAGACATGAGCCCTGTGGTACCACCATATTATGTGTCATCATACACGATTTATAGAAACCAAAAATAACAATTTGGGTCCTGTTGGAGATAAAATCTGAGAGCCATTGTAGCTCTGTTCCATGGATACCTATTGCATGAAGCTTACTAAGTGACCAAAGGTGAGATATGGTGTTGAACGCTGCGGACAACTTAAGCAGCACCAGTATAGATGATGAATTGGCAACGGGAGACCATCTGTTGTGGTCAGTGACAGCTACCAGAGATTTCTCTGTGCTATGTGATGTTCTAGAACTGGACTGTGATGGGTCTAAGATGCTGTTTGTCTCCAGATGAGTTATACGTTGTTTATTTATATGTTTTTTCAGTATCTTTCCTAGTAGGGAAAGCAAGGAAATGGGTCAATAATTGGCAAAATTGCTCAATGCCCGATTGGCCATTTTTTGTGTAGGTCTGGCCAAGCTGCCTTCCAGTTCAGTGGGATTTTTCCTATGTAGATAGATAGATAGATTAAACAGGGAGCAGATTGAAGTGGCAAGCAAATTAGAGGGGTCAGCCAATATTCTTGGTGGGCAGGCATCAAAGGGAGAGCCTGACTTGGTTGAGACAAGGATTTTCTGAATTGACTCCGGAGTAGAGCATTCACATCTGCTTAGGCTGGTAGCACAATTAGAGGGAGGTGCACCAAAGTCGAGTTCCTGCAAACCTGATCAAGTAGACTGGAAACATTCTGATAGATCATTTTGACTTTATCTTCAAAATGGTTTGCCAAGGAATCAAAAAATTTTGTGATGCATTTATTTCTTGGGAGCATGCTTCAGGATTAATGAGTTGTGGGCACATTAAAAAGGGCTTCGGAAGAGTTTTTTGGCTCTGCAATTTGATTTGGTATAAATAATTTACAGGCAATCTTGATATTACGGTGGTATAGATTTAAGTAAATTCTGTAAGCATCCTTATCGCTTACATTATTAGCGTGGCCCCATTTTCTTTGTAGTCTCATCTGCAAGAACTCTCACATGCCTTCCTTTCCTTCTCCATTTCGCAACTTTCACCTTTTTGCTACAGCCAACTTGCCCAAACACGCCCCAGGCTCTCCCATCTCTTAAGCTTATGCTGTAATACTCCACAGGCTTGTCTGCCCAGGCCCTGCTCTGTGCTCCCCCAACCATAGCCTACCTAAAAACAAACTGCACCTGCTCTATTGTGGCAAATACCCCAAAAACCAAGACCTAGGTCCCAGCATAAAGTAAAGGGTTGAAGCAACCTCTTGCACTTCATACCAAAGAACTCATTATTGGACCGGGCAGGTGGGCAGATCAAATGTTATGAATTCCCCAGGAAACCTTTACAACAATCACCTACTCCTAATTGTCCAATGGAACAAGGGTCATCCAAAAAGGCCGTCCCTTGACCCCCTCACCTAATAAATACTATCTTACTAAACCTGCCCTCCTGCCCCAACTGGTCTATCACTAGTGGGCTCAGTGGCTTGTTCCACTTGCTCTTACCCTGTGTGGTGAGACCGGGCAACTGGCCTCGGCTCCCGGCAGGTCCCTTAATCTAACTGCATGCTGCAGGGCTGAGGTGAACCCACCTGTCATTCAGACTTTTGCCCTGTAGGTCATACAATAAGCCGTCAATTACCCCCAAAGGATAAATTAGACTCTGCTACGTTGCGTGCATTCATAAAGAGCTGAAACATCATTTCAGCAACGAAATGACTCTCTTTGTTACTTCAGATCTGCAGTCCAGCACCAGCACTGTGTGGCATACTAAGGGCGGCTGACAGTGATTTAGTCGCTTTACCTGTTGTGGCAGTTGACGTCAAGAGCTCTCCGAAAGTTTGATTGATCTGTGTGAGGAGAAATGATCTCCAAAGTCACATTTGTTTACGTTTTCTTTTCAAAAAGTAGCTTGCCAGGTTGTTACGCGGACCGATAGTTACTCCTGTCACCATTTTTTCACCGATCATAAAAAAAACAAAAAAAACTCAGCAATGCCTTATTTTTCTTTCCCCACACCGGAGTTGATCACACTACCATACATGAAAGATAGCTGAATCTCCCTGAGCTCAAAAGCAAAAGAGGGGGCGGGGGGTGTTTGAGCGGAGGGCAGTGGAGGTATTTAACCTTCTATACAAGTCTTAAGGGTGCCCCTCCCATGGGGAGTGAAACGGACGTGCATCTGAACCAGCAGACAGGATAGAAAAAGAAAGAGTGAAAGGGAGTGTTTTCCTACCTGACCTAATTGGATTTTATCCCCTTGAGACTAAAATGCGCTTTTAAAGCAGTCACAGCGAAATTGGCAAAAGGTAAGTGCCTTATATTTTTCTCTTGAAAATAAATTGACTGAAAATGGAAAAATAACTTAGAGGTTTGAGAAAAGAGTGCTCACATTGGCTGGAAAGAATCTGCTATGAATAGGAAAAAGGCTTACTGGCAAAACAAATTCTCTGTGTTAAGATCGAGAACAAAGTTAGTTCAGTGCAGGTTTTACCAATGTAGGTTGGATTTCATGAGAGTAATATGAAGCATAATGAGGTTTGCACTCCTCATCTAACCACATTCCAATTCCTTTTCTTTGAAAAATGGGTTAATGAGCCCCTTTTTGCTATAGCATAATCCTGAAGAGTCTCCTATTTTTAGAGAAATGGTCTGTCCTCCACTATGTATTTGACTGAGACGTACACATCTATTCATGGCATTTTCACAGTTTACGACATGTTTGAATATTGTTATTTTAAAAACAGTAATGTTTGAAAACTTCTATTTCACAAGCATTACATGTTTTCCATAGTTTTCAGGAGTTACATCATTAGTATGATGTACAGATTTTAGCCATGGGAGAGCCTGGAAATTAATTTCCTCTCATTTCCTTCTACAGACGTTTTATTGTCTTCTCAATTGAACAATGAGGATTAATTTGTCCCCATTGTGTATTCAGCAGTTGGAATCATTAAACAATACTATGATTTCTTTTACATTCAGTTAGTGTGTTTGGTCTTTGAGCATTAATATTTAATATGCCTTTAGTTAATGAAAACACCACATTCCTTTAATCAGCAGTATATAAGAAGTGTAAACGAATACTGAACATTTTGAAAACTAATGTCCTTCGTTGTTCTTCACTGTCCTAACATTGTCCCTTTCACCTCTCTCGAGGCTTGCACACCCTCGGGTTGCTCGCTTTGAGTGACTGCAGCTCGTCAGGGGGCATGCCACTTTGGAGCCCACAGGCGAGTATGTAAATGGCTTATTAAGTGTTTCCTTGACATAATCAGTGTTGCGCCTTTTTCTACTGGATTGAGGCTGCTTTTGGTACCTCTATAATAAGGCTTAATTTATGTTATATTTATTGGCAATCTACAGCCGCACACAAACAGGGCAGGAAGTTCCCTCTCGTGCGCTTTAGAATTTGTGTGAAACACTAAGGGGCAGATTTATGTCGGATTTGCGCCACGTTTACGCCGCCGTTGCGTCACACAACGGCGCGGAAACGTGGCGCATCCCTGAGACCTATTTACAACGTGAGGCATCTAGGCAGATGCGTCACGTTGTAAAGCCCTGCGCCACATGAAACCTGCGTCAGGTTTCATGTGGGCGTTCTGTCGCAGGGTGGGCGTTCCCTGTTAGGAAAGCCCCGTAAAACTGACGCAGTGAAATCTACAAGATTTCACTGAGTCAGTTTTAGGACGCTGCTGGGTCAAATCCTTACGCCTGCTTGAAGCAGGCGTAAGGAGGGACGCACCACGTTATGTATTGGTGGCCTCTGTACATTGCAGGAGTTGCGTCACACTTGCGACGCTACTCCAGCAATGCGCCGCACGTACACCACAAGATGCAACACGCATCTTTCCTTCCTTGCACCATGGTGCGCTGCATTGTAAGCGTGGAAGGGCATACTCAGATGTGAGTCCCTAGCTCATTGCAACATCAGGATTCAAGCAAGCCGGGCCGAAGACGGCTGAAATGCCAGAAACCGGTCCCCGGTAGCTTGTTTCCTTCCCAGTATAAGAATTGGCTTGGTAGTTTGGTCTGCCCTGTTCCCATGATGCACTGGGCCAGGGTCAGACTAATTTGCATATAGCCAAGTTCTGAGCTGGGATGGTGCAGTGAGCTAAAAAACGGTGATGGATCAAGCCCTGATCTTTGGACTGGGTAAGAGTGGTCTGCTTAATTCAGACACTCTGTTCATCACCACCCCCTTTTCTGAATCATTTTTGTCCACCACAAGCGTGGAAGGGCATACTCAGATGTGAGTCCCTAGCTCATTGCACCATCAGGATTCAAGCAAGCCGGGCCGATGACGGCTGAAATGCCAGAAACCGGTCCCCGGTAGCTTGTTTCCTTCCCAGTATAAGAATTGGCTTGGTAGTTTGGTCTGCCCTGTTCCCATGATGCACTGGGCCAGGGTCAGACTAATTTGCATATAGCCAAGTTCTGAGCTGGGATGGTGCAGTGAGCTAAAAAACGGTGATGGATCAAGCCCTGATCTTTGGACTGGGTAAGAGTGGTCTGCTTAATTCAGACACTCTGTTCATCACCACCCCCTTTTCTGAATCATTTTTGTCCACCATAAGTGTGGAAGGGCATACTCAGATGTGAGTCCCTAGCTCATTGCACCATCAGGATTCAAGCAAGCCGGGCCGAAGACGGCTGAAATGCCAGAAACCGGTCCCGGGTAGCTTGTTTCCTTCCCAGTATAAGAATCGGCTTGGTAGTTTGGTCTGCCCTGTTCCCATGATGCACTGGGCCAGGGTCAGACTAATTTGCATATAGCCAAGTTCTGAGCTGGGATGGTGCAGTGAGCTAAAAAACGGTGATGGATCAAGCCCTGATCTTTGGACTGGGTAAGAGTGGTCTGCTTAATTCAGACACTCTGTTCATCACCACCCCCCTTTTCTGAATCATTTTTGTCCACCATAAGCGTGGAAGGGCATACTCAGATGTGAGTCCCTAGCTCATTGCACCATCAGGATTCAAGCAAGCCGGGCCGAAGACGGCTGAAATGCCAGAAACCGGTCCCCGGTAGCTTGTTTCCTTCCCAGTATAAGAATTGGCTTGGTAGTTTGGTCTGCCCTGTTCCCATGATGCACTGGGCCAGGGTCAGACTAATTTGCATATAGCCAAGTTCTGAACTGGGATGGTGCAGTGAGCTAAAAAACGGTGATGGATCAAGCCCTGATCTTTGGACTGGGTAAGAGTGGTCTGCTTAATTCAGACACTCTGTTCATCACCACCCCCTTTTCTGAATCATTTTTGTCCACCATAAGCGTGGAAGGGCATACTCAGATGTGAGTCCCTAGCTCATTGCACCATCAGGATTCAAGCAAGCCGGGCCGAAGACGGCTGAAATGCCAGAAACCGGTCCCCAGTAGCTTGTTTCCTTCCCAGTATAAGAATTGGCTTGGTAGTTTGGTCTGCCCTGTTCCCATGATGCACTGGGCCAGGGTCAGACTAATTTGCAAATAGCCAAGTTCTGAGCTGGGATGGTGCAGTGAGCTAAAAAACGGTGATGGATCAAGCCCTGATCTTTGGACTGGGTAAGAGTGGTCTGCTTAATTCAGACACTCTGTTCATCACCACCCCCTTTTCTGAATCATTTTTGTCCACCATAAGCGTGGAAGGGCATACTCAGATGTGAGTCCCTAGCTCATTGCACCATCAGGATTCAAGCAAGCCGGGCCGAAGACGGCTGAAATGCCAGAAACCGGTCCCCGGTAGCTTGTTTCCTTCCCAGTATAAGAATTGGCTTGGTAGTTTGGTCTGCCCTGTTCCCATGATGCACTGGGCCAGGGTCAGACTAATTTGCAAATAGCCAAGTTCTGAGCTGGGATGGTGCAGTGAGCTAAAAAACGGTGATGGATCAAGCCCTGATCTTTGGACTGGGTAAGAGTGGTCTGCTTAATTCAGACACTCTGTTCATCACCACCCCCTTTTCTGAATCATTTTTGTCCACCATAAGCGTGGAAGGGCATACTCAGATGTGAGTCCCTAGCTCATTGCACCATCAGGATTCAAGCAAGCCGGGCCGAAGACGGCTGAAATGCCAGAAACCGGTCCCCGGTAGCTTGTTTCCTTCCCAGTATAAGAATTGGCTTGGTAGTTTGGTCTGCCCTGTTCCCATGATGCACTGGGCCAGGGTCAGACTAATTTGCATATAGCCAAGTTCTGAGCTGGGATGGTGCAGTGAGCTAAAAAACGGTGATGGATCAAGCCCTGATCTTTGGACTGGGTAAGAGTGGTCTGCTTAATTCAGACACTCTGTTCATCACCACCCCCTTTTCTGAATCATTTTTGTCCACCATAAGCGTGGAAGGGCATACTCAGATGTGAGTCCCTAGCTCATTGCACCATCAGGATTCAAGCAAGCCAGGCCGAAGACGGCTGAAATGCCAGAAACCGGTCCCCGGTAGCTTGTTTCCTTCCCAGTATAAGAATTGGCTTGGTAGTTTGGTCTGCCCTGTTCCCGTGATGCACTGGGCCAGGGTCAGACTAATTTGCATATAGCCAAGTTCTGAGCTGGGATGGTGCAGTGAGCTAAAAAATGGTGATGGATCAAGCCCTGATCTTTGGACTGGGTAAGAGTGGTCTGCTTAATTCGGACACTCTGTTCATTACCACCCCCTTTTCTGAATCATTTTTGTCCACCATAAGCGTGGAAGGGCATACTCAGATGTGAGTCCCTAGCTCATTGCACCATCAGGATTCAAGCAAGCCGGGCCGAAGACGGCTGAAATGCCAGAAACCGGTCCCCGGTAGCTTGTTTCCTTCCCAGTATAAGAATTGGCTTGGTAGTTTGGTCTGCCCTGTTCCCATGATGCACTGGGCCAGGGTCAGACTAATTTGCATATAGCCAAGTTCTGAGCTGGGATGGTGCAGTGAGCTAAAAAACGGTGATGGATCAAGCCCTGATCTTTGGACTGGGTAAGAGTGGTCTGCTTAATTCAGACACTCTGTTCATCACCACCCCCTTTTCTGAATCATTTTTGTCCACCATAAGCGTGGAAGGGCATACTCAGATGTGAGTCCCTAGCTCATTGCACCATCAGGATTCAAGCAAGCCGGGCCGAAGACGGCTGAAATGCCAGAAACCGGTCCCCGGTAGCTTGTTTCCTTCCCAGTATAAGAATTGGCTTGGTAGTTTGGTCTGCCCTGTTCCCATGATGCACTGGGCCAGGGTCAGACTAATTTGCATATAGCCAAGTTCTGAGCTGGGATGGTGCAGTGAGCTAAAAAACGGTGATGGATCAAGCCCTGATCTTTGGACTGGGTAAGAGTGGTCTGCTTAATTCAGACACTCTGTTCATCACCACCCCCTTTTCTGAATCAGCATTGTAAATGCGGCGCATCTGTGGTGCCGCAAAGAGGGAATTGCGTGACGCATCAGTTCTTGGCGCATCCCTTCTGATTTGCAGAGATGCGCCAGAACTCATAAATCTGCCCCTAAACATTTTTTCCTCAGACCTTGACTCAATCCTGAACAATACTTAAACCACGTTGTAAGAAAATGCCACTTTTTCTATGGTCACCCTATTTTTTCTAGACTGATGCTGCTGGTATTTCATGCTGTGCACTGAGACTCTGGTAAACAGATCCCAGTGCATGTGCTCTAACCCCCCTAAAACATATCGAAAATGGCTACACTCCCGTTTGGTACATTTAACTTTCCCTTAAATCTCTTATATAAAGTACAAAAGTTTACCCAGGACCTGTAAGTTAATTGTTACTAGTGGACCACAGCACATATTGTGTCACGGTAAAAATGCAAAGCATGTCTCCAAGTCTGCCCCTGCAGACTGGGTATGCAATTTTAAAACTAACAACTCAGCCATGCAAAATATACTTTTTGCCTACCCTAAACCTGCCTTTTAGATACTCGTAAGTCACCCCTAAAGTAGGTCCTTGGTGTCCACGGGGCAGGAGGCATTCTGATTAAAAAGTATAACATGTATATTTTATGTCTTACATGTCCTAGCAGTGAGAATCCTCCAACGTCTTTCTTCACTTTGGCAAGGCGGGCTCTTTCATAGAAAGCCACTGGGATACATTATAACACTTTATAATTCTTAACTTCAGTTTGGGAGTAGCTAGAAAAATTAATCAAGGACTCATTTTAATAGTAATATAAAATCCAACTTAATGGTTCTCTACCATGCACAGTCTTCTCATAAATTCTCATAAATTATGTAATTTGAGATGCAATGAGTTTTGTTGTGAATGCTAATATTTAGCATGCTACAAGTGATGTAATATGAAAGGGTACAAGCATAGCATGGGGAAGGTGCGAGTTATGGTTAACTTAGTCTTGCTAGTGAGTTGACAGCACTGTACAAGTTATAGTAAGATATGAATGGAGTGCAAAATATAGCTTTAAGTTATTAACTATAACTTAAGAATTTCTGAGTTGTGTAGTTTAAGTTGGTTTTGTATAGAAATAATAAATTACGTTTGCCTACCTATAACTAATCTTATTTTGTTTGTCAAAATTAGTTTAAGTAAAAATGTCTTTCTAATCATATACTGTTTTTCATTATGGGATTAATTCTTTAAGATTTTTGTTTTGGTACTATGGTACTTCAGAGAAAGGTCGAAATAATAATTGATGGTCGGCGTCATCTTTATGATCATTTTGCTTTCACTAGCAGTGCTTCAATACCACTGTGGTACCTCCGTACATTTTTTTCATTGGGTATACACCAAACAATTATTTTTATTTAAAATATGGCATTAGGGGTTTATGGCTAGTTATATTTTTTATGATATATGGGTTAGCATTCTAAATGTAGGTCATGTTTGTGTACAGGTACCGCAATATTGATGCAGTAGTATTGAGATACTACAAAGGAACTTTCTTTTTTATAAAACAGCATTTCATTTGCTTAGAACTCTGGCAAATGTAGGAAACAAAGTATATACCCCTTATCCCTATTCAATTTGATATATTTAAAGGAGGAGGTTGTGCTCTTTGGAAGAGGGAATCCTTTATTCAAAAGCCACTTTGGAAGTTTTGGACAACTGCAATGGCTGAAGAAGGTGATCTTGTGCAGTTGCAATAGGAGGAAGATGAGGTGGCGCGGAAGATAAAATTGAAAGACTCTGTATTGTTAGAATAGTTTCTTTGCAATCTTAATGGAAAAAAGTGAATCCCAAACTTGTTACATTCAATCTATGCAACAAAATTATTTCCATGGGAACATTAAACAATACTCCTTCATTACCAGGGATTAAGTAAACACCTGTAGGTAATTCATTCCACCAGGTTGGTGCGTGTTGAATTGTGGCGTCAAAAGGAGATAGAAGAGGCCAAAGCAGGAAGATCGGCAGGGTCCACTTCTTCAGTTACAGAAAATCTTCGACGTCTTCTGCTTCATCAGCACTTCCATAGTAGCCCCCTCTATTTCTTCTGCTCCAAAAGCACCTCAACCTACACCCAGGGCATCTGTCTCTCCAGCAGTACCTGCTCCTGGTACCACTGTGCCAGTACATATTTTGTAGCAGAATCGCAATATAGTAGCAATATACAGTATGGCGGCATACTACCTCCTCTGCCATACTGTCACTGTTGCAGGAAAGAGAGATTTGACCATCCATGTTGGGCTTTTCATGACTTACCAGTGGCCTCCCCAAAAGCTTTTGTTTTTTTTCCTTTGTCGTTCTTCTCTTTCCTGTTTAGACTATTGTTTTGGATGGTCGTGGTGAACTTGTAAAAAGAAATTTCCAGAAGAAAAATCTATAAGAAAAACATACTATGTTTAGAATTAACCAAATGCATCAAAAGAAAAAGAGTGTCTACCAATATTAACCATATTTTTTTAGGTATCAGAAATACTACATTGTAATTACTGTAGAGGTGAATGGTAAGTGTAGGGGAAGTTAAACATGTGCCTTATGGTGGCTTATTAGTAGATGGTAAGTTAGTAATAGACTACTGCAGAGATATCTGATTGCATTTAATAAACATAACACAAAGTCAATACATCATTGTTTTCCTTTTTATATGTTTTCTGACAAAACTACCAATTCTGTTACTTTATTATAGGACCGATTACACCAGACTTGTGGGTGCATGGCGATGTCAGTCTCCCGACCGCTCTATTATGATTTGCGCCACTGCCGCATCACAGCCGCCAGGAAACCAACATTCCCTGGTGGCGTTGTGACGGTGTTGAGGCATCAATATGTTTGGTAGGATCGCCGCAGTCCCTCCAAACATATTATGAGTTTGCTGTCTACCAGGTTTTTTATGGTATAAACAGAAACAATGGTTCCTGTGGACAATGTAATTAATAAAAGTAACACTACAGCCAAAGGGCAATAAAAAAGGGTTATGTATGTGTCTGAAGGAGAAAATAAAACCATATACCACACAATTGATTGTCTTCTCAACAATTTTTATATATGAATCATCAAATTTATATTCAGAAAAGCGGTGCAAACTGTCCCAAGTGAACATGGAACCTACAAAAATTGTGACAAATTGTCTCATAGGAAAGTGGTTTACAACAGTAATGAAGTTGACTGTCAAAAAGTAATGTACAATGAAACCAGCCCCTTAATTTATTAGTAGAGAATGGTGAATGGTTCACTTTAGGTTGTCAGCGGTGTTTCAACCCCCATAAAAATGAGGGGTCTCTTCAGGATCTAGTGATGTAGGGACATCTGAGCAAAGGAAATTCTGTCAGAGTGACATTCGTGCACCCCAAGGAAGTGAAAATGTAGGAAGGGTACTCACACGAGACCCAGCCGGGCACTCAGTGAGGGGGAAGACTGACAGCAAGGGTGGGTACGATGGCATTTTGAGCCACCACATTCGGGTTGCAAAGGATCATGAACAGTGAGTGGAAGAGACACCTCAATGCTTGTGATGATGTGGGTCTCGGTATGTGAAGTATGCTGAGCTCAATATGACTATTTCAAAGATTCACCGGTGGATGGTGTCGATGATGTGCATAAATAATTAGGAGTCTAGTCAGTGTCCTGCTGACCCAGCCTCTAAAGACTACCCTCTGATTTCTGTGTGTTGACCATGGCCAGCCTGTCTACTCTCCACGGTCGATGTGGACCCGGTTGTCTGTGTGCTGCCCCATTTCTTTCTGCCTGCCCTCCATTGTCAGCTTGCTGACCCAGTCCCTCTGGCCTACTCTTCGTTGGCCATGATTTGCTCCAGCACCTCACGCCTACCTCCTATTGTCTGTGTGGCACCCTGGCCCATCCCACCTACCCTTCGTTGTCAAATTGCTTTGTCAGTCCCTTCCGCCTATGCTCCATTGTCCATGTGCTGCCCGTTTTAACTCACTGCTAACTCTCTATTGTCCGTGTGCTGCCCCAGCCCCACCTTTCTATTCTTAATTGTCTGTATGCAGCCTCTACCCTATTTCCATGTGCTGCAAGCCCCTCCTGCAATCCCTTCTTTTTCTGTGTGCTGCCCTGGCCCCTTACATCTACCATCCATTGTTGTGTACTGCCCCAGCACATTAAGCCTACGCTTTATTATTGGTGCGCCGTCCCAGTCCCTTCTACCTTCCTTCCATTGTCAGTGTGCATCCTCATCCCCTTCCGCTTACCCTACATTGTCTCTTTGCTACCACAACCCCTTGCAGGTGCCTTTCATTGTGTCTGTGCTACTGCAGACCCTTATGTAAGCCATCAGTTGTCCATGAGCTGTTCCAGCCCTTCCCACTTTCCCTCTTTTGTCCATGTACTGCCCCATGAATCTCACCAGCTCTCAGTTGTCCATGTGCTGCCTCAGCCCCTTTCACCTACCCTCTTTTGTTCATGTGCTGACCCAGTCCTTCAGGCCTACCCTCCTATCTCATTGTGCTTCCATATTCACTCCTGCCTACCCTTCATGCTTTTCCAGCCCCTCCTGCTACACCCTGTTGTCCAAGTGCACCACAACAACTACTGATACCCTCTATTTTCTGTGTGCTGCCTCAGCCTATCACGCTTACCGCCCATTGCGTATATCTGCTGACTACCCTCCGTTGTCCAAGTGCTGCCCTCCTGCTAACCCTCTGTTGCCTGAGTGGTACCCCATCCCCTCCCACTTACCCTTTGTTCTCAGCTAACATGCCTGGCTCCGCACGCTTACTCTCTATTGTCCAGGTGCTGCCCCAGCTCCTCCTGCCTACCATCAGTTGTCAACATGCTGTCCCAGATTCTTCAGCCTACCCTCCATTGTCCGTGTGCTTTCCCAGTACCTTCTACCTGCCCGTCATTGTCACCGTGTGTAATGTCTTAGCTCCTCCCACCTTTCCTCCATTATCTGTGGGCTTCCCCATCTCACCCTGCCTACCCTCAGTTGCCAGCTTGCATCACCAGCCCCTCCTTCCAACCTTCTTTTCTCCATGTACTGCCCCAGTCCCTCCTACCTACCCGCCATACTACCTCATGGCTACCCTACTTTGTCTGTGTGCTGCCCCAGTGCCTCCCACCTACTTTCTGTTGTCTTTGTGCTTCCCAGCCTCTCTTGCCTAACCTCTTTTGTTCATGTGCTGACCAAGACCCTCATGCCTACCCTCCTTTGCTGCTACAACTCCTCCCACCCACTCTCCATTCTCAGTGTCCTGTCCCCATCCCTTTTGCTTGCCCTCCTTGAAGGTGTGCTTCCAAGGGCCCTCCCACCTACCTTCTGTTGTCTGCATGTTGCCAAGCCTCATACACCTACCCTACATTGGCCATGTGCTGACCCAGTCCCTCCAACCTACTCTCTGCTGTTCAGTACAGTCGCAGCCCATCTCACTCACACTCCATTGTCTGCTTTCTGCCTCAGCACCTCACACCTAGGCTCCATTGTCCATGTGCCTTCCCAGCCCCTCCCGCCTACCATCAATTGTCTGATTGTTATCCCAGCCCCTCCTTCCTAGCCTCCAGGGTCTGTGTGGTACCTGGCCCCTCCCACTTATTCCATAGTGTCCATGTGCTGCCTCAGCCCTCCCACCTACCCTTCATCTGTGTGCTTACCCAGCCCCTCCCACCTACCCTCAGTTGTCAGCATGCTAACCCAGCTACCCTGCCTACCCTCCATTGTCTGTGTGCTACCCCAGAACCTCCTACCTACCCTCTGTTGTCTGTGTGGTGTCTCAGCGATCCCACCTAGCCTCTGTTGTCTGTGTGCTGCTCCGGCCCCTATACATACTCTTCTGTTGTCTGTGTGCTGCCTCATACACTCAAACTTACCCTCTGTTGTCCATGTGCTTTCTCAGTCCCTCCTGCCCACCCTCTGTTGTCTGTACAGCGCCCCAGCTCCTCCCACCTACCTTGTTTTCCTTGTGCTACCACAGCCCCTCCCACATTCTCTTCTTTTTCTATGTGCTGCCCAAGCCCTTTCACCTGCTCTCCTTTGTCCATGTGCTGCCCTAGCCCCTCATGCTTACCCTTCATTGTCCATGGGCTGCTGCAGCCCATAAAGGCAACCATCAGTTTTCCATGTGCTGTCCCATCCCTTCCCATTAACCCTTCATTCTCCATGTGCTGCCCCAGCCCCTCTTGCCTATGTGATATTGTCCCTGCGCGTTCCCATTCACTCCGCCTCCCCTCCGTTGTCCATGTCCTGCCCCGGCCTCTCACGCCTACACTCTGTTGTCCATGTTCTGCCCCCAGAGACTCCCACCAACCCTTTGTTGCCCAAAACCTGTCCCAGTCCTTCTTGCTTACCTATATTGCCTGTGTGTTGGCCCAGCACCTTGTGCCTACCCTCTATTGTGTCATGACAATGACCATTGGAGTACAAACGCTAAAAAATATGAAATGCACAACATAATAGTAGACACAATAGGACTGGTTGAAAAATGTACAGTCCAGCATGTTACTTTATTTTTATCCCAAAATGCTGGTTATGGTTATCCCAATATGCTTTTTACTGTTGCCTTACCTTGATTCTCAGCATGTTAAAGGTCAACTTGCGCCCTGTATATCTTTTATATATAAACTGCTGTACTGTAAAGTTACAGGAAACTAACATTATGTTTCTTTCAGCCTCTTCGTTGTTCACCAGGTCCCACAAGACAATCTTAATCTTGGGCGCCATATTGGTTGTGGGCTTAGAATGAATGCCAGCCACACCTGACATCAACATCTCGTACTTGAGAACTTCGAACAAGAGCGGCTGTTTCCTGCAGCGGTCTCAGGGAGTCTTGTTTCCAGACCCTGCAGCACATCTCAACTGTGAGTCACTGCAGCAGCATCTAATTTCTGGGCATTGTTGCAGAATATGGGGCGAGAGTCCGTTCTTCTGAATCAAGGTAAGGATTCCTTTTGTAGTAGTGCATCTGTTAGAGTGATATTGAAAGCACAGGGAATTGATGACTCATTGCAGCTCTCCCACTCACCCTCTGTTGTCCTTGGGCTTCCACAGTCCCTCCCACCTACCCTCCAAGGTCTGTGTGCTTCTCCAGCCCACCCAGTATGTCCTCTCTGGTCTGTGTGTTGACTCAGCCTCTCCCGCCTACTGTCCATTGTCTGTTTGTTGCCCAAGTTCCTCATGCCTACCCTCATTTGTCCGTGTGTATGCCCAGCCTCTATCGCCTATTCACCGCTTTCTGCATGCTGCCAAGCCCGCCTACCTACCATCTGTTGTCTGGATGCTTCCTGAGCCCCTTCCACCTGCCCTCCATTGTTCATGTGTTTCTTAAGCCCCTCCACCTACCCTCCAATGTCTATCTACTTCCCCAGCCTTCCTGCTACCCACCATTGTCCAAGTGCTGTGCCAACACTCTCTCCTTTTCTACATTGTCCATCTGCTGCTCCAGTACCTCATGCCTACCCTCTTTGGTGTGTGTACTGCCTCACTGCCTCCTGTATATCCTTTGTTGCATGCGTGCTTTCCCAGCCCCTCCCACTTACCCTTTATTGTCAGCTTCCTTATCCAGCCCCACAGAGGGCTAGCAGATGGGTTAGTAGAAGCATAACAGACCACGCAGGGCAGGATGGAGGGGCCGGGCATAAACAGGACAATGGAGGTCAGGGAGGAGTAAGCCTGGGGCAGCAAGCTATTTACAGAGGGCATGTAGGAGAGGCAGGGGTAGAGGCACTGCAACAGATCAAGCAGGGTTAGGAGAGGGCGGTCAGGGGGATCAACTCAGACAATAAAGCATAGAGGGATGAGGGCTGGGGCAACAAGCTACCCACAGAGGAGACAGAGGAGGAATAGTGGCAACACAATGGATCACAGAGAGCAGGGGGGCAAAGGCACAGACTTGGGCAAAAGGTGCAGGAGGAGAAGGGCCCAGTCAGGAAGGTAATCATAGAGAGTAGGTTGGCATTGGTGGGGCATAACAACAATAGCCCCCAAAGGTGGGAAGGCGAAAGCAGCAGCAAGCAGACAGAGATCTGAGGCCAAGGGATGGGGCAAGGACACCAAGGTAACCCTGGAAGGCTGCGCATAGTGGAGGCTGAGCCACAGTGCCAGGCTTTTGCCCAAGCTCCTCCCCCCCGATTTGCTAAGCACTTGCTGCACACACCTGTATGCTGTATGCAGCAAGCGACTGTCCGCAGGGCCCAACCCTCTGCTCATGTGGTCAACACCCACATAGGTGGCCACCCCCTGCTGAACACAGCCTTCAGTCATGTGCAGTGGGGGTTGGTTGGAGGCCTGGCCTCTGGCCTTGCCCTATGCACAACCTCTCCCATTGGATTTGGTCAACACTACGCTGGCAACCAGCCACCAGCTGTAAAATGGACTTTGGCTTTGTGCAGTGGGTATTTGGCTTTGGAAAAGCCCTGAACCACAGTGCCTGCTGCTTGTGACCATCACCCTGTGTACAACAAACCACCAGCCTGCTGTTAGCAGCAGGGGTTGGCTGCGGAGCATGCCCCCCTAATGCCCTGCAAGAGCTTTTTACTTATACTTTTGGAGCCTGGTGGTGCACCTAGAAGGGCAGCGGCACCCCAACCATTTTGTTTAATGGTGTGGGGGTGAAGGGAGTGTGGTAGCACCCCAGCAAACATAAAAAAAGTACATCGCCTGGATTATTAAATCTAGAACCTCATGAGAGCTGACCTTTAAAGCACTCTGAGCTGGGGCTCATTGCTCTTCAGCTGGAGTGCAGGGACCCCTTGTGGTGGGTTCTATGGCTGCACTTTGTGGCCAGAAACATGGTATAGGAAAGACTCAAAGATGTTGATTATTTTTAATAAAGCTTTTTTTTTAAAATGATGACAGTCACTTGTATTAAACATTTCAATGTGTGAATTTGTAAAATATACTTTTGATTCCAATTAATGGTGCCTTTGTTGGTGCTCTATATATTTTGATGTGCTGACCCCTTGATAAAGCCAATAAATTCACTTTTTATATTTTGGTGTTCTGACCCTTTGATACACAGTCAGTAGGTCTGCCTTACTTAAGATGACACTTCTTATTTTGTTACATCACATAGTCAGGCGTGCATGACTGTGGGCATTCGGCGCATGGCCTGTCAGGCTTACCATTCTAACTATAAATCCAAAAACATTAAGGTAAGTGTGTGTTAAAGGGGTTCTGATTTACTTTTGTAACTTCAGTCCAACAATCATTTAGGAAACTGCTTGTATTAGAGAGGTCAATTATGTCTACTATTCTGAATTCAATGCTTCAAACACTGTGCCTAAATTAAATGGATCCGTTTACTATTCCAAGTCTAATACAACACACATTAACCCTTTCAATGCTGATGACGAGCTGGGCTCGTCATGGTGCACGGTGGTCGTGTGCTGATGACGAGCCCAGCTCGTCATGAGCCCCACCCTCGGGGGAAGCGCTGGCGCTCTCCCCGAGGTTCTCTGATCTTCGTTGTTTTGCTCGGGGCGGCAGCGGAAGAGCTTCCGCTGCCGCCCCCGCCCCCCCCTGGGAATCCCTGATGACGTCAGCGCGCACAGCACGCGCTGACATCATCAGGGATTCCCTGCGCTCGGGAAGCCATTTGCTTCCTGCGCGTCTGGAGAGAAGGTGAGTTTCTCGTGTCCGGCGGGGGTTTGGGGCCGCAAAGAGGCATCAGGGGAGAGGAAAGAGATTTTCCTTTCCCCTGAAGTCTCTTTGCAGGGCATTTCTGCCTCACGATCGCGCACAGCGTCGCGATCGTGCGGCGGAAATGCCCCCACTAGCACCAGGGATTGAACATTTAGCTTTTCGGAAGCGACCCCTTGGGCAAGGGTCGCTTCCAGGTGGGCAGCCATTTTCTTGCTGATTTTCTGCCCCCCCTGGGGGCAAATCGGCCCGTTATTTCGGCCGTTTTGCCCCCAGGGGGGGCAGAAATAAACCACTGGCACCAGGGATTATATGTTTTGGCAATGTTTGTTTTTGGAAGCGACCCCTTGGGTAAGGGTCGCTTCCTGGGGGCCTTTATTTTGGCGTTTATTTTCTGTCCCCCCTGGGGGCAAATCGGCCTGTTTTTTTTGCCGTTTTGCCCCCGGGGGGGGGGCGAAAATGCCCACTAGCACCAGGGATCATGAAATTAGCTTTTAGGAAGCGACCCCTTGGGCAAGGGTCGCTTCCAGGTGGGCAGACATTTTATTTTCGATTTTCTGCTGCCCCTGGGGGCAAATCGGCCCGTTATTTCAGCCGTTTTGCCACCGGGGGGGGGGGCAGAAATAAACCACTGGCACCAGGGATTTTTTATTAGGGCAATGTTTGTTTTGGGAAGCGACCCCTTGGGTAAGGGTCGCTTCCCGGGGGCCTTGATTTTGTTGTTTATTTTCCGTCCCCCCCTTGGGGCAAATAGGGCCGTTTCTTTTGCCGTTTTGCCCCGGGGGGGGGGGGCAGAAAATGCCCACTAGCACCAGGGATCTAGAAATTAGCTTTTAGGAAGCGACCCCTTGGGCAAGGGTCGCTTCCAGGTGGGCTGTGATAATCTTTTTGTTTTTCTGCCCCGCCCGGGGGGCAAATCGGCCCATTTTTTTAGTTGCTTTGCCCCCAGGTGGGGGCAGAAATTCCCCACTGGCACCAGGGATCTGTTTTGGGGCAATGTATATGTTTTGGAAGCGACCCCTTGGGCAAGGGTCTCTTCCTGGTGGCAAGTAATTGTTTTTGAATTTCTGCCCCCCCTTGGGGCAAATCGGAGTGGTGTTTGCCTGGCGGTGTGTGTAGTGGTGCTTGGCTGGATGGTGTGCGTGGAGTGGTACTTGGCTGTCTGTGCACGGAGTGCTGCTTGGCTGGCGGTGTGTGTGGAGTGGCACATGGCTGGATGGTGTGCGTGGAGTGGTACTTGGCTGTCTGTGCACGGAGTGGTGCTTTGCTTGCGGTGTGCGTGGAGTTGCGCTTTGCTTGCGGTGTGCGTGGAGTGGTGCTTGGCTGGCGGTGTGCGTGGAGTGGCGCTTGCGGTGTGCGTGGAGTGGTGCTTGGCTGGTGGTGTGCGTGGAGTGGTACTTGGCTGTCTGTGCGTGGAGTGGTGCTTGGCTGGCGGTGTGTGTGGACTGGTGCTTGGCTGGCGGTGTGCGTGGAGTGGTGCTTGGCTTGCGGTGTGGTGCTTGGCTGGCGGTGTGTGTGGAGTGGCCCTTGGCTGGATGGTGTGCGTGGAGTGGCGCTTGGCTGGATGGTGTGCGTGGAGTGGCGCTTGGCTGGATGGTGTGCGTGGAGTGGTGCTTGGCTTGCGGTGTGCGTGGAGTGCTGCTTGTCTGGCGGTGTGCGTGGAGTGGTGCTTGGCTTGCGGTGTGCGTGGAGTGGTGCTTGGCTTGCGGTGTGGTGCTTGGCTGGCGGTGTGTGTGGAGTGGCGCATGGCTGGATGGTGTGCATGGAGTGGTACTTGGCTGTCTGTGCATGGAGTACTGCTTGGCTGGCGGTGTGTGTGGAGTGGCACATGGCTGGATGGTGTGCTTGGAGTAGTACTTGACTGTCTGTGCACGGAGTGGTGCTTGGCTTGCGGTGTGCGTGGAGTGGTGCTTGGCTTGCGGTGTGCGTGGAGTGGTGCTTGGCTTGCGGTGTGCGTGGAGTGGTGCTTGGCTTGCGGTGTGCGTGGAGTGGTGCTTGGCTTGCGGTGTGCGTGGAGTGGCGCTTGGCTTGCGGTGTGCGTGGAGTGGTGCTTGGCTTGCGGTGTGCGTGGAGTGGTGCTTGGCTTGCGGTGTGCATGGAGTGGTGCTTGGCTTGCGGTGTGCGTGGAGTGGCGCTTGGCTTGCGGTGTGGTGCTTGGCTGGCGGTGTGTGTGGAGTGGCGCATGGCTGGATGGTGTGCGTGGAGTAGTACTTGGCTGTCTGTGCACGGAGTGGTGCTTGGCTGGCGGTGTGTGTGGAGTGGCGCTTGGCTGGATGGTGTGCGTGGAGTGGCGCTTGGCTGGATGGTGTGCGTGGAGTGGTGCTTGGCTTGCGGTGTGCGTGGAGTGGCGCTTGGCTTGCGGTGTTCGTGGAGTGGCGCTTGGCTTGCGGTGTGTGTTGAGTGGCGCTTGGCTGGATGGTGTGCGTGGAGTGGTACTTGGCTGTCTGTGCATGGAGAGGTACTTGGCTGTCTGTGCATGGAGTGGTGCTTGGCTGGCGGTGTGTTTGGAGTGGTGTTTGGCTGGCGGTGTGTGTGGAGTGGCGCTTGGCTGGATGGTGTGCGTGGAGTGGTGCTTGGCTTGCGGTGTGCGTGGAGTGGTGCTTGGCTTGCGGTGTGCGTGGAGTGGTGCTTGGCTTGCGGTGTGCGTGGAGTGGCGCTTGGCTTGCGGTGTGCGTGGAGTGGTGCTTGGCTTGCGGTGTGCGTGGAGTGGTGCTTGGCTTGCGGTGTGCATGGAGTGGTGCTTGGCTTGCGGTGTGCGTGGAGTGGCGCTTGGCTTGCGGTGTGCATGGAGTGGCGCTTGGCTTGCGGTGTGTGTGGAGTGGCGCTTGGCTTGCGGTGTGTGTGGAGTGGCGCTTGGCTGGATGGTGTGCGTGGAGTGGCGCTTGGCTGGATGGCGTGCGTGGAGTGGTACTTGGCTGTCTGTGCATGGAGTGGTACTTGGCTGTCTGTGCATTGAGTGGTGCTTGGCTGGTGGTGTGTGTGGAGTGGTGTTTGGCTGGATGGTGTGCGTGGAGTGGTTCGTGGCTGTCTGTGCACGGAGTGCTGCTTGGCTGGCTGTTTATGCACGGAGTGCTGCTTGTCTGGCGGTGTGCGTGGAGTGGTACTTGGCTGGCGGTGTGCGTGGAGTGGTACTTGGCTGTCTGTGTGCGCTGAGTGATGTTTGGCTGGCGGTGTGCATGGTTTGGTGCTTGGATGGTGGTGTGGGTGGTCTGGCGCTCAGCTGGCGGTGTGTAAGTATATACTTTCTGTTGGTCACTACATACACTGCTAGTTGAGTGACACTCTACGCAGTCCATCATTTTGTGTAGTTGCTGTGGCAGATATATGGGCGTGTGAAAGTGATGGGCCCTTGAATGGCGCTGTCTGCTGGTGTTGTAATGTGATGGGCCCGCGGCTGGCGGCGTGAATGTTTTGTATGTGTCACATGTACGAAAGGTGTATGAATGGCCTATAAAGAGGTTGGTGCCTTGACGTGGCTTTACAGCTCACGAGCTGTGAATCAGTGGTTCAGTTTATCATACTTTCAATTATACGCAGTGTATTTCATTTGTGTGAAATTACTTGCAAATAAAATTGTATGTACTGAATCATCACTCATCCTCGTGCCAAATCCAACCAGTATGTGTGTGTGTTTGCGGTTTAGATGGCTGTCCAGTAATATTTGTTTTTGTTTTCCCTTTTAGAAGTAGGGTGTACCTTGTCCCTTTTTGTGAATGTTGTAATGTGTTGCTTTTCCTTCCGGATGGTGTCAATGGTCTGGTGTGTAACAGGTATGAAAGGTGCGTGAATGGCCTGTAAAACGGTTGGTGCCTTGTTGTGGCTTTACAGCTCACGAGTTGGGAGTCACTGGTTTGGTTTTTATGCATTCATTTATTGACAGAGCATTTCATTTTTTGAAATATCTTGTTAATAAAATTTTATGTACTGAACCATCACTCGCCCTCGTGCCAAATCCAACCTGTATGTGTGTGTCTTTGAGGAATAGTTAGCCGTGCTTGAATGTTTGACTTTTGAGTAACTCTGTTACGGTGTACATTATAGCTATAAATAACTTACTAAATTTAGATTTTATTGTTAAACCATGGAAGTATATGGTCATGTCTTTCTGGTGAATTTTATTGATTTGTTTTCAAAATCTCCTGCAAACTTGAAATTGTCTGTCACAGTTTCCTTGAATCACACGCTCTCAAATTGAAAACTTAATTCGCCACTGTACAATTTGGACCTTTTCCTGTTGCAGCCACTATGCCTACCCACGCAAGTGAGGTACCATTTTTATTGGGAGACCTGGGGGAACGCTGGGTGGGAGGAAATTTGTGTGAGCCCAGTGACGCCACGCTTTCCCACGCAAAAAAAGTGTGTAAAAACTGATTTTTCCAGCAAAAATTGTGGTTTGCAAGGGATTCTGGGTAAAGGAACGTTGGAGGATCCACGCAAGCCATACCTCCTTGGAAGCCCCTGGGTGTCTACTTTTCAGAAATGTGTGGGTTTAGTAGGTTTCCCTACATGGCCGTCTCGCACGGGGCCAAAAACCCAGGTAACCTCTCTTTCAAAAGCTGGTGGTATTCAATGTCAATGCCACCAGCTTTTGCAAGAGGGGTTACCTGGGTTTTTGGCCCCGTGCGAGGCGGCCATGTAGGGAAACCTACCAAACCCACACATTTATGACAAGTAGACACCCGGGGGCTTCCAAGGAGGTATGGCTTGCGTGAATCCTCCAACGTTCCTTTACCCAGAATCCCTTGCAAACCACAATTTTTGCTGGAAAGATCAGTTTTTACACACTTTTTTTGCGTGGGAAAGCGTGGCTTCACTGGGCTCACACAAATTTCCTCCCACCCAGCGTTCCCCCAGGTCTCCCGATAAAAATGGTACCTCACTTGCGTGGGTAGGCATAGTGGCGGCAACAGGAAAAGGTCCATATCCTACGGTGGAGACATTACAATAACCAATAGCAAGATTACCTTCTTTTTTTAGGGGGGGGACTGAGTTTTTGGATCGGGGCTCGGCGGGCATCTTTGGTAACTACCAAACCCAAACATTTCTGAAAACTAGACACCCGGGGGAGTCTGGGGAGGTATGGCATGCGTGGGTCCCCCAATGTTTTCCTACCCAGAAATCCCTGCAAACCATAAATTTAGGTTAAAAAAACTGTTTTCCATACATTTTTGCGTGGGATCGCCGTGTCGGCACAAATGTCCTACCACCCTGCGTTCCTCTTGTTCTCCCGAGTAAAATGGTACCTCACTTGTGTGGGTGGGCCAAAGGCCTGTGACTAAGGCAGGGGGGCTCAATCTGCAACACTGAAATACTACTTTTTTCAACATTCATTTTTGGCCTGTTCTGCTTTGGGGCACCCACACAAGTGAGGTATCCTTTTACTCGGGAGAACAGGGGGAGCGCTGGGTGGTAGGACATTTTTGCCGGCCCGGTGATCCCACGCAAAAAAGTTTGGAAAAGTGATTATTTTACCTAATTTTAAGGTTTGCGAGGTGTTCTGGGTAGGAAAACGTTCGGGGACCCACACATGCCATACCTCCCTGGACTCCCCCGGGGGTCTACTTTTCAGATCTGTTTGGGTTTGGTACTTTCCAAAGAATACCACCGAGCCCCGGGCCAAAAACTCAGGTGCCCCCCCCCCCCAAAATGAAGGTTGTTTAGCAATTTGGTATTGTAAATTCACCACCGTACAATTTGAACCATTTCCTTTCGCAGCCACTATGCCTTCCCACGCAAGTGAGGTACCATTTTTATCGGGAGACCTGGGGGAACGCTGGGTGGGAGGAAATTTGGGTGAGCCCAGTGACGCCACGCTTTCCCACGCAAAAAAAGTGTGTAAAAACTGATTTTTCCAGCAAAAATTGTGGTTTGCAAGGGATTCTGGGTAAAGGAACGTTGGAGGATCCACGCAAGCCATACCTCCTTGGAAGCCCCTGGGTGTCTACTTTTCAGAGATGTGTGGGTTTAGTAGGTTTCCCTACATGGCCGTCTCGCACAGTGCCAAAAACCCAGGTAACCTCTCTTTCAAAAGCTGGTGGTATTCAATGTCAATACCACCAGCTTTTGCAAGAGGGGTTACCTGGGTTTTTGGCCCCGTGGGAGGCGGCCATGTAGGGAAACCTACCAAACCCACACATTTCTGACAAGTAGACACCCGGGGGCTTCCAAGGAGGTATGGCTTGCGTGGATCCTCCAACGTTCCTTTACCCAGAATCCCTTGCAAACCACAATATTTGCTGGAAAGATCAGTTTTTACACACTTTTTTTGCGTGGGAAAGCGTGGCGTCACTGGGCTCACACAAATTTCCTCCCACCCAGCGTTCCCCCAGGTCTCCCGATAAAAATGGTACCTCACTTGCGTGGGTACGCATAGTGGCGGCAACAGGAAAAGGTCCATATCGTACGGTGGAGACATTACAATAACCAATAGCAAGATTATCTTCTTTTTTTAGGGGGGGGGACTGAGTTTTTGGATCGGGGCTCGGCGGGCATCTTTGGTAACTACCAAACCCAAACATTTCTGAAAACTAGACACCCGGGGGAGTCTGGGGAGGTATGGCATGCGTGGGTCCCCCAATGTTTTCCTACCCAGAAATCCCTGCAAACCATAAATTTAGGTTAAAAAAACAGTTTTCCATACATTTTTGCGTGGGATCGCCGTGTCGGCACAAATGTCCTACCACCCTGCGTTTCCCTTGTTCTCCCGAGTAAAATGATACCTCACTTGTGTGGGTGGGCCAAAGGCCTGTGACTAAGGCAGGGGGGCTTAATTTGCAACACTGAAATACTACTTTTTTCAACATTCATTTTTGGCCTGTTCTGCTTTGGTGCACCCACACAAGTGAGGTATCCTTTTACTCGGGAGAACAGGGGGAGCGCTGGGTGGTAGGACATTTTTGCCGGCACGGTGATCCCACGCAAAAAAGTTTGGAAAAGTGATTATTTTACCTAATTTTAAGGTTTGCAAGGTGTTCTGGGTAGGAAAACGTTCGGGGACCCACGCATGCCATACCTCCCTGGACTCCCCCGGGGGTCTACTTTTCAGATCTGTTTGGGTTTGGTACTTTCCAAAGAATACCACCGAGCCCCGGGCCAAAAACTCAGGTGCCCCCCCCCCAAAAAAATGAAGGTTGTTTAGCAATTTGGTATTATAAATTCACCACCGTACAATTTGAACCATTTGCTTTCGCAGCCACTATGCCTACCCACGCAAGTGAGGTACCATTTTTCTCGGGAGACCTGGGGGAACGCAGGGTGGGTGGAAATTTGTTGATCCACGCAGATTCCGGAACTTTCCACCACAGAAATGTGAGGAAAATGCGGTTTTTTCCCAATTTCTTAGATTTGCAAGGGATTCTGGGTAAGAGAACCTGGGGGTAGGCAGTCGAGTCACCCCATCCTGAATTCCCCTGGGTGTCTACTTTTCAAAAATATATAGGTTTGCTAGGTTTCCCTGGGTGCCGGCAGAGCTAGGGTTCAAAAACAAAAGGTAGTCTCTCTGCCCAAAAAGGCCACAATTTCACAGAAAAATTGAGTTGTGACCACGTTGCCTTTTGCGCTGTTTCCTGTCGCAGCCACTATGCCTACCCACGCAAGTGAGATACCATTTTTCTCGGGAGACCTGGGGGAACGCTGGGTGGGTGGAAATTTGTTGATCCACGCAGATTTCGGAACTTTCCACCACAGAAATGTGAGGAAAATGCGTTTTTTTCCCAATTTCTTAGATTTACAAGGGATTCTGGGTAAGAGAACCTGGGGGTAGGCAGTCGAGTCACCCCATCCTGAATTCCCCTGGGTGTCTACTTTTCAGAAATATATTGGTTTGCTAGGTTTCCCTAGGTGCCGGCAGAGCTAGGGTTCAAAAACAAAAGGTAGTCTCTTTGCCCAAAAAGGCCACAATTTCACGGAAAAATTGAGTTGTGACCACGTTGCCTTTTGCGCTGTTTCCTGTTGCAGCCACTATGCCTACCCATGCAAGTGAGATACTATTTTTCTCGGGAGACCTGGGGAACGCTGGATGGGTTGGAAATTTGTTGATCCACGCAGATTCCGGAACTTTCCACCACAGAAATGTGAGGAAAATGCGTTTTTTTCCCAATTTCTTAGCTTTGCAAGGGATTCTGGGTAAGAGAACCTGGGGGTAGGCAGTCGAGTGACCCCATCCTGAATTCCCCTGGGTGTCTACTTTTTAAAAGTATATAGGTTTGCTAGGTTTCCCCAGGTGCCGGCAGAGCTAGGGTTCAAAAACAAAAGGTAGTCTCTTTGCCCAAAAAGGGCACAATTTCACTGAAAAATTGAGTTGTGACCACGTTGCGTTTTGCACTGTTTCCTGTCGCAGCCACTATGCCTACCCACGCAAGTGAGATACCATTTTTCTCGGGAGACCTGGGGGAACGCTGGGTGGGTGGAAATTTGTTGATCCACGCAGATTCCGGAACTTTCCACCACAGAAATGTGAGGAAAATGCGTTTTTTTTCCCAATTTCTTAGCTTTGCAAGGGATTCTGGGTAAGAGAACCTGGGGGTAGGCAGTCGAGTGACCCCATCCTGAATTCCCCTGGGTGTCTACTTTTCAAAAATATATAGGTTTGCTAGGTTTCCCTAGGTGCCGGCAGAGCTAGGGTTCAAAAACAAAAGGTAGTCTCTTTGCCCAAAAAGGCCACAATTTCACAGAAAAATTGAGTTGTGACCATGTTGCGTTTTGCGCTGTTTCCTGTCGCAGCCACTATGCCTACCCACGCAAGTGAGATACCATTTTTCTCGGGAGACCTAGGGGAACGCTGGGTGGGTGGAAATTTGTTGATCCATGCAGAGTCCGGAACTTTCCACCACAGAAATGTGAGGAAAATGTGGGTTTTTTTCCAATTTCTTAGCTTTGCAAGGGATTCTGGGTAAGAGAACCTGGGGGTAGGCAGTCGAGTCACCCCATCCTGGATTCCCCTGGGTGTCTACTTTTAAAAAATATATAGATTTGCTAGCTTTCCCCAGGTGCCGGCAGAGCTAGGGTTAAAAAACAAAAGGTAGTCTCTTTGCCCAAAAAGTGCACAATTTCACTGAAAAATATAGTTGTGACCACGTTGCGTTTTGCACTGTTTCCTGTCGCAGCCACTATGCCTACCCACGCAAGTGAGATACCATTTTTCTCGGGAGACCTGGGGGAACGCTGGGTGGGTGGACATTTGTTGATCCACGCAGATTCCGGAACTTTCCACCACAGAAATGTAAGGAAAATGTGTTTTTTTTTCCAATTTCTTAGCTTTGCAAGGGATTCTGGGTAAGAGAACCTGGGGGTAGGCAGTCGAGTCACCCCATCCTGAATTTCCCAGGGTGTCTACTTTTCAAAAATATATAGATTTGCTAGGTTTCTGTAGGTGCCGGCAGAGCTAGGGTTCAAAAGAAAAGGTAGTCTCTTTGCCCAAAAAGTGCACAATTTCACTGAAAAATATAGTTGTGACCACGTTGCGTTTTGCACTGTTTCCTGTCGCAGCCACTATGCCTACCCACGCAAGTGAGATACCATTTTTCTCGGGAGACCTGGGGGAACGCTGGGTGGGTGGAAATTTGTTGATCCACGCAGATTCCGGAACTTTCCACCACAGAAATGTGAGGAAAGGTGTTTTTTTTTCCAATTTCTTAGCTTTGCAAGGGATTCTGGGTAAGAGAACCTGGGGGTAGGCAGTCGAGTCACCCCATCCTGAATTCCCCTGGGTGTCTACTTTTCAAAAATATATAGGTTTGCTAGGTTTCCCTAGGTGCCGGCAGAGCTAGGGTTCAAAAACAAAAGGTAGTCTATTTGCCCAAAATGTGCACAATTTCACAGAAAAATTGAGTTGTGACCACATTGCGTTTTGCACTGTTTCCTGTCGCTCCCACTATGCCTACCCACGCAAGTGAGATACCATTTTTCTCGGGAGACCTGGGGGAACGCTGGGTGGGTGGAAATTTGTTGATCCACGCAGATTCCAGAACTTTCCACCACAGAAATGTAAGGAAAATGTGTTTTTTTTCCAATTTCTTAGCTTTGCAAGGGATTCTGGGTAAGAGAACCTGGGGGTAGGCAGTCGAGTGACCCCATCCTGAATTCCCCTGGGTGTCTACTTTTCAAAAATATATAGGTTTGCTAGGTTTCCCTAGGTGCCGGCAGAGCTAGGGTTCAAAAACAAAAGGTAGTCTCTTTACCCAAAAAGGCCACAATTTCACAGAAAAATTGAGTTGTGACCATGTTGCGTTTTGCGCTGTTTCCTGTCGCAGCCACTATGCCTACCCACGCAAGTGAGATACCATTTTTCTCGGGAGACCTAGGGGAACGCTGGGTGGGTGGAAATTTGTTGATCCATGCAGAGTCCGGAACTTTCCACCACAGAAATGTGAGGAAAATGTGGGTTTTTTTCCAATTTCTTAGCTTTGCAAGGGATTCTGGGTAAGAGAACCTGGGGGTAGGCAGTCGAGTCACCCCATCCTGGATTCCCCTGCGTGTCTACTTTTAAAAAATATATAGGTTTGCTAGCTTTCCCCAGGTGCCGGCAGAGCTAGGGTTAAAAAACAAAAGGTAGTCTCTTTGCCCAAAAAGGGCACAATTTCACTGAAAAATTGAGTTGTGATCATGTTGCGTTTTGCACTGTTTCCTGTCGCAGCCACTATGCCTACCCACGCAAGTGAGATTCCATTTTTCTCGGGAGACCTGGGGTAACGCTGGGTGGGTGGACATTTGTTGATCCACGCAGATTCCGGAACTTTCCACCACAGAAATGTAAGGAAAATGTGTTTTTTTTTCCAATTTCTTAGCTTTGCAAGGGATTCTGGGTAAGAGAACCTGGGGGTAGGCAGTCGAGTCACCCCATCCTGAATTTCCCTGGGTGTCTACTTTTCAAAAATATATAGATTTGCTAGGTTTCTGTAGGTGCCGGCAGAGCTAGGGTTCAAAACAAAAGGTAGTCTCTTTGCCCAAAAAGTGCACAATTTCACTGAAAAATATAGTTGTGACCACGTTGCGTTTTGCACTGTTTCCTGTCGCAGCCACTATGCCTACCCACGCAAGTGAGATACCATTTTTCTCGGGAGACCTGGGGGAACGCTGGGTGGGTGGAAATTTGTTGATCCACGCAGATTCCGGAACTTTCCACCACAGAAATGTGAGGAAAGGTGTTTTTTTTTCCAATTTCTTAGCTTTGCAAGGGATTCTGGGTAAGAGAACCTGGGGGTAGGCAGTCGAGTCACCCCATCCTGAATTCCCCTGGGTGTCTACTTTTCAAAAATATATAGGTTTGCTAGGTTTCCCTAGGTGCCGGCAGAGCTAGGGTTCAAAAACAAAAGGTAGTCTATTTGCCCAAAATGTGCACAATTTCACTGAAAAATTGAGTTGTGACCACATTGCGTTTTGCACTGTTTCCTGTCGCACCCACTATGCCTACCCACGCAAGTGAGATACCATTTTTCTCGGGAGACCTGGGGGAACGCTGGGTGGGTGGAAATTTGTTGATCCACGCAGATTCCAGAACTTTCCACCACAGAAATGTAAGGAAAATGTGGTTTTTTTCCAATTTCTTAGCTTTGCAAGGGATTCTGGGTAAGAGAACCTGGGGGTAGGCAGTCGAGTCACCCCATCCTGAATTCCCCTGGTTGTCTACTTTTCAAAAATATATAGGTTTGCTAGGTTTCCCTAGGTGCCGGGAGAGCTAGGGTTCAAAAACAAAAGGTAGTCTCTTTGCCCAAAAAGTGCACAATTTCTCTGAAAAATATAGTTGTGACCACGTTGCGTTTTGCACTGTTTCCTGTCCCAGCCACTATGCCTACCCACGCAAGTGAGATACCATTTTTCTCGGGAGACCTGGGGGAACGCTGGGTGCGTGGAAATTTGTTGATCCACGCAGATTCCGGAACTTGCCACCACAGAAATGTAAGGAAAATGTGTTTTTTTTTCCAATTTCTTAGCTTTGCAAGAGATTATGGGTAAGAGAACCTGGGGGTAGGCAGTCGAGTCACCCCATCCTGAATTCCCCTGGTTGTCTACTTTTCAAAAATATATAGGTTTCCTAGGTTTCCCTAGGTGCCGGCAGAGCTAGGGTTCAAAACTAAAGGTAGTCTCTTTGCCCAAAAAGTGCACAATTTCACTGAAAAATTGAGTTGTGACCACTTTGCGTTTTGCGCTGTTTCCTGTCGCAGCCACTATGCCTACCCACGCAAGTGAGATACCATTTTTCTTGGGAGATCTGGGGGAACGCTGGGTGGGTGGAAATCTGGTGATCCACGCAGATTCCAGAACTTTCCACCACAAAAATGTGAGGAAAATGCGTTTTTTTTTCCAATTTCTTAGCTTTGCAAGGGATTCTGGGTAAGAGAACCTGGGGGTAGGCAGTCGAGTGACCCCATACTGAATTCCCCTGGGTGTCTACTTTTTAAAAATATATAGGTTTGCTAGGTTTCCCTAGGTGCCGGCAGAGCTAGGGTTCAAAAACAAAAGGTAGTCTCTTTGCCCAAAAAGGGCACGATTTCACTGCAAAATTAAGTTGTGACCACATTGCGTTTTGCGCTGTTTCCTGTCGCAGGCACTATTCAGACCCAGGCAAGTGAGGTAGCATTTTTTTCAGGAGACCTGGGGGAACGCTGGGTGGGTGGAAATGTGTTGATCCACACAGATTCCAGAACTTTCCACCACAGAAATGTGAGGAAAATGTGTTTTGTTTTCAAATTTCTCAACTTTACAAGGGATTCTGGGTAACGGAACCTGGAGGTAGGCAGACGAGTCACCCCATCCTGAATTCCCCCGGGTGTCTACTTTTCAAAAATGTATAGGTTTGCTAGGTTTCCCTAGGTGCTGGCAGAGCTAGAGCTCAAAAACAAAAGGTAGTCTCTTCCTCCAAAAAGCGCAAGATTTCACTGTGAAATTGAGGTGCAACGACGTTGCGTTTTGCGCCGTTTCATGTCACAGCCACTATGCCTAACAATGCAAGTGATGTACCATTTTTTTCGGGGGACCTGGGGGAACGCTGGGTGGGTAGAAATTTGTTGATCCACGCTGATTCCAGAACTTTCCACCACAGAAATGTGAGGAAAATGTGTTTTTTTTGTCATATGTTTAGCTTTGCAAGGGATTCTGGGTAACAAAACCAGAGGGTAGGCAGACGAGTCACCCCATCCTGAATTTCCCTGGGTGTCTAGTTTTCAAAAATGTATAGGTTTGCTAGGTTTTCCTAGGTGCTGGCAGAGCTAGGACTCAAAAACTAAAGGTAGTCTCTTTGTCCAAAAAGCACAAGATTTCACTGGGAAATTGAGGTGCAACCACGTTGCGTTTTGCGCTGTTTCGTGTTGCAGCCACTATGCCTACCCACGCAAGTGAGGTATCATTTTTCTCAGGAGACCTGGGGGAACGCTGGGTGGGTGGAAATTTGTTGATCCAGGCAGATTCCAGAACTTTCCACCACAGAAATGTGAGGAAAATGTGTTTTTTTTGTCATAATTTTAGCTTTGCAAGGGATTCTGGGTAACAAAACCTGGGGGTAGGCAGACGAGTCACCCCATCCTGAATTCCCCTGGGTGTCTAGTTGTCAAGAAATTATAGGTTTGCTAGGTTTCCCTATGTGCTGGCAGAGCTAGGACTCAAAAACAAAAGGTAGTCTCTTTGTCCAAAAAGCACAAGATTTCACTGGGAAATTGAAGTGCAACCATGTTGCATTTTGAGCTGTTTCGTGTCGCAGCCACTATGCCTACCCACGCAAGTGAGGTACTATTTTTCTTGGGAGACCTGGGGGAACGCTGGGTGGGTGGAAGTTTGTTGATCCACGCAGATTCCAGAACTTTACACTACAGAAATGTGAGGAAAATGTGTTTTTTTTGTCAAATTCTAAATTTTGCAAGGGATTCTGGGTAACAAAGCCTGGTGGTAGGCAGTCGAGTCACCCCATCCTGAATTCCCCAGGAAGTCTACTTTCCAAAAATGTATAGGTTTGCTAGGTTTCCCTAGGTGCCGGCAGAGCTAGGGTGCAAAAACTACAGGTAGGCACTTTGCCATAAAAGGGTCAATTTGTAACTGCAAAATTGAGGTGTGACCACGTTGCATTTTGCGCCGTTTCCTATCGCAGGCACAAGGCCGACCCACATAAGTGAGGTACCGTTTTTATCGGGAGACTTCGGGTAATTCAGATTTGTAAATCAACTGTTATTACCAAATGATCTTTCTAGCATTTCTCCCTTTCAATGACAGACATTGTGTAAAAAAAAATGTTTTTGAAAAATGACCAATAATTCTCAAGCTATATGGGTATTCCCAATTTTGAAAATGTGCAATTATATAATGTTTCTGAACTCTATATTTTGTACCCAATTCAGAAATACATAGGTGTCTTTCATACAGATTTTTCCATGTATACATTTTCTAAGACAAAGTGCTCTATACCCAGTAAAAGAAAAAAACCATTGCAAGTTGCTGCTCAGTTTTTGGATCTGGGTTCGTTGGGTTCTTGGTGAAACTACAAGTCCTATATATCCCCACAACCAGGAATGTCTAACGGATGTAACAGTATATTGCTTTCCAAGAGCTGTCAAGATTAGAAAAAGTTATAGGTGAAAACATTGAGACAAAAGGCTGTTTTTTTCAACACATTTTCTATTATTCCAAGATTTAACTGTTAGTTTCGATAAAGAATCCTTCATGGATTTAGACAAATGACCCCTTTCTGAATTCAGAATTTTGTTTACTTTTCGAAAATGTACAGCTTTCTAGGATCCATTATTGCTTTCAAACTCTTTTCTACCATTAATTGGAAGGAGGTGGAAAGCTCTAAAAATAGCAAAAATAGGCTATGTCCCAGAAAAATGCCAAAACTGTGTGAAAAATGTTGGTTCCCTGACAAAAGACTGTCATTCTCTGAAAGCTGAGAAAACTGAGATTTCAGCCCCACAAACCCTTTTTTGATACCATTTTCAGGGAAAACCCCAGAGGCTTTCATTTGCAGCCCGTTTTTCCCATTTTTCTGAAAAAAACAAAAAAATCACTATATTTTGGTTAATTTCTGGGACCCCTCCAAGGGAATCCACAAACCCTGGGCGCCTTTGGAATCCACATGATGTTGGAAGAAAAGGACGCAAATTTGGCATGGATAGCTTATGTGGTCAAAAAGTTACAGGGGCCTAAGCGCGCACTACCCCAAATAGCCAAAAAAGGGCTCAGCACAGGAGGGGGAAAGGCCTAGCAGCGAAGGGGTTAAATAAAGTGACTATATTGAGAGGGTGTAGTGCCAGAGGCACTCCCATGTATTGGGACCATGTAATGACCTTTCACCACCATTGTTTTAATTAATTGTATTTGTTTTATTTCCAAATTGCACTTGCATTTCGTGTCTCCTTAAAGCTGCAGTGTGGGAGTGATTTCACAGAGTAGAACAGCCTTACCAGGAACAGAATGTGTGGGATATGCATTTGAAAGCATGAGAGAGAGAAAGGTGTGGAATGCACTTCTCTGTCTTGGAGTGTAGTGTTATTTGCAGTGGTGCTCGAATGTGCATTATGTTGTACATTGGGAAATGAAGTGTGTGATGCTATAGGCAGTGGTGCACAAGTGTGCATTGTGTTGTACATTGGGGAGTTTTATGAAGTTTTTACTATTGACTTTGACATGCCCTCATGTCATTTTGAATTCTGACTCTGTCTAGCTAGAGCTTTACGCACACAAGCAGGTCCCCACAACACTCAAGTTGTTTAGGCAACCCACGTTCAAAATTGTTTTCTATACTTTTAGAGACTTTTGTAAGCTTCTCTAAGATAAGGGGCTGGAAAATGTGTCAGTGCAGAAGAATATGTGGGAAATCCTTTGCCTTTGAAATGCTTGCATGGAGAGTGGCCAACTCCAGTAAGTTTCCTTGGAGGAGAAGCGGTCCTCTCTGAAGCTTCTAGTGCATTGAGATTATAAAACTGGAGTTTGTTGACTTGGAAAGTGGGATTTTGGGACCTGAATGAACGGCGGACATGTCTATTGCAACGTAGCAGTTCCTGGCTTGCTGAATCTCTTGATCCCGGCTGCGAATCCCACAGTCAGGAGTAGGCTAAGAATCAGTTATTGTAGCCGGAGGTATATTTTCTCAGATTATTGGCATTGTGATGTGTGAGTGTGTCTGTGTGCACATTCAAGTCTCCAGTGGTCATAATCATCTGATGTATTTAGTGTATATAGCTTTACATCTTTTCATGCTTTCCTTTGATTCCTTGTGCCTGATTACTTGCATTTAATACTGCCTATTTCTTGCAGTGAACGTCCAGAATTCTTATCATTATTATCTGCTTGTATTTTATTCCATGCATTGTGTTCTTATTGCTTACATACATTCATATGCTGTTTCATTTGACATCTGGGAGAACCTTTCTGTTAGAGAGTGTTGCACAAATAAAAAAACATGCTTTATTCTGAAAACTAACAAGAACAAGAAAAAAGAGGGAGATACCCTATATGCCAATGTGGGACAGGGTAGGATAATGGTAAAACACAAGAAAGTCCCTAGTTGTTCGGGAGTACCCTCTGTCACGGCCCCTTGTTCCCCAAGGGACCTAGCGTAACTTCAACACTATTGTTGTGTCACACCTGGTCCTGTCATTCGACCTGGACCCCACTGACAGTATGAGCAAAAGACTTAACTACTCGAGGTCAATTAAACATACTAAACTTCAAACAAAACAGATATACTTCATGTGGCATTCAAAAAAAGATCTAACTGTATTTGTGTATATTAAAAACAAATAATTTATTAAAATTTCATCACTTTACAGTACATCACAGATTGCATCATTATACAAAAACATTACAATAAAAACCAAAGAGTCGACGCAGCGTTTCGGTGTCTTGACCAGTGTGTCACACCTTCTTCAGGACAGGTTTTTAAAATTCACTAGAAAGAGAATGCCACAATTATACACTGTTTATAACAAGACCTCGAGCTATGCCTATAAACATTACACCCTTATTCAAAAAGCATTTTAAAAAACTTTACACATTTAAAAAAACTAGTAGTAACATCAGCAAATTTCCCTATACTTATACTTTACAATTTTCCATTGATGTAATTTCAGATTTTCAAACCACAATGCACATTTGTTTATAAAACACTAGTATTAACTTCAACCGTTTGCCTATATCTATATTTTATAGTTTTCCCTTGGAGTAATTCTAGATTTTCACTTTCAGGCCATACTCATCTTATAGGTTATGTTATTCCCTTTCGTATTTAAATCCAGTGGCCACAGTTCATATGTTATTCTTGCTTATATGTCTAATGTAAACGTATCTCTATTTTGTATACGGATTGCTTAATTACTGGGATATGTATTATCTTTACTCGTCTCGTTATGTTGAGCAGATATGTGCTTTTCTAATATGCATACATCCCAGGGTTATTTGTATATGTTCTAACGTTATACGTACCTTGAACATCAAGTGAGACAGGTTATGATATAATCTCTGGGTTTACCCTCTATTTCTCAATCCCATAGGGGTACGTTTTCCATATGATAAAATAATTTTTCACCTACAAAAATACAGATGGAGTCATCTATCATACTTCTCCCCTTTCATTTGCCACAAATAGTATTATTCCTGTGTGAAACATTATTAGCTGTTATACCTTAATCCAGAGGTGCGTATGCTGGAAAGGTTTGCTGCACCAGGGATGACCACCGTTCTGATAGGTTCTATACACTTGTACTGCAAATAGACAGAAATACACACAGGTGCCAAATTGTAAATTAGCTATGGTCTTCTAATAATGGTTAAAAAATGACAATTGTAAGGTTCTTAATCCATCATACCTTTCGTTTTTGAAGTTTTAAGGTCACCTCATGGGGTCTAGAAGAGTTTTGATCACTTCCTCTTATTTCCGATTTTGATACTCGGTTCTGAACTTCTTATTTTCCTTCTTTTAAGTTCAAGTTGTCTAGTTGGATAAACAGAACCCGGGATATATTTGTAATCCAATCTTCTATTACAGTTTTACTTTTCATTTGCCCTATGCGTTTTATTGTTGTCCTCTATTCCCCAGGGGTGAGTTTTTATTTCTGATACTTTGATAAATTTCAAACGTCCAGAGCTGTCTTATGATTTTATAGCACTTTCCTTGCCCCCTATGTATTGCTCTTGCGTGTAATTCTATTCGTTATGTCCGCTTAGTTATAGTTTGCTCCCCTCGCCGTTTTCATGTCAAGTTATACTTTCGAGCCCTGGGTACTAGCGCTCGAAAACAGCCGGTTCATATTATATTCTTTCTTCCTTTATTGCACCCGTTTCGTTTTACATTTTACATTTAAAAACCCATGGTCGATAGATCCCCGCTCTCAATGTTATTATGCAGCTAGCGGAAGACTGCGTTATCCTCTATGAGGTATATGTCGGCTGCTAAACGCCGATGGCCTGCAGTTTCTAATTCGCGTTTTAAGCAATTTGAGATCTACAGAGACTCGCTCGGAGCCTCACGGCTTACCTTCTTCACGACCAGCGGCCTCCCTGTCATCTTACTCCTGGTGCAGCATCAGCGATATCAATCGAGGATGTCTGCGCTTTGTTTTTATTCCCCATATCCGGGTCAGTGGTGATGGAAATCCCGGTCACGTGGTCCGCACTCAACGTGTCGGCCATTTTACGTTGGGCAGTAGTACCTTACTGAGGCTGGTTTGTATATGTTTTATAATTGATAAACAATAGGTAAACGAAGCATATCTTCTCTTAATTTATTTTTATTCATACATAGTTCGTTTGTTTGACCGAATGGTATTCAGAAAAGCAAATTACAGCATTACCCGGTCACGTGGTCCGCACTCTACGTGTCGGCCATTTTGCCTTGGGCACAATCTGTATAGTTATGTTGGTTTTATTGATAAACAATAGGTAAACGAAGCATATCTTTTCTTTATTTATTTTTATTCCTGCGTATTTCTTTTGTTTGACAGAATAGTAAACAATAGGTGAGAAATAGGTTTGCCTATAAAGGATAGTAGCTAGATAGAGCGATTACAGCATTTCATAAAGGGCAAAATGATTATAGAATATGGAGTTAAAATCTGTGGGTTCAGTCATCTTGAAGGTAGACAAGGTTCTTATTGTCTGCCTCTTTTATTACGCACCTCTATTTAAGTATTCAACCTTCTCTACATCAATGGTCTAAAGACAATCTTTCATAGGTGATGAAGTATATTAGTCAGTTCCTTAATCAGTGTCCTCCAATATTATAACTTACATTGGGACTTTCATATAAGTTACCTTTTGTACTATCCCTGATTTGTTTGCTGTGGGCATCATGTTATCATTTGAAAAGGATAGGAGTTATTTGGCTTAGCTGTTTTTTCATCATCTATAGTCGCCTAAATAATTCTCTCCCAGTCTTCCTTACTATTTAATCCATTTCGTACTGAGTTGAACTTGGACATGTAAAATTGTTCTCTTTTTTTGCGTTTTGTGTCAATGTCCCCTCCTCTCATATTCATTTTTACAGTTTCTAAAACACACCAAGTTAGATCTTGTTGGTTGTGTTTTGCCGTGGTCCAGTGCTCCACCAATGGTGCTGTGATTTTCTGCGTTCTAATCGCTGATCTGTGCTCATTTAATCTTACCCTTATCTCTCTAGATGTTTCCCCTATGTATATAGAGTTACAGGGGCATTTTATTAGGTAAATCAAATTCTTTGATCTGCAATTAAAGAATTCATGGGCTTTGTGTGTCTTGTCCCCTATCTTAATTTCCGCACCTTTAAGGATGCCTTTGCAGTTCCCGCAGCCACTGCATGGAAAGGTGCCCTTAGGCAATGGGTTCCTATCTATTGTGGATTGAGTTTGCAGGTTTGTTTCTCTATAGGTTTTTACAAGACTGTTTCTTATGGTTTTGTTGCGTCTATATGAAAACATAGGTTTGGGTAGAGTGGTGTCTGTTTGTTTTTCCACCAGATGCCAGTTGCGGTTTATTATGTTTTTAATCTTATTGTTAAGGCAGCTATGGTTAGTGACAAAAGTGAGCGGGATTGCCTGCTCTTCTCTGTCCTTAGCTTTAAAAAATTCTTCTCGATTATAATATTTTGCTCTTTTGTAGGAGTGTCTGATTAGTTTTTTGGGATACCCCCTCTCTAAAAATTTTTTGGTGAGAATATCGGCGTGTTTATCAAAGTCCGATTTTTTTGTGCAGTTTCTCCTTAGCCTAAGGAACTGGCCATACGGTATATTGTTTTTCTGGCATGGGGGATTGTAGCTGTTGAAGTGCAGCATTGTATTTCTGTCCGTGGGTTTGGTGAATAATTCTACCATCAGTTTTCCAGTCTCACACTTTATTACTACATCAAGGAATTCACATCTAGTGTTGCTTATACAGTGGGTGAACCTTAGGTTACTATCCCCTAAGTTGAGCCAAAGGATGAATTCCATAAGGGTTTCTCTGAGGCCCGTCCAAATGAAAAAAACGTCATCTATATAACGTGTCCAATTGGAGATATTCTCAAAGAATGGTGCAGAGGGATTAAAAATATGTTTTTCCTCAAAATTGGATACGTAAAGACATGCCAGACTGGGGGCACAGGTCGCCCCCATACTGGTGCCCTTGATTTGTTTGAATAGGGATTTCTCAAATAAAAATATATTATTTTTTAAGATTATTGTAATGCACTCGATAATAAAGGTCGAGTGTGGGCTGAGATCAGTATCCTCTGTTTGTAGGAACTCCGACACTGTTCTAATTGTATCGTCCTGCGGGATATTAGAGTATAGAGCCTCAATGTCTAATGAGACTAGAAATTGGTTTTCAGGGTTGAAATCTAGATTTTCTATCTTCTCAATCATTGAGGTTGTGTCTTTTACATAGGCTTGTTGACTCTTGACTATTGGTTGTAGGAAGATATCCGTGTATTTACTAAGTGGTTCTGTTAAAGAATTGAGGCTGGAGACAATGGGTCTCATAGGTGGGTCTTTTATGTTTTTATGCACCTTCGGTAGTCCATACAGTGCTGGTATAGTGGGGCTGTTGTTATTCAAGAATCCATACTCATCCTGGCAGATGATCCCGTCTTCTTTTGCCCATTGTAATAAATTCGTGACTTTTTTAGTTACTGCGATCAGTTCCTCTCTATTTGAAGGGCAGTAATTCGCTCTGTTGTTTAGGAGTGAGTACATGCGTGCATTGTAATCTGTTGTGTCCATTATCACAATGCTACCCCCTTTATCAGCTGGCTTTATTGTAATGGAGGTATCTTCTTCTAAGGATTTTAAAGATTGTTTTTCCAATTTGGTGAAGTTATTCTCTACCCAGATTTTTTTATCTAGGAGGTCTTCAATGCTTTTTTCTACGCATCTTTCGAAAGTCTCTATATCTTTTTTAACCATATTGGAATGTGGAGTCCATTTGGATCTAGCTTTAAGTCCTGATTTATTTTCATATGTTATTTGATCTTTACCTTCAAAGTAAGCATTTAGCCGTACTTTTCTAAAAAAGCTTTGAAGGTCCCTTTCCAGGCTATATCTATCAATGGGGCTAGCGATGGCGTATCCTAAACCCTTCTCCAGGACCTTTTTATCAATGTCTGAGATGTTTTTGGAAGATAGGTTTATAATGGGAGCCTTCTTGTTATTTTCATTTAGTCCCAGTTTTTCTGACTCCGCGTATTGTAGTGACGTGGTTGGTATTGGGGTTTGGGGTTGTATCCACCCCTCCCTCTGCTTTTCCCTCTCTGTGGACCAAAAGTTTTCGGGCGTTGGTCTAAAAAAGGTAGGCTGTCCCTGATATTGCTAGTAGTTTCTTTTTCTTTATTATTTGTCTCCTGGAGTGTTTCATTCTCTGAGTCGGAGCTTGTATAAGAGGTATCAAAGAAGCGTACCTTCTTCCTCTGAAAGTTACGGCCCGGTTGTGACCACTGTCTTCTATTTTGATAATCCTCTTGTACTTTTTCAAAATAGTCTTTCTGAAGGTATGGGTAGACCCTTTCTAGGTTATATTGGGCCACATCCTTCCCGAGTTTGTTAGATTTTTTATTTATCATAAAATCCCGATACCCTGATATATCAGCTTGTATAGCTTCTAATTTACGTTTTGCATCCTCAAGGGCATCACATTCTCTTAATTTCCTTTCTAACTCCTCTATTTCTGCTCTTTCGATTATTAAGACCTCCTGTGCTGTTTCTATTATGAGAAGCATCCAATCTCGGCTGCATCTATTCGCAATAAGGGTCCAATTGTCTATGAATTTTTTAACCTTAATGAAGACCCCTGGTTCGTTTGTAATTTGTAAACCTTTAGGGATGATACCCTTTTTACAATAGTCAATTAAAAATTCGGCATGTAGTTCTGTCCTTACAATTTTTTTCTTTAAATTCCACAGTTCTTTCCATTGATCTTCCTTACTGTTGTCAATAATCACAGTTGGTGTGCTTCTATTAGAGCCATGTATCATTTTATTAAATTGCTCTTCCGTATACCCATGTGTCTTAATACCTTCCATGGTTCTACAAGAATGCTCCCCAGCTAACAAGCTGTAGTAGTGTACAAGAAAAAAGAGGGAGATACCCTATATGCCAATGTGGGACAGGGTAGGATAATGGTAAAACACAAGAAAGTCCCTAGTTGTTCGGGAGTACCCTCTGTCACGGCCCCTTGTTCCCCAAGGGACCTAGCGTAACTTCAACACTATTGTTGTGTCACACCTGGTCCTGTCATTCGACCTGGACCCCACTGACAGTATGAGCAAAAGACTTAACTACTCGAGGTCAATTAAACATACTAAACTTCAAACAAAACAGATATACTTCATGTGGCATTCAAAAAAAGATCTAACTGTATTTGTGTATATTAAAAACAAATAATTTATTAAAATTTCATCACTTTACAGTACATCACAGATTGCATCATTATACAAAAACATTACAATAAAAACCAAAGAGTCGACGCAGCGTTTCGGTGTCTTGACCAGTGTGTCACACCTTCTTCAGGACAGGTTTTTAAAATTCACTAGAAAGAGAATGCCACAATTATACACTGTTTATAACAAGACCTCGAGCTATGCCTATAAACATTACACCCTTATTCAAAAAGCATTTTAAAAAACATTACACATTTAAAAAAACTAGTAGTAACATCAGCAAATTTCCCTATACTTATACTTTACAATTTTCCATTGATGTAATTTCAGATTTTCAAACCACAATGCACATTTGTTTATAAAACACTAGTATTAACTTCAACCGTTTGCCTATATCTATATTTTATAGTTTTCCCTTGGAGTAATTCTAGATTTTCACTTTCAGGCCATACTCATCTTATAGGTTATGTTATTCCCTTTCGTATTTAAATCCAGTGGCCACAGTTCATCTGTTATTCTTGCTTATATGTCTAATGTAAACGTATCTCTATTTTGTATACGGATTGCTTAATTACTGGGATATGTATTATCTTTACTCGTCTCGTTATGTTGAGCAGATATGTGCTTTTCTAATATGCATACATCCCAGGGTTATTTGTATATGTTCTAACGTTATACGTACCTTGAACATCAAGTGAGACAGGTTATGATATAATCTCTGGGTTTACCCTCTATTTCTCAATCCCATAGGGGTACGTTTTCCATATGATAAAAGAATTTTTCACCTACAAAAATACAGATGGAGTCATCTATCGTACTTCTCCCCTTTCATTTGCCACCAATAGTATTATTCCTGTGTGAAACATTATTAGCTGTTATACCTTAATCCAGAGGTGCGTATGCTGGAAAGGTTTGCTGCACCAGGGATGACCACCGTTCTGATAGGTTCTATACACTTGTACTGCAAATAGACAGAAATACACACAGGTGCCAAATTGTAAATTAGCTATGGTCTTCTAATAATGGTTAAAAAATGACAATTGTAAGGTTCTTAATCCATCATACCTTTCGTTTTTGAAGTTTTAAGGTCACCTCATGGGGTCTAGAAGAGTTTTGATCACTTCCTCTTATTTCCGATTTTGATACTCGGTTCTGAACTTCTTATTTTCCTTCTTTTAAGTTCAAGTTGTCTAGTTGGATAAACAGAACCCGGGATATGTTTGTAATCCAATCTTCTATTACAGTTTTACTTTTCATTTGCCCTATGCGTTTTATTGTTGTCCTCTATTCCCCAGGGGTGAGTTTTTATTTCTGATACTTTGATAAATTTCAAACGTCCAGAGCTGTCTTATGATTTTATAGCACTTTCCTTGCCCCCTATGTATTGCTCTTGCGTGTAATTCTATTCGTTATGTCCGCTTAGTTATAGTTTGCTCCCCTCGCCGTTTTCATGTCAAGTTATACTTTCGAGCCCTGGGTACTAGCGCTCGAAAACAGCCGGTTCATATTATATTCTTTCTTCCTTTATTGCACCCGTTTCGTTTTACATTTTACATTTAAAAACCCATGGTCGATAGATCCCCGCTCTCAATGTTATTATGCAGCTAGCGGAAGACTGCGTTATCCTCTATGAGGTATATGTCGGCTGCTAAACGCCGATGGCCTGCAGTTTCTAATTCGCGTTTTAAGCAATTTGAGATCTACAGAGACTCGCTCGGAGCCTCACGGCTTACCTTCTTCACGACCAGCGGCCTCCCTGTCATCTTACTCCTGGTGCAGCATCAGCGATATCAATCGAGGATGTCTGCGCTTTGTTTTTATTCCCCATATCCGGGTCAGTGGTGATGGAAATCCCGGTCACGTGGTCCGCACTCAACGTGTCGGCCATTTTACGTTGGGCAGTAGTACCTTACTGAGGCTGGTTTGTATATGTTTTATAATTGATAAACAATAGGTAAACAAAGCATATCTTCTCTTAATTTATTTTTATTCATACATAGTTCGTTTGTTTGACCGAATGGTATTCAGAAAAGCAAATTACAGCATTACCCGGTCACGTGGTCCGCACTCTACGTGTCGGCCATTTTGCCTTGGGCACAATCTGTATAGTTATGTTGGTTTTATTGATAAACAATAGGTAAACGAAGCATATCTTTTCTTTATTTATTTTTATTCCTGCGTATTTCTTTTGTTTGACAGAATAGTAAACAATAGGTGAGAAATAGGTTTGCCTATAAAGGATAGTAGCTAGATAGAGCGATTACAGCATTTCATAAAGGGCAAAATGATTATAGAATATGGAGTTAAAATCTGTGGGTTCAGTCATCTTGAAGGTAGACAAGGTTCTTATTGTCTGCCTCTTTTATTACGCACCTCTATTTAAGTATTCAACCTTCTCTACATCAATGGTCTAAAGACAATCTTTCATAGGTGATGAAGTATATTAGTCAGTTCCTTAATCAGTGTCCTCCAATATTATAACTTACATTGGGACTTTCATATAAGTTACCTTTTGTACTATCCCTGATTTGTTTGCTGTGGGCATCATGTTATCATTTGAAAAGGATAGGAGTTATTTGGCTTAGCTGTTTTTTCATCATCTATAGTCGCCTAAATAATTCTCTCCCAGTCTTCCTTACTATTTAATCCATTTCGTACTGAGTTGAACTTGGACATGTAAAATTGTTCTCTTTTTTTGCGTTTTGTGTCAATGTCCCCTCCTCTCATATTCATTTTTACAGTTTCTAAAACACACCAAGTTAGATCTTGTTGGTTGTGTTTTGCCGTGGTCCAGTGCTCCACCAATGGTGCTGTGATTTTCTGCGTTCTAATCGCTGATCTGTGCTCATTTAATCTTACCCTTATCTCTCTAGATGTTTCCCCTATGTATATAGAGTTACAGGGGCATTTTATTAGGTAAATCAAATTCTTTGATCTGCAATTAAAGAATTCATGGGCTTTGTGTGTCTTGTCCCCTATCTTAATTTCCGCACCTTTAAGGATGCCTTTGCAGTTCCCGCAGCCACTGCATGGAAAGGTGCCCTTAGGCAATGGGTTCCTATCTATTGTGGATTGAGTTTGCAGGTTTGTTTCTCTATAGGTTTTTACAAGACTGTTTCTTATGGTTTTGTTGCGTCTATATGAAAACATAGGTTTGGGTAGAGTGGTGTCTGTTTGTTTTTCCACCAGATGCCAGTTGCGGTTTATTATGTTTTTAATCTTATTGTTAAGGCAGCTATGGTTAGTGACAAAAGTGAGCGGGATTGCCTGCTCTTCTCTGTCCTTAGCTTTAAAAAATTCTTCTCGATTATAATATTTTGCTCTTTTGTAGGAGTGTCTGATTAGTTTTTTGGGATACCCCCTCTCTAAAAATTTTTTTGGTGAGAATATCGGCGTGTTTATCAAAGTCCGAATTTTTTGTGCAGTTTCTCCTTAGCCTAAGGAACTGGCCATACGGTATATTGTTTTTCTGGCATGGGGGATGGTAGCTGTTGAAGTGCAGCATTGTATTTCTGTCCGTGGGTTTGGTGAATAATTCTACCATCAGTTTTCCAGTCTCACACTTTATTACTACATCAAGGAATTCACATCTAGTGTTGCTTATACAGTGGGTGAACCTTAGGTTACTATCCCCTAAGTTGAGCCAAAGGATGAATTCCATAAGGGTTTCTCCGAGGCCCGTCCAAATGAAAAAAACGTCATCTATATAACGTGTCCAATTGGAGATATTCTCAAAGAATGGTGCAGAGGGATTAAAAATATGTTTTTCCTCAAAATTGGATACGTAAAGACATGCCAGACTGGGGGCACAGGTCGCCCCCATACTGGTGTCCTTGATTTGTTTGAATAGGGATTTCTCAAATAAAAATATATTATTTTTTAAGATTATTGTAATGCACTCGATAATAAAGGTCGAGTGTGGGCTGAGATCAGTATCCTCTGTTTGTAGGAACTCCGACACTGTTCTAATTGTATCGTCCTGCGGGATATTAGAGTATAGAGCCTCAATGTCTAATGAGACTAGAAATTGGTTTTCAGGGTTGAAATCTAGATTTTCTATCTTCTCAATCATTGAGGTTGTGTCTTTTACATAGGCTTGTTGACTCTTGACTATTGGTTGTAGGAAGATATCCGTGTATTTACTAAGTGGTTCTGTTAAAGAATTGAGGCTGGAGACAATGGGTCTCATAGGTGGGTCTTTTATGTTTTTATGCACCTTCGGTAGTCCATACAGTGCTGGTATAGTGGGGCTGTTGTTATTCAAGAATCCATACTCATCCTGGCAGATGATCCCGTCTTCTTTTGCCCACTGTAATAAATTTGTGACTTTTTTAGTTACTGCGATCAGTTCCTCTCTATTTGAAGGGCAGTAATTCTCTCTGTTGTTTAGGAGTGAGTACATGCGTGCATTGTAATCTGTTGTGTCCATTATCACAATGCTACCCCCTTTATCAGCTGGCTTTATTGTAATGGAGGTATCTTCTTCTAAGGATTTTAAAGATTGTTTTTCCAATTTGGTGAAGTTATTCTCTACCCAGATTTTTTTATCTAGGAGGTCTTCAATGCTTTTTTCTACGCATCTTTCGAAAGTCTCTATATCTTTTTTAACCATATTGGAATGTGGAGTCCATTTGGATCTAGCTTTAAGTCCTGATTTATTTTCATATGTTATTTGATCTTTACCTTCAAAGTAAGCATTTAGCCGTACTTTTCTAAAAAAGCTTTGAAGGTCCCTTTCCAGGCTATATCTATCAATGGGGCTAGCGATGGCGTATCCTAAACCCTTCTCCAGGACCTTTTTATCAATGTCTGAGATGTTTTTGGAAGATAGGTTTATAATGGGAGCCTTCTTGTTATTTTCATTTAGTCCCAGTTTTTCTGACTCCGCGTATTGTAGTGACGTGGTTGGTATTGGGGTTTGGGGTTGTATCCACCCCTCCCTCTGCTTTTCCCTCTCTGTGGACCAAAAGTTTTCGGGCGTTGGTCTAAAAAAGGTAGGCTGTCCCTGATATTGCTAGTAGTTTCTTTTTCTTTATTATTTGTCTCCTGGAGTGTTTCATTCTCTGAGTCGGAGCTTGTATAAGAGGTATCAAAGAAGCGTACCTTCTTCCTCTGAAAGTTACGGCCCGGTTGTGACCACTGTCTTCTATTTTGATAATCCTCTTGTACTTTTTCAAAATAGTCTTTCTGAAGGTATGGGTAGACCCTTTCTAGGTTATATTGGGCCACATCCTTCCCGAGTTTGTTAGATTTTTTATTTATCATAAAATCCCGATACCCTGATATATCAGCTTGTATAGCTTCTAATTTACGTTTTGCATCCTCAAGGGCATCACATTCTCTTAATTTCCTTTCTAACTCCTCTATTTCTGCTCTTTCGATTATTAAGACCTCCTGTGCTGTTTCTATTATGAGAAGCATCCAATCTCGGCTGCATCTATTCGCAATAAGGGTCCAATTGTCTATGAATTTTTTAACCTTAATGAAGACCCCTGGTTCGTTTGTAATTTGTAAACCTTTAGGGATGATACCCTTTTTACAATAGTCAATTAAAAATTCGGCATGTAGTTCTGTCCTTACAATTTTTTTCTTTAAATTCCACAGTTCTTTCTATTGATCTTCCTTACTGTTGTCAATAATCACAGTTGGTGTGCTTCTATTAGAGCCATGTATCATTTTATTAAATTGCTCTTCCGTATACCCATGTGTCTTAATACCTTCCATGGTTCTACAAGAATGCTCCCCAGCTAACAAGCTGTAGTAGTGTACAAGAAAAAAGAGGGAGATACCCTATATGCCAATGTGGGACAGGGTAGGATAATGGTAAAACACAAGAAAGTCCCTAGTTGTTCGGGAGTACCCTCTGTCACGGCCCCTTGTTCCCCAAGGGACCTAGCGTAACTTCAACACTATTGTTGTGTCACACCTGGTCCTGTCATTCGACCTGGACCCCACTGACAGTATGGGCAAAAGACTTAACTACTCGAGGTCAATTAAACATACTAAACTTCAAACAAAACAGATATACTTCATGTGGCATTCAAAAAAAGATCTAACTGTATTTGTGTATATTAAAAACAAATAATTTATTAAAATTTCATCACTTTACAGTACATCACAGATTGCATCATTATACAAAAACATTACAATAAAAACCAAAGAGTCGACGCAGCGTTTCGGTGTCTTGACCAGTGTGTCACACCTTCTTCAGGACAGGTTTTTAAAATTCACTAGAAAGAGAATGCCACAATTATACACTGTTTATTACAAGACCTCGAGCTATGCCTATAAACATTACACCCTTATTCAAAAAGCATTTTAAAAAACATTACACATTTAAAAAAACTAGTAGTAACATCAGCAAATTTCCCTATACTTATACTTTACAATTTTCCATTGATGTAATTTCAGATTTTCAAACCACAATGCACATTTGTTTATAAAACACTAGTATTAACTTCAACCGTTTGCCTATATCTATATTTTATAGTTTTCCCTTGGAGTAATTCTAGATTTTCACTTTCAGGCCATACTCATCTTATAGGTTATGTTATTCCCTTTCGTATTTAAATCCAGTGGCCACAGTTCATCTGTTATTCTTGCTTATATGTCTAATGTAAACGTATCTCTATTTTGTATACGGATTGCTTAATTACTGGGATATGTATTATCTTTACTCGTCTCATTATGTTGAGCAGATATGTGCTTTTCTAATATGCATACATCCCAGGGTTATTTGTATATGTTCTAACGTTATACGTACCTTGAACATCAAGTGAGACAGGTTATGATATAATCTCTGGGTTTACCATCTAATTCTCAATCCCATAGGGGTACGTTTTCCATATGATAAAAGAATTTTTCACCTACAAAAATACAGATGGAGTCATCTATCATACTTCTCCCCTTTCATTTGCCACCAATAGTATTATTCCTGTGTGAAACATTATTAGCTGTTATACCTTAATCCAGAGGTGCGTATGCTGGAAAGGTTTGCTGCACCAGGGATGACCACCGTTCTGATAGGTTCTATACACTTGTACTGCAAATAGACAGAAATACACACAGGTGCCAAATTGTAAATTAGCTATGGTCTTCTAATAATGGTTAAAAAAGGACAATTGTAAGGTTCTTAATCCATCATACCTTTCGTTTTTGAAGTTTTAAGGTCACCTCATGGGGTCTAGAAGAGTTTTGATCACTTCCTCTTATTTCCGATTTTGATACTCGGTTCTGAACTTCTTATTTTCCTTCTTTTAAGTTCAAGTTGTCTAGTTGGATAAACAGAACCCGGGATATGTTTGTAATCCAATCTTCTATTACAGTTTTACTTTTCATTTGCCCTATGCGTTTTATTGTTGTCCTCTATTCCCCAGGGGTGAGTTTTTATTTCTGATACTTTGATAAATTTCAAACGTCCAGAGCTGTCTTATGATTTTATAGCACTTTCCTTGCCCCCTATGTATTGCTCTTGCGTGTAATTCTATTCGTTATGTCCGCTTAGTTATAGTTTGCTCCCCTCGCCGTTTTCATGTCAAGTTATACTTTCGAGCCCTGGGTACTAGCGCTCGAAAACAGCCGGTTCATATTATATTCTTTCTTCCTTTATTGCACCCGTTTCGTTTTACATTTTACATTTAAAAACCCATGGTCGATAGATCCCCGCTCTCAATGTTATTATGCAGCTAGCGGAAGACTGCGTTATCCTCTATGAGGTATATGTCGGCTGCTAAATGCCGATGGCCTGCAGTTTCTAATTCGCGTTTTAAGCAATTTGAGATCTACAGAGACTCGCTCGGAGCCTCACGGCTTACCTTCTTCACGACCAGCGGCCTCCCTGTCATCTTACTCCTGGTGCAGCATCAGCGATATCAATCGAGGATGTCTGCGCTTTGTTTTTATTCCCCATATCCGGGTCAGTGGTGATGGAAATCCCGGTCACGTGGTCCGCACTCAACGTGTCGGCCATTTTACGTTGGGCAGTAGTACCTTACTGAGGCTGGTTTGTATATGTTTTATAATTGATAAACAATAGGTAAACAAAGCATATCTTCTCTTAATTTATTTTTATTCATACATAGTTCGTTTGTTTGACCGAATGGTATTCAGAAAAGCAAATTACAGCATTACCCGGTCACGTCGTCCGCACTCTACGTGTCGGCCATTTTGCCTTGGGCACAATCTGTATAGTTATGTTGGTTTTATTGATAAACAATAGGTAAACGAAGCATATCTTTTCTTTATTTATTTTTATTCCTGCGTATTTCTTTTGTTTGACAGAATAGTAAACAATAGGTGAGAAATAGGTTTGCCTATAAAGGATAGTAGCTAGATAGAGCGATTACAGCATTTCATAAAGGGCAAAATGATTATAGAATATGGAGTTAAAATCTGTGGGTTCAGTCATCTTGAAGGTAGACAAGGTTCTTATTGTCTGCCTCTTTTATTACGCACCTCTATTTAAGTATTCAACCTTCTCTACATCAATGGTCTAAAGACAATCTTTCATAGGTGATGAAGTATATTAGTCAGTTCCTTAATCAGTGTCCTCCAATATTATAACTTACATTGGGACTTTCATATAAGTTACCTTTTGTACTATCCCTGATTTGTTTGCTGTGGGCATCATGTTATCATTTGAAAAGGATAGGAGTTATTTGGCTTAGCTGTTTTTTCATCATCTATAGTCGCCTAAATAATTCTCTCCCAGTCTTCCTTACTATTTAATCCATTTCGTACTGAGTTGAACTTGGACATGTAAAATTGTTCTCTTTTTTTGCGTTTTGTGTCAATGTCCCCTCCTCTCATATTCATTTTTACAGTTTCTAAAACACACCAAGTTAGATCTTGTTGGTTGTGTTTTGCCGTGGTCCAGTGCTCCACCAATGGTGCTGTGATTTTCTGCGTTCTAATCGCTGATCTGTGCTCATTTAATCTTACCCTTATCTCTCTAGATGTTTCCCCTATGTATATAGAGTTACAGGGGCATTTTATTAGGTAAATCAAATTCTTTGATCTGCAATTAAAGAATTCATGGGCTTTGTGTGTCTTGTCCCCTATCTTAATTTCCGCACCTTTAAGGATGCCTTTGCAGTTCCCGCAGCCACTGCATGGAAAGGTGCCCTTAGGCAATGGGTTCCTATCTATTGTGGATTGAGTTTGCAGGTTTGTTTCTCTATAGGTTTTTACAAGACTGTTTCTTATGGTTTTGTTGCGGGATTGCCTGCTCTTCTCACTTTTGTCACTAACCATAGCTGCCTTAACAATAAGATTAAAAACATAATAAACCGCAACTGGCATCTGGTGGAAAAACAAACAGACACCACTCTACCCAAACCTATGTTTTCATATAGACGCAACAAAACCATAAGAAACAGTCTTGTAAAAACCTATAGAGAAACAAACCTGCAAACTCAATCCACAATAGATAGGAACCCATTGCCTAAGGGCACCTTTCCATGCAGTGGCTGCGGGAACTGCAAAGGCATCCTTAAAGGTGCGGAAATTAAGATAGGGGACAAGACACACAAAGCCCATGAATTCTTTAATTGCAGATCAAAGAATTTGATTTACCTAATAAAATGCCCCTGTAACTCTATATACATAGGGGAAACATCTAGAGAGATAAGGGTAAGATTAAATGAGCACAGATCAGCGATTAGAACGCAGAAAATCACAGCACCATTGGTGGAGCACTGGACCACGGCAAAACACAACCAACAAGATCTAACTTGGTGTGTTTTAGAAACTGTAAAAATGAATATGAGAGGAGGGGACATTGACACAAAACGCAAAAAAAGAGAACAATTTTACATGTCCAAGTTCAACTCAGTACGAAATGGATTAAATAGCAAGGAAGACTGGGAGAGAATTATTTAGGCGACTATAGATGATGAAAAAACAGCTAAGCCAAATAACTCCTATCCTTTTCAAATGATAACATGATGCCCACAGCAAACAAATCAGGGATAGTACAAAAGGTAACTTATATGAAAGTCCCAATGTAAGTTATAATATTGGAGGACACTGATTAAGGAACTGACTAATATACTTCATCACCTATGAAAGATTGTCTTTAGACCATTGATGTAGAGAAGGTTGAATACTTAAATAGAGGTGCGTAATAAAAGAGGCAGACAATAAGAACCTTGTCTACCTTCAAGATGACTGAACCCACAGATTTTAACTCCATATTCTATAATCATTTTGCCCTTTATGAAATGCTGTAATCGCTCTATCTAGCTACTATCCTTTATAGGCAAACCTATTTCTCACCTATTGTTTACTATTCTGTCAAACAAAAGAAATACGCAGGAATAAAAATAAATAAAGAAAAGATATGCTTCGTTTACCTATTGTTTATCAATAAAACCAACATAACTATACAGATTGTGCCCAAGGCAAAATGGCCGACACGTAGAGTGCGGACCACGTGACCGGGTAATGCTGTAATTTGCTTTTCTGAATACCATTCGGTCAAACAAACGAACTATGTATGAATAAAAATAAATTAAGAGAAGATATGCTTCGTTTACCTATTGTTTATCAATTATAAAACATATACAAACCAGCCTCAGTAAGGTACTACTGCCCAACGTAAAATGGCCGACACGTTGAGTGCGGACCACGTGACCGGGATTTCCATCACCACTGACCCGGATATGGGGAATAAAAACAAAGCGCAGACATCCTCGATTGATATCGCTGATGCTGCACCAGGAGTAAGATGACAGGGAGGCCGCTGGTCGTGAAGAAGGTAAGCCGTGAGGCTCCGAGCGAGTCTCTGTAGATCTCAAATTGCTTAAAAGGCGAATTAGAAACTGCAGGCCATCGGCGTTTAGCAGCCGACATATACCTCATAGAGGATAACGCAGTCTTCCGCTAGCTGCATAATAACATTGAGAGCGGGGATCTATCGACCATGGGTTTTTAAATGTAAAATGTAAAACGAAACGGGTGCAATAAAGGAAGAAAGAATATAATATGAACCGGCTGTTTTCGAGCGCTAGTACCCAGGGCTCGAAAGTATAACTTGACATGAAAACGGCGAGGGGAGCAAACTATAACTAAGCGGACATAACGAATAGAATTACACGCAAGAGCAATACATAGGGGGCAAGGAAAGTGCTATAAAATCATAAGACAGCTCTGGACGTTTGAAATTTATCAAAGTATCAGAAATAAAAACTCACCCCTGGGGAATAGAGGACAACAATAAAACGCATAGGGCAAATGAAAAGTAAAACTGTAATAGAAGATTGGATTACAAACATATCCCGGGTTCTGTTTATCCAACTAGACAACTTGAACTTAAAAGAAGGAAAATAAGAAGTTCAGAACCGAGTATCAAAATCGGAAATAAGAGGACTTGATCAAAACTCTTCTAGACCCCATGAGGTGACCTTAAAACTTCAAAAACGAAAGGTATGATGGATTAAGAACCTTACAATTGTCATTTTTTAACCATTATTAGAAGACCATAGCTAATTTACAATTTGGCACCTGTGTGTATTTCTGTCTATTTGCAGTACAAGTGTATAGAACCTATCAGAACGGTGGTCATCCCTGGTGCAGCAAACCTTTCCAGCATACGCACCTCTGGATTAAAGTATAACAGCTAATAATGTTTCACACAGGAATAATACTATTGGTGGCAAATGAAAGGGGAGAAGTACGATAGATGACTCCATCTGTATTTTTGTAGGTGAAAAATTCTTTTATCATATGGAAAACGTACCCCTATGGGATTGAGAAATAGAGGGTAAACCCAGAGATTATATCATAACCTGTCTCACTTGATGTTCAAGGTACGTATAACGTTAGAACATATACAAATAACCCTGGGATGTATGCATATTAGAAAAGCACATATCTGCTCAACATAACGAGACGAGTAAAGATAATACATATCCCAGTAATTAAGCAATCCGTATACAAAATAGAGATACGTTTACATTAGACATATAAGCAAGAATAACAGATGAACTGTGGCCACTGGATTTAAATACGAAAGGGAATAACATAACCTATAAGATGAGTATGGCCTGAAAGTGAAAATCTAGAATTACTCCAAGGGAAAACTATAAAATATAGATATAGGCAAACGGTTGAAGTTAATACTAGTGTTTTATAAACAAATGTGCATTGTGGTTTGAAAATCTGAAATTACATCAATGGAAAATTGTAAAGTATAAGTATAGGGAAATTTGCTGATGTTACTACTAGTTTTTTTAAATGTGTAATGTTTTTTAAAATGCTTTTTGAATAAGGGTGTAATGTTTATAGGCATAGCTCGAGGTCTTGTTATAAACAGTGTATAATAGTGGCATTCTCTTTCTAGTTATTTTTAAAAACCTGTCCTGAAGAAGGTGTGACACACTGGTCAAGACACCGAAACGCTGCGTCGACTCTTTGGTTTTTATTGTAATGTTTTTGTATAATGATGCAATCTGTGATGTACTGTAAAGTGATGAAATTTTAATAAATTATTTGTTTTTAATATACACAAATACAGTTAGATCTTTTTTTGAATGCCACATGAAGTATATCTGTTTTGTTTGAAGTTTAGTATGTTTAATTGACCTCGAGTAGTTAAGTCTTTTGCTCATACTGTCAGTGGGGTCCAGGTCGAATGACAGGACCAGGTGTGACACAACAATAGTGTTGAAGTTACGCTAGGTCCCTTGGGGAACAAGGGGCCGTGACAGAGGGTACTCCCGAACAACTAGGGACTTTCTTATTCTGAAAACTGTCTTTTGATGTGCCTCAAAATAGTTGTTTACATTTTTTAATTATTTTATAATTTTGATTGTTAGGAATAAAATGGGAATTCAGGAATACACCATTTATATAATTATATGAAATATATTTAATTAAGACAAAAATCATGTAGAACCACAATATTATACAAAACTGATAACATATTAAAACACATTAAAATATTTTTAAATCTCAAACATTTTATTATAATGTTATTAAAAAAAAACACACTTCTCACTTCTCCCAAAAATTAGTTGAACCCCAAAATGTGTTTTATTGTTAAAATGTATTTACATTTAAAAAAACAAATATTTTTAATATATATTTTTAACTAAATTTAATTATTCATTATATAGAAATGATAACAATGTAATTTATATACTACTTACCCAATCCTTCAGTAAATCCCACAACTTGACAAGACAAGTACATAATCAATAGGTATTTAGTCATTAGCATTATGTATAAAAAAACGAAAACAGTACAAAGTAAAGTTTGTATGTAGTTAAATGTTCTGGGGCATATTTATGAGGGGATTGTGTAGCATTTGCACATTGCAACGTGGTACCTGCATGACGCAAACCTCTAAGGCAGATTGCTGAAGCCACGCAAAACCACTTTGCGTGACTCTGAGTGGCTCCAAAAATCTTGAGTAATACAGCGCAGCACAAATTGCTGTGTTGCGTTAATATGCCCTGGGAAGGCATTCCATGGGCATTGCATGGGTGTTCCCATGATACTCCCATGGCATGTTACACATCTACAGATTTACAAGAACTTATGCCGACATCTTTCACCTTCCCTGGGGAGGCTTAACAAGGAGCAATATGTCTTTCTCCTTGTTTCTTCCTCTTTCTATGTGTGCTGCATTCTGCCGCACACATAGAAAGAGGAATATGCCTTCCAGAATGGGTTTTGTACAGGAAAGTTCCCCTTCTTGCACCGAAACAATCCAGGATGCAACACAGACAACCTTGCACCATGATGGAAGTGTGCCGCCTTTGGTGCTAGGCAGCCAAAAGGGCTCCAGCACAGGGTAATGGACAGGAATGTTCCATATTGCCATAGATACAGCAAATACCTGCCCTTTCCCTGTCACGCAGCACAGCAAGGTGACTTGCTGCACTGCACTATGTGACTTTCTCATAAATTAACCCCTTATTTTATAAGGCATATGTTCAAATGTGTTTTCTAAAACATTTTAAAAAAATTAAAGAAACATCTTTCCATTTAAACCATTTCCCACTTAATTTCCCAAAAAATGTACCCCTCAAAAGATGACAAAATGTACTACACACAAAGGGCCTTATTGTGAGTTCTGTGGTCCTGTGGTGGAGGTCCGTCAACCGCCCGCAGTATTATAAGTGCGGTGGTCAGACCACTATGAGACTGTCGACACCACTGGGATCAAGGATACCTCTGGGCCAGTAGTTTGCAACTGGCTGTAATATGCTGGCAGTGCCACTGCCAGCACCGCTGAGCATATTATGAGTTGCATTTTTGTCACCCTTTTCATAGCAGTGATCCCGCCATGAAATGGGTGGCGGTAAGGCAACAAAGCAGTCCTTAACAGAGCCAAGTGCTGGATTTGGACCAGAGTGTGTATGTGGTGCCCCCTTGTATTTGCACCCCCACTTCCTGCATGGAGTGGCATAAATGTACACCTTGTAGGAAGGTACAATCTGCAATGTGTATTATAGGCTCTTCAATGAGCCTTGAAGACCGCCACAGTCAAACCACCGCATCACCGTCAGACCAGGATTTAACTCCTGATCTGGTGGGAGGTTGCACCACGGGTTTGGCAGTCCTTGAGCAGATCGCGGAGGACTGCTGCCACTGTAGGACCGCCAAACTCATAATCAGGCCCTAAATAAATATATATTTAAACCTCAAATATAACAAAATATAATATTAATTAATATTAGTGTAAACTTTGGAACCATAATATTTTATTACACTGTATTTTTAACTTCAATATTTTTGCCAGCAAAAACAAAATATATTGTGACCACAATATTATGCTGATATTTTGGAGTCAATATTCAGGTTCTCTGCTATGATAAATAACATACAGTACATTCCGAAGATACAGCAGTTCAATACTCTTATAAAAACAGAATCTTCACAAGGATGTCTGGGTAAGTCTTCCTCAAGAAAACTTTAAATCTTGATGGCAAAATGCTACACTAGATATTCCCTAAAAGCTGCAGGCATTAGTAGCAGCTCAAAAAATCTGTGTCTCCATTTTTAAAAACATTTTTGACATAATTCTTTCTTTTGACATTCCAAGTCCATTCATTTTTCTATCCTGCCACTGTTAGGTGTATTCTCAGTCACATTTCATGATTGAGAATCTATGTAGAATGAGCAGGGGGATGGGGTCAACATTAAAAATTACAAAAGTCTCACAATCTCATGTCACCAACAATTGAAGCAGACAGCTCTTAGAGGCTGGTAGACAAATATCTGTGCCACTCATTTTAGGAATAAGGACATTAGAAAGCAATATTAACAATAGCAAAAAGTTTCATTAAAATTGATGATGAAATGCCCCCACCAAGTATGAAGTTCCAGCCATGGCCGCATGTTCCCTCCAGTACCATGGGAAATCATGCCTCACAAATCAGCATACCAGTAAATATCAGCTTTAAATATAGTTCAATATAACCATTTTACCCACAAGCATTGGCTTGGGAGTTCCTGAAGGTAAGCACACTTTCCAACGAAATGCAGGCTTTTGATTTTGGATAAATAAACTAATATTTCCAAAACCGAAAAAAGTATGCCCTGAACTTTGGGGGTTGAGGTTATTTGCCTCTCATGCCTGGGATGTGTCCTACGGTGGCTCTGCAGATCAAGCCAGGTCAAGCACCTTCAGAGCTTGACTTTCAGTGGTAGTGATGGTGAGCTGTCACAGGCTTCTCAGGAAGGTAGTGTCGGAGTTCTCAAGCTCAGCACTCAAAAAAGACACATTAGTATAATTAATGATTCTCCAACTTAGTGCTTGACTTTCAAGAAGACAGGTACTTTAATGCCCACTTGAGCCACATACTACACACAGCACAATGTGTAGGCCTGGTGCTAGAGTTGCCTCTTCCTCTATGGACCCTGTTCCGTCATTATGGCACAAGTGGTTTATTTCCGGTTCTAGTTCCAGTGTGATGAGGCTCATGTACGGATTAGTCCTGTGCTTTTGGGCTAGCACAGATGTTTTAACTCAGATAACTGGTTCTCACCCAATGTCTTTCAATGCATGAATAGGCCAGTGCTTCTGGGACAGCTGCATGGCTCCTCTGATGATCGCTCGCTCACCCACTTCTGAACTCAGTGTGAGCTGGAATTCCCCCTCATGGTCATGTTATTGTTATTGTTATTGTTATTGTTAATGGGTTTTTATAGCGCGCCTAATCACCTGCAGGCCTCTAAGCGCCAGGAAAGATGGTAGTAACAATAACTTAGCAAGATGGGATTACACTGTGCTCATACTTTGTCTGAACAAGAATGTTTTTAGGCTCTTCCTGAAACGTAGTAGGTTCCCTTCCCGACGCAGTGCCTCCGGCAACCTGTTCCATAGCTGAGGGACTAGCACTGAGACTGTGGTTGGGGATAGCTGCTCAGGGGAGTTTCTCAATGCTTATCTAATGGGTGCTTGGTGCAGAAATGTGCAGGCTGTTCATGTCCCGATCAGGGTGACCATGCACTTGAGGAAATTATGAAACTTTGCCCAGGCCTCATTGGTTGGATAGTTGACCATGGCTCAGGCTTGTCGGGTCTCAAGTCGCACATCGGCTCTGGGTGATGCTAGAGCTGGATTCAAGTGTAGAAGCTTTTGGCCATGCCATGGCTTCACAATCTGGGTGCAGCTGCTTAAGACAGACTGTAAATTGACAGAGAGGGCTCAGCAACTCAGGTCATGCTACAACTTCAGAAGTGTGGCTTAGATTGCTCTGCGGCCCGACAGATTGGGCTTAGTGGCCCATTTCACACTGAAACTTCACAGGTTGGCACAGAATCTCAGGCCACACTGCAGCCTCATAATTCCTACAAGGAAGCGTACTGTAGGGTCTGGGACACAGCAATACCAGGGCACACAGATCTCTCTCTGCCTCATACTTCCTGGACAGTTACTCGTCTGGCAGGGTAGGCAGGCTTCTGCCCTTTTTCAGCAGGAAAGTTGGTTTCTAGGTGCTTCAGGACAAGTAGTCAAAATGAGTAGCAAGTTGTGCACTCAGGTAATGTCGCCCAACTCTAGAACGAAGGCTGTTGGTCACACACCAGCTCTGGTTGCACTGCGGACCTCTGAGTACTCTTCCGAGAACTCCTTTCTTTGGTAATAGAGAACTTGGAACAGGAACAACAACCGAGTCAGAGACTCCCACTTTTATACAGTCAGACCATGTAGGAGATGTGAATTCACTGTCTCTGTTCGTGAAGTGCTTTTCAGTACTTCTCATTAATCCTCACAATTCTGTTAGGGTGCTTACCCCAGGGGCTTAATTTTGTGAACAACAACATGTATGGGAGGGGTAGCACACCATTATTTATACAACTTCAATTTCCGTCCTCCTAATCCGTCGCGTGCACTCTAATGAGAACTTTCGTAAGCAGACACGGCGCCACCCCCAAGCCAGGCGGAACATCGTCAATCCATGAAGCATGTTTCAATTTAGAAAGAACGCTGAAAAGTACTTCACGAACATTGCAATAGTGCACAAGTGTAAAAAAAATGACAGCGTTGTCGCGTAAACATTATTTATTCGCATAGCATTTAAGCAGAATCTATTTTTTCAGTATGCAAAAGTTTGTGATGCATTGTGGGAGTATGAGTAGCTCAAAGTGAATGGGGGAGGGTCAGTAGGCTACAGGTGATCACGGGTTGCATCAACTGGGGAATTCACGGAGGGAGGAGTGAAAGCCACGTTAAAAATTGAGCGTTTGCAAGAGAGATTACCTTGCTCTAAGCGGGAGGGAGCACGTTATTTTGTTGTCAGCAGGTGAGCTGGTGAATGTTTTAAGAGCGTTTTGGATTGGAAACAGAGGAAAATGTAGATTTATGGTGGGAGTGGGGAGTAGATAGATAACAATAGTTGGTTTTACAAACACAGGGCGGGTAATTCACGGAAGCAGGAATGTGTTAATTTATGCTATCACATATGAGAATTTCCATGTGCAAATTTTTGCCTGTATATCTTTGAGAGTTATTCGGACAATGTTAATTTTAACAAAACTAATGATGCACTTAATTGTTTGGTTTACCACTGGCGGATGGAATCTTAATAGGTGTTTTTGTACTTTCAGTTACCCCTGCAGAAAGGCCCCAGAGGCCTGAAATGTATTGGGTTATAAAATAAAAACTGCTTTGTAATGGATTTTGGCTTCAATACGTGTTTTTGTCAAGAGGTTCGGATGGCCCAACATTAACATGAGAAACATTGGAAAATTGAGTTTCCTGGTTTGAGGATGGAAAGAGTGATGAATGTGGAAATGACAAAGGAATAAAAGCAAGAGTAAAATTAAGAAACAGTTTAAAAGTTAACAAGTGGATGCATATGCAATCTAACAATGATGTGCCTTGGGTTGGAACTGAAAGGTGTTCCATTATGTTGTTGCTTAGATAATTACGTGCAGAACGTGCTTTGCACGACTCCAGAGTGCACGCGACGGATTATGAGGACGGAAATTGAAGTTGTATAAATAATGGTGTGCTACCCCTCCCATACATGTTGTTGCTAACCTGGCCATGTGACAGTATTCCCCCTCTGTATAACGAGGGCAAATTTAGTGTGTACCTTTGGATCACATGACAGACTGAGGATCCCAATCCTGTCAAGGAACAGGTACAGACCTCTCCATACGCATTAGATTTGTGTGAAACTAGGGTCAAAGTACCACATCAGGGTACCACATACAGGTAGCCCGGCACTCAGGACAGGCTTGCATAACTTTACACCAAGCAGGGGATATTCCCACCCCAGCAGTCTCCAAAATTCAGTGTGTCATCAATGGACATAATGTGTCTTTCCCAACAATGCGTTACATACGCCATAAGGCCCTTAATTTGTGATGGTTTTTCACTGCCATTATTTCAGGGTTGGGCACCGTCATGCAATGTATTGTCACAAAATGCCAAGAATACCCACAATCATGCCTCCATATGGCCGGGATGCCAGCCACCCCCTCCCAACACCAATTCCCAATGGGAGGAGACAGACACAGGTTTGAACTTTTGGAAGGCGGGGGGGAGTAACCCACCCGGCCGTATTTATTAAAATATGAAACAAAATTTAAAACATTAATTAAAAGTTTCATGACTTATGTTCAATTTTACTTTTATACATTTTGATGAAGACATGTTCTTTGGCTAACCTTAACAGATCTCTAATACAAAGGTTTCCTAGCCTAGTCTAGCATCCTGAAAAATTCATACATTCTAAATTAAAATTGTACATCCTAGCATTACGGGCCAACGGCAAGGTCTTAACCGGTGTCAGATCCCTACTACCAAAATCCCGCCCTCACGGTGTGAGTGGCGCATGCGCAGAGGACTTTACCCTCATTGCCAACTGCAACTTCCCTTGTCGTGGGGGCCCCCTTCCACTCGACGCCATCTTAAAGGTCGTCCGAGTTCCCGTGTGAGGTATCTGTAGGAAGGACAGCGTGGACTCCCGCCCATCCCCACACTCTCTATCCGCCGTCGCGGATATCCGGCCCCCGGGAAATTCGTAGGAGGGGCATCTAGCCGCCTCCCCCCTGGGAGGGGCTTATGGCCGTCTTCCCCCTAGACGACCCATCTTTAGTGGGTGCCGCCTCCCCGTGGAAGGGGCCAATGGCCGCCTCCCCCGGGCGCTCCCATCCATTCTGGGTGGCGCCCCCCTCTAGGGACCTTGAAATTACTGCTCACCGATCATGACCTTACCGCCCGACCAAAAAATAAATACGACAGATGTTTATCTACTAAGGGAAGAAAATTCTGACATAGCCTTGACAAGTCATCAACTTTCACCTCTCTACAAATACATACAACAGTTGTTTTTACCTACTAAGGGAAGAAAACATTCCGACATAGCCCTGACAAGTCATACATTTTTACTTTTCTACAAAGACAATGTCCTAGAAGCAGAAGCAACATCAGTATATTAAATACTCCATTACTCTTCTACAAAGGAAAAAAGGCCTAATCACATTTTAATCCAAGGCATATATGAGACTGCATCACTTTAATACGATCCCATATCAACCATAACTTTATTCAGACAAACATTGCATTAGGGGCTGGTGGGTGGGTCCAAATTGCTGCTTGTTCCGTCGAGGGCTCACGAGCAATCGAGTGGTGCAGCCTTCAGAGCACAGGAACAAGAGGACGCTTCTTCGGATTCCCGCTCTATTTATCCGTCTGTGGGAGGGCGGGGACCCTCCTCAGGTACGCCCCCTGGGCGCGGTCTTCCGTGCGGGTGTCTAGGACAACCCCTCCTGGGCGGGAAAGGGCGCGCCCCGGCTACGCCACTTTGGGCATACCAGCCGAGCCACGCCTCCCGCCCAAAATGGTTTCCTGGGGGGATCGGGGCACCCGTCCATACGTTCGGGGGGACCGATTGGTCGCCCCTTTCCATTATTCCCGGTGCTGGCACAACACTCTATAGATAGTGACAGTATGCCAAGATGTACCAATGGTGATCAGTACCATCCCACTGAATATAGCAAAAATTTGCCACCATTACACAAGGACCTGCATTTTACCAGTGGTGGGCATCATGATTCCTAGTATGCTTTTAATATGCAAGGAATAACCACCATTGGTAAATAGCTAGCATTATGTCAAGGTGGCCACCATAGAGTAAAGAATTAACTCCATTATCCAAGGACCAGCATGTGTCCAAGTTTATACATTATTATGTAGGGTAAGCCCTCAAAATGCCAAGAACTCCCACAATTACACTAGTACCAGCATCATATATGGGATAGGCACCATGGCACAATAGCCATCCACCAGTATGCCAGGTAAAGAAGACATCAACCCTGTGGCCCTGGAGGACATAAGTAGCCAGTGATGCTAGAAATGACGCCATAGTGACTACTTGAGGGGTGATACTGCAAGGTGGACTGGCACAGACACACTCTTCCTTCTCTACTCACTTTTAATTCCGTCCCAAGCAAGCATGGCAATTATATATGAGGCTTCACTCCATAATCCATACTCCATCCTGCGCGGCAGTTTGGGCGATCCGCTCACACACACAGTATGATTTATCTAACCGGGTCCCTTACATTACCTATCCTCATGGAGGGTTGTAACACAGCCCCACAGCCCCTATGGTGCAGGGGACCCCACCCTTCAGAGGGACCCCTATTAGGCCTAAGTCCTATGAATGTTAGTAGGATAGGGGAGTGCCAGGGGCCCCTCACCAAATTCTGTAGGAGGCCCCATCATGATTCCACTGTCTTCACGTGCAAGCAGCATGGTGATTGCCTGTGCCCATGTCCAACCTGCATCATCAATCACACTTAAGTGTTTCAGGTCCATGCAGGACTCAGACAGTTTCAGGTCCATGCAGGACTCAGCCACAGAGGCTGAATGTTGCAACTTACTGTATGTTTTTAAAGCAGAATTTTCGGAAGCAAGAGTAAGCACATAGGCTTCCTGGGTCAGATCAGAAACCACCTTGCTGCCTGGATAAAATTATGACATTGTTGAACAGTGCAATTACATCTGTCTGAAAACTTATTTTGTCAGATAGAATAAAGCTACACAAGTACAGCGGAGGGAACATGTCTCGCACTTTCTCTCTTTGTGTCAGAATTGTGGCTAGAGTTTTCGGATTGAATAAAGACAGCTGTGTAGAGTGACGCTAAGAAGACGCCCCAGTTTCGACACTCCTGTGTGTGAAAAAGAACACCGTTTGAAAGAGACATGTGGCTGTTGGTTGTTCACCATGGAGGGGCCCTCTCACTGAAGTGGCCGGTGTCTTTCTCAAATATAAATTTGCCTATAAAAATCTCAAATACAACTTTCATAATAGTACATTGTTTAGACAAAATATAAACGATCTAAAAATGCGAATTAATCACAGTTTCAAATCGGATTTGCTTTTTGCAAGTATTAATTGCATATGTTCAGGATATAAAACACAACGACGAGCTTTACAGCGTGTGAAAAATAGTCGGAAGAAGGTATTTTGAAGATGTGACTTTGCGACTGGGGACTTTTAGAAGCTTTCAAGCATGTGAGATGAAAATGTCATAACAACAATGATGGCCCACAAATGGTACTGAAGCTAGAATTTTAACAGTCTAATTACAGTATCTGTCACATCTGAAGAAAGTAGTTTCCCCTCAAGCTCTCAGGATGCCGAAAAGAAGTCAGCATGGTGCTCGCTCCATGGAAACAGTTGCCTGCACACATCCGCCGCCTTCAGCGTTTAAGACAAGATGCTTTGTGTGGAGCCTATCACAGTTCAGTTTTTGAACAATAGGTGATAAATCGCGCACCTTTCCTTTTTTCATTTAATTTTTCCAATTCGGGGCCAGAGCAGAGTAATTAAGGAACGCGTCCTGTAAAGTCGTATTGCTCTCTCTGCTTTTCTTTCAATGTTAGCCTTTGCCTCCTAACCTGAGCCCATGGTCTTACACAGGATATGGAGAAGCCATCGAAAAATTTAGTTAATGTAAAAGTAACAAGCAGTGGCAAAGCCAATAGATTTTGCTTGGCGAACCTGGCGCAACGTTGACTTTTTTTTTATTGCAAGCATATGCCACTAAAAAAAAGCCTTGGCAAAGCCAATAGGTCTGTTTTAGTCAAACTGTGAAATGGCTAACTTTTTGGTTGCAAGCATATGTCAGAAAAAAGAAAACCTAAACGTGGCTGCCACATGCCATCACTAAAGTTATCATTATAACTATTTTTATATTAGTAGTAGTAGTAGTAGTAGTAGTATTGATGTTTTGTTCTAATAATTATTATTTGTAAAGGAGACATGAATAACTCTCTGCAAAACCAATCACCCACATCACAGGTTGCTGTAATTTTGCTTAAACACGTTATAACTTTAAATATGAAGACAGAATATAAACCGCCATCTAACTAAGTCCCTAAAGTGCTGGAAAAATAAATACTTGGCATACAAAAAAATACAATAAAGTACACACACTTTCAAACGGTTTTGCCAATGAAGAGAAATTAACTTTGTTTTAGACAATGAGAGCAGTGTGTATAGGCTTTGTACACTCAATCAAGAGAAGGACACTGAAAGGTAAAAGTGGGATGGCCATTGCCCCCTGCTATGTGCTATGATTGGAAAAAGGAAAATGTGAATGACAATAGTCTGGTGAGACAGATAAAGCTGTCTCAAAGGCCATACCTAAACACGCATTTACAATGCAAGAGGTCTCAGATTTTGGGGAGTTGGAGCTATTGGTGTTGTAAATGATAATGTTTTTTTATGTATGTGTTTTGGTTGGGATTGTAGTGGATGTATGTCAGTAGAAAAATGAGGTGCAGAGAAGCCACCAAATGGCATTGGAGGTATGTAAAATAAGTGGTCGATTGGGGAAGTGGGTATGACTTATGACATATGTGTTCTAAAGAGCGTTTCAGCAACCCTAAATTATGAATTTGATAATAGTGTACAGTGGTTTCAAGGCACATTTAGATTTTGCGGCCTAACCTGTAATAAGTTATTACCTAATATCACACAAGGTGTGTAGGTGGATAGCTGGGATTGAAACCGAGGCTTTTTGGGTCTGTAGCTCTCAACTTAACCACTAGACAGCACCTTCAGAGAGCAGCTAAGCTTCACGGGGGCATTTCTACGAACCTGCCATGCTGGTTTTTGTTTAATCGCCTACATTTATGTTAGCAAAGTACACGTGTGAACTGTGCTCTAGTATGAACTCCTCGACGGTCTGTTTACGGGTGCAACCTGTCAATTTACACCTGAAGGTAGATTGTTCTGCATACGACGTGAAGGGCGCAGGTTTATTAAGGATGTGGCTTACTTTGCTCCTTATCTCGAACCCACCACAACAAACCGACATCTGTTAATTACTTTGCTGCAAAGCTGGCTGTTGTAGTGCGGAAGCAAGCTTTACCCAGCACCATGGTTCTCATTATATGGCCCTAGAAGGATGTATGCCTGGGACAGCCCCACCATTTTTAACTGGCATTCACATAGAGACCACAAACACAAGGCTACTTTACTTGACAATGTAAGCTAGCTTCCACGCAGTAAATTAAGAGTGAATGGTGGATGGGGTTGTGCGTGTCTCTTAGAGGCCAAATGAGGTTACAGAGTTGGGCTTTTCCTCCACGTCCTTTTTTTTACATGCTCATACTTAATGAAGTACACAACGAGAAAAACACGTGCCAGACATGTATATCTGGTCTGAGCTGAGATAACCCCACCCCTCTGCGTCAAACCTATTGGTTTGGACGCTTCGCCCCACTCATTTGCAGCGCTTGGACGCCCCAGGGCAACAACCGCGCTATACAAGTCCCCTTTTCATTTCATTCATTTCATTTTAAGTACATTTTGCACTTGCACATTGCGCTTCAGTGCAGAAGTAAGGGTCTCTAATAGTCAGTTTAGTGTCCCGGAAGGAGAGCATGATAATGAAACTCGGGAGACCCATAAAAGGTCGCAAATTAAATGAAATACAACCAGTGGGCTCCGAAAAGGAAAACAGAATAGCGTAAGGAACCTGCCGGAGGCTCAGTTCAAGATCTACATGTGAAGCATATGGTTACTAGGTGCTATGACACTACCCTCTCCCGCTTGAATGGTAGAAAGGTAGGTATATTTTATTTCTTTATTAATTAAAACCATTACAAAAAAGAAAAACAAATACAAGTCAAGCACAGTTACTAATTGAACATATAAGGATACAGTGCATAAGTAGAAATTGTCACCATTGATCCACATTTTCCAGCCAGTCATATTCCATTCGCTCGAATGAAATATGGTAGGAAGAGAGCCATGCTAGTCAGCAGAGTCTCCCACCTTTTCTTGCAGCTAGTGCCTAGAGGCTATCATTTCATACCGTTGCGCTATGTGCTCCCCTGCTGTAATGGTATGTATATCTTCCAAATGCTGATTTCCTGAGGTTTTAGTGCTGGGGTAGAGGCCGGCTGGGAGCGAGAGTGATTAGCTAGTGTGATAACTCAGTGTGTTGAGGCCCAAGTTGCACATCCAAGGGGCATATTCACAAGGAGTTAACTCAGATTTATCTCCACAATAACAGCAAAAGTGGAGATAGAATTAACACCCCATTCACAGGCTGGTGCAAACTGCAGACAACACCAGTATTCCTGTGATCACTGCCCCCAAATTTATCTCCACGGTGGACACCACCAACTAACAATAATGAGATACAGAGTAGGTGTTTCCATGCTAAAACACAGGAGGAAACTACAACATCACATTCACAACAAACTGCCAGATCTGCAAAGCAAAAACAGGGGATAAACTGCGGTAGCACCAGGGATTTTACACCTGCCTTTTGCTGGTGCTAAGCAGGACGACTACCTACAGCATGAAAGGGAGCCCAGCCAAGAGCCACACCTGAAGATCCACAGATGCCATGGAAGCAAGGATCATGCAGCTCCGATACCCATGAGGATCACAACACCCACCGCCACCACCCCCAGCCATATTTTTTTAATAACCTGCCAACCCCTCAGCCTTCACCCGTGAATGCATTTCCATCTATCACTTCTAGGTGCTGGCTGGCAGGGTCTTTCAATAGAGCGGGGGTACAGAGGTCGGGGAAAGGGCCTCTGTTGACACAGCAGTCTTTCAGGCTGCATGCCAAAAGTTAAATAAACCAGACAATGTCACCTGCATTTGTTAGTCAGTTGACATCCTAACCCTCACATACTAATATTTGAAGGGCCATGTTCGCAATGTGATATCGCCTGGGTTGAGAAAGGTGAGTTATCTGGCGCTGATGTGCCATTCCACAGCTATCGCCTGCTAACGCTGAAATAACTATCGCCATTGTGATGTTGTTGTACACTGTTTTCTCCGCTTCTCACTGTAATTCTCGCCATGTAGCGCAGGATTGTGAATTACACGCTATCACGGAGAAAAAATTCGGGGTTAGGCAGTGCTATCTTTTCTGCCGATAATTTACTTTGGCGATAGTTAACACATGTTCTTGTGAATATACCCCTTAGTGTGTCCCAATGGCCACAGATTTAAGCCCTGCCAGAGACAGTGGAATGCGCTCAGGCTCACAAGCAGATCCTACAGGCTTTCAGCTAATAGAAAAAAAATACACTAAAAAACAAATGCATACAAAAGATAGGGCTTTTACATACCAGAATCCTTGGGGCCGGTGAGACGAGAAAGGATAGGGACAGATTACATAACGAGGTAGCCTGGAAACAGATACAAGAAAGATAAGAATCTAAGCCTTGGCACAACATGAATTCTTTTATTCCGTACCACCCACATGCTAGTTATAAGGGACATCAGTCATGCTGTAAACAGAGAGAAAATAAGGGACAAATATAAACACCGTAGACTAGAAACCAATTACTCTTGACAATGGCGCCCAATTAACAGCTTCATAATTACTACGTAACCCTTCAATACATGCTGGGTTATTTTAATTTTAAGCTGTCAATGTCTCCTCAGTAAAACATTGTTTACTTGAAAGACTTAAACTGGATAAATACAAGCTACACATAACAGATATTGTTTTGTTCGGTGTCACTTCTCCCGTTAAAAAGTAGTGAGAGGTAAGATTTTACAAATTGAATGAGTGATTCACATTGAACCACAAGTCAGTATATTCTTCTGAGAAAGAACGCTAGTTGGAAACTAGTTTTCAGTTGATTCCAGCAGGTGGGCTCACAAGACAAACTAAAACAAGGCACCAATTAGCTTTATGCGCTTGTTCCGAATTGTTCAAAATGGTGTCCTTCGCTTGATTTCCACACTGGTGGACAAACAAGGGATCAATAGGGTGCCGGTGGAGCCTACACCCTTGATGAGGTAAAAACCACTATGGGGGCAAGTTTATCAATTGTTACTTGATGGATTGCTGACAGTACTGTGGTTGGAAGTGGACTCATTTAGGCTGTGAGGGGCAAAACAGGAGGTCATGAGCCATATAAAACAAGGGTAAGCTATTGGAAATAAGCCGACTTCATGAAGAAAAATTGGCTCAATGCAAAGGTGAATTGAACAAGCTGTGGCGGAAGGGAAGTGGGTTCCTTAGTATACTCCCTGTAGCAGGTAGGACGCTGAACACCCAATGGTAAAGTCCTAGTGTTGACACATCATATTATAAAGACCCCCCTAGAGTTACCTGCCCTGATCCTTGCTCAAAACACAACATACAGCCAAACCCCAATTTACACTAATGTAAAAACAATACCGCAACTCCAAGTGCATAAAACAGTATGAGGAGGACAAGAGGAGAACCACATTAGACCAAAGAGGGGCGCAGCACAGACAACAAACGAGGCTTATTACGTGTGATAAAGACCGCTTTATTGAAGACAGGCACACCTTACAACCAAAATCCTTTGGCCTGTCCCGTACAAAACGAAACCTCACTAAATATTGTTTTTCCTGCCTTACCTCCTACCCCACCCCTAAAGTTTCCCCCTTTGTAAACATTTATAAACCCCTGTTAGACCTGTCATCATTGGCTTGAGTCTCTCCTCCATTTTTTTCTGTTTGCCTCTACTGTTTTACGATGTTTTGCTGGTACATGCTTTGGGCGCCGTGTCACTGCTGATCAGTGCCATAGCGCAAGTGCTCCCTCTGTTAAAATGATGTAACTATTGTATCCATGTTTGGCTTATTTGGTTTACTGTCAGTCCCTAGTCTAGTGCACCAGGAGTGCCGGGGCTTGTAAATGCAAACACCGCTCGTGGGCTTGCAGCACGTGTTGTGCCACCCACAGGAGCGGCCTTGTAAAAGAATGTCTACGGGTCGGTCATTGCGAGACCCACGTGCAGTCCTGCACTGTCACGTCGGCTGCGCAGGTATACCTACTTGCCAGCCCCTCCAACCTTCCCTTAACTTCATGTTAGTCACCCCTATGGTAGGCCCATGGGCAGGGTGCATTGTAAGCGTAAGGTAGGACAAGCCTGACCAAGTTGGCATGTCCTGATAGTGAAGTGCCGCCATCTTAGGGCTTCACTATTGCGAGGTAGCCTGCTCTCCGTTGAATAGAATGGGCCGCCGGGATTATTAACGCTATAATCCTAGCTGGCTCGGGGAGCATGGTGCAATGTCGAGTTTGGTATCCCTGAACTCGGGGTTTAATTACGCATCCGTTGGTGTGGATGGTTTTTGGACTCTGGGTTCGAAAATAACACTTTTAGAAAGTGTCTATTTTCTTGTCTAACCATATCTGGTCTCTGCTGGTCTTGCGTGTGTGTGACAGGAGCTGGGTGGCTCCAAGAGGTCTGGATGAGTCAGTGTGGGATGAGTGGGACATTAAGTTGAGAGTAGGGGGAGAGTAGTTGTTGATAGCCTGCCTTGCCTGATACAATGCTGGCTCCACCTCCTGCCAAGCGACTGATGGCTCTGTGCCTGCCATGGACGATCCTAGCCCCACCTCCTGCCAGGAGGACGATAGCTCTGCTCCTGCCGGTGTCAATGCTGGCTCCACCTCCTGCGGGGCGTCGGAGGACCCGGCCCGGCTCAATGAATAGGCCAGGTGCTACTGCCTAGCTCCACCCACCGCAGACCCGGGATGTTGGGAAATCCCCGGCATAGACAAAGGGATCAAAGACGAAAAGGGGTATAAGAGAAGGACCCCTGAACTAGGAAATCAGATCACTTCTGACAAGGAACCCTGTAACCAAGGACAAGAAGCCTGCTGATCTAAAGGACTGCCTACCCCTTCTGCCGGTGTGCTGTTGTTGGGGGAATCCTGCGGTGCTTCTTTATTTTTGCCAAGGAACCAGGAGAGAGGAACTGTGTGTGTACTCTCACGCTTGCTAAGAAAATCTCCAAGGACTGGAAGAGTGCCAGTCTCCTGCCGAAGTCTCAGGGCCAAAAGACTTCACCTGCTAAAAAGTGCTATCCGCTGGAAGCTTGAATCCAGCACCTCTGAAAGGAACAGCAATCACGACGACCGGACGCCGGGCCCAACCGACGCCAGCAGCAACGCCAGTGAGTAGGAGTACGGCTCTAACTCCAGAGGACCTCGTGTCTGCCCCGCTGCTGATTGCATCAACCGAGTGCCCTTCGACGCCGTGAGCGCTGCTCACTCTGTGCAACTGCATCATCGATGACGCCTGCTGAGGCCTGATCGACACCGAAGACGCGACGCCGGATTGCCCGACGCCGCGGATCATCGTGTGCTTCATTTTCCTAAAGGTACTGTGTTGTTGGGGGTCCGTGTGACTCCAGGCCCGACGCAGCGCTCCTCGCGGTCGACGCCATACCTGTGGATTAACTTTGCCTCGACGTTGTGTAGCTCCCGTGTGAGTTACCCTGTTGCTAAGAACTGTGTTTCCAAGAAGAAGATTTGCTTGATACTAAAAGACTTTTGTGCTAAAGAAGAAACTACCTGTGAACTATCCTTTTTCCTTCCCGAACGTATTTATTCCGATTGTGTACAGTTTTGCCGTTATTTTGGTCTTGTGCTAAGCCTTATATAAAAATACTTATTTTTATAATACTACGGTGTCGTGTCCATTTGTAGTGTATTCACTGTATTACTGTATGTTGTCATAATTGCTTAACGCACAGCCTCTGAGATAAGCCTGTACTGCTCTGCCAAGCTACCAAGGGGGTGAGCAGGGGTTATCGAAGGGCGTGATCCCCTTGCCCTGACTAGAAAAGGAGTGTCCCTATTTGTCGGAAGTGTGTACCTCTGCCAACTAGAGACAGCCGGTTCTAACATTGGTGGCAGCGGTGGGATTTGGACCTTGCATTTATGACCCATGTACAGTGATTAGTGTGCGCTACGTAGTGAAAGCAGACCATAACGCAGTCACAATCTGATTCGGAAGGATCCTATTTTTGTTCTCCGCTTTCCTGAAACTTGATTTTCTGAACACTGCCAGTTTCATCATGAGTGACAACGGAGTCACTGCCCCTGCTATCATTGTTGTTGAAGAGTTCGAGAGGAGCAAGCTAAAAAAATACAAGAAAGACGAGCTGAAACACTTTTGCAACCAGTTTGAAGTTCCTACCACCGGCCTCTCGAGAAAAGATGATTTTTATAAAGCATTACAGGCCTGGTGGGAATCCAGAAATCCCTCTGATGTGGTGGTGGTACCCACAGAGGAAGGGGATGAGGAGGTGCCAGTGAATGGACCTGTGGCCTCTCCCGGAAGCAGTGTTTCCTCCAAAGGTCTTTCCCCTGAAGAAAGAGAAGAAAGGGCGAAAGAGCGAGCTTACAACATGGAGATGGCAAGGCTAAAGATAAATGGGCAGTTGGAGTTAGAAAATGCGAGAGGTAGAAGGGAAGCTGATTTAGAGATCAAAAAGTTGGAGTTTGAACGAGAGAAGTTAGCTTTGGAGCGTGAAGCCAGGTTGAGGGAACTGGATATCCAAGCTAAAAAGTTAGAGTTGAATCCCTCTGGTGGCAGCATTCCATCCGAGCCTGCAGAAAGTAAGTTTTACTTCCCGAAAGATGTGATCAAAGATTACAATAAGAATGAAGATATTGGTCAATGGTTTAAAGCATATGAGTTAACATTGTTGGCCCACCAGGTCCCTGAGAAGAATTGGGGAGCGGGGTTGTGGGGTCGCTTTGTGAGTGAGGGGAGAGATACCCTGTTAGACATGCCTGTTGCAGATAGGATGTTGTATCCTCATATGAAAGAGGCTTTAATGTTGCGATATGGTTTAACCCCCGAACAGTACAGACAAGCTTTTAGAGAATGTAAGAAATTGCCTGGTACGACGTGGGTTGAATATGTGTCTTATTTTTGCAGAGCCATGGATGGTTGGGTAAAGGGCAGCAAAGTGGAAAGTTATGAAGCTCTCTATGATTTGTTTGCGTGGGAGCACTTGTCTAATAACTGTTTTCCAGAGCTGCGCCAGCACCTGATTGATAGCAAGATATCTAACCGTAGAAAACTTGCTGAGGAGGCGGACCGCTGGGTCAGTACCAGGGTCCACAAGGGTCCAGTGGGAGACTCAGCCAAAGGTGGGCAGGGTCCCCAGCAGAAGAGTGGGGGGGACAAGGGTAAACAGAAGGAGTCTCAGAAAGGGCCCCAAAGTAATCCCCAAGGGAACCAAGGGAAGGGTTCCCAGCCTCCCCCTGAGAAGAAGTCAGGGGCCCCGACGGGTAAACCTGTTCATAGGGGCCCCCTAACCTGCTACGGTTGTGGGCAGGTGGGACACCGGTTTTATGACCCCCAGTGTCCCAAGAAGGATTCGAATGCACCGCCGCGTGCACCCCCTCGTCAGTTGGCAAGTGTAGCCTTGGGAGGGGAGGAGATGGTTGTCCATGGTGGGAGGGGTCCCGCAGAAATGTCCCTGGTCTCGCTAGGAGACATGCAAATGGTCCCTCCACCCCCTCTGCCTAGTAACACTAGTAAATATAGGCAGTGGGTGACCATTAATGGCCATAGAGTGGAAGCCCTCAGAGACACCGGAGCGAGTGTGACAGCTGTCAAGTGTCACTTGGTGTCCAGAGAGCAGGTGGTTCCCCACGCATTCTACCCCGTGATAGCTGCCGATAACTCCCAGAAAGAGTGTGAGGTGGCTCAGGTTTCCTTTGAATGGGGGGGAGTTTCAGGTACTCTTCAGGTTGCTGTGAGGCCCGCCATGCCTGTCGACTGTCTCCTGGGCAATGATTTGGAAGACTCCCCTTGGGCTAAGGTGGAGAGAGCGGCGCACTTGAAAATGTTGGGTGTACCGGAGTGGGTGTGTGCAACCACTCGATCCATGACAGCGAGTAAGGGTGTTGATGGGGTCCCGGAGCCTGAAAGTACGGCCCAGGACCCAGCTGTGAAGAGAAGAGGCAGGAGGCGCGCGAAACCGGCCCCCGTTGTTCCCGTGGTCCAGAAGGAGGTAGACCCTGAGGGGGATGCCCTGGAGCCCACCGGGGAACAAATTGCCGAACTGGGAGATCTGCCCGAGCTGACCCACTGGCAGCAGGATGGTGGTCCCTCCAGGGAGGAATTCTGTGCGGAACAGAAAGAGTGCCCTTCTCTTGTGGGCATGAGGCAGCAGGCCTCAGCCCAATCCTCAGGTGATCAGTCAGGGTCACATTTTGTGTACTGGGAGAACGACCTCCTGTATAGCGAGCCTAAGGCTGCTGAGCCTGGGTCAGCCCGTGTGCTGGTGGTACCCCAGCGCTTCAGAGCCTTCCTACTGGGTTTGGCTCATGACGTACCGTTAGCTGGACATCTGGGGCAGGACAAGACCTATGACAGGCTTGTCACCCATTTTTATTGGCCTCAGATGCGTAGGGATGTAGACATCCATTGCAAGACTTGTCGCACTTGCCAGGCAAGTGGGAAAAGCGGAAGGAAGCAGAAGGCTCCCCTCCAACCTTTTCCAGTGGTCAGCACCCCCTTTGACCGGGTGGGTATTGACATTGTTGGGCCCCTGGACCCCAAGACAGCCCTAGGCAACAGGTTCATCCTGGTCTTGGTGGACCATGCCACAAGGTACCCGGAAGCCATCCCTCTCAGGACAGTGACGGCCCCCGTGGTGGGACGGGCACTGATGGGTGTTTTCTCCCGGATGGGGTTCCCCAGAGAGGTGGTGTCCGACCGAGGCACCAACTTCATTTCGAACTATATGAAGTCTCTGTGGAAGGAGTGTGGGGTAACCTACAAGTTCACCACTCCTTACCACCCTCAAGGAAATGGGCTGGTTGAGAGATTCAACCGGACCCTGAAAGGCATGATTATGGGTCTTGAAGAACCAATGAGGCGGAAATGGGACGTCCTCTTGCCATGCCTGTTGTTTGCTTACCGTGAGGTGCCGCAGAAGGCTCTAGGGTTCAGCCCCTTTGAGCTCTTATACGGTCACCCGGTAAGAGGACCTTTGAGTCTGGTCAAGGAAGGCTGGGAGCAATCTCCCAGGAAACCTCCCCAGGATGTATACAGCTACATGCTGGCCTTTCGGAACCAGACTCGGCGCTTCAGAGAACTTGCTCAGGCAAATCTGGAGGCCAGCCAGGAGGAGATGAAGCGATGGTACGACCGGAATGCCACTCTGGTAGAGCTTCAGCCTGGTCAGGAAGTGTGGGTCATGTCCCCTGTGGAACCTTGTGCGCTCAAGGACAGGTGGACTGGACCGTTCAAGGTTGTGGAGAAGAAGAGCGATGTCACCTACCTGGTGGACTTGAAATCTCCCAGGAACCCCTTGCGGGTCCTGCATGTCAACCGTTTGAAGCCCCACTTAGAAAGGTCCGAAGTGGGCATGCTCTTAGCGACAGATGATGGAACGGAGGAGGAGAGTGAGACTCTTCCTGACCTCCTGTATGCTAAGGAGCAGGACGGGTCAGTGGATGGTGTGGTCCTCTCTGACACACTGACCCTTGAGCAGAAACAGGATTGTCGCCACCTGTTGGGACAATTCCCGGATCTGTTTTCCTTGGTTCCGGGTGTCACGCATTGGTGTGTCCATGACGTCAACACCGGAGACAGCCCTCCTGTGAAGCACAAGGCTTACAGGGTGACTGACAAGGTCCGAGCGTACATTAAGGAGGAGGTCTCCAAAATGTTCGCGTTGGGGGTGATTGAGTCCTCTAGCAGTCCTTGGGCCAGCCCAGTGGTCTTGGTCCCGAAGGCTGCAGCGCCTGGTGCTTCACCAGAACTTCGGTTCTGCGTGGATTACCGAGGACTCAATTCGGTCACGAAGACTGACGCGCACCCCATCCCCAGAGCTGATGAGCTCATCGATCGGTTGGGGGCTGCCCGGTACCTTAGTACGTTCGACTTAACGTCTGGGTACTGGCAGATCGCCTTGACTGATGGGGCAAAAGAGAGGTCAGCATTCGCCACACCAGATGGGCTATACCAGTTCCGGGTGATGCCCTTTGGGATGAAGAATGCCCCCGCCACCTTCCAGAGGTTGGTCAACCAGGTCTTGACTGGACTGGAGGAATTCAGCGCCGCCTACCTGGACGACATCGCAGTGTTCAGCGCCAGCTGGGAAGAACACTTGCGCCACCTCCAGGAAGTGTTGTTGGCTCTGCGCGGAGCAGGCCTCACAATCAAGGCCAGTAAGTGCCAGATTGGGCAGGGTTCTGTGGTGTACTTGGGACACCAAGTAGGGAGCGGCAAGGTTGCCCCCCTGCAACCCAAGATTGATACCATCCTGGCGTGGGCACCGCCCAAAACCCAAACACAGGTGAGAGCCTTCTTAGGACTCACGGGTTATTACAGGAGGTTTGTCAAGGATTACGGTAACATTGTGCACCCCTTGACTTCGCTGACTTCCAGGAAGCAGCCACGAAACGTGATCTGGACTGATGCCTGTCAAACGGCCTTTGACACCCTGAAAACTGCAATGTGCACAGCACCTATACTCCAAGCACCCGACTTTTCGAGAGAATTCATTGTTCAGACGGACGCTTCAGAGCATGGCGTGGGGGCTGTTCTAGCTCAGGTGAATGAAGAGGGCCGAGACTTGCCTGTAGCCTTCATCAGTAGGAGGTTACTTCCCAGGGAAACGAGGTGGAGTGCGATAGAAAGAGAAGCATTTGCTGTGGTCTGGGCGCTGAAGAAGTTAAGGCCCTACCTGTTTGGGACTCACTTCCGGGTTCAGACAGACCACAGGCCCCTCAGATGGTTAATGCAAATGAGGGGTGAGAATCCAAAACTATTGAGGTGGTCCATTGCTCTACAGGGGATGGACTTTACGGTGGAACACCGCCCTGGCACAGATCACGCCAATGCTGATGGTCTGTCCAGATTTTTCCGCCTTAGTGATGAGGACTCCCTAGGTTAAGGGTAGTTCTCCCCACATTTCAGCTGGAGGGGACACGTGTTAGACCTGTCATCATTGGCTTGAGTCTCTCCTCCATTTTTTTCTGTTTGCCTCTACTGTTTTACGATGTTTTGCTGGTACATGCTTTGGGCGCCGTGTCACTGCTGATCAGTGCCATAGCGCAAGTGCTCCCTCTGTTAAAATGATGTAACTATTGTATCCATGTTTGGCTTATTTGGTTTACTGTCAGTCCCTAGTCTAGTGCACCAGGAGTGCCGGGGCTTGTAAATGCAAACACCGCTCGTGGGCTTGCAGCACGTGTTGTGCCACCCACAGGAGCGGCCTTGTAAAAGAATGTCTACGGGTCGGTCATTGCGAGACCCACGTGCAGTCCTGCACTGTCACGTCGGCTGCGCAGGTATACCTACTTGCCAGCCCCTCCAACCTTCCCTTAACTTCATGTTAGTCACCCCTATGGTAGGCCCATGGGCAGGGTGCATTGTAAGCGTAAGGTAGGACAAGCCTGACCAAGTTGGCATGTCCTGATAGTGAAGTGCCGCCATCTTAGGGCTTCACTATTGCGAGGTAGCCTGCTCTCCGTTGAATAGAATGGGCCGCCGGGATTATTAACGCTATAATCCTAGCTGGCTCGGGGAGCATGGTGCAATGTCGAGTTTGGTATCCCTGAACTCGGGGTTTAATTACGCATCCGTTGGTGTGGATGGTTTTTGGACTCTGGGTTCGAAAATAACACTTTTAGAAAGTGTCTATTTTCTTGTCTAACCATATCTGGTCTCTGCTGGTCTTGCGTGTGTGTGACAGGAGCTGGGTGGCTCCAAGAGGTCTGGATGAGTCAGTGTGGGATGAGTGGGACATTAAGTTGAGAGTAGGGGGAGAGTAGTTGTTGATAGCCTGCCTTGCCTGATACAATGCTGGCTCCACCTCCTGCCAAGCGACTGATGGCTCTGTGCCTGCCATGGACGATCCTAGCCCCACCTCCTGCCAGGAGGACGATAGCTCTGCTCCTGCCGGTGTCAATGCTGGCTCCACCTCCTGCGGGGCGTCGGAGGACCCGGCCCGGCTCAATGAATAGGCCAGGTGCTACTGCCTAGCTCCACCCACCGCAGACCCGGGATGTTGGGAAATCCCCGGCATAGACAAAGGGATCAAAGACGAAAAGGGGTATAAGAGAAGGACCCCTGAACTAGGAAATCAGATCACTTCTGACAAGGAACCCTGTAACCAAGGACAAGAAGCCTGCTGATCTAAAGGACTGCCTACCCCTTCTGCCGGTGTGCTGTTGTTGGGGGAATCCTGCGGTGCTTCTTTATTTTTGCCAAGGAACCAGGAGAGAGGAACTGTGTGTGTACTCTCACGCTTGCTAAGAAAATCTCCAAGGACTGGAAGAGTGCCAGTCTCCTGCCGAAGTCTCAGGGCCAAAAGACTTCACCTGCTAAAAAGTGCTATCCGCTGGAAGCTTGAATCCAGCACCTCTGAAAGGAACAGCAATCACGACGACCGGACGCCGGGCCCAACCGACGCCAGCAGCAACGCCAGTGAGTAGGAGTACGGCTCTAACTCCAGAGGACCTCGTGTCTGCCCCGCTGCTGATTGCATCAACCGAGTGCCCTTCGACGCCGTGAGCGCTGCTCACTCTGTGCAACTGCATCATCGATGACGCCTGCTGAGGCCTGATCGACACCGAAGACGCGACGCCGGATTGCCCGACGCCGCGGATCATCGTGTGCTTCATTTTCCTAAAGGTACTGTGTTGTTGGGGGTCCGTGTGACTCCAGGCCCGACGCAGCGCTCCTCGCGGTCGACGCCATACCTGTGGATTAACTTTGCCTCGACGTTGTGTAGCTCTCGTGTGAGTTACCCTGTTGCTAAGAACTGTGTTTCCAAGAAGAAGATTTGCTTGATACTAAAAGACTTTTGTGCTAAAGAAGAAACTACCTGTGAACTATCCTTTTTCCTTCCCGAACGTATTTATTCCGATTGTGTACAGTTTTGCCGTTATTTTGGTCTTGTGCTAAGCCTTATATAAAAATACTTATTTTTATAATACTACGGTGTCGTGTCCATTTGTAGTGTATTCACTGTATTACTGTATGTTGTCATAATTGCTTAACGCACAGCCTCTGAGATAAGCCTGTACTGCTCTGCCAAGCTACCAAGGGGGTGAGCAGGGGTTATCGAAGGGCGTGATCCCCTTGCCCTGACTAGAAAAGGAGTGTCCCTATTTGTCGGAAGTGTGTACCTCTGCCAACTAGAGACAGCCGGTTCTAACATTGGTGGCAGCGGTGGGATTTGGACCTTGCATTTATGACCCCTGTACAGTGATTAGTGTGCGCTACGTAGTGAAAGCAGACCATAACGCAGTCACAATCTGATTCGGAAGGATCCTATTTTTGTTCTCCGCTTTCCTGAAACTTGATTTTCTGAACACTGCCAGTTTCATCATGAGTGACAACGGAGTCACTGCCCCTGCTATCATTGTTGTTGAAGAGTTCGAGAGGAGCAAGCTAAAAAAATACAAGAAAGACGAGCTGAAACACTTTTGCAACCAGTTTGAAGTTCCTACCACCGGCCTCTCGAGAAAAGATGATTTTTATAAAGCATTACAGGCCTGGTGGGAATCCAGAAATCCCTCTGATGTGGTGGTGGTACCCACAGAGGAAGGGGATGAGGAGGTGCCAGTGAATGGACCTGTGGCCTCTCCCGGAAGCAGTGTTTCCTCCAAAGGTCTTTCCCCTGAAGAAAGAGAAGAAAGGGCGAAAGAGCGAGCTTACAACATGGAGATGGCAAGGCTAAAGATAAATGGGCAGTTGGAGTTAGAAAATGCGAGAGGTAGAAGGGAAGCTGATTTAGAGATCAAAAAGTTGGAGTTTGAACGAGAGAAGTTAGCTTTGGAGCGTGAAGCCAGGTTGAGGGAACTGGATATCCAAGCTAAAAAGTTAGAGTTGAATCCCTCTGGTGGCAGCATTCCATCCGAGCCTGCAGAAAGTAAGTTTTACTTCCCGAAAGATGTGATCAAAGATTACAATAAGAATGAAGATATTGGTCAATGGTTTAAAGCATATGAGTTAACATTGTTGGCCCACCAGGTCCCTGAGAAGAATTGGGGAGCGGGGTTGTGGGGTCGCTTTGTGAGTGAGGGGAGAGATACCCTGTTAGACATGCCTGTTGCAGATAGGATGTTGTATCCTCATATGAAAGAGGCTTTAATGTTGCGATATGGTTTAACCCCCGAACAGTACAGACAAGCTTTTAGAGAATGTAAGAAATTGCCTGGTACGACGTGGGTTGAATATGTGTCTTATTTTTGCAGAGCCATGGATGGTTGGGTAAAGGGCAGCAAAGTGGAAAGTTATGAAGCTCTCTATGATTTGTTTGCGTGGGAGCACTTGTCTAATAACTGTTTTCCAGAGCTGCGCCAGCACCTGATTGATAGCAAGATATCTAACCGTAGAAAACTTGCTGAGGAGGCGGACCGCTGGGTCAGTACCAGGGTCCACAAGGGTCCAGTGGGAGACTCAGCCAAAGGTGGGCAGGGTCCCCAGCAGAAGAGTGGGGGGGACAAGGGTAAACAGAAGGAGTCTCAGAAAGGGCCCCAAAGTAATTCCCAAGGGAACCAAGGGAAGGGTTCCCAGCCTCCCCCTGAGAAGAAGTCAGGGGCCCCGACGGGTAAACCTGTTCATAGGGGCCCCCTAACCTGCTACGGTTGTGGGCAGGTGGGACACCGGTTTTATGACCCCCAGTGTCCCAAGAAGGATTCGAATGCACCGCCGCGTGCACCCCCTCGTCAGTTGGCAAGTGTAGCCTTGGGAGGGGAGGAGATGGTTGTCCATGGTGGGAGGGGTCCCGCAGAAATGTCCCTGGTCTCGCTAGGAGACATGCAAATGGTCCCTCCACCCCCTCTGCCTAGTAACACTAGTAAATATAGGCAGTGGGTGACCATTAATGGCCATAGAGTGGAAGCCCTCAGAGACACCGGAGCGAGTGTGACAGCTGTCAAGTGTCACTTGGTGTCCAGAGAGCAGGTGGTTCCCCACGCATTCTACCCCGTGATAGCTGCCGATAACTCCCAGAAAGAGTGTGAGGTGGCTCAGGTTTCCTTTGAATGGGGGGGAGTTTCAGGTACTCTTCAGGTTGCTGTGAGGCCCGCCATGCCTGTCGACTGTCTCCTGGGCAATGATTTGGAAGACTCCCCTTGGGCTAAGGTGGAGAGAGCGGCGCACTTGAAAATGTTGGGTGTACCGGAGTGGGTGTGTGCAACCACTCGATCCATGACAGCGAGTAAGGGTGTTGATGGGGTCCCGGAGCCTGAAAGTACGGCCCAGGACCCAGCTGTGAAGAGAAGAGGCAGGAGGCGCGCGAAACCGGCCCCCGTTGTTCCCGTGGTCCAGAAGGAGGTAGACCCTGAGGGGGATGCCCTGGAGCCCACCGGGGAACAAATTGCCGAACTGGGAGATCTGCCCGAGCTGACCCACTGGCAGCAGGATGGTGGTCCCTCCAGGGAGGAATTCTGTGCGGAACAGAAAGAGTGCCCTTCTCTTGTGGGCATGAGGCAGCAGGCCTCAGCCCAATCCTCAGGTGATCAGTCAGGGTCACATTTTGTGTACTGGGAGAACGACCTCCTGTATAGCGAGCCTAAGGCTGCTGAGCCTGGGTCAGCCCGTGTGCTGGTGGTACCCCAGTGCTTCAGAGCCTTCCTACTGGGTTTGGCTCATGACGTACCGTTAGCTGGACATCTGGGGCAGGACAAGACCTATGACAGGCTTGTCACCCATTTTTATTGGCCTCAGATGCGTAGGGATGTAGACATCCATTGCAAGACTTGTCGCACTTGCCAGGCAAGTGGGAAAAGCGGAAGGAAGCAGAAGGCTCCCCTCCAACCTTTTCCAGTGGTCAGCACCCCCTTTGACCGGGTGGGTATTGACATTGTTGGGCCCCTGGACCCCAAGACAGCCCTAGGCAACAGGTTCATCCTGGTCTTGGTGGACCATGCCACAAGGTACCCGGAAGCCATCCCTCTCAGGACAGTGACGGCCCCCGTGGTGGGACGGGCACTGATGGGTGTTTTCTCCCGGATGGGGTTCCCCAGAGAGGTGGTGTCCGACCGAGGCACCAACTTCATTTCGAACTATATGAAGTCTCTGTGGAAGGAGTGTGGGGTAACCTACAAGTTCACCACTCCTTACCACCCTCAAGGAAATGGGCTGGTTGAGAGATTCAACCGGACCCTGAAAGGCATGATTATGGGTCTTGAAGAACCAATGAGGCGGAAATGGGACGTCCTCTTGCCATGCCTGTTGTTTGCTTACCGTGAGGTGCCGCAGAAGGCTCTAGGGTTCAGCCCCTTTGAGCTCTTATACGGTCACCCGGTAAGAGGACCTTTGAGTCTGGTCAAGGAAGGCTGGGAGCAATCTCCCAGGAAACCTCCCCAGGATGTATACAGCTACATGCTGGCCTTTCGGAACCAGACTCGGCGCTTCAGAGAACTTGCTCAGGCAAATCTGGAGGCCAGCCAGGAGGAGATGAAGCGATGGTACGACCGGAATGCCACTCTGGTAGAGCTTCAGCCTGGTCAGGAAGTGTGGGTCATGTCCCCTGTGGAACCTTGTGCGCTCAAGGACAGGTGGACTGGACCGTTCAAGGTTGTGGAGAAGAAGAGCGATGTCACCTACCTGGTGGACTTGAAATCTCCCAGGAACCCCTTGCGGGTCCTGCATGTCAACCGTTTGAAGCCCCACTTAGAAAGGTCCGAAGTGGGCATGCTCTTAGCGACAGATGATGGAACGGAGGAGGAGAGTGAGACTCTTCCTGACCTCCTGTATGCTAAGGAGCAGGACGGGTCAGTGGATGGTGTGGTCCTCTCTGACACACTGACCCTTGAGCAGAAACAGGATTGTCGCCACCTGTTGGGACAATTCCCGGATCTGTTTTCCTTGGTTCCGGGTGTCACGCATTGGTGTGTCCATGACGTCAACACCGGAGACAGCCCTCCTGTGAAGCACAAGGCTTACAGGGTGACTGACAAGGTCCGAGCGTACATTAAGGAGGAGGTCTCCAAAATGTTCGCGTTGGGGGTGATTGCATTTTCTTTTTGCATTCCCCATACAGGGGGGCTGGCGTAAGGAACTCCCACCTTGCAACTGTAATTACAAAGATAGCCAAAACACAATGCATCTTGTCTTTTTTTGTTCCTTATATAAAGACCCGAGAACAAGGTTTATCAAACCAATTCTCAAGGAAGAACAAATACGCCATTATAAAGAGGGCTATGATTTCTTAATATCTCTGTCATCCCCTACAGTCTGCTGTGCAATGTTGAACTTTATACGAGTGTCACTCCAAATTAGGAAACGGTATGGCTAGAATTTTGCCTCAAGAACTATACCATTTGACATGCGCACTTTATAATCCTGCACTTTATAATCCTGTACCGTGATTCTTTTTTATTACTTTACTTGTTCCCAAAAACACCCCTGCCTGATAAAAATTATGTATTATCTAGAGATGATTAACTTAAAGTAAAAATGGTTATGTGATTTTATCTGCCAATGAACTTTTATAGTGCCAAAATTGTAAAACTGTTTTCATAGCGAATTTTTAACTGTGTGTCTTAAATGTACTTCTACTTTTATGATTCTTGCATTGAATCGAATAAAGTTTTTGAAACTGAAACTGAGTCCTCTAGCAGTCCTTGGGCCAGCCCAGTGGTCTTGGTCCCGAAGGCTGCAGCGCCTGGTGCTTCACCAGAACTTCGGTTCTGCGTGGATTACCGAGGACTCAATTCGGTCACGAAGACTGACGCGCACCCCATCCCCAGAGCTGATGAGCTCATCGATCGGTTGGGGGCTGCCCGGTACCTTAGTACGTTCGACTTAACGTCTGGGTACTGGCAGATCGCCTTGACTGATGGGGCAAAAGAGAGGTCAGCATTCGCCACACCAGATGGGCTATACCAGTTCCGGGTGATGCCCTTTGGGATGAAGAATGCCCCCGCCACCTTCCAGAGGTTGGTCAACCAGGTCTTGACTGGACTGGAGGAATTCAGCGCCGCCTACCTGGACGACATCGCAGTGTTCAGCGCCAGCTGGGAAGAACACTTGCGCCACCTCCAGGAAGTGTTGTTGGCTCTGCGCGGAGCAGGCCTCACAATCAAGGCCAGTAAGTGCCAGATTGGGCAGGGTTCTGTGGTGTACTTGGGACACCAAGTAGGGAGCGGCAAGGTTGCCCCCCTGCAACCCAAGATTGATACCATCCTGGCGTGGGCACCGCCCAAAACCCAAACACAGGTGAGAGCCTTCTTAGGACTCACGGGTTATTACAGGAGGTTTGTCAAGGATTACGGTAACATTGTGCACCCCTTGACTTCGCTGACTTCCAGGAAGCAGCCACGAAACGTGATCTGGACTGATGCCTGTCAAACGGCCTTTGACACCCTGAAAACTGCAATGTGCACAGCACCTATACTCCAAGCACCCGACTTTTCGAGAGAATTCATTGTTCAGACGGACGCTTCAGAGCATGGCGTGGGGGCTGTTCTAGCTCAGGTGAATGAAGAGGGCCGAGACTTGCCTGTAGCCTTCATCAGTAGGAGGTTACTTCCCAGGGAAACGAGGTGGAGTGCGATAGAAAGAGAAGCATTTGCTGTGGTCTGGGCGCTGAAGAAGTTAAGGCCCTACCTGTTTGGGACTCACTTCCGGGTTCAGACAGACCACAGGCCCCTCAGATGGTTAATGCAAATGAGGGGTGAGAATCCAAAACTATTGAGGTGGTCCATTGCTCTACAGGGGATGGACTTTACGGTGGAACACCGCCCTGGCACAGATCACGCCAATGCTGATGGTCTGTCCAGATTTTTCCGCCTTAGTGATGAGGACTCCCTAGGTTAAGGGTAGTTCTCCCCACATTTCAGCTGGAGGGGACACGTGTTAGACCTGTCATCATTGGCTTGAGTCTCTCCTCCATTTTTTTCTGTTTGCCTCTACTGTTTTACGATGTTTTGCTGGTACATGCTTTGGGCGCCGTGTCACTGCTGATCAGTGCCATAGCGCAAGTGCTCCCTCTGTTAAAATGATGTAACTATTGTATCCATGTTTGGCTTATTTGGTTTACTGTCAGTCCCTAGTCTAGTGCACCAGGAGTGCCGGGGCTTGTAAATGCAAACACCGCTCGTGGGCTTGCAGCACGTGTTGTGCCACCCACAGGAGCGGCCTTGTAAAAGAATGTCTACGGGTCGGTCATTGCGAGACCCACGTGCAGTCCTGCACTGTCACGTCGGCTGCGCAGGTATACCTACTTGCCAGCCCCTCCAACCTTCCCTTAACTTCATGTTAGTCACCCCTATGGTAGGCCCATGGGCAGGGTGCATTGTAAGCGTAAGGTAGGACAAGCCTGACCAAGTTGGCATGTCCTGATAGTGAAGTGCCGCCATCTTAGGGCTTCACTATTGCGAGGTAGCCTGCTCTCCGTTGAATAGAATGGGCCGCCGGGATTATTAACGCTATAATCCTAGCTGGCTCGGGGAGCATGGTGCAATGTCGAGTTTGGTATCCCTGAACTCGGGGTTTAATTATGCATCCGTTGGTGTGGATGGTTTTTGGACTCTGGGTTCGAAAATAACACTTTTAGAAAGTGTCTATTTTCTTGTCTAACCATATCTGGTCTCTGCTGGTCTTGCGTGTGTGTGACAGGAGCTGGGTGGCTCCAAGAGGTCTGGATGAGTCAGTGTGGGATGAGTGGGACATTAAGTTGAGAGTAGGGGGAGAGTAGTTGTTGATAGCCTGCCTTGCCTGATACAATGCTGGCTCCACCTCCTGCCAAGCGACTGATGGCTCTGTGCCTGCCATGGACGATCCTAGCCCCACCTCCTGCCAGGAGGACGATAGCTCTGCTCCTGCCGGTGTCAATGCTGGCTCCACCTCCTGCGGGGCGTCGGAGGACCCGGCCCGGCTCAATGAATAGGCCAGGTGCTACTGCCTAGCTCCACCCACCGCAGACCCGGGATGTTGGGAAATCCCCGGCATAGACAAAGGGATCAAAGACGAAAAGGGGTATAAGAGAAGGACCCCTGAACTAGGAAATCAGATCACTTCTGACAAGGAACCCTGTAACCAAGGACAAGAAGCCTGCTGATCTAAAGGACTGCCTACCCCTTCTGCCGGTGTGCTGTTGTTGGGGGAATCCTGCGGTGCTTCTTTATTTTTGCCAAGGAACCAGGAGAGAGGAACTGTGTGTGTACTCTCACGCTTGCTAAGAAAATCTCCAAGGACTGGAAGAGTGCCAGTCTCCTGCCGAAGTCTCAGGGCCAAAAGACTTCACCTGCTAAAAAGTGCTATCCGCTGGAAGCTTGAATCCAGCACCTCTGAAAGGAACAGCAATCACGACGACCGGACGCCGGGCCCAACCGACGCCAGCAGCAACGCCAGTGAGTAGGAGTACGGCTCTAACTCCAGAGGACCTCGTGTCTGCCCCGCTGCTGATTGCATCAACCGAGTGCCCTTCGACGCCGTGAGCGCTGCTCACTCTGTGCAACTGCATCATCGACGACGCCTGCTGAGGCCTGATCGACACCGAAGACGCGACGCCGGATTGCCCGACGCCGCGGATCATCGTGTGCTTCATTTTCCTAAAGGTACTGTGTTGTTGGGGGTCCGTGTGACTCCAGGCCCGACGCAGCGCTCCTCGCGGTCGACGCCATACCTGTGGATTAACTTTGCCTCGACGTTGTGTAGCTCCCGTGTGAGTTACCCTGTTGCTAAGAACTGTGTTTCCAAGAAGAAGATTTGCTTGATACTAAAAGACTTTTGTGCTAAAGAAGAAACTACCTGTGAACTATCCTTTTTCCTTCCCGAACGTATTTATTCCGATTGTGTACAGTTTTGCCGTTATTTTGGTCTTGTGCTAAGCCTTATATAAAAATACTTATTTTTATAATACTACGGTGTTGTGTCCATTTGTAGTGTATTCACTGTATTACTGTATGTGGTCATAATTGCTTAACGCACAGCCTCTGAGATAAGCCTGTACTGCTCTGCCAAGCTACCAAGGGGGTGAGCAGGGGTTATCGAAGGGCGTGATCCCCTTGCCCTGACTAGAAAAGGAGTGTCCCTATTTGTCGGAAGTGTATACCTCTGCCAACTAGAGACAGCCGGTTCTAACAACCCCCAAATTGGTCATCCCTGCTGACTCCTTAAACTTGTAACCTCTTACCACTTCTTCGGGGAACTATCTAAGTAAACTTTCCTATTCTACTCCCCCTTCCTGCCTGCTCCCATAGTGATTTTCCCCAACCAATAAACTTAAACTGTAAACAATCTGACTGATCTTACCTCAAAAAAACGCCACTTCAAGCTCCTTAAAGAGAACCCCCCAGCACCTGCTTCAAGCAACAACCATGTTACATCATTCCCCTACCCTGTGCACCCTTCCCCAACAAAGCAAACCCAGATAAACCAGAGACCGGAAAGGAAAGAACCCCTTTTTAAATCTGGCCCCTCCTAGGCCTGCATAAAAAAACACAAAACACTTGGGAGGGAGGGCGGGCGGGACAAAAAAACCTTTACCCTACACTATAAGACCGGCCACCTTGTCACCCACCGAAAATGGTGCCCAGTGACCTAAGATGGCCGGTCTTATTGTGCAGGCCCAACTGTAGCCCACCCAGCCCAATTGGGCTCTGAGCTGCACCAAATGGCCCTAAACCCCAGGGGGGGTCAGGCCTCCCAGTAGTCGGCTGCCCCCATAAAGCCCTATTGGGCAAAAGAGGGGTGCAGCACAGACCACAAACAAGGCTTGTTAAGTGTTAAAAAGGCTGCTTTATTTAAGACAGGTGCACCTTACAACCAAAAACCTGTGCCGTACAAAACTAAACCTCACTAAACATTGTTTTTCTTGCCTTACCCCCCACCCCTAAAGTTTCCCCCCTTTGCAAACATTTATAAACCCCCAACTTGGTCTTCCCTGCTGACCCTTTAAACTTGTAACCTCTTACCACTTCTTCAGATAACTATCTAAGTAAACTTTCCTATGCTACTTCCCCTTCCTGCCTGCTCCAGTAGTGACTTTCCCCAACCAATAAACTTAAACTGTAAACAATCTGACGGATCTTACCACGAAAAAACGCCACTCAGAAAAGCCTCTTCCTGGCTTTTCTGACCCCCCCAAACTAGGGTCCCTGCTGTTTCAGATACCGTCTAAGGTTCAAGGCTCTTTCTAACACCTCCTTAATCTGTATGATGTATAACTCTAAACCAAAGCCATCCTCTCTGAAAAAATATATCGCCGCATACCTAAGCTCCGATGCTCTATTCTCCCAATGCCCTCCTTGTCACAAAAGCTTCTCATGTCCCGATTGATCTTCCTCCTGGCCTTATCTATTGGTGCTGGCCCCTTCGCCCCCTCCAGTGTCTTCGCTGGATGAATTTTGACCAGATGGCATAGCACCCTGACCATTGCTGTTTAATCACAATCAGGTCCTTCTTCATTTGTTTTAACAGTGCCAAACCTTTACACAAAACCAAGTCATTCTCCCCCAGAATAACCATCAAGACATCCAGGCAAATCCCGCCTCGCACCCTCCTGTTTAATGCGGGTAAAAACTAATGCCACTGCAGGACCCCCTATCCTTGACATGCACAATGGAACAACGTAGCGTCCAGACCCAAATTCACACCCTTCCCTTTTGTCTGCTAATACCGCTCTGCCCATTTAACAAACGAATGCCTCACAACCCAGATGGACAATTCCGTCGCAGCAAGACCCACCACCCCACCTGAAAAGACACATATATCAGACAAGAAATAGAACAGACCTACGCTTCACCTCCCCAAAGCCTTGCAGCTGAATGTATGTATTAAAGCAGTCCGCCTTCCAGCGCTCCAAAGGCATAATTGCGTCTTTACCCCATCCCCACTTCGCCGCATCTATCGCTGCCCTATGCGGAACAAATGTGTCCCAAACTGTGCAGGTGCTTCCCCCACAGCTAGGAGGGCTCGTCGCATGATCCATAACAGCTGCACCACCATCACCTGGCTGCCCGCCTCCCTGACGTACACCTCCCTGTGACCTGCCACCCGATCCTTGGAGACCATCGTCCCCCAAAATACTAGACATACCCGTGTAGCCCTGGCCGAACCCATGACCACCCACTTCCCCACTCCCCACTGGTCTGTTTTCAAAACGCAAAAACAACACAAAATGCAAAAATACAATAAGTTAACGATACAAATACGACTAAACAGTTTTTCCGTTTAGTCCTATGTGTATCATTAACTTATTGTATTTTTGCATTTTGTGTTGTTTTTGCTTTTTGAATTATTGTTATCTATAAATTGTTGTTTTTGTATATGTAGTGTTCCTTATTTAATTCTGTCTTTGTACCATGGGCCTCTGCCTATTAATTGACAACACTGATTAGAGATATGAAATAATTTTTAAATGTATATATTTGCGATTTCATTACCTTTCTGATACTAATAAAATATGAATAAATAAAATGTTGTAATGTTCTAAAATCTGCGGGACAATTATACACATTATGTGGATGAATCACCCATAATATTATTGTCACTTGTGCTTCTCCACTGCTCTCAACCTCCCCATTGAGATTTCAGGGACCCTCTGTTGTTTATTGGCCCACGAACACCTTGCCCTGCTTTTTGTGTGGCTGGGTGGGGGGTGTATGAGACCTGCTCTCATATACACTTTAAAGTTATTTAGATATAGTTTTGAGACAAAAAAAATGAGGGAATGGCATACCCGTCGCAATACCAGACATCTGATGGAACACAGGGCCTGGCAGGGTGGACTTGTCGCATATGCAATTCCCAGCGGGCTCCACTCAATACGTACATGACGTAACGCGTGGCTTGGTGATGCGTACCCGTCGGATACCAAAGTAGCAGCTGGCGCAGCCTCATACGTATATGATATTACGCGGGACGCGGTGCCACGAATCCATCGGATACAAAATGCGCATCATTTACGAGTTTAACAATATGGCGGATAGGATTCGCGTGGTGATGGAGCTTGGTACACTACCGGTATGGGACTGCAGTTTTCTCAACTACAAAAAAAGATATACATATTTTAGGGGAAGATATGAAACATTACATACATTTTAAAGTAAAAAAAAGAAAGATAATAGAGTTTCAAAATATTACAAAAAAAATAGAAAAAATATTGTTTTGCCATAATGTCTAAGTGATGTTTAATTGGTATTGCAGGAACTCTTTTCGGAAAACCCGGTTACCTTGACGTCTGAGATTCGACCAACATCCGGCATTCTCGGACCGATCCACCGCGCTTATTAAGAGACTACGTACTAGTCTCGCGGTAAGGCATACGATTGTTTGCTGTCTCACCCAAGAGGTTGCCCTCTCCTGAGTCTTTCATTTTGAATTAAATCACTCTATTTTTTCATTATTTCAGCGTGTAAAAAGCTGCCTGTTGAATTTTAGGCACCACCCTCCCCATTAATAGATCGTCTTACAGAAGTTTCTGAGAAGGCTCGATTATTCCCTTTGTACAAGCGAGCGCCAGACATAAGGATTTTTTTGGTAGAGTTAGAGCTTCAATACATCTTTTCTCTTACAGGTCTCCTCCTTTTTACAAAATATATGGCTCCGCCGTGGACCTACTGCTTTCATTGATAGGTAATTTTAATTCCCCTCTACTTTAGAACACTTACCATCAACTTATTAGTACAGGAACACTAAATTATTATTTTCTATCTTTCCTGTTCTATCTTTGCAGGAGTCTGACACACCACATTAGTTTCGTCCTACATATAAGGAGGGTAAGCTGTGTGGAATCATGGTGGTTTTCGCTCACTAGTTTTCTTAAATTTTTGGAAATAAGTTGACATGTAGATTCTGTCTTCTGTTTTTCAGAACATTTCTGGCCCTGAAGAGAATCCCATTGTGATCTGTAGGGATTCGAAACGCGTAGGCCTCTGTCTAAGGATCTGCTCTTATAAACTCAAGTGTTGAGTGATACTACATTCGAGTTTTATTGTTGAGTACACATTGTTGATGAAATGCTTTCTGACAATTGTCATTGTTACTAAACCATTGGAGTGTACTATTTCCTTTGAGAAAATATTTTTGTAACATTTGTTTGATTTATAGAGCAGTTCCGTTTTGTTTTACTTCTTCACACTGGCACATTCGCCATCCCAGGTTGTGTTGAGTCTTGTTTGAATGTATGTATGTGAGCTGAGTGACTGTGATATGCTTGACTAGTGTAAGTGTGTGTGTAATTGTATTGTGTTGTGTCCAATTCACCTCTATTTAATGTATGTAACTTGTTTGGAATTCATGTATTGCATTTTTTTCATTAAAAATGAATAAATAGCTATTAAGTAGCAAAACTTCGGTTGAAATTAGTTTTTCTTTCCTGGAAGCCATTCACTGCTTTGAAACCTTTATCAGTTTAGGCATATTCCCTTGTTATGTAGATCCCATGAGAAGCATGCTCCTCAAAACAAGACAAGCGAGCATACTCCCGCCGGACCAGCAGGAGGACACGATTGTGGCCATTCACAAGGCCGGGAAGCCAGGGGACCAATGTTCATCATACCGGCCCATCTCACTCATTAACGTGGAGGCCAAGGTTCTGGCCAAAGCCCTGGCGACGCGTCTGCTCGCGGTCCTGCCTGACCTGATCCACGTTGACCAGTCAGGATTCATGCCACGCAGGAGTACGCGGCACAATTAGCAGCACCTCTATGGGGTGGTATACATGAACGAAGACGTGTGCTACACCCAAACGGCATTGATGGTGCTGGACGCCTCAATGGCCTTCGACAGCATTGAATGGCCGTATTTATTCATGGTCCTGCAACACCTGGGCTTCAGGCCGGTCTTTGTATCTTGGTGCGCCTGTTGTATGAGAAGCCTGTGGCAAGGGTGAGAGTTAATGGAGTCCCGTCTCGTGCGTTCTCCCTGCGGCCTGGGACACGGCAGGGTTGCCCTCTGTCCCTGCTCATATTCACCCTGGCACTGGAGCCACTGGCCCATTGGATCAGAATAAAGCGGTCGTTCTGGGGCTTGGTGCTCATGGATCGGTGGGGGGAGCATATAGCTCTATACGCAGACAATATAGTCCTCTATATGGCCAGACCCTACCACTCTATGGTGCAGGTGCTCCACCTCTTCAAGCTATTTGGAAGTTACTCCGACTACAGGATCAATTGGGCCAAGTCTTTGATATACCCTGTCTCGGGGGCCCCACCGAGGGTCCCATCACAATGCCGGGCCTTGGTCGTCACTGAAGGATTTAAGTACCTTGGGGTGTACTTCACAAGAGACAGGGAGAATTTTCCACCATAAACCTGGAGCCGCACCTGGCAAGGCTGGTGTCGGATGTCGCTCATTGGCGATCTTTGCCTCTCACACTGATGGGGCGCGCTGGGCTCTTCAAAATGCTGGCGTTTCCGCGTCTCTTATATATACTGCAGAACAAGCCTTACTCAGTGCCGGACAGAGTGTATCACAGGCCCTGCGGATGCTGCTCTGGGATGGAGGGAACACGAGGATAGCGTTGAATAAACTCACGAGGGGAGTGTATGATGGAGGTCTGGCACTACTGGACGTTCGGCTTTACTACTGGGTGTCTCAGATCCAGTTTGTTAATGACTGGGTTTATGGGGCGGCCTCAGAGCCAGCCTACAGGGTGGATAGGTATTCCATGCCGGATGGCAATACCCCTTCTTTATTCACGAAAGCAACAGAGGCATTTGCCCTCGCACACGGGGTGGTGCTGCAGAGCTGGAGAGAGGGCAACAAATTCCTGGGATGGACAGGGACTGTAACTGTCATGGGTGCTCATGGTGCACATGCTGCTTTAAGCTAAATATTCCTTTACAAATTATCAGGGGGGAAAGATTGTACAAGTATTGTTAATTGTATTTAACTTAGTGAGTATGTTTCCAATAATGTGTCCTTGGTTAAACTTGAAATGAATGGTAATACCCTTGTGTGTAGCAATGCTTGTTACAATTGTTATTGTGGTTGGCAGTGCTTGTTGATTCCCAAGCACGTTCCACCTGCCAGCAACAGCTTCGCTAAGTACACGTGTGAAGGTGACAACGCCCTGAGCCAACGCCCTAACAAGAGACTATTTAAACCACGCTCTCATACACGGCAATGCTTCGCTTCGTTTTACGAGCGTCACCACGAGAGCTTCCTGATTCATCACCTGCCCCGCCTGGATTCCCCGTCTTACTCCTGCTTCCCTCTCCGACTGGCCCGCTCCTTCCCTTGCTGGATTCCCTCTCTGACCCTGCCGCAGTTCGCATAAGTCTCCCCTTCCATCCCGCTTCACCTTACCTGTCTCCTGTCAGCGCCGGTCTTCAGAGCGCCTTCAGAGCTTTCCTGGACTTCTGTTCCTCCGTCTTCAGTTTCCGGTTGGTGCAACCTTCCAGAACCTCTGCATCCTTTTCCCAAAGACAGTAAGACTTAGTTGCTCAGCAACAATACAACAAATTCTTAGAGACATTTTCTGATTCTTGTTCCTTCCTAAAAGAACAAACAACCCTAAAGACAATTCGTATTGGGATCTTTTCCCTGCAAGACTTTTGGTTAATCGGAAGACTTTTGCTAATGCCATTCTTTAATGTGAATGTAAAAACAATAGTTGTTTTAATGATTTAGTGCAAGCCAAGAGATATTGTGATTTCAATGCGAAACTGAGAGTAATTAAGATTCAGTAGTGACTTTAACTACTGGTTCTGGACATTGCGCTAGTTACTGTTGGCGCAGAGCTTGTTCTTGGCTTTCTTTTTCTCTCTTTCATTTTACAGAACCCATTTTACGGATAAAGATTACTCATTGCAAGGTATGATTTAGTTGTGTGGTGTGATAAGTTACTTTAACCCTAACTAATGACTAACCTTTAGAGTCATCTTAATTGTTAGATGTTTTGGGTTGATTTATTTTGCATTTTCTTTTTTCTCTTGAAGAAGTAAAAACTGAACACAACATCTTGCAATAGTAGAAGTGTGCGAATGGGCTTTAGTTAAAACTGATTATGTTTCACTGTAATGAATAATAGTTTGGTGTCCATTATTGCTATTTACAAGTGTGCCGGTTTGCACAGGTACAAGTGGTTGAACTCTTCCGATCACTTTGAAGCCCAGAACACTTCGAGAGAAAACTGGCTGACATCTCTGAAGAGATCCAGTGTTTGTTTGTTTTCTCTGTCGACTTCCCCTTTCCCTGTCCACTTCCCCTTTCCCTTGGGGAATAACCAGTCCAGTCAAGTGTTCTCTTCCTTGCTAGCTGATTAGTTCTCAGGGGAGTTGGGAGCTTGCAGCTCCAAGAAGGAAACAACAGGAACCTTGTGGATGAATGCTTAACAGTAACAGACAGGACCCCGCTCTGGTTTGGGAACCAGATGACGGTGGTGAAGAGGCCCACCGGCTTCAAGAGCTGGAAGCGGATCAGAATCGAATACCTTGGGACGTCTGGAGGGGGGGGGGCATCAGATCCTTTGAATACCTTCTAAAGGAGTACCAAATGCACTACTCCCAACACTACCATTACTTGCATCTCTCACACGCTCTACGCGCCCATATCCTGTCAGGGACTTCAATCCCCGAGTACTCACCAATGGAGGACAGGCTCCTGCTTGACCCAATCCTGGTGAAGCCCACAACCACTATCTATCGTAAATTGATAAATAATATGCCTGATTCCTAGTTGTCACTGCGGGCGAAGTGGGAAGGGGACATTGGCAGTCTAGAAGACGACAACTGGCAGGATGTTCTGCAGAGCCTCGTGAAATTGCAGTGAGGGTCCGGTTCCGGCTGGTTCAATTCATAATCTGGCATTGGGTATACTACCCGCGCATGCACCTGTTTTCCTGGGGTCGGTGTTTGTCTCCTTTGTGTGCTAGGGGTTGCCAGGGAGAGGGAACATTCTACCATATCCTCTGGGATTGCCCTAATGTGGATCCTTTCTGGACTAAGGTGGCTTGCACTATTGAGATTGTTGTGGGGTCGCCGGTCCCGGTGGAGCCGCGACGGTTTCTATTAATGATCAAGGGCCCAACGGACTGGTCAAGGCACACAGAGATTTGGCTGGCCCCAGCGGTCGGGGTGGCAAAAAGAAATGTAGCCAGAGACTGGGGAGCACAGGAGGCCCCACAATGGGACCAGTGGCGACGGGACTTAGACTGGTGCCAGAGGGTGGAGGAGACAGTCTATAAAGCCAGGGGATGTGTGAAGAAATGGAAGAAGAACTAGGGGCCCTGGCGGAAGTACCGGGAGACGCGGGGAAGTGCGAGAGGTGTGCCATGAGGGATGTTATAATGATTCAGCATGACTTGCCCTTGAACGCTGGCGATATATATTATTATTTAACCTTGTGTATTCTCTTGCACTCCAACTCCTCTTTGAACCACGATTACCACTAACAGTTGGTAGATCGTACTTCAAGAAGGAAGGATGCACTCAACTGGTGTTCTCTATTAAGCTTGAAATAAACCTTTATTTACTTCCATATGTTTCAACCGTTATATTATTTTTCTCTTTTCAGACACTGAATTGGTAACGCCAAAATGGGAGGAGCAGGTGCTCACCCCGTGATGATGCCCTGGTCATTCTGAAGCCTTCCATCGTGGTATCAAGACACCGTCCCCAACTGAAGACCTGCTGTTCCACCCTAGACAGGCACCCTGAAGTCGGAGATTGCACCGGCACGTCGTTGAACACACCTGTGATGGCAGGTGAGCAGTGAAGCCTTGGTGCGCAACAGATGCATTATTGTGATATGTCTAGGTGCTAGTACCTGCCCAGAAAGAATACCAAGGAACATTGTTGTTTGACCTTGTTGTTGGTGTTCAGACTAAATCCCAGGAAAAGAACAGAACACTAAAACACGCCCGCAATGCGCCCAGCGCCAGGACCCCTGATCGTTTTAAGGTAATTACCTATAGCAAACACCAGCTACTGGACTTTGATAACTGTGCGTGCAGGCCATTTTGTATCTCGCCCCTGAAAAAGGACCCGAGAAAATCAGTTTGTACTAGATGCACATTTGGATTTAATCCTGGATCTGTAGATAAAGCCAACAGATCTGACCTAGCTCGAAAACAAGGAGCTTTTGGGCGGGAAGATTGCCTGCCTCTCATAAAAGACGTGAGGGCGAAGTCACGCCATTTAACATTTCAATCCCAGACACACACGGGAAACATATAAAAGTTATACCACAGCAAATTCAGTGAGTGTTAATAAATGTACGATCAGTAGGGAAACACAAATATCAGATCGAAGATCTGATTCAAAATACCACGCCTGACATTCTCTTTTTAACTGAGACCTGGACAGATCATGCATCTGCCCCTGACTGGAACATTGCATTTCCACAGGGTTATGCTATAATGTTCCAGGACAGAGAGGTCAATAAAGGAGGGGGGCTAGCAATTGTATATCGTGACTATTTAAAATTGTATGCTGAAGCTGTGACAGAATTACCAGCAGAGGCACTTCATTTTTCAATAAAAGCACATAATTTCTGGAAGCTCCAGGGACTTCTTATTTATAACCAACCTGGGCCCAGAGCTGGTTTTTCACAAGCTCTGATGACACATCTGGAATCTTGCATTGACTCAGACTCCATGATAATTCTTGGTGATTTCAGCTATCATCTTGAACTAGCCAATAATACTGATACTGACTATTAGATAACATGGCAGATTTTGGTTTTGACCAACTGGTTATGGAACCCACCCATCAGGTGGGCCACACACTGGATGGCATATTCTATAATAATGTAGATATCAATGTGACCAAGGTGAATGCCCTCCCGTGGTCAGATCACAAAGCAGTCTTTTTCAAGCTCAATACCTCTCTGCCTGGGCGTCATACACAGAATGTTGCAGTGAAATAAAAAATCAGACTTTGGAATAAGGTCCGAACAAGTGATTTAGAAGCTGCGCTGGGTCAGCCTCCGAGTTGGGCAGGTGAGACCAATGACAGGGCAGTAGCAGCTTTTAATCAGTGGCTTCTGTCAGCAGCAGATATTGTGGCCCCATAGAAATTGGTGGCAGCTAAAAGGCTGAAGCCCTCGGCACCATGGTATACCCCAGAGCTGAAGGGCTTGAAAGTCAGCTGCAGGAGAGCTGAACGACTCTGGAGGCAAAACTACAATAAGGATAGCAAGCTGATATATAACCAGGCCCTTACACAGTCTAAAGAGGCAATCATCAGGGCAAAAAAGCTGTTTTATACACAGAAGATTGAGAAAGCTGGTAATTCTGCCAAAGAATTGTTTAAGACGATTACACTTCTATCTAAACCCCAGCAAGCTGATAGGTTTCAGCCGAACCAAGACATGTGTAACAACCTGGCCACATTCTTTCAAAATAAAGTTCACCTTATCTGTAATGACCTCCTGAAGAGTCGTATAGATATGGATAGCGAATTACAAACTGAGGAAGAACCAGTCCATTCTAGCCTAGTTAGCTTCCCTGCAGTCACTAACAAGGAGATTTGTGACATATTAGTTTTGATAAAATCAGGTTCCCCCACTGACCCTTGTCCCCCTACTATCATGCATTTAGGGGCCAACCAAATCGGAGGTCAATTAACACCTCTGATTAATCAGGTGCTAGAGTCGGGAAGTACTCTACCGCTTGGAAGAAAGCGATAATTAGACCTATTCTGAAGAAATCCACTTTGGACTCTTCAGAACTTAAAAACTATCACCCAATAGCAGGCCTTTCCATTGCAGCTAAAGTTCTAGAGAAAGCATTGAACAAGACTCTAACAGAGTATTTTGACACTAACAATCTGCTGGACCCGACCCAACACGGTTTCAGATCTCATCATTCTACAGAAACTGCCCTCATGGTAGCAACTGAGGAGATCCAGAAGACTGTCGACAGAGGGGGCAAGGCGATCCTCGTCTTGTTAGATCTGTCTGCAGCTTTCGACACCGTAAATCATTCAGTGCTACTCCAACGGTTCCAGGACATTGGCATTGGGGGTTCAGCCTTGGCTTTCCTTGCATCATTCCTGGAAGGAAGAGAACAAAGACTGCATTGAGAAGAATTGCAATCAGATGTTTTTGGTCTCCCTTGTGGCGTTTCGCAGGGATCAGCGCTTTCGCTGACGCTTTTTAAAATCTTTGTCACCCCCTTGGCTAGACTTGTCAGGAAGCACGGCTTCGTAATGGTATCCTATGCAGACGATTCTCAGTTAATCATCTTGTTGGCTAAGAAACCTGAGGATACCGCCGCCAGGTTCCATGGGTGCCTTCTGGAGATCCTGACCTGGATGAACCAGGGCTATCTAAAAATCAATACAGATAAGACAGAAGTCATGGAATTTGGGCAAGGACAATCCCTGTGGAACTCCTCGTGGTGGCCAACAAGTGCAGGGGAATGCCCTAAGCCGGTGCCCAAGTCAGAAATCTGGGGGTTATCTTTTACAGTCAGCTCAATTGTTCAGCTCATGTAAACAGCCTTACCTCCTCTTGCTTCTACCTTATAAAAAAGCTGAGAAAAATCTTCCCTTTCATTGACCAGGCTCTGCAAAAGAAAGTGGTAGTGGGTCTTCTACTTTCTAAACTGGACTACTGTAATGTGCTGATTTTGGGAATTGATAAAGCCCAGAGTAACAAATTACAGTCCATGCAAAATGCAGCTGTTAGGCTGCTGTTAAACATTCCCAAAGGCAGTTCAATGTCAAAGGGAATAAGTGCTCTCCACTGGCTCCCCATACAGCAAAGGGTAGAGTTCAAGGCCTTATGTACTGTCCATAAAGTGTATTATGGGGGAGAGGCCAATAATATGCAGAGACTATTTAAACCTTATATCCCAGCCAGGACTTTATGGTCTAGCATTGCTTGCCTCATGCAAGTAGACAAAATTAGGAGAGTGAGATGGGGTGGAAGAACATTTTCCCATCGTGCAGCCAAGCTGTGGAATAAACTGCCACTTATCATGCGACTGCAGCCTAACCATCTATCTTCAGGAAGGATCTAAAAACATTGCTGTTCCCACCAATATAGACTATTAACCATGTGACTTTCCCCCCACTTACACTAGCGCATAGACGCTGTTGCATTCGTGCGCTTTATAAATGTATATCCTATCCTATCCTATCCTAAAACATTCAGCGCTGAGACACCCCAGGGTATTTGCGCGCTATATAAGTAGCATAAATAAATAAATAAATAAATAAATAAATATGCAGGTTCCGTGTGAAAGTACAATGTGGGACAAAAGCAGGCATGTGTATCTAGTAATGTGTGCAAAGGAAAATCAGAAGTGAAAGGAATAAGGGAGGTCTCCTTATAAATCCAATCGGGGACAAGGAGTCAAGAATCAAAAAGGGGGGGGAGTCCCTATTATCCAAAATTTGGAAATGTCATGACCGTACCACCTTTAGCGAACAAAGGAAAATGAGGCCTACAATGTCCACAGTTAGGCTAACATAGGAAAATCTACACCGGCAGGACGCATACAAATGTTTCACCTGTTCTGTGAAATATTAAGCAGATGCTTCAAACAACCACTTCACGTTTGACTAATGCACCGCCCACAGGGTAACACAAGTTTGCACCCAAAGTAGTGCATTATATGTAATAGGGTGCACTGTCCATTTTGCGCCCAGCACACCTCGTTAAAGGTGTGCCACAACGCAAACAGGCACAACGCACCCTTTATATAATGAGAACCTCTAGGCCAATAGCCATGCATGCTGAAAGCTCAGAGATTTGAAAAAGAATCACATTTGCTAAAGGAGTTTAAATAGCAGTCAGTCTCTAAAGGGCACTCAAATACAAATGAATTTTTTCAAGTGACTGTGCTATTTTATTGTGAATGATCATTGAAAATACTAAACTCCAAAAGTTATCTAAGTGAGAATGCACATTTATCAGTAAATATACATGCAAGCTGCACCAATATTTTTTAATATAAAACAAAAACTGTAATGTAAATCAATATGAAATAAATACAAATAAGATGGGATAAAAATAAATCTGGTTAAATGGCCACAAAGTTGTCAAAAAGTAAATGCCTTTGTGATAACAATCTACCAAAATGGCCATTGCAAAGGGATCTATGTTATTCCAGATGTTATGAGCAAAGAACTAATATTGTTATTCATATTAGGATCCTTTACAATCAGGGTGTCCAGATACATGCTCCCAAAACATATTAATAGAAATTCCTTTTTTGTGTCTTCTCTCATACTCCACGAGTGTCACAATATGTAATTTCACTAACTTTCTCTGCTCCCACATGTAGCTATCTTGATAGATTGTATGCTGCAGAAAAAGAAACCTTTAGAGACGACATGCAGGATTGATTTTCCTTTTGATAACATGAAATGTAAAAAGGAAATGATGGCATTACCCCCCCCCCCCCCCCACCTCCGGTCTCTCCAGGGCTCATCCCATTCCTTGCTAATTGGAGATGACCATCTCCCGGATAGAAAAAAAAAACAGGGGAATGTTGGGACACCTAACCCCACCCCCTCCAACTGAGAGTACATAAGCAGTACCTACCCAATAAACCCCCTGTTCTTTTTTTCTGTCTGCCGACAGAATGGGTCATGGTTTCTGGTTGTACTTACCTGCTGCTGCTTCATGGTGTAGAATTCTCTGGATCCTGTTGGGCTGCTGAGCTGTCCTTAACGTGTTGCAGCACGATCTCCCGGCCTGCCGGGCTTGCCAGAGCTGAAATTGTTGGCGGCCGGCCCTTTGTGACTGGGGCGTCGGTTCTGCCAGTCTGTTCCAGGTTGAAGGGCGTGTCTTCCTGTGGCTGGGCTGATCTGGAGGATGTGCTGCTGCTGCTGTGGGGTGACTCGGGCCGGTCTTGGTGGTGCCCCTGGAGTTCCCTGCTGACTAGTATGGTCTTTTCTTGCAATGCAGCCATTCCACCCTTAAGGCACATGCTCTCGTCTGATTTCAGAAGATAATCAGGGTAGGGCCTGGTTTCTACCTGGATGTGAGACCACCTGGAAATACCAGTGCTGCAGGCTTTTCATATTTGCCATGCACTGGTCTGGTGGAGGGCACCTGGGCTGGCTGGTGGGGGCAGACGGTGTGTGATGGTGTCTGCTTGCCCCATGGGTGAACACCGCATTCTGTTTTTTTTCCAGTCATGGTTCTGCCTACAGTCATATCACCCTTTTTGCAAATGTTCTGGTCTGCTCTCAGGTTTGGGCCTGGGAATGCCAGAGAATGTTAGCTACTCACTGGCATTTTGAGACCCTGGCATCCCTATTGCTTGGTCTGTGTTTGGGTCCCCGTTTCTCTCTGTTTCACTGGGTGTTTCCGGACGCCATTCGGCCCAGCGTTGAGTCGTTTTGGTTCCTGGGATGGCTGGTGGGGGCAGATCGTGTGTGATGGTGTCTGCTTGCCCCAGGGGTGAGTAACGCATTGCGGTTTTTTCAAGTCCTGGTTCTGCCTACAGCCATATCACCCTTATTGCAAATGTTCTGGTCTGCTCTCATGTTTGGGCCTGGGAACGCCAGATGGTGTTAGCTACTCACTGGCCTTTTGAGACCCCAGCATCCCTGTTGCTTGGTCTGTGTTTAGTTCTCTGTTGTCTTTCTATTTCAGGGGTGTTTACGGATGGGCTTCTGCCCAGCATTGAGTTGGTTCCTGGAATGGCTGCTGGGGGCGGACGGTGTGATTTGGTGTCTGCCTGCCCCAGGGGTGAGTGTCACATCGTTTTCTCCTGTTCTGGCTCTCTGGCTATGGCCGTTGGAGTAACCATCTCCCTGGTGCTTGGGATATGTTTTCTGACTACCCTCTCTTGGTGGCTCTCTCTTTCTGGGGTTTTCAGGTCTACCTGTTGCCCGGCGCTGTTTTGATGGACTGTGCCATGGCTGGCTGGTAGGGGTTGACTGTGTTGTAAGGCATCTGCTTTCCCAGGGGTGAGTTCTGCTTGGTGGTTTTCATTCATGCTTTCCTTGCTCATCTGTGTGTCTGTCTCTTTTCTTGAGGGCTGCGTCGGGCCTTGGGGTTCCCGGCCTCCCTACTCCTTGGGTTCCCTCCTCGCCTGGGAAGGCTTGGTGTTGTACCCTCTCTGGTCTGCCATGGCCCTTCGTGCTGGAGTTTGCTGGTGCGTTGTGCCTCTGCAGCCTCTAGCTGATTCCCAGCGGCTGTCCGTTGTTGGCTGTTGATTCGGGGGCTGCGCTGGTGATGCACTTGGAATGCCTGGTTACCGGTGTTGGTGTTTGCCTATTGCCCGGCACAGGGTTGTGGGTTGCCCGTCACCTGACTGACGGGGGCTGGGTGCCATATTATGGTTTCCTTCTCCCCTCTTTTGTTCCTTTCTTGGTGCCCTGGCCATTTTTGGGGATCCTCTGCCTCCCTGCTGCTGGTTCGTTTGCTGCTGTGGGGGCTGGGTGCTGGAGGTCTTCCTTTGCATATGCCTCTGCAGCTCCTTTGTTTCTCCCCTCTTGCTTCTACCTGGCTGGTGGGGGAGTTGGTGTGGTGGACAGTGTAGTCTGTGTCTGCCTGCCCTGGGATGTGTGTCGAGTTGCAATTTTTTTTCCTCTTGGTGGACCTGTTATTACTCATTTCTGGGCTGCATCTGTTTTGTGTCCTGGCTTTGTCACAGCCCTGGGACCATGGCATCGTGGAAGGTTTGTTCAGGATGCCCCTGGTATGCCTGGTTGCCACTGGCATGGTTTGTGGGGCACCTGTGGTGTTGGCTTATTCCTGTCTCTTTCCCCTTAGGGCTTGTTGTTTGGGCTTGATTCTTTGATTTTCCTGCATGCCTTCCTGATTTTTCCTGCCAGTGCGTTCTGCGTCGGGTGTTGGTTTTGTGCCTGTGATGTCCATGGTCCCTGGTCTTTCTGGGCTTTTTGGTGGCTCTGCTGTTGCTGGGTCTGCTGGGGTCCAGTTTCTGCTCTGTCCCTCTTTGGGTCCCTATCCCCCATGGTGGGTTGTGCGCCTTTAGGTTCTCCGGGATCATTCCTCCTTGGGTTTTAGTGTTGCCACAAGTCTTCCAGTTTGGTGGTTGGGCCTTGGCTTTGCCTCTGTCTTTCTTGACCTTGTTGCCCCTTTGTTTGGCCCCTCTTTTGCTTGTGCAGGGAAGGTTGGCGTGCCTTTTCTACGCTTTTGGTAAGGATCTTTCAGCCCCTTGGTGGTCGGAGGTCCTGTGCCTGGTGTTATAGGGGTCCAGGCTGGCCTACTTGCCCTTTGCTCTGGCCTCTCCTCTGTGCCTGCCTTTCCCTGTTGCGGACTGGGCCATAGGGTTTGCATGCCGGTGTGGGCCGCTTGGCTTCATCCCTGTTTTCCTACCACATAGGGTTCCCTGTGGGGTCCCTGTGTGGACTGGTTGTCGCTGGTTCATGTGCCTTTCTCTGTGCTCTCGGTGGTTTGGGGTTACGAGGTTGTGGCAGTTGCCTCTATGCCACTCATTCCAGGCCAGTGGGGTGCAGTGTTGGTGGCCTCCGGTCTTGCTTGTGTGTCTGTTGTTTAGTCTGCTTGCTTCTCTGGTGTTTGTGGGGATGCTTGCAGGATTGGGCTGTGGGTCGCCCTGTTTGTCTCCCCTGTTTTCTGCCCTTCTGCTGCTGGTCTTGGGACTTGCTTGGGGTGGTTCCTTGGTGTTATCCTTTGTCCTCCGGGTTGGTTGGTCGGCTGTTGGTTCAGTTGGGCTGTCCTCCCTTCCTTGTTCAGGGTTAATCTTCGGTGGCCTGTCACATAGTTTTCCCGGCCTGGATTTCTCTTCTGTGGTCGGCCTCCGGGATTGTGTTTGATGGTGTTGCCCTTGGTGTGGGTTGTTTGAGCGGCATCTTCCCTGTGGCTCTGTTTGGTATTTAGGTTCTTCTGGTCTTGTGGCCATGGGTGTTTTGTCTTTCCCCACTTTTTGTGCTATGCCCTGACCGGTACACAGACAAAATATCGATTTTTAAATATCGATATACAAAAATATCGAAGTTTAAATATCGATGGGACAAAATATCGAAGGTAAGTAATATCGACAGTCTTAATATCGATATTGGTATGATATCAGTAATATCGAAGTTGTAAATATCGATGTCAATAATATCGAAATTAATAACTTCGATGTTACTAATATCAATTTTGAAATAAATTTAGTGTATATTATATTGTATTTATTATGTTTTATTATTTATTTTTAATGTAATTTAATTAAATATTGTCTTTTACTACTGTAGCGGGTTGTGGGTTTATAGGGGAATAGGGTGGGAAGTAATTTAATTATGTTAAATTAATTATTAATTAGTAGGAATTATTAATTAATTAATTGAGAAATAATTTTTAATTATTTTTAATTAATTGATTAATTGATAAATATGTTCTGTAGCCGGTTATGGGTTTATAGGGGAATAGGGTGGGAAGTAATTTAATAATAATTAATTAATTGATATATGTTTGTACATATTTTAATTAATAATTGATTGGTAATTAATTTCTATTAATTCGTTAATTAATTAATATAATTTTTTACATATTTATAATTATTAATTAGTTGGTAATTAATTAATATTAATTATTTAATTACATTAATTATAGTATTTTTTTCATATATAATTTATTGTTATTCTTAATTAATTGGGAAAAATAATATTAATTATTAAATTAAATCAATTACAGCAAATGTGCTAATATATTTACTTTATTGTTATTGCTAATTAATAATTAATTGGTAATTAAATAATATTAATTAATTTTGGGTAAAGGAGTATTTTTAGGGTTCAGGGTCAGTTTTCAGTTTTTGGGTAAAGGGGTATTTTTAGGGTTCTGGGTCAGTTTTCAGTTTTTGGGTAAAGGGGTATTTTTAGGGTTCAGGGTCAGTTTTCAGTTCATGGGTAAAGGGGTATTTTTAGGGTTCAGGGTCAGTTTTCAGTTTTCGGGTAAAGGGGTATTTTTAGGGTTCATGGTCAGTTTTCAGTTTTTGGGTAAAGGGGTGTTTTTAGGGTTCTGGGTCAGTTTTCAGTTTTTGGGTAAAGGGGTATTTTTAGGGTTCTGGGTCAGTTTTCAGTTCATGGGTAAAGGGGTATTTTTAGGGTTCAGGGTCAGTTTTCAGTTTTTGGGTAAAGGGGTATTTTTAGGGTTTAGGGTCAGTTCTCAGTTTTTGGGTAAAGGGGTATTTTTAGGGTTCAGGGTCAGTTTTCAGTTTTTGGGTAAAGGGGTATTTTTAGGTTTCAGGGTCAGTTTTGGGTTTTTGGGGTACAGGGATATTTTTAGGGTTCAGGGTCAGTTTTGGGTTTTTGGGGTACAGGCCTACAGGGTAAAAACAAAAAAATATTACATTAAATCAAATAAATTACATGAAACAAATTAAAATTACATGAAATTATTAAGTGTTTTATTTATTTTAAATGTATATGTATTAGTTTTAATTTTGTTTTAATATTTTAATTTAATAGTTGTAAAATTATATGTATTTTAAAATTATTTTTACATTATTATTAATACATTTAAAAAAACGATATTTTTGATTCCGATATTTTTGTACTACGATATTATTTTTTCGATATTTTTGTACTTACCTTAATGAAGATAGGATTCCGATATTTTTGCTGTCGATATTTTTGCTCCGATATTTTTGCATTTCGATATTCTGTCTGTCGATATTATGTCAGACATTCGCCCTGACCTGGTTGGGGGTCAGCTGGGGTCCGACCTTGCTTTTCCTTGGACGGGGTCATTTTCACTCACCCAACACCCTGTGGGGTCCAGTTGTTGGTCCCTTTTTGGAGGGGAGCATTGGCTTCTGGCCTCTCCCACATTTGTGTACTGGTGTCCCCTGCATTTAGGGTGTTTGCCTCAGTCCTGGCCTATTGGCCTGTCCCTGTGCCCCGGATCTTTCTCTTGGTTTGGATGGTTTGGGCTGTTGTCCAGTGTCTATTCAGGTAGTTGATGCTGGATGTTTCTTCCCTAGGGCCTGGTCTTCCTCTTGTCCTCTTGGCTCTCTGGTGGCCTGGTCTGTCGGGATGGAGGGCTTGCTCTACATCACTGCTCCCTCCCTTCCTGGTTTGGTCTGTGTGGGCCTGTCCTTGGTTGGTGCTCTGGGTTTGTACCTTAGCTCTTTTAGAAGGCTTTGTTGTCTTTTATATTGGCTTGTCTCCTGTGGGCCTCCCAGGTGTGTTTGGGTTGGTCCTGCGATTGGTCTTGTCATCCCTTTATCTCCTGCTTTGGATGGGGCCTGTTGTGTCTCTCCATGTTTCCCCTCCGCTTTCTGGTGGAGTCGTGGGTTTTTTCTGCAGTTTTAGGTAATCTTCTATTGTCTTGCTGGGGTCGCTCTTTGTGGTTTCTGCTGCTGACTCTGTGGTGCTGCGGGGTGTTCATGGCTGTGCGTGCTTTCTTGCAATGGAGGTGCCCTTCCAGACATTTTGTGCCCTGGGCGTGTTTCCTCCTATTCTGGACCCCCTTTTGCAGGTTGTTTTGTGGGGCCTGTTTGCTTCAGCCCCTCTAAGGGTCCCTTTGGGCTTCGGTGTCTGTGGTTTGCCTCCTTTTTGGCCTTGGCCAGGGGTCTTGTGTCCCTGTTCGTGTGGCTTCTTGGTGTGTCTAGTTGCCTTTTGTCTACTTTTGTGAGTGGCCTCGCCACTGTCCTTCTGATTGGGGCCAGTCTCTGTTCCTTACTTGTTGGGTTCTCCCCATCTGTGGTTAGTTCTGGGGTGTTCCCGGTGTGGGTTGTCTGCCATTTGGGTGGCGGCTCCGTGGTTTGACTCCTTGTTTTGTTCTTCTTGGTTGTCTCCTGCATGTTCTGGGGCGTTCGGCTCTGGTGTTTGGTTGGAACGTTGCGGGTTGTGTGCTCCTGCCTGTGGTTTTTCATGTGGTCCTCCCGTTTGCTTCACTTGGGATGGTGCTCCTTGGATTTTGGAAGGCAGGATTTCTGGCTTTGGTATGCTCCAATTAGTACGGAATTGGACGAGGAGTGGAGAGACCAGGGGATAAGGCCCTGTTACTAACAGTAAATCTTCATTACTCCTGGTCCCGATGTCCTCGTCTCTTTGCTTACACCTTTCATTCACTCCAAAATGGCAACCCTTCCTGTTGATGGCTTGGTAGTTCAGACGGAATGCTGGGTAGGTACTGGTTATGTAGTCCCAGTGGGAGGGTGTGGGGTTAGGGGAAAACAACATTTACAATGCAACTTTTACAACACACTACCATTACAACAAAACTTTTACAACAAAAGATCCATTACATCGCATGCCATTACAATGCAACCATTACAACGCATGACACTACAACGCATACAAAGTACAACGCATGTCATTACAATGCAGTCATTACAACGCATACCATTACAACGCATACCATGACAACGCATAGTACCCTTACACTATCCAACACTTACCCTACTGTTGCACCCCCTGGAGTTAGAATAGTAATTTTTACCCCTTCACTATCCAACACTTACCCTACTGTTACATCCCCTGGATTTAGAATAGTAATTTGTACCCCTACACTATCCAACACTTACCCTACTATTGCACCCCCTTGGAGTTAGAATTGTAATTTTTACCCCTACACTATCCACTACTTACCATACATGCAATGTAATGGTGTGCGTTGTAATGGTATGCGTTGTAAAGGTAGTATGCGTTGTAATGGAATGCGTTGTAAAGGTAGTTTTTAAAAATTTGTTGTAATGGCCTGTGTTGTAATTGAATGCGTTGTAATGGATGTTGCGTTGTAAAAAATGCATTGTAAAGGAATGCGTTGTAAAAGTGTGAGTTGTAACGTCATACATCCAGGGTTAGGTGTCCCAGCATTCCCCTGTGATGAAAATAGATTGACAAAGTATGCGAACTAGGTGTTGGTATTGGTTACAAATCCTATTCACTCCCGCTCTCCCTTGATGAAAAAACTTTAGGAATATGGAGGCATGTCAGGGTCATAGATCAACGTTCAGAAATCCAAAGTGTTAAACATTTCTGCCTCACATGTACTGATATGAAATTTACTAGTGCATCACCCATTTCAATAGGCAAAAGAATCAATTATCTACCTGTGGTTCAGAATATGTCTCTTTACCCCTCAGTCTTTCTTCCAGCAGGGAATCACAACGCGGTTGTTACCACCACTGCATTGTGATTCCGCATACCATTACTCCACAAGCCGTTGTTGTTCCGGATGTTGGAACAGTATCATTTACTATTCCAACTCCAGTCAGTGCGGACACTAGGGAAGGTGTTGGATTTAAAATCTAATTCCTTCCCCGCCCTCCGCAAGTCGTTGTTCCGACTTGCGGAGTAATGGTATGCAGAATCACAACGCGGTCGTGGTAACGACCGCATTGTGATTCCATGCAGGGAGATCGTTTCGGGGTAAACGTTGTTTACAGTGGTTCATGATTATCCAAACTAGTGAATAGATGATTCCAGCTAATTGCCTCTCCTGGCTTTGTATGGTAGCCAAGGTGAAGATCACAGCAATGCCATGAATATTATATTTATTTCAGAACGTGACTTTACCAGTAGCTTTTCTGCTGCTTAAAAAGACACCAAGAATGGTAAATAACTCTATTTGGGCAGGAAAAAACTAAATGGAGGCAAATGGAACTGGGTATCTCCAATATTGTGAAGTACAATCAAACAGCCCAACACCGCATGGTTGCAAGAAATCCTTGGCTTAAAAAGAACACAATCTGCGAGGTTTATATTCCTCAACTATCATCAGGGTACATTATTGGTTTGAGACTGCTCTTACCATGGACAATGGACAAAAAGTCTTATTAAATCTTTTGCTCAAAATACCAATTGCACTATTAGCAGTTGTGGAACTGGGTACCTCATTATTCTAATATACCCTTTTCTTCCAGACATACCCACGACATAAACATGGAAGGAAGATTGCTGTGACAGAAAAGTTGAGAAATTGAACTAAGACAACAATTTGCAAATAATAGTTTGGGGGACATATTCTCAAGTTTTCAGTCTACAGCTAGGAGTGTTGGTGTTGCAGGGAATGAAGCAATGGTTAAAGATTAAAGTTACATAGAACTGATACAATATTCCTGCCAAGTGTCATTAATGAGATTCATGTAAATCATGAAAATGTTTGCAAAAGTGTGTTGACGTGGGCACTATGGTACATATATAATGACATTGCCCAAAATCTCATAGATTTGGGATGAAGAGTATGAATCGATTGACAAAATGTTTGACACCTGGTATCCCCGGGTTCCCAGCCTATGTACTCTGGGTTTGCAAACAAATACTCCAGAAGTGGCAACTGGCTATCGCTAGCGCTATTTATAGATCGAGAGTCGATTGCCGCATTAAGGGGGCAAGTTTAAAGTCATCCGAGTTATTGGCTACATAAAATAAGGAGGAGGTCAATAAATCGCTTGAACAAAAAACAGATTCCCCCAAGACTGAATGGGCTCCTTTCTGGATAACCTGTCGCCAGAATTTATGAAACTCACATGCCCTTGCTCTCTCGGGGTCCTAAAAAATTCACACAGCAATCATTCAATCAATCAGCAAATTTGTAAAGCGCGCTACTCACCCGCTAGGGTCTCAAGGCGCTGGGGGGGTGCCGCTACTGCTCGAAGAGACAGGTCTTGAGTTGCTTCCTGAAGGAGAGATGGTCCTGTGTCAGCCGGAGATGTGCGGGGAGGGAGTTCCATGTCTTGGCCGCTAGGTAGGAGAAGGATCTTCCCCCGGTGGTGGTTCTGCGGATCCGTGGGACAGTGGCGAGGGCGAGGCTTGCGGAGCGTAGCTGGCGGGTGGGAGTGTAGAACATGAGGTGGTTGTTGAGGTATGTGGGGCCGTGTTGTGGAGGGCTTCGTGTGCGTGGGTGAGGAGCCTGAACGTGATCCTCTTGCTGACCGGAAGCCAGTGCAGGTCTCTCAGTTGGGCGGAGATGTGGCTGTGGCGTGGGATGTCCAGGACGAGTCGTGCAGAGGCGTTTTGTATGCGCTGGAGTCTTTTCTGTAGTTTGGCTGTGGTTCCAGCGCAACAGACACAAACGCAAAGCCACAATCTTTGCTTTCACAGTCAGAGCAGAGAACCAACACCATGCTGACAGTGACTCTGCGAGTACCTGTGGTCAGGAAGGCCTCCATTTTACTGTCAGTGTAGGTTGAAGAAACTCAAGTCTGACTGAACGGATGTTATTTTGTGGCAAAACAGTTCCACTTGCATTCTTTCACCTCTCTTGTGCGGAGGTACCCAATCACCATCAGAGAGCATGGATTTTGGGGCCTGATGCTTTTTGTTCTGATGTTAGAGCAGTAAATAAACTAAACTCATTCGTTCACTGTTCTGAACTCAGATCATTGTATAACTGGGTTTTGAACCCCATATTTCTGCCAATTTGCTGTCTATGAAGCCATTCATATGTAACAACAGGTATATTTAAAAATGCTTACTTACCTCAATATTTGTCCGAAGCTATCCATTACAACTCATGCAGTTTAAGAATGTGCAGGAATGGAAATAATTATATCATTTTCCAGCAGCTACAATGAATAGGGTTGTTTTACTTTGGCGCTCTTCATGTAGATGTTTAAAATTATTCTAACTAATGTTAGCACTAAACACAATTTATTTATGCTGTGTTTAATACATTGATGTTTAATTTCAAATCACTCCACTCATTCTTCTGCTAATTTTTCTTTTGCCACTGCTTCCAGCCAGGGTCGGATTGGGAAGGCAGGAAGTCTGTCATTTGGCGATGGGCCGGTGTCTCAGAGTCATCTGTGGGCTGTTTGTTTAGGTCCTCTGTAAACTGGCTGATAGAAATTTACCATCTTTGCCATTCCTGCCAGACGAATGTAAAGTGCTGCCAGCACGATGGACACTCCCTTGCTATGCTGTCGAACTGAGGTTGGGGGCCAGATGTTATTCTGAGCCTTAGGGAATTTTCACCTCAGCCCCCTGCCTTGTGTGCCCGGCCCAGAAGCAGTGTCATTTGTTGCAAAGAAGAGTTGTACACAAGTAGGATTCTTCTTAGTTTATTCTTAACTTAAACCCTCTGCTGACAGCAAGGAGAGGTAGGCACAACCACCAGCAGGCAGCTCCATATCATCAATGCCCACACATTCCACACATACTCCATGCAACAATCTAGAACACAGAGGGGCATATTAGCAAGCGGCAGCGATAATTATAGCTGACCGCTGCTAGCGTGAGGAAATCTATCGCCCGCTATCGCTGGCGGTACTCTCCATGGTAGTGTTTTATTAACAACGCTCAACACCATGGAGACAAAAATCCCCGCGATAGCGGGGATTATCACCGTTTTCATTGGAATATCGCTGGTTTTCCAGCGATATTCCATTGAAAATGGTGATAACCTTGCTGATAGGGCAGGACAATCTTAGCCATGTAATCCTCCTCCCATTGGAGTACATGGCTAAGTTCAGGTCACAAGCAGGCGTTAGGAAAGTAGTGTTAACTGTGGTTAGCGCAACTTTTCCTAACGCTCTGCATATTAGCAAGCAGCTTGATAATAGGAGAAATGTTGCTTAGTGGCATTTCTCCTATTATTTTGGCCTGGACCGCCCACTTTCCATCTCATTAGAGATGCAAAGCTGGGAGTTATGGACAAGGGCACAAAATCTGCAAAACACGCAATAGCGTGTTTTTGCTGATAGGGCGAAGAAATTATCACCGGTTTTTGCCAGAAAACGGCCGCAAAAGCGGTGATAATTTCAAATTGCCTGCCTTGTTAATATGCTCCAGAGAGTGGCTTGAGCACACGCTCGAGCCCAACACAACACTTCCCCATTATACAAAAACACATAAATAAAAACGAAAGAATATTAACTACAAAATAAACAATTAGGAAATACAAAAACATCTTACAGAAATAAGAATCAAAAGTAGCAACCAGATATGTATACAATTCTGACATTAGTTGTAAATGTGCGTAATATAATCCTCACATTTTCAAGGCTTGTTACACACACGTTTAGCCCGAGACACCTTCCCCCCATCAACACTTTTGGATTCACTCTGAATGGGACTTTCAGGACTAATGTCAAAACTATGAGTAGGCGATTGGATAGGAATGTTAACAGTATTATTAGGTGAACACAATTCTTTTATATCATCATTAATCCAATCATATTTATGCGCTTGCACTAGATTGTTGTCTTTGGTAAATACTTCCTCAATATGTCTTTATATAAAGCAATTCTGTTAGCATTCCATACTTTTCCATCAATCAAAAGTGCAGAGTTACACAGGGTTTTATTTACTTTAAGGGAAGCAGAATGTTTGCGTTCACCCTTACGTACAAGCCTCCCTTTCTTTACTTTAACTATATCACCTACCTGTAACTTGACTATACTTCTTTTATATGTCTGTCTGTTTCCCCACCAACATATTTTGTTTATTCTCTCATGACTGTTTCACGTTCTTAACTGACCATGAAATAATCTTCCTACACTACAACCAATCCATGTTATCTTTTGTGCGAGGTGATCTCCCCCTCATAAGTTCAAGAGGAGAGTGGTTAGTCGATACACATTTTGTGACTCTATATGCACTCACCATTTTCCTTAGCTCATTTTCCCAATCATTATTATAGCTAATTGAATTATGTTTTTAATCACTCTGTTGAAGCGCTCAACACTTCCATTGCCTTCTGGATGATAACGAGCATTGGTTCTATGTACCATGCCAGTCTCCTTGATAAATGTTTTAACCCCTCTCATGCTTGTGACGAGCTGAGTTCGTCATGGAGTACAGTGGAGCTGCACTCATGACTAGCTCAGCTCGTCACGGCCGTTGGAACGTTTGCACGCGGGGCTAATTCCCCCGCTCTGCAGAACGTTCGAAAAACGGGTGCGGCCGTGACAAGCTGAGCTCGTCATGAGGGCAGCTCCACTGTGCCTCATGACGAGCTCAGCTCGTCACCAGCATGCGGGCGCTGCGTGCGCCCTCCCGCCCCCCGCACAGCGGGGGGAAAATACCCCGCAGCGAAGGGGTTAAAATGTTCACCCACAAACAGTCCACCATTGTAGGAAACTAAGGGGCTCATAACGATGGTTGGCGGACCTTGTCCGCCTGCTACCGTGGTAAACGGGAGAGGTGAGCCAGTCCCGCAATGCCAATTAGGATGCGCCCGCCAACCTGGCAGTCGCATCATGCATATTATGCATTGTGGTGGGTGGTGGGTGGTGCAGTCAGCAGCACCCACTGCAATGCACAATATGCATGTTGTGCATTGACATGCACAACGTGACAGGCACCACGCGGTGCCTGCCACCTTGTGTATGCCAATGTAGGGGATACCATAAGTACCCCACAAATGCAGCCCCCTACCCTCTCACCCTCCCCAGGGGCCCACAACAGGCCCCCTAAGTGATCACCGCAAGCCTTTCCATGGTGGAGTCACCGCCATGGAAAGGCCTCTAAAAATTCACATCCTAATATGGATGGCAGTGCCTGCAAGGCACCGCCACCATATTGCGGGCCTACTCCGCCCGGTCGGGAATCCGACCGGTTGAAAAGCGTTGGAAGGTCTTTCAGTCCGCCGTGGTGCCTCTCGCCATTCTAATTTGGCGGGCGTGAAACTGGAGCATCTGGCGGGCAGATTGCCACTGCCGGGCTGGTGGTGGCCACCGCTGTCCCGGTGGTGGTGATCTGCCTGATATACTAATGGGCCCCTGAGTCTTTAGGCAGACCTTCTCTTGCAAAAACTTCTCCTAAAAATTGTAGCAACATTTCTGAATCTGCTTTCTCCACAATTTTATACTCAGGTCATTTAGAGAAATGATCTACTATAACAAGAATGTATTTGGGTATACTGTACACAGTTTTGACTGGACCAAAAATGTCTACTCCAATTCTCTCCCAAGGCATATTGGGAACCACAATGGGGTGTAAAGTGGGTTTAAACGTGACCAAACTCTTATCTGAGTTAATGCACTCTGCACAATCACGAACTACTCTTTCAGTGTCTCTGTCAACGTCAGGCCAGCAATACGACTGTTTGATTCTACACTTTGCTTTAACATGTTAGATCCTCACAAACAGGTAAAGGGCTCCTGCTCAAAAAATCTATTACGAATCCCTAAGTTATATACTATGTCATACGCAAGTCTAATAACTGCACAGAAAAACGAGAGATCCTAGGTGACACATTATTCAAACTGTGAGAAGTAAGTACCTTGGTGAGTAGCTTATGGTCAGTTACTTTCATGCCCCAAACAAATTTTCAAAAATGTTTTAGACCCCAAATCCAACCAAAAGCCTCTCTTTCGATAACTGAGTACTTTTCCTCTGTGGGTATAAGTGCTCTTGATGCAAATGCTATCACACACTCAGTACGATTACACTGCAATTGGGAAAGTACAGCTCATAACTCTCTCCCACTGGCGTCTGTCGTAATGAATATGTTTCAACTCAGGGTCAAAACCCTGAAGGGCAGGAGCGGAACAAATGTCACTCTTAATGCCATCTGTACACAACTAACACTCCGTGGACCATTTGAAAACAGAACCCCTTTTAGTAACTGTCTGATGCAAAACATTTTACTTGCAAAATTGTACATACATTTTGAATAGAATTCTGCCAAGCCTAAAAAGGACCTAACTTCTTTATTTTGGGGTGCAGGAGCATTTTTGACAGCATCCACTAGATCAGATTTAGGCCAATACCACAGGCACTAATTTCATGTCCTAGGTAAGTAACAAATCTTTTTAGCAATTTAGCATTTAGGTTTTACTGCTGCTAAGCCTTTCCTGTCCAACATTTGCATGACTTTGAAGAATGTTCCTGTTTATCTTTTACCATGACAAGGATGTCATCCTGGAAAACCAGCACATTCTTAATATCTCTAAAAATTAGGTGCATCACACATTGAAACATTGCAGCTGCCGATGCTAATCCGAAAGGAAATTGTCTAAATTGGAACGTGCCAATAGGGGGAGAAATGCAGTAAGGTGTTTACTATTTTTATGGAGGGGCACCTTGTGGTATTGCAGATGTTAAGTCAATGGGTGAAAACCACTCCATATCCTTATTAGCAGACAGTAATTCAGATATCTTTGGGAGGGGGAATACGTCAATAAAAATATTTTTGTTAAGTTCCCTCAAGTCTACACATAGACGGACATGGCTGTTGGCCTTGCGGGCCATGACAAAGGGGGAAACTAAATCCTCAATTTTCTCATCACCATCCATCTTCACACTCAACACAGGATCCGTACCATTGGGTTCCAAACATATTCCTAGTTCACCTTGATCCCACCATCCTAAAATGCAAGGACCATAGAGAGCTACATATAGTTTGCACACAGCTGGTCTCCCTTAGAATTCAAACATAAGTTTGCGGAAGCCTAGAAGCTCGATAGGTTCACAGGTATAACTTACTGGGTGTATATCAGGGCTTTCCAATACAGGCTAGAGAAAGAGAGAGTTTTCCCTGACAAACCCAGAAAGGACTGGGAAATTTTATGGCAAAAAAAGGGGATTCCTTTCTGTGGTTCTTAAATAGAATTTAGAATATAATTTGTAAGGTAAGACACCGGCCTATAGAACTTATCTGTCCTCAATTGCATATATACTAAACATCACATAAATTATATAAAAAAAAGATAATATTCATTAAAAACCATATTTATTAAAAGAACAACCTTTATCAAATAACATAATGTAGACAAAGTCTTGTACATAAAATTTCCTACATATATCATAATAATTCACAAACACATTACAGTATATTCCAATATATTAACATGTAGAAAAACAGTTAAAAATAGCCAGTATTGTCGACGTGTTTCGGTGCTTTGATCGATGGCACACCTTCCTCAGGACTACATTAAAATTTGTTCAATCTAAAAAAGTATATGGAAATAGATTAGTATACATCCAGTGAGGAATTTAAATTTCGTTACAGAAAAGTTTTTACGGATCTTTTAGTGTCTACACTGCAAGGAACAAATTTCTTACATTTATCGCATGTTTCAATTTGCGGTACCAGTCTTAATCCTGGAGATGGAGTAACCTTATCCACTGTTATAAGTCTCTGTTATTTCATCGAAAGACCTATGTATAAAGAATTATGATATTCAATATAAATTTTATATATTTTTACATCCGACTGCTACTCAAGTGCTTACAGAACATAATGGTATCACGCTTACTTTATAATTTTGATCGTAGAGTCGTATATCTTTAACCATTTACATCAGGAGACTCAGTATATCGCCAGCTTTGTTGGTTTAAGGCGTCTTCCCTCTTCCCGATTTTAGTTGGAGTAGTTGAGGTTGATTACTTCTTTTTTAATTGAAGCTGAACCTTATTATCTAAATGGATAATAAGTACAATATGCAAGTTTTAGAAACTGCTCTGTTGTATTTAATCTAAAGTCAATGAGACAAGAGGTTTGTTCATTTAGAAAAGAAGCAGGAGCAAAACTTACAATTATGGGCATTTGGAAGGAACCAAATATTCGGTTTCCTCTTTTAGAGAAGCACATAGCTCCTGGTAGGGGCTTGGGGTGATTATGGGACACGGATTTGGAGGGAACCAAACATTCGGTTTACTCTTTTGAAAAAAAGGGGCACATGGCTCCTAGCAGGGGCTTAGGGTGGTAAAAAGACCTGCATCAAGCACTCGCGAGATGGTTTTATGGCCGCGTGGTGGACGAAAGTTTTGTCTCTACCCCTGGTTTGCACCCGCTACATAGCCGATTTGCCTCGCATGTCTTACCTTGAATATCGGAAGAACGTGCCGCCTGCCTGGTCTCCCCGGTCTCCAGCGTCAGTATGGGGACTGAGGGATAGCGGTTCTTTTTATACGTACGGCGGTAGTGTGTAATAGAACAATTATTTACACCTGAACCAAGTTAGGTCAAAATTACATGATTTCCAAACGCCATTTTGGTAGTTTTTTAAGTCCCTTCGTTGCTAGTTCTCTACACAGACGAAGACGGACAAAACACATAGAGTGGCATATCTATATGCTCGTGTGCGAAGGTCACATATTTATTTAAATTAAAGGTCCTTTGCGTAAATTTCAAGAAATGATAATTCCTCACAGATACTATATTATGTTAATTCGTATCGAGGTACCCACAGATGTAGGTTCGTTTCTCGACCTGCATACTTTTGGTGCACCATTTTGGTAGTTTTTTTAGTCCCTTCGTTATTAGTACTATACATCTACGAAGACGGACAAAACACATAGAATGCCGATTCTACGTGTTAGTGTGCAGAGATTACATCATTGATCAGTTTAAGGCTACTTTACGTAAATTTCATGAGTGGTAATTATTCACAGACCCTATATTATGTTTATTAGTATCGATGTGTCAGTTCATTTCTCGTACTTCCCCATATGGTTATTTAATTTCTGGGGTATGGTTGGGATATCATGCCAGTTAGATTAACAGATCTGATAGGGTTAAGTATAGTGTGCACATGTGTATATTCACGTACATCAATATATCTATTGTTTTTACCTGGCAAAGGCACGATCGCCATTTTGGTAGTTTTGGTCCATAATTAAATGCTTCTTATATGTGAATAAGACAGACCTCTAGTAATTTGTTATTAACTTCAGTACATAGTACCATACACATCTATGTATGCATGAAGGACGCTCGTGTTGTGAAGTTCTGAGCATGTAAGGATGTAACTTAAATTCGAAGGATGACAATTTATATACGCCAATTCGTAATAGGATAAATATATTGAAAGGGGTTATGGAATTATGTTACTGATGTATGCTCATAGCTATCACACCGGAGCGTCCTTTTACATTATTTTCTCAAGTATTCGAAACACAAAGGAATGTATCTCATTTATATTATCAGTATGTTGTTTATGTTGTTCGTACATCACTGTGAGCCGTTTTTTAAGCGATAAACTCCGGTACATTCAATTGTTACACTCTAAAAGCCAAAATTGGAACTAGGCAGTGGCAATATAACATGTATCAGAATACATATCTAGATAAAGTCAATAGCAATTTCAGTCATTATGTTCAGGCAAAATGGCACACATAGATACATATATTTAATACATTTTGTGTTTCACATAGTTTGGTTCTTTTAGCAATAGATGTGATGGTTTTAAAAGGTTTATAACAGACATTACTATCGCAGTTTCAGAAGGTTTTGAATATACTGAAAAGAGCTTTCAATACTAGTTAGAATTTATCTGACCAGTCTTTCCCACTCTTCTCTACTGTTAAGACCATGGGTATATGTTCGGAATTTGGACATGAAAAACTGTTCCCTCTGTTTACGTTTCGTGTCCAAATCTCCTCCTCTCATTGTGGTTTTTATTTTTTCTACTATGCACCATTTTAATTCATCCTCTTTGTGTCTCTCTGTACTCCAGTGATCAACCAGTGGGCATTTTTCTTGTGATTTTTAAGGGCAGATCTATGTTCAGATAGGCGTAATCTGATCTCTCGACCAGTTTCGCCTATGTACCCCTTTTGGCACGGGCAAATAATTAGATATATCACATTGGATGTTCTACAGTTGACATGTTCATTCACCCAATGTGATATGCCATTAAGTTCAATTTTGTCTGATTGGACGATTGACTTGCAGTGAGAGCATGATCCACATGGTTGGTTACCCCTAATGGGCTTTCCTTGGCCAATACTTAATTGTTTGCCTTTTTTGGGCTCTCTATAGGTATGTACCAAGCAGTTGCGAATGGTCCTATTTCTCCTGTAGGAGAAAATAGGTTTCGGAAGGGAAGTTTTACCTTCTCTGTTTAGAATGGACCAATTTTTATTAATCACATTTTTGACCTTCCAACTTAAGCCATTATAGTTTGAGACCATAACAATGGTATTTGCAGGTTCTTTCCTTTTGTTGTTTATTTCAAAAAGAGATTCTCTACTCTGGTATTTGGCTCTTTTGTAACTGTCTCTTATTAATCTCTTAGGGTAGCCTCGTTGAAGTAATTTTATTTTCAGATTTTCAGCATGCTTCTCAAAGGTGTTTTTGTCAGTGCAATTCCTTCTTATTCTAATGAATTGACTGTAAGGGATCCCATCCTTCTGACTTTTAGGGTGGTAACTGTCATGGTGGAGCAAGGTGTTTCGATCTGATGGTTTGACAAAAAGCTCAACACATAACTTTCCCTCATGTGCCTTGATTTTGATATCCAAGAAGTCAACTGCCACCTGACTCTTGTTGGCTGTAAATTTGAGGTTTACATCCCCACAGTTGAGCCACTCTAAGAAGGAAGTGAGATCATTCTCGCTCCCTTCCCAGATGAAAAAAACATTGTCTATAAATCTAGACCAATGTTTGATGTTCTCATAGAATGGACTCAATTCATTATATATGTGATGTTTTTCGAAGTTCCCTACATATAGACAGGCTAGGCTCGGCGCACAGGTGGCCCCCATGCTCATGCCCTTTATTTGGCAAAAAAGTCACTGTTAAATAAAAAAATATTATTCAGGAGAACAGTTTCTATACACTCTACAATAAAAGTGTTCTGTGCAGAGAGGTATCCTTCTTCATCACTCAAAATGTCTGTCATCATTCTGATAGTGTCCTGTTGGGGAATGTTGGTGTACAAGGACTCAATGTCCAAGCACACCAACCACTGAGTTTTATTATTGAAGCTGATACCTTCAATCTTGGATATCATATCTTTGGTGTCCTTTATGTAGGATGGCAATATCTCTACTAAAGGACGAATGAAACAATCAGCATACTTGCTAAGTGGCTCCGTGATGGAATCTATGCCTGGCACTATGGGCCGCATGGGCGGATCCCTAATGTCCTTGTGGACTTTAGGGAGCCCATACAGAACAGGTATTTTTGGATGGCTGTTAAATAAGTATTTGTATTCATCTTCACAGATAATGCAGTCTTCCTTGGCTAAGGTAACTATATTTTTGACTTTCTTTTTAAGCTTGTTCCACTCACCTAGGTTAGATTTCCTGTAGTGGGCATTATTTTCAAGTAGGGCATACATTTTCTGATTGTAGTCTTTAGTATTAAGGTTCACGATACTGCCACCCTTATCTCCAGGTTTAATGGTAATATCATCATAGGTTTGTAAGTTAGTTAGTGCCTCCCTCTCTGCTTTGGATAAATTGTTGGTTGTCCATACCTTTTCAGCCAACAATTTTTCAAGTCCTATGGAAATTACTTTTTCAAAAGTATCTACTTCTTGACTAACCATGGAGATATCCGGTGTCCAGGTTGATGGTGGTTTTAATCCTGACATGTTTTCTTTAGGTCTTGGTTCCTTATTTTCAAAAAATCTTTTTATCCTTATTTTGCGGAAAAGGTCCCTAATGTCCTTCTCTATTGAGTATCTACAGACACCTGCACTAGGGGCAAATCCTAACCCTTTCTCAAGGATACTTATTTCTCCTGTAGTTAGTACTTTATCTGAAAGGTTGATTATGGGTGCTTTACGGGTATAGCTATCTACTCCCAGTCCTTGTGACTGCGAGTCCTCATGTAGGGTCTTCTTATTGTTCCCTCTTTTTGGCGGAAGCCCTGACAGCCCCTCCCCCGGGTCCTGAATCCACGGGTCTGTCTCTTTTGTGGTTGGCCTAAAAAAATCTGATAGTTATGAAACTCAACAGCACTATCTTCTCTGGATTCATTGCACTTGCTATTATCTTGAGCTCTTTCAGCCTCAGAGTCACTTGTATTATATGATGTATCAGAGAAGGTAACATTTTTCTTATAGAATTTGTTTTTATTATACTTAAAGGGACGGTTATTGTACTCATTTGGGATAGGTTGATCAAAATAGTCCTTTTGAAGATTAGGGTATACCAGTTCTAATTTGAAATTGGCTACATCTTTTCTCAATTTATTTGTTTTTTTGTTTATCATATATTCTTGGTAACCCGTGATATCTTCTTTTATTTCAGCTAATTTTTTTATGGCATCATCCAATGCAGTTGATTCATTGAGTTCCTTCTCTAATTTATCTATCTCTTCTTTTTCAATTATCAAGAGTCCCTGTGCTGTATCGATAATGAGCAACATCCAGTCGCGACTTTTTTAAATCCCTCACTGGATGTATACTAATCTATTTTCCATATACTTTTTTAGATTGAACACATTTTAATGTAGTCCTGAGGAAGGTGTGCCATCAATCAAAGCACAGAAACGCGTCGACAATACTGGCTATTTTTAACTGTTTTTCTACATGTTAATATATTGGAATATACTGTAATGTGTTTGTGAATTATTATGATATATGTAGGAAATTTTATGTACAAGACTTTGTCTACATTATGTTATTTGATAAAGGTTGTTCTTTTAATAAATATGGTTTTTAATGAATATTATCTTTTTTTGATATAATTTATGTAATGTTTAGTATATATGCAATTGAGGACAGAAAAGTTCTATAGGCCGGTGTCTTACCTTACAAATTATATTCTAAATTCTATTTAAGAACCACAGAAAGGAATCCCCTTTTTTTTTTGCTTTCCAATACAGGACCTATTACTGAACAGAATAGGCTTTCCCATTTGTCTTTGTTAACAATAGAATAAGGAGAACCAGAGTCCACCATAAAAGTAACCTGAACACTCCCTGCAATGATTTCGCAAACTGTTTTTTTCCTATGCTTAGTACTAGCAGCCTCAGAATTCTTTTCATGTAAGCAACATATGAAACTATCATCATTATCTGAGTCACAATTTTGTTCTTCCTGTTCACATTCCTCTACGACACACCTCACAGACTTAGATTTGCAGCACATGCGTTCAAAATGACCAGACATTTTGCAATAAGCCCATCTTTGGCCTAAGGCTGGACATTTTCTATAAATAGCTAAGTGGGCGGAACTGCCACAGCGATAACACTTTCCTTTGACAGTATGAGTATCAGTAGATTTGGCCATGACTTTTTCTTTACTTATAGGTCTTCACTTTTCTTTTTAAATTTGTCAATGGGACGTGACACATTAGCTTTGAAGACTTTTGCAATGTCCTCACTGTTATCTAACTTCAAACTTGCTCTTAGCAATAACAGTTTTAGCACACCTTGACGTTAGTTCTTCCCTGCTGATGATGGCACTAATTTCTCGTAAGCTGGAATCACCATTAATCCACAGCTTATCTTGGAGATTTTAATTATTACAGTGCATAATCAATTGGTCGCGGATTAACTCCTCCTCCATAACACCGAATTTACACGATAATGCAAGCCTTCTAAGAGAAGCTATATAATCATCAACGTTTTCGCATGGCTCTTGTTTCCTGTTATAAAAAATAAATCTTTGCATAGCTTTGCATACAGTGGGTGCAAAGTATGCATTTAAATCTGCAATTGCTTGGGTAAAAACATTAACTTTGCTTCCTGACAAGGGTTTCTTTTCAATGTGATTGTAAACTCTTAAACCCCCAGGATCCAAGCAATGTAGAAGAATTTTCTTTTTCCTCTCAGGTGGAAGGTCTTACTTTCAAAGGTGTCTAAATAATTAATGATATTATCTCTCCAGTCTTCCCATCTTTGGCTGGATACTTCACAATCTTTCACCATAAATGGTTGTGGAGCAGGTAGGTTCATTGCAGCCATAACCTATATTGACAGACACATTTGAGTGATATAGTATAATTAAATTTAAATGTGATATGCACTGCAGAATTAAACTTTGAAAAATAAAATCTTTTGCAGGCAATGTACATTAAATGGTACGTGAAATATGTATCACAATTTAAAACAAAATGGTAAACAACTTGAGGAGAATTAAAGTACTGAAAACAAAACCTTTAAGGTGTTACTAAGAATATCCAAGAGTCGAGAACACACAAGGGATACACAGTGTGTGTATCACCGGCTGAGCAGGCTGTGGTGAAAAAAAAGAACAGTACCTTAATTGATATGCGGTGTGCATATCACCGATTAATTCCAAAATGCAGGCCACGTTGTGGATACACGGTGTGTGTATCACCGTAGAGGATTACTTCGTGAAGAAGCAGAAATGAAAAATTATACCTCTATTGATGAGGAATACACGCATAATAATGCCTAACGTGTGTTCCTTACTGTAGAAGTTGATAAGCCAAGATGGATGCACATAAGGTCAAAGAAGGTGACCTTGCATGATGACGCCTTATGCTTTGGGATGTAATCTTCGTTTGCAGCCATTACTCACAGCATAATATAGTGAAAGGTTGTTCGGATACGCAAGCACGATCCTCATCTCGGGTGCAGAGCGGTGTTTTGCTTGTTGAATAATGCAGCCAGTGGCGGTTTCCCAACAGCTCCGGCAACGCAAGCAAAACTTCAATACCAAACAGGAACAAGGTACAAGCTTTGTCCATGGCTCTTGAGTGATATTACCCCCAAGTACACCGAATATTGTTCCTTAGTAGTAGGACACTTTTTTTCCCCCCGGAATATAGAAGTTCGTAGAAATCCCGTTGATGTGTGAAATATCACAGGCTTGGGTTTGTAGGGCTTAGGTACATTGTCACCATTGTTGCAAAGAATAGCTGTACACAAGAAGTATTCTTCTTATGTTTATTCTTAACTCAAACCCTCTTCTTACAGCAAGGAGAGGTAGGCACAACCGCCAGCAGGCAGCTCCGTATCATCAATGCCTACACATTCCACACAAACATAGAATTTACAGCTATGGCCTCAGAGCGGCTAACGCTGGAACTGAAGAAGGTTGCTCGATTTCTGGCAGCTCAATATCCAGTGATTCTGGGTAAATCACTTAGGGCCATAATTATCAACCTAGTTTGCATTCTCAAAAGGTGTGAATATAAAATATCCTTTTAAGGTGTATGAAAGGCTTTGGCAGTGCATATTAGGCAATCACAATTTTGTCGCGCTTACCTGCATTTGGGACTATAAATAGGGGATCGCAATTTGTGGTTCTCTAAGCACATATACCAAGCATTTTCTAAATGCAAACTGTGCATTTAGAAAATACTGTTACTATCGACTCTAAGTCGATGGTAACCATGTGCAATTTTCGAAAATCCACCCAATTTTTTATTTCACATTTCCATATAGCACACATATGCCCCTGTGCACATTTTTTTGGGGGTGTGCTGCAGTGTAGTATTACCTAATAGCGATTTCAACTCTTTAGGAATCATGCTTTCTTACACACCATTTTGCATTCCTTAAATAGCGATTACCTGAAATTCGCTATTTAATAAAAACAAAATGGATTTTTCATACATGAAGCCTTTAATCCCCCTACCTAAAATGGATCGAGTTCATGCTATATAAAGCTACAGAAAAAAATACAAACCATTTGGGAGTGAGGGCCACTTTTTTTTGGGTGCGCCCAGTCCCAATTGTGTTCCCAATCCGACCCTCCTTCCAGCCGATATTATTGAGGCATTCCGGAGATTTCTATTATATGTCATATTCAAATGTAGCTCATGTCACCCTTAAAGCACTCCAGTGGAAAGCCTCATGCATAATTAGTTTGCAGTAAAAAACAAACTGTGACCCAAATAAGTTGAGTCAAAAATTTTGAATATGTACAATTTAATTTTAAATGTATGCTCTTAAACAATAAAAATAAAATCAATTATAAAATATTTTTAAAGGGTTATAATTAATGATCAGAGCTAAGCTTAGTCAAATTTTCTAACAACAGTTTAAACTTGCATAATTTCTGGAATTTCGTTTTTTATACACGTAATGTATAAAGTCCAGGACTTTGTCATTTCACCATGTCGCATAAGTAAGACTTAAGTAAAAAGCTTATTGCGCAAACAGAAGCAATTCTAAAAGGTGTGCGGTTGTTGTATGTAGTTGTATGCTGATTTTAGTCATCATCCATATTTTTTAGTGACATCGAGAGTGAAGCTCCAGTACAAACAAAAGCACCTTCCTATTCCTGTCCTGATACTCCTCTCTCTTTTTTTAGGCACTTGGCCACACGGACGTCGATTTGCCAAAATCCTAGATGTATCGGAAATCGCATAGCACACGCACATCCTTTGTCCTCAGTGTCATTATAGGAAGTGACGTCACAGGACCTTTGCTTCTGACGTTAAGAGTCTCATCATAAATGCACAGTTAATACAACACAGAACTTACTAACGCAAATAGATGTTTATTTTATATACAAAGCTGTATTAGGATGCTGACATCTTGTTCCACGGAAGCATTACACATTTTGTTAACTGGAGAATAGTGTGCTAGTTAACAAACATATTTTATAGGCTTGCAGTTTTCCTACGGCTGTTAAAACATTTTTATTTATCACTCCTATGAAGCACTATGGTGAAGGTGTTGTTCTAATGTAATTTTGTATCCATTCATATTAAAGAAACATGATACGTTTTTCAGCAATGGTTTCTTTTTTCACTTTTTTGTTTCTTCAGAAGAGAAGAATTTCACGGCTGAATATACTTATTTTAAAACATTGGATCCAGTTGAAGCAGCAAGTAAACATTGCTCATCGGGAGAACTTTTCCCTTCTTTCTTGAGACTGCTTTTGCTTCGTCTGGGTCCAGGGATCGCAAAGGAAGTGCCAGAAGTCACAGGGAGCAAGCGAGGGGGTCACAGCTGTGACACCTGGTGACCCCTAAATGACATCGATGCGTGGCCATTTTGGATTTAGCTTTTGCAGAGAAAGAAGCACTGATCGGGTAACTGCAAATCTCTGCTGCCCCAAGCGCATTGGAGTTTTGTGGGAAATCAAGTTCTGTACAGTGCAAAATATTTGAAGGGTGAGTAAGAACAAGCACAACATTTTTCTTTTCTGGATTTGTTTCACTTTGCTACTGGATGGCTTGGAGTTTGGATTCTGGATTAGGGGATACAGTGCAGGCCAAATGTGGGAATTCACTGTTGTGTGAAATGTCAGTTTAGGGCAGTGGAGGCCTGGGAATATAATGCTTCCTTTATCTTGTTTTTGTGTCCAGATTTGTGATTGCGCCATGGCTCTTTACTGACTGGAGCCAAGTCTGCTCTTGGCTATTGATGTTTTTCTCAGTTATTATTTTTTTTCTTCATATTCTCACTGTACTGTTCTAAAAAGATTTTAGAGGTCCGTGGATGGCCTTGAATTTGCAACAAATGTAGGATATTTGTTGATTTCATGTGGCCTATGGGTGGCTGGTGATGAGGAGTTCCAGGTGTGTTTTCTGACACCATTGAAGGTCTTTGGCTGAGGTAATTGTTGCCTAGGGCTCTTTGTTTGTATTTCAATTTTATTTTAATCATTTATGTCACTTTTGATTTCACTGTGTTATCGTTTTTGTCCTACTTGATCTTTTGCATTCTTGCTGCTGCTTTACTAGTTGTTTATGGACCTTTGGATGGGTCCAGGCATATTTTTGTTATGTGGTTATGTACTTATTTCCTTGCAATGCTGCATGTGTTTTCGGTCCTCACAGCCAATGTGCCTTTGTTCTCCTTGCCTTTTTCTATGCTAAGAAATGGACTCATCCACCCCATTTTGGAACCACTGGCTATCTGATTGGTAGCCATTTTGTCTTTGTTCTCCTCCATGCCTTCCTCCTTGCCAAGTTGCATGCTTGCCCACTATTTTGTACATGCAGCATGTTTTTCTCTGTCTATTGATTAGTAATCAATAAAAAAACCCTGCTAGGAACGTTGTATCTTTAGGGACCCACAGACAGTTGTGCACATTTTTTAAGGACATGCAATCCCTGTTTTTTTAATTGTAGTCTTTTTAGTCAATGGTTATTATTTCTTTTTAAATGTCCAAAGGGCTAACAAGGGGCACAAGATATTATTTATATTTTTTTACATTTTCAGCCATGGTCATTGGGCCTGCTGGGCCATAGTTATTATTTTTAATTAATGATACCATTGTATGCTATCCTCCCTTTGTTCTTATTGATGTCCCATGAGATCTGAAGAGCCACCAGGTATTACTTTAAAAAAATGTTTTTACCATTGTGATATGGTTGAGTGCACCATGTTTATAATTTGTTATTCATTTAATCTGGCTTCCCTCTTGCTCTCATAGGGGTCCTATGGGCCATGTAGGAGCACCAGGTATGTATTATCTTTTCTCTTTAACATAGGTCTCTTTGAGCATTACTGTAGTGGTTTTTGCAGACTCATTGTATAAGCATTTTAGCTTTTCTATAGCTTTTCATTGATTTTTGTTGAATCAGCTCTCAGTTGACCAATTAATCAACACATTGGTATTATTGTGCTTTGATGTGATAATTTGTGATGTGTTTACAAGAATGGCGAGTCTGACTTTCTTCCTTCTTATTTCTTCTTGCCTTCAGGTGGAGATGGAGACTGTGAATTGGGTGGCATCAATGCCCAGAGACTTCTCTCTACTAATCTAATCGATAAAAAGTGAAGAAGATGGCACCAAAAAACAGGCTTCTGCCAAGAAAGGAGCGAGTGAGGAGTAGAATTGGGTTGTAACCACTAGACATGGTACTAGCATCAAACTCTCTTTCCTTTTCCACCAAGGTATGTAATGCAGTGTACCTGCTGCACCTTCTTTTAGGCAGGACAATGTTGAGGTCACCAAACCCTAAGCAGACATCTCTTATCGGTCCACTGACTGCAGTCTTGCCTGGGATTAATGAGTCCAAAATTCAATTGTCCCAACAAGTCATATCTTACTAACTAACTGAATGGTAAGAGTCTGACCTGACCATCCTGAGGAAGCGGTAGAGCAGGGTGTTGGACTTGCAGCATAGCGGGATGTTGTGTTTGCTCTTCTACAGGGTGCTCTTATATCAGACAAACAGTATTCATAATCTCTTCCTCCTAAGAAAAGGGTGACAGCTGCCCCATCTTCCCTAGCCCCTTGATAAAGTCAAAGCTTTGCTGGCAGTGAAGAGGAAAAAGTAGTCATCATTTTATTATTATTAGTAGTAGTAGTAGTAGTATTAGTAGTAGTAGTAGTAGTAGCAGTAGTAGTAGTAGAAGAAGTAATAGTAGTATTAGTAGTAGTAGTAGTAGTCTTGTCATTATTATTATGATGAGAGTGATCTAAGGAGGTGCAAATCATTTCTGTTTTGCCAGCTCCTCTAACACCAACACCTGCCTCCATCTTCTCAAAATCCCGAAAACAATCAGCTACAGCCCCTACCATAGTCCCAGCAAAATGAAAACACAACTAGTTCTTCTGGCTTTGGCTGTATAAGAAAGTTCAACTCCCCTGTTTGGGAATTCTTAACACTGAGGCCGAATGAGGAATACAGTGCAAATTACAGCTTTTTGCAAACAATGGATCGTAGGCAGCCATCTTATCATCAGGGGCCAACTGGGTCATATGGAAAAGAGACAGCCAACCCCATGAAAACAGCACCTAAATAGTTCGGTACCTAAGAGAGAAGAATCGGAATTTATGGAAGGACATGATGATTATGAGGAAGAAGGTGTTGCCACCAGGGCTAGAAGCTTTGCTGGCCTTTGTGTGCATTCAGCACAAGCAGCAGCCTCTGTTTTATCCTTAGAAGAAGGGGATATTTTAGACTCCCCTAGCCGTCCACGCAGCTTACCTCCACAGAAATCACTTTAGAGAGGATCGTCATTGTCAGCTTCATTTGAAAAAAACAAAGCATTATCACTGATATATTCAGCATGTATACTGTGTGCCTCTGAACGAATATTCCAGTCCATTTATACAATAGGAAGCTGGCCAAAATATTGGAAATTGACCCTCCCCTCCATAATTGTTGGAAGAAGAGGGTTTCTGAAATTTGTGATGGCCCTATGTCCAAAATGTTCACTGAGTGGCACATCTGTCTTAGTAGAAACACGTTGACCAGTTGTCAAGCTAAAGACTACATGTGCATCATTGTACACTAGGCCTCCTTCAAGGTGATTCAAGTAAAGCTGTCACCAGGTGACTTGGGATATTTGGGAGCGATAACAATCCCTTAGATTCCCCATTCCTGTTTTTATTATCCCACTGCGCCTGACTACAGAATACAATTTATAATGGCAGGTTTCACTGCAGTATTTTTTTTCAAACTCTGATCTCCACTGACCTCACCAACTGGTGAGATACACATTAGCCACTGAAGTGCTCTCAGTTAGGTCGATCAAGCCCATCCACCCCCATACCCAGCCGTAAGGCAGATTTAACACGCCTATGATGTTGTGTTGCATGACACTTAGGTTAGGGCTTGAAGGTCTGTCTGCATTTTTCAGCACTAACCAGGCATACACCGATTTCTTGTCATGATGGACCGCATACCATCTCAATTGTCCTAGGGATCCTCATCATTACATGTTCAATACCTCAGGTAATTATATGTTTTGTCACCAAGTCTCACCAGTGCCAGCATTTCAAAGTTATTGTCAAAATATAATAGTTGCAATGCTGCTATAGATAAATTACACAGATGCCAACATCCTGGAAGAATTTAGTATCCAGCTCTATCAATAACTATTACATAGGGGACTCAGAATTGGATTTTGTTGCTACTGACAATGACACTGAAGTTATCAAAACATCACATAGGGAGGATACTTCAGAGTCCTCTATTTAGCCCATTGCATCAACGAGATTGTGCTGAACTTTCTGAAAAAGTATTACGAAGTCTACAACATACTAGTTAATTTTCAGAACATTTGAACACATTTTCGCCAGTATTTTAAAGCCCAAAAAATGCTTGAGGATTCTACAACAGGCATGTAAAATCCACGTAAAAGCTTTCACACAGGAGGTTCTGACCTGTTTAAATGCCACCATAGACATTTTATAATGCCTGTTTGAGCATTTCAGGTCGACAAATGAGTATATGCTACAAAAGGGAGGTGATGCCACTGCCAAAGTTATGTTAATGGACGTTGGCAAATGGGGACTTATAGAGAGCCTTTTGAAAATGCTTACAGCCTTTGAGATTTTGACATGGGTAATTAACAAGTAGGATTTTACCACAGCCAAGACATTCAAGTGTTGTACTTGCTGCAGGTTCATTAGTGTAAGATGCAAGACACATTTACAATGTTAATCAAAATGCTATTGGGTAGGTGAAGATAAACATTCCAGGCTGCAATGATAAATCTTGACCGTTGAAAAGTTTGACTGTGCCACCATACTTGAACCATGGTACAAAGAAGGGATTCTACTTTGATTCCTTTATCAGCAACGGATGGCTCCACTTATAAAAATTAGATCATAATGAAAAAGTTTCAACTTCAATATGAAGATTGCAACTTCACGGGCAAAGAAAAACCAACGTTGCAGAGCACATTGGTGGCTCCAGCAACTTGTTGCAATAGCAGACCCACTGTTAGCAAAATAGTCACCATTGCAAGTCACTCCTGCATCAAAACCAACTCCAACAGCATAACTGCATAAATCCTTGATTCTGAGTTCATTTTTAGGGTTCCAGGGTTTTGTCAAGGGCAGGTCTCATAGGCAACAGCCAAAGCCTCCTCTTCTGGCAAAGAAAGAGCCAACCGCTTCACGCAGCAACCTCAGACTCCAGATTTATCACAGGTAGTCAAGAGATATGTCTCGAAGGGAAGCAAGATGGAAGGAAAAAAGCTGGATAGAGTTAAAAAATATTTCCATCAGCCAAGTTAACAGAAGGAAGCTTGAAGAATGAATCAGGATATGAAGAACAACCAAGTGCAACAAAAGAGCAACAGGCAAAAAAGCATGATTGAGCCGCAAGTTGAAACTGGTATTGTCTCGTTTTTGTTGCCCAAACCAGGAAGAAAAGCTGTGCAAAGAGCCAGGCAATTGTAAGCCATCATCCTACCTTAGAAGATTCAAAAACTAAATACTTGTAAGAAAAGATCTTAATAAAAAGAAGAAAATGTGACATGGACTAAAAAATTATTAAGCCTGGATGTTTAATTCCTGCAGCGTTACAGAGACAATGCAGGCAACAACAAACTCATGATAATGGATTTTACTGAAACGCTGCCATCAGGAAGCAAACTCTCCCAGGACACACACCACGCAAAACCATGTGGCCTCAAACCAGAAACACACCGCACAGAAGTGCAGACAAAAGGAGAAGGTAACAGAATTACATAAAGTGCATAGACACAGGGAACTCAGGAGCAGCAAATGTATGCTACCCTAATAGACAAGCTCTTTCAGGACCACTTGAATGACCGAACAGGATTCCTAATATAATCAGATCCATTGATCTACAGGCTTGGGGAAAAGGAACAGTGACCATAACTCAGCAGGCTAGCAAAAAAATCTAGGCCAAGACAAAATTAAAAATTTTCTAGGGTATTTCACATAATTTCAGATATTTCATTGTGCCACTTTGGATAATTACAGGCCATTCACAGTAAAATTTACCCCAAATGGGCCATTCGTACTAAAACTTTGCAACAAATGCACGTTACAGGAGAATGCAACTAACTGCTGCTAGCGGTGCTTTCATTTTTTGTGCACTTGTTCAACTTGAAATGCGTCCTTGCATCAAAAATTGACATGAGGAGGAATTTCACAATATTATATAATGCTAAGTTTTGCATTTGGTTAAATTACACATTATTGCACAAAATGAAATTGAGCAAATTGTGCACACCTCTAAAAATATCTAGTATATCCTGTCTGTACCCAGCATATTCTCTGAAAGGGATTTGAGTTCAGTTGGGATATATTACCTGGTCAGAAGGACCAATCTGTCTTCTGAAAACATGGAGGGCCTCACCATGTTTAGAATGAACTGCCTTTAATCTTTAAACATTTTTAGACTACACAATACATAACAATGGATGAGGGTAATTTCTCAAACAAAATATGGAGATATACTGCACATACTGAATCAGAAGTAGAATTAAAAATTAAAAGCACAAGGTTTGTTGTAAATAAATTAACATAACTTATTTATATTACATACAATGCGCCAAGAGAATAAAAATAGATTTGAGCAGAATGTGCAAGGCACAGTTATATAATCAACGACAGAGTCATTTTGGCCTCTGAGTAGTGACACACCAAGACATCAAATTCAACTTCAAAGTCAACTACAGACTTTGCTCTAAGTCTGCAGTCGACACTGGCATTTCCTGAAAGAACAAGCATCCTGTAGTGTTTTGTGAGTTAGAGATGACGGGACCCTTTTGGTTCCTGATGGACTCCATAGAACTATGATGTAAGTGTTCAGGTGTAGTGAATAGAGTATGTGTTTAGAACATTGAGTTTGCAGTTACACACTGAGGAATAATGATGTGCAATACTAAGTTTCGAGTGTGTCATATTCATTTACGAGTAACCACGCTTCGGAGGATGCTACAGCTGGCGATGCGTTAGGGGATACGTAACATGAAGATCAACAGTGCTCTCCCAGAGAGCTTGCTGTGGTCCAGCAAACTGCTTGTGTGTGCCATACATACCTTAGTCAAAGTGAAGAACGAAGTTTGGTGTATGCGGATTCAAAGCCCCACTCTAGCCATTATGAAGCATTTGACATTAACAAAACCTTAATTGAGAAGATTATTCATTGTTGGCCCGAAATCTGCTACGAAGGCTGTAAAAGAGGTATGGAGCCACAACGCAACATTGAGCTATATGTTGTATGGAATTATATTGCTAAAGGCAGAAACAACCAGGTATAGAGAAGCACTAGAAGGCGCGACAGACAAGGGAAAGTGCTTTCCCTGAATATATCCAAATACAGCCAGCACCAAAGGTAGTGAAAACCAGGTACCATGCAGAAGGGTGAAGCATAGGTACAAGAAACAAAACCAGTATTTACCCTAAAGTAGATAACAGATTTAGTGCATCCAGTGACTGAGTCAGGTGACCTCAGTTCAAGTACGGAGCCAGTACTTCTGTAAGGTACAGAGTCAAATGCACATCTAGAACTGTCTGAACAGCAACGATTTTCCACAGCAGTTGCAAGCGGCTCGAGGTACAAAGCCACCAGTTTCCTGAAACCACCATCTCCATTCAACACTGCTAAAAAGCAGAATATTGGTGACAGATGGACTGCCTGGAAAGAAATGTTTGATGATTTTATTGATTCACAGGAAGAAATAGATAACAAAAAGATTGTGAAATACCTTAAAAATCTTGCTGGTGAAGGAGGAAAAGAGGTAATAAATTACTGTAAACTGACAAAGTCACATACCATCAAATCAAAGATACGTTAAATCTCAAATTCAATCCAATGCCGAATGTCGATTATGAAAGATATATTTTCAGTCAGGAACAACAGAAAGCTAGTGAAACAATCGATTAATTTGATGAGAGACTTGGTGTGCTCATCAAACACTGTCAGTTCAATTAATACAATGATGAAGAAGCTATAGGTCTACGAGTTATTGATGGATGTCTGTCAGATTCATTCAGACGACAAACGCTGAGAGAAATCCTTAGTCTGGAGCGAGTTCTCATGACTGCCAGAGCTGAAGAATGTGCCTTTCGACAAGCTGTTGACATGAAGACCGGAGGTGCTCAGAATGAGTCAGTTATGAACATTAAAAGTAAGCAGAAATACAAAGCTTAGGAACACTAAGTAATGTCTGTAAAGAAAAAGGGACTGAGCTTTAGATATGGATTTTTTTTCCCAGACAAAGTCAAATGTCCTGCCATTGGACAAGTATGCAAAAGCTGTGGGAAGGAGAATCATTTTGCAATGGTTTGCAAGACGAAGGAAAAGCTAAGTGCATCATGAAAAGAAAACAAAACAGATGCTTGAAAGTTCCAGAAGCGACGTTCTACATATGTCCACAAGGCTGTGCGGCAACATCAGCTGAGGCAAATTGACACTAAACAAAGTCGATCTTTTTCTAACAGCACTTAAGTTTCATTGTCAAGCGACAGTGAGGAAGATGGATGTGTGATGTAGATGTTTACCTCAGAAAAATGTGCGCTTGTGGACAAGCCTCATGCAGTGAAGAATATAAGTCAAAGAAAAGTCAACAAGTTAAATCACAATAGTCATTCAAACATTGTCCAAAAATTACATTAAAAGTTAACTGTTGCTCCATAACATTTATTATTAGTGGTGCGTCGATAAACGTCATGCCTGAGGAGAAATAAAATAAACTGTCTCCTTTGCACTGTCTCCCACTATCGAAGACTAAAGGGTGTTCATGGGCTACCTTGATGCAATTAAACAGTCAAGGTTCATTCGTAGCAGCCATGAAACAGAAGAACAATAGTACAAGCACCTATTCATGTACTTCAAGGTACTGCATCAAGTGCCTGTTTACTCACTTTCATTACTGCTGCTGATATGGGACAGATATCTATGAACTACAACATGAATGCTCATCACGAAATAGTAAGTCAGTTCCCATTGTTTTTTCATGGATTTGAGAAATTTAAAGACCGTGAAAATGCTGGAAAAGAGATTAGGGGTGTCCCCCCTTTCAGAATCAATCAAAATGACATCCATTCTTTGTTTGGGATGTGCTCCTCCACTTTTAGGTAAGTGGTTCCATGTTTTGATAGGGGTAAAATATATGCCACTTGATGTACAATTAGAAGTGTGTAGACAGCCAACGTGTGTTTCGCACCTGTGGCTAATGAGCCTGGGGTTCTATCAAGAAAAAAAAGATAAAATATCAGATCAAGTCTTCGTAGTGTATACCTGATCTAATTGTATCTGGTTGTGGGTCAAATCCCTATTCTGTCCTTGGGTGCATGTGTTGGCATGGTGCCATGAAAGTGCAACTGCATAGCAATCGGGACATTTGTGCTGTTGCTCAAAGACATAGAAGAATTGAATTTTATTTACAAGAAGCTTGTTGAGAAAGAGCTTGAGACATTACTAAAGCATAATATCATTGAACGATCTACTAGTCCAATTCCATGGGTTTCGCGCATAGTGATAGTGCCCAAAAAGGACAGTGAAGGAGCTGTACGCATCTGTGCTGCTATGCATCCAGCCAACAAGACAATTGAAAGAGAACAACATCCCTGTCCGCACATTGTAGACATGTTCACACAGCTAAATGGTGGTAAGTCTTCTCTTGCTTTGAACTGAACAAGGGATATCAGCTGCCAAACTTTTTCAAGATGTCTTTCGAAGTATCATACAATCAGTCATCAATGCTTTCAATTTCAGTGATGAAATGGTAGTTTTTGAAGCTACACAAAAGGAACACAATAAGGCTCCTACAAAAGTGTGTAATTTGCTTGCTGATGCAGGTTTAACTATGAATGCTGAGTGAATGCTGAGAAATGTGATTTAAAGAAAACAAAACTGAATTCTTTTGACCATATCTTTTCTGATGGGCGCCTGATGCTGCATCCAGCTGTGTCAGCCACCAGTCCCCTACAAGATGTTACCATGTTACAGCCATTAGTTGGCATGGCCAGTTACTGTTCCAGATACATACTTGATTTTGCCACAGTAAGTGTTTCCTTAAGATACTTAACAAAAGGAACTGCTTCTTTTTACTGGTCACACAAATATAAACAAAGGTTTAGGAAAATCAAGCATGCTTTTGAGAATGTATGTGGGGTATGCAATTCCTAAAGAAGAATGAGTGCATGTGGGTCAACCACTATTCTGTAGGGTACACAGTGGCTGTGACCCTACAAGCATCAAATGCCCTCACACACCTGGATGGGTGTCATGCTTCATTATAGAGCATTTGCTCCTTGTCAGGCCGGTGCTGGAATGCCCAATGGGCATCCTCAATGGGGGCTCTTTGCCAGAGATCTTCTTGTCTTATGTTTGGTGAAGTGCAGGTATGGGGGCTTAAGAAGTAGGTTGTTGTTGAGGTATGAAGGTGTAAGGTTAAAAATAGAGAAAGTGGTACTTCTCAGGAAAAACATTAATGAACAACTTCTCTTACCTATATTAAAACTGTGTGGTGCTATCTATCTCACACCTTCACACCTCAACACCAATCTACTAGGAATGCATATTGTGGCATAGGAAAGCAGAATTTTGTCACAAGCTGAATGCTTCTATTTGCAGCCTAAGAAAGACAGCTTAGCAGTGGTGTGGGCTTCTAATGGATCATCAAGCATTGCTTGCCATCTCTGGATATCAAAAGAACAAGATGCCTTCTAGAATTGAATGTTGGGGTTTGCAACTACAGGAATATGACTACACTATCATGCACTGCCCAGATAAAGATCAAAACTCTGCGGACTACATTTCATAGGTGCCAGTACAGTGACATGTTGATGCTAAACGACATTATTGTACATTAGTGCTGGAACAGCACACTAGGGTTTTCACATGTGACAACAAATATCAAAAGTTCAAAAATGTGAAAGATGAACTGTATGTTACTCAAGAAGGTATTGTCTTATGAGTTTCGAGATTTGTCATACTGGAAAGTTTGCAACAACAAGTAACTTTAAAGAACTTGAAGAACATCATGGAATTACTGCCACTAAATGAGCGCTCCAAGGTTGAGTTTGGTTTCCTTATCTTGATGAGAGAGGTGAAAGAGAGTGGAAGGCCTGTCATTTGTGCAATTGCTAATCTCCCAAAACCACTCAGAATGCCTTGAATATGTCTGATTTGGCATAACATGTATGGGAGGTAATCGCTGTTGATTTCTTTGGTCCTCTTGACAATGAAATATCACCTGATGGTGGATATCGATGAATACTTCCATTTTCCATTAGTAGACAATCTCTCACTGGCTACTCAAGAAAGGGTCATTGAGAGGTTAGACAGCATTTTTGCAACATGGGGTGTTGCTTCAATTCTAAAGTCTAACAATGGTTCACCATTCAACAGTCGACAATTCAGAGACTTGCCTAATCATCTCAATGTGAAGCATCAGAAAAGCACACCTCTTTGGCCACAGGCAAAAGGCATTGTCCAACGCTTTATGAGCACATTTAAAAAGACTGTCCAGCATTCTACATTGGTGAAGCTTGATCTGAAATTTGTTCTTTCAGCTTGCTAGTCGACTCCTCATCCAATGACAGGTAAAAGTCCTGCCACCTTAATGTTCAGAAGAGCCGTGACAACCGTGTTATCACAATAGACTAGCTTAAGACCAACAACAGATGGCGAAATGTATCAAACTTGTGCCGTACGCAAAAGATGAAGGTATATGGGGCAAATGTTGATGTGCCAAGAACACTACCTTTAATAAAGGTGATTGAGTATTGGTTCAACACGACAACAGAGAAAATGCAAATCTGAATCTCCCTTTGATGATGATCCCTTTAAAGTTGTGACACACGGTGACTGCTCTTCGTCCTAGAAAGGAAAGTATTCTCAGTTCAGGCATCTACCTCATCATTTGACAGTACCTGCTGTCAGAGATAAGACTGGTTCGATAGAGACTGTAGACCTCCTCACATTTCCTACACAAAAAAACAGTGTGGACAGGTTGTCGACCCCGGGGCAGTGGGGGGACAGGCTCCCCCCGCCTTCCATTAAAACAGTGTGCCCTGAGGAGGTCGCGGTCCCTGGCCAGCCCGCATTCCAATAAAACAGTGTACCCCAGCAAGGTGGCAGTCTCCGGAGTTTATATACCCGAGGAGGTGGTGGTCCCCAGGCTTTTTATAAGCCTGACAGGGAGGTTCCATGAGCCCCCCTCCTTCATGCCCCTATGATTTGGCTCCCCTGGGAGTTTTATTTAGACATGCGGGAGTTTGAACTTCTTGTTGTAAAACATTTGCCACGGATTCGCGGATCCACCCGCCAGTCCATTGCCAAATTACAGAAAAAATACTTTTTACCCCTGGTGGGATCCCTGAGGGACCCCACCATATCTGGGGTGTCAGGGTATTCATACCCTGACACCTTTTTTTATTTTTTACTTTGCTTTTGGGACTCGACTTCCTAGTTAAAGTGTTGGCAGCCAATCAAATTTTAGTAGGATCCACTGGAAGGACACTTGTCCCAGGATATCTATATATTTTTTAATTATATGTCTAAAAAACTACTGAATGGATTTACACCAAATCACAAAAAACACGCTTTCTGTACCAACTTCTAGCTTTATGCCAAATTTGGGGCAGTTCCGTTTTGCAGTTCAGGCTAAGGTTGTGTTAAAAAAAAAGAAAAATCCCCATTCACATAACATGGGGAAAATGAGTTTTGAAACCCCCCTTTTTTCTTGGCCCACTCGATGGATCAGCCCAAAACTTTCAACACAGCAGCTTGTCCAAATAGGAGAAGTTGTGTAAAAATTTGATGGAGATTCGTCAAGCGGGGCCAAAGTTAGTCCAACCCAAAACTTACTTTCCTATGGAAACTTTGGTACTAACTATAACTACCTAATGGCTATCGCCAGTAGGTAATATATATATATATATATATATATATATATATATATATATATATATATATAGACATGTATATATTACCTACTGGCGGTCGCCAGTAGGTAGTTATAGTTAGGATCTATTGCCCATAAGAAATCCGCAACATTCTATTTCCAATACCTTTGGCTCCGGTTTACGAATCTGCACAAAATTTTCCAAACTTTTGGCCAGCTCCGGTCCGCTCCAATCCTGAAGGTTTCACAATGATTCATCAAGAGGGGGCCGAGAAAAAAGGGGGGTCCCAAAGCGCGTTTACCCCATGCAATTTCCCATAGAACTTTTAGCCGCAGCTACAACCCGAACTGCGGAACGGAATTACACCAAATTTGGCAAAGAGGTAGTCCTTGGTTCAGACTCATACCTTTTGCTTTTTTGATGTAAATCTGTTCAGTAGTTCCTGAGAGAATGACAGTTAAAGCCATTTATATATCTATAGGCGCGGTGAATCCGCGTACCTATCCGCGTACCCTAAGTGCAGCCTGCATGTACCCTGCCGTGCACGAGCTATATGCTAATTGGCTGTCAACAGTGAAAATCAGGAAGTGTTGGCAGCCATCTTGTGCCTGGGTAGAACTGAGGCACAAGAAACCCAAAACAAACACAGCAAAACTTGAGAAGGGGGCAGGGTACACACACTTTGACCCCCTAGGCCTGCTCAGGGGATCCAACAAGGACCCCCAGGGCCCAAAAATTCTTTTTTTTTTTAAATCACGGGATGTGCGTATGATCCGCGGATCCTAGCGATAAAAAAAAGAAACGCGTTTTCCCACGGTAAATGTGGTAATTTGCCCCCGGGGGGGCCAAATCCCAGGGGCATCATGAAGAAAATAGTGTGGGGGTACCAATCCATCCCACACTGCCCCGGGGACCGCCACCCCCTGGGGTTCTTACTTATTATATGTGGGGGCTCACAGGTCCCCCGCAGCCACCACCCCCAAGGCCTTGTTTCAAATGGGTGGGGAGGCTCTTAGGCCCCCCAGCCCTGGGGACCACCAACCCCGGAGCTTAAAAGCATTAACTGGGGGGACTCAGAGGCCCCCAGCCCTGGGGACCGCCACCCCGGGGCTCTAATTTAATATATGCGAGGGGCTCACGGGGCCCCCTCGCAGCCCCGGGACCTCCACCCCCGGAGCTTGTTTTAAATGGGTGGGGGTCTCTCAGGCACCCACAGCCCCAGGGCTTAGTGAAATTGGGTGGGGGGACTCTCAGGCCCCCCAGCCCCAGTGACGGCCACCCACCGGGGCTAATTTAAATTAGGTGTGGGGAGCTCTGAGGCCCCCCCCAGCCCTCGAGACTGCAACCCCCAGGGCTTGTAACAAATATGGGAGGGGGCTGTGTGGCCCCCATCCTGGAGCCTTGTCTCGTCTCTGGGGACCATCACCCCCCAGGGCCGGCTCCTGCAGTGTCCTGGGGTGCCCACCCCCGGGACACGGTTGTTTGCAATGGCAGGGCGGGAGTCTCGCAGATCCCACCCTGCCATTGTAAACTGCTTTGCTTCATTGAAGTGAGAGCAGGGAAACCTGCTCTCGCTTCAATGAAGCAAAGTAAATTTCTTTTCCATATGGGGAGCAGCATGTTAGCTGCTCCCCATATGGAAAAGCAATGCCAGCTCCTGCAGGAGGTGGGGAGCTGGCGGGAACGTGGGGGGATTGGGGACCCCCCCACAGTCCCCAACAGTGAAGGCCAGCCCCGGGGGATGGGGTCCACTGGGCTACCAGTGGCCTGAGAGGGGAGCCACGCGGCCCCCTCCCCAATAAATAAATAAATACATTTTTAAAAAAGGCAGGCCCCAGGGGATGGGGTCCCTGGTGTAGTAATCTGCTTCTTACGTAATGGATCTCCCTTGCCCTGGTTCTCTGCCTGATGCTTTAGCTATATGATGTAATTTGGAATGTTGTGGATGTTTGTACTTGAAGGGGGGCAGTTGCAGAAGATGGGCTGAGCAGCCAGGAGGCTGCTCCTGGTGGGGTGTATATTGGAACCTATTAAGCTGTAACTTCAAGAGCTGTCTACGAGACTTCATTGATTTCTACATTGGCGACGATTTAAAAGGAAAATAACTTAAGCGTGTAGAAAAGAAGGACTTAAGGTACTAATATTACTAAATACATTGAACTATTTAAGCTGTCTGGCACCCGCCCCACCAGTGACCCTGATATGGGTCGCCCTAAAAAATTTCAAGGTGCCAGATCTACCTGTGTGTGAGACTGTAAAGAGTAACTGCAGTCCTGTTATGACCATTAAGATGTTAAAGAGACTGACAGCGTGCCACAGTGTTGAGTGCTGACCCTTGAAATGTGGTGTCGGGGGCAAGCATCGAGCCCCGGTGTGAAGTGGTTAAGCACAGAGCACTCTGAAGTTATGAACTTGTGAAATGCTGTGAAGTGGTTGTGTCAACCTGAAAGTGAAGAAAACTGCAGTCAGCACCAATTGAAAGTGTCAACTGTGAAGCGTGTGACTGTGAGAAGTGACGTCAGTCAGCTACAGAAACTCATCTCTGGTGTGAAGTGGCTGTGATTTATATTTTTAAATGTGCTAATTGAGGGCATGTCAATTATTCCCAATGTTATTTTTCAAGTGTGCTGGCCGGAGGTAAATTTCGAGCCCCAGTGAACCCTGCTGACCCATGTGACTTTGTATGGCTGTCAAGGAGGCATGCTACGAGCCCCTGTGTGAAGTCTCCTTGACTTGATGGTATTTGGCACTGTGAGAAGTCATACTCTGAAACTTGGTTATGATTTATGGTAAACGGGGAGCGAAGATTGGGTCCGGTATGAACTGCATGTGTAATTATGGAGTTTCAAATGTGGGCAAAGATCATACCCCAGTGTTAGATAATATGTATGGGTATTTTTCAACTTTGATGCTGGAAAAAACCTCAGCAGCAGTGGATTTGTACAAGCCTTCACTGTGTTAAATGGGATATGTTACCTATTGCGAGTTTCTGCGAAGGTGTCCGTTAATGATATATTTTCAAAGTGTAAAGCTGTTCATCAAACATACATTTTCAAACTGTTCTATTTTCGCGGATGTGTAGGTGTCGAAATGAAAAATGTAAATCTTCAACTTGTGTGCCTTTACCTGATTTACCATGTGGGCGCGTGGATGTCTTCAATCACGCGTGGACATGTTGTGAATCTTAGTACAATTAAGATGCTTTTCCGGCTGCATATTTGTTTGGACCAGGTCTTGTTGTGCATTTCTGTGTGGTGAACCACCCAGCCGGGCGTCATCTCTACGTGCCACAATTTTTGGTTTGGAGGTTGCAAGTATTTGGCACAGCCTATGCGATTGCGATGCGGTTTTTGCCAACCACGTATAGTGTTGCTGAAAGGTTAAGGTGGGTTTAGTCACTACACAGGTACAAGATTTTATAGGTACCGACTTCAAGTACAAGAATCAGAAAAAAGTCACTGCCATATTGTTGGACACTGTCCTGCCTACAGTGGTATGGAGCCCATCGGATATCAGGGTTGTATCAGTTTGGGTGAGCTGGATCATCAAGCCTGTGCCATCCTTTACAGTAATTTCGAAGATTGCTGTGAGCACTGCTGCTTGAGGATCGTCTCTGTGGAAAATCTAGACCGTCTATAACATCGCCATTTTGTGGCACCACTGCACCTGAGCAAAAAAAATAGATAGTTCACTTGTGTAATACACCGTGAAATCTAGAGCACAGTTGTAGAACTGTGTTTTGAGTCAAGACTTTATTGTGGAGCTCAACAGTGAGTAAGAGAGCCTATGAAGTACCTCAACAACCGCCTCACATTCTACACACCCACCCGCCAGCTCCGCTCGACCAGCCTCACCCTCGCCACCATCCCACGCATGCGCAGAGCCACCACCGGAGGAAGATCCTTCTCCTACCTGGCGGCCAAGACATGGAACTCCCTCCCCATCCACCTACAACTGACCCAGGACCATCTCTCCTTCAGGAAACAACCCAAGACCTGGCTATTCGAGCAGTAGCGGATCCCTCCCCTCCCAGCGCCTTGAGACCCTAGCGGGTGAGTAGCGCGCTTTACAAATTTGCTGATTGATTGATTGATTATGAATTGTAATGGCCTCAGAGAGCCTGACTAGAGAGAAAAGGGACATGAGCCAAAAAAACGGGACACTTGTTCTAGAAGCTGATCTTGGAAGGCAGAATCCAGAATGTGCCCAGAACAGGGACAGTTATTACTGTGTTGAACTTGGCGATATGTACCAATGTTATATACATCTGTTTTAATTTTCAAAGTGTTATATTCTAAATTGATATTAGATGTGTGTTTTTATTTTTACAATGTATTCTAGGGAGGTGGATTCCCCTTTTGGAGGTTATTGCGTGTGTATGGTTTATTGGGAGGTGGATTACCCTTTGGGAGGTTATTGTGTCTATGGTGTATAGGGAGGAGTATTCCCCCTTATAGAGGTCACTGTGTGTGTAGTTTATAGGGAGGTGGATTCCCCCTTGGAAGTTTACTATGTGTGGTGGTTTATAGGGAGGTGGATTCCCCCTTTACGAGGAGGTATGTGTTTTCTTATTGGGAGGTTACTGTGTATTAATGCGTATGTGGTCCTGCAATAGTATACAGATGGAACATTATAGTATGTGCATTAGAAGATATGTAAATTTCCCTGGTCATGCAATATAATGTCATTTGGAATGTTATGGATGTTTGTACTTGAAGGGGGGCAGTTGGAGAAGATGGGCTGAGCAGCCATAAGGCTGCTCCTAGTGGGGGGACATTGGAACCTATTAAGTTGTAACTTGAAAAATAAACTATCAACTACAAGAGCTGTCTACGAGACTTCATTGATTTCTACACCCGGGGATTAAAAAGGCCTGAGGAGGGGGGCTAGGTGCCCCCCTCCATAAAAAAGAAAAAATTAATTGGCCATGCTCCGGGGGATGGGGTCCCAGGGGCCGGAATTGGCCACGGGAGGGGGCCACGTGGCCCTCTTCCCATAAAAAAGTGAAAACAATTATATTTGGGGGTCAGGCCCTGGGGAATGGGGTCCCCAGGGCCCCAGAAAAAGTAAAACTAAGGGGGGCCCCACAGGCCATAGGCCCCACCCCCTCAGAAACACACTCTGCAAACGCGCCATGCGGGGCGTTTTAAATTGGGGATTTAATTCCCCTTCAATACTCGGGGTCCCTGGGGGCCAACTAGCCCACCAGGTACCTCCAGTAAGCGCCACAGGGCTGCGCTGTAAAGAGGTGCTACAGGCCACGCCCCTTTTTACACCTCTCTGCAATGCAGCCTTGTGGCGCTTACTGGAGGTACCTGGTGGGCTAGTTGAACCCCAGGACCCCCAGGATTCAAAGGGACTTATTCCCCAAATTAAAAAGTGCCATGGGGCCGTTTGCACAGTGGTTAAAGGAGGGGACGGGTCCTGAGTTGACATGTGTGCAAACACGCCCTGTGGGGCAGTTTAAGTTGGGGAATTCATTCCTTGTCAATACTGAGGGTCCCTGGGGGCCAACTAGCCCACCAGGTACCTTTAGTAAGCGCCACGGAGCTGCATTGCAGAGTGTTGTAAAAAGTGGCGTGGCCTCTGAACACCTCTCTAGAACGCAGCCTCCTGGTGCATACTGGTGGGACCTGGTCATCTAGTTGACCCCCAGGGACCCACAGGATTGAGGAGGAATTAATTCTCTAACTTAAAACGTGCCACAGGGTGTGCTTGCAGACATATCACCTTAGGTCACGCCTCCTTTCTCCACCACTGTGCAAACGCGCCCTGTGGCATGATTTAAATTGGGGAATTAATTCTCTTTCAATACTGAGGGTCCCTGAGGGCCAAATAGGCCAACAGGTATCTCCAGTATGCGCCAGGGAGCTGCGTTGCAGGCAAGAGTTCTGAGGCCACTCCCCTTTTAACAACTCGTTGCAATGCAGCGCTGTGGCTCTTACTGGAGGTACCTAGTGGGTTAGTTTGACCCTAGGGACCCTTAGGATTGAAGGGGAGTTAATCTCTGAACTTAGAATGGTGACAGGGCGCGTTTACACAGTGGTGAAGGGAGGGGAAGGTCCTGACGTGATGTGTGCAAACTCACCCTGTGCCGCGTTTTAAGTTGGGGGAAAAATTCCACTTCAAACCTGAGGGACCATGGGGGCCAAGTAACCCACCAGATGCCTCCAGGAAGCGCACTGTGCTGCGTTGCAGAGAGGTGGTGCAGGCCGTGCCCCTATTTGCATCTTTCTGCTACGCAGCTCTATGGCGCTTACTGGATGTACTATGAATTCCAAATTACTCACCTGTTATCAGGAGAGACCTCAGTGCAGCATCTTTGAACCCAGTACAGATCCTGAAAAGTAATTCTAACCATGCTTACCAGTAACTTGAATTTCCTTCCATAGGCTAACATTGACTGTTTTTACTTGGAAATTCTTCTAAGTGTGGAGTTTTGCAACTTTTAAATATTCACCTAAAATCATCTGAACAACGAATTCCGTTCACCTGTTAACCTGAGTTCTATGGGAATTCACAAGGGATATTATCAAGTCCATTATCGCCGCTTTAGTGGAGGTTTCATGGATATAAAAGCGGCGATAATGTGTCTCCCTTTTTATCTTTTTTGATAAAATGGCCTTAAATTTATATACACAGAATCTCTGAGGGCCATATTATCAAGAAAGGGCGATACATTATCGCCGCTTTTATCTGCAGGAAACTGCCACTAAAGCGGCGATAATAGGCTTGATAATATGCCCTTGTGAATTTACATAGAAGCTCAGGTTCTAGTGTTAACCTGGACTTCTATGGGAATTCACAAGGGATATTATCAAGCCCATTATCACCACTTTAGCGGCAGTTTCCTGTTCCTGCTGATAAAAGCGGCGATAATGTATTGCCCTTTCTTGATAATATGGCCCTGAGATTGGTTTGGTTTGTCTTCACTTCTGAGAGCTACTTATAGGGTGCTGGTGAGCTACCAGTAGCTCCTGAGCTACTAGTTGGAGACCCCTGGTATATATAGTGAGTGGGGAATTGTAGTCCTCAAGCATAAATGTAAAGGGTATTACACCACTACATGCATAATACATAGCACTTTGAATCACTACATTTCCTAAAGCCTACCTCACTGCATGAGTACATGCTTACTGAGTGAATGATTACATTAATATATGGTAATAAAGAGAAATAAAAAAGGTTTAAAAAAAGGGAAGTTACTAGAATAATAAGTCGCAAAAAGGGGAATTAATGTTAATACTCCTATTTAAAAAAAAGTAACCTATAGAAATACTTTAATAATAAAAACAAGTTTAAATAAAGCATTTTAGAAATTATACGAAAGTTAAATAGTATGGAAAGAGGCACATTTACATAAACACGTGACATGCTAAAACAGTGCAAATGAGAACTCCTGTCAACTGAAAAACTTGATTTAATAGTGGGAGGAGCAATAAATTGATCCCATAGACTGTTATGTAAGCAAAAAGTATATAAACCACACCCGTGGGATGATTACTTTTGTTTCAGAGAATCAATACGGGCGAAGAAACCATGAGCAAAGAAATGATTTGGAACTGCGGAAACTTTTTCACATTATCTTTCATTTCCTCGGAGAGTACATATTGTTAATGTATATTTAAAAATACATAAAACCGTATGTACTTTCCAGAGGAGTTGAATGAATTTCTACGGAGGAATGAAAGAATATCGGAGAGGGGTAAATTATCTGAATGGAAATATAGGTTATTTAACGAATTAGTACGTGCAAAGTATTGATTAGGAGCGATGTCATAATCTTAAATTTATCTTTCATTTCCACAGAGGGATCATATTGTTAATGTATATTTTAATTCATATATAACTTTATGATCCTTCAACTGGAGTTGTATGACTTTCAACGAAGATATTTTTTTAGTATGCAAGTATTTGTTTATGATTGAAAAATGTACTAAAAACAAAACTCTTTATCTTCTAGAGTGAAATTGGACTAAAAGTATTTATATTAAGTAGTGCTTTTTCTAATTCTCACTCGTGAAGAATAGGAGAATTTTCTTCTAAGGTACTTTAAAAAAAAAAGTAATATAATTGTGGTTTAAAATGTTGTGATTGTTAAATGTAATTATGACATGAAATGTACATAAAAAAGAAAGATGAAGTAGTGAGGGAGTGTTTGTTGTAGCACTTCAATTCTACTTCATCTGAAAGTAAAAAAAAGCCCAACAATTTATAAAAAGATGATGCCGCAACACACTTATATAATGTAAACATAAGGAATGAGTGCTTATGATAAAATAAAAATAAATGTGGTCCAACGCGTGATACCAATGAATGTAAAATAATTTTTGCATTTCAACTATATGATGAATATAAAAGACTCAATAAAAATATTTTGAAAACATGAGCATTTTCTTTCAAGGATGGTTTGAAGAATTATACATTTTATAAAAGAACATAGTGGAGAAAAGCCAGCACAATTATGATAGAATAGAAAATATAATAATATTTTTAAATACTTTTACACTCAAAAAACTTGTAAGTAGAGTACACAGTTTTAGTTAAAAACACTCTACCACAACCAGTTTTTGAAACGCATGGTAAAATAAAGTGCGTCACAAAATGGGCTACATACATGGTGAGTGTATCGTAATGTCACATACATTAAAGAAAGCCAATCAAAATTAGCACCAGGAAGGTAGACTTAAGTACACAACAGCCAATGACATTTTTTTCAAACTCTGCGCAAGGAAAGGGATTGGTCGCTAATACGTCTTTTTACAATGCTTCACAAGCAATCAAAGAGAGGTGTTGAAAGTTTCTGTTTTTAACATACGAGCAAAACAGATATCTTTGAAGACCCTAAAAGTCTTCTTACAGAATAAGTACGCACTTCACTGCAAAACCCCATTTAATGATTATCCAGGCTCTAAAGCCTAAACACGTCAGAAATCATCTCTCATCACTTTCTCTTCTTTTTTAGTGTATTGTGTGAGGCAGACTGCGTGACCCTATGCCCAGAGCCCTCAAAGGGCCCTGGAGAATGCCACGCCCAGGACCAGTTCCTGCAGTGTCCCCCTCCCAACATTTAAAAGCCCCGGGGGGAGGTGGTAAATTAATCGAGACTGAATACATTAGTACAGCCCACTCCGCTTACGCTACCAGGAATACACAACAACACTACATGGTCCAGATTTCCATTGTAGTGATTTCTTAGTTCCAGGTCTAGTTTTCAGAACGGCACGCACATTCCCTCATGGCTGGTATACACCCACGCCACAGCCATCCAGCGCATACGTCACAACACACGTGACCCTACCATTAAAAAAGACGGAGCGTACAATGCCCCCACGGTCCTGCCGACTCCTGGATTTTGAAAGTGAGAACAGATTTCACCGCCGTGTTTTTAAAAGTTCAAACTAAGTTTGCTGTGGGTGGGCCGGAGCCGCCTTCTCATAGCAAATTTCAGTGTCACAGGGGTAGGCACCCCAGGACACTGCAGGAACCGGCTCTGGGCGTGGCGGTCTCCACGGCTCTCAAGGGCACCAGGCAGAGGTCCACCGAGCCCCTGTCACACAATACAGAAATCTCCGGGGGAGTGGTTGTTCCCGGGGCTTGAGGGGCGTCATTGAGGTCCACACACTTTTAATTATGTAGGGGGGCTGTGCACCTGAAAGTGGTGCAAGGGGGTTGTAAATCTGGTACACAGGGTTTTGTTTTACTTTGCTTTCCTTTCTGTCTTGTAGAGAATCCAGGGTAAATATAACGGTTTTTGTACAGCCAGTACCTTTCAAAGCTACTCTCAAACGGGTTTCTGCCTGTTACCATAGTAAGAGTTCATGGAACACTTATGTAACCACAGAGGTTAGAAGCTCACCATAATATGTTTCTAATTGAAATAATTACTGTGCTGGAGATTTTTTTTTTTCATAGGAACCATTAGTCGTAGAAGAAGTCAGTGGAAAAGTGTTCTTAGCGATTCCTTCCGGTTCGGGAGTATTAGGGTAACGTGCTCTAAGAGGGACTTTACGAAGCTTAATGCTCCTTGGCTAAGAAGTATTAAAAGTATAAGTTTTGGCAGTTATTCCATCCTCCTGTGCAGAGCAACATGGACATTTTACTGGCTAAAGTGTTCTGAGCACAAGTTTGCTCCTTATTGGGTTGGAACGGTTGTTAGTGATATTGTGACGCACTTCCAAAGGAGTATGGGAAAAGAATGTTGTAGAGGGCAGGTTAGGAAGACTATTAACTCTGTACAGTGCCCATAAGGTGGTGGAGAGGGATTATGAGGGAAAAAATTGTTTTTAAATGTTTCAAAGGTCATTTATATAATTGACGTGTGGTGTATAAATCACGTCCGAAAAAATGACATTGTCTTGCACTGTTTTTTTTTATCAAGTTTGCGGGTGACATACTTCTTAGGAGTACTATTTACTTATAATGTGGTGTTTACTTATCTGATGGGATGTGTGGTTGCGCAGCAAAAAATCCTGTCTAGGTTTGAAACAGTTTTTATTAATCAAATACAAATAAACTTTCTTCAGAAACTGTTGCTGTATATATGAAAGGGGTGACAATTAAAAATGGAATTTCATAAAATATCAGTTAAGCGTGGCTATACCCTTCTTTTTTTCTGCTACAGTTTGTAAAAGTGTTGCCCCGTATTCCTGATAATGTAAGAGGGCATTAGCTACTTTTAGATGAAGTAGAATAGAAGTGCTACAACAAACAATCCCGCACTACATTATCTGAGATCAAGAGAACAAGTTAAAAACTGTTAAATACTAGTGACTTCATATTACATAGAAATGTATGCATTATTATTTTTCAAATTTGTATTCTGTAGATTCAGGAACGTTCTGTCATAGTACTTAGAGGTTGCACACTGTTCCGCTAACAAATCACATACCCACTAAAGAATATATAGGATGGTACTCTTAGAATATATAGTACTGGTCCTATATATTGTTTAGGGAGAAGGTGAATAGGAACTGCAAATAAGAATAGAAATTAGAAAATAATATTCAGAAATGTAGGGTTTATTAAATATTTAAAGTAACAAAGTATGCATGATAGCTATATTTTTTATTCTGCAGTTTCGTAAAATATGTTTCTTGAAAAAAATATCTGATCAAGTACGTTTTAATATTTGAAAGCTATATTACAGATGGCGCTGAAAAATCTCTCATTTCTCTTCTGTAACAGTAGGACAATCTATTACAATATAACAATTGATACCATTATTACAGTAAGAAGAAAAGGAAAATGAAGTTATGTATTTAGCAGAACATCCATAATGAAATACTTTCGAGTGGCAATTATTTACTGAACTTCTTTTCTATGGGAGGTGAAAAAGTTTGATCTTCGTGGCGACGGGTCATAAACTCCTTTGAGATCATGACGGTGAGAATTATATGTATATATTCTCACAGCACATGATCACAAGGGGGAAACAGACTATATAGTCAATCATACATGTACTCACTCATCATATGTACACATACACCTATACATCCTGTAACACACCGATACTCATCCATAGAGTTACTCACACACATACTCACACATGCAAATAAATTATCAAACATCCATTCATATACAGCTATACACACACCACTACACTCACTTTTACAGAAACGTACACATAATTAGTCTCTTAAAAAATCACTTATAGAAACACATACTTGTTTATTCAGGAACTCTTCCAATCTCTCACTCCCACATATAATCACTTATATACATCAATACTCACATATAGTAGATTAAAACATATGTAGTTACTCTTCACTGTTGGTGAATGAGTGGATGTGTATGTAGATAGTAGAATTACTGAATAGGTTGTTGCGACTGGTTTTGGTATCTCCATTTTTTTGAAAATTGTAGTTCCTCTTTTTGAATGTGTGTATCAAAGGTTATATTAGGGTGAGAGGAGGTATGCCACTCTTTCACAAGGATGATGTCATCAGTGATGTCATGAGTGATGTCATTTGAGATGTCATGAGTGATGTCATGAGTGATGTCACTAACCATGTCATGAGTGATGTAATATGTGAGATCATCAGCAGTGCATTGCGGGCGCCCTAGTTATAGTTAGCTGAACTAACTATAATGGGGGAATTTCAATGGTTTTGTATGAGTGAAATGTCCAGCTAACTATAACATGTGTGAAACCTATGATTTTTCAGTGAATTTCTAAGGTTTTTTAAATGCTAATTCCTAACTATGACGTGGCTAATACCTATGTTTTTTTCAGTGAATTTCTAAGGTTTTTTAAATGCTAATTCCTAACTATAACGTGGCTGAAAAATTTGTTTTTTTTCAGTGAATTTCAAAGGTATTGTAAATGATAATTTTTAAATGTATTAATTGTTATATTTTTATACTACTTTACTACATTGTTTTAAACTATTTATTTTTAGATATTTTATTTTTTAAATTACATGACATATTTTTAATATCAATTGAAAAAAAAATGTTTTGAAAAATATTGAAATTGTAATTTTTTTTATTTTATATTTTTTTTATTTATTTATATTTTATATAGCAGGCAATGATATCATATGGAAGGAAATTCAAGTTACTGGTAAGTACAGTTAACTTTACTTTTCAGGAATAGTAGTGAGCTGAAAGATGCAGCACTGAGGTCTCTCCAGATAACGGATAAGTAAATCGGAATTGGTAGCTGATTTTTGAGGAATTTTTTTTAAGTTCCAAAACTCCACACTTACAAAAATTTCCAAGTGAAACCAGTCAATATTAGCCTATGGAAGAAAATTCAAGTTACTGTAAGTATGGTTAGAATTACTTTACAGGATCAGTAATGGGCTGAAAGATGCCGCACTGATGTATCACCTGATAACAGGTGAGTAAATCGGATTTCTTAGTTTAGTTGATTTTAGAGGAATTTTAAGTTCCAAAACTCCACACTTAGAAAAATTTCCAAGTGAAACCAGTCAATGTTAGCCTATGGAAGGAAATTGCGGTTCTCATATTACCATGACTAGAGAATCTGGATTTCATTAAAGACTCGGAGGCTGACATTATGCATTATTACTTTAATGCAGATCTCAAGCCGCATACATCACACTTAAAAGGTTCTAAATAGAATAAAGGCAACAGATAGTGTTCATGAGGCAACAACAATCAGCCTCTTTTAAATGGATCACGGATAAGATGTCTTGAAGAAACTTGAGATATTATGTCTTGAAGAAACTTGAGAAATCCAACTTCGTAGAAATTTCCATAAGAAGAAAACAACGACAAGATGAAAGAGATGGAGGAATCCATGTAGTAGGGATACAGCAGTCAGGCATTATCTGAAAGATAAGGCAAATATTAGGAAAAACATGAAGGTGTTATATAAACAAGATAACAGACACAGTATAAAGTGCATTTCAGTAAAGATGTATTACAAAATACAATGTAAATTAAATGCCACCAGAGGTGGGAAGGGAGGGATAATGTCAGCCTCCGAGTCTTTAATGAAATCCAGATTCTCTAGTCATGGTAATATGAGAATCGCAATTTCATTACAAGACCGGAGGCTACATTATGCATGTTGGAAGCTATCTAGAACAACATCGGACATATGTTGAATTGGTTTACAATGACGAGCAAATATACTGGCATTAGACCAATCTGCAGCTTTAAGGATGTCGTCTCATTTACCTCCAGACCAGAGGGACTTACTTGCCATAGCACCTCTAAGGGAGTGAGCTTGAAAGAGATTCAAATCTATACCAGCTAAACTCATAGCAGTCTTAATCCATCTAGCATTAGAAGAGGAACTAATACCTTTGTGAGGTTAAACAAAGGAAATAAGTAACTGATTAACTCCTTGAGGACGGAGATCAGACATTCTGAGATCATACTCATTCATGCATCTAGCAACTCAAAGATTGGGAAAGAGATCAAAACGAGGATAAAATATAGAATGAGACATTGTCTTTGTCCTTCTATAGATGTCAAATTTGACGCCAAACATAGAGTAGGAATGAATGGTAATATCTAGAGCCCTAATATCAGAAGCTCTTCTGCAAGAGCTGAGGCATAGGAGCCTAGCTAGTTTAATAGAAAGATTCTTCCTGTTAAGAAAAGTATTGGCAGGCCAAGTGGCGAAGAGCTTGAGTATCAAATTAACAATCCAAAGGGTTTCATATCTAGCCTTAGGAGGTCTCCTTAGGCGTATGCTCTTCATCACTCTACAGATGATGGCGTTTTTCCCGATAGTCTTACCATTAACAAGGTTATGACCGGCAGAGATAGCAGATCTAAAACAGTTAATAGATCTGTAACTAAGTCCTCTTTCAAATTAATCGACAAGAAAGTTGGTTATATCAATGATAGGGGCCTCCAAGGGATCCAAGTCCCTTTCCAAGCACCAACGAACCCAAAGTTTCCAGATTCTTTTATATCGGTAATGTGTGCCTGGTGCCCAAGACTCCTTGAGGAGAGTTGAAGCCGTTTCCGAACGGCCTGAGATTTCGTTAGATCTCCTGATACTCTCCAAGCAAGAAGGGATAAACTCCTGTTTAGGATTAGGGGATGAATTTGATTGTCCGCGTCTGTAAGGAGGTTCTCTGTGGGAGGAATTAAGAAAGGAGGACTGCAAGCCAGTTCTAAAACTGTTGGGAACCACGCCTGGGAAGGCCAGAAAGGAGTAACTAGGACAAGGTGACATTCATCTAGTCTGACTTTTTGAAGGACCCTCTGAATCATTGCAAAGGGGGGAAAAGCGTATCCTCTGAGTTCCTTCTAGGACTGAAGAAAGGCATTAACTGCCAGAGCACCCGGATCGGGCATTTAGCTGAAATAATTGTGAAGCTGGCAGATCAGCCTGCTTGCGAAAAGATCTACCTCCAGGGGACCCCAAATCTTGTGTAGGGTTTTGAAAACAGATGGATTCATTTTCCAATCGCTAAAATCCATGAGGAACCTCGAGTTCCAGTCCGCAGAGGAGTTCGAAGTTCCTGGAAGATACTCTGCTTTGAGTGCGATTTTGTGTTCCAAACAGAACATCCATAATTTCTTCGCTAGATCTGAGAGGACCGCAGATCAGGTACCTCCCAAGCCGCTGATATAGGCTACTGCTGACATATTGTCCATCTTTAAAAGGACAAACCTTCCTTGAAGGGGATGTCTGAATCTCATCATAGCGAGGAGACCAGCAGTAAGTTCCAAGTAATTTATGTGGTGGAGAGATTCTTGATGAGACCATGGACCTCCGATGTTCTGATCTAGAAGGCAAGCCCCCCAGCCATGAAGACTGGCATCTGATTCCAAGACAAAGTCTGGAGTTGATCCGAAAATCACCTTTCCATTCCATGCCTCCAGGTTGTTCAGCCACCAAGACAGTTCTGAACGAGAGTCCTGGTCCAGGGAGATACGATTGCCGTACCAAAGGCCCAATCTCAGGGCCCTCGCTTTGTTTCTCTGAAGAGCGCGATAGTTGAGGGGACCGGGAAAGATGGCCTGAATCGAGGATGAGAGAAGACCTAGGAGTCTGGCCAAATCCCTGAGGGATAGGTCTTTTGACGACTGAGAGCATATCTTATTTCTTTATTTATTTTTGAAATTTTCTTTGAGGGAAGGAGGAGGAGACAGCGAACTGTGTCGACCATGAAACCCAGGAATTCTAAAGACCTGGAGGGAGTCAGGCAAGATTTCTCTTTGTTTATGATAAAACCTAGACTCTGTGTAAGATTCATTGAAAAGGTGAGATCTTTCTCCAGTTGAGAGCGATCTTGGGCCATAATGAGGATATCGTCCAGATAAATGATAAGACAAATGCCCCTTGATCTAAATGCGAGACGACGGCTCTCATGACCTTGGTAAAACACCAAGGGGCGCAAGAGAGACCAAAAGGAAGAGCTTGGAATTGGTACAAATGACCTTTCCAGAAAAATTGAAGGAAGTGTTGATGGATGTCTGCCATTGGGATGGTAAAATAGGCATCTTTCAGGTCTAGCTTGACTAGCCAATCTCCTTCCAGGAGTAGATCCCTGAGAAGATGAATACCTTCCATTTTGAAGTGTCTGTATGTCATAAATATGTTTAGATCTCGAAGGTTTATAACCGGTCTCCAACCTTTGTCTTTTTTCTCGACCAAGAAAAGGTTGCTTACAAAGCCTAGTTGTTCCATGGGAACTTCTAATATTGTATTTTTCTGGATCAGTGATGAGATCTCCTCCTCTATGATACGTTGCTGTTCTGGTGATAGAGGAATTTCTTTGGGAAAGGATTCTTGGGTAGGAGTATGAGAAAAATCAATCTTGAAACCCCTTAGGTATTTAGGATCCAGTTGTCCTGAGTAATTAATTTCCAGTTTTTCAGTAAATGCTTGAGTCTCCCGCCCACCTTTAAGGGGGAAGAAAGTGAAGACGGGAGAGTAACACTCACCTGAGGGATTGCTTTGATTATTGGATCCGCGTGATCTGAAGCCTCTGCTCCACTGGCCTCTACCTCTCTGCGGGTAGAATTGTGGGTTGTTGAACTGGTAGCCTCTGTTGAACCCACGTCCTCTAAAATTGGCCCTCTGATTGTAGCGGCCGGAAGGTTGGCCTCGTCTTCCGGCCCTTCCGCTAAAGGTTATTGGTAAGGGAAGGGTGTTGCGAGAGGGGGGGGGGGGGGAGGGGGGTAAAACACGCCAAAGACACACCCCGTGGAAGAGAAAGGTATTAATTCACCAAAATACAATAAAAAGAAGAGAAAAAAAGATCAACGTATCTGCTCGGGAGCCACATTTAAAAGAGGCTGATTGTTGTTGCCTCATGAACACTCCGGTCTGAAATTCAAGTTACTGTAACTACGATTAGAATTACTTTTCAGGATCAGTAGTGGGCTGAAAGATGCAGCACTGAGGTCTTTCCTGATAACAGGTGAGTAAATCGGAATTCATAGTTCGGCTGATTTTAAAGGAATTTTTTAAAGTTCCAAAACTCCACACAGAAAAATTTCCAAGTGAAAACAGTCAATGTTAGCCTATGGAAGGAAATTCAAGTTACTGTAAGTATAGTTAGAATTACTTTTCAGGATCAGTAGTGCACTCAAAGATGCAGCACTGATGTCTCTAGTGATAACAGGTGAGTAAATCAGGATTCGTAGTTCGGCTGATTTTAGAGGAATATTTTGCTCAATAGTGAAGGATGGGGGCAGGGCCTGGGGTAACATGTGTGCAAACATTCCCTGTGGCCCGTTTTAGGTTGGGAAATTAATTACTCTTCAATCCTGAGGTCCCCTGTGAGCCAACTATCCCACCATGTACCTCCAGGGAGCTGTGTTGCAGAGAGGTATTCAGAGGGCACGCTTCTTTTTACAACACTGTGCAACACAGCTATGTGGCACTTACTGGAGATACCTGTTGGACTAGTTGCCCCCTAGAGGACCTCTGGATTGAAGGGGAATTAATTCCCCAACTTAAAACCCGCCACAGGGCATGTTTGCACTCACATCACCTCAATACCCCGCCCCCTACCTTCACCACTGTGCAAACGCACCCCGTAGCGTGTTCTAAGATGGGGGATTAGGTCCCCTTGCAAACTCGGGGTCCCTAGGGGCCAACTAGCCCACCAGGAACCTCCAGTATGCGCCAGGGTTCTGCGTTACAGAGAGGTGTAAATAGGGGCATGGCCTCATTACACCTCTCTGCAACGCAGCCCCCTGGTGGACTTGCAGAGGGGGAACTAATTCCCCTTGAATACTGGGGGTCCCTGGAGGCCAACTAGCCAACCAGGAACCTCCAATATGCGCCAGGGGGCTGCGTTGCAGAGAGGTGTAAAAAGGGGCGTGGCCTCATTATACCTCTCTGCAATGCAGTCCCCTGGCACCTTTGCAGCAGGGGAGCTAATTCCCCTTAAATACTGGGGGTCCCTGGGGCCAACTAGCCCACCAGGAACCTCCAGTATGCGCCAGGGGGCTGCGTTGCAGAGAGGTGTAATGAGGCTACGCCCCTTTTTACACCTCTCTGCAAAGCAGCCCCCTGGCGCATTTGCAGAGGAGGAACTAATTCCCCTTGCATACTGGGGGGCCCTGGGGGCCAAGTAGCCCACCAGGAACCTCCATTATGCACCAGGGGGCTGTGTCATGGTATTACAGGAGGCAGTTCAAAATGGGATGATCAGGGCGACAATTGGCTGGTCCCAATGTTCAAATATCAGTGCACGAACCATCTTGCGAGGTGCAGGCATCGCCATTGACAAAGGGGACGAACACCCGAAACGCGTCTGGCGAAATGAGACTTGGTGCAATGTTTCCTGCCTTTTAATTTGCAGCTTTTCATCAATAAAAAGACTGAAGAATACTGACCTGTTGACTCTTCTATTGGGGGCTACCTTTTTGTTGGATTGTAGCGCTGAGCCCAGCCGCAGAAGAGTCCCACTGCGAGCGTGCAGGTTTGTACTGGCGTCAACCGGCGACATGGTATTACAGGAGGCAGTTCAAAACAAGATGATCAGCGCGACAATTGCAAACTTTTGAGCAGAATTTTGAGCATCAACCCACTGGGGTTTTATAATTTGAACACTTTGGTGCACCACTTTGACAAGATGGACTCACTCGAGTAAGACACAACAGCACCACATGGACCAGAGGGCTGTGCAAGTAGCCCCGCCCACTGGGGCTGGTCCCAATGTTCAAATATCAGTGCACAAACCATCTTGCGATGTGCAGGCATCCCCATTGACAAAGGGGACGAACACCCGAAATGCGTCTGGTGGAACGAGACTTGATGCAATGTTTCCTGCCTTTTATTTTGCAGCTTTTCATCAAAAAAAGACCGAAGAATACTGACCTTTGGACTCTTCTATTGGGGGCTACCTTTTTGTTGATATATATATATATATATATCAATATTATATCAATATCAACAGGTTGGCTGTATATTGCACATATATTTTTAGCAATTTATTGGGAAATACAGTGTTGATATTTATATATGTATGAATTTATTTTAACATATATTTATATCCCCATGAAAGCCTTATTTAACTGTCATGTTTTAAAGTATTTATTTGCTTTTTATCAATGACGTTATATGTATTTTACTAGTCTGTTATCTATGTCCAGCCCATGTGACGTATTTACAATGTGGCACTAGCACTTTAAAAGAAATCAAAACCATTATCACGTTGTCATGTGATCAGGGCTCGTTGAGAGCAGAAACGTTATGGCGACAGCACTGCAATAAACCGGCATCTACTACCTTGTGGTCCGTGTCTGTTCTTGCCCCACGTCTGGGGAAACTGCAGCGTGTGGGGAACGGAGTTCGTAAATATATATATATATATATATATATATATATATATATATATATATATATATATATATATATATATATATATATATATATATATATATATATATATTACCTACTGGCGGTCGCCAGTAGGTAGTTATAGTTAGGATTTTTTTCAATGTTAAATCTCAAAATTCTATTTGGAATAACTTTGGCGCCGGTTGACGAATCTGCATGAAAATTTCCTGAAAATGGCCTCGTCAAGCTCGGGTCCTTCCTTGAAAGTTTGGGGGGGATACGTCAAGCGGGGGCCGAGATAAAAGGGGGGTCCCAAAACGCGTTTTCCCCATGTAAATTTCCATAGGGCGGTCGATTTCACTTTTAGCCCGAACGGCTGAATGGATTTCCAGCAAACTTGGCAAAATTGAAGGGACTGGTAGCCCGATGTGCCTTTGCTATGTCTCAAGATATGTGCTGCAGTGGATTTTGAGTAATTTAGGTTCAAAAAAATATATATATCTATAGGCGCTCTCCGGTGCGCGCACCGGAGTGCGCTCCAGGCGCGACACGCGACTTGCGCGCAGGAAGCTGATTGGCTCTTGGGTGTCTGTAAACATTCTAAACAGTCTGGAGCGGCCGCCATCTTGTGTCTCGGTAAAATTGAGACACAAGGGGTTTGAAAAAAAAAGGGGCAAATGACCATAAGGGGGAAGAGTAGACCCCCTCTGAGCCCCTAGGTTTGATGTAGGGGCTAAAATAGGGTCCTGCAGGGCATTACATTTTTTTTTTTTTTTTTCGTTTTGAGCGGGGGAAGCGCATGGTACGCGCACCGGTGAAGCACGGGGAAAATCCAGGACCATATTTATGAAGGCCTTGCGCTGCTAGTTTTGCGCCTCCTGTGCGTCAATTTTTGTGACGCACCAGCGGTGTAAAAAAATGCGCATTGTTATGCAATATTTAAAAAGTGACGCATCTATCTAGATGCGTCACTTTTTAAATATAGTGCAATGAGGCACATTTTTTTTACACTGCTGTTGTGATGCGTCACTTTTCTGTGCGCACTCCTTATGACATTCAAGATGTGTCATATTTAATGTATGACGAATCATGTTGCAAGGAGTTACAGATACATCAGTATTTCTGTCATATCTGTAAACATAAAAGTGACGCGAGGCAGGCGCAAGATTTTGACGCAACAGCATCCTAAAAGTGACGCAGAGAAATCTCATAGATTTCAGTACGTCGTTATTACCAAGCTTTTTGCGGGGGAATGCCCCCTCTGCATACATTATATCTGACGCAGATATAATGTGGCGCAGAGTTTTAAAAAGTGACCCATGTACCTAGAGGCGTCACTTTTTAAAAATAGCGTCAGGTATAATGCATGCAGAGGGGGTGTTCTCCCGCAAAAAGCTTTGTAATAGCGACGCAGTGAAATCTTTGAGATTTCACTGCGTCACATTTAGGATGCTGTTGCGTCAAAATATTGCGCCTGCTTTACAGCAGGTGTTAGACTGACGCAAGCCCTTTCACATGGTGCTTTTTCCATGTGAAAGGACACATTACTGGAGTTGCGTCACTTTTGTGACGCACTCCAGCAATGCGTTACTTGGAATGTCATAAGGAGTGCGCACAGAAAAGTGACGCATCGCACCAGTGGTGTAAAAAAATGTGCCTCGTTGCGTTATATTTAAAAAGTGACGTATCTAGGTAGATGGGTCACTTTTTAAAATCAAGCGCCACATTATATCTGCGTGAGGTATAATGCATGCAGAGGGGGTGTTCCCCCGCAAAAAGCTTTGTAATAGTGACGCAGTGAAATGTTTGAGATTTCACTGCGTCACTTTTAGGATGCTGTTGCATCCTTTAAATATAGTGCAACGAGGCACATTTTATTATACTGCTGGTGTGATGCGTCACTTTTCTGTGCGCACTCCTTATGACATTCCAGATGTGTCATATTTAATGTATGACGAATCATGTTGCAAGGAGTTACAGATACGTCAGTATTTCTCACATATCTGTAAACATGAAAGTGACGCGAGGCAGGCGCAAGATTTTGACGCAACAGCATCCTAAAAGTGACGCAGAGAAATCTCATAGATTTCAGTACGTCGTTATTACCAAGCTTTTTGCGAGGGATTGCCCCCTCTGCATACATTATACCTGACGCAGATATAATGTGGCACAGAGTTTTAAAAAGTGACCCATGTACCTAGATGTGTCACTTTTTAAAAATAGTGTCAGGTATAATGCATGCAGAGGGGGTGTTCCCCTGCAAAAAGCTTGGTAATAATGACGCAGTGCGTCTTTTTTAGGATGCTGTTGCGCCAAAATCTTGCGCCTGCTTCACAGCAAACCTTTCACATGGTGCTTTTTCCATGTGAAAGGACACATTACTGGAGTTGCGTCACTTTTGTGACGCACTCCAGCAATGCGTTACTTTTGTGTTTACAGATACGTCAGAAATACTGACATATCTGTAACTCCTTGCGAATTGATTAGTCATATATTAAATATGACATATCTGGAATGTCATAAGGAGTGCGTCCAGAAAAGTGACGCATCGCTGTTTTCACGTAGCGATGCGTCACTTTTCAGAAATGAGGCCTCCAGTTTATTCACTGTGTCATAACTTTCTTTTCTAACACTCACCTTCTTTCATTCCTCCTACTTCACTTCCTTTCACCTCTCATACCTTTCTGTTCTTTCTTACTCATTCTCCTTTCAATTATCAATGCACTATATTTCACTTACTCTTCATTCTTTTAAGAATATAGCTCTTTGATGAGAATTGGAGGTAGTTCTGAAAAGAACTTTTGGTTTTCTTCTTTTAACTGAACAGGAACAAAAACAGGGAATGGAAACTGCTCAACAGGAGCAAAAAGAAAAGAAAAAAATTAGGGGTGGGAAGGGCAGCGATTGTTCTCCAATGCTCGAACCATGAGCAGGACACTTTGCTCCCCATAGGTGAGGAGTTGATTGCAGTATCTGCATTTGACGACCCCATGATTAAATGCAGGTTGTATGTTTGCCACCTGCTCCTGCGATTGCTCTCTCCCAGAAGAAGTTGCTCCTCCTGTTGATGTAGAGGCCCCATCTCTGGGAACCTCTTGTGCCAGAGCCCTGACACTTTCCCGGGCAAAATTCTGGGGGTGCCTCCTCTCCACATGGCGAATCATGGTGAAGTTGCCAAAACAATACTTTTTTTGGGGGTTACCCCGTGACAGGACCTGTTTGCAGATCCTGCACTCTACTTTTGGTGCATTCACCTTTTTCTGGTCTGCTGGAAACTTAAAAAATTTCCAGATGAAATGTTCTTTGACCTTCGGCTGAGGAGGCTCTTCATCAATGAAATCATTGGAGTCATCTTCACTGCTGGATGGTCTGGCAGCCATGATTAATCAAGAAATATGCAACAGCAAAAAAGGCAGGTCTTTCAGTCACAAAAGTGAAAGAAGAAGTGAAGGAAATGGGTGGGGATTTCATTCATTGTAAAAAAAAACTGTTAGCAACCAATGAAAAGTGTTATTTGAGGGTCACATGACCCGACGCGTTTACGCTGCGCGCTCCGGAGCACTTCCGGTGCGTTTACGCAGCGCGATCGTAGGCGCTTCCGGGGCGCAAACGTGGCGCGATCGTAGGCGCTTTTGCGTGCGTTTACGCGCCGCGAACGTAGGCGCTTCCGAGGGCACTTACGCTGCGCGCCGAAGTGACGTCATCAAACTTTTACAGAAATGCATAATCATTTTCCTTATTAAAAAAAACTAATTTTATTTGTATGGTACGAAATGTTTTGCATTATTATTAACTTTTCATTCATATTTTTTTTCACGAACGACAGTTGCGCTCTGGGTGCGCTTTCAGATGAGCTCACGGAAAAGCTTACCGGAGAGCTTAGCTGAAAGCTTCCCGGAGCGCGCACCCAGAGCGCAAAACTAAAAAAATTATATAAAAAAAACATGAATACTTTTAAAAAAACAGCAAATTGTAAAAAAAAAAAAAGGTTAGAAAATCGATATACAAAGGAATTAGCATTTAAAAAACCTATGAAATTCACTGAAAAAACCATAGGTTTCACACCAGTTATAGTTAGGAATTAGCATTTAAAAAACCTATTAAATTCACTGAAAAAACCATAGGTTTCACACCAGTTATAGTTACCTGGAAATTTTACTGATATAAAACCATTGAAATTCCCACGTTATAGTTAGATGGACTCACTATAACTTGCGCGTGCAATGCACTGCTGATGATGTCTTCTTAAGCCAGTTAACCAATCAATTTTTAAAAACCATCCATTTAGACACTTATTTAAACATTTATTCTTCCATCAACTTTTACATATATATATATATAAAATATATTTATTTTTCAGAAAGACACACATTCACTGGATGGTGTCATCAGTGATGTCATGAGTGATGTCACTGACCATGTCATGAGTGATGTAATATGTGATGTCATCAGCAGTGCATTGCACGCGCAAGTTATAGTGAGTCCATCTACTATAACGTGGGAATTTCAATGGTTTTATATCAGTAAAATTTCCAGCTAACTATAACTGGTGTGAAACCTATGGTTTTTTCAGTGAATTTAATAGGTTTTTTAAATGCTAATTCCTAACTATAACTGGTGTGAAACCTATGGTTTTTTCAGTGAATATATATATATATATATATATATATATATATATATATATATATATATATATATATATACTGACATAAAACGATTGAAATTCCCACGTTATAGTTAGTTGGACTCACTATAACTTGCGCATGTAATGCACTGCTGATGACGTCACATATTACATCACTCATGACATGGTCAGTGACATCACTCATGGCATCACTGATGACACCATCCAGTGAATGTGTGTCTTTCTGAAAAATCAATATGTTTTAAATATGTATATGTAAAGGTCGATGGAAGAATAAATGTTTAAATAAGTGTTTTAATGAATGTTTTAAAAAAAAAAATTGATTGGTTAACTGGCTTATGATGTGTATCTTAGTGAATACATATTTCAGCGAGTAATGTTTAAATATTTAAATATATGTTTCAGTGTTTCACTTTGTGTATAATTGGCTGCATGGGTTGGTGAGTAGCTACATGTGTGTGTATATGGGTTATTAGATGTTTTTTTAGTATCAGTATGAGTCTCTGTATGGTTTAGTGGGGGTATTACTTAGCACATAGATGCATCAATGACTGACTCACTGTATGTGTTTTGAAGACAGCATATGTGCAGGACTGTATGGGTGGATGAGTGTGTATATGTGTGTGTTAGTGAGTGAATGACTGTCTCACTAGTGTCTTTATCAGTAACAACATATGTTTTAATCTAGTATATGTGAGTATTGATGTTTATAAGTGAGTATATGTGAGATTGTAAGAGTTCCTGTTTAAATAAGTATGTTTTTCTATAAGTGATTGTTTAAGAGAGTAAGTATGTGTAATTTTTCTTAGAAGTAAGGTGGTAGTGTGTGTATAGTTGTACATGCAAATAAATGAATGTTCAATAGTTTATTTGCATGTGTGAGTATGTGTGTGAGTAACTTTTGGATGACTGTCGGTGTGTAACAAGATGTATAGGTGTAACACTACATATGATGAGCGAGTATATGTATGAGTGACTATATAGAACTGTTGGTGAATGAGTGGATGTATATATAGATGGTGGTATTACTGAATTGGTTGTTGTAACTGGTATGGATATCTCAATTTTTTTGAAAATGTTAATTTCTATTTTCGAATATGTGTTTTAAGGGTTACATTACACTGAAAGGAGGTCTGTCACTCTGTCACAAAGATGGTGTCATCAGTAATGTCATGAGTGATGTCACTGACCAGGTCATGAGTGATGTAATATGTGACGTCATCAGCAGTGCATTACACGCGCAAGTTATAGTGAGTCCAACTAACTATAACGTGGGAATTTCAATGGTTTTATGTCAGTAAAATTTCCAGCTAACTATAACTGGTGTGAAACCTATGTTTTTTTCTGTGAATTTAATAGGTTTTTTAAATGCTAATTCCTAACTATAACTGGTGTGAAACCTTTGTTTTTTTCAGTGAATTTCATAAGTTTTTTAAATGCTAATATATAAGGCCCCAAGGCCCCAAACCTATATTTTTTTCTTTGAATTTCAAAATGTGGTTAATAGCAAATGTCTATAGCTATGAAATTTAATATTTTTGAAAATGATTGAATCCTATATTTTATTTGTATTTTAAAAAATTTTTATTTTTGACTCTGGAGCGCTCCTGGGGCGCGCCCCGGTGAGCTCCCCGGAGAGCGTAGTCGTTTGGAGCGCCCCGGTGCGCGAACCGGGAAGCGTCCCGTTAGCGCCAATGTCGCGAACGAAAACATGATCGTGACGTATCGCGTAGCCGCGTCCGCATGATACGCATGGCGTAAGCGCACCCGGAAGCACTCGAGCGAATACGGTCGCGCAACGTAAACATCCAACGCGCTTAAGCTGCGCGCCCGGGGGCGCGTCGCGTAAGCGCGTCGGTCATGTGACCTGAAAATAACACTTTTAATTGGTGCAGAACAGTTTTAGTTTCATAATGATGAAATCCCTGGTCTTGTGACCTGAAAATAACACTTCTCATTGGTTCAGGCCTTTTTTTTTTCCAAATGATGAAAGACCCCACCTTTTTTCCTTATTCTGACTTTGTCCTTTGACTGAGGTAGACCTGATTGTACCTCTCTGTACCTTTTTGATCTATATAATGGCTTCAGTAGCAGCAACAGCTGGTGCATCTGCACCACCACCACCACCACAACCACCAAGAAGACCACCTCAAGATTACATTGGTGGTCAACAAGAGGAGGAAGAGGAGGAGGAGGAGGAGGGGAGGAGAAGATGGCTTGAAGAACACAATACCCCATACCAGCCAAGACCACACATTATATGGGAGTTTTTTTCGATCCCAGAGGGGAAGAAAAAAGTAAATGCAGCCAAGGTGACTTGCTAATCTGTGGCATGGAACTTTCTAGGGGGAACCCGAATAAAAAATATTCATTCGGAAACAACACAATGATTAGACACATGCAGCGCAAGCATCCAATAAACTATTTTGCTGCAGAGATGAGGGAACTGGCCAGAAACCCTCCCCAAACTACAAGCACCACCTCGAAAAGAAAGCAACGCACTCCGTCGGGACAAGAGGCAAGAGAGACAATGCCTTGCATTCAGCCACGGTTTGCGGATTTCCGTATAACCTGTAAATATTGTGGGAAGACCATCTCCTACGGAGAACAGAGCGTAAAGCTCATCGTCCTTGCTGGGGACAACCACAAATGCTTCAATAAACCCTAATTATTTCTTTTCTTTTTTTTTTTGCTCCAGTTGAGCCATTTTCAATTCCCTGTTTTTTCGTTTCTCCCCATGAAAAATACAAAAAATATATAAAACTGTTCAGAAAACCCAAAAAAAGTTAAAAATGTTCAAAAAAACAATAAAAAATATAAAACAACAAAAAGAAGAAAAAAACAGTTATTTTTAGAACTACCTCCAATTTATAAAAAAAGGCTACATTTTTTAAAACTCTGTCATTCTTTTTTCCCCATGGTCCGCTCCCCGGTCCGCTCCCCGGTGCGCGTACCGGGCGCTCCACCCGCGAAAATCCCCCCCCCCCAATTTTTTTTTGCCCCGCAGGACCCTTTTATGGCCCCCACATCAAACCTAGGGGTCAGGGGGGTCTACTCTGCCCCCTTATGGTCATTTCCCCCTTTGTTTTTGCCACCTCTTGTGTTTCGATTTTACCGAGACACAAGATGGCGGCCGCTCCGGACTGTTTCGAATGTTTACAGATACCCGAGAGCCAATCAGCTTTCCGTGCGCACCTCGCGTGGCGGCCCCGGAGCGCTCCCCGGTGTGTGTACCGGGGCGCGCTTATAGATATATATATTTTTTTTAACCTAAATTACCCAAAAACCACTGGAGCACATATCTTGAGACATAGCAAGGCACATCGGGCTACCAGTCCCTTCAATTTTGCCAAGTTTGGTGGAAGTCCATTCAGCCGTTCGGGCTAAAAGTGAGTTTGACCGCCCTATGGAAATTAACATGGGGAAAACACGTTTTGGGACCCCCCCTTTTATCTCGACCCCCACTTGACGAATCCCCCCGAAACTTTCAAGGAAGGACCGGAGCTCGACGAGGCAAATTTGAGGAAATTTTCAGGCAGATTCTTCAACCGACGCCAAAGTTATTCACAATAGAATTTTGAGATTTTGCATTGAAAAAAATCCTAACTATAACTACCTACTGGCGACCGCCAGTAGGTAATATATTTCCACGAAGTTTACCTTTTGCTTGAATGTGCACTTGACTGTAAAATAATTACACCAAAACCGGCAGATGGAATTCAGACATAATTTATTCTCCCTTACGCGTTTCAAGGTATTTTGCAGTCTGGGCAGAAAAGCTGAAAACAACACGTGTTCCTTATATATATATATAATTTTTTGTGTAACAAGGGGTAAAGTCATTTGCGATGACGGTACCCTTTTGGTTCCTTATGGACTCCACAGAACTATGACATAAGTTTTCGGGTGTTGTCAACAGTGTCTGTGTTTAAAACATTGAGTTCACAGTTACATGCTGAGGAATGAAGATGTGTAATACTAAGCTCCGTGTCTTGTGTAGTTATTTACTAGTACTCAGGCTTGGGAGGATGCTACACATCACAAGCCTGATCTTTCATTCTTATGCTCGGCTGTCCCTGAAGATTGAGAGGACTGCTTATGTGAACGGTTTTCATTGATAAAGAGATACATAGATACCACTCTCATTTGGAAACAAGTGACTTAGAAGGGGCTTAGTGAAACTCAGTATTTTTAATGTTTGGGTAATTATTGTGCGTTGTACACATCTACATATCCCTCGTAGAGTTAGTTTATTGGTCTTTAGTTAACTGCACATCAGCATCTCTTGGCTCTTCAGAGATCCTTCGGTTAACTTGACTCCAAGTCTCTATTTCGTTTCCTTTCTTGTTCAACAGGTCTATCTATTAATAGGAGAATAGAATTTTATAGTCTCGGAGGCCTAACCTTCTACTTTCTGTCTTAAGACTCAGCAACATCTATCATAGGACTTACTGAAATACAGAGGGGAATATTTACAATAGAAGTGATGGAGCGGGATGTTAGGCTTCTTATCCTAACCCGCGCTCCGCCACTTCTGAAACGCAAAGCTGCACTATATTTACAATAATATGGTGCAGCTGTGATTTTTCCCCAGTGCTGGCACTAAAGTTAGCTCAATCAATCAATCAATCAATCAATCAATCAATCAATCAAAGCATTTATATAGCGCACTACTCACCCAGAGGGTCTCAAGGCGCTAGGGGAGGGGGGTCCGCTACTGCTCGAACAGCCAGGTCTTGAGTTGCTTCCTGAAGGTGAGGTGGTCCTGGGTCAGGCGGAGGTGGGTCGGGAGGGAGTTCCATGTCTTGGCGGCGAGATAGGAGAAGGACCGTCCCCCTGTGGTGGCTCTTCGGATGCGGGGGACCGCGGCGAGGGCATGGCCGGTCGATCGAAGCTGGCATTTGGGAGTGTAGAAGTTGAGGCGGCTGTTGAGGTATCCTGGGCCTTGGTTGTGTAGAGCTTTGTGTGCATGGGTGAGGAGTTGGAAGGTGATTCTCTTGTTGACCGGGAGCCAGGGCAGGTCTCTCAGGTGTCCGGAGATGTGGCTGCGACGGGGGATGTCCAGGATGAGTCGTGCTGAGGCGTTCTGAATCCGCTGTAGTCTCTTCTGGAGTTAATAGGTGGTTCCGGCGTAGAGGGAGTTGCCATAGTCCAGACGGCTGGTGACGAGGGCCTGGGTGACCGTCTTCCTGGTCTCGGTGGGGATTCACTGGAAGATCTTACGTAGCATGCGCAGGATGTTGAAGCACGACGAGGAGACGGCGTTGACTTGTCTGGTCATGGAGAGGGAGGAGTCCAGGATGAAGCCCAGGTTGTGTGCGTGGTCTGTTGGTTTGGGTGCGCTGCCTACGGCGGGGGGGCCACCAGGAGTCGTCCCAGGCGGAGGGTGAGGATCCTAGGATGAGGACTTCCGTCTTGTCCGAGTTCAGTTTCAGGCGGCTGTTCTTTATCCATTCGGCTACCTCTTTCATCCCTTCGTGAAGGTTGGCTCTGGCGGTGGCGGGGTCGTTGGTGAGGGAGAGAATCAGCTGGGTGTTGTCGGCGTAGGAGATGATGTTGAGGTTGTGCTGGCGTGCGATGTCTGCGAGGGGGCTCATGTAGACGTTGAAGAGGGTTGTACTGAGCGAGGAGCCTTGAGGAACACCGCAGATGACTTCGGTGGCTTCAGATCTGAACGGGGGGAGGCGGACTCTCTGTGTCCTTCCGGCGAGGAAGGAGATGATCCACTCCAGGGCCTTCTCCTGGATTCCGACGTTGCTGAGTCGCTGCACTAGTGTACGGTGGCAGACAGTGTCGAAGGCCGCGGAGAGATCAAGGAGGATGAGGTCTGCTGTTTCTCCGTTGTCAAGCAGTGCTCGGATGTCATCGGTGACTGCAATCAGGGCAGTCTCGGTGCTGTGGTTGGCCCGGAAGCCAGACTGCGAGAGGTCGAGGGATCCGTTTGTCTCGAGGAAGGCGGCCAGCTGCTTGTTGACGGTCTTCTCGATGACTTTTGCAATAACGGGAGCAGCGAGATGGGGCGGTAGTTCTTGAGGTCGGTGGGGTCGGCCGATGGCTTCTTTAGTAGAGCGCTGAGTTTGGCGTGCTTCCAGCTCTCCGGGAAGGTAGCGGTGTTGAAGGAGGTGTTGATGATGTCCCGCAGATGGGGTGCGATGACAGCGTCGGCTTTGTTGAAGATGTGGTGAGGGCAGAGGTCCGTAGGAGATCCGGAGTGGATGGAGTTCATCGTGCGGACGGTGTCTTCGGTGCTGATCGGGGTCCAGGCGCGGAGGGTGGTGGTGGGGGCGGTGGTTCGGTCGTGGCGTGCGTCGGTTGAGTGCTGAAGCTGTTGTGTATGTCCGCGATCTTGTTGTGGAAGTAGGAGGCGAGGGAGTTGCAGATGTCTTGCGAAGGGGTGATGTCGTTGTTTCCGGCGTTGGGGTTGGAGAGCTCTTTAACGATGTTGAAGAGTTCCTTGCTGTTGTGTGCGTTGTTGTGCAGTCGTTCCTTGAATGCGGTTCTCTTGGTGGCGTGGATGAGTTGGTGGTGTTTTTGGGTGGCGAGCTTGAGGGCAGTCATGTTGTCCAGTGTTGGGTCTCTGCGCCAGGTTCTCTCTAGGGCTCGGCAATTCTTCTTGGAGCTCTTGAGTTCGTCGGTGAACCATGGGGCTTTCTTGCTACCGGGTCTGCTAGGCGGGGTCTTCAGAGGGGCGAGGTCGTCTGCGCAGTTGCTGATCCACTTTGCGAGGGTGGTGGCCGCCTGGCTTGGGTTCGTTGGGCTGGTGGGAGGGTGCATGCTCAGGGAGGTCGCGAGCTGGTCGGCTGTGATCTTGGTCCAGCTTCTGCGTGCAACCTGTTGCTGGTGGTGGTGGATCGTGGTCCTTCTGAAGCTGAAGTGGATGCAGCTGTGGTCCGTCCATTGGAGTCCGGTGGCGTGGCTGAAGGCGATGTCCTTGCTGGATAAGAAGACGGGGTTGAGTGTGTGTCCGGCGTAGTGGGTGGGGGTGGTGACCAGCTGCTTGAGTCCCAGGTTTGCGAGGTTGTCCAGCAGGGTGGTGGTGTTGCGGTGGTTGTTGTTCTCCAGGTGGAAGTTGAGGTCCCCGAGGAGGATGTAGTCAACGTGCGGGCTGATGAAGTCGGCGAAGTCTTCGCTGAATTGTGAATTGTGCCTTGCTCCAACACAAACACCCTTGCACCATAGTGAAAGGGTGTCCGCATTGCAGGGGCAGATTGTGTATGTGCAGGAAGGTGTCCCTTCCTGCACATAAAAAATATTTAAATGGTGTTTTGTAACTTCTATGTGCTGCTTTGTGCAGCACACATAGAAGTTGCAACTAGTCATTTTGAAAATAATAGTTCATGTGCAAAAGGGAACTCCTTCCTGTACTTAAGCAATCATTCATGGGGTTTTGCTGTTTCTATGTGTGCTGCACACGAGGCACACATAGAAAAAGCAAAATCGAAGAGAACTTAAAAATTTCTCCTTGTTGTGCCAAGATAAGACCAGGTTTTCCCTGGTCATAATTTTGGTGCTGCCCCATATTTACACCACCTTTGTAAATCAGGGGCAGGGTCGAAATCAATGGGTGTTGCGGTGGAACGCACTTCACAACACCTATTGCCCTCCCCTTTCTCGCTAAGTACAGCTTGAAAGGGTGCCTTATTTACAAGGCAAAAACCACAGTTGATGGACAGAATGCAGAAAAATGTCATACATTCACCCCAGTACAGAGATCTGGGCCTAAATCCATCGTTTTTTTGCACTCCACACAACCCCAGTTCTGACATGGCCATATGCAAATCAGTCTGGCCCTGTGCCTCATGGAAACAGTCCAGCCCGAACTGCCAAGCCATGCGTTCCCTGGACTGGAAACAAGCTTCCGAGGACCGGTTTCTGGTATTCCAGCCGTCTTCAGCCCGGTATGCTTGAATCCAGTGGGGTGGAGAGCATGGGACTCACGTCTGAGCATACCCATCCCACTCGGGGTGACAAATGCAAAAACCACAATTGATGGACAGAATGCAGAACAATGTCATACATTCACCCCAGTACAGAGATCTGGGCCTAAATCCATCGTTTTTTTGCACTCCACACCACCCCAGTTCAGACATGGCCATATGCAAATCAGTCTGACCCTGTGCCTCATGGGAACAGTCCATCCCGAACTGCCAGGCCATGCCTTCCCTGGACCGGAAACAAGCTTCAGAGGACCGGTTTCTGGCATTCCAGCCGTCTTCAGCCCGGCTTGCTTGAATCCACTGGTGTGGAGAGCATGGGACTCACGTCTGAGCATACCCATCCCACTCGGGGTGACAAATGCAAAAACCACGGCAAGGCACGTTACGCCACGTAAAGTGGCTTAATGCTGCCTTGTAAATAGGGTGAAGCCGCCCCTATCACCCCACAACATCATGAAAAGTGACATTGTGGTGTCGATAGGGGCTTGCAAATATGCCCCAGATTCTGCAAATGCTAAATTTTACGAAGGGCCCTAAACCATTGACAAAAACATCTGTTTAAAAAAAAAAAAATATGTAACCCTGTTTCATGATTATAGGAAATATTTTTCTTTTATATTCGGTCAAACATGGACTACCATTTTTTGTGCTTGCTTTGTGTTACAACCTAAATTTATGGCCGGTTCTCCATTTTAAAAATCCACATTCCACTTCTGTTGTCCTTGATGAAACAGCTTGGTCTGCACATTATTATCTGCATTACTTTTCAAGGCGTGCATGTGTCTGTGGATAAACCAGGCTATTTTCAGCTTCTACAGAGAGGCTCGTTCATCTTCTCTTATATAGCTGGATGTCAAGAATTTCTGCTGTAGTTTCGGAAAACATGCTGGAATAATTTCTCCTGTTGTGTCTTACATCTAAATTATCTGTGAGTTTTAATGACATAGTTAAAACATCAAAAGGAAAAACATAGGGCGAGAAATCACATTTCTGGATATAGGGTCTTTTTTATTACCAATTATTCTTGACTAAACAAACCATAAAGCCTAATAAGTCAAGTGTGTGTCTGTGAATCAAGGACAAACATAGAGTAGGATGGGGTTGACCTACAAAACTCAAGATCTTGTTTACAAGGTCAATGTAAAATTAAATACAGTGGGTGCCAAAATAGACACTTTCTAACATGCCTCATCAGTCAAATGTTCAAATGCACACATCCTTTTACTTTTAGATGTCTCATGACAGTTACTGGCAGAGAAGTAAACCACAGTTCCCATGGTATGAGTTGGTATTTAGACAAAATGTTGTGATACAAAAATATTGTGTCAAGAATATTTGGATTACATAAATATTGTCAACAGGAATATCAAAGTGAAACATTTGTTTTAGTGTTGTTTTTAATATAATTGTAAAGATATCAATGTAGAACAATTTGTTGTATGTAATATTGTTTGTAAGAGATCATCTGCATGTAATTTATTGTAGCGTGTTTAATTGTAGATGCTTGTTTTTTTTTATTTGTTGTTTTAGTAGGCTAAATTATTCTTTTTGAAATTGGAGTAGGTGTTAAGGGGTAAACAATTTGATGCCCCTAGTGCTGGAGCCTGATCATTACGAGTCTTATTATATGCAGATAATGCAGTCCTTATGTCAAGGACGGCATTAGAGCTCCAAATGCTACTTGAACCCTTCACTGATTTTATGGCTCACTAGCAGCCCGTCCCGACGTTGTCTGGGTATGAATTGCTGCCGGCCACTAGTATATTGTTTTGTAGGATTTCGTTTTGATAGAATTTCTTATCTGTGACAGGCCTGTGAAACGCTCCGATTCACAGTGCACTGCTGATGCACTTAAGAGTGCGCGTTCAGTAGTGTATGAACTCGAGTTTCCCTACTTTTGTTTTTCCTTGCAAAATTATATAGCGCAAACTCGACAATATGGCATGAGCACAAGTTACATTACAGAAGAACACATTCATTTGTGGTAGGCCCGGGGAGACAAAGCGATTTGTCTGGAATCACAGGATGTTGAGCTGATGCCGAGATTCAAACGTAGCTCCCCAGCTCTAAAGTTCGCAATACTAGAACTTGTGGCGGGAGGTGTGTCTAAAAGTGTATGTCGATGCTGGCCATCAATGAGAGAGACCAGTGCATTTTTCAAATGGGTGGTGAAAAAATATGAGTATGTTGCTGGAGATGTGGGCCGCCGTGCCACCAATGTACTTGCCGGGGGAGGGTAAACACCTATTATTCTGTAACTTTCTTTCCGCATACCATCACTCCGCATACTTTCATTCCGAAAGTACCATGACTCCGCAATGCCATTATAATGCATGGCATTACATTTTATATCCTTTTACCACGCATACATTTACAACGAAATTAGTTGTGCATGAGTGGTAAAAGCATTTTTTTTTTTAAATGTTTGGATAAGGTAAGTATGGGTATAGCGGTATATGTTTTGGGGTACTGAGGTATATGTTTTAGGGTGTTTGGGTATTTTAAGGGTTCAGATATAGTCTTGGGTTATGGGGTACAGGGGTAGTTTTAGGGTTTAGGGATAGGTATGGGTTTTGGGGTACAGGGGTATTTTTAGTGTTCAGGGCTAGGTTTGGGTTTTGGGGTATAGGGGTACTTTTAGGGTTCAGGGGTAGGTTTGGGTTTTGGGGTACAGGAGTATTTTAAGGGTTCAGGGCTAGGTTTGGGTTTTGGGGTACAGGGGTATTTTTAGGGTTAAGGGATAGGTTTGGGTTTTGGGGTACAGGGTTATTTTAAGGGTTCAGGGCTGGGTTTGGGTTTTGGGGTACAGGGGTATTTCAGGGTTCAGGGGTAGGTTTGGGTTTTGGGGTACAGTGGTATATTTAGCGTTCAGGGCTAGGTTTGGGTTTTGGGGTACAGGGGTATTTTTAGGGTTCAGGGGTAGGTTTGGGTTTTGAGGTACAGGGGTATTTATAGGGTTCAGGGCTAGGTTTGGGTTTGGGGTACAGGGGTATTTTTAGGGTTAAGATGGGTTAGTGTCTAAGGGTGTTGGGGTATTTTAAGGAGTAAGGGTGGGTTATGATTATGGGGGGCAGGGATATTTAAAGGGAGCAGGGTGGGATTAGCACACAATATGAGACATGGCATGAAGAGCGGAACGTACCACACGCCCCCTGCGTTTGTCACGCCCACAGCACAATGCAGACATGCCCACAAGGGACTACTTTCCTGGCACAGTTCTTTTACCTTTTAAATGTATATGGTGGGCGTCTGCATAGCCTATGTCCTCCTGCTGCAACTGCCCTTTCCAACGCTGTATTGGGTGTTGTGATTGGTGCTGCTGTGGTTCCTGAGATTACCCGCCTCAAAGGTTTGGGCTCTCTCTTTATTATATTAGTATAGATTGGGCCTGTCAGTAAATAACACAACATCCTTTATTTTGGTCACAGGAGACAAACAGTCCAACCCAAAAGCTTATTTTTGCAATAACACCAAGCTTAGAGATGAACGTACCTTTCATTATCTAGGTATTCTCCTTGATGATATGACCTTTACTTTTTTCTAAAAGACATGCTATCCTGTTCATATGAGGTGGTTATGGGCCTTAGGGCCCAGGCTAGTAGGAAACGACTAAAGGTTTTGCTCCATATTTATAAAGGGAAATGTGTTTTGGCTACCTGTTATAGTAGCAATATTTGGGATTATCAGGAATGTAGTGCCATTCAGGTTGAAGAAAATAACTTAGCCATGCGCCTATTAGCTGTCCCGCATTCACCTCAAACCACTCTGTTCATGACGAATTTGGCTTCAAATATTTCATAGACACTATAAAATGGAGGGCTCTAGTGCACTGGATTTCTGTTTCAGACAAAACTGAATAGGCTGATCATTAGGGACTGTATCTCCCTTGATAAATTGAAGGCAACTCCCTGGCTGAAATGTATACAGCTGAACTGACAACCTAGGCCGCCCCAGTCTTTTCTCCTGTCCCAAAAATATTATAAAAGCTGCTATACCTGGAAAAAAAACAACATTTCCTGAGGCGCAGTACTTTTAATAGAGCAGGGATTTAACTTCAGAAACCGGCATCCATGCTCATTGTTTGGTCAAAATCGTCTATTTAATTGAGCAATACTTGATCCAGGCTAGCAATGTGTATCACCATCATCTCCTCACCAGAGTTAGATTGAACCTTCTTTTGCCACTCATTAGATTTGTCCCTTAGACAAACTGGATGTTGGTTAACACTTTTATTCGTGGCACATGGTTATGTATTTTGACCTCCGTTTTTAATCTTTGATGTGTATTATTTTAATTAAGTATGGGGTAAAAATCCGTTTCGCTCACGGGATTTGCGAATATTTGACAGTTGTGCGGTCCGCGATTTGTGTGAAATTGTCAAACAATTCGCAATTCGCGAGTTGGCAGATTTTTTTTGCTTGGTCAAGCTTCAAAAATACAATCTTGCGCGCATGGCGTTGACTTACCGTGATTCTGAGTTTGCCGAGTTGTTTTCCTCCCGGTTTGCGTGCGCTGTGCCATTTTCGATCTTGCTTCGTGATTGCGTGAGACTTTACGACCGCGAGTACGTCATTGCGTGATCGCACAAGACTTTTCGACCGCGAGTATGTCATAGCGTCCCGCCATCTTTCACTGGGAGACTTTCGGAACGCGAATACGTCATAAGGGCCCCGATTACGTAACTGCGCTGCGCAGCTGACATCTGGAGGGAGATTTGAACAGCTCGCTTTCCCGAAATAGCAAAAATTGCAACTCTGCACAAGAAATCTATCGCTGGCAGCATAAACCTTCCGAAATTGATGATTTGAATCAGAATAACTCCTCAGATTGATATTTGGCTGCATTTTTTTGTGCAAGGAGTGCAATGTTGGGGGGGTGGGAAGGAGGAAGTGCCCCACAGTCTCCAACTTCATGTTCCTGTCCAGCAGGCCACTCCCAGTGCTTTGTCCATGTCCTGGACACCTTTCATTTGGATCTGGAGCTGGAATAAATACTCTGTGTGGCTGCTGCTGGATAATTGTATGTGAGGACTTTTTTGGAGATAACTTTTGGATTTGAGATTTTACAAGTAAGTTTGTGTTGTTTGTTTAGGGCATTGCAGTTGCTGCAACTACAATTTATAATCTTTTTCACAACTGTGAAAAATATATATTGTGGGTACCCACAGTATCCAGTAGGCCCAGGGTTAGTCATGGGTGCATGATAAACTGTTTCTTTGAGTTTTGTTAAACTTAAATATAATTTATGGCTTGTTATTGAGTAACTCACTGTTATAAGTGGATTTTTTTTTTGGGGGGTTGCGTGTTATAGCCACACTAGCCAGTAGGCCCAGGGCTAGTCAGTGGTGCATGGGCCATGTCTTTCTGTGGGGTCTCTTGTTTTTTAAAATAATTTAGGGCATCGATGCCATTGGATTGGGGGGATTTTTGTGTGTATTTCGATTTTTCGGGTGTTGTTGGGGCCTGGTCCAGGGCCTGGCCATGTGGGTGGGGGCCATTTTGAGTCCTGGTCCAGGGCTTGACCGTGTGGGTGGGGGTCTAGGGGGGCCATTTTGAAGCCAGGCAGTGTGCTTTGTTGTGCCATAGGCCTGCACCCAGTCTGCCTTGCTTTCATCCATTATACCCAGGGGCAGCTAGTGGTGCATGTGCCAAGTCTTTCTGTGTGTTCTCTTTATTTTAAACATCATTTAGGGCATGGATGCCATTGGATTGGGGTGATTTGTGTGTTTTTTGGGTGTTGGGGCCTGGTCCAGGGCCTGGCCATGTGGGTGGGGGCCATTTTGAGGCCTGGTCCAGGGCCTGGCCATGTGGGTGGGGGTCTAGGGGGGGCCATTTTGAAGTCAGACAGTGTGCTTTGTTGTACAATAGGCCTGCACCCAGTCTGCCTTACTTTCATCCATTATGCCCAGGGGCAGCCAGTGTTGCATGTGCCAAGTCTTTCTGTGTGTTCTCTTGATTTTAAACATCTTTTAGGGCATGGATGCCATTGGATTGGGTGATTTTTTGTGTGTATTTCGATTTTTTGGGTGTTGTTGGGACCTGGTCCAAGGCCTGACCATGTGGATGGGGGCCATTTTGAGGCCTGGTCCAGGGCTGGCCATGTGGGTGGGGGTCTAGTGGCCATTTTGAAGCCAGTCAGTCTGCTTTGTGCCATAGGCCTGCAACCAGTCTGCCTTGCTTCCATCCACTATGCCCAGGGTTAGTCAGTGGTGCATGGGCCAAGTCTTTCTGTGTGTTCTCTTGATTTTAAACATCATTTAGGGCATGGATGCCATTGGATTGGGGTGATTTATTGTGTATATTTCGATTTTTTGGGTGTTGCTGGGGCCTGGTCCAGGGCCTGGCCATGTGGGTGGGGGCCATTTTTGAGGCCTGGTCCAGGGCCTGGACATGTGGGTGGGGGTCTAGGGGCCATTCTGAAGTCAGGCAGTGTGCTTTGTGCCATAGGCCTACAACCAGTCTGCCTTGCTATCAGCCATTTAGACCAGGGGTAGTCAGTGGTGCATGGGCCAAGTCTTTCTGTGTGTTCTCTTGATTTTAAACATCATTTAGGGCATGGATGCCATTGGATTGGGGTGATATTTTGTGTGTATTTTGATTTTCTGGGTGTTGCTAAAACCTGGTCCAGGGCCTGGCCATGTGGGTGGGGGCCATTTTGAGGCCTGGTCCAGAGCCTGGCCATGTGGGTGGGGGTCTAGGGGGGGCTATTTTGAAGCCAGGCAGTGTGCTTTGTTGTGCCATAGGCCTGCACCCAGTCTGCCTTGTTTTCATCCATTATGCCCAAGGGCAGCCAGTGGTGCATGGGCCAAGTCTTTCTGTGTGTTCTCTTGGTTTTAAACATCATTTAGGGCATGGATACCATTGGATTGGGGTGATTTTTGTGTGTATTTCGATTTTTTTGGGTGTTGTTGGGGCCTGGTCCAGGGCCTGGCCATGTGGGTGGGGGCCATTTTGAGTCCTGGTCCAGGGCCTGACCGTGTGGGTGGGGGTCTAGGGGGGCCATTTTGAAGCCAGGCAGTGTGCTTTGTTGTGCCATAGGCCTGCACCCAGTCTGCCTTGCTTTCATCCATTATACCCAGGGGCAGCCAGTGGTGCATGTGCCAAGTCTTTGTGTGTGTTCTCTTGATTTTAAACATCATTTAGGGCATGGATGCCATTGGATTGGGGTGATTTTTGTGTTTTTTTGGGTGTTGTTGGGGCCTGGTCCAGGACCTGGCCATGTGGGTGGGGGTCTAGCGGGGCCATTTGTGAAGCCAGACAGTGTGCTTTGTTGTACAATAGGCCTGCACCCAGTCTGCCTTACTTTCATCCATTATGCCCAGGGGCAGCCAGTGGTGCATGTGCCAAGTCTTTCTGTGTGTTCTCTTGATTTTAAATATCTTTTAGGGCAGTGGTTCCCAAACTTTTTTGGCCCGTAACTCCCTTGACCTAACTGGCAGTTGGCCGTGGCTCCCCGCCATTTTTTCACCGGTGCGCGGGATGGAAGCCCGACTTCGGGAGTACTTCCTGTTGTCTTCCTTAAATTAATTGGGATGCAATGAAGGTATTATATTCATATTTGTAACAAAATAAAAAGATAACAGTTGTTTAATAAAAACTTGTTAAGTGAAAACGATACAAGATTCAAGCCAAATATGATTAAATGTGCCCAATCACCATAGGCGCCATGGGCGGGCGTGGCTGTGTGGCATAATTTCACTAATTTCGCAGCTAGCAGGCTTTGGGCCTGCCGCTGCAGCTCTCAAAATGCGGCCGCCGTAATGAATTGACTGTGCTGGTGGTGAGCATGATGACTACGGCCTCAGCTGCTGCCAGCAGTCCAGTCGGTTCGGAGACTCAGTAGTCTGTGTCTGATCCAGACTGCGGCTGCAGCACTGGCTGGGACTGTCTGTGGTGCCAGTGCAATCTTTGCACCTGTACCATTAATGGGGTCGGCGCTGGCTGAGTAAGTGAAGTGTACTTTCTTTTTGTCTTCTGGACCAGCAGGCATTTTGGCAACTTGCATCCTGCATGCGGCGCCCCCCTTTAATTTTATGAATCCTGTTCACCCCTACACGCCTTCCTGAGCTTTTGAATTCGGACATTGTAAAACTCAGAGCTGGCCCTTATATTGCCACAGCCAGCCTTCACAGACCCTCATCGCCACCCTGCCAGCACCCAGAGTCTCTGAGACCTCATCTTATAGCTGTTAGAGTCCGTAACCAGCTCTGAAGAGCACCACTACCAACTGTTAGAACCCATCACTGTCCATGAAGATTACTGCATCAGGCTCATGGACCATCCCTCTGGTCCTCACATATCGTCAACACACCTTTGCTTACTCTGGCCTAGGGCATTGTGTGTGACTCAAAGGGTTAGGTTGGGGGTGCCAGGACTGTGTGCAAATTACCATTTATGGGAGAAATCTATGAAAATTAGGCAATCACACCCTAAAGAAAGTGGAGCGGATTAGTTGTAAAATTACTGATTATCCATTCGGGGAAACCATTTCGTGGAAGGTTTATAAAAAATGGTTTTGGTCAAACAGTCTAGGACTTAAAAGCATCTGGTTACTATTCGCTTTAAACAATGTATTCCATTGGTGCTGGCTGTTGTTTTCGGGCAGTTATCGCAGCTCGGTGGTGAACGGAAACATATCACAGGATTACCAGCGCACCCAGACTGCCCTTCTCTTCGTTTAATGAGGGTCATTTGTACCTGTCTGCCCACCGCGCACGCAAATCTATCGACCAAATGTCTCTCCGCTGCGTCGTCTGACAGGAGCTGTGGTCCGAGGGTGGGCGCCGCTCACGGGGGGTTAACAGATACGTTTCATCTCTAGTGCAGCAGTGATCCGGATGTGCACCTCTCACCTCAGCAGCCCATGTCCGGCGCGGCAGCGGGGAGGTGAATTAACACCTCCAGCTACTCGGTGATTCAAAGCCAGCTGCAACCTATTTCCCAAATGGTGCGTGGCGGCGCCCCGGGCTTCTCATCACGGCGCACCAGGGCGCCGCGGCGCACAGTTTGGGAAGCACTGTTTTAGGGCATGGATGCTATTGGATTGGGTGATTTTTTGTGTGTATTTTGATTTTTTGAGTGTTGTTAGGACCTGGTCCAGGGCCTTGCTATGTGGATGGGGGCCATTTTGAGGCCTGGTCCAGGGCTGGCCATGTGGGTGAGGGTATAGGGGCCATTTTGAAGCCAGTCAGTCTGCTTTCTGTCATAGGCCTGAAACCAGTCTGCCTTGCTTTCATCCATTATGCCCAGGGGTAGACAGTGGTACATGGGCCAAGTCTTTCTGTGTGTTCTCTTGATTTTAAACATCATTTAGGGCATGGATGCCATTGGATTGGGGTGATTTTTTGTGTATATTTCGATTTTTTGGGTGTTGTTGGGGCCTGGTCCAGGGCCTGGCCATGTGGGTGTGGGCCATTTTTGAGGCCTGGTCCAGGGCCTGGCCATGTGGGTGGGGGTCTAGGGGCCATTTTGAAGCCAGGCAGTGTGCTTTTTGTCATAGGCCTGCAACCAGTCTGCCTTGCTTTCATCCAGAATGCCCAAGGGTACTCAGTGGTGCATAAAACAACTCTCTCTGTGTGGTCTCTCTCTCGTCTATTAATTTAAACAGCCATTTTGGATTTGAATTGCAATTTTTATTTTGGGTCTTTCCGTTTTTGGATGTGTTGTGTTAATAATAATAAATACCTAGATGCAAATATTAATTGAAGCACGACATATGCAACATTTATTTAACTGATGTTCCTCTGGCTTCCTTTGCTTTACGTGCACAAACACTGACAAAATCATCCTCATCATCATCACTTGCTGTAGTGCCAGGAAGAAGTCCTGCTGCGCTGTGTGCACAACGTCACATGATGTCACGTGTGGTGGCCACAGACAACTCTGCAACTCGTGCAACAGCGTCCTGCTGTTCTGACATCTGAAGAAGATGGGCCTAAAGAAAGCTGGCCGTAGCTCCTCTACCAAGAAAGTTGCCAGTGCCACTGCCAGTAAGAAGGAGCAGAAGAAGCAAGTGGCGCCACTTATCAAGGAGACTGGTGTGCCGACAGACACTTTTTTGGGGTAAAAAAATCAACACCTGCAGTAGCGGTGTCCGCCGGGGACCAAGTGGGGAGCAGCACCTCCGCTTCATTGGTCTCAGTGCCACCACGCCAAGTTAGGCCCAAGTCCATGAGTGCGGCAGAGGCAACCTCTTTAATTGCTCTAACACCATCGCCCAGTGATGTTGGCGTTGACTCATTGCAAAGTAGCATCCAATCAACGCAGGGTGTAACTCATCTGACGAGTGTTCAACCACAGCCGCAACCACAACCACAGGTGCAACAAGGAGAGGCGCAATAAGTGGCGCAAGCAGTGGCGTAAGGAGTGGTGCAAGGAGTGGCGCAAGTAGAGGCGCAAAGAGTGGCGCAAAGAGTGGCGCAAGCAGAAGCGCATGTAGAGGCGCATGGAGAGGCGCATGGAGAGGAGCAAGTAGAGGCGCATGGAGAGGCGCATGGAGAGGCACAACTGCTCACAATGCTTGTTCCTCCAGAAGTAGGGGCACATCAGGAAATTGAGATTCAAGCGGAGGTATCATCCAAGCAAGCAACTCCTCCTGATGATCCATTGTCTTCCAGATCCCCAGCAAGAAAAAGGTCAAGGAGGACTAGTACAAGTTCTTCTTCAAGCCCCCTTCCTTCTGATGATCTAGATCTTGATTGTAACCCACCAATGCAGTCTGAAAGGGAGGCACACCATGAGCCGACAAAGGTAGCTAAAAGGAAGGTTCCCGCAAGGCTTTCACTTATGGGTGATGACGACAAACAAGAAGTAGAAGTGGTGTATTCTGCTGCTGATGAACAGTCTGACGATGATGACCCAGTCATCACAGTCATCACTCCCGCCCCAGCGGGCATGTAGCAGACAGACATTTTTACCCTATCCCGAAATGCTGCTGAGCGGGATGTGGGCGGTGTGGCACTGGTACCACCACCAACACTGGTAACTACTACACCAACATGACCTGCAGCTTCCATATTTTCTAGTCAGAAGGGCTGGCAGGGACCTCCTCCAGCTCGACATCCATTACCTCAAGTAGTGGGGCTCTAAGTGCACAACAGAGTCAAATTCAGCCACGCCCATCCTCCACTTCATCTGGCATTGAAAGTAGCACCTCTACCACCACCAGAAATCTCCAGTCCCCAGTTTGGGACTTCTTTAATATTAGGAAAAAGGCAGAAAACCTAGTCATTTGTTCGATTTGTAAACAAGTAATTAGTCAGGGTAAGCTTGGTACCAACAATGGTAGGAAGGCCAGAGAGGTCATCTAAAAAAACACCACATTATCCAGTGGGAGGTGCACCTAAGTAACATCTGGAAAGCCAAAAGTGCAAATCCAAATGTAGATATTGATATTGCATCTGATGACGAGGAGGAGCTGATCGTGCAGGGGGGAGGTGAACAACTGAGAGACATTTTTTCTGGTACACACAGACCCCTGGCAGCAGCACTGCAGTGGTAGCGCCCACACCCTCCTCTACCCCAACAACATCAAGAAGACATGCTTTGTCCTTTTGAGGTCTTCACGCGTGAAGTCAGCAGGGAGGACTGTACTTTGGGCAAAGCTATCACATTGTTGCGAATGCTAGAGCACTAACTGAAGGCAGTGTCTTCAACGTTCAAAGATGATACTGACAAGCAAGAAGCATATCAGTTGGCGCAGAGCTTATTAACCCGCCTACTGTAGAGGGAATTCCGTTCTCCTACAGAACTGTGCATAGAGGGGGCAAGATGGCCGCCGAGACGCCGTAGAGGAAGGTCGTGTCCTGACTCTCTCCTGATGGCTGAATAATCTTATCTGAAATATGTGCTCACTTGTGCGCCCATAGCTTTGAACCTACTGCCTGTATGCTCACTGAAAGTCTACGGAAGTCTACGGAAGCGCTATGGCTCTATGATCCAGAAATTAGAGTTATCTGATTCTAAGACTCTGCAATCCTGGAAGGAGAGTTTGATACTAACAAGAACTCAACAGAAGTCACTGATGCTGTGATAGGGGGCGATAAGGGGTAATGCTGAGAGATTTCACTGCCTGGTCTCTGCGAATAAGGGACTTGCCCCAGAAAAAAGAAGGAGCTGTACTTGAATATGTTACATCACTGATAACCCGCTCTCTCCTATCTGGGAGTACTTATTGGAAAAACATCCTGAAAGCCATGGCTCCAAAACTTGCACGATCCCCGAAGAAAACCCGTGATCGAGACGGCTGGGGGAACGAGGAGGAGGAGGAAGAAGGAAGCATGGACAACTTTGGTGCCCCTGCGTCAAACTTGAGAGGGAAAGTAAGGTCCAAAGCACAGCAGAGGCGAGAGGCAGCGAAGGAGATAAAAATGCGGAAAATCCGTGAGAAAGATGCGGAAAAAAAGAAGTCGATACCCCCAGATTCAGCCTCGGTAAGGAGAAAGGATGACGTTAAACTCACCGCTGGCGAGGTATCAGGGAAAGAGATAGCACTTCGTCAGACGACAATTGTGGAGACGTTCTCAGCTGCGTTTGCATCCGTATTGGTTACTCAACCAACTTCACAACCAGAGTTGTTGCGTGAGAGTGCAGTCCCTACGCTCGCATTTCTGTGCAGGGAGAGATGGCCTAATGTTGTTAAGGAGCTGATTGAACAGATGGGAGCCATTGGGAACGTGACTAGCGCGTTGGAGGCTCAACCGCAGTTTGAAATTACAGAACCTACAGGAATGGAAGGCTTTTCTACAGCGATGACAGAGGGTGGAGCTAACCATTTATAGGGGAAAGGCACAATTGTCGCTGATCCTGGAGTTAAAGAGAAAAACGCATATCACAAACTGGTGATGGTCACAGAAACTGAAGTATCCGATCCTAAAGGGATAATTAAACTAACTGAGACAGAGATAACGGAGGTACTAAATGATGAAACTATAAAAGTAACAGAAACACGAGTTATGGGCCTAATATGCCCAAATACAGATTCAGTTAAAAAGATGAATGCAAACTCAAATAAGGAAAAAGATATGAATATACCTGATGTACAAGGATGTATACCGGCCTCTCCTAGTGAGGATGTTTTCTTTACTGGCAACGATGAGGCAGATGATGAGGAAAGTGAGAACTGCAGCCTGGAGACGGCGTCAGACTCAGAATTGGAAACGTCAGCGGACTCTACAGTGAGTACTGATATGGAAGATAAAGAGATTGAATCAGGGACTGAGTCTGAAAGCACATCAATCTCTACCAACAGCGACACAGAACCTATAGAGTCAGCACAAGAAACAGTTCAAAAGACTACTCATACAAGGTTTAAAACAGCTGCCAAAGGAAGCAACAAAGCTGTGGCAAATACTAAATTTAAGAATAAGAATAAGTTTAATAAACTGAACATTAACTCTAGACAAAAGAAGCTGTCTAAGGGAGTGCGCAGAGGTAACACGAAATCAGTTGCAAAAAGACTCGATTGGGATAATACGATGGAGAACTCCGCACTACCTACGGGGGAGCTCGAAAATGCAGAAACAGGCTACCATGACGATGCACTTCAGGAAACAGAGAGAGGTGCCTCTAATTTCGAAGTCTTATTTACAACCTTAAAACAAATGCAAGGCGAGGCTCGCGTTGAGAGCCAAAGGGCAAGGAGGAGGACTAGACATGCAAATAAAAAAATGCAATCCTCTCTGCATAAAATTAATATGCTGTATGAAGAAATGGTCGGAAGAATTTCTGAAGTGGAGACCAGAACGGGGAAATTGGAAGATGACATCGTCAAAATCCAGGATGCTAGGAAAGAACAGGACAAGACAACTGCTGACATGCTATGGAAACTGGAGGATTTCGAAAACAGACAAAGGCGCAATAATGTTCGACTACTTGGAATTCATGAGGGGAAAGAGGGGAGCGATGTTCGGGGTTTCGTTGTTGAGCTATTAAAGGGTACTTTTCCAGAGCTGTCTTCATGGGATCTGGATCATGAGGTACAAAGAGCACATCGTTTCCCTATGGCACGGAAGGAGACACAGGGTAAGCCTCGCGCAATATTACTTTATGTTGGGAATTTTCTACTACGGGAAGAGATAATTAGCAAGGCAAAACCCCAATCCGAACGCAATTACAAGGGTGTTGAATTTTTTGCTCGTCCTGATTTCTGCCATATCACCGTGGAAAGAAGGTGGCGATTGAGGCAGCTCATCACCCCCTTCCAGAACATAGGTTGTGAGGCATACCTCATGTTTCCAGCACGCCTGAAGATTGGCTTAAATGGGAACTTCAAATTTTTTTATTCTGAAATCATGGCACAAGAGTATCTCAACTATTTGCGTGAAACTAGGGGTCATCAAAAGTCACGCCATGAGGAACATGTAGAACATGATGCCCGCACGGTTGCTATCAGGGACACTCCTCGCAAGAAGCAAAGATAAAAATAAAATAAAAGAGAGAGACTAATAACATTAACATTTTGGGGGTGAAAAATAAGTTATAAGTGTCTGTTTAAAGCTAGAAGTGAAAGTTGTTTTAGCCCTATGCTCATGATTTTTTTTTTATTTACCAAAATGGGGGAGCATATTGGGCACATATTGGGCACATTGGGTTGACTCAGAAAGCCAGGGGGGAGGACGGGTGCGACATCCTGTAGGCAACGTCGGCCAGACATAGGTCCTTTGGACCTATTTGCCTGTAGGGGGGGCGGGATCCTGAGGGTGGGCAGTCTGGGGTGGGGGAGGGCAGGAATATGGACAGGGCACAAGGGAACTAGAAACTGGTTGGAATGTGAAGAACACAATTTGAAACAAATGCATGAGCTTGATTACTGTATTGAAGATATTATGAACACAAAAATGGAAATCTGTTTAGTTAGTGTGGGAGAACTAGCTATGAATAAATTTATTAGTTTGATAAATAAAAGCGAGCAGGTAGCCGATAGTTTCATGGAAAAAAAAGTATGTCTCTTAGATTAGTGACGTGGAATGTATGTGGCCTAAATGATGTTCAAAAAAGACAAAAGATAGGTTTACGGTTACGACAAATGAATGTAGATTTTGTATTCCTACAAGAGACACATATAATGAACACCCTGGAGTTTTGCCTCAATCAGTTGGGGTTCCACTTAATAGTTAGTTCCAAACAAGGGACAAAACAAAGAGGGGTAGCTATTCTATCAAGGAGTAAAAATGTGGTTACTAGGAGAAAATTAGAAGATCAATGGGGGAGGTGGGCCATCGTTGAGATTTTAATAGAAGGAGTATGGACAACACTTGTGGCGGTGTATGGTTCAACTCAGGATGATCCAGAAATCCTACAGTTTCTGGATTCTGAGTTGGCAGTCTGGGCCCCTAAGGTTATTATAGGAGGAGACTTGAATATCAATGGGGCGGAGGGTTTGGGACTAGGTACAATAAGAAAGTATAACGGCAGGAAGAAAAGAGTTCACAAGGCTCTTGTCGACCTTCTAGAAAACAATACCCTGCGAGACGTTTGGGGGACAATAAGATCAGAGCAAACAGGCTACACATACTATTCTACACCACATCATATTTGTGTTAGATTAGACTATTTTTTGATATCCAATGATTTAATCAACAGAGCAAAAATTGACAGATTCCCCCGGATACTTAGTGACCACAACCCCTTAATTTTAACAATAATGCAAGGAGGGGGAATAAAACTAAGGAGGGTATGGACATTCGAAAGGGGACTTCTCTCAGATAATGACTACATAACACATATGTCTAAATGGATTAATGAGTTTTTTTAATACAACAGAGGGAGTGCTGCGGTTGGCGTAATATGGGACGTCTTTAAGGCAGGAGCTCGCGGAGAGACATGCAGTTATAGTGCCTATAAACGGAAAACAGAACGGTTACGTTATAGTGAGATAGAGAAAGCAGTATTAGAAGCAGAGGAACAGCTCAATAAATGTGTAATAAGGGATGAACCAACTGAACAATATATAATAGATTTAATGAAAGTGAAAAGTGAAGCAGAGGAGGAACTCGCACATAGAGCAGCAAAACAATACACAACTAGAAGGGAGAGATGCTATGAGTTTAGTGAAAAAGTAGGATGGGTTCTTGCTATACGTACCAGGCAGATAGCGGCGGAAGGGACTATTAAGGAGATCATGGATGAAAGGGGAACATTACACTCAGACCCAGAAGAAATTCGGGAAGTGTTTAGGAAATTTTATCAGTCACTATATGATGACCAAAATCCTAGTAGTGCCGAATATCTTCAGAATATTCAGGCTAAAACTATCTCTTCTGAAGAGGCAGATGAGTTAGAGGCTCTGTTGGATAATATCAAGATTAAAGAGGCTATGTCTGCTCTACCCTCGGGAAAGGCTGCTGGCCCAGATCAGTTACCTATTGAGTTCTATAAAACTTTCTGGGGATGCTTAGGACAAGATCTGACTAAAACGATTCAAGCCGCGCAGATGGGTGAGTCTGTCCCAAAATCCTGGGGGGGTGCAGACATAGTGTTAATTTTAAAAAAAGAGAAACCCCCGACTGAACCAGGGTCCTATCGACCAATAACATTGATGAATAATGATACTAAAATATATTCAAAAGCTCTGGCTGTAAGATTTGCTAGAATAATAAGTTCCCTGGTTAGCGATAACCAACATGGTTTCATTCCCGGATGAGGGACAACTCACCACACCAGGAAAGTTATAACCTTGTTCGATGCTGCCGAGGTAACAGGAGACCCGAGGGCAGTAATGCTGTTGGATGCGGAAAAAGCATTCGACTGGGACTATCTGTGGCAGACTCTAGTCAGAGCCGGGATTAAGGGTGGATAGGTGGAAGCACTTCAGACCCTGTACAAGGAACCGGTTGCAGCCCTAAGCAAAACGGGGGCACTACAGGACAATTTATGATCAAGAGAGGAACTCGGCAGGGCTGTCCCTGCTCTCCGCTGCTATTTGCCATGTACACGGATTCACTAATCCGTAAGATAGAATCATCACCAGAAATTATCCCACTATGCACAGCTCTTGGACCATGTAAGATACTCGCCTATGCTGACGATGTCGCGGTGATAACACCTTGCCCTACGGAAGCAACTGCATTGGTAGAGGCGGAGGCCCAAAGATTCGGACATGTCTCGGGTTACTCACTGAATGCATCAAAAACCCAAATTATTAAAAACTCAAGGACTCCCTGCGACGACAGACGAGGGGTACCAATAGGGAGGTATTTGGGAATCAACATTTCAGCAGATTTAAATAATCTGGTGGAAAAAAATATTGCTCCAGTAATCGATAAAGCAAGGAAAGACTTGGATCGTTACGAGAATTTACATTTGTCATTAGTAGGACGAGTCAATATTATTAAAATGTTGATTTTACCAAAATTGTTATATCTTTTCGGGGCAATACCACTTTTAATTGATAACAAATGGTTTAAAATTTGTGAACATATGATTAATCGTTTTATTTGGGCAAGAGGTAAGACGCGGAGGGCACTGAGGTACATGTCACTTCCATGGGAGAGAGGGGGGTGGTCATTACCGGATTTTAAGTTATATTATTGGGCTGCAGCACTGCAAGGTATGGTGGGGCTGATCGGAGGAGCAGAGAAGGATGGTTGGGACAAGATAGGCTCGCTCGCTATTTATGGTTTAGTTTTGGGCACAAACGCTGAAAATATATTTTTGAGATTTACGGAGGAAAGCTATTTTAAAAGAACACGATTCAAGATAATTACGACTGCTTATAATACATGGAAAGGATTCTCTAAAAAGGTTGGAATAGGGAAATACAATGCATACACCAGATTCAAAAATAACCCTTCTTTACCCAGTGCGGTGTTTTCAGGAAGTGTATACCAAGAATGGGAGAGACGGGGGATAGGTAAGATTGGAGATATGCTAGATGACAATGGTATATTACAATTTATAGATCTGAGAAATAAGTATACGTTGAATTCAAACCACTTCTTTAAATACCTTCAAATCAGAAGTTGTATACTGAATAAAAAAGGGGGTTCATTGGGCTTCGGGAAGAATATAATGATGGATCTTATAGAAAATGTTCATGATTGTACTATAAAGAGATTCTACTCAGAGATGACAAAATTAAAGAAAGACGATCTTGAGAAATGGACAGATAAATGGTCTCTAGATTTAGACATAGATAGGGATTGGGATATCTTCACTGAATCATTAGAGATGGGAAGTAAGATACTGTGTTCATCGTCCCTTCAGGCCCAGCATTATAAGATTTTGTATCATTTGTATTATACGCCATGGAAAATTGCTCAATGGGGGGGTTTATCCGGGACTACCTGTTTTAGGTGTGGCAGTATGGAGGCTAATCTGATACATATTTTCTCGACTTGTCCGCACCTAGATAAGCTAAAACAGGATATTGGAAACTTTTTCCAAAAAGCTTTAGAAACAACAATAGAGCTAACCCCAGTCACCATACTACTGGGGGCATACTCCAATGGGAAAATAAACTGTAAACATTTTATGATTGTAGCAATGGCAATTCTTAGACTGTTAGTGGCCTCGGCCTGGCTTGACCCAAATCTTCCAACTTATCATCAATGGCTAGGTAAAATACTATCAGTACAAAAACTGGAAACAACTATCTATGCCAGGAAGGGAAGAAAGGATAAAAAACTGGGTATGCAAATTTGGGGCCCCTTTATTCAGTGGAAGTCTGGAACTAAATAATGAAATATGAAGAATCCGTACTATTGAATACTGGAATTCATGATTATGTATGTATATTCTCAGGTTGATTTGGTATGTATTAAGCATATTGCAACTTTTTTGTGTTTTATCAATCTGTGTTCTATGATTCTATTCTGTATCTCATTTGTGCCCTGTTCATGTAAATAAGGGGGGAGGGGGGAAAAAAAGAAAAATGGGGGAAAAATCATTCAATAAAAATATTTTTAAAAAAAAACAGAACTGTGCATAGAGACCTGGAACCTCTGTGAATTAGGATGGCCCAAAACTCACCTCAGTACTCAAAAACCCCTTACCGAGCTAGCTACAGTGTCTCATTGGTCATAACAAACTCCCAATGTTTAGACAAACCAGAACATGAACTTAGATTACCACAGGTATCGTGGAACACATGAACACTCTTTCGCTATATAATCATTTCAAACCAGAACGTGGAGTAAATGAGGACACGTGCATATTTGAAATATTTATTTACTAATGCAGGGTTCTCAAACGCAGTATCTTATATAATACAAGCAAACATATTATAAGCAACAAAGTTATCAGCATAGTTAGCAGTCCATAAAAGGCGAATGGTGACAGCATACTAAGATGCTGTAATGAATAGGAATTAACAACACCTAATTCTCACCCTCCCTATTTAGCATAGTATTTTATATCTATGAAGGTCTCATTTGGGTTTTAGCAAGGCGGGCCCATACCTCAAAATCTCAGTGGCAGAGGATCACATCATCTTCCACCAGCTCTCAGCATGCGAAGCACCATCAAGTGTGTTACATGTGTGTTCAGCACAACAATATAAAACCCGCCTAGAGCCAGATTTTGGCAACAGCATGTGAGTTATGCCTATGGAGGTGCGAAGATCAGACCTCACAACAACATCATGTCGAGTTATCCTTGGAGCCTTCAGCACTCACTGTGCAGACAGTGTACCGAGCAAAACTGACATCAGAGCAATAACATATTATTTCTCAAGTAAATCACGAAGCTCTTCTGGGTTGAAAGCTAAAACAACAATTATGTGTCGTGTGCAAAATGAAGCAGAAAAAAAAATTACGTTTAGACATTTAATAAGCTCATGCTAACTTAACACAGTATATAGAAAATAATTAGCTATATAACAACCCCCCAATGATCCGAGCACGGATAAAATTCAAGGCAAGGTAAGACCAGAACAGGGGCATAACATGAAAGCAAAGTTCAATAATAATGAGCTAAGCTAATCTTCAAAGGCATACATGATGGCCTACAGTGGCGAAATGAAATGGTCCAAACTTTTCAACACAAGGCCCCTACAGTTTAAGTCAATAGGCCTGGGGCGTATAAAAATAACTGATTGCAAGAAAAAGGCACCTTCCAAAAATCAAACGGGTATGTGCCCAAATAATAAAAAGTCTCCAAGGCATCTCAGGACAGGACTGAATATGCAAAATACAGCCTCCAACACGAAATCACTGTCATCATCCGAAAACTGTTCAGCCATCCAATTAAGCAGTGGAAAAGAACATATGTGCTCCTCCAGCACTGGATCCTCTAGCATCATCAGAGGACAACTCGTGGGTTTTCAAGAACACTCTGTGCCAAGAACTCATGCGCCGCTGCGAGTATGTCCCAATGACCCATTAGTCCATGCATCGCTGCCATTGCCATAATCCTTTCGCCAGAACAAACCAACTTGTGAGCAACTACGGGGCTCATCAGATGATTAAAATCGACGTCAGGAGACACCGTCAAGCAGAGACACAAATCAAGGGCCCATTCGAAATCGCAACTCAGGCAATGAAGCACAGGCTGGACACATGTGAAATAGGAAAATCGAAACGATAATCCAAATGCCGTGCTCAAAGTCGCAAGTGGCAGGGTGCCATAATAATCAAGCATCCGGTTGAGAAACAGCAGTAGGAGGGGCTCTGCGGCTTCTAACGCAGGACGGGCATCCATGTTTAATAAAACAAAATATCACCAAAACGCCTCCAGCTAATGCCAGCAAAACAGGGAAGCCACCAAACAGACTCGAAAATATAGAATGATAAAAGGCAGGGATGACTCCAAATATTTTCTCGAATGAAGTCACAAGACCACTGCTAACTAATTTAAAAAAGTGAGCCAGGCCAGAAGTGGAGGAGGCATTAAAGATTTGATGAACCAGCTTGCTGAAATGTAATGGCAAATCAGCATTTAAAAGCGCCTGCACCTCTGTGCGCATGTTAGCAATGTGAAGGACGAATGTTTCTCGGGCCGAACTCAGGACCACTTCTTTTTGAGACAAAAGGGCTCTTATTCTACTCATACCATTGAACTCTGCTTTCAAGGTTGGGATGCGGGGCCAGATGGAAACATCTGAATTCCCATGCGTAGGGGGATACAGAATGTTTTTGCAACAGACAACACGTTCTGATACAGTTACCACATAAGCGATACCAAATACAGATTCAGTTAAAAAGATGAATGCAAACTCAAATAAGGAATAAGATATGAATATACCTGATGTACAAGGATGTATACCGGCCTCTCCTAGCGAGGATGTTTTCTTTACTGGCAACAATGAGGCAGATGATGAGGAAAGTGAGAACTGCAGCCTGGAGACGGCGTCAGACTCAGAATTGGAAACGTCAGCGGACTCTACAGTGAGTACTGATATGGAAGATAAAGAGATTGAATCAGGGACTGAGTCTGAAAGCACATCAATCTCTACCAACAGCGACACAGAACCTATAGAGTCAGCACAAGAAACAGTTCAAAAGACTACTCATACAAGGTTTAAAACAGCTGCCAAAGGAAGCAACAAAGCTGTGGCAAATACTAAATTTAAGAATAAGAATAAGTTTAATAAACTGAACATTAACTCTAGACAAAAGAAGCTGTCTAAGGGAGTGCGCAGAGGTAACACGAAATCAGTTGCAAAAAGACTCGATTGGGATAATACGATGGAGAACTCCGCACTACCTACGGGGGAGCTCGAAAATGCAGAAACAGGCTCCCATGACGCTGCACTTCAGGAAACAGAGAGAGGTGCCTCTAATTTCGAAGTCTTATTTACAACCTTAAAACAAATGCAAGGCGAGGCTCGCGTTGAGAGCCAAAGGGCAAGGAGGAGGACTAGACATGCAAATAAAAAAATGCAATCCTCTCTGCATAGAATTAATATGCTGTATGAAGAAATGGTCGGAAGAATTTCTGAAGTGGAGACCAGAACGGGGAAATTGGAAGATGACATCGTCAAAATCCAGGATGCTAGGAAAGAACAGGACAAGACAACTGCTGACATGCTATGGAAACTGGAGGATTTCGAAAACAGACAAAGGCGCAATAATGTTCGACTACTTGGAATTCATGAGGGGAAAGAGGGGAGCGATGTTCGGGGTTTCGTTGTTGAGCTATTAAAGGGTGCTTTTCCAGAGCTGTCTTCATGGGATCTGGATCATGAGGTACAAAGAGCACATTGTTTCCCTATGGCACGGAAGGAGACACAGGGTAAGCCTCGCGCAATATTACTTTATGTTGGGAATTTTCTACTACGGGAAGAGATAATTAGCAAGGCAAAACCCCAATCCGAACGCAATTACAAGGGTGTTGAATTTTTTGCTCGTCCTGATTTCTGCCATATCACCGTGGAAAGAAGGTGGCGATTGAGGCAGCTCATCACCCCCTTCCAGAACATAGGTTGTGAGGCATACCTCATGTTTCCAGCACGCCTGAAGATTGGCTTAAATGGGAACTTCAAAATTTTTTATTCTGAAATCATGGCACAAGAGTATCTCAACTATTTGCGTGAAACTAGGGGTCATCAAAAGTCACGCCATGAGGAACATGTAGAACATGATGCCCGTGAAGGACTGGGTTCTTTAAGACCCAGCGGTGCCAGGGCACAACACCTGAAACCTTCGTGGGTAACCTGCTCCGGCGTATGAATCACAGAGACACGGGACACTTCCTTCGACGTCAAAGATTCAAGGTTTATGTGCTGCAGGGAACACAGGGGTCACGACAAGTACACCACGTGCAACTTGGGGAGACTGCTTCAAATTGGTTCTGTGGATCGCTCCTTTTATACAGTTTTTTACTCATAGGACAACATGGCACACAAAAGTTTACAACCCGGTTCCCATCATTATCCCCCAGAGGGGTCGCTTTGGTCACTTTGAAACACATGAGGTCCGGAACATAAGTGCGGAAACATTTGGCGGTTCCCAACTGTAAAAACCCATCTTCCCACCATTAGCAAATTCCAATCAGCAGTAAAATAGATCGAAATAGGAACAGGGACAGGTGTAGAGGAAGACGGAGACAGTGGGGAGATCGAAAAGGGTGTAAAAGGGGAGGTATCGAGAAACACGAGATACAGGCATCAAAGGGACGTGCCTAATGAGATGCACGGCTGAGACAATAAGTCCGTGCGGCAAGATGAGCCTCGAGCGGCGCCATCTGCCTTACAGTAGCAACCCCCTCGTCATAAAGACACTCACAAAGAACATGTGTCTTCCGCAAATATCTTGGGAGTCCCAGGGTCGCAAAGCGGACAACGTCCGTTCGCTGGCTACTTGAGGGCAAGAGACAAAATGGATGCCGTATCTAAGATGGAACCCGTGGGTACAGATGAAATACCCACATAACAAACGAACGGTTTAAGTTAGCACAGCGAAACTGCGCACACTTACTAAACTCGTCATTTGCGGTTCATAGATACCAGACTCGACCATATTCGTACGAGTCGAAAACACCACTTACAATTGTCACGGAACCTCAGACGCTCCTTTTGCCCTCATGTAGGCAAGCACTAGTCGGAATCTTATTCGATATTCATCAAACCATCGAGATGTTGCTGTAGCATAGCTCTGTCCAACCGAGTCCCCTTGGTAACAGGTGGTTGTCTCATACACGTTGTAGCACAGAGGCCACATAAGGCAGGACCACACTGCACACAAAGGCAACACGTGAACAGGAACACTACAACGACTCCGATGATCATCAGAATCTTCCAACCCCAAGTCGACATCAGGCCCCAAAACCATCCAAGTAGCGTCCAATCCCCTACATCCACGTGTATGGATTCGGAGATCTTATGCAACCTCGAGATGGCTTGATAGACAGTAGGAGCATTATCTGGAATGAAAATGCAGCAGCTCGAATGGATCACCTTACATACCCCACCTCGATCTGCTAAGATGACATCTAAAACCATACGGTTTTGTAACGTCATAAGTCTCTCCGCCTGAAGTTCTGTGGTGATATTACCAAGGGCACTGGCAGTAATATTAGCTGTCGATTCTACCACTCGAGTCAACTGTCTCAGGTTCCTACTATTAACCATAGGTCCCCAAAACGGGAGGAAACCCTTGAAAAAGTCTCCTGCCTCTTGACCGGCAGTATCCTCTTCGCTAATTACGCCTCGTACAACTCTAATCTTATGATAATCGGCATCTACGGTAAACGTCGGAGGCAACAGATTTGCAATGAAACATGAGCCCATGAAGTCAGCGGGCAACCATGTGTATGCACGATCGTAGCAGATAAAGTATGTACCCTTGGCAGCCAGAAACACAGGGGACGAGAACATCGGCAGAATGTAATTTTCAGTGCAAGCACTTGCTCCAAGTCGGGCTTGCGATCTTCGGCCACGACCCATAAGACAAAAATTACCAGTGTGGGGTACGACCCATATCGGAGGCGAGCTTTTAAGCTGCTTTTCGCTAGTGAATGCACTATATTCACCTCTACTTAGGACCCTATAGGCCTGTATCTCTTCTTCGGGAATAAGCGAGGGATCATAGATATCACTATCTAAATCCTCTATTGCTATCGACAAAGGTTTTTGATACGAGGTAGGACCAGAGTAGGGGGAACGTGGTTCTCGAATGGGGTGGAAACCCAGTGCGCTTCGAAACATTGTTTGGAATGCTCGAGCAGACCCTTGGGAACTATACGGTAACACCAGATATGGAATTCCCTTATCCGTAGTATGTGGCATCAACCCACACACCCAACAATTAGTAGTGTTAACCACTAACTGATGCTGATGGAGGAGCTGAATAAAGGAATTGTTGCGGAATTCTACACGTCTAGCCTGCTCGTGTTCCGGTAACATATGAAAGGAATGGGGAGAAACAGTAGAGGTAAGTTTAGAGTCAGGAGTAGGAGTAGGTGTAGCAAAAGGCAAGAAGTAAGACATCGTGTAATACACCCCACCCGCCAATAATGCAGAAGCAGTCAAGAACAATACAAACAGTTGGAATATAAAACATTTGGTACGACTGAGTTGCTGCAGCTTGAATCTGTGGACTTGAGCTCCCTCCAAATCATTCAGCTTCGAGAATGCCATTCCCTATGACCGTCCGCAACGTTTCTTGACGCACTTCGTTCTGTGCAGTAATAGTCAATCCCTAGGAATTCCCAGGAACCGACGGCCTCTAACCTAGCGTCAAGACCTACTATCCAGAAGGAAGTACGCGCGCGGCCCTACGGCCTTTAATGCACAATATGTATGTATGCAAAAACAAAGTCTCTCAGCTGTAAAAGCAAAAGTATAAGGAATGAAGCTCAATATATATATACAAAAATAATTACAGTAATACGAAAGTTCAAAACTGATCACGGAAAACGGGGTAATGCAATCGTCAATACAACAGAGCAGGATCTTTTAGTTGTCCTTAGTGCGAGATCGCAAAAAGTATCGGGTTCTCCCAGGACGTGTCTGCTCGTCAAACAAAGGATCCGTTGAAGAGACAGCGTCCTGCTGATCAGTTGAGTGTTCTGGTCTTGAGTCTTTCGATGCTAATTGTTCAACAGTGTCTTTCTGCTGCGCTGAGGGTTCTCCAACAAGCTGTGCGTCGCTAAAAGGCACAAACGCCGGCAATGTTTCTGTTTCAGATGACGCAATGCCTCTCCTTACCCACGGGTCTGCTGGCAAAGGGATGGGGACTCTTTTGGTATGGGTGGCATGCACCCAATTCTTACGTCCCTCGAGATGAACAGCAGTCCTCGTGGCCAGGAGCACCTGATAGGGTCCGGTAAACCTCGGGTCCAGGTTATTTTTGCGTGAAAAGTTTCTCGTCACCACCCAGTCTCCCGGCTGGAGCTGGTGGCCTGGACCCTCCGTCTGCGTCGGCAATGCGTCGTAAACCTGTTGGTGAATTAACCTCAGTTTAGCAGTCAAGTCATGTAGATAATCGATCAACATTGGGTACTCAAGATCAGAAAACATTCCTGGCCTAGGAACCCCCCACACATTCGCAGGACGGCCGAACACTATTTCATAGGGACTAAGCCCTACTCGGGAGTGTACAGTCGCCCTAGTTGACAGTAATGCTAAAGGTAAAGCGTCAGGCCACGAAAGACCAGTCCTAGCCTGAATCTTCGCTAACTTTAGTTTAAGGGTGCCGTTGTACCCTTCAACCAATCCAGCTGACTGGGGATGATTGGCGCTGTGGAATTTTTGATTAATTCCAAGGCCCTTACACACACTCTTCATCACACTTCCAACAAACTCACTTCCGTTATCTGACCACACGACTCTAGGCATTCCATACCGAGGAAAGTATTCCTTCAGTAGGATTTTCGCAGTAGATAAAGCAGTATTGTCTTTGAGCGGATAGGCCTCGATCCATCGGGAGAATGCGCAAACCACAACTAAAACGTATTTCAGGTTATTGCATCGCTCCATATGGATGAAGTCCAATTGAATCACCTCAAAGGGATACGAAGGGGGAGCAAAACTGCCAGGAGGAGTTGGGGTTCCTTTGCCAGGATTGTACATTATACACACCATACAATTCTTCACCAGACGTTCAGCACATTTCGTAATGCCATCATTCTTCCACACCGGAGACAATAATTTGCAAATACCTTTCGCGCTAATATGTGCTAACCCATGCGCCATTGTCACAACGGCCAGCACATACGCATCAGGCAACATCCATCTTTTCTGATCAGTCAAATCAATCCAACAACCATTCGCATCCAACTTTCCCGTACTTTCTTTCCACTTCATCTTTTCAGTCTCGGTGGCCTCATTCTGAATTGATTTCACACTCTCGATAGTGTCCTCACACATACTCGATTCTGTAGGCCACCTAACCGAACTCGTCACATACATCCGGGTGCTAAGGTTCCGGGCAGTCTCCTTAGCAGTCTCATCCGCAAACGCATTACCACGACCAACATCATCCGTCACCTTCCGATGCGCACTACATTTAACAATCGCAACTTGCGTAGGCAAAGTCAATGCATTCAAAAGGTCATTCACAAGCTGGCCATGCTGAATCTTCGTACCGTGCGACGTCAAGAAACCTCTCTCTCTCCACAATCGTCCAAAGCTGTGAGCGACGCCAAACGCGTATTGGCTGTCGGTAAACACATTCACACGTTTCCCTTTCGCTAACACACACGCTCTAGTAAGAGCAATCAGCTCCGCAGCTTGGGCAGAATTCTGATTCAACCTTGCAGTCTCAACAACAGTATTCAATGTTACAACAGCATAAGCAGTAGTCACATCGCCATTCGGCAACTTAAAACATGACCCATCCACATACAAAGTACCATCCGGATCTTCCAATGGGGTGTTTTTAAGGTCCACTCGACCTTTTGTTTCCTCTTCAGTCCTCAAGTAGCAGTCATGTTCTGCTACTTCATCTGACTCTGTGCTAATTGGTAACAAAGTTGCCGGGTTCAGAACGTTACAACGTTTTATCTGAATGTGGCTTGCCAAGAGCGTCAACTCATACCCAGACAACCTCGCACTCGTCAAGTGCTGAGTTTTCGTTCGATTCAAAAGAGTATCGACTGCATGCGGAACCATCACCGTAAGCATATTATCCATGACCAATCCTGCTGATTGTCGGATGGAGACCGCAGCTGCCGCTGTTGCTCGTAAACAACTCGGCAATGCTCTAGCTACTGGGTCCAAGGTCGAGGAAAAATATGCACATGGACGTTGCTTACCACCAAAAGGTTGCGTTAAGACACTCAAAGCACAACCTTCCCTCTCGTGAACATATAACGTAAACGGCTTACTGTAGTCAGGAGTACCTAACACAGGAGCCGAACACAATGAATCACGCAGTTCAGAAAAACTTTTCTGACATTCTTCCGTCCATGGTAAAGGAGTTGAAACATCCTTGCACGTAAGAGCCACCAATGGTTTCGCTAGCAATGAAAAATTAGGAATCCATTGCCTGCAGTACGACGTGATACCTAGAAAGGCACGCACATCTCTTTGGGTTTTTGGCACAGCCATTCGCGCAATCGCTGCAATTCTCTCTGGGGTCAATCTCCTTCCCTCCTTTGACAATAAGTGACCTAGATAGGTTACTTCTTGACAACAATATTGGAGTTTAGAAGGTGACACCTTGTGATTTAACTCACAGAGATGTTGCAGCAACGACACCGTAGCAATTTTGCAAATGTCCCGAGTATCAGCAGCCACCAATAAGTCGTCGACGTATTGGATCAAGGCCGCACCGACCGGCAACCTAAACGCATCCAGTTGACCCTTCAAGGCTTGACTGTAAATAGATGGACTTTCACAGTAGCCCTGAGGAGCGCGTTTGAACCGGAAGCTACCTCCACCGAGAGAGAAACCGAAAAGGTCCCTGCTCTCCTCGGCAATCGGGATGCTGAAAAACGCATTTTTCAAGTCAATCACCGAAAACCATGATGCAGAAGCTGGAATCAGAGTCAGTAGCGCCGTGATGTCAGGCACAATGGGAAATTGAGGAACCACAATTTTATTCACCTCCCGCAAATCGATAACAAAACGATAAACAGGCGGTTTTGAGGGATCAGTACGTTTAAGAATGGGCAGCACAGGGCTGTTGCACACGTTTCCCCGAGTCTCTTCAATAACATCTTTCTCGATCAGATCATAGATGATCGCTAACAGTGCTCGTTCACCATCAAGGGAGATACGATATTGGGGAATACGTGGCAGTCGCACATTAGATTTCAACTGAACAACATAAGGGGAGATATCAAGTAGGCCCACGTCATTTGGACCCGTTGCCCACAAAGACGCAGGAAGAGAACTCAATTCCGGTGGGAGTTTATCGATAGACAAATACATAGGAGAGACAACCCTCTCTCTTAATGTAAGCTTTACACCCGCTGGAGAACAATACAAAGTTGCGTACAAACGTTTAAGCAAATCCAGGCCCAAAAGATTTTCACCACAACCCGTAGTCAAAATCAACGGAGCTTCTAGCTCACGTGGCCCAATTTTAAGGGGCAAAGGGCGTGAAACTGGATTGCTAACTGGGGCGCCAGAGAATCCAACGGAAACATTTGTTAAGCCAGACAAAGGTGCGCCAGGGAGTTTCGAATGCATGATAGAACTTTTCGCTGCACCAGTGTCCAACAGAAAAGGCTCAACGACGCCCGATGTAGCAACTGCGACGTAAGGCCCTCTCTGATCAACCGGAACTGATACCACTCCCTCTCCTTGTCTATGGCTGTCCTAGTAATTACTGTCGTCAGTTCCCTGATCGACGTAATAATCGTCTACATTGTACTGCGCAGATCGTCCTTGCGATGATCCACGTTGATCGAAACAATTATTAGAATTAGACGAGTTATCTGAGCGATCATTCTGAGCACCACGACCTCTACCACGTGACGCCTGCTGTGAAGCACCACGACCTCCTCTAGATGAGTTACCACTATTACGTTCATTCAAAACAGGGCAATTGAATTTAATGTGTCCCTCCTGTCTACAATAAGCACATTGATTGTACCCTAACGAGGATCTCTGGGAAGAGGAGTCATTACGAGTTTGGGATCTGTTCGATTGCGGCTGCGATCTATTCTGTTGTGAATTATTCTGATTCGAACGTGGAGGATACGCTTGCTGAAGCAACACTTTAGTTTTCAGTTCCTTCGTCTTTTTGTCAGCACGGTCGTTCTCTTCTTTCTCCCTATTCTCATAATATTGTGCCGTAGCCAATATCTGAGCCGAAGTAGAGACGGCCCATGCACTTTCCGAATTCTTCAATTTACTGCTCAAATCGGGCAATAAGTTTGAAACAAATTTATCCACAAACAATCTCTGACCACCCTCGGTACCCATATCCTGTCCACTATGGTCAATGAATGCTTCCTCGAACCTCGTAAAGAAGTCGGAAACACTCTCATCTTTTTTCTGCTTACAGGCTGACAATTTGTCCCAGTTTACCCTCATAGCTGGCATAAGCGTTTTCATTAATGTTATTATTCGTTGAGGAAGAGCAGTAATCAACTGGTCGGGTTTAGTAGCAACCACTTGTCCGGCATCTGCCGCTACAATGGCAGCCCAATCACCGCCTAATTCAGTCGGATGATTTTCCTGCCGAATCTTAGCCCATACCGGTTGCAGCACAACATTGCCGAACAACATATCGATATCGGCAAGATTCATTACCGTAGCATCTACGAGCTGCGATAATTCCTTATAATACCCTGTAGGATTTTTGCGTGGATCAGGCAAAGATTGCTTCACCTGCAGCACTTCCGAGCGTTTCCATGGGAGATGTATCCACACTTTCTGGAAATGCGCCAATACCGGGGGTTGAGCATTAGGATCAGCTGGTATCCAAACCGGCGGAACTTCACGCATAGGATATTGGCCAGACTCGTCTGGTTGTTTTTCAATATCCTCAACAAACAATGCATGAGGTATCGGAGCGGGACGAAGAGATAGCAACCGCTCAACAGCACGTCGAACGTTGGTATCCACTATCAGCCCATTTGCGAACTGAAGCTGGAGATCAGACAGAGCGGCGAGCACCTCGTCAGGCGCATCGGTCGCTATTTGATCATAAAGGAACTTGCACATTTCATTAAACACATATCTCTGGGTTGGTATATTGAATTGACAAAATGTATCGAGGACAACACGGGGTGGACACCTAAGAGGGTTTACCATCCAACCCATCGCCATATTATATAACGCAACGCGTTCTCTGTTTCCAGGAAGCTGACTACGTCTCTGAGGACCATCAGAACCAGCGGACCCATGAACAGGTCCGAGCGAATGAAAGAAGCTAGCCGCAAGAGGAGAATTGCGACTACGAGTAGAGGGAGAAGCATAGGACACAGGACTAACAAGAGAAGGGGTAGAAACAGTAGCAACAGCAGGGGTTAACAAAACAGGAGCAGTAGCAGGAGCAGTAGCGGGAACAGGAGTATGTGGAAGCGGAGGAGCAGTAGGAATAGAAACAGGCAAAGGAGCAGGAACAGTCGGAAGAACGGGTGCAGGTTGAGGAACAGGCGGAGGAGGAATAGGCAGAAAAATAGGTACGGCAGGGACCACAGGAGCTGCGGTACCCTGTACGTACGGAGGTGGCGACTTCATAAGATAAGACATTAAAGGATCCTCAACTGACTCATCCTTCGTTTCCGACTCCGTAGGCAAAGCGGGGTAACATTTATCTACAGTCATACGCTGTAATCGGTCAAACACTTCCTTATCCTTAACCTCCTTATCACGCTGAAATTGCTCTGCTTTCTTCACTATGGTAGCAACATTATCTCGCTGATTACGTTTAGTCTGTCTGATTTCTTTCTGTCGGGCTTCTTTGCGCCACAACCGAAAGGCATCAAACATGGCCGGCCTCGACTTTCTTTCGAACAATTTAATCTCTAGATTATCTAAGATCGGGGCCTCGAAGCTACCATGAGGTGGCCAACGAAGGTCACCGTCCTTTTTCGTGTATTTAATCCAGTAATCGTTAAAGGTAATTGGGCCTAGCCCATGCTTACTATAGAGCTCATAAGTGGGAGTTCCAACCGGAGGTATCGGTCACGAGTCCTCCAGTCGGGAATCCGTACCACAAGGTCTGAAACAACTAAACAAAGTACTGCGACCAGGCATCTTGCACACTAGCCGAGTTTCACAAACTTCAAGGGTTACGGGATTTACCAAGTCCCAGCAACGAACAAAACCCTCGGTTTTTGGCGGCTGCAGTCGTCAAACAACACAACAAAGTACGCTAGCAAAGTGTCACAGACAAAAACACTCACACAGCGCTAACAACAAAAACACTCGCTAAAGTGTCAACAACCAAGAACTCTGGGAGCGACCCACAAATACTTAACTCAAAGATCGATGGCGTCACCAGGAAGGCCCGTCAATCGTCTCGCTATACAAAGGTCTACGCCAGGCGCCAAAACAGGTCTACAGTCAGGGCAGCAGTCCGTCGCAGCCGTCCGGAGGCGGGAATCTTCGCGGGAAAAGTCTTCGGGCCACTTATTTCGACAAGAGGATCGATGAAGCGGAGTGCACCTTCCCTCGGAGATTTCACACGAAGTTCCTCACGATCGTCGGGCTTGGACCGGTACCACTGATGCAGCCCTACGTTGGGCGCCAACTGAAGGACTGGGTTCTTTAAGACCCAGCGGTGCCAGGGCACAACACCTGAAACCTTCGTGGGTAACCTGCTCCGGCGTACGAATCACAGAGACACGGGACACTTCCTTCGACGTCAAAGATTCAAGGTTTATTTGCTGCAGGGAACACAGGGATCACGACAAGTACACCACGTGCAACTTGGGGAGACTGCTTCAAATTGGTTCTGTGGATCGCTCCTTTTATACAGTTTTTTACTCATAGGACAACATGGCACACAAAAGTTTACAACCCGGTTCCCATCATTATCCCCCAGAGGGGTCGCTTTGGTCACTTTGAAACACATGAGGTCCGGAACATAAGTGCGGAAACATTTGGCGGTTCCCAACTGTAAAAACCCATCTTCCCACCATTAGCAAATTCCAATCAGCAGTAAAATAGATCGAAATAGGAACAGGGACAGGTGTAGAGGAAGACGGAGACAGTGGGGAGATCGGAAAGGGTGTAAAAGGGGAGGTATCGAGAAACACGAGATACAGGCATCAAAGGGACGTGCCTAATGAGATGCACGGCTGAGACAATAAGTCTGTGCGGCAAGATGAGCCTCGAGCGGCGCCATCTGCCTTACAGTAGCAAAGCAACCCCCTCGTCATAAAGACACTCACAAAGAACATGTGTCTTCCGCAAATATCTTGGGAGTCCCAGGGTCGCGAAGCGGACAACGTCCGTTCGCTGGCTACTTGAGGGCAAGAGACAAAATGGATGCCGTATCTAAGATGGAACCCGTGGGTACAGATGAAAAACCCACATAACAAACGAACGGTTTAAGTTAGCACAGCGAAACTGCGCACACTTACTAAACTCGTCATTTGCGGTTCATAGATACCAGACTCGACCATATTCGTACGAGTCGAAAACACCACTTACAATTGTCACGGAACCTCACCCGCACGGTTGCTATCAGGGACACTCCTCGCAAGAAGCAAAGATAAAAATAAAATAAAAGAGAGAGACTAATAACATTAACATTTTGGGGGTGAAAAATAAGTTATAAGTGTCTGTTTAAAGCTAGAAGTGAAAGTTGTTTTAGCCCTATGCTCATGATTTTTTTATTTTATTTACCAAAATGGGGGGAGCATATTGGGCACATATTGGGCACATTGGGTTGACTCAGAAAACCAGGGGGGAGGACGGGTGCGACATCCTGTAGGCAACGTCGGCCAGACATAGGTCCTTTGGACCTATTTGCCTGTAGGGGGGGCGGGATCCTGAGGGTGGGCAGTCTGGGGTGGGGGAGGGCAGGAATATGGACAGGGCACAAGGGAACTAGAAACTGGTTGGAATGTGAAGAACACAATTTGAAACAAATGCATGAGCTTGATTACTGTATTGAAGATATTATGAACACAAAAATGGAAATCTGTTTAGTTAGTGTGGGAGAACTAGCTATGAATAAATTTATTAGTTTGATAAATAAAAGCGAGCAGGTAGCCGATAGTTTCATGGAAAAAAAAGTATGTCTCTTAGATTAGTGACGTGGAATGTATGTGGCCTAAATGATGTTCAAAAAAGACAAAAGATAGGTTTACGGTTACGACAAATGAATGTAGATTTTGTATTCCTACAAGAGACACATATAATGAACACCCTGGAGTTTTGCCTCAATCAGTTGGGGTTCCACTTAATAGTTAGTTCCAAACAAGGGACAAAACAAAGAGGGGTAGCTATTCTATCAAGGAGTAAAAATGTGGTTACTAGGAGAACATTAGAAGATCAATGGGGGAGGTGGGCCATGGTTGAGATTTTAATAGAAGGAGTATGGACAACACTTGTGGCGGTGTATGGTTCAACTCAGGATGATCCAGAAATCCTACAGTTTCTGGATTCTGAGTTGGCAGTCTGGGACCCTAAGGTTATTATAGGAGGAGACTTGAATATCAATGGGGCGGAGGGTTTGGGACTAGGTACAATAAGAAAGTATAACGGCAGGAAGAAAAGAGTTCACAAGGCTCTTGTCGACCTTCTAGAAAACAATACCCTGCGAGACGTTTGGGGGACAATAAGATCAGAGCAAACAGGCTACACATACTATTCTGCACCACATCATATTTGTGTTAGATTAGACTATTTTTTGATATCCAATGATATAATCAACAGAGCAAAAATTGACAGATTCCCCCGGATACTTAGTGACCACAACCCCTTAATTTTAACAATAATGCAAGGAGGGGGAATAAAACTAAGGAGGGTATGGACATTCGAAAAGGGACTTCTCTCAGATAATGACTACATAACACATATGTCTAAATGGATTAATGAGTTTTTTGAATACAACAGAGGGAGTGCTGCGGTTGGCGTAATATGGGACGTCTTTAAGGCAGGAGCTCGTGGAGAGACATGCAGTTATAGTGCCTATAAACGGAAAACAGAACGGTTACGTTATAGTGAGATAGAGAAAGCAGTATTAGAAGCAGAGGAACAGCTCAATAAATGTGTAATAAGGGATGAACCAACTGAACAATATATAATAGATTTAATGAAAGTGAAAAGTGAAGCAGAGGAGGAACTCGCACATAGAGCAGCAAAACAATACACAACTAGAAGGGAGAGATGCTATGAGTTTAGTGAAAAAGTAGGATGGGTTCTTGCTATACGTACCAGGCAGATAGCGGCGGAAGGGACTATTAAGGAGATCATGGATGAAAGGGGAACATTACACTCAGACCCAGAAGAAATTCGGGAAGTGTTTAGGAAATTTTATCAGTCACTATATGATGACCAAAATCCTAGTAGTGCCGAATATCTTCAGAATATTCAGGCTAAAACTATCTCTTCTGAAGAGGCAGATGAGTTAGAGGCTCTGTTGGATAATATCGAGATTAAAGAGGCTATGTCTGCTCTACCCTCGGGAAAGGCTGCTGGCCCAGATCAGTTACCTATTGAGTTCTATAAAACTTTCTGGGGATGCTTAGGACAAGATCTGACTAAAACGATTCAAGCCGCGCAGATGGGTGAGTCTGTCCCAAAATCCTGGGGGGGTGCAGACATAGTGTTAATTTTAAAAAAAGAGAAACCCCCGACTGAACCAGGGTCCTATCGACCAATAACATTGATGAATAATGATACTAAAATATATTCAAAAGCTCTGGCTGTAAGATTTGCTAGAATAATAAGTTCCCTGGTTAGCGATAACCAACATGGTTTCATTCCCGGATGAGGGACAACTCACCACACCAGGAAAGTTATAACCTTGTTCGATGCTGCCGAGGTAACAGGAGACCCGAGGGCAGTAATGCTGTTGGATGCGGAAAAAGCATTCGACTGGGTCTCCTGGGACTATCTGTGGCAGACTCTAGTCAGAGCCGGGATTAAGGGTGGATAGGTGGAAGCACTTCAGACCCTGTACAAGGAACCGGTTGCAGCCCTAAGCAAAACGGGGGCACTACAGGACAATTTATGATCAAGAGAGGAACTCGGCAGGGCTGTCCCTGCTCTCCGCTGCTATTTGCCATGTACACGGATTCACTAATCCGTAAGATAGAATCATCACCAGAAATTATCCCACTATGCACAGCTCTTGGACCATGTAAGATACTCGCCTATGCTGACGATGTCGCGGTGATAACACCTTGCCCTACGGAAGCAACTGCATTGGTAGAGGCGGAGGCCCAAAGATTCGGACATGTCTCGGGTTACTCACTGAATGCATCAAAAACCCAAATTATTAAAAACTCAAGGACTCCCTGCGACGACAGACGAGGGGTACCAATAGGGAGGTATTTGGGAATCAACATTTCAGCAGATTTAAATAATCTGGTGGAAAAAAATATTGCTCCAGTAATCGATAAAGCAAGGAAAGACTTGGATCGTTACGAGAATTTACATTTGTCATTAGTAGGACGAGTCAATATTATTAAAATGTTGATTTTACCAAAATTGTTATATCTTTTCGGGGCAATACCACTTTTAATTGATAACAAATGGTTTAAAATTTGTGAACATATGATTAATCGTTTTATTTGGGCAAGAGGTAAGACGCGGAGGGCACTGAGGTACATGTCACTTCCATGGGAGAGAGGGGGGTGGTCATTACCGGATTTTAAGTTATATTATTGGGCTGCAGCACTGCAAGGTATGGTGGGGCTGATCGGAGGAGCAGAGAAGGATGGTTGGGACAAGATAGGCTTGCTCGCTATTTATGGTTTAGTTTTGGGCACAAACGCTGAAAATATATTTTTGAGATTTACGGAGGAAAGCTATTTTAAAAGAACACGATTCAAGATAATTACGGCTGCTTATAATACATGGAAAGGATTCTCTAAAAAGGTTGGAATAGGGAAATACAATGCATACACCAGATTCAAAAATAACCCTTCTTTACCCAGTGCGGTGTTTTCAGGAAGTGTATACCAAGAATGGGAGAGACGGGGGATAGGTAAGATTGGAGATATGCTAGATGACAATGGTATATTACAATTTATAGATCTGAGAAATAAGTATACGTTGAATTCAAACTACTTCTTTAAATACCTTCAAATCAGAAGTTGTATACTGAATAAAAAAGGGGGTTCATTGGGCTTCGGGAAGAATATAATGATGGATCTTATAGAAAATGTTCATGATTGTACTATAAAGAGATTCTACTCAGAGATGACAAAATTAAAGAAAGACGATCTTGAGAAATGGACAGATAAATGGTCTCTAGATTTAGACATAGATAGGGATTGGGATATCTTCACTGAATCATTAGAGATGGGAAGTAAGATACTGTGTTCATCGTCCCTTCAGGCCCAGCATTATAAGATTTTGTATCATTTGTATTATACGCCATGGAAAATTGCTCAATGGGGGGGTTTATCCGGGACTACCTGTTTTAGGTGTGGCAGTATGGAGGCTAATCTGATACATATTTTCTCGACTTGTCCGCACCTAGATAAGCTAAAACAGGATATTGGAAACTTTTTCCAAAAAGCTTTAGAAACAACAATAGAGCTAACCCCAGTCACCGTACTACTGGGGGTATACTCCAATGGGCAAATAAACTGTAAACATTTTATGTTTGTAGCAATGGCAATTCTTAGACTGTTAGTGGCCTCGGCCTGGCTTGACCCAAATCTTCCAACTTATCATCAATGGCTAGGTAAAATACTATCAGTACAAAAACTGGAAACAACTATCTATGCCAGGAAGGGAAGAAAGGATAAAAAACTGGGTATGCAAATTTGGGGCCCCTTTATTCGGTGGAAGTCTGGAACTAAATAATGAAATATGAAGAATCCGTACTATTGAATACTGGAATTCATGATTATGTATGTATATTCTCAGGTTGATTTGGTATGTATTAAGCATATTGCAACTTTTTTGTGTTTTATCAATCTGTGTTCTATGATTCTATTCTGTATCTCATTTGTGCCCTGTTCATGTAAATAAGGGGGGAGGGGGGAAAAAAAGAAAAATGGGGGAAAAATCCTTCAATAAAAATATTTTTAAAAAAAAACAGAACTGTGCATAGAGACCTGGAACCTCTGTGAATTAGGATGGCCCAAAACTCACCTCAGTACTCAAAAACCCCTTACCGAGCTAGCTACAGTGTCTCATTGGTCATAACAAACTCCCAATGTTTAGACAAACCAGAACATGAACTTAGATTACCACAGGTATCGTGGAACACATGAACACTCTTTCGCTATATAATCATTTCAAACCAGAACGTGGAGTAAATGAGGACACGTGCATATTTGAAATATTTATTTACTAATGCAGGGTTCTCAAACGCAGTATCTTATATAATACAAGCAAACATATTATAAGCAACGAAGTTATCAGCATAGTTAGCAGTCCATAAAAGGCGAATGGTGACAGCATACTAAGATGCTGTAATGAATAGGAATTAACAACACCTAATTCTCACCCTCCCTATTTAGCATAGTATTTTATATCTATGAAGGTCTCATTTGGGTTTTAGCAAGGCGGGCCCATACCTCAAAATCTCAGTGGCAGAGGATCACATCATCTTCCACCAGCTCTCAGCATGCGAAGCACCATCAAGTGTGTTACATGTGTGTTCAGCACAACAATATAAAACCCGCCTAGAGCCAGATTTTGGCAACAGCATGTGAGTTATGCCTATGGAGGTGCGAAGATCAGACCTCACAACAACAACATCATGTCGAGTTATCCTTGGAGCCTTCAGCACTCACTGTGCAGACAGTGTACCGAGCAAAACTGACATCAGAGCAATAACATATTATTTCTCAAGTAAATCACAAAGCTCTTCTGGGTTGAAAGCTAAAACAACAATTATGTGTCGTGTGCAAAATGAAGCAGAAAAAAAAATTACGTTTAGACATTTAATAAGCTCATGCTAACTTAACACAGTATATAGAAAAGAATTAGCTATATAACAACCCCCCAATGATCCGAGCACGGATAAAATTCAAGGCAAGGTAAGACCAGAACAGGGGCATAACATGAAAGCAAAGTTCAATAATAATGAGCTAAGCTAATCTTCAAAGGCATACATGATGGCCTACAGTGGCGAAATGAAATGGTCCAAACTTTTCAACACAAGGCCCCTACAGTTTAAGTCAATAGGCCTGGGGCGTATAAAAATAACTGATTGCAAGAAAAAGGCACCTTCCAAAAATCAAACGGGTATGTGCCCAAATAATAAAAAGTCTCCAAGGCATCTCAGGACAGGACTGAATATGCAAAATACAGCCTCCAACACGAAATCACTGTCATCATCCGAAAACTGTTCAGCCATCCAATTAAGCAGTGGAAAAGAACATATGTGCTCCTCCAGCACTGGATCCTCTAGCATCATCAGAGGACAATTCGTGGGTTTTCAAGAACACTCTGTGCCAAGAACTCATGTGCCGCTGCGAGTATGTCCCAATGACCCATTAGTTCATGCATCGCTGCCATTGCCATAATCCTTTCGCCAGAACAAACCAACTTGTGAGCAACTACGGGGCTCATCAGATGATTAAAATCGACGTCAGGAGACACAGTCAAGCAGAGACACAAATCAAGGGCCCATTCGAAATCGCAACTCAGGCAATGAAGCACAGGCTGGACACATGTGAAATAGGAAAATCGAAACGATAATCCAAATGCCGTGCTCAAAGTCGCAAGTGGCAGGGTGCCATAATAATCAAGCATCCGGTTGCGAAACAGCAGTAGGAGGGGCTCTGCGGCTTCTAATGCAGGACGGGCATCCATGTTTAATAAAACAAAATATCACCAAAACGCCTGCAGCTAATGCCACAAAACAGGGAAGCCACCAAACAGACTCGAAAATATAGAATGATAAAAGGCAGGGATGACTCCAAATATTTTCTCGAATGAAGTCACGAGACCACTGCTAACTAATTTAAAAAAGTGAGCCAGGCCAGAAGTGGAGGAGGCATTAAAGATTTGATGAACCAGCTTGCTGAAATGTAATGGCAAATCAGCATTTAAAAGCGCCTGCACCTCTGTGCGCATGTTAGCAATGTGAAGGACGAATGTTTCTCGGGCCGAACTCAGGACCACTTCTTTTTGAGACAAAAGGGCTCTTATTCTACTCATACCATTGAACTCTGCTTTCAAGGTTGGGATGCGGGGCCAGATGGAAACATCTGAATTCCCATGCGTAGGGGGATTAAGCATGGGCGAATTTTGCGGATCTCGCGTTCGCGAATTTTGCGGATTTGCGGATTCGCAATCCGCAAAATCCACGAATTCCCGCGAATTTGCGGATTTTTTTTTTTTTTGTGTTCGCCCGTGTTTCTGCCAGTTCGCGAGGGTTTTTACAATTTCGCAATTTGCGAACTTACCTGTCGGGTCGCAAGTTTTGCGAACTTGTTGTTTCTACATGTCCAGCCTGTTTGGGACACTCTTCTTCATCACTGCCACTCTCTGTCACCACTGCCACTCTCTGACTACTCATGCCACCCTCTGGCCCACCCATGCCACCCTCTGTTTCATCACCACACCCTCTGGTTGTCCAGTGTACATTATTTTCGGCAAAGCAAAGCACACCTTCCCTGCCTCAAGTGACCTGAATTAATTTGGGGCTGATTAATGTGTCACAGAATATTTTTTTAGCTGGCACCTGCTTCCTTAGTGCGCCCTGATTAGTGATCTTTTGCACTTGCTAAGTGCTTTCATTGTTGCAAAATTAGTTACAACACCTGCCCTGCCCCAACTGACAATAATGAATTAGGGGCTAATTAATGTGTCACTGAAAGAATTTAAAGTTCCAGCCTGGCACCTGCTTGTCTGCTCCTTTAGCTGTAAATCAGGACCTTTGTGGCATACAGTTAAGGTCAGAGCAGGGTCACACAATAGTTGCAAGCAGGCAACCGAATTCTGGAGGGCCCCCTCAGGAAGCAATACAAAGAATCGTTACAAATCATGAGGTTGACCTTTTGCACCTGCTCATTGCTTTTGCTTTTGCTGAAATCGTTTTGCGGTTTTTTTCGCGCTATTCGCGGGGCGCGGCGTCGTGCGAAACCGACCGCGGAAGCCGCCAATTCGTGCGAATGAGCATTTTATTTTTTTGCGGCTTGTTGTTTCGCGAGTTTTTTTGCAGTATTCGCGAGCCGCTTGCAGCGCAACACGCGAATTTACCCCAAGGTCGAGTACGGGCGCGGCCATTTTGTTTGCGTGACGTATTTCCGTTTCCGCCCGCTATGTATAATCTCGCGCAGTAAGCGCATTGCGAGTAGAGGTTCGCACGAGATCGCGCGGGAAATCTAGAGGTTCGCACGAGATCGCGAGGAAAATCTCGCGCGAACTGACTTTCGCGCTCGGAAACGGGCGCCGGCCATCTTGTTTTTCATTCATTTCCTGTGTCTGGGCATGGTGTTTAATCCTCTTGATATCTTTGCCATCCTTTGCTTGTTTTCAGTTTTTTTTTTACGATTTTGCTTCTTATCTATCCCTCTCTTTTCCTAGCTGTATATTTTTGTCTTTTCTGCTATTTTTCTTTACTTTTAAACTACTTTTGTAAACTCTTTTCTTTTCTTCTTCCCTATCCTATTCTTTCTTAATTTTCTACTTCTTCCTACCTTACCTGCCCAGACCATGGTCAAGCCAGGCGCCGTGAAGCTGCCCAGGCACTTGAGGGCCGCAGCGGCGGCGGGGAGTAGTGCTGGACCCAGTGGCAGGACAGCAGGCGTGAGATCGAGGGGGGAGCAGGTGACGCGCCGGGAGATATTCAGCCCGGAGGAAGTGGGCGCGCTGGTCTACTTCGTCCAGCGCCGCCTGCCCAGGACCATCGCGGGAGGCGGCAGGATCGCGGCCGGCGGCTATAACATGCGGGAGCGCCGGAAGCGGTGGGAGAAGGTGTGCTGGGCCATATCCCACCTCTACGGGGTCCAGCGCACCTACAGCCAGGTCACCCATCGCTGGACGGACCTCCTGGACCGCGAGCGCGACCTGCTGGACCAGCTCGGCTTGGAGATCCCCGGCCTTGGTGAGTAGTAGTAGCCATTGGCATTTAATCACTCACTACTATGATGTTTTCTCCTGCTCTGTGTTGTTGTATTGCAAATATTTGTTTTTTACATGGAGCAAGCCAATAATGCCGCTGATGACGATTACATTGTAGTTAAATTATATTTCAAAATCTTCTGTGCATTTCAGGTGCACTGCTCTCCTTCTCAGTGGGGTTGCTACTATGCTTATTTGTTTTCTATTTCGTGGTCTCATTGGCCTGAGTAACTATTATGTATGAGTGTACTTAACAGAACTGCGTAATGCTAGACACTAGGGGGCAGATTACATTTACAAGCCCCTTGCGCCACGTTTACGTTGCCTTGCGTGACGCAACAGCGGCGTAAACGTGCCGCATCCCTGCAAGTCATTTACAGCATGACGCATCTAGGGAGATGCGTCACGTTATAAAGCCATGGGCCTGCACCACAATGGGTGCGTTCCTAGTACGCAGGGTGGGCGGTCCAGCGGCTGTGCGCCTCGCAAAATTGCCTGCGTGAAATCTACAAGATTTAACGCAGGCACTTCTGCGACGCTGCTACGTCAATTCAATTCCTTATGTCTGCTCGAAGCAGGCGAAAGGACTGACACAGCATGTAAAGTATTGGGTGGCCCTGAGCATTACTGGAGTTGCATTGCGTTGGCGACGTGACTCCAGCGATGCGCCGCTCTTACGTGACGAGATGCGTCACGCAAGTGCCTACCCTTGCGCCAGGGCGCGCCGCATTGTAAATGAGGCACATCTGCCGTGTCGCAAGGGTAGTTTTGCGTGACGCATTTGATCTGGCGCATCTCTGGAGATGCGCCAGAACGCGTAAGTAAGTATGCCCCTAAGGGGCAGAATTGCAATTACCGTCGCATCCCTGCAAAGTAGCAGGGATGCGCCATTAATTGTGCGGCCCGCTACCACCACCAAACATGGTGCGCCGTATTTGCAATGCGGCTCCCCATGGGCCCAAAACGTCACCGAAGCTTTACTGCTGGAGTTGCGTCGCAACGATGGCGCAGCTCCATCAATGCTCTGGGGTACCCTATCTCCCCAATGCTGGGTCAAGCCGTACGTCTGCTTCAAGCAGGTGCAGGGTTTGTGTGACGCATCATTGTCCTAAAGGTGACTGATTGATATTTTGTAGATTTCCCTCAGCCACTATTAGGATGTGTTCCAGCGCAGGAATGCCCTCCCTTGCGCCGGAACGCCCCCTGATGGCGCAGGGCTTTATAACGGGATGCATCTCCCAAATGCGTCACGTTGTTATAATATTATACGCCGCACCATGGCGCCCTTTTTTGTTTAGCTGCTGCGTCACAAAAGTCACGCAAGAACGGCGCAAAAGAGCCGCAAGGGCTTAAATCTGCCCCTTCCTTTGTAACCCTGACAATAAGAAAAATAGTGGCGGTGGATTGATAGTTTGACTATTTAAATGACTGGTAATGTAGCAGGCAACTGTTAGTGTTGTCACTGATCTGACTGAAATCACAATGGAGTTTGTCTGTCACTTTGCGTCTTGCCTGCGGACTGCTGCCTGCCAGTCCTAGGTGAACGTTTCAGTACTTTGTTTAGTGAGTTACGTGACTTTCGAAGTCACAGGTCCGCAAATAAATAAAAAGTAACCATAATCAATATAATTTCGCGGAAATATTTTGTTATTGTTCTTTTGAAATGTTTGATTTGGTTGACATTGACAAGCAACAATCATCCATGTTTTCTGTTCTTTCTTTCATGTTGTACGTCGTCAGCTCCCCCCAGGGGCGAGAGGAGGACACAGGAGCAGCAGGCGGCGGATGCTGTTCATCAACAGGGCCAGGATCGGGCAGGCGAGGGCTCCTCTGCTGGCCCCAGTAAGTTTTCATTTTAGACTAGTACCTATTTTTCCTAGCGTTCCTCATTTGAATTTTTTCAAAATTGTCTTTGCTCTTCTTGTAGACTGTATCTAAATTCTTATCCTGCCTCTACTATGACTCCCTGTGGTATTACTAGATTATTCTTATTAGTCTGTCTGTGTAGCTAACTAAGATTGCACGGTTGGCGAAACTCCCATGATTCTAGTCAGCAATAGCTCTATCAACTTAGTGCAGTCCTCTGGGATTGTCCATAATGTCTTTTGAAGTGTTCTATCTGGACTCATGCTTGCAAAAATTGCAAAACCTTTCGTTCAGTCACTCTAGTCTGGAGGACCAAAAAACACAGATTGTATTTAAATTTAAAAGCTTTATTAAATGTAAACACATTTATTAAAATGAAGTCATAATAAAACTAAACGTTTAACTGATAATGGAAAAGTGGTTAGTGCTGACGATTAATTGAAGACATTTCTTGTGGTCGAGCCGAGCTCTCACCTGGTTTCAACTTGATCTTGTTGTTAGAAGTCCATCTTCTGTCTGTGTGGAGAAAAATGGTGCGTGTTAAAAAATCAGCCTTCATCAGTTGTGCCAAAAAGTGCAGCAAGACAACCTTCCCTGGAAAAAGGGACATTTTTTTTAACTTTAACGTAGACAGTCACAAATTACATTGTTTTCACATGTCTTCATTCCTAGACCAAATACTAGTGAGTGCTTTATTCTAAGATTCTTAAATGTACTTTGTAGGTGGAACATCTGGTGGCGGGGCCAGTGTGGTGGTGGTGCTCGACACGGAGGCGGAGGGCAATTCATCATCAGGGGAGGAGGCGGCGGCGGCGGCTGTGAGAGTTGAGACGGTGGTGGCGGCCAGAGGTAAGCTCTTATATATTCCTTACTTATTGAGATTGAAGACTAGCTGGGAAGGCAAGAATATGAGATGCATGGCTGGGTGAATGATGAAGCAATGATGGGTGGAAGGACAACAGCCTGGGTGGGTGACACAGAAACTGTATGTGTCCATATACCTGGATCATGCTACTATCTGACTCTTAGATAGCATATGTGTATCTAGAGCAGGGGTACTCATAGTACGGCCCGCGGGCCGGTGGTGGCCCGGCAAGCCTTCCTTGGCGGTGCGCAGACCTTGCAGACAATCACTGCTCCCCCGGCCCCCACAGAGCAGAGGCTTTTTTGTATTTCACCTGTTAGCGCCCCTGCATCTCCACTCTGACAATCACTGCTCCCCCGGCCCCCACAGAGCAGAGTGGAGATGCAAGGCCACAAAGAGGTGAAATAGAACAAAGCCTCTGCTCTGTGGGGCCGGGCAAGCAGTGATTGTCAGGGTGGAGAAGCAGGGGCGCTAAAACAAACAAAGCCTCAATAATATGTTAATGGTCTTTTAAAGACCTGTTAAGTACTTTGGTGTTGTTGTCTGTGTGTGCGCGTTGAGGAAGCGGTCTCAACCCGGGCTGAAGGCTGACACAGATAGACACACACACAGTGAGATGACAGAGGGAGAGGGAGGGCAGGAGGGAGAGAGAGATGGAGGGAGGGCAGGAGGGACAGCAGGAGGGAGAGAGATGTATGTAAATGCTGGGTCTGGTGGCTCAGTGGATGAGGGCATCTGCTGCAGGGACCTGTGTGCAACCTCATGGTCACAAGTTATCGTTTTGCTTTAGCCCCGCCCCCTCTGACTCCGCCCCCACCAGTGCGGCCCTCGGCCACAAACTACACTGTAAATGTAGCCCCTGAGAGAAAGTTTGTGAGTACCCATGATCTAGAGAGAGTAGATGGTCAGTGGATGAACTAAGTGTAACTTTGAAGAGCATGTAACACTGCACCCGCACGTCCGTTCCAGTGTAGGAAAGGCAAGGAAAAGAACTTTTATTTTTGTCCAAATACTACCATAAGTAGTAGCAGTAGTTTGTATTGCAAGCACTGCATAGATCCGGTTATTATGGTGGCCACTCCCTACCTCTCTTAATAAGTTTAGTAGTACTCAGTCATTCATGTGTGGATGTATCACTGCCTGTCACTCAATAAAAAGCAAAGCACCTAAAGTCATCCCATATGTAAGCAAAAACATCCCATGTGAAGTGATAGATAATCAGATTATTTATCTTCTTCAATTTTCCATTTCTAGTACTCATTTCCACTGTAGGGTGAAAGTTAAATTAATTAAGCAGTAGCCCTTGAGTTGTAACAGAGTATTCTCAGTGCCACCCGTAATAGAAAAGTAAGAGATTCACCACCTGCATGTACTGGACGGGTACAGTAACGCAACGGCAACGCAAGTCTAGGTCACTCCTCATGGCGTGCGTCTCTTTTTCTCGGGTGCAAGTTTACCGCGCTGGCATTATGCCGGCTTGCAGAAAATAACGTACCAATTTTCCAAAACAAGAGACAAGAAGAAGAATAAGACTGGTGTACTTTCATAGTCGACTCCAATGGAAGTCCACAGTGCTCATAGAATTTGTTCCTTAAACTCCCACTAATGTTAGAGCAAGGATGAAGAAGTGTGAGGTTAGATAGATACTGGCCTCAATAGTTATGTAATGCGCTTGCAAGTTGCTAGTTGTACTGCAGCACACATTTCTGCTGAATGATTGAGTTAATCTTAAAGAGCATTGGTTACAGACTATGTCTTTCTTTCTTCATATAGGTTCTCCTTCCAAACGAACAAGGAGGAAGGAGCTGGCTAGAGCGGCCCGGCAACGGAGAATCGAGGCCACTGTTGCGGAATATCGGCGGCTGGTGGCCCTGGAGGACGAGGAAAGTGTGCGGTCGACAACAACGACAACGTCGTCCTCCGTGGCCTCACCGGCTGCCACCGTGACCCAGCACAGTGGTCCACCGAGACTGAGCCGGGCTGCCAAAGGCAAACGCCACCGCCGAGCAGCAAGGCCAACAGCTGCTTCTCACAGGCCTTGCACCTGCAAGGCAGTGAAGGCACGCCTGCGCCGCACTACCCTGATGGTGTCCCGCCTTCAGCAGGAGCTCGCCTTGCTCCGCGAGGAGCATGATGCCCTGGCCCAAAAAGTTAACAGCATCCACCCATAGTGTCCCTTGCCCCTTTTTTAGAGACTTTTGGGGGGTGGGAATTGGGAGTTGGGTTTTTGGGGACTTTTGAAGGACAATCGTTGGGGTTAGGGAGGGTCTTGCGGGAGATTATTTTGTTAGGGATATAAATATACTTTTTCAAACTTTATCTGAGCATACCTGTTTTTTACTGCTTGCCTGGTGGGTGGGGGTTTAACGTTGACTGTTTTCCTGAAAGTTTAGTTCCATTTTCTTCCTTTAAGTGTAAATGCCCAAATGTTTTCAACACTAAGTGCCTCTCACAGACTAAGTGAAGTGAATCCAAGAGTCCTAGGACTTTAGTAGTACTACCTTCAGGCTCTCGTCTCTCGTACTAATACTCCATTATACCCCCAAACCACCAAACGCTTATCTTACCTGTAATTTGTGTTTGAAAGTAGGGCTAGGCCCAGGGCTGGCTCCACGGGAAACACCGAATAACGTTGGCAATCTTGGTCGGATAAAATTTCCTCATAGCGGTGGTAGTAGTGGTGTGACACAGTGGCAGTTGCATGCCTATGAAAAAAAAGAAAATGAAATCTGGTTTGTCCTCCTGAGCAATTCAACGGTACAACTGAGAATATAGCAGGTGACAGAAGTACAGTAGAGCAGTGCCACATTGTAGCCTAACAAATGGTAAAGTATAACTACTAATTCGGTTGAAGTTCTTTCACATTAGCAATGGTTCTTTGTCAAGCAGAGTAAGAATATATCATCGACAACTGTGGAAAGAAAGAATGCGACAGTACAGGGCCTGTGTGGAATTATTGATAACTATATTCAACATAAGGTCTCTGTAGCCAGATACCCGAGAGCCTTGCTGGTCACTATAAATCCATTCACAACAACACTCAATGGGGTTGGTCTGGAAGGTGTCACGTTTACTCCCCGTGATCCAGTCGATGCAAATATGGTTCCACCTCCAAATGTCACCAACACCCAGAAGTGTAAACACAGGGTGTTCGAGGCATTAGGCGAGGGAGAAAAATAACAAACTAAAATAAAAAATGTGGGATGGGTAAAGGTAGGGTCAGCAGGGAAAGGATACCTGTAAGAGAAGACAAGACAGGCATCAGTGAAGTGATGTCCTAACATACAAGGGTACTCTCATATAGTCTCACTAAATAGTCTGCAAGTCTCCCGCCTACTCATGGGAAATGTAGTTTCATAGTACGGTAGGCGCTTAGGGGCTGCGTAACCTGACAGAAGGTATAGTAGATAGAAAAGGAGAAATTGCTTTTTTTCTAGGTGTCCCCTCACTCACCAGGGTTGCCCCTTGGTGACATGCTTCATCATTGGGGCCATCCCAGTCCTCTACGGCCTGGGGCGTGCTGCGACTTGCGAATTACGTAGGAGCACTTACAAATGACTATGTGTGGTGCAGATAGTGGAGTGGACTAAGTGATGTGTTAAGGGATCAATGTAGAAGCCGAGAGAGAGCAAAGAAATGCAGTCACAGTCAGAGAAAAAGGCAAGGGATACTGTATCTATGTGGTTGTAGTGGTCCTGTTGGAAGTGGTAAGTAAGTTGCCCGCAGAAAAAAAATCCTCCTATTAGCGGCACTCCTCCATTGCAGCCGACGCTTCGTCCACCGATGTTGGTCACCAGAAGACACCCTGTCCACTGCCTGCCTGATGCTGAATTGTGGCTCGCTACTGTGAAGCCTGACTCCATCCTTTTTTCCCCATTGCAGAGACTGAAACCCGGCCTGTAATTATTCAACGAAAAACAGGAAGTGATATAATATTACAACACCACTGATAAATAAATATAAGGTATGTAGGCTGTGGAGTGCAAAAAGTCACAATTTGTTTTTCCTAGTAGACAGACAGTACAATGTTTTTGAAAGTGCGTACTCTGAGTCACCTTTTGAAGGATAAGTAAGTATGGGCAAATTAATGTAGCGGATCTTGCCCCTCAAGCTAGGTGTACTGTAAACTGTGTTTTAGAACAAAAATAGATCTTCCTAGCAGTGCTCCCACCCAAAAAACGAGGCCTAGCAGAAAACTGGAGACAAAACTTACTTTGAAAGTAAAAGTAGGCCGAAGTACCCTAATTACCCATTACCCCCCGTGGATTGTATTCAAACCACTTGCAAGCAACCAAGCAAAAGTAGCCATAGCCAGCATCGCTCCAAGACTCGAAATCCCCCCCACTCAAACACATGCAATAGAAATACTGCTAACCCTAACGAACCCTAAGTTAAGAATAGTGGCAAAGGCTTTCTTTAACTATGCCAAATCCCCCCTTTCCCACCATGGATTTTGTTCAAATGACTTGCAACCAAAATTACACATTCTCACGAGTGCTCTAAGACCCCAGAACTCAGTTTGAAAAATCTAGAACACCCCGATACACATGCAATCCTGCTGCTAGGGCTAACCCTAACGAACCCTAAGTTACAAAAAGTGCCAAAACTAAAGGCTTTTCCGCGCGGATTTTGTCCCAACCACTTCTACCCGGTATTAGACCTTCCCAGGAATGCCCCAAGACCCGGCAACCCACCCGCCAAGAAGCATAACACCCCCAAACAGGCCAAAAGCAAAATCTCATACTTGCAATATTTCTGGGCCTTCGGTCCAAACGCGCTGCGTAGCTAGGCCATAAGTCGGGGTTGGCACGACGGATTTCCTGAAAAGCAAATGCAATCAAGATTAGAGTGTCCCAGCAGTGCTCCCAGACCACGAAACTCACCCGCAAACAGACGGAACCCCCCCTAAGAGCACCTCAAAGGCAAGCAAGTCATCAAAAACACAAAAAAAATTCCGCCTGGGATTTGGTCCAAAACACTTTTATCCGGTATTAGAGCTTCCCAGCAATGGCCCCAGAGCCGTCAACCCAGGAGAAAACGAGTAGAAGACCCCCAAACAGCCAAAGAGCAAAAGTACAAAAATGGGGACTTAGTCACTTTTTCACAAATTTCCCAAATCACTCCGCGCGCGCTCTGCAGCTAGGCCCTAAGTCCCCTCAGCCACCATGGATTTGCTTCAAACCTCTTGCAAAGTAAAGTATATATAGCCAGCAGTGCTCCCACACCACGAAACTCACCCGCAAACACCAGGAAGCCCCCCAAACAGGCCCCCGAAAACGCTACATAGAGCAAAATGTCAGAAATAGCCCAAAAAAAAATCGGCCTGGATTTTGTCCCAACCACTTCTACCCGGTATTAGACCTTCCCAGGAATGCCCCAAGACCCGGCAACCCACCCGCCAAGAAGCATAACACCCCCAAACAGGCCAAAAGCAAAATCTCATACTTGCAATATTTCTGGGCCTTCGGTCCAAACGCGCTGCGTAGCTAGGCCATAAGTCGGGGTTGGCACGACGGATTTCCTGAAAAGCAAATGCAATCAAGATTAGAGTGTCCCAGCAGTGCTCCCAGACCACGAAACTCACCCACAAACACCAGGAAGCCCCCCAAACAGGCCCCCGAAAACGCTACATAGAGCAAAATGTCAGAAATAGCCCAAAAAAAAAATCGGCCTGGATTTTGTCCCAACCACTTCTACCCGGTATTAGACCTTCCCAGGAATGCCCCAAGACCCGGCAACCCACCCGCCAAGAAGCATAACACCCCCAAACAGGCCAAAAGCAAAATCTCATACTTGCAATATTTCTGGGCCTTCGGTCCAAACGCGCTGCGTAGCTAGGCCATAAGTCGGGGTTGGCACGACGGATTTCCTGAAAAGCAAATGCAATCAAGATTAGAGTGTCCCAGCAGTGCTCCCAGACCATGAAACTCACCCACAAACAGACGGAACCCCCCCTAAGAGCACCTCAAAGGCAAGCAAGTCATCAAAAACACAAAAAAAATTCCGCCTCGGATTTGGCACAAACCACTTTTAGTGCTTCCCAGCAATGGCCCCAGACCCGTCAACTCACCTGCAAAGAGGTAGAACAACACCCCCACAAGTGCTGAGTCTTTCTTCATTGGGCGTAAACCAGCCCTCTGCTTTGATGGAAATAGGAGTCTGGAGGAGGAGGATAGAGGAGCATGTTCTTCTGAACTTGTGAACCTGAGGAATGCAGACTGCGGCACCTTCAAATAAATTAGCAAACAAGTGAAGACAGTTCTGCTGATGGGCTTGTCTTTGTGATAATCTGATTAAAGTTTGAATTATATTAACTGTGCACAACAAAGAAAGACAGACACACAGGAATAAAAGTGAATAAGGATGAAAAAGAAAGTTATTGATTCGTTGTCTCATTTTCAGGGCTCGAAGTCGGAATCACGGTCCAGGAATAAGAATAAGGCTTCGTCATCATACTCTGCGAATTCAGCCCGGGTGAGGTCAGTGCCACCTGACAGAGTAGAAATTCCCTCATCTATGGTGCTGGCCACCTCCTCTTCATCCGGCACGCTCTCTCGTACTCTTATATCTGGTGGTATGAGGTGCTGATTCATCTTGATCATTGTTAACCTCTCCACATTTTTGGGCGAGAGGCGGCTCCGTTTGGGAGTTACAATCCCACCAGCCGCACTGAAAACCCGTTCAGAAGACACACTTGCGAGTGGGCAAGACAAGTAGTTTAAAGCCAGGTTGGTGAGCTGTGGCCACAATTCTTTTTTCCCATGCCAATACGCCAATGGGTCAGAATTAACATAGACCTCTGTGGAGTCATTCAGATAGTCCTTCACCATCGACTCAAGGTCCTCCTCCAAGGTTCCTCCACTTTGCGTAGCTCTTGCTGTGCCTCTGGCCTTTTGAGAACCAAACCCACGCAGAGCTAGCCAATCCTCTTCAGCCTCCAATGTTTCTGCTGTCTTTCGTGCAGATGATGCGGTTGCCGGTGTCTTTAACGGCTGAGAGGTCACTTGTGCCACAGCCACAGGTGCAGAAGTGGATTGTTTTGACTGGGGATGGCCTGCTGATGTACTGCCATTTCCTTCAATTTCCAGCCGTTCTGTTTCAAACTTCTTGGCTGACAAGGCTAGCCAACGTTTGTACTTTGTAACATCTTCATCAGCAAAAGGAAAGAATGCTCTGCCTGCCAGCGCCTTTTTGTAGCGTGGATCCAGAATAGTAGCACAAATGTAATGCTGTTCTGAGTGGATCTTTTGAAGACGTTCATCACCTTGTAGGAGCTCTAATAATTGCTCAGCCAGAAGCAAAGAAGAGCCTTTCTTTTTGTCATCTTTTCGAAACACAGAACACACCTCCTTCAGTTGGTCCTCCAGCATGTACAACAATGGGATAGCTTTTCCCAAATTAGAGTCCTCCTTGCTGACTGCACGCGTGAAGACCTCAAAAGGACGAAGCATGCGTGTTAGGCTTTCAACTATGTTCCATTGCGGCCCACCCATCCTCAGCTCCTCTATACCCTCTTTCAAGAAATATTGATCGAGTTGCGTATACTGCTCATACAGACGCTCAAGCATGTAGAAGGTTGAGTTCCAACGTGTTACCACCTCCTGGATGAGTGCTTTCACTGGCATTTGACATTGATATAGCATGCTCCTCAGCTGCTTGCGGGCCTTAAAAGAATGCCTGAAATGCTTGCAAATTTTTCGGCAGTTCTCCAATACACTGTACGCTGCACTGAGTTTATTACCCAAGAATTTTTGGACAACCAGGTTTATACAGTGCGCCAAACACGGCACTCTGAAATAGTAACCGTCCCTCATGGCCTTAACTATATTGGAGCCATTGTCCGTGGAAACATAACCAACCTTGCGTTTTAGTGGGGACAGACAGTTAAGGACCTTTGTGTTAAAGACATCCAAAATGTTTTCTGCTGTGTGACGTTTCTCCAAACCAAACATGGCTAGTGTTGCATGTTTCCGAGCACCTTTAAAAACAATGTTAGTGTCAACACCTGAGTTTAGCTTTGCTTTAGCCCCTGAAAAAGAGACCCAGTGTGCAGTGATGCACATGTAATCAGCGCCTGCGCCACTGGTCCACATGTCTGTTGTCAGATGTATAGTGTGAACAGCACTCTTCTGCAAAGCTGCCCCAATCGCCTTCAGAACATCTTCATGTAGTGCTGGAACCGCAACTCGGGCAAAATAGAACCGGCTAGGAACCTTCCATTTAGGGCAGAGCACTGTCACTAATTCTAGAAAACCAACCCCTTCGACAAAAGAAAAAGGGAGAAGGTCCAGAGCTAGCATTTTAGCCAGCTTAGTGTTATACAGACGGGTCATTGGGTGGTTGCGTTCATATTGCGCTTCTGTAAACAACATCTTTTTAATGTTGCCCTGGACCAATGATTTACGGGATGATGATCTCTTCGACCCAGTTACGCTCGCTGATGAACTTTTCCGCATTGATGTCTCACTCTCTCCCACACTCTTAGTGTGGCTCCCATGGGGTGTGCTGCTGACATGGGAACTGGGTGTAAGTGAAGTGTTTGGATCGTCTTCTTCTACCTCCTCGTCATCAGCAGATGACAAATCAACGTTTTCATTACGTGCAATTCCGGCTTTCTTGACCGCCTCTAGGTGCGGAAACCATTCGACAGGGTGCCTTCTCTCAAGATGACCTCTCTGGCCTCCGGTACCATAGTTAGAACCAAGCTTACCACGACTATATCGAAGCTTACAAAGGCTACAAATGGCTATGTTTTCCTTTTTTGGGCAAACACTAAAGAAGTCCCAAACTGGAGACTTGAAATGTCTTCGGGGGCCGCCGCCGGAGGAGGCGTCGATACTGGTGGTGGTGGTCCTGCTGCTAATGACAGATGAAGTGGAGGATGTGGATTGCCGAACTTCAGTACGTTTTGCACTTTCACCACCACGAATTGAGGTCGAGGACGAGGTGGGTACCTTCTTGCGAGGAAGAAATATGGAAGCGGTAGGTTTTGGTGTACTACTTAACTCCAAATCTAATGATTCCATTTCCATTGCCTCCTCGCCGACATCATCATCACGCTCAGCAGCTTCTCGGGATAGGGTCAAAATGTCTCTTTGCTGCATGCCCGGTGGGGCTGCAGTGACCTTTGTGATGACTGCCTCGTCGTCATCGTGAGAGGCTTCATCACCAGCAGTATCTGTCACTTCTTGTTGAGCCTCATCACACTCCATAGGTTTGAGTTTTTGGACGACCTTCCTTTTACGCTTAGGTACCGGTGGCAGATCATGGTGTGCCTCTGCCTCACTGTCAGACCGCAGTTGTCGTGGTTCCCAAGACAGATCACTTGCATCAGAACGAGGTGGGCTTGAAGAAGATGTAGACACCCCCCTTGATCTTTTCCTTGCTAGGGATGTGGAAGACAATGAATGATCATCAGGAGGAGTGGCTTCCAATGATACCTCAGCTTCATTGTCGATTTCCAAATGTGCCCCTACTTCGGGAGGAACAACTATTGTGGGCACTTGTGAACGTCCATGCACCTTTGCTTGCGCATCTCCTTTTGCTGCCTCTCCTTCCACATGTACTTGGGCGTGTACTTGCACATGGTGTTGTTGTTGCGGCTGTGGTTGTTCAACACTTGTCAGATGAGTTACAACAACCTGTGTTGATTCAGGGACATTGCTGCTACTTTCTTGCGATGAGCCAACATCACTGGTCGATGGTGATTGGAGAAGTACACTGACTGCCTCTGAAGCACTCAAGGGCTTTGACTTAAGTTGGCGTGGTGGTGGAGGCACTGAACCCAATGGAGCAGGGGTGCTGCTCTCAGGTTGGTCCCCAGCAGATCCTGCTGCTGCAGGCGTACTTTTTTTTTTGCTCCCAAAAAAAGTGGTGGGTGGCACACCAGCCTCCTTGGTAACTTGCTTCTTCTGCTCCTTACTAGCAACTTTCTTGCTAGAGGAGCTACGGAGACCTTTCTTTGGGGCCATCTTCTTCAGAGCAGGTCAGACAGCAGGCCGCAGTTGCACGAATTGTAGAGTTGTCTGAGGCCAGACGTGACGTCGCGTGACGTTATGCTGCACACACACACCGCTGCAGGACTTCTTCCTGGCACTGGTGGTTCTCTTGAGTCTTGTGCACCTAAAAAAAATGGAAGACAGAGGAACATCAGTTCAGTTATAGAGCACAAAAAAATCGAAAAACACTGCAAAATCAGCACAATCCCAATACATCCATGCCCTCCATAATGTTTAAATTCAAGACAACCCACAGAAAGACTAGGCCCATGCAAGACTCACTACCCCTGGGCATAAATAAAGGTTGAAAAGTAGGCAAAATGGTTGGAGGCCTAACAACAAAGCCTGCATTCAAAATGGCCACTTGCCTGCCAAGCACATGGCCAGTGCCTGTAGCTGCACTCAAAATGGCCACCAGCCACATGGCATGTCCCTCCCCATGAACACCCCCAAAAATCGAAAAACACTGCAAAATCAGCACAATCCCATTCCATCCATGATGTTTAAATTCAAGACAGCCCACAGAAAGACTAGGCCCCATGTACCACTCACTACCCCTGGTCAAGGCCCCAACAACAGGTCAAAAATCGAAAAACACAAAATTTTACAAAAAAAAAAATCGAAAAACACAGAAAAATCAGCACAATCCCAATTCATCTATGGCCTCCATGATGTTTAAATTCAAGACAACCCACAGAAATACTAGGCCCATGCAAGACTCACTACCCCTGGCATAAATAAAGGTTGAAAAGTAGGCAAAATGGTTGGAGGCCTAACAACAAAGCCTGCATTCAAAATGGCCACTTGCCTGCCAGCACATGGCAAGTGCCTGTAGCTGCACTCAAAATGGCCACCAGCCACATGGCATGTCCCTCCCCATGAACACCCCCAAAAATCGAAAAACACTGCAAAATCAGCACAATCCCATTCCATCCATGATGTTTAAATTCAAGACAGCCCACAGAAAGACTAGGCCCCATGTACCACTCACTACCCCTGGTCAAGGCCCCAACAACAGGTCAAAAATCGAAAAACACAAAATTTTACAAAAAAAAAAATCGAAAAACACAGAAAAATCAGCACAATCCCAATTCATCTATGGCCTCCATGATGTTTAAATTCAAGACAACCCACAGAAATACTAGGCCCATGCAAGACTCACTACCCCTGGCATAAATAAAGGTTGAAAAGTAGGCAAAATGGTTGGAGGCCTAACAACAAAGCCTGCATTCAAAATGGCCACTTGCCTGCCAGCACATGGCAAGTGCCTGTAGCTGCACTCAAAATGGCCACCAGCCACATGGCATGTCCCTCCCCATGAACACCCCCAAAAATCGAAAAACACTGCAAAATCAGCACAATCCCATTCCATCCATGATGTTTAAATTCAAGACAGCCCACAGAAAGACTAGGCCCCATGTACCACTCACTACCCCTGGTCAAGGCCCCAACAACAGGTCAAAAATCGAAAAACACAAAATTTTACAAAAAAAAAAATCGAAAAACACAGAAAAATCAGCACAATCCCAATTCATCTATGGCCTCCATGATGTTTAAATTCAAGACAACCCACAGAAATACTAGGCCCATGCAAGACTCACTACCCCTGGCATAAATAAAGGTTGAAAAGTAGGCAAAATGGTTGGAGGCCTAACAACAAAGCCTGCATTCAAAATGGCCACTTGCCTGCCAGCACATGGCAAGTGCCTGTAGCTGCACTCAAAATGGCCACCAGCCACATGGCATGTCCCTCCCCATGAACACCCCCAAAAATCGAAAAACACTGCAAAATCAGCACAATCCCATTCCATCCATGATGTTTAAATTCAAGACAGCCCACAGAAAGACTAGGCCCCATGTACCACTCACTACCCCTGGTCAAGGCCCCAACAACAGGTCAAAAATCGAAAAACACAAAATTTTACAAAAAAAAAAATCGAAAAACACAGAAAAATCAGCACAATCCCAATTCATCTATGGCCTCCATGATGTTTAAATTCAAGACAACCCACAGAAATACTAGGCCCATGCAAGACTCACTACCCCTGGCATAAATAAAGGTTGAAAAGTAGGCAAAATGGTTGGAGGCCTAACAACAAAGCCTGCATTCAAAATGGCCACTTGCCTGCCAGCACATGGCAAGTGCCTGTAGCTGCACTCAAAATGGCCACCAGCCACATGGCATGTCCCTCCCCATGAACACCCCCAAAAATCGAAAAACACTGCAAAATCAGCACAATCCCATTCCATCCATGATGTTTAAATTCAAGACAGCCCACAGAAAGACTAGGCCCCATGTACCACTCACTACCCCTGGTCAAGGCCCCAACAACAGGTCAAAAATCGAAAAACACAAAATTTTACAAAAAAAAAAATCGAAAAACACAGAAAAATCAGCACAATCCCAATTCATCTATGGCCTCCATGATGTTTAAATTCAAGACAACCCACAGAAATACTAGGCCCATGCAAGACTCACTACCCCTGGCATAAATAAAGGTTGAAAAGTAGGCAAAATGGTTGGAGGCCTAACAACAAAGCCTGCATTCAAAATGGCCACTTGCCTGCCAGCACATGGCAAGTGCCTGTAGCTGCACTCAAAATGGCCACCAGCCACATGGCATGTCCCTCCCCATGAACACCCCCAAAAATCGAAAAACACTGCAAAATCAGCACAATCCCATTCCATCCATGATGTTTAAATTCAAGACAGCCCACAGAAAGACTAGGCCCCATGCACCACTCACTACCCCTGGTCAAGGCCCCAACAACAGGTCAAAAATCGAAAAACACAAAATTTTACAAAAAAAAAAATTCGAAAAACACAGAAAAATCAGCACAATCCCAATTCATCTATGGCCTCCATGATGTTTAAATTCAAGACAACCCACAGAAAGAATCAGTCCACCCACCACTGAGTACCCCTGGGAAAAGGCCCCAAAACAGCCCAAAAATCGAAAATCCCAAAATTTTAGTTGCAGCAACTGTAATGCCCCAAACAAACTTACTTGTAAAATTTCTAATCCAACAGTGATCCAAAGAAAGTCAAAAAGGCCTCAAATCCAAAGATCCAGCAGCATCCACAAAAGGTAATCCTTCCAGGTCCACATCCGAATGAAAAGTGACCAGGAGATGGACAAAGCACTGGGAGGAGCCTGCTGAACAGGAACAGGAAGTTGAAGACTATGGGGCACTTCCTTCCTCCCACCCCCCTGCCCCCCTCCCCAAAATGGACTCCTCGCTAAAAAAGTGCAGGCAAATGTCAAACTAAGGAGTTATTCACATAAAAATCATCATTTCTAGAAGGTTTATGCTGCTTGCTGGTGGATTTCTTGTGCAGAATTGCAAATTTATATTTTCGCGCGCCGCATCTCAAATCTCGCAATTTGCGAAGTACCGCGAGACGTGATCTCGCCGTACTCGCGTTGACAAACTCTCGCTGGCAAGCCGCGATGACGTAATCGCGCTCGCCAATTCCCGCGGGATCACACAGCAAGATCCAAAATGGCGCAGCACTCGCAAACTATCGAAAAAAACAACTCGGCAAACGATGATAAACGCCGCGCGCCGCAAAAATTGTATCACCAACGCCGCGCGCCGCCAAAAAAATCCGCTGCGTGCGAATTTGCGGATTTTGCGGGAAATCCGCAAATCTCGCGGATTGCGGATTTCCCGAAAATCCGCAAAATCCGCGAGCGGAACGGATTTTCCGCCCACGCTGAAGGGGGATACAGAATGTTTTTTCAACAGACAACACGTTCTGATACAGTTACCACATAAGCGATACCTTTAATTAAACCACAACACTCTTCGTTATTCAACAGTAAATAACTACCATTCGCCAGTAATGTGAATGTGGGAACAATAGCGGGAACCGGACTCCCTTTCAAAACACAGGTTTAATTAGGCCGGTCCTGATTACAAGAACCATGTAACTGGATGTGCCTGCATATCAATGAATGGTCAGGAGACTCCGTGCATTCTTCCCCATTAAGATACACTTCTTTCTCGTCTTTCAGGCATCTATATGTGAACGGAAGAGACCATGCCTCGTTGAGGAATGAGCTCCCTAACGGTTCATATCTCCCTATCGCAATGTATCGCATACAATTAGTAAACTTGTACAAGGCAAATGGTAATGTGATCAATCCGTGGATAAGCCACGTTGCGGCCGTGGCCTCAGCTACAGAGAACAGTAAAGATTCCAACCTCTCAATGTGTAACATAGAAAAGGACGCGTCACGCATAGAAAGCATGCGCTGTTTATCAGTCAAATTAAAAGGGGCAAAGAGGGAGGACACGTTCATGTAACTCCAAGGCACTCTACCAGCCTTAAGCGTCTGCAGGGTCCACGCAAAATGCATAATAGAACACAATTGATTTTGACTATGGTATAATACAGACACTTCATCATGTACAATATCAACAACAGAAGATACAATATTATTTAACGTATAAATGCGGGAAGAAAGCATGTTAATACTGTTATCGACAACCGCAAGCACCTTTTCCAAATTAGCTTGATCAATTGCCCGTAGCCTCAACCTGGGAAGTTTTCCAGATTTCATTGTAAATTGCATAAATCCATCTTTTAGATCTACCACTAGCTCGGCCCTTTATGAAGTCATTTAAATCCACATCATCAGTCAGCTTGAATAGATGTAATTTAACAGCAGCTAATGTAGAATGTTGTAGCCAATTCTGACATAATTTGCCAACTGAGTAAGTGGTGACAGTATGGTCAGTATCAAAACGTGGATCAGGCCTGACTTGTGTAAAACCTTCAGTTAAACCCAAAAAGCGACATTGGCAAGAATCTGAGCTTCTGTGCCACATCAGCCAACCCTTCGGATCCAAACTGGATACATTAAAGGATGAATTGTGCGGTAATGTTTGCAATTCTTGAGTGGAAAATTGTGTGAAATTATTCCAACCGGAATATTCTTCCAAATCAGGAATAGAAGGGGTATTTAATTTTTTTGAAGTAGCCAATCCAAAGCATGTTGTCTGGAAAATAGTAGAATTTAAAAACAACATATGATTTGGGATGAGACATGCATGGTGCAAAGCCTCAGTGCCTTGTACCTGCCAATTTTTAGAACCCCAAACCGATTTAAGGTCAATGGATTCCTTCCATAGCTCGTACCCCTCTACAGCTAATTTGTCTAGAAAGGACTTCGAATTCAACAATTTGGTATCGGTAAGTCTAACTTTGGACATGGACTTTTTTGTCATCTTAATATAAAAGGACTCAGGACTTGATTGATTAAAGTCGGTAAAATAAGTGTACTTTTAAAAAAATGTACTGGAGGTGCCTTGTAATGGTACTGGGCAGTGTTCCCACTGAGTGTAATCTACGGTACCCCTTCTGAAACTCATTTTATGCAGAAAATGGTTACCAAAATGTTGGAAGCAAAATAATCACCATAATTAGCAGATTCTAAATATAAATCTTCAGCATCAAAGGCAGCATAATATTTTAAATCAGAGAATAATGATTCTACGGCCTGAACATCCCAATAATCAGAACGTATGTTTTGTTTCACCATATCCCCATGTTCACTCTGAGTACATTAGGGACATGGATTTGAAACGTAACCGCATCCCACACAATCCCAGGCCAAGCAGTGATGTTTACAAAATTCAAGTCTCTCTTCAGTCTGTGTGCAGAATGTGACGATGAAAGGGGGGCCAAAGTTCCATTAAGATGTTGAATGCATGTTCTCTCCTCGACATAGTGTCCATCAATCAGACGGAAAAAATAAAACACAAAACCAATTGACATAAAAAGGTATACTGAAAAAAGCACTAGCCAAATATATGTCCATTGAGGGATCAAAAAATGTTTTTTAAATAATGTAGCATATGTAGCAAAACGTGAGGGTTTTTTCGAATTAACTGAAACAGAGTCAAATGAGAATCGGGATTCTGTAGCCAAACGTGTTTGTAAATCAGGCATCGATAAATCAGCAGGATAGGCATAGTCTAGGTCATCAATGTTATTAACAGGATAAGTATTCAATAAAGGATTGGAAACAGCAGGCATCTCGAAGGCCACTCCTGGCTCAGCATTAGAAGTAGTGGGCAAAACAGAATTTCTCACAATCGAAGGACAGGAGACTGCCGTTGTCATACTATGAAGAATGGGCCACCCTGTGTATCTTGACATTGTCAATAGAGATAAGCCTGCTTTCCTTAAGACCTGGAAGTGGTGGTAAAATTACTGTTCTTGTGCCCTTCACTCCAAGAACGGGAACCGATGTTCGATAGGAAGGACCAAATTCTTTCTTGTTATCGATCTTCTCTCGAACCAGTTCTCCAACTTTGGGTAGCCAGCCAACTACCGGGATCTGCAACGCATCATCCGATGTGGAGGGCAAATGTTCCTTTGCAAGACTGACTCTGGTCTTTTGTAGATCCTGTAAAACATTGCAATGTTCATCTACGTCAAAGGCCGTGGCTTGAGCCACGCAGTCTAGACCGTCAAGGTCAGGGACATACATCTTGATACCAAAGAGCATTTCGTACGGGGTCCACCCACCCAGAGACCTTCTAGGGAGATTATTTAGAGCACGCTGCACGCCATTGAGATGGTCCAACCTGTTTCTGCCAGTGCCTATAACTTGTGCTGTCAAAGATTGCTTTAAGTCATGGTTCATTCGCTCCACTATACTATTACCCTCATGCATGTACGGAGACGAAAACTTGACTTGGACCCCCAACGAAATCATAGCATCCTTATACGCCTTAGACCGGACCCTGATCCGAGTGGAAGGTACCACAGGCAAAAATCCCTACAAAGACACGCAAATCTCTTATGACAGTCCGTTAATCAGCGCTGCGATGGGGCCATACCCACACAAAGCGTGTGCATGAATCAACTGCTACTAAGATGTACTTATACGCAGTATCAGAAGAAAAAGGACCGCAGTGATCTAAATAAACACAACCCAGTGGTTTATTAGACATGTACAACTGTGTCTGAGGTGGACGCGTAGCAGTCGAAGGCTTGATCTGCTGGCAAATGTCACATTGAAGGACATATTCGCGCGTCTGTTTGTACAGTCCCCGCCACCAGAACTTTTGCTGTAGCTGAGTTACAGTGGCCGAGATGCCTGCATGCGCAGACGCTACACCTTCATGCGCCGCTGTAATCAACGTAGCCCTGCGATCCGAGTTGGGAATCAAACGTTCCCCAACATCAGGAATTTTCACATAGGGAACCTTATCGGGACTTAAGTGGTATGTGTACTTCGAAGGGAACCCCGCAGGATATTTACTAAGGGTGGGCGTAAAATCCGTTTCGCGGGTGAATTTGCGGATTTTCCGTGATTTCGCGATCCGCGAATCTCGCGAAATCGCGGTAAAATCCGCGAATCAGCAGGGACGAATTTTCAGCCAAGCAAGGGTTACAGCAGCAGGTGCAAAAGTTGAACCTAATTTCTTTGTAACCTTTTATAAAATGGTTACAAACAAATTAAATTCAACTTGGACACCTGCTGCTAATTGCTTCCTGGCGCCTCGTTGCCTACTTGCAACTATTCTCTGACCCTGCTCTGACCCTTGAAGCAGGGTCAGAGAATAGTTACAAGTAGGCAACGAGGCACCTGTCCAAGGAATTAAACCTCATCAGGAAGCACTTACAGATATAAAAAAACAGGAAGAAGGGAGAGGATGGCAAATACACCCATTTTGAGTTGTCAGGAGGGGTTAAACTAAAAGAGACCATTACAGCACAATTTTCATATGCATTTTGCTAAAAATAAAAAGCTGTATGTTCTGTAGGGGCAACTCAGGAATCTGGCCCTTCAGAGATGCGGCCTCTCTTTCTTTCTCTCGTTCTCTCTCTCCCTCTCTCTTTCCCTCTCTTTCTCTCTCTTTCTATCTATCTATCTATCTATCTATCTATCTATCTATCTATCTATCTATCTCTCTCTCCCTCTCCCATAAACGACTGCATGGGTAACTTCGCAATGCAAGCTGCTCGCGAAGACGCAAAAATCCCCGCGAACATGCAAAAAACCCTGCGAACACGCAAAAACCCCGCGAACACGCAAAAAAACAAAAATCCGCAAATTCGCACAAATTCGCGAATTTTGCGGATCGCGAATTCGCAAATCCGCAAATTCGCGGCTCGCGAATTCGCAAAATTCGCCCATGCCTAATATTTACCTCCCTTCTCAGTGGCAGCTACAGCCGCCAAGATGTCATCATCTATTTTACTTTTGGACCGTGTAACTGCTGCAACTAAATAATTTGATACTGCAAATTTTGCCGCTTCATCAGCAAGCGAGTTACCGACAGCGTGAACTCCAACACGCTGATGGCCGAGAGTATGAATCACAAACACGAGTGGCAACTGCTCTTTAAGCTCAGCCACTCGGACCCAGATCATTTTATGTTTTATTGTGCTACCCTTGGAATCACGAAAATCATTCTGAATCCAAAAGAACAAGTTCTCATTGTAAGACTGGACACAGTAGTAAGAATCACTCACAATAAGAGTCATCACACTAGGATCAGCGTACTCCAATGCAAGCATCAGAGCACGAAGTTCTGCTAATTGTGTGGTGCAGTCCCCTATTGTCTGCGTGTGCACGACACTGGACTTGAACTGATCGTTCACCATGGCACCGACCAAAATGGCGCATGCGGAAACGTAGGCATGTTTAGAGCCATGCGCAACCTGCGCCGAACCATTAGTGTAAATGATGCAATGGAAATCCTCCAAGGGTCGCATTGCTAAAGGAGCCGGATGAACAAATTCATACTGTAAGTACTCCAGCGACCGTAATGAGGCGTCAAAAATGAACGTGACATCCTGGGATGTCAAGGATGCAGCCCATTGAATCCACCGAGGGTGCAAAGCTTTGGAATTTGGTACACTGGCTTTCGTGAGGGCCTCCAAGGCAGGACATGGGGTAACAACCAACATGCGCTTTCCCTGTGACTGGGCACGTTCCTTAAGAATTGCCATCTGCACAGCCATCAAAACTTTTTCCACAGTGGAAAAACGCAATTCAGCCGAAGTGTACAAGTGTGACTTGTAAGCAATAGGTACTGTGTCTCCTTCATTAAAAGTCATATATGTGAAACCCACCGTCCCAGGGATAATTCTTATCACCAGGTTGGTCTGGTTATCACGAGTCAGTAAGAATTTAGAAGCGAGCAGATCAGCCTGCAAAGACTGCAGAACAGCCGAATGCTCAGGCAGCCAGCATGATTTGGAAAAAGATGGTTGTATCAAAGCATACAAAGGCTTGATACGCTGGGCATATTCCGGAATGTATGTCCTCCCAAAATTCAAGAAGCCCAGTAAAGATTGTAATTTTTTCAGTGTTGTCGGAGCGCGCAGTTGAGCGCATTTCTCCAGGAAGTGAGGAGCCAATCCCTTTCCCTCATTATTGAGCTTGTAGCCCAGAAACAACACTGTGTACTCTGCAATGTGAGATTTTGCAAAGTTGAATTTGTAACCCAAGTTTGCAAAGGTACAAATAATCCCGTTGACTCGACACAGATGCTCCCAAAGTTCGTTGTCTGTGAGATATATGTCATCCACATACGAACAAGCATCCGGGTCGATTCTCTCCAAAAGAGAGACTATGCGGGCAGTAAAAATCCCAGGACTATTCTTATAGCCCATAAGCAAACGCTGAAATTGTTGCTGGACATCGCCGCAAGTAAAGGAGGTCCATTGGGAACTTAGACCATCCAATCGATGGGCATAAAAACCATTGGAAATGTCAAGCGTGGTTTTAAACCGCTTACGCACAAGACTATTCACTAGGGCAGAGCCGTGAGTATTCTGTACTGCACAGTTACGGCAATGCAAGTTTAAATGACGATAATCCAATACCAATTGATATGAACCGTCTGGCTTGTTCACAGTAAAAAGAGGGTTATTCATTGGTGACACACATGTTTCAATTACACCTCGATATTCCAATTGTTCAAGGATAGCCGCGACGGAAGCCTTTGCTTCACGCCGTATGGGATATTGAGGTTGAGGTTGTGGCTGAGACCGTAAAGGAATCTCGTGGCATGGGGACAATTTATCCCAACCACATTGATTGCGGTACACAGCCGGCACTAGAGCCAGAGCCCACTCTTCTGCAAAATGCAGCGCATCCTCTTTCGAGACTGTGTTCGCGAAAGTGGGGAGGATTACCTCCTCCCCTCGCGGAGCTGTGAGAACAAAAGGTGGGGGCCAGTCAGCCTCCGAATGCAAAATGTCATATGTAGACGAAAGATTTTCCCAAAATACCCCTTTAATGGTTCGCTGTATGTCACCTTCGATTAACAGGACAATTTCGAAAAGTCTATCAGGGGGAGCAACTCTTTTATCAGCTCTTTCAATTACAACATAAGTATCAGTCGCTGTCACCTTCAGTAGTGGACGCAGGGCCTCTCACTATGGTAATCTCCGCCGGGCTGTCCAGCAAGGTCAGAGCCCACGTCAGATTCCGAAGCCGCGTTCTCACTATCTGTGGCATATCGATGCGCTGTTAGGGCTGCGACTTTCTTCTTGGCAAACTGAGGTCTCTCCGGTGTCGAGCCTTCTTGCCTTTCTGCTCCGTTTTTCGGACGGGGCTGGGCACGTCCTTGCTGGCCACCCCGACCCCTGCTGCCCTCTCCACCACCGGTAGTCGGGCCGATGAGTCCTGAAAGGAACGAGGAGAGCGTTGGTCAGAAGCCTGAAATCGATCAGGAGATTTAATCGTCGCGCGATCGCGCGAGTCATAAACACGTTCCGACTGCGCAGACAACGGAGACGCAACACGAGAAACCTGTGTTTGTTGTTGTTGCTGTTGCTTTCCCTGTTTCTGTTTTTAGGCCAATTTTGTTTCTTGGACTTGGGCTGAACTTCCGTCTCCTAAGTTTGTCCCTGGGGCTGCTTTTTCTTCTTAACAGAAAAAGGCTAAAGACCCTTACTATTGCGACCCACGGTTTTATAAGCCGCCACAATAATTTTCGCTAACTGCCGGGGTTTCTCGGCATCAGGAAGCGCCGCCAAAGCGTTAGCAAGCTGAAAGTTCACTGCATCCCCCTTGACATTAGCAAGTATGAGATCGTAAACCACATCAAAGGTGCCACACATGCGCATGCCCAACTCAACCGCAGACTCCGGTCCGTGATCATCTTGAAAACGTTTAAGGACCGTAGACAGCACTGACATAGACGGGGTGCCGTAGCACCTTGCATAGACCGCCACAAAAGTCTTACCCCAGGTGTCACAGTCAACGAGCTCAGGGGTCAAATCCTTCGGCAAACTAAGTGTAAGAATCCAGTGTTTTTCACCAGGAGTCGTATTAGGAAATACAGCTTCCAGCTGGTCAAATTTCTCGGCAAGCCAGAAAGGAAAATCATCCTTATCCTGGGGCTTGTTGCCCATTACGGCAATGACCATGACGGGACTGAGTTTCAAACCACCCTGTCCGGCCGGAAGCGCCGCACCTCCCGGGGCTCCACCCGGAAGATTATGGCCCATGTAATGCACTAAGGCTCTAATCACGGCAATTGCGACTACTTGTAGTCGTCGAAGTTCAGCTACGGTACAATTGCCGTGTAGAGGATGAGGAGGAAATCCAGCCAAAACAGGCCAACTAGCGCATGGAATGGACAAAGGACCCAACCTCGGAGTGGTCAAAGTGTGGGGTAGGGCGCCACCAAACCAAAGTCGATGCTGCCAAACATCAATAGGAACTTCCTGTGCCCTGTACGGAGTATACTCATTAGGTACAGCCATGGGAGTGTATGTGTGGAACACATGAGAATTAGCATCCACCTCCGGAAATGTCACCCACAAATAAAACAGTTCGTAAGGGTAAGCAGCATCCGCACTCACCACCACTATCACAGCCAAGCCTTCCAAAGGGACATTGTGATTCCGCAAATGATCTCGCACCGCAATGCGACTATGCTGCGGAATGTCCACGGCCTGGGCCATGACAGCACAGGAATTTTGAAAAACAAAGGAAACTTTGTAGCACAACTGGGTAGAATTCAAGGAAACCGTTTTAGTAAGCATCAAGCTTCAAAAGACCTATTTTAAAAATAGGTAGGTTTTACCGACACCACTGTTTTCCGGAAACAGTAGTGAAGGGGTTAAGGGTTGAATGATATACTACTCGAGTGTCATGATATAAGGCCAAGAGCATATGGGCGCCATGTAGCGGGAATTGCGTTCTCCTACAGAACTGTGCATAGAGACCTAGAACCTCGGTGAATTAGGATGGCCCAAAACTCACCTCAGTACCCAAAATCCCCTTACCGAGCTAGCTACAGTGTATCATTGGTCATAACAAACTCCCAATGTTTAGACAACCAGAACATGAACTTAGATTACCTCAGGTACCGTGGAACACATAAACACTCTTTCGCTATATAATCATTTCAAACCAGAACGGGGAGTAAATGAGGACACGTGCATATTTGAAATATTTATTTACTAATGCAGGGTTCTCAAACGCAGTATCTTATATAATACAAGCAGACATATTATAAGCAACAAAGTTATCAGCATAGTTATCAGTCCATAAAAGGCGAATGGTGACAGCATACTAAGATGTTGTAATGAATAGGAATTAACAACACCTAATTCTCACCCTCCCTATTTAGCATAGTATTTTATATCTATGAAGGTCTCATTTGGGTTTTAGCAGGGCGGTGTTGGGGTTCAGGGGGGGCAGGGGCCTTCTGTCTAGACCCCCGGTCACTGGTTTTAGCGTGTAGTGCCAAGTGCATATGCGAATTTAATGACGATCCCTCGGGCTCGCTTTAAAAGGGCTTGCCCGCTGGAAACCGGTGCTTGGTTTCTTTGATGGTCCCTTGCCGTGTGTTTCCAGTTCCTGTTTTCCTACCTTGTTCCCTCTCTACAGCGGGCCTTTAGAGAGCTGGCCTTTGGCTCCCCTTTTCCCATTTATCCTGTTTTCTAAACTTTTCGGCTATTTTGAACCCTTAGTGGGGACCTGTTTTGTATTCGGTGACGCTTCGGGATATGCGGCTGCATTTCCCTTGAGTTCTGGCGTCCCGTTTATTTCTCTTTTTTGTAAGATCCAAAACGATTACAGTGGATTGTTTCCTGATTCGTATCAAGCTACTCCCTACTTTTGACTAGGGTAAGCAGGGAGGTCGGTGGTTCGTGTGTGTACTTGGCACTAGTTTTGTTAATGGGGTGTGTCTAATCTTGTCCCCCTTTTCTTTTTCAGCGGTCTTGACTGGGTTAAGCAGTCTGCTACCAGGAAATCAGAGGAGACGTGCTGTGTTCCCCAAGACCTTGGGTTCCCTTGTTTTGTTTACCCACCTTCTCCCGGTGTCGTGTTCTCCACCACCCGGAATACATCTGTGGGTGCTGGGGGTCACGGTGAGGGCAGGGGATTGGGACGTTCTTCACTCCTGCGGTGTTTGGCTGGTTGGCATCGGAACAGGCGGGCCCATACCTCAAAGTCTCAGTGGCAGAGGATCACATCATCTTCCACCAGCTCTTTGCATGCGAAGCACCATCAAATGTGTTACGTGTGTGTTCAGCACAACAATATAAAACCCGCCTAGAGCCAGATTTTGGCAACAGCATGTGTGTTATGTCTATGGAGGTGCGAAGATCAGACATCACAACAACATTGTGTCGGGTTATCCTTGGAGCCTTCAGCACTCACTGTGCAGACAGTGTACCGAGCAAAACTGATATCAGAGCAATAACATATTATTTCTCAAGTAAATCACAAAGCTCTTCTGGGATGAAAGCTAAAACAACAATTATGTGTTGTGTGCAAAATGAAGCAGAAAGGAAAAATGGTGTTTAAACATTTAATAAGCTCATGACACACAGTATATAGAAAAGAATTAGCTATATGACACTACTTGACAATGCAAGTCTTAAAGAAATACTATGTGAACAACATTACATTTGTGCCACTATTCTGGATCCACGGTACAAAAAGGCACTGGCTAGCAATACATTCATTCCTTTTAATGAAGCAGATGTTTCAAAGTACAAACATTGGCTAGCTCTGTCAGCCACTCGGTTCAAAAAAGAGCGGCAGGAAATTGAAGGAACCTGCAGAAGTACTACTGAATCAGCAAGCTATCCGGCAACAAGGTCCACTTCTGTGGCTGAAGGCAGTCACTTTCTCTCACAGCCGTTACCGACACCAGCAACCGTATCATCATCATCCTCACCTGCACCAGGCCCAGCCATAATATTGTCGGAAGCGGATTGGATAACTCATCAAGGGTTTGCTTGTTCCAGTGTTGATGCAAAGGCCTCAGATGGTATGCAAAGTTCAGCACTCCTGGATGACCTTGATTGGATGGTGCAGGCCTATCTGGATGACCCAACAGAGGTCTTCATTGATCACGACCCATTGCTATATTGGTATGGCAAAAAAGGTCAATGGCCCCTGATCACCAAGCTGGCATTAAATTATTTGCCTTGCCCACTCGCAAGCGTGTCTTCTGAACGTGTTTTCAGTGCTGCTGGTGCCATTGTAACTTCAAAAAGGACCCGCCTCTCACCCAAAAATGTGGAGAGGTTAACAATGATCAAGATGAATCAGCACTTCATACCACCAGATTACAAGATACGTGAATCCACGCCGGAAGAAGAGGACACCGACTTAGGTGACAGAAGTTCTTCTCTGTTAGCTGACCTACTCCTGTCTCAATTCACAGAGTTTGAGGACGAGCTCTAATTCCCAGACACCTAGGCCTGAAACTGACTTCCTTTTTTTCGTCCTTATTCACTTTTATTCCTGTGTGTCTTTCTTTGTTTTGCAACTTTTACCACAACAAAACTCCAATCACAACAAATCCATCAGCAGCACTGTCTTCGTCTTATTTCCTTATGGAAGGTGCCGCTGTCTGCATTCCTGAAGTTCACAAGTTCATAACTCAGTCATGCTCCTCTATCCTCCTCCTCCAGACTCCCCCTATCCCTTTCCCTCAAGGCAGATGGCTGGATTATGCAGAATCAAGAAACTGTTGCTTCATAGACGAGTCCCCTCAAAAGAAGTGGGACTGGAATTACTGATTATATGCTGCTGACTGTTACTTCTAAAATTGACATGAGAGGCTGGCCTGTGGGCCTTCACTTGAAGAATAGGATGCGGACAAAAAGTGGAACAGGTAATGAATAATGAGATGGCATGCAGTGGACAACACTGGATGTCTGGCTCTGATGAAAGCAATTTCTGTTTGCTTGTTGTGCATGAAATGAATCCTATGTGTTCTGTTATTATTTAATATTTTACACACTAAATGTAACTCAAGTCTACTCTGTTTTTACCTTGTTTAATTCAAATTGTACTTCTACTGCAGGGGCCACTATGTTGCATTTTTTAATATGAAAAATGTCCTTGGACTCACTGTGTGTAGACTGTGACTGCTCGAACAACATTGAGTTTGCCAATACCATGATGATGATGAGTCTTGATGATCAAAGTTAATATCTTTCTTTACAGTCATTCACTGGGATGGATGGATCATCATCGTTAGTTTACGGAAGAACTATGGCCATTTTGTGAGTGCCAAACAGGTAAACAAGTCAACAACAACCACAGCAGAACTACATGTCTGTCTAGTCGTGGTATGGAGTGGTCGAGCCAGTGTAGTGTTGTTATGCCAGAGTCCAGATAGCAGTTCATGTAAAATTGCGGCTATGTGGCTTGCTGCATAAAATTAGATCTGCTTTGTCTGTCTGTGTCAAAGAGGTATGCTACATGGAGGTTGGTTCACTCAGTGGTGCCTGCCTTGACCGTCTGCATGGCCCTGGCCTGCTGTGTGCTAGTAATAACTATCCTTGAAATGGAGACTCAGAGTACGCGCTTTAAAAATTATGCTTGTATGTAATACTGTCGCCTCTGAAAGTGAAAGTGTTATTTTTGCACTAGACACCGTACCTTATATTTTTTCTCTGTGGTGTTTTAATATCCCTTCCAGTTTTTCCATTGACAATTACAGTTCGGCTTTCCTTTTACCCTGTGCGATGGGAAAAACATTAACTCAGGCTTACTATAGCAATCCGCAATTCCGCATCCACCAGGCAGGCAGTGGATAGTGTGTCTGGTCACCAAGATTGATCGACAGAGCATCAGATGGAATGGAGGAGTACCGCCAACAAGAGGAGGAATGGCAGGATGCATGAAACTTCTCAAATTGAACAGGACAACTACAACATACAGTTACAGTATCCACTTCTCCTTATCTTTTAAATATTGCTATGTTTTTGAACCTCTATGAGTGCGACTCTGTGCGTTTGCTCTCTGCTTCAAATTCATCCCTACAGCTATTGATAAGTACTTTCTTTGCTATTTTTAAAACTAATTTTTTTATGTACTAATACATGTTTCTTCTCTCTGAGGGCAGATAGGCAAGTGAAATTGCATAATTACTGCAGCCCTGTACTGTGAAATTATTTATTCATAGTTAGTAAGTTGTAGTAACTACGACTTTTCAGTAACCTAACCATCCATTTAGCAAACAACTTCATGCATGCAGTGCACTTCCTTTATGTCCCTTAAAAGATTTATGTTTGTCCATGCTGTGTTTTTTTTCTCTTTCCACAAAACTTTCCCAAAAACCCCCATTCCCATCTAATTTTCTAACCCTTACCCTCTTTCCCCGGGTTGTGTGGTTTTCATTGAGGTGTGACAGACTAAATGACAACAATATTTCCACACACTTGCTGGGGAGGATAAGGTCAAAGCAAGAGAAAATCAATTTCAAGGCTGGTGAAGAAATCCGAGGATATCTTATTCTTATTCTGCTGGACACACACCCATGAGTATTTGCAAACAAATCAGAATTTCATGTGCGCCATCAAGTGAATTAATCATTAACAACATCCTCCTCCTACACGTGACGACTGCTGTGTCCTTCACCTTCAGTACTATTTCTTGTAGTAGCCATAGGCCATACTCCATGCAACTAGTTGTTATATTTTGAATACTTTAGCATTGCTTAGGCTATAATTTATGGCACTGTTCTTGTGTACTGTACTATCTATCGTACTGTTCTAATGCTCCGCTCAGGCCACTCAATGTTTCATTTCCTTTTTTTCATATGCTGCTACTGCCAGTGTGTACCACTACTACTACCACCACCACAACAATGACATTTCATCCATCCTGAAGTACATAGCCAACCTTCATCGCCATTTGCCATGCAGCCAGCCATGTCCCTAGCCCTATTCTCAAACACGAATCACAGGTAAGATAAGCATTTTGGGGGAGGAAGAATAATGGAGTAGGAGGAGAGGAGAGACTGACGGTAGTACTAGTAAAGTAGTAGGACAATTGAATTCACTAACTCTGTCAATGGCACTTTTGTACAAATTTGGGCGATTAGACAATTTGAATCAACCAGCCAGTTAAGTTTCAGGAAAACAAATGTACAGTTAACCCCCCCGCCTCCCCCACAAAACAGTAAAAATGTGTATGCTATGTTGAAGTTGAAATAAATTATTATTTGAGCCCTAACAAAAATAAACTATCCCACAAGAAGACCCGAATCACCCCCCTCCCTAACCCCAACCAATGTCCATGAAATCAGTCTCCAAAAGTCCAAAAACCCCAACGCCCAATTCCCACCCCCCCCCCAAAAGTCTATAAAAAAAGGGCAAGGGACAGTCTCTCCTCTACTTCCGCCGGCGGTGTCCTTTGGCCAGGTGGTCATGCTGCTTGCTCCGGAGGTCCTTGAGCAGGGCTTTCCGCCTCGCCACCTCCTGCTCAAGGTTGGACACTCTGAGGGTCAAGCTGTGCACACGAGCCTTGCACATGCAGGTACTGTGGGGGGCAGCTGATGTTTTTGCTACTTGGCGGCGGCGGGTGGCTGCCAGACCACGGCTCCGTACCGCTGAAGGCTTGCGCTGACTGTATGACCCAGGGTCAGCGGAGGAGGATGTAGCTGTCGTGGATGTTTTCGACTGCGACTGCGTGTCCTCATCCTCCTGGGCTACCAGCCCCCGATATTCGTTGACAATTGCCTCCAGCTTTTGTTTCCGGGCCCGTCTAGCCAACTCCTTCCTTGTTAGTTTGGAAGGAGCATCTATATGAAGAAAGAAAAACATGTAACCAATGCTCTTTCAGATTAACACAAAATAATTCAGCAGAAAGTTGTGTCACAGTAGCACTAGCAACTTGCAAGCACAGTACATAACATTTGTGGTATGTATCTATCTAACCTCCCACTTCGTCGATCTCTGCTCTAACATTTGTGGGAGTTTCAGGAATTCTAATAGCACTATATGGACTCACTAATTTAGACTCAGACAGTACACCAGTCTTCTTCATCTTCTCTCTTGACAGTCTTTTACTTGTTTGACAAAAACTTAGTTCTAAATTTGTAAGTCTTCTTAACAGTAAAGTGTACTTGTACTGTACAACATATACACCACTGCAGCAAGCCTACTCTGCAATTTCAATAAGTAAGGAATATAGGGCCAGATGCATCAAGCTAAAAACCGGTCGCAAAGGGGCAGATTCTCCGAATCTGCCCCTTTGCGACTGGTATTTTTGCATTTAGGATGCATCATCCAAAATGCAAAAATCGCAAATAGAGAATTCGCTAAATTGCGATTGTTTGCATTTAAGGAATCTCAAATTGAGATTCCTTAAATGCAATGCATGAAAGTTTCAAAAATAGCGAATTCACTAATAGGGCACAAACAATTACCACGAAGTACAACTTCATGGTAATTTGCAGACACTTTGAAAAATGCACTTTTGTGCATTTTTCAAAGTTTCATGTTGCGCACACACATGACCTAAGGGCATGTGTGTGCGCAACATATGTGCACAGATCAAATTCAGGGGTGCAACAGGGTGTCCTTTGGATACCCCTGCACCCTTAAACTCGCAATCTCAATTTGCGAATTGCTAATTGCGATTCGCAAATTGAGATTGTCTTCCAATTCATTCCTATGGGCGTCTAGGCCCATAGGAATGAATGGGGAGGTATTCATTAATTGCGACTCACAATTTGCGAGTCGTAATTAAGGAATTCTAAGGAATCGCTATTTTTGTAGTGATTGCTTGATGCATTCCATTTTGCTATTCCTTATTAGCGATTCCTTATTTCTAGCTAATTAGGAATCGCAAACTGGATGCTTGATGCATCTGGCCCATAATAGCTTACCACTGCCCGCCACTACCGTGGCATCCTCCACAGGAGTTCCTGCTGGTTGTGGCACCGCATCCGCCCCTGGAGTGCTCACCTCCGCGCTGGCCCCGGCACTGGTGGTTGGCTGTGCATGCTGATGGTGTTACGCCTAGAAAATACATTTAACATTTTTAGATGCCATATACACCACTCCCTATTTTGTCTAGGAATTAAAAAAAATTACTAGTGCTACATAAACAAACTTAATAATTTGTGATTCTCTAGTCTAAACTAAAAATGTCCCTTTCTTCAGGAAAGGGTGTTTTTTATTTATACTCAGCCATAACATGTATTGCTACACTTTTTGACACAACTGATGAATGCTTGCTTTTTAACAGGCGCCATTTTTCTCATAACAGACAGAAGCTTCCCTTCTACGAACAAGAGCAAGATCATCATCATATGTTAGTCGGAGTAGTCAACGATTCATCCCCACCAAGACTTTAAGTTCCAACTAGGTGAGGGCTCTTCCACAATTAATGTGTGAAATTAGCCACTTTTCAGTGGTTCACCGTTTATCTTATATGACATTGATTTTAATAAATGTTTTTATATAATGCACAATTTACATTTTTACAGAGTACACACAGAGCTAGATGTTTTACTTTCAATAAAGCTTTAAAACTTACATAGACTCTGTGGTTTTTGGTCATGAGTGAGTGAGCAAAAGGGTTTCCAATTTGCAAGCATGAGTCCATGACTCTGAGAGGTTAGGACTCTGACTACCTACTCTTAAGCTCTGGGTTGTATAATCATTGAGGATCATCGCTGCATTCGGGAGCTAAATATTGACTCTGACACACTAGCTAGTCAGTAAGGAGATTGGGGGTTCAACTTCTGTTATGACTGAGGTATGTGGAAAGTCTAACTGCGCCTATTATAATTTATAACCAATAATAATAATAATAATACTGGATTTTATACAGCGCGAACAGCTACCTCACGAGGAGGTGTCCCGGCGCTAGTAGAACACAGTAAACCTGGGCAAAAAGGAGGGAGAACTAGCGTGGATGGGTGAAGAGCCAGGTCTTTAGCATCTTCTTAAAGCAGGGTTCGGATGGGGCCTGTTGGATTGCTTGTGGCAGGGAGTTCCACAAAGCGGAGTAATTTGCTGAAAAGGTTCCACCGCCAAGTCGGGCCTTTTTTGCTCGCGGGACGACCAATTGGACACGGTCATTGGACCGTAATGCGCGGCTTTGGGAGTATTTTGGAAGGCGTTTTTTTTAAGTAATGTGGGCAGGAGCCATGTAAAGATCTGAACGCAAGCGTCAGAGCTTTGAATTTTATTCGGTTGGCCACTGGCAGCCAATGCAGGGTTTGAAGATGCGGAGAGACTGATTGCTTGAAAGGGATTCGCAGTAACAGTCTCGCAGCCGCATTTTGAACTACCTGTAGTTTGTGAGTCAGGAATTTTGGGAGGCCCAGGTACAAACCATTGGCATAGTCCAGCCGTGAGGTGACAGTAGCATGGATGACCGTTTTCCTGCAGCTCTCCGGTAGAAGTCTGAGAATTTTTCGGAGGTTTCTTAGCTTGCTCAGGCAGCATCCGGCCACTTGTTGGATATGGGATGTAAAGGACATTTTATCGTCCCATCTCACTCCGAGGTTTTTTGCCGAGTGACTGGGAGAGGGGGGGGGGGCCCATCTCCAGAGGCCACCAGAGATCAGGGGCGGGAGTGGGACCCTTGCCGAAGAAAATGACTTCGGTTTTATTGGTGTTAAGTTTTAGTTTATTAGTGTTCATCCAGTGAGCAATGTCCTGGAGACAGCCTTTAAAGTTTGAGAAAGAGTCCTGCGTCATCTCAGAGTATGGAAATACCAACTGGGTGTCGTCGGCATATGAGATTGCCTTGACACCCCAGTTGGCAATTAGCGTAAATAGGGGGGCCAGATAGATGTTGAACAAGAGAGGGCTGAGGGCCGATCCTTGCGGGACTCCACAGCTGAGGGTTTTGGGTGTGGAAGAAATCGTCCCTAATGCCACCTTCGGCGTTCTCTGAGATAGGTAGGAGTTTATCCACCCCAGCGCTCTGTCTTGAATGCCTATCTCTGCCAGCCGGCTGAGTAATCTGGCGTGGTCCACCGTATCGAAGGCGGCCGACAGATCCAGGAGTACCAGCATTGCTGATTCTCCTGCGTCCATCGACCACCTCACTGACTCGGCTACCTCTATGAGCGCTGTTTCTGTGCTAAAGCCAGGCCGAAAGCCAGATTGAGTTTCATGTAGAATGTTGCTGGTTTCCACAAAATTACTCAGTTGGCGTTGTATAACTTTTTCCAGCATTTTTCCCGGGGCGGCTAGGAGGGATATTGGGCGGAGATTCGTGAGGTCATCTGGGTCCCCATTTGGTTTTTTCTTTAGGGGAAGGAGCGTAGCATGCTTCCAGATGTCTGGGAAAACGCCTGATGTGATGGAAGAGTTCCAAATACATTGCAGTGTGGGAGCTACCGAGTCAGCTATGGCACTCCATAGTTTAGCTGGACAGGGGTCGTCAGGGGAGCCGGATTTACAGCGGCTGAGTTCATGCCTTACCTCATTCAGGGAGATATGCCTGAACTGGGTGAGGGTCTCTCCTAGCTCGCCATTGATCACTGTGTCCTGCTTCACAGTTTTTATTACTGGACCAAAAGAGTCGTACACTTTTTTAATTTTGTGATCAAAGTATTCTGAAATTTGCTCGCATAGCATAGCCGTGGGGACAACCTCTCTTTCAATGCATTTAGGTTTGAAGAATGACTGTACCACTTTGAAGACTTGTTTGCTCGACTGTTCTACCTGGAGAATCGAGTCCGCGTAGAAACGTTTTTTATTGTTTCTAATGGCTTTCCGGAATTTTTTGGAAGCTTACTTATATCTGTTTTTTTCTTCTAAACCGTAGTTAACTCTCCATAGTCTCTCCAATTTTTTACAGGCCGCTTTCTCATCCCTAAGTTCCTGCGAGAACCAGGGAGCTGAGGGGAAGTCTCTTTTTGATAGAGCCCGAGAGGCTGGGGCAATGGAGGAAACCATCTTACCTATCCATTCATTGAGGAGTATAGCATCCTTATTGGTATTATTTGTCAAGGAAGGGATGGTTTGCGCCAGGACCGGGCCCATGGTGTCAGGGGTCAGTTTTTTCCATTGCCTTTTCATGAAGTAGCATTTGCTCGATGCCGGGATGTCATTCAGAATGTTCAGAGTAAATGGGACGAGTGAATGGTCTGACCATGTCAGGGGGAGGGGTGTTCCAGATAACACATTCTTGATATTAGAAAAGATGAGATCAATAGTGTGGCCCCCAGTGTGTGTAGGGCCCTCATTGATCAGTCTGAGACCGGCAGCATCTAACGTTGTTCTGAGCAGCTCTGCCATGGTACAGTCAGCTTTATCCATGTGGATATTGAAGTCACCTACCACTAAAAAAAGGGGGTGGAGGAGCGAGCTCTGGACAATCGTGTCTAATAAGGTAGTTAGGTAGGGGTCCGTGCCGACCGGGGGGCGATATATCACTAGTCCTGCTAGTGAAAGCTGAGGGCTCACTTGGAAGCAGAAGTGGAGACCTTCGACTCCTAGAATAGCAGTGGGGGCTGAGGATGTCAATACTAGATGCTCTTTAAAAATAATAGCTACACCACCGCCTCTTTTTGTCCCAGGGCGGTTGGCGAGGCATATTTTAAATCCCTGAGGGATTGCAAGAGCGATGGAGGTCAGGTTATCCTCCTTGATCCACGTTTCAGTTAAGAACAGGATATCCCAATCCTGCTCTTCTAGTAGAAGCCAGACTTCATCTGTGTGTTTGGCGAGGGATCTGCAGTTCAGTAGGCCCGCCCTGAGGTTTGTTTGAGGTGGGGATTTGGGATTAGGAGGTAGCTCGGGGGCAATACTGCCAATTGCTATCCCGCAATTGCTACAGATCTGAGGGGGGTCGAAGGTTATAGGATCTATGGCGTGAGGGCAGCATTTAGATGGGAGGTCGAGTGCTTTTAGGTCCTCACCTGACCACGCTATCTTTCCACCTTGTGTTCCACCACCGGCAGCATGACTGGCCCCGGCCGCGGTCTGGTCGCGGACGGGCGCAGACGGGCTTGCCTTAGGCGCGCCTTCGGCGCGCAAACGGCGCTCCCACTGCGCTCGTCCGCTGCGCTTCCGGTGGCAACACATAATATGTGGAGGTGGAGGCAGGGGCATGGCTTAACGGGTGGTGGGTGTGGCCTGCGTGTCCCCGGGGAAGGCGTCCACACCAGGAGTATCACGTGGCCCAGGGGATCGAGGTACAATTAATTTGCTTCCCAAAATATACACTCAACAAGGTAAAATCTGTATTTAAAATCACAACAGTCTACACAAGTTTTAAAAATATCGCTAGGGCGACTCTCCCGGCTTCCGCCTCAAGAGGTCTAGTTCTTGTCCATAGTTCTGTATCTGCAGAATAGTCCCTGCAACAGTAGTAGTATGTCCTCCTATCCAATCAAAAAGTAAACTAGTATATTATTCTTGGTGGCCATTGACATTTTATTGTTGGGAATTGTCAAAGCATAAACATTTAGAAGACTTCAATAGACATTATGGACAACCCAGAGGACTGCACCCAGTGCCTAGAGCTATTGCTGAATAAAATAGGAGTTTTGTTTACCACCTTTTGCCAACTGTGCAAGCTTAGCTAGCTACACTGACAGACTAATAATAATCTTGTAGTACCACAGAGAGTCATAGTAGAGCAAGGATAAGAATTTAGAACCAGTCTACAAGAAGATCAAAGACGATTTAGGAAAAAATAGAATCATGAAGAACGTTTGGAATAAATAGGTGCTGTAAAAGATAGGGAAGTATAATTATTATTATTAACAGAAAAACGAACTGAGGCCAGCTGAGGAGCCCTCGGCGGACCTATCCTGGCCTTCATGCTCCACCGGCGCCTCTACCTCCACCTCAGTCCTCTTGTCCATGGGGGGATCTGATGTACATGAAAGAAAGACACAAACATGGATGATTGTTGTCAACCAAATCAAACAATTAAAAAAAACAATAACAAATTATTTTGGGGAATTAGACAAGAAATTGCACTAAATTTATTGCCCTATCTGCTGTGGTCTACTAGGATATTAGTATTGCTGGATTCACGGACCATCTACTTGGAAAGTTATGTAACTCCCCAAACCAACAACAAAAAGGTTCTACTAGGACTGGCAGGCAGCACTCTGCAGCACGCAAATTGACAGACACAGTCTGCCAGACCACTAAAAAGGTTCCTACTAAATAACCAGTCATAATATACTCAAACAGTCAATCCACCACCACTATCTCTTCTTAGTGGCAGGAGTACAAGGAAGGACTGGACTTGAGTCTCTAGTGTCTAGCATTACGCAGTTCTGTAAAGTACACTAATACATAATCACTCAGGCCGAATGAGCACAAAATTGAAAACAAGTAAGCATAGTAGCACCTCCAGTGAGCAGGCGAGCACCTGCAATCACAGAACCTTTTGAAACATAATTTACCTGCAATGTAATCTCTAGTGTCTAGCATTACGCAGTTCTGTAAAGTACACTCATATATAATCACTCAGTCACCCAGGCCAAATGAGCACACAATTGAAAACAAGTAAGCATAGCAGCACCGCCAGTGAGCAGGTGAGCACCTGCAATCACAGAACCCTTTGAAGCATAATTTACCTGCAATGTAATTGGCAGCATTCTTGCTCTTCGTAAAAAAATAAATATTTGCAATACCATAACACAGAGCAGGAGAAAACAAAGTAGTGATCAAATAGCTACTAGTACTCACAAGGCCCAGGGATCTCCACACCAAACAGGTCGAGCAGGTTGTGTTCCCAGTCCAGGATATCTGACCACCGGTGCGTCGCCTGGTTGTAGGTGCGCCGGACCCCAGACTCCAAAAACATGGCCCGGCACACCTTCCCCCATAGCTGGTTACGCTCCCAGAGCCCGTACCCGGTCCGGGCCTGCCTCCTGCCGCGACGGTCTTGGGGAGGTGGCGCTGGACAAAGAAAACCAGTGCAGCCACCTCCACTGCACTGAAGATCTCCCGGGCAGTTACTGCCTCTCCCCTTTAGCTCCCGCAAGGGAGCCAGGTACGGGGTGCGAGACCCTTCCCCTTTAGGTTCTTCCCGGCTCCCTTTCCCGTGGTCCTGGACAGGAAAGTAAAATAAAATAGGAAAGAATAGGAAAAAAGTAAATAAAAGAAAAGAGTTAAAAAAAGTAGTTTTAAAGTAACCAAAAGTAGAAAAAAAACACAAAATATAGATGCAGAAAAATAAAGAGATAGATAATGAGTAAAAAAAATAACAAAAAAGTTCAAAGAAACAAACGATTGCAAAGATTAAGGGAGGATTGAATAAGCATGCCCAGAATCATAGCAATGAATGAAAAACAAGATGGCTGTGCCCATTGCGACCGCTTGGGTAAGTTGATGCAAAATTTTCCCCACGAGCACGCAAAAACGGATGTGAACACGCAATTGCAGCCCGCACATAAGAAATGCACAACGCGAGCATGCAACTGGCACCCGGAAACGGAAATACGTAACGCGAACACTGAAAACAAGATGGCCGCGCCCATGTACGATCGGTCGGCGTGCTTTAAAAAACCCCGCGAACATGCAAAGCGCCCCGCAAACACGCAAAAATAAAAAAACGGCAAATGTGCGGATTTTGCAGACCGCGGTTTCGCTTTTGCGCGAATTTGCGTACCGCAAATTCGCAAATTTCACCCAGACTTAGTTTTAATCTAAGTGAGATGTCATGACTGCTTCTATCTGATTTTATGTATCTCTTATTGTTAGTACTGTTACACTGAATAAAGAAATTTACTCACTTAAAATTGTTGAATTTTACAATTTTAGTTGGATTTATGTATATAAATAGCAGTTTTATAATAAAAAAGTTCAGTAGCAAGATGTTGTGGTATTAGGAGATAAATGTGGGGAGTTTTAAAAAAAGTTTATATTTAAAGTAAAATATTATGGTAAAAATGCAATATTTTAAAAATAAATATAAAAAAGTAAACATTTTAGAACATTTTTTTATAAAAATATTTAGAAATTCTAATTGTTTCTGAAATATTTCTTCCGAATGTAACACCTTTAAAATGATTTACTTTTCAATTAATTATTTCATTTAAAAAATAAATCTTTTAATGTTTACAAAAAATAAGTAATTAAAATATATTTTTTATATTTTTTTAAATTTAGGATTATGATTGTATTTCTTTTTTTTATGGTATACAATTAAGAATGGTAATAATTTCTTTTAAATTAATCTGCAATTTTTATCACAGTTTCAAAATATTTTGTTGCTTAAATGTGCATTTTGGATACTGTGTTTTAAATGTCATAATATTGTATTTTAAAGTCAATAAATCTTGTTTGAGTATGGTGTATTTATAGTGTATATCATTTAGAAGAATTTCTATTGAAGTGTATATAGGTATTTTTAGTTCTTTAATGTCTAACATCTTATTCAAGTGGCTTAGATTGGATTGGGACCAGGCATTGCAACCCCTTTAGTGCGCAAAACCTTCTCCCAATATGGCTAGGCTGAAGTGGGACGAGTAACTGCCACCCTTTTAGAGTTAAAAACCTTCCCCATATGGTGATATTGGAGTGGGAATAGTAAATGTCACTCCTTTAGTGTCCAACACCTGCCCCCAATACGGTCAGACTGGAGTGAGAATAGTTAATGTTGCCCCTTTGGTGTTCAAAGCTTTATACAATATGGTTATACTGGAGTGGGAATAGTAAATGGCACCCTTTTATTGTGCAACACCTTCCCCAATATGGTTAGACTGGAGTGGTAAAAGTAAATGTCACCTCTTTAGTGACAAAAACCTTCCCAAATATTGTCAGACTGGAGGGGGAACAGTAAATGACACCCTTTTACAATCCAATATCTTGCCCAAATTGGTCAGATTGGAGCAGGAATAGCAAATACCTCCCATTTAGTATCCAACACCTTCCCCCATTATGATGATACAGGAGTGGGACTAGTAAATGTCACCCTTCTACAGTCCAATACCTTGCCCAATATGGTTAGACTAGAGTGGGAATAGTAAATGTAACTCTTTTACTGTCCACCATCTTACCCAAATTGGTTTAGATAGTTTAAAAAAAAATAGCCATTATATTGGTAATTTATTTTAATATTGTTTTTGTTTCAGGTTTTCCTTTGATTCAAATTTGTAAACATGAGCAAAACAGGTGGTAGTAGAGGATCTTTAACTCCTGACAGAGTGTTGCTAACTACAAAATCTGAAGACTTCTTCAACAAAGAGGAAAATATCATCTGCCAAACAAATCCAAAAGAACAGCTAACATCAACTGCAGCTGGACAGAAGAGAATTTGAGATGCTGCATAAATATGGCAAGATGAAGTGTGCAAAAGATTAAACATGATGGGTGAAGAGGATCAAATATTTCATCATTGTAACAACAAATGCTATAAGATGTATAAAATCATAAAAAGCCCAGAATAAAATTGTCAAAACATAACAGAAACAAGTGAATCACAACAAGAATCCAGGTCTTCTGAGAAAGCAGTGACGACCAAAATGCAGTACCCATCCACTTAGAAGATCCAACAACTGATCAGAAAGCAGAGGATCTTTAATGAGTTATCTGTGGTTTAGCAAGAACAAGGGCCAAAGGGATTGATGAAAGAACAAAGTACAGATTATGTGAGTCTCCAAGCGCAAACATGTTCTTCCAAGATTACGTTTTCAGCTGAATAGCTGATCTAAACAACGAGGTGAATGTATTTGCAGTAGATTTGCATGCCAACCGAACCTCATGCATGCATACATTCGAAAACATGAATATACAATGAACTCCCAGCAGCAACGTAAATACCAGCCTTCAGTTAAGTATACACTTTTTGAAAAAGCAAATTAAGTTTTAAAGTCACTCTTGAGTGCTGGTTACATGTTCACACTCAATGAGATCAGAGAAATAATGGTCAACACTGATGAAACTGTATTTATCCATAATAATGAAATTAAGATTTTTCTGGTGAGAATGTACAAAGAACAATTAAAAAGAATGAGCCCCTTATGGTGTTCCCAGCTGCTTTGACTCCTGAAGTTCTTGCTGCCAAAATAGAATCACAGGATATAGTATAATCAGCAGGAATCATTTATAAAAAAAGCGTGAAATATTTCGATTTTAGAATTAATGACACATTTTGTAATGCCCAAGAGTTCTGCAAATCATAGGAGTCAACAAGAATGCCTGATGTTGTCTTAACATGTTTTATATCATTGTTTAATATCAGCAAAGCACAACTGTTACAAATAAAAGTTCTTGAGTTTGGAACAGAAGTCGACAACATCGATGATGTCTTTGAAGATATAAGCAAAGAAGTAGAAGACAATCCCATGAATCGACCGGCTTTGATGTGCAAATGTACTGCCTTTTTCAAATCATGTTTAATTAATTACATCAAGGCTAAAAGAAAACTCTGCAACAAATAATGATTGCCCACACAAACTATAACAAGTGCAAAAGCAGGTAGCTAATCACTTCAATTAATAGGATGGGTGTATCAACAAGTTATAATGATATAGTGCAGAGCAGGAACTTGTTAGCAGCCCATGCTATAAAATCTTGTGAATCGGACAACACACCGCTTCCAAGTCACTTTACCAAGAAAGGATTTACAATTCCTTCTCTTGATAATTTTGATTTTGAAGACAGCTCTTCTTTGTCTGGAACATTTAGCACACATGGTACTGTCATGGTGTTTTTCAAGACTGTAGCAATAAATTAGATGCTGGAAAACACGCTGTGTCAGCTGTAGACATAAGCAATCAAAACTGCAAACTTATAACCCACATGCCTTGCCAACGTGTGCAAAATCACTACAAGCTATCAACATGTCCCAGTCTACCAGAAAGTTTCAAAGTGGCTGAGAACATGGATTTTTTTCTACCAGGTGCTGCAGGCCGCAAAGTGGATTTAGCTATATTTATCATATCGCTTATCAGGTGCGGACTGAAGGATGAAGAAAAGTCAGTTCTTTCGTGTACTGGAATTCATGCTCTGATCTCACAGAATACCATCCCACTGAAGAAGGTTGGGTTTTTACCAGTGATATAATTATCCAGTTACAAACTACATAACAGAATACACAGCTGTAAATAATTTCCAAGATGTGCATGCTCAGCTTGAAGTACAGCCTATCCTGCCAATTTTCTGCAATGAAGGTGTTTTCCAAACTGTAGATGACATTTTTAAGAGCAATCCAGTAGAATTTGATGACCTTTCATCAATGATGGGTGTTTTCCACATGACATAATTTGTGTGGTAGTGTGTAGGAATTTATCTCTGTGGATGTAGCATAGACAATGCACTTATTGAGGCTAAACTCTTTCGAAGCAAAACGGTATAGTCCCTATTGAATGGAACTCAGTAAGTTAGTTCATTATAAGGCATGCTCATTTCTGGAACAAGAATGACATATTAGGTTTTGCATATCTTATCTCAGAAGTAATCAATGCACAGGGAGCACTTCATTCAAAAGACATAATACAAATCCAAGGCAATGTTCAATATACGCAGTTCAACATCAGAAAACCTGAAAACCAAGTACGTAGAGTTTTTCAAAGAATGTGAAGAAACATCAGAATATAAACTTCACAAATTCATCTTGTTTGATTGTGATGACCAGAATTTATCAAGTTGCACAGGCACAGGTGTCATATTTGTGATGCAGGCAAGGCCAATTGTCCCACTTGTAGACATTTGCCTGTTTCTCTCGCATTCTTTGACAGATAGTTAAAGGTAACTGTCAAAGACAATGAGAAGTTGGTGCCTGTAGAGATATATTCAAAAGTTCAGGGCCATATTGTTCAAGACCTTAACAGGAAATTGGAGAAAGCTGACCTTTGTGTTGTGCCACATGCTGGGCTGTTCTAAATGGTGCCAATCAAGTCATTGTACTGTCAAATGACACAGATGTATTTATTTTGCTACTTTGATTTGTTGCAATATTCATAAGTCATGGATTGCTAGACTTATGGATACATTATGTAACAGGAAAGAAAAGACACTTTATCCCTCTTCATATTCTGCACAAGAAATGTGAACCAGAGATGCCCAGTGTTCTTATGAAGGGCATATTCTGATGGGTGATGACACTATGAGCAAAATTGGAACAAAGCTTGAAGCTTTAACTGCTGAACCTGTAAAGTTTTTTTAAACAATTTGCTGAGACAGAAGAAGAATGTGACTTTAAAAACAGAAGAATACCTTGTGCGTCTGTGGAAGACAAGTTCGGACTGTCATACATTTGCCAATCTTGAGTTCAAGAGATAAGTCCTGCTAAGTGACCTTTCACCAATATCATATTCTATGTTGACACAAAAAAAGAGCGTTCTAATTGATCAGAAGATGTGTAAATGTTATTGATCATGAGTAAGTAGAAAAAGGTCTGTGTGAATTTGGTTGGGAAGATTTTTGTGGGATGCTAAAACCTACAAAATTTCTAAAGCCTCTACCCACAGAACTTACACGTACATGTACTTTACAAAACCCGTGCTACAAAAATATGTCCTTTTTATATGCTTGTTTTTTGAGAGGCCGGGGCAGCAGCAAACCAGCCAGGACCCGGCCAGGAACCACAAGCCCCAGCAGTCCTTGCGGTTGCGGCCGTTGCCGTATTCTTCCTGTACCCGGAGGCGTACAAAAGCAGTGCTCGGATCCCGCAGTGCGGGAGCCCATTTTTTGAGAGGCAGGGGCAGCAGCAAACCGGCCAGGACCCGGCCAGATCCACAAATACCCTGCAAGTCCTCACGGTCACAGCCGTTGCTGCATTCTTCCTGCATCCGAAGGTGTAAAAAAGCAGTGCTCGGATCCCGCAGTGTGGGAGCCCATTTTTTGAGAGGCAGGGGCAGCAGCAAACGGGCCAGGACCCGGCCAGATCCACAAATCCCCTGCAAGTCCTCACGGTCACAACCGTTGTTGCATTCTTCCTGCATCCGAAGGTGCACAAAAGCAGTGTTCGGGCCCCACAGCATGGAAGCCCATTTTTTGAGAGGCAGGGGTAACAGTAAACCGGCAAGAACCAGGCCAGAAACCACAAGCCCCAGCAGTCCTCGCAGTCGCAGCTGTTGCCGCATTCTTCCTGTGTTCGGAGCAGAAAAGCAGTGCTCGGGCCCCGCAGTGCAGGGCACGCGCTGGCGTGCCTGGGTGAAGTCAGGGCCAAGGGCGGGCCTGCCTGCACTGGTCAGAGCCCGGAGGAGACTGTGCTGGGTCGACTCTCTTGGATTTTATCACTCGGACATGTGAGCATCTGGTAACAAATTTAGCCCTGTAAAACTATGTGATGGTAAAACATTTTCTGTTTTTTTCCTAGTCGTTCTTAATTAAGGCAAATTGCATTATGAGAAAACGGAAACCTACTCCTATACCAAAGAAATTAGACACAACTCTGGATGGTTACCTCCAAAAAGCAGTAGGGGCAATAACAAAGGAGGTAGAACTTGCTGAACAAAGACTCTCATTAGCCCCTTGCCTGGTCCCAGCTATCATAACTGACTCTCATGTAAAAACACCAGAAGTAGATGCTGTACCGAGGCTGCACCCTCCACTATGATCCGTTGTAATTATCATGAATCAGGGTGTTCAACATGTTCCCAATGAAGGAGTTGATTCTATCCCTTGGCCAGTCACGAAAACTACTCAGCCACAAGCCACTACTGGAAGGAAAATGAAACAAACTGATCTGGCAGGGGTTGATTGTAAAGTAAAAGGTCACTCACCAAAAGTCAAGAGGACTAAGCAAACCCACTTAAATGGAAACACAGCCAGAACTCGGTTTGAGAGGGGAGAAATAGTGCATCTAATGATACGGATACCTCTGTTGACAAATTTAGTAAAATTGTACAAGAGGCTCTTTCACCCTTTCGTCAGTCAATTAGGCTTTATTTCGATATGGTACATATCTTAAAAAGCATTACAAATAGATAAAAACAGTTAAAAAGCCAATACATAAATAGAATGCATACAGTTCATATTGCAAATGGCGCAAATAAATTACATAACAACAGTATAAAAATACATATTAAACAAGGTGCAAAAGCCTAATGGATCTAATACGCCATGCCCAACCTAGAAATTTCGCCATTCCACATGCAAACAGGGGCCGCGGGTCCGTTTTCAAAATTCGTAGGGCCTCCTTGTGGGATCTAGTCCCAAGCTCTCTACAGAGTGGTTTCAACCATCTGCGGCGAGTAACTGCATAGGCCGGGCATTCGAACAACAGGTGGGGAACTGACTCCATCCTGGTCTCACAGAAGTGGCAGAAGGGAATTGTCTGTGCCGGGACCTTCCACCTGGAGGTCAGATTCTCCACTGGTAGTAGGCCTACCCTAAATTTAAAGTATAGAGCCCTGTCCCAGGGTTTTAGAATATTATCCAAATATGGCTCGCAGAAGTGCACCTCCTTGACCAAGAGGAAATCCATAGTGGACCTACACAAATTAGCGTTACTATTTCTGCCATCAAACACCCAACTCCAGTATAACTTCTTCAAAGCTGGCTTGGGAGGGACAGTTCTGGTAGTCCAAGCGTCTTCAAGGCCTAAGTCTGCAAGAAGGTGCTTGACTTCCCTTAACCAGCGGATCTTAGACCAGCCAGGCGTTGAAAGAACTTTTTTTAGACCTTCTGCATAGCTGGACATTTCAGGGACTCTCCAAATACGTGCCCACAAAAGAAGAGGGCGCAACCTTGCCTGGTCACTAGTAGGCCGAGTACCCATATCTAGGAGGAGTGGTAGGGTTGGCGTACTGTAGGGGAGCCCCATTAAGTCCTTGTGGAATTTGTTTTCTGACCGGGACAACTGGTCCACATTCTCTACGCCCCAAAGTTCTGCCCCATACAGAGCTGCACTGACACCTCTTGCCCTATAGATGTCAAGTACCGGTGCAATGGGTTTGAGGGTTGAGGCATGCTGTTTGTTGAGGAGGGCCCCCACCACCCTTTTGTGGGTCAGCAGCATCTTTTGGTGATGACATTTCCAACTCATGGAGTCGCAGAGACGAATACCGAGGTAATCGAACTCCTTGACCCTCTCAAGTGGAACTGAGTCAAGGGTAGGTGGTTTGACGGTCTTCTTCGGGGGCTCTTTCACCCTTTCTATCTAAATTAGTCTGCATTGAAGAGCAACTTTCTTGAGTGTTGTTGGACCTAGGCACTAGGTCAGTATCTGCCAAACTGAATGATAAGTTTGCTCACCCAAGTTGCTCAGATAAGAAACTTAGTTGACGCCCCTGCCAGCGTTTCGTTGAATTGCATGATCCCTTTAAGCACAATACCTACTGTGAGTGGCCAGACCACCCGTAAAGATTCCCCTTTTAATAAAGTTAGCAATGATCTCCTGGTCCCTATACCACAGGACTCCGAATTGGATAGGAACTCCCATAGATACAATCAAAAGCCGGGTCAGGGGGTCACAAATCAATCAAGTTCAAGCATGATAACTAGGGGTAGATCACCACGAGGAAATTTAAATGTAAACACAAATGGCCTTGTGTATGATCCAAAGAGTGGGAGGGGTGCAAAAGATGTGTTAAATTTACCGCCTTAATGTACACCATATACTATGATGTTGAAGGGGGTTCCCCCTCCGCCCCTTCGTCAGCAAGAAACCTGTCAAAGCCTTGTCGACAAATCGGCTCACAGGTATTTTAGGAGAATTCCATCGAAGATAAATTGGTTTGAAAAAATGATAATGGCCAGGCGGGTGAGTTGGTTGGTTCACACAACCAAAGTGGGGAAGGAGATTGTGTTGTGCTCAATTTTAGTAATGCTTGGTGCGCACACATTGCTCTAACACACTTTAGAGATTCGCCTGGTGATTTGAAAGAGCTCCACCCGTTGGGCTTTTTTTATCCACTGCACCATGAATATGTTTCAAGAAATCAGCCCTCGAGGTTGGATTCAGGTATTTATCCCCCTATAATGCCTTATCCATTTTGTTACTATAATCTTTTTGCTGCCCTCTCTGGGTTATCTGAAATTGATTGACTAACTGGGTGCTTTAGACAACTATTCGCGATGAAGAATTTGGATTTGCAACATAGAGCCCAAGTGAGAGAGTCTTACTTGGGTAAACTTAGTAATAGGGACCCTATGGATCCAGCTGATATCACCTCACTCAAATCAAACATCAGGATGATGACCCGAGACTAACAGGAACATTGTTCCTTGTGTCCTAACTTAATTCCAAACAATATCACGGGCAGGAAGGAGCTACAGTGCCAGCCACTGTAGTTAACCAAGCTATTAATCATGTATCCATGGGATTGGCGATCCAGGGTCACACCAAGTCTCCACTTAAATGTATTTCATGGAACTTAGCAGGAATTCGCCCCAAACTGACAGATGAGGTACGGTTAAAATACATTAGGGGCTTTGACATCATTTGTCTCCAGGAGACATGGTATAAGGAAGTTATTGTGTTGGACGGTTACTGTTCCTGCACGGTCCACACAACATCCTCATGAGCAGGGAGGGCAGAAGGAGGGCTGGTATTGGTAATTTCAGTCAAATACGGGGCCATAAAAACTTCAGTTGTTGGTACGTCTCCTTGGTATCAACTAACATGTAGCAGGTTAAGCTACTTGTGGTGAATTGGTACTACAATATTTTTTAACCAAAACAGTTGTCAGGTTTTTGAGGCATTACAGGTGGAAATCAATAAGATCTCTGGGAAGTGACAATGTCTATGCACCCTTTCGGTAGGTGATTTTAACTGCTCTCCCTTCCACATAATTCCAAAGAAGTCTGTGGGTTGCTAAATATAGAGGGTCAGCCTCAGTTGCATTTTACTCACACCTCACAGGGTGAGGCCTTAAATTCTATTAATATTGAGATTGATCTGGGCCTCATTAATGACCTAGGGCCATATGTGGGTAATAATACGTGTTTTGCAATTCTCAAATTGCGATTTGTAGGGAATCGCAATTAGAGAATCGCAAAATGCAATGTAGGTAGGATTCGCTAAATATTTTGCGCATCCCACCTGTTCCTTATTTGCGAATCGCAAATTGAGATTCGCAAATTAGGAATACCTTCCCATTCATACCTATGGGCTAGAAGGCCCAAAGGAATGAATGAGAAGACATTCTCAATTTGAGATTCTTAATTAGAGAATCGCAAATTGAGAATGCAATTTCAAGGTTGCAAGGGTGTCAATAGGACACCCTTTTGCACCCCTGAAATAAACATGTGTGCACATGTGGCACACATACATGCGCTAAGGGCATGTATGTGCGCCACATGGCACTTTGAGAAATGCAAAAAATATGCATTTTTCAAAGAAATCGCAAATTGCCACCAACCTGAAGTTTGTGGTAATTTGCAATTCCTTAAGCCAAAAGGGCACAACTGGGTGCTTCCTACATTGCATTCAAGGAATCGCAATTTGGGATTGCTTAAATGCATTCGCAAAATAAGAAATCGCAAATTTTTCGATTCCTTATTGCGTGTGGGTTTTTGTGTGCTACATAGCACACTGCCCAAATTGCGATCGCACAAGCTGAAATTTGCAATTGGGCTACCTACATATGGCCCCTAGCTAGTAACCCCACAACACATTGCCCTCCGTATGTTGGATGTGGTAGGGAACGTTTCATGATTTCATGTTTATTTCACTGAAGTTTTTGTCGCTTGATGAAGACTTTGAGGGAGAACCAAATAATGCCAGCGACCATAATCCCCTCATAGCGTCCCTTAGGATAATAGCCCAGATAGGGAAAGGAGATGGATGCTTGATTCCTTTTAATCACAACAAAGGGGTAAGACTAAATTGGAATAAAATTATCCCCTCTGCATTTGACGCTAAAACTGTTACAGCTAACTATGACTCAATCATGAGGTGTCTAAATCATTACTCTCTCCCAGCTGAGATCATTCGTGAATTGAACTGATTTGTTCGGACGTAGCTAAAAATGTGACCAAATCAATCATGATCAGGGATCTCCCGGAGACAAGGTGGCTAAATGTAGAATATTCAAAAGCCCAAAAGATTTAAAAACTGGTACTCCATGCTAACCCTCATGGCAGGATCCAAACTATAAACTCGAGGAAGATTTATTAAAGCACAGTTAAGAAGAGGAAAGAAGAACTGAGGAGTTTTGCTTGGGACGATTTGGAGTGAGCCAGCTCCCTTAAGGACTCTAAACGTTTCTGGGATATTATAAATCATCCTCTATTTACTGAAGAGGCGAGGAAGTTGGATTGCCTGATCCTGTGGGATGTTTGGGAAACTCACTGTGCAGCTATATTTAACCCGAACGACCACCAGCTAGAGGCACATGGTGGGGATTTTCCCCCAGACCTAATCTCAGATTCTCTTCTAAGTGCATCAATGTCAGTTACTGAGCCATAGCAAAAGGAATAGGCATGAAAGCTCCTGTCCAGGATGGAGTGCCAGTAGACTTATTTAAAAGTAATCCCAAGCTATGGGCTTCTTTACTGGCTAATGTTTTCAGAGCAGTGGTGATTAGCCCAATCCCAGCAACTTGGAAGGAGGGAATTGTTGTTCCAGTGTTTTAAAAAGGTAATAGTAGCGACCCTGCCTGTTACAGGTCAATTTCCCTTATTGACGCCGCAGCCAAGCTGTTCGGAGGGTTGTCATTGCCTAACTTGAAACCTGGGCGACTGACACAGGGGTGATGGCAAGAACACAGTAGGGCTTCAGAAGAGGGATGGGCACTGTAGAATAGTGCCTCAACTTGTCCCTAATTATGGGCAAGTACATGAAGGCCAGGAAGGGCTCTATCCACCTGGCCTTCATGGACTTGTCCAGTGCTTTGGACACTGTAAATTGGGAGAAGTTGTGGGCACTTATGGGGAAAATGGGTGTTGAGGAAGCACTGATTTCTCTTTTACGTAGGCTCCACGCTACAACCTCTGTTACCATAAGATATGGCCTACAAGGGGAAAAAACCAGGCCCATAGCTTCTACAGAAGGTGTCTGGCAGGGATGTATTTTAGCCCACTTTCTTTTTTTTAATTTATACTAATGGCCTGGAGGCTTTTTTATCAAAGAAGGAAATTGACTGTCCACACATAGGGGGCTCACTGGTACCGCTACTTTCATATGCGGATGACACTGTGCTAATGGCCCTAACCGCAAATTGCCTCCAAAAATTACTTAACGCATTTACAGATTTTATGTTGGTACTTGATTTAAAAGTTAACTTTATTAAATCATATAATATGGTGTTTGGACCTATAATGACCAAAACTAGAAAATATGCTGTAAGGGATAAGATAATTGATAAATTGAATAATTTTTATTATTTAAGGAATATTTTAATAATAGGATGAACTGAGAACCGCTTGTTACTGCAAGGGTGCAAAATGCGGGAAGAGTTGTCCATGGGGATTTTTTGCTTTGCCTGTAAATTGGTCCTTAACCAGTCGCTAGCTGGTTACACTTTATAAAGCCAAATGTGTGTCTGTTGCATCATATGGAGCAGGAGTGTGGGGTTACCATAATAGCCGCCATTTACAGGTCATGGAAAATAAAAGTATTAAAAGCTTATTGATGATATCAAATAGTGCCCCCACATTCTTTTGTCACCGTGAGCTGGGGCTTGACTTTGTGGAGGATCATATAGACTTGCCCCCCCTGCTATTATGCGCAAAAACCTGTTTTGAGGGGCTGGTTTCCTCAAGAGAGGCCATTAAAGACTGTATCAATTTGGATGCAGCATTATCTATCCCTTGGTTCCAATTTGTATGAGTTAACCTCTACAAGCTAGGGTTGGGGCACTACTTTGATAACCCAGCTGGTATCCAGGAAAATGCAAATAACATCATAAAAGAGGCACACTATATGGAGGTGACTAGACGCTGGACTGAACCAGAGGTGATAGTCCTCCCTTGTTCATTTTCTCTCCAGCAGCAATTTCATCTAACATTCACCATAAATGTACAGACGCGATTTTATTTAACAAGATTCCCCTTACTTACCTTGTATTTTTTAGTGGCTTTCCTGAATCAGTCGGGATGGGCAGAAAAATTGGCACCTTGCCCTTGTGATAATTTGGCAACTCAGAGCACATTGCAGTTTATGCTAATTTGCCCCCTCTATAATGAGCCAAGAGGAAATATTTTAACTCAGCTTTGAAAAGAAATGAGGTCAAGCTCCTGTATTGAAGATTGTATTTACCTTTACTCTTTGGCTACTCATGTTATATGTTCTAGGGTGTCTAACTACATTAAAGTTGCAATGGCTATTAAGAAACAGTACTAGATATAGTATTGAACTCGAATACTGTAATTTCGTTATACACAATTCACTCTTTCGGCGAGGGGGAAGTACTTTGTAATATGGATTGCATTTTCAGCAAAAGATTGAATTAAAGCTTTTTTAAATAATAATTTTTTTAATACCCTCCTTTGTTGATTTGTAAATAGGCCACTGGAAGGTTAACTTGTAATGTTGGTTTTATAAAAATGTATGACTTTCTTCTGAAACCAAAGAAAGTTATTTTGACTTTACTTGATATACTCTTCTCAAATGTTCAACATTCTGTATATATACCACAAGCGATTGCCTAAACAAATAAACAAAGTGAACTATGAAATGTGACTAAAACAGGAGTGATAACCATTCTTTTTTTTCATATTCAGATAGTAAACATTGTTTGGTGTATACAGAAAAAGATTAAAAACCATTACTATTTGTTTTAAATACAAAATGATATTTATATACATTCAAGCAGACCGTGAGGTACCTACTTCAATCAGACCCTGTTTGTAATCCTCCTTGGAGAAGCCCAATTATCCTTGTGCCTCTAAAGTCAGGAGGGTTATTAGCAGATAGTCCTACCCCAGAACTTTGTATAGAAATGCAGTACTTAGGCTCTAATGTCTCGAGACCAAAATATCTCTTGTCGTGTTGTTAAATCACACCAAAGCAGAAGCGGAATATCGTTATCATCTCCATAGAATTGCTTGCATTCAAAAGGAGACCTTCTGTTACAAGAACAAAACGCTTCTGATTAGATTCAGAAAGTTAGAAAATGCTAACATGGGCCGAGAGGAGAGCATCTCCAGGCGCAGTCTTCCACTCTCCAAGGGAAAGCTCAATACCTGTCAGCGGCACCCGGGTAATGCAGCGAGGCGTCCAAGCACGTTTTTCAAGTGCGGGCAAAATAACACAGCAAACGCCGGCAGTCAACGCGTGCACCAAACAATGCTCTGCCGGTTACATGAACACCTCATAAAAGGTCAAAGGTTTTGAGCTACAAGCTCTCAGGAATATGCGAGGAAATATGAGAAGCCGAGTCTCTCTTCAAAAGCACAGAGTGAATCCAGCGGGGAAGCACCTTCTGCTACTCGGTCTGGCCAAATTGTCAAGCGCCGTCCTCTGGAAGAGGCGGGGCTTATATTGAACACTCTGTTTTGCTCTAGTCACCTGATTTGCTTTTCCTTTACCCCACCACTGCCTTCTGGGTAATGTAGTGTACACAGGTCCAGAAGGCACAACAGGGAAACGTGTCATGGAACTACCTTCCCTACATGTCTGCAAATAGGTAATCGCGACATTTAGATAGCCATCTCGCTAGTTTTCTTAGCAGGCCAAAACATGTTGCTGCTAGTTTGTCTGCCTTTGTTGCCATGGGAGTTTGTTGTCTAGCCAGAAGCCTGGGCCCTTGACCTCCATTTTATGTGTGGATGAATTGCCCAAAACATTTGGCCAGTAGAGCTCCTTCTACCTGTCGGTGTTGTTTCCAACTAACATAATCTCTGTTATCTCCCCATTTAGTTTTAGATTGCTTGCTGCCATCCAGTCTATAACATTTGTAAGGCAGTTGTTGAGCTGGATGGATTGTTATATCTATTTATTGAGAGAGGGAGATGATGAGCTGACATCTTATCAGTAATGAGAGACCATGGGACTTTATGAGCTCTGCCAATGGAAGGATGTACAGGTTGAACAATGTAGGGCTCAGTGAAGACCCTTGTAATACCCCACATTTAAGGGACTGAACTTCCAAAAGTGTGGCTTCCTCATAAATATGGAAGATTCTATTTTTGAGGAAGAAGGTGAGCCATTTTAGTGTTGTTCTGGCTATGACTTGCCACTTACAGCCTTTTTACTAGTACTAGGTAGGAAACAGTGTCAAAAGCTGCACTCAAATCTAGCAGGATCAGGGCCACTGTCCCACCCTCATCAAGTATTCCTATGATCTCTTCTGTGGCAGCAAGCAATGTCATTTCCTTGTTGTTACCTGGTCTGAGGGCTGTCTGAGATGAATGTAAGATGTCATTTGTCTCTAGGTGTCACAAGAGGTTTCTATTGACAACTTATTGTAATGAAAGATGATGCGTGGTCAGGGTCTTGTAGGTACACAAGTATGTTTATTCATAAGTACAAGAAGATGTTCAGTTCCAATTAATGCCCAAGAGATGGCTCCATAATCGCCCCAGTATTTGCCCCACCAGGAGCAGCCTCCTGGCTGCTCAGCCCATCCAGACCAACTGACTCTCACCACCTCAAACACACACCAACATTCCGCATGACCTCATCAGACGCTGAGCAGCAAAGCAGAGGGACACCATGGGGAGAGTGCAACTAGCAGAGTAAGACTACAACACAACTTTTTTAGAATTTTACTAGGTCCTGGGAGGAGGGAGATTGGGTAGTAGTTTTCTTATTTTAGGGGGTCAGGTGAGGGCTTCTTTAGTAGTAGTTGTTTGACAATGCCATGTTTCCAGGCTGAAGGAACCGTACCAGAGTTGAGTGAAAAGTTGAAAATATCTGTTATCATAGTTGGTAGGGGGGATGAAGCGGATTTTATCCACATGATGTGATCTTGCCCATGATTGCGGAGATACTGGGCCAAGGTCTGCCGAGCTCTCACTACTGTGACACAACTGCAGGTTTCTGACGAGGCCCTACCCTGCCTTATGGGACTACGTAGATGGTCACAGAAACAAAAAGTTAAGCTGAAATTCCTAGAGCTTGCACTCATTTTAGCGATTAGGGTCATAATGATGAGGTGGAAGTCCCCAAGATCCCCTGCAGCGGCCGCGTGGCAGGCGGATTTAGTGCAATGGGGTCAGGCGGAGGGGCCAGCCCTTCGGAGGGAGGAGGAGAGAGGACTACGGAAACAACCTATAGCACTGGAGTGGGAAGCCATGCCGATCGAACTAGAAACACTTGACTTAGCCCCAACACAGGCGATTGAGTCCCAGTAATGCGCATGAGCCCGCATGTACGTTAGAGTGAAAGGCTGTTTCAGCATAAGCAGGTGAATCCCTTTTGTTTAGCGCACACTATAGTTTGAGAGCTACCGGAGATTTCCCACGAGTAGTAAAGATGCTGGGATCGGATGGACCAGGAGGGGGTGAGGGTGGGCTAGGGAGCGTTTGGGTAGGGGGTTTATACAAGTTCCTGTTTAACTATACAAAATGCACATTACTACACTGATATTTGAATTGTAGTGAAGCACTCCTCAAATGATATGTTGGAACATGACTACAATGCTCTGAATATCTTTTGACAATTTACATTGTATCGTACAGGAGATATTGATATGTTTGTCACATAATGGGGAGAGATATTATTTGAAAAAGTCTGTCCAGATTACATGACCCTGTTACCATCAATGTCAACTTTCTAGTCAATAATAAAGTGTGTTAATAAAGATAAATCTGTTATCATAGTTGTTACTGCTTTCCCAACTGTGAGCGTACCATCCAAGGGAGCAGGATCTGGCAGGGAGCCTGCTTTTAAAGATTTCTTGGTGATATCTGGAAAAATGTTCAATTGTTGGTAGCACAGTCGGGAAGTATTAACTGCTCCATAATTCCTTCCAAGTGTCAGGAGGATGTTATTAACCTACTGCAAGAATACAGTGTCTAGTGTGTTGCATCTCGATTCTGAAGAATGGGGACAGATTTTCTTTTGGTTAGGGTCTTTGAGCCGTAGTTTTAATTGGACCACCGCTAATACCATTGTAAAGTTTTTGGATACCTCACAGTTGGCTTTTCCTAGATGCTAATTTATGTCACCTAGAACAGTGGAGTTAGCAGATATTAGACAGCTTTCTGCCACAATATCAGGAAGGGCCTTTATGAACTGCGCAGCTGTGCCCAGGGAACGGTAAATTAACAAACTGTAAAAGAAAAAGGTCACGGAAAGTTCTAACACACATGAACAACTTTCACACCCAGGTAGAGACATGGAAAGAAATCTAGGGCCTGATTTAGGTCTTGGTTGACAGGTTACTTTGTCACAACGGTGACGGATATCCTGTCCGTCAAAATATAAATCCAAACCTATGGGTCGATGGGAGCGTGGTTTTTTGTTTCGCCCAAGGGCAGGCACTGTCAAGTCTGTCCTATTCTTTCTCCTGGGCTTTAAAGAAATTCTTAATTTTATTCCATTCCATATAACAAACTCTCTTACATTTCTTATTTTTCTGTAAGTTCTATCCTACTCCCTTTTTTTTTTAACAAAAAGTCAATATGTTGACTATAGAGATACCTACAAAACCCTCTTCACACTCAGTGAGGATTAGTTAATAATTTGCATGGGCACCTTTTTGAAAATAGCAGTTAGAACCCCTACCTCAATGAACACTGTATTATTGCACTCTATAGCTTGTACTCTATTTAAGAATCATGTGCTAGTTTTTAAGATTTATGATTGTGTATGTATTTAAATATTGCAAGTGCTCACCTCTTTATGGATATAATCTTATCCAAATAAAGTAATAAAGAAAGAAAGAAATCCCATTATATCCTACAGGATTTATATTTCAGCAGATGGGATAACCGTCACTGTTCTGACAGAGTAACTCATCTGCAAGATCAAATACAGACCCTTAGTCTTCAGCTCCTCTTTGTAGATAACGGCTACTCGCCCTCCCTTTTATTTCCTTCCCGGTCACCCCTGCCAATTGCATAGCCTTGTGGAAGGGTACTTGCAATATCTGCCTGGAGTCTTCTTGAATAATAATTTCAACAATGGTTCCGTCGGGTATGAACACAATTGCTTTAAATCTTGTACATACCTTCAACTGTAATCAAAGCATAACATTCCTACTTATTATGCTACCTCAATTAGGTTATTAGAGTGCAAAACCAAACACAAGAAAGGGTCAGTATGATTTTTAATTATTGAATTATTTTTTCATTCATGATTTTGTTTGTTCTCTTTAACTGACATCTTGATATATGCATTAAAATTTACAAAATATGGCGCAACAATTCAAATCAGTGAACAAAGTGATATAGTGTGAAATAAATGTCACACAGTGGCATAACAATTAGTGATCTATTTACACGTGAGTAAAGGGATATTGGAGGGAAGAACAAAGATTAGGAAAGCCGATTCCTGTTTCGCTGGTACTCCAATCCAACACGCTATATTAATTAGCTGTGGTGTGCTGGACACGGTTAACTGGTCCTTTATGTAAGTCTGTCGACGTTTCGACCCTATGGACACCTTATTTGTGGGTCTCTAGCAGGTCTTCTTCAGGACGGGGGCAGGGAAAGGATTATTGCGCCTGTTGGGTCAATTAAAAATAAATTAAAAACCATCAGGTTTGGATTTTTGCACAAAATTTATGTTAGGAGAAAACTGTTTATGGGGATAGGAAATTTACCAGATCTTCATGGGTCAGACATCCTGATGTTCTATTCGGTCAGGGTGTCTTCTTCTATATTGACGAATCTCTGTGGCCAAACATAATTGTCAGAGTTTGCGCTAATTTAGAAATCAAAAGGAGTTATAATTTTGATCCCCCTGGTGTTATACACTCACCTAGTCAGAATTAGCCTTTAGCATTTATCCAGGTATAATCATATCCAATGGAGACTTCTTTTAAAATATCAGGATCATTTGTAAATGATTTCCAACGATCTGTAAGTTAATGGTACGTGTGTGTCATTAGTATGTTATATTGGGCTTATATTTGGGTTCTATGGTTTATAACTTTCACCATCATAAACTTCCAGCATTACACTCACCATCAATTGGAGGTTTTTGTGATGCCTCCGTTAATGTGGGGTGAGAACAGATGCCCTGGTCCCTCTATCGGGCTATCCGTGGGTAATTTCAGTAATTTCTGCAATCTAGAGGTTAAATAAAGGGTCGATAAGTGCCAAGTACCTTATTAATTTAGTTGCGTTCTGATAATATTCCATTAATAAGACAATAACTTTGATTTGGATCCACTACACTCACCCTCACGAAGGAGTTTTCATTCTCCGATCGGGGTTTCAAAAGGCGTCCGCTCGGCTATGCGGCATCAAGTCAATGAACGCGAGCCAGGTAACGTGTTGTATTTTACTTCCTCATTTTGTCTCGTGGACATTACAGTTGCTAAGCAACCCTACGTTGATGCAGGATGACATCATGGCGTTTGTTGTTGCCAAGCAATCCGGCATTTGGACTTCGTGATCTTCCGTGACTTTCGCAAAAGTTAAGATATTATATAACACCCTCGAATTACGTATAAGCGTGTCTATGGTTTAATCCTATTATGTCTACTGTATTTATAAATGCATCAAGCCAATGAACGCGAGTGGAATAACGCGTTATAGTTAACTTAAGCATTTAGTTCCGTGGACATTACAGTTGCTGAGCAACCAAACGTAAATGCGGGATGACATCATGGCATTTATCATTTCCAAGCTATTCGGCAACTAGACGTGCTGATCTTCCGTGGCTTTTGTAAAAGATCAGATACTCTATAACACACTCGAATTGTGTACCAGCGTGTCTATTGAATAATCCTATTGCGCCTACTATATTTATAGAGGCAAAAGAGGAGATGTTTCAAAGAAAAGGAGAAAAGAGAATGGAAGAGCTACATTTCTCTATGAGAAGACGACATTGTGCAGTTATCCATCATCTTATAAGCAATTATTCACTATGAAGTAACAGGTCAATTCTGATAATTCATGATTGGTACAAATAACCACCATTGAGCAACACATTTACAGATATGTTGTGTTGGAAGTTCTTGGGAGAATAATGTAGTCACATTTATTATACATAAATATAAGGCAGAGGCGCCAGCAATGTTTGTACATCCCCCTAGATTCAATTAAAGCTGTCCCATTTGTCTCGCTGTTTCCTCTCTCTTATTTAGGCCCTGCATTCTTTGTAGTTCATTATCTTTGCTAAGGATCCACCCCTTGCTCCTATAGTTACCTTTTCTTGAAGCCAAGTTTTGGTGAGGAACATAGCTAAAGGTTTGTTGTCTTCTAAAAAAGTGAATATTTTAGGATAGTGATTGGGCATTGATTTGCAGTTGAGCAATTACATTTGTAACTTTTGGCCATTGCCCCCTTCTTTCTCTGGCTTGTGGTTGTCTGCAATAAAAGTGATTTTACAGTTGCTGAGAATAATGGTGTGCTTACATGCCCTACCTTCTGGGAGGTTGAGTGCGCTTTCCTCTGCTGATTAACTGACCTGAACTGACCCGATTAACTGACCTGGGGCTAGAGGCTAGGACAGCAGTCCTAGCCTCTAGCCCCAGATGGACGTGGACAGGGGCAAATGGGCTTTTCTTTGGTGCACCAGCATTTCATCTGCTGTGCGTCTGCACCCCAGGGCAAATTTTGTAGCAGAGTGTGTAATTCAACAACTAGAGGGCTGACCGGAATGGCCCCCAAGAGCATGATTATTATATGTGTCACTAAACATGGCCAGCACCAGTTAAATCCAATCATGTTGGAGTTACTATGTCATTTATTATTTTAGTCTAAAATTCATGAGTATTTTTGCAGAGTCTTCAGGGTAGGTGAGAGGGGAGGAATACATGTTGGTTATAGTTTTGTTTGTAGGTTTTTGTATATTTAGTAAGCCCAGGCGGTCAACTCCGCTCCGTTCGCGGAGTTTGCAGAGTTTTCCGCATTCCGTGCTCTGTGGAGCACATGGAGTACTGAAAAACTCTGCTCCGCAGAGCAGAGTTTTTTTCCTTATTCATGCTCCCCAACATCAACTTGGCAAGAGAGAGCAAGAAAAATTCACCTCAGGCACGATTTCTCAATGCGGGCGGTAGAATTTCTCAATGCGGGCAGTCTTGGGTGGTCGCGACCGCTCCAATTGAGAAACCTTCTGTTCGCGTTGTGAAAGTTACCGCTTGAGTAGAAAATCTACTTGAGCGGCAGAAAAGAAATAGCGCCCTCTTGCGCTATGCATGATGACATTCGCATTGATTTTCAAGCGCAGGACATACACCTGGTGCCGAAAATCAATGAGAACAGGCATGACCAAGCGCACTCCGCTGCTTGCAGAATTTCACGTAGTGTGGCGGTGTTTTTAGGTCACTCCACCCAATTTTAATATTTAGATATATTTATAGTTTTGTTTTTCACTAGTCAGTAGTTTTGGGATTCTGTACACTATGTTAGTAATGTATAATTTTGTTATGTGTTTTTGTGTTATGTTATATATATATTAATGATTAAGTGTGATTTGTATGTGTTTTGGGGAATATAATATGACTTGTGGGTGGGTTTTTGTACTTTACAGGTTCTACTCTAGTGATGTATCCTATGAGTATTGAGAGTTACCATTTTTCTTAATGGAAATCTATATGGTTTATAATAAACCAACGTTTTTTCTTTAAATTCCAATTCCTGGAAAGTTTTTATAGTTTGCAAATACTTTTCGGGGGGTTTTATAGTTCAACGTACTGTGGATTGCTTTGAGGAATTTGTATTGGATTGGGTTTGTTTTATCTTTGCATTTTTAGGGGGGATTTAAGACAGTATTTTTGCAGTGTTTGGCAGACTGCTAGTTTTCTACTAATTGCTTACAATATGCAGCTACAGAACATATTTATATCATATATATTTCTTTAATTTCTTTTTGTTGGGAAATGTAATATATCATCGTTTATGCAAATTTTATGTGATTGGTCTTTGGAATTGTGTGTTATGTATGTTGTAATTAATTTATATGATGGATTGAGTTTGTTTTTAGTTTCCTAGTTTGATGTAGGTCGGTCGGTAACGGCCGAAAATCGGTATTTTCGTCCGTTACCGACCGGTATACAAGGATTGGCATGTAGGGGCACAATTTTACAGAATCAGTAAATGTACCGATTCGGTAAATTTACTGATTCTGTAAAATACAGAATCAGTATTTTTACAGATTCTGTAAATCTCAGATGTAGGTGGGACTCTTCTGAGTCCCAAAGGCCCTACAATGTCGGTATTTTACCACACAATCCTATTGTGTGGTAAAATACTGATTTCAATCAATCAATCAAGACATTTATAGAGCGCACTACTTACCCGTAGTGTCTCATTGCGCTTGGGGGCGGGGGGGTGCCGTTACTGCTCGAACAGCCAGGTCTTGAGCTTCTTACTGAAGGAGAGGTGGTCTTGGGTCAAGCGCAGGTCGGTCGGGAGGGAGTTCCAGGTCTTGGCGGCCAGGTAGGAGAAGGACCTTCCTCCTGTAGTCGCTCTTCGGATGCGGGGGACGGCGGCGAGGGCGTGGTTGGCTGATCGGAGGTGGCGTTTGGGAGTGGAGAAGTTGACTCGGTTGTTGAGGTAGCTCGGGCCTTGATCGTGTAGGGCTTTGTGTGCGTGGGTGAGGAGACGTAAGGTGATTCTTTTGTTGACGGGGAGCCAGTGCAGGTCTCTCAGATGTCCGGAGATGTGGCTGGTTCGTGGGATGTCGAGGATGAGTCTGGCTGAGGCGTTCTGGATCCGCTGGAGTCTCTTCTGGAGCTTGGCGGTGGTACCGGCGTAGAGGGCGTTGCCGTAGTCCAGTCGGCTGGTGACGAGGGCCTGGGTGACGGTCTTCCTGGTCTCGGTGGGGATCCACCAGAAGATCTTCCGTAGCATGCGTAGGATGTTGAAGCACGACGATGAGACGGCGTTGACTTGCCTGGTCATGGAGAGGGAGGAGTCCAGGATGAAACCCAGGTTCTGTGCGTGGTCCGTCGGTTTGGGTGCGGTGCTCAGGGCGGGGGGCCACCAGCAGTCATCCCAGGCGGAGGGCGAGGAGCCCAGGATGAGGACCTCCATCTTGTCTGAGTTCAGTTTCAGGCGGCTGGTTGTCATCCACTCGGCTACATCTTTCATCCCTTCGTGCAGGTTGGCTCTGGTGGCGGCGGGGTCGTTGGTCAGGGAGAGGATCAGCTGGGTGTCAGGTGTGCATGCACATGTGTGCATGCACACCTAGCCATGTGAAAGACAGACATGCCCTTAGGGCATGTCTGTGTGCCACATGGCGCACATGCCTATTTGTGAGGTGCCAGAGGGTGTCAAAGTGGTACCCTCTGCACCCTTGCAAATTCGGTATTTACCGATTCTGTAAATACAGAATCTGTATTTCCCATTGTGTCACTAAACATGGCCAGCACCAGTTAAATCCAATCATGTTGGAGTTACTATGTCATTTATTATTTTAGTCTAAAATTCATGAGTTTTTTTGCAGAGTCTTCAGGGTAGGTGAGAGGGGAGGAATACATGTTGGTTATAGTTTTGTTTGTAGGTTTTTGTATATTTAGTAAGCCCAGGCGGTCAACTCCACTCCGTTTGCGGAGTTTGCAGAGTTTTCTGCACTCCGTGCTCTGTGGAGCACATGGAGTACTGAAAAACTCTGCTCCCCAGAGCAGAGTGTTTTCCTTATTCATGCTCCCCAACATCAACTTGGCAAGAGAGAGCAAGAAAAATTCACCTCAGGCACGATTTCTCTATGCGGGCGGTAGAATTTCTCAATGCGAGCAGTCTTGGGTGGTCGCGACCGCTCCAATTGAGAAACCTTCTGTTCTCGTTGTGAAAGTTACCGCTTGAGTAGAAAATCTACTTGAGCGGCAGAAAAGAAATAGCGCCCTCTTGCATGATGACATTCGCATTGATTTTCAAGCGCAGGACATACACCTGGTACCGAAAATCAATGAGAACAGGCATGACCAAGCGCACTCCGCTGCTTGCAGAATTTTACGTAGTGTGGCGGTGTTTTTAGGTCACTCCACCCAATTTTAATATTTAGATATATTTATAGTTTTGTTTTTCACTAGTCAGTAGTTTTGGGATTCTGTACACTATGTTAGTAATGTATAATTTTGTTATGTGTTATTGTGTTATGTTATATATATATTAATGATTAAGTGTGATTTGTATGTGTTTTGGGGAATATAATATGACTTGTGGGTGGGTTTTTGTACTTTACAGGTTCTACTCTAGTGATGTATCCTATGAGTATTGAGAGTTACCATTTTTCTTAGTGGAAATCTATATGGTTTATAATTATTTCCCACTGATTCCTATGGGCTTCATTCAGAATCGGTAAATACCGATTGTTACAGATTCGGTATTTCCACATCTGGAAATACCTTCATATCCACCCTTTAGATTTACCGATTTTTAATTACCGAATCGGTAAAATTCGGTAATTAAAAATCGGTAAATCTAATTTACCTACATCTGGCCCTGTGTTGGTGATGTTTACATTGTTTTAAGAATGATTTATGTAATATTGCATTATTTCAGGCTCCACTAATTTAGAATTTATGTTGACATCTTTGACTGATGTAATAAAATATTATATTTATTATTTATAAAAGCATGATTTTTTATCCTGGTTCACATTTTGTTATAATGTTTTTAGTACTTTTAGTTGGTTATTATATATTCTCAAACATGCTTTTTGGCTGGTACTTCTAAGTAATCAAGTCCTCTGTTATTTACACTGTAACTTTTCATACATTCTTTTGGTTTGTTTGGTAAGTTTAGGGGCAATTTGGCTAACAGATTGCTTCATTCTTAGTTGCTGGTAGCTTTGCTCTTTTTGTAATGCTTCTATAATGTCATTGTGCATACTTCCACTTCCACTATGTTGTTTAGGCTCCCTGTGCCAGGGTACTGTCAGAGACATTCCACCAAGGTATTGGAAATTTGCCTTGGCATCTGTATCTGGAGCTATGCAGTCTGCCAACCCAAAAGTCTATTAAATTACCATTGGTTCATTTTATTGTTATTAAGGGCTTTTTATTAGTAAGTTGTAGTGGTTGGCTACATCTGTGACAAGGACAGGGGCGAATGCTATCATTTTCTTTTTTCAAATGCAAATTGACTGCAATATTCTACATTTAGTGCACATTTTTTGAGGTGTCTCAATATGCTTGGATTGAAATGATAGTAACAGCCTTGTATGACGAATGTGGGGGTACATTTTTAAAATGCTTTGAATCATATCTTGTCCAAAGGCTATGATTATATTTGGGGGTTGTAGTTGTTGTTTTTTGTTTAATGTGGTTTAAGAGATCATAGCAAGTGCTGCATTGTTTATTTGGTAGTAAGGCTTATTTTAAAAGATATCTATTTATATTTTTATATTCACCATGTATGGTGTATATTTGAATGGAATGTTTGGGACACATTTTGAAGGTCCGATCCATCATCCATGTTGACACTGGCTACATTTTAGTTAGTTATTTTCTGTGGGCAATATTAGGATTCATTTCTCAATTTTTAAGTTATCATGTAAAAGGAAAGGTACTTCATTATGGCCCTGATTACGATTGTGGTTGGACGAGTGTCCAACCACCAGTGCCGGGATGATTGTCCATAGTTAGAGGTGACTGGGCACAGGCCTAGCAAAGTCTGAAACACTTGAGGTAAATTGCTGACAGTCATTACTTGATAGATCATAGAAGGTCTGTTTGTAGAGCACCTTCACCCTCGATCTAGTCTGTTGGTGCAACTGACAGACCTTTTTGTATGCCACCAAAAGATGACAGATGTTTATTATTACCTACCTCACTGGAGCATCTTTATCAGCATCTGAAGGATAAAAGCATGAGTAGAACTGTCATATTTGAAACCTGTGATAATGAAATTAAACAAATATCTCTGAAAAGGATGTGTACAGTCACTGATCCACGTTAATGTGTGTTAATCGTGAAAGAGCTTTCCAACCCCAGCGCAGGAAACAACGACATCACCCCATCCCAAGACCTCTGCAACTCCCTCGCTTCATACTTCCACAACAAGATCGCGGACATACACAACAGCTTCAACAACCAACCAACGCACACCATGACCGAACAACCACCCCCCACCACCACCCTCCACGCCTGGACCCCGATCAGCACCGAAGACACCATCCGCACGATGAACTCCATCCACTCCGGATCACCGACCGACCCCTGCCCTCACCACGTCTTCACCAAGGCCGACGCTGTCATCGCACCCCACCTGCGAGACATCATCAACACATCCTTCGACACCGCCACCTTCCCTGAGAGCTGGAAACACGCCGAACTCAGCGCTCTACTCAAGAAACCAACAGCGGACCCCACCGAACTCAAGAACTACCGCCCCATCTCGCTCCTCCCGTTTCCAGCCAAAGTCATCGAGAAGACCGTCAACAAGCAGATGGCCGCCTTCCTCGAAACGAACGGATCCCTCGACCCCTCACAGTCCGGCTTCCGAGCCAATCACAGCACCGAGACCGCCCTCATCGCCGCCACCGATGACATCCGAGCCCTGATGGACAATGGAGAAACAGCGGCCCTCATCCTCCTAGACCTCTCTGCGGCATTCGACACGGTCCGCCACCGCACCCTAGTACAGCGCCTCAGCAACATCGGAATCCAGGACAAGGCGCTGGAATGGATCATCTCCTTCCTCGACGGAAGAACACAAAGAGTCCGCCTACCACCGTACAAGTCAGAGGCCTCCGAAGTCATCTGCGGCGTCCCTCAAGGATCATCTCTGAGCCCCACCCTCTTCAACATCTACATGAGCCCCCTCGCGGCCATCGTACCCAAACACAACCTCAGCATAATCTCCTACGCCGACGACACCCAGCTGATCCTCTCCCTGACCAACGACCCCGCCTCCGCCAGAGCCAACCTGCACTAAGGGATGAAAGAGGTAGCCGAGTGGATGACGACCAGCCGCCTGAAACTGAACTCTGACAAGACGGAGGTCCTCATCCTGGGCTCTTCACCCTCCGCCTGGGACGACTCCTGGTGGCCTCCCGCCCTGGGCACCGCACCCAAACCGACAGACCATGCACGCAACCTGGGCTTCATCCTGGACTCCTCCCTCTCCATGACCAGGCAAGTCAACAACGTCTCCTCGGCGTGCTTCAACATCCTACTCATGCTACGGAAGATCTTCTGGTGGATCCCCACCGAGACCAGGAAGACCGTCACCCAGGCCCTCGTCACCAGCCGACTGGACTATGGCAACGCCCTCTACGCCGGTACCACCGCCAAGCTCCAGAAGAGACTCCAGCAGATCCAGAACGCCTCAGCCAGACTCATCCTCGACATCCCACGAACCAGCCACATCACCGGACATCAGAGAGACCTTCACTGGCTCCCCGTCAACAAAAGAATCACCTTCCGCCTCCTCACCCACGCACACAAAGCCCTACACGACCAAGGCCCGAGCTACCTCAACAGCCGGATCAACTTCTACGCTCCCAAACGCCACCTCCGATCAGCCAACCAGGCCCTCGCCGCCGTCCCCCGCTTCCGAAGAACGACTACAGGAGGAAGGTCCTTCTCCTACCTGGCCACCAAGACCTGGAACTCCCTCCCTCCCGACCTGCGCCTGACCCAAGACCACCTCTCCTTCAGGAAGAAGCTGAAGACCTGGCTGTTCGAGCAGTAGCGCCCCCCCACCCCCCCAGCGCCTAGAGACCCTACGGCATAGCTTTCCAAACTGTGTGGCGCGACACATTACTGTGTCGCACCCCAGCCGTAGGTGTGTCGCGAGATGAGATCACTTCTGCCGGCAATCTGCAGAGTGGGGCTGCAGGGGCTCTAGAAGGGTTGAAACAAAAACAAAGCCCCATTAACATGCACAAGGTCTTTAACGACCTGTGAAGTGCTCGGGTGCGGCAGTGAGCGGGCCCGGGATGCCTCACACGACGGGGAGGGGGGGATTGAGTGGGGGCTGAAGTCCTGTGATGCCAATGGGGGAGAGATTCGGCCCCCACTTGGGTTGCACTTGCTACTTAGCATTTTTTTATTAGCATGAACAGTAACTATAAAAAGAAAGCTTTTTAAAAAGTGCTCTACAGCTGCCTTGGTGATTTCTGACTGATCATTAAATTAAACACAAAAAGGCCATGTGAAAATGAACACAGACGATTTTATATAAAGTTAAGTCCAGGTATCGTGTCCTCACCTTTGCAGAATCTTAAAAAAAAGAAACATATGTCTGGTATTTATTCCGTGAGACAGGTGGCAGCCCTAGTAGTGGTGAGGGGACCTGAGACCATACATTCAGAGACTTTAGGTTAATTGGGGGCCCACCTCCTTTAAGGAGTTAGTAACTTTTTAATGGAATGCAACTACGATTGTGCTCACAAACTATTGATAAACCTTGTTGCAATTGGCAGTATAGGTATGAGTCCGTAAACGCACAGTGCAATTAGAAACGGCTTTACTGATTCTGAAAAAGGGGTAAGATGATGGCTAAAAGCCGTTCTGCAAAACAAACCCTTTGATTTTGTAGGTCGCAGAGTTGGCAAAGGCAAAACGGCTTTGTAAATCTGGCCCTGGTTTAGTTCCTTTGCAACAAAATGCGTAACGCTGATTTGCTTGTTCTGCCATCTAGTGGGCAAGGGTCAACTAGCATCAAGGTCCCAGAAATTCATATTTTGGGTTGGCTGGCTGCCTGGCCTCTGGGGATGCACTCACTGCCCTGGCAGGCTGGAAACGCTTGTATGCTGCCTTTGTAACCTGGGGGGCAATATTGCAGCACAGCTGCAAACCCGGCCCCCAGTAACAAACCGGCCCCGGTGTGTGTGTGTGGGAGGGGTGTGTTTGGTTGTGTGTGTGGGGGGTGTTGTGTGTGTCTGTGGGGTGGTGTGTCTGTGGGGTGGTGTGTGTTGGGTTATGTGTGGGGGGTTGTGTGGGGTGTGTGTGGGTTTGTGTGTGGGGTGGTGTGTGTTGGGTTGTGCGTGGGGTGTGTGTGGGGGTTGCGTGGGGTGTGTGTGGGGGGGGTTGGGTGGGGTGTGTGTGGGGGGGTTGGGTGGGGTGTGTGTGGGTGGGGTGTGTGTCTGGGGGTTTTGTAGGGTGTGTGTGGGGGGTGGTGTGTCTGTGGGGGGTTGTGTGTGGGGTGTGTGGGGGGGTTGTGTGGGGTGTGTGGGGGGGGGGTTGTGTGGGGGGGTGGGTGGGGTGTGTGTGGGGTGTGTGTGCGGGGGTTGTGTGGGGTGTGTGTGTGGGGTGGTGTGTCTGGGGGGGTGTGTGTGGGGTGGGGTATGTGTGTGTGGGGCCCGAACCCACCATAGGTGGTTTGGGCTCGCTCGCTTTGCTTCCTCACGTTACCGTGTCCCTGAAAGTTTTTTCACAAAAAGGTGTGTCACCAACATGAAAAGTTTGGAAAGCTGTGCCCTACGGGTATGTAGCGCGCTCTATAAGTGTCACTGATTGGTTTGTAAACTGAGACTGTACTGCACCTGCCAAACAATCATTCTTCTTGCACTAACTTTCAAAGGCTTATTCCCTAGCATAAACGTTACATTCACTGACATCTCTATGCTGTCATGAGTAGGTTGCAGGCTTGCTTATCATCAACACATGCAAAAACGTTTGAAGGGGAATGCCACAGAACTGGGCAACCATGATACGTGGTGTGTGAAAATGCCCACAGCGCTTGAAGTCAGCAGCATGTGGGAAACGCCTGACGGCCCACATTTTGATTCATAGAGCAAGACAACTATATCTTTCAGGTAGTTGCCAAAATTAATAGCGATAGGAGATCTTCGCTTGGCCTGAGTTCACCGTCTGCCCTGGGTTCACCAACTTCGCCGGCCTCAGCTTTTGCCGAATCCACGGAGCAACCTACCTCCTGCTGTCCACCTGTAAGTGAATCTGACCAAGCTGATATCGCTGTAATGAACCGGTCGGTCCTGATTGAGTTAGACAGCGAGAGTGAGGTGGAGACAGAGCAACAACTACCCGAGGACAAAGCCCCCACTCCGGTGCCCGCTCCACGATCCACCAGAGGGGCTAAAAAGCCACAGCCACAGTCGAAACGTTTTGGGCTCAGATCAAGCCGCAAAAAGATTGCATCGCCCCCTAGCAAATCAGCAAGGGAAGAAGATGTCACTCTGGATGACGTTTCTATGTCTCTTACTAGTGGTCAATTTAAGAACTTACTGAGTATGTTAGACACTAAGATAAAGGACATTGTTAATCCGCTGTTAGGTAGAATTGATAAACTTACTAAGGAAGTGAATCGCCTTGGGGGTTTGCTGAATCAAACTTTATCTGAAGTAGGCAAACTGCCAGATGCTGTTTCTAGTAGGGTTGAGTCCAGTAAGGTCTCTTCTTCTTTGGTGAGGGGCGGGGCTTCTTCACTACCAGTTCCTCCGGTGGCTCCCTTGATATCCATTTTAGATAGTGCAGAGAATAAAGATGTTCCCTCGGATGCATCCTCCGCCCCAGAATCTGCAAATGGCTCGGTAGAGTTGATAGTTGAGGCCTCTCCATTGGTCTTGGTTTTAGCCAATGTCCCTCTTTTGCAGTCTGGTCAGGAAGAATCTACCTCATCCCTATTGTCTAAAGCACTTTATTGGTTAACAAATAACATGGTAATAACTCCTAGGGGTAGGCACCAATTGGCTGACGAAATAGTAAAGGCTAGAAGGGTGAGGTGGATAGGTAATAGTACAAAGAAGTTTATGGGTGACTGTGTCATCCTACATTTTTCTGACCCAGAGGTTTTGGCCAATATTCTACCCAACCTTCTACCTCCGCAGCGGAGATCAACTGAAATCATTCCACTCACTTTAGACTTTTTCTATCAGTGTAGTGGGAGGGTCTCTAATAAAACAATGCTAAAAACTAAGTGGAACGTTGTCCCAACAAAAGGGCGGAGGGAAGTGAGGCAACCAGAGAGGAGTCTAAATCTAGAGAATAGATTTTCAGCACTTTCCAATCTTGATGCCTGTGATTGACTCTCTATAAATCTAAGTCAAGTACCACTAGCAAATGGGGATCAAAATTCGGATAGCTTATCTACCCAGAATGTTAATTGCCTTACCAATGATTTGTCAAATAACTTGGTTGTCCAACCCGAGGGTGAGGCCTGTGTACTAAATTCTTTTCCTGGATTACGCCAGGGTCGTTTGTCTGGAGTTGCTAGCCTACTCTGCTGGAATATAGCTGGTCTGACATCCAAGCTCGATTGTGGGGACTGGCTTGGCTTTGTTACCCAATTTGATATTTGTATATTCCAGGAAACTTGGGCCTGCGACCCTGTCTTTGTATTAAGCTATCTGAATTTTTATGTGCCAGCTGTCAAGGGTCCGAAAGGTAGACCTATGGGGGGGCTTACTATCTGGATTCGACAAGCAATAAATTTCTCAGTTAAAAATATAGCTACTGGACACAATGATATCCAGCTTATTAGGATTTCAAATGACAGTACAGGGTCACTTGATATTTACAATATTTATATTAGGAGTTCCAAAGGTCGGTCTGAAACATTACTAACCTTGGCCGACCTCATCGAGGAGCACTCCGTTAAAAATAACATTGTTATAGCAGGAGACCTTAATAGGACGTTTGAGCCATTGGTTGTGGGTGATGCTCTCACTGGTGCGGATGAGGATTCCTTCTGGGGCATCCCTGAATTACAACTGAAACCAGTCTCCCGTTGGACAGAGGACATTATAGCTATTAATGCACTGTGTCTTGAAAAAGGCTTGAGAGCTATGAACGGGAGAACAGCTGGGGATAGAATTGGCTCACCAACATTCGACAATGGGAGGCACAAAAGTCGAATTGACTATGTGATCTGCAGTTTGCATTTGTGGCCTGCCCTTTGTGATATGGAAGTCATCATAAGATCTGAGAGTGACCATAACCCCCTAAGTGTGACTCACAAATGGTGGCCTGCTGAATCAAACTCTAGCTGTATGAATGAATTCGTCCCTCCGCCCATTGTCCCCGAGAACAATATGCGTAGGCTACGTTGGGACACTGTAGCGAGAAATCAGCAGGATATTGATATTATTAATAGTGAAACTGATCAAGCCATTCTAGCTATGGAACTGGCTAATGCCTCTCCTAAGGATCTGGGTGAAGTGGTCAAAATACACGATACCCTCTTTGGTAAGATCAAGGCGCATTTTCTAAGACTTGATAAACATAAGGGGGTTACTACCAGAAAAGATGCTAGATGGTATAACTCTGATTGTAGGAAGGCAAGACTAGACCTTGGCCGGGCAATCAAGAAGCGAGACTGTGCGTCTGTTTCTCTAGCCAGGAAAGAATATAAAGTATGCATTGCTAAAGCTAAGAAGGATTGGGACGAGCAACACTGGTGCAAACTGAAAATGGCCAGTGACAGGAAGGATTCCAGAGTATTCTGGAATATTGTAAAATGGGGTTCTGAGAGAGCTGAAGCGTCACCAAGTAATAACGTCTCACAGGAGGCATGGGTTGAATTCTTTAGTTTGCAATACACTCTTAATACCCGGGTCTCAGTTGATGACAGTATAGCTATGAAGTTTTTTAAAGATGACAATTTTACTCTTAAAGAGATTATGTCTGCAATCTGTACAGTAAAGCGCGGGCGAGCTCCTGGACAAGATGGAGTACCCGCTGATATATTCTTAAAGGATAGTGAACGCTGGAGCAAATATATACATTTGCTTATAAACTCAATTGCCCAAGGAGCAGATGTCCCTGATTCATGGAGGGGTGCAGTTATTATCCCCGTGTATAAGAAGGGGGACCGAGCTCAGCCCTGTAACTATAGGCCTATTAGCCTTATTGACACTGTGCAAAAAATCGTGGGTCGCGTGGTGGTCAATAGGCTTCTCGACTGGGCTGAGGATTTTAATATTCTATCTCCATTCCAAGCAGGTTTTAGAAGGGCAACAAGCACGATCGATCAAGTGTTCCGCTTCCAATTATTGCAGTGGAAAACCGTGGTTCTGGGGGGGTGTAGCCTGTTTGCGGCATTTGTCGACTTGCGGGCTGCATTCGACCTGGTCCCACGTGCAAAACTGTGGCAGGTCTTGCATAGCTTGGGGGTTTCGGATGAGTTGCTAACCCTGATACTGCGCCTCCACGAGTCTAACTATGCAAAAATTCAGTGGGGCGGTCACGGGATGGTCACTCCTGATTTCCGTGTTGAAAAAGGGGTCAGACAAGGGTGCTCAATGGCTCCTACTCTATTTACATTGTTTATAAACGGGGTAGTTTCTCGATTGGTAACTGCGAATGTTGATGCTCCTTCTCTTGCTGGACTAAAAATCCCCATACTAATGTTTGCGGATGACACGCTAATTCTATCAAAAACCCCTAGTGGACTACAGCGTGCTCTGACAATTTTTGAGAACTTTTGTGGGGAACATGGACTGGAGGTGAATACTATGAAAACTAAACTAATGAGCTTCAAGCCGCAGCGTAGCTTTAAGTCCAAAATTATGATGAGTGGAGGGCCTTTAGAGTTAGTTAAATCATTCACATACCTAGGTATCCAAATAACTGATGACCATAGGTGGAGCCAGCATATAAATATTGCTATTTTGCGACACAAACAAATAGCTGGCACAATTAATTCTGAACACAGGAAATCGCTAACCAAACCTGTTAAACCAGCCTTATTGGTATATGAAGCAAAGGCTATTGGGTCTGCACTTTACGGCGCTGAAATGTGGGGCTTTGAAAATCTTACTTCTCTGCAAGCCTCTGAAAATAAATTCTTAAGAACTCTTACCGGTACACCTAAAAGTACTCCGTTGTTGCCTCTCCGATACGATCTAGGAAGGAAACAAATCAAGGACTTGGCCAGATTACGCCCGATCTTGTATTGGCGCAGACTCTGGACCACTCCTGAGCTCTCACATTATGCCGCGGGTTTTGTGGATGTGATCAAAGCTGATGGCTTTCACAAGATAAGCTGGCTTAAATCGTTGAAATCTATATTGTTTGAGCTGGGGTTGAGTTCTTTATGGCAGGACCCTGCTGGGACATCTTTCCCTTCTAAGCGTGTCTTAAAAGATATTTTTTGGGAATGGATTGCAACTAAAACTTTAAATGCCTCAAGTTCTGGGTCCATGTCTTCGCATTTTCTTGAAGCTAAAATGTATCCAGTCTTGGAACCATATTGGGATACCATCTCCAAACCAGGTGACAGGAAGCTCCTATTCCAACTGAGAGCTGGTGCACTTCCTATAAAAATATTGACAGCTAAATGGGGTTCAGGTGGGAGTAGCACCTGCCCAGCTTGTGGGTTGGGGGATGAGTCTCTGGGTCACTTTCTGTTTTCATGCGGATCATATGCTATTCCAAGACGAGTATGGTTAGCTCCTATGTGCAGGAACCTTGGGACATCAAGTAGTTCAGTAGCTATGCGAATTATTTGTACGACCCAAGTTTCTTGGATCCTGATAGCTACAGCAAAATACCTGGGTTGGGCATGGATGCTCAGGCAGAGACTGCTAGTTAAATAACTATTCTCTGCCTGATAATTTAGACAGAGACTGCTAGTTAAATAACTATTCTCTGTGTGACAAATTAGCCCTCATGAATTTGACATTACTGCTTTTTATCTATCATGGACCATGTATCAAGATAGAGACTGCTAGTTAATCAACTATTCTCTGTCTTGATAATTGTTTTTTTGCATTTGTATAATTGCTTTTAGACTCCAGCGTTTCTCATCTTGGAAAGTATTTTTATCAAATGTTTTAATTCTTCTTTTAACTGAATGAATTTTTATATGTAATCTATGTGTTGCGTCATTGTGCTGGATTGTAAATTTAATTTGTTTTTAAATTCTTGTGTATAATATGCTTTTATGAGTAACAACTCGAATAAAGCACTTTTTGACTTTGACTTTGAAAAAGTGCTCTACAGCTGCCTTGGTGATTTCTGACTGATCATTAAATTAAACACAAAAAGGCCATGTGAAAATGAACACAGACGATTTTATATAAAGTTAAGTCCAGGTATCGTGTCCTCACCTTTGCAGAATCTTAAAAAAAAGAAACATATGTCTGGTATTTATTCCGTGAGACAGGTGGCAGCCCTAGTAGTGGTGAGGGGACCTGAGACCATACATTCAGAGACTTTAGGTTAATTGGGGGCCCACCTCCTTTAAGGAGTTAGTAACTTTTTAATGGAATGCAACTACGATTGTGCTCACAAACTATTGATAAACCTTGTTGCAATTGGCAGTATAGGTATGAGTCCGTAAACGCACAGTGCAATTAGAAACGGCTTTACTGATTCTGAAAAAGGGGTAAGATGATGGCTAAAAGCCGTTCTGCAAAACAAACCCTTTGATTTTGTAGGTCGCAGAGTTGGCAAAGGCAAAACGGCTTTGTAAATCTGGCCCTGGTTTAGTTCCTTTGCAACAAAATGCGTAACGCTGATTTGCTTGTTCTGCCATCTAGTGGGCAAGGGTCAACTAGCATCAAGGTCCCAGAAATTCATATTTTGGGTTGGCTGGCTGCCTGGCCTCTGGGGATGCACTCACTGCCCTGGCAGGCTGGAAACGCTTGTATGCTGCCTTTGTAACCTGGGGGGCAATATTGCAGCACAGCTGCAAACCCGGCCCCCAGTAACAAACCGGCCCCGGTGTGTGTGTGTGGGAGGGGTGTGTTTGGTTGTGTGTGTGGGGGGTGTTGTGTGTGTCTGTGGGGTGGTGTGTCTGTGGGGTGGTGTGTGTTGGGTTATGTGTGGGGGGTTGTGTGGGGTGTGTGTGGGTTTGTGTGTGGGGTGGTGTGTGTTGGGTTGTGCGTGGGGTGTGTGTGGGGGTTGCGTGGGGTGTGTGTGGGGGGGGTTGGGTGGGGTGTGTGTGGGGGGTTGGGTGGGGTGTGTGTGGGTGGGGTGTGTGTCTGGGGGTTTTGTAGGGTGTGTGTGTAGGGGGTGGTGTGTCTGTGGGGGGTTGTGTGTGGGGTGTGTGGGGGGGTTGTGTGGGGTGTGTGGGGGGGGGGGTTGTGTGGGGGGGTGGGTGGGGTGTGTGTGGGGTGTGTGTGCGGGGGTTGTGTGGGGTGTGTGTGTGGGGTGGTGTGTCTGGGGGGGTGTGTGTGGGGTGGGGTATGTGTGTGTGGGGCCCGAACCCACCATAGGTGGTTTGGGCTCGCTCGCTTTGCTTCCTCACGTTACCGTGTCCCTGAAAGTTTTTTCACAAAAAGGTGTGTCACCAACATGAAAAGTTTGGAAAGCTGTGCCCTACGGGTATGTAGCGCGCTCTATAAGTGTCACTGATTGGTTTGTAAACTGAGACTGTACTGCACCTGCCAAACAATCATTCTTCTTGCACTAACTTTCAAAGGCTTATTCCCTAGCATAAACGTTACATTCACTGACATCTCTATGCTGTCATGAGTAGGTTGCAGGCTTGCTTATCATCAACACATGCAAAAACGTTTGAAGGGGAATGCCACAGAACTGGGCAACCATGATACGTGGTGTGTGAAAATGCCCACAGCGCTTGAAGTCAGCAGCATGTGGGAAACGCCTGACGGCCCACATTTTGATTCATAGAGCAAGACAGAACCACAAGGCATGCTTTGAAATGCAACAGTAAGCATAGAGCATGAACAAAAACTGTCACATCGTAAGGTAGAGAAAAAGGAAAGAAGTGAAGAATAGGAGGAAGAAGATAAAGAGCAGATGCACTCCAAAAATAAAACGGAGCAACGTCAAAGTTCAACCCCACCAAGGGAAGTCTGTAAGAGACAGATTGCATGTGAGGACAGATTGGAATCTGTACCAAATCTCCTTTTTAGCATCTCAAGGTGCACTCTGGTTCTTACCGGATTCTCAACATAGACCCTCTTGTACTCATATTGAATGAGAGTTATACACTCCTTTTTCCACTCCTTCTTTTCTCACAGCGTCAAATCTTTTTTAGCTCATTCTCATTGTATTATATCAGACATGGTTAATGCACTAAATATATTGATAGGAAAGTATCCAAACCTATCCATAAATCATGATGGTCAACTTTATGGTTTAATCATAAGCTTCATACTGGCATTGATCCTTGTACGGCTTCTTCGTGGACCAACAAAGGTATAGATCTGGTGAAAGACTTCAACGACACTAATCATGATCCTCTTTGTATAATCTCAGCGAGATGGATTTTTATTCTTTTTTTAAAGTAAAGGTTAAACTTTCTAAAATATCCCTTTCTACAGATCTGGTTATTATCTCACTTTTATCCATATGGACACATTCAGTTCATACTGGGCCCGATTCACAGAGCTAACTTAAGACAAAATCCTAAACTTACTGCCATTTTGGTATTCACAGAAGGCACTTACTCATTTTGGTATTCACAGAAGTAAGTATGGGCCCAAAATCTGTTCCGCTCGTGGAATTTGAGGATTTTCGGCAATTTCAGTAACGTTCAGCTCAAACAATTAGTGAGCCTGGTCGAGGCTAGGCAGTTGTGCTTACTCCCTATATCTACCGTCTACAATTAGATGTAATCCTTGATGGAGGTCTTTGCATCCAATAGGATCTCAAGCCCAATCACCGTGTACTTCCTGTGACCAGGAGGCTGCTTCCTTCTCATCTGCTTCTCTGATCGGTCTCTGACCCTATATAAACAAGAGGCATGTAAACTTGCATAGAAGTCCCGCCCGTTTGGTCCTGCCCCACACACACTAGGGTATGCAACGTCTTCCCGCCCTTTCCCCCACTGTGATGGACAGCTCACTCGAGGGACCTCGGCGCCTTTTGATGCGGTGGCAAAGTTACAGACACACGTGGTCACATATATTTGTGCAAATCCGTGAGTTCGTGTATTTTCCCGTGAACTCGCAGATTTTTTTGCCATTTCGCAAGATTTTGCAGACCGCAAATCCACTAAATTTGCCCATACTTACACAGAAGGCACTTACTCATTTCGGTATTGACAGAAGTTAGGAGTTCCAACTTTCTATGAATACCGAAAGTCCTAAAGTTAGGATTTTTCTCAGTTTAGGAGTAGCAAAGATTCTATGTTTTGGGAGAAAGGAAATAAGATATAGCTGGTACCTAGGCCTTGAGAAGTTGGAAACTGTAGAAGAATACAGGTATCTAGGTATGTGGTTTCAGAGAAATCTTAAATGTACAATCCACCTAGATGCATGTAGAATAAGGACAGCAGCATCAATAAATGGCCTAAAGAAATTTCATGGAAGCTACGGTGAAAATTCGGAAAGGCTGGCCTTAAAGGCATATGTAGCTATAGTGCGCCTGCAATTTCTATATGGGGCAGAGTTACTGTTTTTGGGTGGTAAACATGGTTGGGACGTAGAGGAGGGAAAAGCTTTGACAAATCTATTTTCACTCCCTAAATGTTCAATGGTGCAAGCTGTAAGGTTAGAAACATGTGTAAACTCTTGGAAGATTACAGTCTGTATGGCCTTAGTTAGATTCTACGTAATAAACACAACAATTGCCAGTGCTGGAGAATTTCTTTAGAATAAACTATTCAACTTCGCGGCGTGCATCACACAAGACATGCACACCTGCTTTATGAATTGCAATGTTATTTATTTCTTTCGTTATTAAATTTTTTGATCTGCATCATTTTTTGATTTTATGCAAGGGAACACAACAATTTTTTATACATATATATACAAACAACACAAAGTAAACAATTAATTCAGTATGTACAAGGAATAAACAACTTCCATACAACTCATTCGTGGCCTTCCATTCATACAAAACATACACTCTGGTCCCAGTGTCACACAAAGAAATTAAATATCAACCAATGAACAGTCTGATTTTTGTCTGTTTCAAGTCAGATTTCAATTTTTCGGGCAAATAAAGGAAAACAGTACAATTTTTTTAGTTCCCCGAAGGGGTTCCTTTAGGGCAGACTTTTAGAGGGTGACCTGGGACATTGTAGGTCGACGCGTTTCGAGCCCTGTGGTTGTCAGGGTTCTCTTCAGGACCAAACGTTTACTGCAAGGAAAAGGAACAAAACTAATAAATGTGGGTTCTAAGGGTTCAACACCTGATTCACAACCAATCCTATCTCAGCCTACCTCTAATGTGGGTCATAACTCCAACACGGTGTTCCGTGATGCAGAACAGGGAAGAGAAAAGGCTGGAACAAGTGGAAAAGAAGGCCATCAGTGCACTACATTTACACTTGCGCATTCAACTGATTAGGGTGGCATGGTGTGGAAAGCTTACCTGATATAAATTGGCAGTGCGGCAGGATGGATCTGCAAGAAGGGGGAAGGGCATGAGTGTTTGCTATTTTAAAGGTGAGGCTAAATGTCGGCGGGACGCCGATGGTGTTTGCTTACCCGCTGTGGAGTGAAACTCCGCGTTACTCGGTGGGGCGGCTGCTGCTCCAGTCGGAGTCTGAGCGCTCAGTAGGGTTGTGAAGTCAATGTCTAATCTAGAAGGAAACAATCGGTCACATATTAGCGGGCCGATTTTTGTAGACTAACGCAGTTTCTAAATTTAAAAAGGCAGTCGCATGGAGGGCGACGGGTCTCCTGTTAGTTGGTCTTACCAATAATCTGCTTCTGTCACGAGTATATGCCGCGCTCGTTCTCTCTCCTTCCTCTTCGGTCTGTGGAGGCTGAGTGTGGCTTCTCCCAGTGTAGCGCGGTGTGGGAGTGGCTAAGCAACCTGAGGATTCTGGGACCTGTAGTCCCCAAAGAATTTTAAGGCGGAATTTACGTGCTTGGTCTATAAATTTCTGACAGTTCGTTAAGCCCATTTACTGCAGCATCATATTTCATTATGAGCATCGCCTCTCTCTGGTTAAGTCTCAATTCAATATTTCCACCTCTTGGGTCGTTTTCGATTTTAGAGATTACAGTCCATTTGACCTTGGTCTTATTGAGGAAATATAATTTTTGATCGAGTAGTGTTCCCCAGCGAGTACCCCACCGTCTCCATGTACTAGCTTGCAGTGCATGTGATTTCCCTCCTGTGTCTGCTACGAAGACGCAAATACATTTGCGTCCATCTTTAACATGTCCTCTTTCAGATCCGCCATGAACGGATTGTATATTCAGTTCCTATGTATGCTGTGCCACCGTCTTTTTGTGGTACACTTTACACGTTTTTCAGCTCTGGCGAAGTAGGCCCAGATCATGCCATCGAGCTTTTTCGAGCCTTTCTCCTGCTGCTTGACTCCGAGGGCCTCAGCCCAGGCTACCTCTGTACCAGTGACCCCCACCTTACTCCTTGCGCGGCTCCGGCGCATAGCCTAACCTCTGCCTGCCAAGACTGTATTCAACCTTCGAATTATCTGCTCCACTCCTCGAAAACACATTCCTGTCTCGCAGCTCAAGTAAACATCCTTCCAGCTGCAGGAGCAGAGGGCCCGGTTCTTCTGTCTCCGTGCAAGTAATTCATAGACTCCGTTGCCATGGTAGGCCCATGCCCCCTCACCCCGCATGCCGACACGTAGTCGCATATACACGCAGACAGTATAGAGTAGTCTCTGCCCGAGAGACCTTCCTTCCAGACACTACAGTTCTTAAAACATACGATATTAGATACGATATTGGGATCAGGTTGATCTGACATCCAAGACTTATGTCTACACTTGTAGTGCTAAGTGTCAAGTCCCCTTCACCCTCCAGTTACACGTCAGATTCACGTCAATCTGCTGCGCGCGCATCTCTGCCATGAATTTCTGCTGACATTGCAAGATTCTCTTATGTATCCACCCATTTTGTGACCTCATGATTAATGACGTTTCTAGTACACGCCTTCATGCACGCCTATTGTAACGCCTATTATATGACGTTTCCATGTTTTATCTCTTCTTTTCCAGCTGTTACGCCTACTACATGCTCATACATTGTAATGCATTGACTATATATATGTACTTCTGTAAACAATATGTTGTCTGTCTGCCCCTTCCTGAACCTGTGTGGTGATGGAATGGTTATGCCACCTTGGCTCGAGCCAATAACCCAATTCCTTTTACAGGAATAAAACCCTTTTGAGTTAACCTCAATATCCCGGATTTTGCCTCTTATTTTTCTGAGTTATACAACATATTGCACCCATGCCAGCATCTACACAGACCGTAGCGATACCCCAACAACAACCCGTTACTGCAACACAAACCACGACACAGCAAATGTATCAGTATGCACAGAACGATTACCCTGATTACCAGCGATACACATGAAACAGCCTAGAGAGGGAATTCCGCTTGCCTCTTATTGAAGTTCCTGTAGATCAAAATGGTCCTTATGTACATAGTCAAGTATTAGGAAAAGACAGAAAGTTTCTCATTGACACAGGGGCAAGCAGAACCACGATAAGCCACGATGAAGTACCAGGGGCACCCCTCTCAGGCTCACAGAACGTGTCCCTTGGGTTTTCAGGAAAACCCATTATTAATGAAGTATCACAACCCCTCCCTCTTGCAGTAGGTCCTCTGACACGGACTACAGATTTATTGCTCACGAAATCATGTCCAGAAAACCTGTTAGGTATAAAAACACTGAAGGCTCTAGGAGCTATTATATGCTGTTCTCCGGAGGGAGTACGATTGTTTTTGCGAGATTTCAAAGGCCATTATGTATTGAGAGATATGGATCCCCGGCTACAGAACGTCCCTGCACACTTGTGGGCACAGGGCCCCACTGATGTAGGTTGCATGCACATTACCCCATATCGAGTCACACTCAAGGCAGGAGTGGTATTACCACGAATCCGACAATACAAGTTACCCCCAGATGCTGTAGTGGCTTTACTGAGAATAATTGACGAGCTCATTGCACAAGGAGTGGTTGTGGAGACTGACTCCAATGTGTGTAATTCTCCTATCATTCCTGTTCTTAAACGTACTGACCCAAATGCTCCACCTGTTTATCGATTAATTATTGATCTGCGCGAATTGAATAAATGTATCGTACCGCAGTACCCTGTGGTCCCAGATATCTCTTCATTGCTGACTGCTATTGATTCGGAAGCGACGTTCTTTACTGTAATAGACCTCAAGAACGCCTTCTTCAGTGTCCCTATTGATCCAGAGAGCCAATATTTGTTCGGATTCAGTTTAAATGGACGATCTTTCAAATTTGCCCGTGCACCTCAAGGATTCACAGAAAGCCCCAGCATCTATAGTCAAGCATTGAAAAAGCAACTTGATTGTATCCACATGCCAGTTCACACTGCCCTGCTTCAATATGTCGATGATCTGCTGATCACCGCTCGAAGCGAACCCGAATGTGAGAATGCATCACTGATTGTTTTGAACTTTCTGGCCGACAAGGGACACAAGGTGTCTCCTTCGAAGCTACAATTCTGTGTTCAGCAAGTTGTGTACCTGGGTCACTTGCTGTCCAAAGTGGGGAGACAGCTCACACCTGATCGCATTCAGTTAATTGCAAACATGTCACCACCCAGAACACAAAAGGAAGTGCGGGCTTTCATAGGCCTTACCTCATACTGCAGACAATGGATCCCCCAATATGCATTTCTAGCGAAACCACTCATTCAGTTAACGACACAGGAGGCAGCGACTTCGACTGTCCTCCCTTGGACTCAGGAACATACACAAGCTTTTGAAGACTTAAAGAAAGCCTTATGTCAAGCACCTGTCTTAGCAACACCATGTTACAGTAAGCCTTTTACACTTTTTGTCACAGAACGTGAGGGTACTGCCTTGTCAGTCCTCACTCAGGAACAAGCAGGTTCACACAAGCCTTGTGCTTACTTTTCTAGCACATTAGACCCAGTAGCCCAGGCCCTTCCGGCATGTTTGAAATCAGTTGCAGCAACAGCTTTAGCAATCAGACAGAGTGATGCTATTGTGTTAGGGCATCCATTGACAGTACAGGTTCCACATTCTGTAGAAGTCCTTTCAAATCGAACTCAGACCCAACACCTGACCATAGCAAGATTGACAGGTTACGAACTGACATTGTTTCAACCACACATTGAAATCAGACGCTGCAGCACATTAAATCCTGCCACGTTATTGCCAGTAAATGGAGTAGATCCATTGGCACATGATTGTATTGAAGTTATTACTATCACAACAAAACCCAGACAAGACTTGACAGATGTTCCGTTACCAGATCCAGACCTGACACTTTATGTGGATGGTTCATGTATGAGAACAAAGACAGGTGAATTAGTGGCAGCCTATGCTGTCACGACAGATACTGAAGTTATTGAAACCAATTGTATTGACACTTTGTCAGCCCAAGCCGCAGAGCTTATTGCTCTGACACGAGCATGTATTCAAGCCCGAAATAAGAAAGTCAACATATATACTGATTCACGTTATGCATTCGGAGTCGTTCACGACTTCGGAGTCCTCTGGCGAGAGAGAGGTTACTTAACTTCTCATGGGGCCAACATCCAGCACGGTCCCCTCATTCAAGCTCTGTTAGATGCAATACATCTACCTACTGCAATCTCTATCATGAAATGTAAGGCACATACCAAGGTTACTGATGTCATTTCCCAGGGTAACGACCTGGCGGACCGAACAGCAAAGCAAACTGCTCAGAATCGAACTCATGTAACTGACCAGACACAAATAGTGGTACCACCACACTGCATGTCAGTTAGGGATCCCGCACATGATGTAATTGACATACAATCACATGCAACACCAGATGAAATTAAGGAATGGACTAAACTAGGAGGGGTCCAAACAGACCAGGGATGGATGACGAAGGGAAGATCTACATGGTTTCTCCCCGACTCTATGGTACAAGTCATCATTAACACAATACATAGTCCCGCACACCTCGGAGAGAAGGCAATGCTAGACAGTATTCAACACATATGGTCCAATAAAAACTTACGGGCAGCAGCCAAACAGAAAGTGCGTACTTGCATGATTTGTGGTCAGTTCAATCCAGGTAAAAGCATCCCCGTAGAGCAAGGTGGATTTCAACCTCCCGATTACCCTTTTGAAATACTCCAGATGGATTATATCCAGATGGAACGTTGCCGAGGATTCAAGTATGTCCTCGTAGTCGTATGTGCTCTTTCCCGATGGATAGAAGCATACCCAGTTCCTGATTACACTGCTCCGACCACTGCCAAGCAGCTGGTTCGTGAATACTTCCCACGGTATGGTTTGCCCCGTATCGTGTACTCAGATAATGGTCAGCCATTCTCATCCGAACTTGTGAAACATATTACACTTCTGTTAGGTTATCAGTGGAAGTTCCATTGTGTTCGGCATCCCGAGGCAGCAGGTCTCGTGGAGCGCCATAATCAGACATTAAAGATCCGACTTTCCAAGATCTGTAGAGAGAAGGGTGTGGACTGGATAGTTGCCCTGCCGGTCGCCCTCTTCTATATGAGGATGGTGGTCCATTCCCGATCTGGGCTATCCCCGTATGAAGTGGTCTTTGGTAGGCCACCGAATATGTGGGGGACGCCTATTCCACGAAAGATAACTGATGTTGATTGTCTTATGCTGACAGATTACCTTGCCTCCTTGATGTCTGCACTACAATCTTGTCGTTCACAGGTAGCTGCAGCCTTTCCCGACAACACCGAGACGAAGCCCCATGAGGTGGTTCCTGGTGACTACGTTTTCGTGAGGAATTTTGATCGGAGAAGTCCATTGGAGCCCCGCTGGCAATCCCCGAAGTTGGTCCTGCTTACGACGAGAACAGCTGTTAAACTAGAGGGCAGGAAGGGATGGCTGCATTCCAGCCACATCAAAAAATTTCACGGACTTCCTTCGGACTTGGTTTCTAAGCCCTGCCCTCCTACACAAACTGACTCAGACTCGAAACTCCCTTTGGTTGAGAAAACTGCTTCAGAAAATTACAGACTGAAATTACGATCTAGCAAGTCAGACAGTTTAATTGTTTAAGTCCTCCCCTAGGTGAATCGGTTAAATTAGTTTCTGACATGTATCCCCTAGATCGAGATAGAGAGAGAGATAGACAAAGACAAAATAAAAAGAACGCATATTGCAAATCACTGCGTAGTCGCTGTATAGTGACACTACTTGTTATGTTTTTCCTATGTTTGCTGGTTATTACTGCTAGTATTTTGTTACACATCTACTACCCTATATTCAAGCGTGCACAATCTGCTTATAATGCTACTGCTGAACATTCTTTTAGTGAATTACCCCCACACGAGTTATCCTATAGGCTTGCGCTGCGCAACAACACTTTCATTAGTATGTTACATCACTCCCATCAGGTTACCAATGCTACAAACTGTTGGATATGTGGTCGACTCCCTCCCTACCAAGAAAACAAGGGAGTTCTTCCCCTTTTTCCGTACCCGTTCACTCACAATGGCACATGTGGCGCATGGTTTAAAATGCTCAATGCCCTAGTTTCTGATGCTGCTATTTATGAAGGTAACTGGGTTTGGGGAAACCTGAACTCAGCCTTGCTTAAAGTATGTTACCCTGACAAGGAGGGACTCCCCGTTGGTACTGGAACTGATCTAGAAAATGAAGTATATGGATTAGATAATTACACAGTTACATTCATGATCTTATCTGTCGAATCCGAAGCTGCTCCTGTTCTACCTGCTATGGCAGTTTTGCCAGTTACTGGTGAACTATGTGTTCGCAAGAATGGTTCCATACACCTAGGTCATAGTAAATGTACTACTGTGGTCGATTTCAGTGATCATGGTAGATCCACGTTTAGGGCTTTACGTCATTCCTATTTTGTTTGCGGCCATACTGCATATGTCCGTTTGCCTCTAGATTGGGATGGTACCTGTTACATTGCATTCCTTCTGCCACCTGTTTTCCTAGCCCCTCCTGACTATCATAGAAACACTAACCTGATTAAGCATCGATATCAACGAGATCTCCCACTTGTCGATTATACTGAAACCACATGGGAACAATACACTGATTTCAACAAAGGTTTTTTCCCCTACCTAGGTACTGTTTCCAATAGTAAGCTAATCCGTAGATTAACCAGAACCCTCGAAGCAGTGGTGCTTGAGACCACTTCAGCCCTAGGTAACTTAACGGAGGAGCAGTCCGCTATGCGGGTTGTTGTTCTTCAAAATCGTCTTGTTATTGACGTCATCTTGGCAGATAGGGGTGGAGCTTGTAAGGTCATCGGGTCAAGCTGCTGTGTTTTCATCCCAAATAATGCGCCAACCGTGTACAAAGCTATTACTCGTCTCCATAAAATTGCAAGTTTGATACATCAGACTCCAGGCACCTGGACTTGGTCCGGTTGGTTCTGGACAACGCTATCGGCCTGGGGGTGGAAGATCCTATCCCTCCTAGGTATTGGCTTTCTCGTAGTACTCAGTTGTTGCCTATGTCTCCAATGTGGACCGGCGATTTGCGGCCTGTGTGCCACTTCATGTATTCCACGTCCAAGTTCCCATTCAAAACACGAGAAGCAAGAAGAGCAATTGATGTTAAGTGAACAGATTGATCAATTGATGAGAATTGATGTATCATGAAGGGTCCGTGGGGAACAAGGAGGGAATGAGGAAATATAATTTTTGATCGAGTAGTGTTCCCCAGCGAGTACCCCACCGTCTCCATGTACTAGCTTGCAGTGCATGTGATTTCCCTCCTGTGTCTGCTACGAAGACGCAAATACATTTGCGTCCATCTTTAACATGTCCTCTTTCAGATCCGCCATGAACGGATTGTATATTCAGTTCCTATGTATGCTGTGCCACCGTCTTTTTGTGGTACACTTTACACGTTTTTCAGCTCTGGCGAAGTAGGCCCAGATCATGCCATCGAGCTTTTTCGAGCCTTTCTCCTGCTGCTTGACTCCGAGGGCCTCAGCCCAGGCTACCTCTGTACCAGTGACCCCCACCTTACTCCTTGCGCGGCTCCGGCGCATAGCCTAACCTCTGCCTGCCAAGACTGTATTCAACCTTCGAATTATCTGCTCCACTCCTCGAAAACACATTCCTGTCTCGCAGCTCAAGTAAACATCCTTCCAGCTGCAGGAGCAGAGGGCCCGGTTCTTCTGTCTCCGTGCAAGTAATTCATAGACTCCGTTGCCATGGTAGGCCCATGCCCCCTCACCCCGCATGCCGACACGTAGTCGCATATACACGCAGACAGTATAGAGTAGTCTCTGCCCGAGAGACCTTCCTTCCAGACACTACAGTTCTTAAAACATACGATATTAGATACGATATTGGGATCAGGTTGATCTGACATCCCAGACTTATGTCTACACTTGTAGTGCTAAGTGTCAAGTCCCCTTCACCCTCCAGTTACACGTCAGATTCACGTCAATCTGCTGCGCGCGCATCTCTGCCATGAATTTCTGCTGACATTGCAAGATTCTCTTATGTATCCACCCATTTTGTGACCTCATGATTAATGACGTTTCTAGTACACGCCTTCATGCACGCCTATTGTAACGCCTATTATATGACGTTTCCATGTTTTATCTCTTCTTTTCCAGCTGTTACGCCTACTACATGCTCATACATTGTAATGCATTGACTATATATATGTACTTCTGTAAACAATATGTTGTCTGTCTGCCCCTTCCTGAACCTGTGTGGTGATGGAATGGTTATGCCACCTTGGCTCGAGCCAATAACCCAATTCCTTTTACAGGAATAAAACCCTTTTGAGTTAACCTCAATATCCCGGATTTTGCCTCTTATTTTTCTGAGTTATTCTTATTGATTATTGATTATAAATTATGCATAGGTAATCGATTTTACCACATTATCATGTTTCATTGTAATCCAGTGGTTGACCAAAGGTGCATTTGCTACTTCCCTCCGTAACCTCGATTTATGTTGGGTGATGCGTTGTCTGATTTCTTGCGTGGTTTTACCTATATACAGCTTCGGGCATGGGCATATTATTGCGTAGACCACGTTTTTTGTCTTGCAATTAGTAAACGTGTCATGTTTCCAATTAGTGTTATTAAACGAAAACACTGACTCTTCAATTGTTTCTTCACAACAAGAGCATGATCCACACTTATGGTGTCCAGTAATCGGTGGAAAACCGAACAAACTTCTCAATGTCGGGGCTTCTTCGCTAGGTAAGGCGGCTCTGACAATGTGATTAGCCACACTTTGTTCTTTCTTATGTGCAAACAGCGGTACTGTTTTCAAGTCTTCATGTAGTCCCTTTATTAGGTGCCAGTTTGATGTGATCAATTTCTTCAATTGATTTGATGCCGGGCAAAATGTAGACACACATACTATCCGTTTCTGCTCCTTTTTTGGCCTTTTCTCTAGAAGAGATTCCCGTGGCGTCCACCACGCTCTCTTCAAAGAGTTTTTTAGTAATTTGTTTGGATAACCTCGTTGGAGGAGTCTGTCTTTCAGTTGGTTCGCATGTTCGAAATAATCCTCCTTGCGTGAACAATTCCTTCGTACTCTAAGGAATTGGCCGAAGGGTAAATTCTGCCTTAGGCCACGTGGGTGATTACTGGAATAGAGTAATGCTTTATTCCTATCGGTCGCCTTTCGGAAAAGTGTGGTTGCTAGTCCTCCATCTGATGGTCAACCACTGGATTACAATGAAACATGATAAGACCAAGGTCAAATGGACTGTAATCTCTAAAATCGAAAACGACCCAAGAGGTGGAAATATTGAATTGAGACTTAACCAGAGAGAGGCGATGCTCATAATGAAATATGATATGATGCTGCAGTAAATGGGCTTAACGAACTGTCAGAAATTTATAGACCAAGCACGTAAATTCCGCCTTAAAATTCTTTGGGGACTACAGGTCCCAGAATCCTCAGGTTGCTTAGCCACTCCCACACCGTGCTACACTGGGAGAAGCCACACTCAGCCTCCACAGACCGAAGAGGAAGGAGAGAGAACGAGCGCGGCATATACTCGTGACAGAAGCAGATTATTGGTAAGACCAACTAACAGGAGACCCGTCGCCCTCCATGCGACTGCCTTTTTAAATTTAGAAACTGCGTTAGTCTACAAAAATCGGCCCGCTAATATGTGACCGATTGTTTCCTTCTAGATTAGACATTGACTTCACAACCCTACTGAGCGCTCAGACTCCGACTGGAGCAGCAGCCGCCCCACCGAGTAACGCGGAGTTTCACTCCACAGCGGGTAAGCAAACACCATCGGCGTCCCGCCGACATTTAGCCTCACCTTTAAAATAGCAAACACTCATGCCCTTCCCCCTTCTTGCAGATCCATCCTGCCGCACTGCCAATTTATATCAGGTAAGCTTTCCACACCATGCCACCCTAATCAGTTGAATGCGCAAGTGTAAATGTAGTGCACTGATGGCCTTCTTTTCCACTTGTTCCAGCCTTTTCTCTTCCCTGTTCTGCATCACGGAACACCGTGTTGGAGTTATGACCCACATTAGAGGTAGGCTGAGATAGGATTGGTTGTGAATCAGGTGTTGAACCCTTAGAACCCACATTTATTAGTTTTGTTCCTTTTCCTTGCAGTAAACGTTTGGTCCTGAAGAGAACCCTGACAACCACAGGGCTCGAAACGCGTCGACCTACTATGTCCCAGGTCACCCTCTAAAAGTCTGCCCTAAAGGAACCCCTTCGGGGAACTAAAAAAATTGTACTGTTTTCCTTTATTTGCCCGAAAAATTGAAATCTGACTTGAAACAGACAAAAATCAGACTGTTCATTGGTTGATATTTAATTTCTTTGTGTGACACTGGGACCAGAGTGTATGTTTTGTATGAATGGAAGGCCACGAATGAGTTGTATGGAAGTTGTTTATTCCTTGTACATACCGAATTAATTGTTTACTTTGTGTTGTTTGTATATATATGTATAAAAAATTGTTGTGTTCCCTTGCATAAAATCAAAAAATGATGCAGATCAAAAAATTTAATAACGAAAGAAATAAATAACATTGCAATTCATAAAGCAGGTGTGCATGTCTTGTGTGATGCACGCCGCGAAGTTGAATAGTTTATTCTAAAGAAATTCTCCAGCACTGGCAATTGTTGTGTTTATTACGTAGTTTATTGGTTCAGCCTTGCTGTAGTTAGGAGCCAAGACCCTTTAGGTTTCCTAGACTTAGTTAGATTCTGGCAGCTCTTGGGCACTGAGGAAGATCTAAAAGTCTTGCAATGGTGTAGGAGGGAAGCCTTGACGAGTGAACGATCATGGGCTAAAGGGGTTAGAAATTCTCTCAAGATGGTTGGTAAATTCCTGAGACTGAATGTAAGTCCTGTGACCCTCCAAATGGAAGTTACGAGGAAGGCTCTTAGGGAGGTAGGATATGAAGTATCCCGAGCCGAGGACCAAGATTACTTAGCGACGAAAAAGTCGGTACAGTTTGTGGCCCAGGCCTGGCTAAAAGACACACATTTTCCTTATATGGATAGACTTCCGAATAGATGGCTGAGGAGAGAAGTTTTAAGACTAAGATCTGGATTGAATCCGTATTATTGTAATACCAGAGTAAAATTAGATATGATAGATAGCATTGGAAACTGTAAGTGTATATTGGGAACTACATGCGATATGATGCATATTTTATTGGATTATACAAACCTTTTAGAACCACGAAAAGAGATTTTATGTCCCATTTTTAAAAAATATGGTATACATATTAGACTTGCTGCAAGTATTCTCCTAACAGAAATGATGAATTTAGATTTTACTTGTGCACTGGGGAGATATATGCAAAAAGTTAAACGAATTATAAATTTTGACTTGCTCAAGTCGTATTTGATCCATTTTAATAAGTTATAAGTCATATATTGTTTTAAAGTTTTTTAATGTAACATTGACATGTTTTTTTTTAAATGTTTTATCTGTTTAAGGACAATTGTCCAAATAAAATTTGATTTTTGAACTGAACTGAGTTGTAAAGTTAGGACTCCTAACTTCAGGACTCCTAAATGCCTTCTGTGAATACCAAAAGTCTTAAAGTTAGGATTTTTCTCAGTTTAGGAGTAGTAAAGATGGTACTTCTAACTTTAGGACTTCTAAATATCTTCTGTGAATACCGAAAGTCTTAAAATTAGGATTTTTCTCAGTTTAGGAGTCTTAAAGTTAAGACTTCTAACTTCTGTGAATACCGAAATGAGTAAGTGCCTTCTGTGAATACCAAAATGAGTAACTGCCTTCCATGAATACCAAAATGGTATTAAAGTAAGTTAGTTCTGTGAAACAGGCCCATAGCTTCTAAAATGTAAATTCTTACCGCTCCACTACCTTCGCACTCTACAATTACTTATGATAAATGGTCTCATCGTTTTAAAGACAACATTTTCAAACATATTTCACAAGATACCTCGCAATGATTGGGATATGATCCCTACGTAATAAAATTGCTCCTTCATTAATCCAATCTAAATTCTTCACAATAAATCTTCTACATTGGACCCGTGCTCGTCTACTTAAGCTTGAGTTACAAGATAGAGATCTTTGCTGGAACTGTAATTTAGTACCAGGCACACATCAACATATGTTTTTTGAACGTACGCTACTAAGTTCTTTTTGGGGCTTGATAGTACAGTAACATTTATCACTAATCTTCAATATGGCTAAACATCTCTCTTTACCTATGATTTTGTTAGGTCCATGGGCTACAATTATACCTTTACCTCTTAATAATACAGAATTGGAGCTTTTAGATTTACTTTTATCCATTGTGATTAAAATTATTCTCACAGACTGAAAATCTTTTAATCTCCTGTCTAACCATACCTGGTGGGTATGGGTTTCATATCATTGTGGAGCTCATACTTTTGTTGAAAAGAAGCATTATTCACCTTCCATTTCTAGTAATGTTTGGCGGTCTCTGGATCACTATATGAACTTGTCCTATCAGGGATTGATAGCTCAATATACCTTTGATTCCATTTCTTTGATTTATTCTCTGTGATGAAGCAGGTGTTCCTTCCTTGTTCCCCATCTTTTAGTATTCTTTCTTCTCTTTCTTTTTCTTCCCTTTTCCCCTTCCTCTCTCGCTGATGTTTCTTATCCATTAAGCAATACTACTAACATATGTCTTGGTTGCGATATATGTTGTAGCCTCATTTGTTTCATAGTCCTGGGATCTATTTTCAATATTTGATGAATTTATAATATTATTCTCGTCATATATTTAAATTATCATTTTAATTATAATTTTGTTATTCCTCTTATCCCAGTTTAGTAGTTCTTGGCAATAAAATTCATTTTTGAAAATTCTGTGTTACTATTTATGATATATTTGATTCTGATTTGATGTATTGCTATTGTAATACATATGTATTTTTTTTTTTTATTAAATAAGCAATAAAGATATTTGAAAAAAAAACAATGGGGTGGATGATTGAACCTTTCCAGCTTCCAGGAATAGCTCCTTCCTTTAGGAAAATATTAAACATCATGTTCAAGAAGCTGGCCGACCACAAGATGGAGTGTTTAAAAAGCCCTTGCGGTACTGTGTTTGGACCAGGAGCACAGATTGCGATTTTTTGATAATTTCATTTATCTCTGCGGTTGTATATACTAGATTGTCTGTAGGGTCATTAGCCGAGTTTTCTCCCCGAGGAACTCTAGGCCAGGTGTGTCACGGATGATTCCTTTGAAGTGAGATGTCAGGAACTCAACCCAGCCATCCTCACTTTTTTTGCATTATGGGCTTCCCTGGGACCTTTCTTGATGTTACTGATCAAAATGTATTTTAATCGTTTGACTTTGAGTTATACAACTGTAGGTCCCACAGGGCTTCTTGCTTAGATCTTTTGAAGGCCCAAATCGCCATATCATTAGTCTTCTCTCCTTGCTCAGAGCCCATAGCAAGTCTCCATCCTCAGGGTAATCACTGCATTTGCCTGAGCATTCTGCCTACTTTGGCTCTTTTCAGGCAGATTGTCCCCGACAGGACTATGGTCTTGCGGTGCCCAAGTTTAGCCCCCTTGTTCACACATCTGATGGGGTATTTGTTTGTCAAATGTTCTGTAAAGATTTCCCAGATTGATGTCGGGAGGGTTCTCCTTGGGCTAAGGACTCAAGGGAGTCCACCCGTTTAGATGCCTGGTCCTTAGCAGAGCTGGAGCTCCACTTCAGACATTTTAGATTTTTGGTACAAAAATGTCCTGAAAAGGCTGTTACAGCTCTGTGTTTACATGTGGTGGCCCCTATCAGGATCACCTGCGGATGTTGGTTACTGTCTTGGTGGTGGGATATTCTAAAGTCCACCACCTGCTTAAATAATAAATGGTTTACCAGCTTGTAGTCCAGTTATGAGACTGATTTGCCGGATGACCTGGTCCAAGTTGTGATAGTGTCATCTGGCTTTGTCGCCACCAGGATGATGAGGTCAGATAACTCACATGCTTTTGCTAGTTTTTCCCTGACCTTGTCTCATCGATTGTAATGCGGCGTACTCTGGTATGGGAGGGACCCAAATGCCTCTACGTGCTCCTCACTTGGATAATGGAACAAATTTAGGTTAAAGTTTCTGGAGACTAGCCAGTATGATAAACAGCACGGGCATATTTACAATAACTGGCGCATCCCTGCAAATCAGCAGGGATGCGCCAGTTATTGTGCGCCACAGCTCCGTCATCATGAATGTGCCTCATTTACAATGCGGCGCACAATGGTGCAAAAATGGCACAGATGCGTGACGCATCTGTGCCGTAAAAGTGACGCATTGCTGGAGTTGTGTCGCAAGCGCGGCGCAGCTCCAGCAATGCTCTGGGGGCCCTATCTAGTTAATGCTGCGTCAATCCTTACGCCTGCTTCATGCAGGCGAAGGTTTTTGACGCAGCATGGGCCTAAAAGTGACTGAGTGAAATCTGGTAGATTTCACTCAGCCACTTTTATGAGGCGTTCCTGCACCGGAACGCCCCCCCCCCCTGCACAGGAACACCTACATGTGGCGCAGGGCATTACAACGTGATGCATCTCCCAGATGCGTCACGTTGTAAGTAGTTCTGCACCATGGAGCAGGATTTGCGCTGCTGCTGCGTCACAAAAATGACGCAGCAGCGGTAGTAAATGAGGCGCAAGGGGCTTGTAAATCTGCCCCCACATGTTTTTCAGCTAAGACATGTGTGTTACAAACTTGTCTGCATTCACAGTTTTCCTCCAGGGATTAATATACACATTCAGAAGCACCAGGGGATCAGATGGATGTTAGCCCAACTGTCGAAGTACAAGGAAAAGAGCCATGGTTCGTCTATATTCAGCTCTGTCATCTTTGCAGACATATCGGAGTTTACATAGACTGACAGGCCAGCCTTTGTCCTTCCAAAGGAATTGCTTTTCTGGGCTGGGTTGCTAAGTTCCACAAACTACATGAATGGGATGATGACTTGGTTTCCTGTCCCTTTATTATGTCAAATGTACTAAAGAGGTCCACGACGGCAGGGTCTTTGATTTTTGCCTGCAGACCCCACCAGGTTCCAGGAGCAGATAGTTAAGCCGTCCCAGTTGGTAGCAACCTTTTGAGGCACTATTAATTCTCGCTGCTTGAAGGGTCCCTTGCCTCTGATTATTTGGACTGGGACGCTGGAGCACCATGGCACCTCGCAGAACAGATGTGGGAGGATCTACCATCTATGTGGGGAGATGATGCTCAATCAGCAGGTGTGGGTGCCGGTCCCCCTGAAAGGATATCACTTCTCTGTACAAGGACATCAGCGGATTCTTTCTGTTCAGTACCTGTGGTGAGAGGTCTGGAGCAGAAAACGTGATAAGTGTGGAATCTGAAGACTGTCTTCCTCTAGTTAGCAGGATCTGAATGGAGTGTATTTTGTCCGCCTTAACTGGTTCTTCGAAATTCGCGAATACAATCCTCCCCCCAGTGTGACAGGGCTCAAACCCAAATCTACATTTTTTCCTAGCATCCACCAAGTAGACAAAAATGTAGAGGTGTTCGAGAGAGTAGTAGAGGTAGAAGTCAAGAACCTATTCTCCAAAAAAGCTGTCAGTAACAACAACTTGTCTAAAGCACAGAGAGACGCCCTTACCAACTTACAAAATAGTGAGGAACTTACAATCAAACCCGCCGATAAGGGCCGGGGAGCTGTTGTTTTTGACACTGAAAAATATGACAGCAAAGGGAAAGAACTTCTTAGTGTTAAGGAACATTATCAGAAATCAAAATTTCAAGAACTCAGCAAACTAAAGAGCGAGGTAGCTAATTTCTTGAGTGAAGGGAGAGACAGGGGTGCAATCAGTGAAAGTGAAGACAATTTCCTCTCCTATCAACATCCGGTCACCCCTGCCATGTATGGACTTCCCAAGATCCACAAGAACCTCATGGATCCTCCCATGAGACCCATAATCAGTGGAATTGGGTCCATATTAGAGCCATTGAGTAGGTATGTAGATTTTTTACCTGCAGCCCATCGTAAAAAAACAAAGGTCTTATCTCAAAGATACCTCCCATGCCATTTCTGTCTTTGAGGGTAAAGGGTTCAACAGGGTGACGCAGTTTCTGGTCACCCTAGATATTGAAGCCCTCTACACCAACATCCCCCAAAACAACACCTTGGAGGTTATTGCCTCCATACTCGAAACAGAGAATCTCAATGGCGGCGAAGACTCCTTCATTATGTCATGTATCCATCTAATCTTGAAGAGGAATTTTTTCCTCTTCAAAGATGACCTATATCTGCAAATCAAGGGGACCAGTATGGGGGCCACTTGTGCCCCTAGTCTGGCCTGTTTATATGTGGGAGACTTCGAACTTAAACATATATTCAATGAGGTCGTCCCCTACTTCGAGAACATTTCCTGCTGGCATCGCTACATCGATGATATCATTTTCATCTGGAGCGGTGCCAGCGAGGACTTACTCAATTTTCTAGAATGGCTCAAACTGGGTGATCCAAACCTTAAGTTTACAGGACACCATAGTAACTCCAAGGTGGAATTCTTGGATATAGCCATAAAAGAGGAGGAGGGTATCTTAAAAGTCGAGTTATTCACCAAACCGACGGACAAAAATTCGCTTTTACACTATTCCAGCAATCACCCGAAGGCACAAAAGGACAATGTGCCTTTTGGTGAATTTCTAAGACTGAGGCGAAATTGTTCGAACTTGGATGATTTTTATCGTCACTCAGAAAATATGTCTAGAAAATTTAAGGAGAGAGGCTATCCTCATAAACTTATCAAAAATTCCCTTAAGCGTGCAAGATTCTATGACCGCGATATCCTCCTTGACCAAAATAAGACCCCCCAAAAAAACGACTTGAACCGAATTGTTTTTGTGACTCAGTTTTCACATCTGAGTAATCAGATTAAAAACATAGTGAACCGAAATTGGCGCATCCTCAATTTCAACTCTGCAAATCCACTGAACAAACCCCTTTTTCATTTTGCAGAAATAAAACTATTCGTAATAGCCTAGTACATACATACAAGCCACCTATGGAAACCCAAAGAACCCTGACTGGCCCTAGAGCGTTAGGCAACTACAAATGTGGGACCTGCTCGGTCTGTCCACATTGCATCACAGGCACTAGCCTTGAATTTAATGGAAAGACTCTGACCCCTAGGACATTCAATAACTGCAGAAGCAAAAACGTTATATACTTGCTAACCTGTCCCTGTAATTTGGGATATGTGGGCGAGACCAGCAGGGAACTTAGATCCAGAGTCTTAGAACATAAAGCAGCCATCCGTACAAATAAATGTAATGCACCGTTGAAGGAGCATTTTAAACAACATAACCACACTTGCGATGATCTACGTTGGTTCATCCTGGAGAAGATTAGAACTACTAGACGTGGTGGTGACATCGACAAACTGAGGAAAACTCGGGAGCAATGGTATTTCTGTTTCCTAGATACCATTCTCAAAGGTTTGAACACTAGGGAAGACTGGACAAAATGTATTTAGACCTTCTCTGCCTCGAGTCCTCATCGGTAGCACTGATACTTAAGAATCCCCTACATAATCTCATTATTGTAAGAACATTTATTTATAGCGGTGCTATCCCTTTTTTTCTGGCCTATATACCCTTATGGTTAAGATAATTTATAATTCTTCTTTATAAACGTGTTCCACAAAACAAAGTTATTTTCTATTAACCAGACATCTCACCCTCGGTTTTCTTTAGCATAATCCGAAAAGAACGTTATAAATACTCCCCGCAATCCTTTATACAACCATGATCTCCGATGTATCTGTTTTGATACATTATTTATCAGCGCTACCTTTCCTGCAGTCAAATAACTAAGTATATTATTGATTTTGGGAACGTATGACCGGAAACTTCCGGGTAACATTCTCTTGATTGGCCTGTCACCCTGACCAATCAAATCGCAACACCACGAGCCAGCTTTTGCTAATTTTGTGACTTCAAATAGTCCTTTTCGATTGGATCGTATTTTTGACCTATCAGCCGCTAGCTCAAGCATTGAAATATGGCGCCCTTTCCTCTCCGTCATTTTCCGTGCAGCCAAAGGAACAGGCGGACCACTCGCGTAACACTAGGTAAGTGACCGCGTTAACAGAACAGCTGAAGTAGGCTAAGCCCGATATAAAAGCGGGCCATTCTCAATAACTGCGCTTTAATCTCCCGTTTTTCTCTCAGGGCTATTATCCCTCTGTACCGTACAAACTAGATGCAAATGCTTTCGGCCCTTTAACCACGAGGACTTCATTATACCAGCCAAGCAAGCAGTACCTCGCGCCTATATAGGTAAGCGTGTTTAGACAGTTTTTCACCTTTAGAAAGCAGGCTTCAAAAACGTTCAATTCCTCATTGCTTTATATTTGTGTCCTTATTTCAGTGTAATTAAACACACCGCAAAGAAACGATCCTGGCGCCTCTGGCTCTTAACAAAATAGAAATTGCACCAGAGAAGCAAGCAGTCCTTTGCGCCCAAATAGGTAAGCGCGCTTATAAAGTTCGGCAACTTAGAAGGCAGTCTTTAAAAATGCTCAATTTCTCATGGCTACTTATATATTTGTGCCCCAGCTTTAGTGCAACTCAAGTACACACTGCAAGGACACGACCTTGGCGCCTCTGGTTTTTAATACAACAAGAATAAAAGAACAAACCGAAAAAATTGTTGCATGAGGCTCAATTGTACCAAACCACCTAAATCTGACATCGCATCTCTTGATGGACCAGGTATATCAATCACCGCAAATATTCTTTATCATACTAGAATAAATAAGCGCAAGTACGCTGTTCCCACAATGAAATACCCCTTATTTTACACATTATACCTTCCACTTTTGTTTAACTTTTAGGAGTATATTTCTCTGGAAGCCTGATTGAATGACGCACATTTAACGTGGGTATCCAAAGCTGGTTTCTATCTACATCACAGACCGATATGAAAATAACTACTCAAGGAGTAAAAATGGATGTTTAAGGTAATCAACCACAAACTAGCTCAAGGACTCTTCAGGCAAATTTTAAAATAGATCAATCCTTTGAAGCCGCCAAACAGTACAATCCAAAATCCGTGGTTCCCTAATTTGGTATGTGCCCCCAATTGAGTATTCACTTTGAAGAGTTATATTTTCCCTAGCTCTCTTTCAACCACTTTATCTCTAAAGTGAATAGCATCCCCTCCAAATAAGAGGTATAAACAAAACTCTGATCCCCTAAGAATGGAACAGAATTGCCCTAAAAATAATCATTATGAAAAGCAGTGATTGTTTGACCTGGATGTATACATTGAAAATGATTTCAGGTTATGGTTGAAACCGTTAAAGTTGTACTACTTGATTGTTCTTGTATTAGGGAGGTTTTCACACATGTAATTTTCTATTTCTATATATCATCCTTATCTGCTCTACCACATGACACACAGATGATTAAAATGCTTGTGATATTTGCAACTCCTTATATACTCAATATAACCAATTGTATATTCATTCCATTTTTTTTAGGGTGATCACACTGACCCCTATACTACGACAGATACCAAGAATAGTCGTGAAAAAGGTGGACAATATAGTGGAAAACCACCAAAACGCGTCGACGCACCATGTAGTATAATTCATGACTCCAACACCTTTGTTGATATACTGCAATATGTTATACACAACCTAGGTGTTCATAATTGAGTTCGAATATACACCCAGTATAGCACGAGTTGTATGTCTTACTGTCCTCTGTCTTAGTTTTCAATTTTGCTGGTCAACATTAAATGTGTATTTATTTTAATTGTTGCGTTTTAACTTGTGGTTACATCATTGTCCACTCTTTTTAATCTTTTTATTATCAATAAATTGAAGAAACTGTTTACACGTATATCTTGTTATGACTGTAACTGTCTTACCTAGTTAATTTAGTTTCTTTTCAAGGGAACCTTTCTTTTCGTTGGTTGGTTAACCCTATTTCCCTTGATTGTTATTAAGGGGTACCTCTCACCATCACCTCGTGTATATTGTACCACTCCTCAATTTTAGGATTCTTGTACGGTTCTGTATCTCCTATGAGCCCCTGGATTTTAAATCCAGAATCCATAGTAACTGACCCCTCTGGTTGCTGCACTCCATGGATATGCGTTTGAGTCATTTGAACTTAACTTGCTGCTGGACATGTCCCTTGACCCGGGGGACTATGACCAACTTCAGTGCAATCCATTCCAGATGCTGGATCTGGGGCTTATGAGTCTGATTGCCTTCTAGGTGCCCCCCTGCATTGAGGGCTGCATCCATAAATAATTATAACCAGTTCTCGGGGGGGGGGGGGAGGGCTACAATGGTTGAGGTTTGACTCGCCTTCTCCCCGAGTCTACTAGCCTGGCGACCACCCATGTTGCCCTCCTTGTCCTGTAAGGGTCCCTCTGCTGCCAATGCAGACCAACCGACTTTTGCTTGCACATGTTTGACAGACTTAGGGTGCCGTCCTTGTCTAGCGGGGACCCTCTGCTGCAGGTATGGGCCCAACACCGGATGCTTCAGTTGCTGACACGGGCTTGTCCACCTCGGCCTCTATTCCCTCAAGTGATTAAGAAAAGGTTCAGGTAATGATGCCAAAGGACCTGCGGCAGGGTTTATTCCTGCCCTTCTTCGTGTGCTGCCACTCCCTTTATATCATCTGAGTTGGCACGTGAATTGCATCTTGATGTAGACTTGGTGCACGTGCTATGTCCTGGTGCACACTAGAATCTTCTCTTTGGCCCACTCCTGCATCCACAAGGTCTGCAAGGGTCGCAGGGAGGTTATTTCTTATACCCCACTCTTCCTGGTTGACGGCAAAAAGGTGCATTCAACTGGCAATTAAAAGTGGCTTTACATTGGCACCCCTTGATACTAGGCTGGCTTTACCTTCCCCCCATATTTATTCCAAAATCGCCAGGAGCTGCACCACCTTTTTACAGAAACATATGATAAAATCATTAAGCTGATTTGTTTGGACCCTAGTGATCAAGGCATTTAACTTTTTAAGATTGTCGTTGATTCCTAAGATGAAACCTGCCATGGCGTTGAGTAGGTTCACCTAGATATCAATTTTATTTGCATGATGTTTGAGGATCATAACTGTCACTTGCATTGAGTTTAAAATTTTCCCCCAAATGTTGCTTGAATTGGTTGCAAGCTGAGGACCCCCGTTATGTGTCCGTCCTCACCATTCGGCCTGGGCACCATCCCAGGGGGGCGGGGGATGAAAAGCCAATTTCTTCTATCTGCGTGTGGCAGGGGCTGCCTGTGCTACTGCTGTTACTCTCCACTGGCAGATTCAGCTCTTCTGCATTACTGTTCTTGAACACTGGGAAAGAGCAGAATGTAAACTGGGGCCTTTTTGGGGTATTGAAGTCCGTCATTTGACCTTGTGTAGGAATTGTCGTGAAGGGGTGCAGATGCCATGTGAACTCTAGTCCTACTGGTGCTGGTGCAGCATTACATTGTCCTGCCCCAATTGGTTCATTCACAGCGGGCCAGCTGTGGGGGCATTGTTTTTTTAAGATCACAACCTTTTTGTGACAGATGGACCTCGGAAGGGGACTCCACTACGGCCACCATTATGGCTGCGCTAGTCCCTTAGATTGCGAGCTTGTGAGCTCTGAAACCACTTGAGTAAGTGCACTGAGGTTATGGGCAAGATTATCTGATGCCTCCTCGGGCTGGCTATTCCTTCCCCCAGCTGAGGCCCCAGCTGCGGCCATACTACCTTCACCCCTTCTGACTAAAAAGTCAGATATTTTTTAGATGTTTTGAGTAGAACAATCAATCCTGTAGTCCATTTTGGCAAGCTTCCACAGTGACTTTACCCTGTGGACTCTCTGCTGTATCTCTTCCCATTTCAGCTATCAAATCACTGTTACTCAGCAGAGCGTTCTTGGCTATCGTGCCTTTAGCCTTTCTTTTTGATGCTAAATTGCCTGACACTACCTCATTTGTTGGAGACTATAACTTTACCCTTCATCCTGTCAGATCTTATTCTGGATGTGTTGTGTGGAGTTGTGATACCTGACTGTGAACTGAGAACTGGCCAGGGTGCCTTCTCATCAAGTAAAGAAAGGTCCGTGGGGGCTAATAAGCTTACTGTAACCTGATTGGAGCACATTTGCTCGTGTTGTTTGGGCCTAGCCTCTGGCCCTGCCTTTCCTTCCCTGTGTTCCTTTGTGTGCTGCAGCAGAGAAGGGGCACAAGAATGCTAGGGGCTACTTGACACTTAGGCCAGAATACTAACCAAAAATTCCCTTAGCTACTGCTTGGCCACTGTGCTACCCTTCGTTATGAAGCTCACCCGGTTGTGAGTCGCCCCCAGACTCCACACCACAATGTTCTTTCTGATCCTCCACGGGCCTCCAGACCACCAAAGTTCCACATAGCCCTACACTGTGGGTGCCGCCTCACCCTCCCCTGAGTGCCACTTACTTTGTCGTGTGTTGTAGGGGGGGCATGAGCATGCTAGAAATTGTGTAAATTGTTATGGTTTTTGTGTGGTTCTCTTTCAGCAGCTTACTATGGGGGCTTGCCTGGTTGGAAGCTGCACCCAGACCTAGCCGGCCACTTCCCCAAAACAGGGCTCAACTGGACCAGCTGTGCAGTCTAGGCATGGACCCTGTCCAACCGCTCCCAGCTGCTCCTTGCTGTCATCTAGACAGTAGACAGGACCTTCAAACTTGATACACTGACAATCTCAAAGGAGGGGATGTAGGCTTGGATGTGGCCCACAGCCTGCACCCAGTTCTGGCAGCTATTTTGGCTCCAATAGAAGTCTTGCTGGTCCTGCTAACACTGACTTGTTGGCTGGCTACCGGCTTTGGTGGCGGCAGTGAAAACAATGGGGGGGGGGGGGCGCAAGGGATTATGCATTTACCTATATCCCCTACCACTATCCGCTACCCTCTGCTGTCTGTCGTCTCCGCTGTCTGCCAATGCTAATGCCAGCAAAACAAGTCCCTCAGCTCGTTGGGCTTCTCTGTTGCCTCTGCCTCATTTTAAATGTCAATTTGGTGGTAGTTTGTAGAGGATGAGGTTATTAGGTTGATGTTTACTCACTGTTTGGGAGAGTTGACAATTTTGAAATAATTTATGTATACTTACTTTATTTTGTCACTTTGTTGGTTTGTGATAGTCGCTCTTTTTTTGGCAGTGTATCGATTTTTCTAGTCGTAATTTTGTCTTGTAGGAATTCTATGTAAAGAGATAGAAGTTTGAAAGTATTTTATTAATACTGTTTGGGTGAGTTGACAATTTTGAAATCATGTATGTATACTTACTGTATTTTGCCAAGTTGTTTATACTTTTAATTTATTGGTTGGTTTAGCTTGAGTTCAAATTTTGTTATTAGCTATGTCCTTCTATGGTAAATGCTCCTTAGGTTTTTCTTTAAACGCATACCATATAGTTTTATATTTTTGAACATAAATGTATTCACATATATTTATTATTATTTAGGGTGTTGTTTAAATGTTTGTAATTAATTGGAATTCTTTTATTGTATTAGTAAGATTTAGGTTATATAATTTGTGGGGGTGATTGCTAATGAATCCGTTGATTTCATTTATTTTAGAATGTGTATAAAACATTTTAGGTTTATTTCCAGTATTTATTTTTGGCATAAATTGTCTTTTAAAAATATTTGGTAATACTTATTTTGAATATTTTGGAAATAACATTGTCGTTGATATTGTGTTAATTGATATTTTTGACATATATGTTTTTTGGAGGTAACAATATTTTTGTTTTTAATAATTCTGTTTTCCATATAGTTTGAAATCAATGTTTTTGATTCGATATTCTATACATCGATATGTCAGGGCTCCATCTGAGCTGCAACTTGCGAAATCGAGGACCACTACATTAACTTACCAGTTTGTTGGAATCACTTGATTACAGAAGTATGTATGTAATGCAATTAGTCACTACATGAACACTGCTATAATGTCTATACATCAACCCTAAAGGTCTATACATCCACCCGTATCCAAAACTAAAACTGGCCCTAGCTTTAACCTCTACCTTACACAAAAAAAGCTCAATCTGACACCAGCTTTAGCCTGCCATAACTCCTGGCTTAATCCTCTCACTGACAATGTGATATAAAACCAGCTCTAAACCTTAATCCCCAATCCCTAATCTTTAACGCTAGCCTAATTTAAAACCTAGGGGCATATTATAAAGAAAGGGCCTTACATTATCGCCGCTTTTATCGGCAGAAAACTGCTGATAAAGCGGCGATAATGGGCTTGATAATGTGCTCTATGGAATTCCAATCGAAGCTCATGTTACATGTCTTCACATCTAACATGGGCTTCGATTGGAATTCATAAGGCATATTATCAAGCCCATTATCACTGCTTTATCAGCACTTTCCTGCCGATAAAACCGGCGATAATGTAAGGCCCTTTCTTGATAATATGCCCCCTAGCTCTCGTATTTACCATAACCCTATCTCTAAGCCTAATGGTAAACACTAACCATAAACCTAAATCAAGCCTTATGCCTAACCCTATCTATAGCACTAACCTCATGCACAGGGCAAATCCTTACCCTGACCATAGGTGTAACTGTAACCAAAAAAAGTAACAATTACAGTAACCTATACTGGCTGGAATTATGCTGATTTTAAAGATTACTAACCATAAAGGATGCCATACTAATGACCACTTAAAATCACAATTTCTCAAAAGTTGAATTGGACAACCAATCAGCCACCTGCAGACTCTCCTCCAACCATCCTCCCACAAAGAAAGCTTTAGAGGCCATTGGTTCAGAGGCTGAATGTGTCCCGAATATAAATGTGTCAATGCCCACTTCGGCCATCACCCAGCAGGTCAATCTGTCTTTTGTGGGGGAAGAAACTGGTTGTAAGATTTTCAGTTGCCAGGTACCCGGTGTCCTGATATTTCTGTTAATGCCTCATAATCCTTTAGAACCAAACAAAGAAAGACTTCATCCTATACATACAAACACACACATATGTAGATACTACACAAGAAACCAAGGGAATACCTTACCAGTAAATTAAAATGATTCCTGCTTGGTTGCAATCACAGGAGATCCAATGTCTATATTATTTTGTTGGCCAAAATAGCCCAACTGATGATGGAATCTGATGACAAAAACAGTCCTCAGGGATTCACGATGAAAAAAAGACTGATGGCCAAGTACGACAAAAATATATTGATCGGCTATTCTCTGCCACTGTTTGTGTGACCATTAGAAGTAAAACTGACTATGTGGATCTAAACTCGTGATCATTTACAAGGACCTTGTTTGTTAGGGCCAGCATCTTCCAGCACTTAAGTTCATATTTTCTGTGGTGTCTACCAGTTTTTAGTTTACTGGTGCAGGAAGGAAGAACTTATAGTCAACCTGACAAGAGGCATTATTATCAAGTATCTAACAACTTTTAGAAACTTGATGTGCACCTGTGTAGAATAGTGGCATACACAAAGGGCTTTGTAGAAAAGAGTTTCTTTAATACACCATGTATTAAAAGATTCTTAGAATGTGTTAAAGTGGCACCCTCAAGGTCAACACCCCTGCCAATGTGGAATCTGAACCAACTGCTAACATAACTATTGAAACTTATTGTCAAGCCCAGGCACAAAACAGGACTCAAATGATTACATTTTAAAACTGCATTCTCGATTGAGCACATTTGTTGCAGTGATTTACAAGCACTCACAATACAATGACATTCCCTCCAAATACAAACACAGGATAGTCATGTGAACAAACCTACAATTTCTCCATAGGAGATTTCACATGTGCATGTTAATCAAGTGATGAAGCCTTTTTCAACTGCCGAAGACACGTGTAGAAAGGGCTCTAAACACACTAGATGGCAGAAGGGCAGACAGCGATCACCTGCAAAAAGCATGCTAGTACAGGAAGGGAGCTAATTTCTTCCTTACCTTTACATCAACTGGAGTGTCCCAATGACTAAATGGACTATTAGGAGGTGGATCATGCAATACAAATATTTGTTGAGTACAACATTCCTGTTTTGTGGTTTTCTTTCTTCAGATTTTATGTGAAAATAAAACCATTGCTATTTTATTTCTATATACCCATGGGTGATGGCGGTGCGTGTGTTCACTGGTTTTCTCATGGCCTCCAATGATATGCAACACATGCAGATAATGTAATTTCTTTCTACATGTTTGCATGCTATCTCACAAATCCTCCACAATACTCCTAAAATCCCTACATGAAAGCTGATTTTGACTTAAAACTCTAATTCTCTACTCTCTTTTTGAATGATTCTTTCCTTCCTTTTCATGCTCTGCATGTCTCCGATCGCTCTACACAGCCTACTGTCAGTCACATGCATGTTTGCTTAATCCATATTAGTGTATTACACATTAATTTCTTGGAGCTGAAGATGATACGCAGAGATTCAGAGCTTGAGACAAATCTTTCTAATGGTCTCTTCAGCAACAATAGATAGGAATGCCTTATATTCAGTTCTAGGTAGGTTCTCTCCCTGGCATTGATCAAGCTGTTGGCTTAAAGGATAACCCAGTAAATCATTGGTGGTCAGGGTTACTAAAACATAGTCAGGTTCCACGGTTTACTACTTACAATCTGCCACAAAAAGCATACACCTCTGCCAGGGGTTGTTGTATTATGGGTCTAAACCTATCATAGAGGACCATGATCCAAACATCAAAAATTATTAATAATTATCTCATCTATGCTTTTTACTCCAGCCCTCCCCATCCAGACTCTGAACTTCAGAAGCAATCAGCCAAATCTTCAGCTGAGAGTGGCTCCATTTAGGCCCTCGCTGCAAGTGACCCATAAATTCTTATGGATCTTATAATGTAAGTAACTGAACTGACACAAACTATTAATTTGTGTTTTTCACTCTGAGATATCACTTGCTATAAGCAGCTGAGATATCTGTGTGAAGCTGAGAGAGAAAACAGGCGTGAATTGTTGTGGAAAATGGTTTCCTGCACGTTATTCCCTACAAATATGTAGTTACCAAAATGTCACATCCTTTGAAAATAACGGAACCCGTGGTAATGATGATAATTCCGGGGTGAGGAAATTATAGGGATTTTAACGGGTCACTTTTAATGAGGGGCTGAATCTCCTTGGACCCTTTCTAAGCCCCGGAGACCTCCTCCATTTAATCTTAGGCATTTTGTGACCATTCATCTGAAATGTTGTCACAATGCACTAACCATTCACTCTGGCTAGAAAAGGAAAGATGCAGCGATTCTATCACTCATATCTTACACCATGCAACAATAATATTAGGGCCTGAAGGGGAAACTGGGAAAGGGGATGGGTAAGAGATAAAAAGGAGACACTGAACATCACCACTCTGACTCATCACCTCTGCTGGGCACTGAGGTATGCAGGGCAAAGTGGGTCTCTAAAGGCAATATGAGATAGCCTAAAAGCCTGCAATTAAAGTCCTACATCAAATTTTAACAGTGAATGGATATCAATTAACTCTATCTCATTCTTAGATTCCTTCCTAAACTTTGAAAACCTTATGTATAATGATTTGTAGATATTATGTGTACATTATCCTGTCCTGAGACTACATTCAGTTCTGTCATATGTTTAACTACAAGTGTAATTCCACAGTCTTTATATTTTTTTTAGAAAAGTTGAAAATTACGTTTTCAAAATAGTTCAAAGTTCATTTCCACAACGGAATGTTTCTCTGTATTCTCAAATGTCCTCCTACAAAATGCAAATGAAGCAACTGTTCTTTGCAAAACAAAATTTAAAATCCATGCAGCACGGCCCTGACTGGTGCAACATTGTATCATGATTACTTATCAAGAACGCCATAAGACAAGAGGGAAGTATATCTAAAATGGCCACAGCAGTTTCCAAATTACATGAGAACCCAGGAACTGCTGATAAGCACGGTTCATTTGTTGTGCATGTGGTGAATTATCCACACACCTAAAGCCTTACATCCGGCATGCTGACATTTTGTGATGACCCCCAGGCTTTCCTTCCCTGACAGAGACTCAGCCGAACAGGTTGGGACTATTGGTCCCATATTCCCACCAAATCTTAAGTGGTAAGTCATGCCTACTGACAAATGGCAGCTGTTGTGGAATCTAATCAAACGCTGTGAAGTGGGTGTATTTTCCAGACAGAAATGTGTAAACCAATTGGTTGTTTTCCAATTGAGTTCAGCCATATTATGTTTCGCATCTCATGTCTGCCCTAATGGTATCAACCCTAACTTCACCATTGCAAGTTTTTAGTCAAAGTTATTCATAAATTGAAAATGTTATTTGGATTGCAATTCTCAAACAACATATGCAGATTAAGCGGTACGTTAGATTTCATAAAGCAGGACATTTGTTCTGCAGCTGATGATGCCTACACAACTCAATTGGTGTGTTTTTAAGACCAGTTTATATATGTTTCAGTTAACATTTTCCATAGCACAAACACAGTATGGTATTAGCGCTTTACATTAGAACAACATAATGCATGAAAATAATCTAAAGACAGTGACAGTAGCAAGACGAAAGTATAATATTGTGAATATTATTATACACTTATGTATGAAAGTTAGTTTGAAGAGTGGAGTATGGTAGAGTGCAATTGTGCCAAATATATTCTTCAGGTTACTGTACCCTGTGCAGATGCCCAATTTGGAAAGAAAATTAGAAGTTCTTTACAAATAATGAATGTGGCTTTACTTGTTCAGCAGGCTAAAACTATTGCAGACGTTAAAGTACCTGATGTCTACAGTAAATAAATCTTAGGCAAGGTAGAAAAGTGGATTTCATTACAGTCTTGGAAAACACAATAATCTTAAAATGTTGGGTATGTCAGACCTTTGCCATGATGTAAAAAGAGGAATCACACTGTTTTGAAGGGTCATGAATCTTAATTCCTGGTCTAAGATGTGGGTCCCCCCAGGGCCTGTCCAGAGTGCCCCAAAGCACATATCTCAAAGAATGCTGCCTCGTCCACCCTTCTGCATAGCAAACACCAAAGAGTCATCAAATCTGCCTTCAGGAGCGGTGCATGGTTTCACTCCCTCAACAATCACACTCCTCTTGCAGTACCTAGGTATGCTAACCACACCAGCACATCCTTGATTTTATTTCCCCCAGCATCCACTACATTTATATAAACTCCCCTGCCATGGACACAACATTTTCACTGGTAAGTGGAATGCCTCACAATCAATCAAACATACTTCATTTAGACAATCAAGTCTATTAAAGTGCCAAAAACAAAAAAGCAGCACATTACTTACATTTAAATAAATTGACAAATAAGACCATCTCAATAATGCAATTACAGTCAATGCATATATAGAGAAAAAAACAAATAAAAAATTAAAGCGTGCAGAATTTAAAATGCATCACGCTGATGCCATAGACGTAAACATAAAGGGGCAGGTTTATGTCGGACTTGCTCCACGTTTAGCCGCCGTTGCGTCACGCAACGGCAGCGTAAACGTGGAGCATCCCTGCGACCCATTTACAACGTGACGCATCTAGGCAGATGTGTCACGTTGTAAAGCCCTGCGCCACATGTAGGCGTTCCGACACAGGGTGGGTGTTCCGGGGCAGGTGCGCCTCGCAAAAGTGCCAGCGTGAAATCGACAAGATTTCGCGCAGGCACTTTTAGGCCAATGCTGCATCAAAACCCTGCGCCTGCTTGAAGCAGGCGTAAGGTTTGACGCAGCATTGGACAGATAGGGCCCCCCAGAGCATTGCTGGAGCTGCGTCGCGCTTGCGACGCAACTCCAGCAATGCGCTGACTTTACGGCACAGATGCGTCACGCATCTGTGCCGTTTTTGCCCCATGGTGCGCCGCATTGTAAATGAGGCGCACCATGGGTGGCGGAGCTGTGGCGCACAATAACTGGCGCATCCCTGGGGATTCGCGAGTTATTGTAAATCTGCCCCAAAGGGATTAAGCTTGAACCTAATAGAGTGTATGCATAACAGCTTTTAGCAGAGGTTTAGATGTGTGCGTCAATGTGAAGTGATCTTTTGCGTTTATCGCAGAGAAGTGCTTTGCGATTTAAGCTATCTGAAGAATTCACAGCATATCCTAATAAGCTTTGCAACTTCATGATGTGACAGTAACATTTGTTCTCAGCAGTTGTTTACTAAAAGAGGAAGGTGCAAATGACCGAGGGCATTAAGATGGCAAATATGCCAGTTGCGTCTGCTAAAGAGTATAACAAAAGTGAGCAAAGAGCTATAAGTTCCAATGAGGGCAGGAAGCTACGGTTCGCCAAGGGGCGGCAAGTCTTATGGTATTCACGATTGAACCCAAATGTAAACTTAGGGCTTGGCTGTCGTCACTGTCGGTGGCCAAGCCACCTAGCCTGGATTGAAAGTAAAACACTGTCAGCTAGATGTTAATTCTGGATGTTAGAGGGCATGAAGGAGCGAAAGCATCAAGACTAAAGGACTTATTTAGAGTTCGGAAGACAGAATATTCCATTACAAATGACAAATGCAACCCCTCACCATATTGCATGTGTATTATAGCCCATGGTACTTGAAATTCTCTGAAGCACCTCCGTGTGGCTAAGTGTGGAGTTTAACGGAAATTCAAGTAAAAACTAAATCTACTTTCATCTACTGCAGACCACTGCTCCTCTGATTATCTTTGTTACAGGTGGGGAATGCTATATTCATCCATACTCTGCAATTCGTGTTTACCAATACATCAATTGAAGACAATTGAGGATATTTTGAGAAGAAAAATGAAGATACACACAAACACACACACACTTCCCTATATATGTTGGGAGTTAGTATATTGGTTTTACTCCATAGATTTCCTTTCAAATGTCCTGTTACACATAAACCCCCCTCTTCTACCGTTTGTGTCGCCAAATTGAACATACCACTTTCCAGAGGTCAAACTGAATCTGTATTTATAACCTCTCATTCTTTAGATGCTGGAATTATTGATACCCTAGCTCAGTAAAACTGACTGTCTTTGTCTTATGAAAACGAGATCAATTGTACAGACAACCACACTGCAGGGATTTAGCTGCCAGAGTGATTGTCATCTGTTGTCAGCCCTGAAAAGTACTCCAAAGTCTCCAAGCTCTTGCATAAGAAAATAACCTTTTTCCAATTCGCTCAGAAAGTGGCATATTAAAATAAATTCAGGAATTGCCTCATTAGGTACCTACAAAGCCGACGTTGAAAGCTAAGTCTGCTGGCTAAACTGATTGGTCAGACTTGCTTCCCACAGTTAAATCAAGCTCCTTTCGCAGAAATTGAATCTGGAGTATCAGGGGGCAGAAACTGAGAATTTGAGGATTGATGAGGTGGGGGGGATAGGAGATTTCCATTCAGGTATTCATAGACACACAGGTGTATCCTAGTATATCCTTGATCTCACACCAACAGGAATTACAAAATATGCAGCCAGATTCATCAAGCGAAATGCGCTCGCAAAAGGGCCAGATTCTGCGAATCTGGCCCTTTGCGAGTGCAATTTTTGCATTTGGGATTCAACATCCCAAATGCAAAAATTGCTAATAAAGAATTCGCAAATTTGCGAGGATTAGCATTTAAGGAATCTCTATTAGAGATTCCTTAAATGCTATTCATGAAACATTTAAAAATTGCGAATTTGCAATTTTGGAGCGCTATTTACCACAAAGTCAAACCTCGTGGTAAATAGCAAAAAACTTTAAATGCATTTTTCTAAGTTGCATGTTACACACACACATGTCCTTTGGACATGTGTGTGTGCACAACATCAGTGTAAATTCACATTTCAGGGGTGCTACAGGGTGTCCTTTGGACACCCCTGGCACCCTTGAAATCGCATCCTTACTCCCTATTCATTCCTATGGGCCTTTAGGCCCATAGGAATGAATGGGGAGTTATTCCTTATTTGCGATTAGCAATTTGCTAATCGCAAATAAGGAGGCTGTAGGAATCGCAATTTATTTTGCGATTTCTACATGAATCTCGATTTGCAAGTCCTTAATAGCGATTCCTTAATAATCGCTATTAAGTACTCACAAATCGGGACTTTGATGAATCTAGCTGATGGTCCCTGTGGCACAACGGATGGCAAGAAACAATTACATGCACCACCATATTAGCATTCTCAATTCTGGCCCATTTTTACAATCTCATAAAAAATAAATAAGAATAAACCTGCATGCTATGCAGCTGCCGAGGCCTCATTCGTAATCAATCAAACACCTTAGGTGAGAGGTGCCATCGGCCCAGATGATAGGTCTTGCATTCCTATTGTTTTTTTAAAACAGCGCGGATGGCAATCCACTTTGGGAAAACTGGATCAAAAACGTAAAGATACATTAAAAATCGCACACCGTCATTAAGTAGCTGAAAATTCGGCTGAATTGAATCGAATCGGTTGTTTTGTAGATGTAAAGTATAATGACGTGGCTCATGTAAGCATGTCATGTTGTATATGAAACCAAAAATGCCAATAAACTTTATTTAAAAAGATACATTAAAAATAAATACTGCTCGTATTGGTAGGATTTAATATTTTCACAAATGCCACTGCCTGTCACACACAGAAAACACGCAATGCAACGATTTGGCAGGCATTGTCCTGCCAGCCTTACATCCCTCTGATCTGCTTTATCTTCCTTGGGGCAGGATGGAGCTTGGGGGAAGTTTTTGCACCTGAGAAAGGATGCCAAAACCTTTTCAGTGACATTACTTCCGGGGCAAGATCCTCGTTGTAAACTTAATGACTCAAAGTTTTGTTCTCTTTGGGCAAGACTGCATAACTAACCCCAACCTACCTCTTACCTTTATTGATTTGTTTGTGATTACTGATTTAATGCACGTGTTGTGATGTTTTATTTTCTTGTGCTCTGCGTTACAGGTGTAGTTACAGGGCAATCAAAAGATGTTTGGTACAAGAAATAGCCCATAGGGTCTTCATACCACTCCCACTAGAGTCCTTATGGCAGGGCCTCGGATGATAACAGGACCCAGTTATTAGCCATGGACAGTTGTATGAATGACCAACTAGGGGCTTGCCCAGCAAAGCTCAAAGTTTGTGTGTGAAATATTGTCTTGGACTATGGGCTCCAGGTGTGGGATGAACTCCCAAGGCTCAGCACAGATGTGCATTCCTCCTAATCTTTGGTTAATCAGAAAGGTAACCAGTTTTGGTCATATTAACACTGGCTGCCCTTGGATCACATGTAAGTAAACGCATTAACATACCCAAAAAAACTGCAACATAACCTTCTCCAAACAAAACTGGTGTGCTCTCAGCCATTCACTTGTGGATTTTTCTTTTGCATGCATTTGTTCAGTGTAATTTAGTGTGTATGTGTCTGGCTATGGGATACCTGCACTATGAGAAATTTCCTTATTGGATCATTACCTGTGGTTCTGCAACTCTAAAAACAACATGATACAGACGAAATGAAATGAAATGAAATTTGATTTTTATAAAGCGCATGGCTGCCCGGAAGCGTCCCAGCGCTAACAGAAAATGGAAACAGAGAACAAACTGAAGAGGGTATCGATAATTAGGAGTCCTTGGGAAAAAGAAATGTTTTAAGGGCCTTTCGAAACTTAAAATAACAGGGTTCGGTCCGAATCCGACTGGGGAGAGAGTTTCAGTTTTTTGCAGCATTTACAGAGAAGCAGCGACCCCCTGTTCGTGCCTTCCTAACTCTGGGAACCTTAGCAAAATTTTCAAGGTCCAACCGGAGAGCCCGAGATGATTTATAGGGGCAAATCAGGCTCCTGAGGACCGGAGGTCCTTTACCCTGAAGAGCCTTATGGGTGATGCATAGTGATTTAAAGTTGACTCTTTCGCGTATTGGCAGCCAGTGAAGTGCTCTCAAGACTGGTCTGGCCGAAGATCTTCTTGAGGTACCCGCTAGCATCCTGGCTGCAGCATTCTGCACCCGTTGAAGGATATTAATGGTAGCTTCAGGAGCTGCCAAAAACAGGGCGTTACTGTAGTCCAGTCTGGATAGCATTAGCCCCTGGATCAGAAGTGTCCTGGACTGGGGGGGCAGAAGAGGGAGAACTTTCCGCACTGAACGCAGCAGGCCAAAACAAATGCCTGCAACTTTCTGTGCCTGCGTCTTAAAGGTTAGGTCAGGCTCAAACCACACCCCTAAGCTTTTAATTTTATCCTTCGGAATGGGCAACTCACCCAAACAAGGGGGCCAGGCGGTTTTGGGGAGAGATGTAAAGTGATGACCCAAGCAAGTGCATCTCCACCGCGCAAAAAAACTGAGATGCTCAGCAACACAATTTCCAATGTTTCTGTCAATGAAGAACTGGGCTGCATGATTTTGAGAAAAATTAAAATAAATTTTCCAAAAAAGGGAGATCATTTAAGAACCCCTGAAAGCCACCTTACCTCCCTGTAATCATATATATTGTCCATAGGACTATCAATGCTTCTCGAAAGGCTCCTGTCCCTTGTTTCTGCAATAAATCTGCTCTCAGACCCTAGAATGGAAAGCAAATCCATCTTCTTTAGTGGAGCCTTTAATGAACTGTGAACTACAATTTCTCTGTTAAAACCGTATCACAGGATAGATATTTCCTGTCAGTGTCTTTAATAGCACCATTACTATATAATTTCAAGTGGTTTTCCAATTTCTGCCTTTTTTCCAAGTGCCTTGCAGCTCTACCTTTTGTGCCACTCTATTTTGTACAATTAGTCATCATATTATGTGTTTTAACTTAACGTATGTATTTATCGATTTGATTTCTTTCAAAGTTTTTATCTAAATCGCTTTACATATGCGAATTAAAGAAATCAGAGTAAAAAAATCAAACACATCTGAGGCAATTAAACCAAAGGTGATAAACAGTTATTCAATTTGTTATTAGGTTTTGACTCAATGTCATCGCTTTGACATGAAACTGTTGTGGGTGTTTTCCCATAATGACTCATTCACACATCATCAGTGGGAAACCCACTAACTTGTTTCGACCTGTTTGGCAGAAATCTTCCACCTGCTTAGCAAAAGTTCAATTTAGGGGCATGTGTACCACAAAATGTCCGAGTGCGCAGCTGTGCCAAATTTGGCAGCGCCGCGCTCCAACATTTTCAAAACACAGGGATGCGCCGTATTAAGTACAATACGGGCACCCCTGTGGTTTCCTTAGCACTGGCTCTGGTATTAGCTGCCTAGTGCCAACACAGGCACCCTTGCGCTATGAGTTGCAGGGAATTATTGTTTATGTGTTGGAATGTGTCCCTTCCTGCACATAAACAATCCATAATGGCTATTTATTTTCATCATTATTTAATGACATCTTCCTGCACATAAACAATCATTATTGGCTTTTTGCTCTTTCTATGTGTCCTACAGGGTGCAGCACACGTAGAAAAAGCTAAAATGTGGAGAAATAAAATAATTTCTCCTCTTGTGCCATTCTACCGCCTGCTCTTGCATATCGTTCATTTTTGGCACTGCCACAGATTTACACCTCCTTGTAAATCAGGGTTAGCGTCAAAAAGCAATAGGTGCTGCAGTGGAATGCCCACAGCAAAACCCATTGCATGCCCCTTTCACTCAGATACCTGCATGAAAGGGTAGCATATTTACAAAGCAGCGTTAAGCCATAAAAAGTGGCTTAAAGCCACTTTGTAATGTGGTGCAGGCCATACCGCCACCGGAGCAGCAAAGAAAGGGATGCTCTGGTGGCAATAGGGGCTTGTACATATGGCCCTCAGTTTGTTAGCCTTTCTAGCTGCGACTTCAAACCAGGCATCCCACCAGCAGGGAATGCTTCCCACTCCACCTGTCCGTCCAAGCAAACTTTGGCCAACTACCTCTATTGCATGAGTTTTCCTACCTATCTGCTCCCCTCCCCATTGACTTCAGCTTGCTGCTCCCTCCAGACACTCCTGCACAGCTCACTTCTCCCAGTACTATGAGTATGAGCTGCCATATGGCCATCCTTGGGAGGATGCCATTGCTCATCTCTGGTAAAATGTTGGCACTTTCATAATGGTATTAATTCTTGAAAACCTCTGGGCCTCCAGGGCATGATGCCTTTCTCTGGTAAAAAGTTGGCCCCAGAATAATGGCAGGAATTATTGCTATTTTCTGGACATCCATTGCAGAATTGTGCTAAATAGTGGCACATCATTTACTCTGGCAGAATGGTGATTATTCTTGGAATATTGTAGGCAGTATGGTGTCAGTTCATAACATATTATCCTTGGGACGCAGAGATGGGTAGGTGCTGACAGGAGGTTCTCACAACGGAATTATAGCACACTTAACGCTGCTCCTCAGTGTCACCTAATGGTGCAAAAACTTGTCCTAGCTTGGGTCAGACCTGGAACGATACACTCACAGTAGGTAGCACCGAGTGGCACCAACACAGTGTAGGGTAGTTTGTCCACATTATATTCATATATGATGAAGCGCCATGGATCCCTATGACTAGTTTAGGTGCAAAACATGTTGAGTCTTTTCGAAGGAGTGACCATAGTTTGGTCCCTCCCCTGAGACAGAAGAAGCCTTCCCCTATCCAGTCTCAGCACCCTGATTACCAGAGTTCCTTTCAAACCTTAAGATAGCACCCACCTGCCATAGGCTTTTATCCAAGAAAGGGCAATCCCCTCATTAAAGTATAGTGTAGATCTCCCTTACCAGTTTTAATTCTTCGGTTCACACTCCACCCCACCACTTCACGTCACGTACCACCTCACCCGCACTCATCATATTGCAGCCTCTTAAAAGATCACCCCCAAAGTGACCCTTCAGGGGACCAGTAGGGCATTGCAGCACCAGCCCGATGAGGAGCATTGCCCTATGATGAAGCATGACATCCCGTAGGTGATGTGGGAGGGCATCATAAACAGTCCTACGGACTGTCCCTATTCAGTACTCTGACCCAAGCACTCTCCACCTTTTGAGAGACCATGCCTCCCTCTCTATCCTTTTCAGGAATATTAGCTCCTTGTTGAAATTCGAATTCTCTCTGGGAGCATGGGCTTCTGGAATCAGGCTTCCTGTTACTCGTACTCCTTCCTTGTTAGCAAAGGGTTCTTCTTGATTCATTGCATATTATGGCCATTAATGGCATGATTCTATACGTACCATGGCATAATGTTTACCCTAATTATTTCTTTGCCCGCGCACAACCTTTTTTCTTCCAAGATTTTGAAAATTCAATAGTTTATAGTGTGCTCCTAGGGGTGGCAAGTTCTGTTCAGTAGCGTCAATGTCATAAATACCTTGATGTGCTTCCAAATTCAATTGGTTGCGTCTCCCTGGGCACTCCTTTTGTTCTGAAATAGGAGTTATTCAACTCTCTACAATTTAGATTGACAAATAGATACAGTTTTGTAGGTATATTGTTGAACTTCGTTTATTTCTGAGTTAGTCTGAAAATATCTTAATTTCTTCATGTTTTTGACATTTTTTCTACAAATCTCCTTTTAGGCCCTAATGCATTTCGGGCTACCCGCCCTTCCTCAGGGAGCATAACTGAATTATATTCATGGCATACATACTTGATAAGAGACTTAATTTTATCATACACAATGTTCCCCCTGTTCTTTGGTGACTAGAAGCAATTTCCATGCGATATGTTTGTGCTCATAAACATTGCTATTTACAAGAATATAGAACGGAAAGAAACATGCAGTATTATTGAATTTTCAAGTTAGCCATGTGTACCGTTGAGCGTGTGTGTGTGTTAGTGCCACAAACTTTTCAAAGTGTGACGAGAAACACAAAAGTGTAATCGTTTTTTTATATAAGTGATGCCCGTTATTTCCCACAATAACGCTAGTGTTACTCACGGTTTGTCCGTGCGGTTTGTCATAATACCTTAAATTTAAAGAAAAGAGAAATGGCATTTAAAAAAAAAATGCGGAGCATTTAGAAACCTTGAGACTTGTAAAAATTCTCTATCATTGCCAATTTTGTTCACTGAATTTACTCACAGTAAATCTAGCTCGGTACATCGGTACCCCCTTAACGGGAGGCATGGTGTCCTAGTTTTGGGGTCTTGGTTAAATAAAGCGTGGATTAGTTGGTATGGTTAGGCTGTGTAACTGACGTGTTTTTTATTTGCGTTCTCTCGTACTCAGCATAAACAACGGACAAATTGTAAAAAGCTACTGCCGCGGCCATATTTGAAAGTGTAAGTTGTGTGTTTGTGTGCTCTGGTTAAAAAGCAAATCCTGTTGAATGACATATTGCATGACTTAGCGGGAGATTAAGGTGCAATGATTTACATATGATGTGCCAATGAACAGAACAATTAACATAAATAATCAATATTACTTATCAGAATTATAAATAACACACATATTCAATACGTTCATTCATTCCATGCGGCTTCATTGATTCGAGTTTACTGATCCAAAAGTTCTCACTTTGGAGAAAATATTTGTTATTGTCTCTCCCGTCAATTTTAATATTCACCTCGAGTATCAAGAATTTCAATTGAGATATGCTGTGATGTTGCTCCAAGAAATGTGTTGCTACAGTAGATTTCATGTTCTTTATCAGAATGTTCGATTTATGTTCATTGTTTTTATTTTGCGTTCTGTTTGGCCCACATATATTTTTCAGCACGGGCATTTTAACCTGTATATAATGTTCATTGTGTTGCATGTGGCTGTGACACGTAGCTTGATGTTGTAGCCTTTTCTTGGATGCAAGGTACTGCTGCCTTTTATAATGTTATTACAGTTATTACAATTCAAGCATGGTTTTGTGCCTTTGTATATAGGGGTGTCTCTGTGTTTCTGTTTCAGAATCTCTCCCAGATTTTCGCTTCTTGTATGTGCAAATAGGGGTGGTTGCGTGAACGCTTAGTTGAAGTCTGGTTCTGCTTTTAACATTGGCCAATGTTGTTTCATGATTATTTTGAAGATACTCCTAAAAGTAGAGAATGTAGATACTTTCACCATTCGGGTGTTCTTTGATTTGGTGATCTTTTTGAAGAAATCTGACCGGGAGGTTGAATGACAGCGTTGTTTTTCTGAATCTAATGTCGATGATGGGTACCCCCTCTCTGTGAATCTTTGCATCATTTCCTCAATGCGTCTTTCAGCTTGTTCAGGAATAAATGTGATTCTTTTTACTCTTAGCATTTGTGATACAGGTAAGTGTTGTTTTAAAGACGCCTGATGGAAGCTACTGTCATATAAAGTGTCATTGCGGTCAATCTTTTTCAGGTATATGTCCGTCTCAAATCCCTGTATGGTTTTTGTTATTTCCGCATCCAGGCATGTTATGCGTGTATTTTGTATTTCAAATGTAAATTGTATTCGTTCATCAATGATATTCGGATCAGATAAAGCCTTAGCAAGTTATTTTTGGGTGCCGTTCCATAGGATGAAAATATCATCAATGTAGCGCAGGAATTGTTTAGTTTTGTTAATCCATTGTGGTTGTGACAAAATGTTATCCTCCTCGAATTTCTGCATGAAAAGATTGGCGTATGCCGGTGCAGTACAATTGCCAATGGATGTGCCTGTTATTTGGAGGTACCAGTCATCTTTCCATTGGAAGTAGCTTTGGTATAAAGTAAAGTGAATTAATTCCATAAAAAATACCTGCATCTGATGGTTTATTTCCGAGTGTAGCAATGGGTGTTCTATGGCTTCAATGCCCAGTTGGTACAGGATTGAGGTGCACAATGATTTTATATCTGCTCTGTGCAGAGTATGATGTCATCTTCTGCATCAAGTTTGACATTATGTAATTTTAGTAAAAAATTGGTTGTATCCCTTACATATGTTCTCATCTGTCTGACTCTGGGTTGCAGGTGTTTATCCAAAAATTGTCCTATTTGTTCATGAAGACTTCCACGTGTTGATACTATAGGTCTAAATGGTGTTTTTTTATCCTTATGTATCTTTGGTACCATGTAAAGACCAGGGCTTCTCGGATGCTGTTTAGTTAGAAACATTTCGGTTCTTTCTTTGATGGTTCCTTCTTCATGTGCTTTATTTAATATCTCTTTCAATAAATTGGCAAAATGATTAGATGGATTGCAATCTAACTTCATATATGTAGTTTTATCCAAAAAGTGATATCTTACTTGTGCCTCCTAGAAGCTGGTGTTCATGATTACCAGGGTGCCACCCTTATCTGCTTTTTTGGCAAGTAATTGTTTTGTTAGAAATTTTCCTTAACGTATTCATATCATTCTGTGTGACATTCTTTGTGATTATTTTGTTGTAGTTTAGTTTGGCTAAGTCTTGTTTGACTAAGTTTTCGAACAGGTCAAGTGTCTTATGGCTGACAGGCGCTTGATACATGCTCGGTGGGGTGAGCCTCGTAACTGATCAGGTTCTTTGGGTGTTTGATCTTGAAGGACATTGTCAAAGAAATTTCTGAGACATAATTTTCTCATGAGTTTAAAAAGGCTTACTTCCAACTCTAATTGATCCGTTTTTGTTGTCGGAACAAAAGATGTGCCTATTTGCAATATCCTTAATTCATGAGGTTCCAGCTCATAATCTGACATGTTAATTACTAAACTTCCTTGGGCATTGTCTTCTTGATTCTGTATTTCTTTGTTGTAGGGGTGCTCCTTGTATTTGGTTGTTCTTTTCCTTTTTCCCCTCCTGGGTCGTCTTTGTCTGGGTGACCTTGTTCTAAAAAAGTACCCGATATTGATGGTTGCTCGTGGAGACTGGTGTTGGTGTTTTTTTCTTTGGAGGTTGTTGGTGTGTTCTATCAGTTGTCTCACTTCCTGATGATGATGTGTCTGTTTGTTGAGAATATGGTCGATTCTGGCATTGTTGGGCATATACTTCTGCCCATGTATAAACCTTTCCTAGTTTATAGTCCACAGTGTCCCTGCGGAACTTCCTTATTTTTCTTTTGTTTATTTCTTGGGAGTGTTTTGTTAGTTGTTCGTTTATGTCTTCCAGTATTTTTGTCCATTCGTCTGCTGACATTGTATCGGTCAATTCTGTAGTTGCGAGTACGATCTCTTTGGATAGTTCTTCTAGAAAGTTGGAGAGTTCCTCTATAATTAAGAGGATTAAGTCAAGCTAACACTTATTTAAGATTACATACCAGCGTTTTTGAAATGTTTGTGAAGTTTTATATAAAGAATGTTTTAGGGCTATTCTCAATCCACGGGGTATGCGTTGCTCCCAGTGATATTTTATCAGGGTACTGGCATGCAGCCTTTGATTAATTTCTCTTTTCGATAGGTATAATAATTGCTTAATGTTCTGTTCTTTGGTACAATTAGTTGTAGCCTGTGTTGTCTCCTCATGTATGAGTGCATAGATCCTCGATACTTCATCGTTTGAGAATGCAAATGTTTCTGCTCGTAGGTCTGTAATGTTGGAGATCTCATATGCCATGTTTTAAATTGGATTATGTGGTGTGCAAGCAGGAAAAGGACGGATGCTTAATGTGACTAATTATTTCTTTGCTCGTACACAACCTTTTTTTCCAAGATTTTGAAAATTCAATAGTTTATAGTGTGCTCTTATGGGTTGCGTGTTCCGTTCATCAGCCTCAGTGTCATAAATACATTGATGCGCTTCCAAATTCAATTGGTTGCGTCCCCCTGGGCACTCCTTTTTGTCTGAAATAGGAGTTATTCAACTCTCTACAATTTAGATTGACAAATAAATACAGTCTGGTAGTTATATTGTTGAACTCCGTTTATTTCTCAATTATTCAGAAATTATCTTAATTTCTTGATGTTTTTGACATTTTTTCTACAAATTTCCTTTTAGGCCCCAATGCATTTCGGGCTACCCGCTTTTCCTCAGGGAGCATAACTGAAATATAATCATGGCATACATGCTTGATAAGAGACTTAATTCTATCATACACAATGTTAAATACATTCCCCTGTTCTTTAGTGACTAGAAGCAATTTCCATGCAATATGTTTGTGTTCATGAACATTGCTATTTACAAGAATATAGAACGGAAAGAAACATGCAGTATTATTGAATGTTTTAAGTTAGCCATGTGTACTGTTGAGCGTGTGTGTGTGTTAGTGCCACAAACTTTTCAAAGTGTGACGAGAAACACAAAAGTGTAATCGTTTTAACCTATAAGTGATGCCTGTTATTTCCCGCAATAACGCTAGTGCTACTCACGGTTTGTTCGTGTGGTGCGGTTTTGGGGCACATATTAACGTGGTCTAAACATTGAAATACTGTGGGAAAATGCATTTTGACACAATTTTTAAACACACACCCTCTGTAAATATATTTTAGTTACACTTGCAGATTAGTCCTTGCTTCATTTTGGTTCATGTAGATTATTCCCAAAAAGAACATTTTAGAGCATGTAACTCAAAACTCAGTAATCTGGTTGTATATACTATCTATTTAAGAGACTCAGTAATCTGGGCGTATATACAATCATTTTTATTTAAAAAAAAAGCTCCAGCTGTGTGTGGTACAGTCTGTGGTCTCGCGTTACACAAGCCTGGCATTTCCTGACAAGCTGGCGGCACTGCGTGGGGTTAGCAGCTAACTCCGTCAGGGACTCGTTAAGGCAGGCTAGAGCCACTGAAAGGTCGAGCCAGGCTGGATTCTGAAGCTTGGCTGTTATGTTGTATATTCCTTTATTGTATTTTCCTTTAAGGCTCGTGTGGGAGCGAGCCTCTAGAATGCTTGTTGCATCACCAATGTTCTCACAGTATGCATCACTAATGTTCTTACAGTATCAGGCAGTTGGAGCCTGGATATATCTCTGTACGGTTGTGCTTCCTGGCACCACCTGTTCTTCTTATTCTTTACTTGAATAAAGACCTATCAAGGATTACAGCTTCTATCGTGTACTTTACAATTGGCGACGACGAGGGATACAGATCATTTTGGACGTCGTGGTGGAATTTTGCACATTTTTTGGGGGGAAGAAAAAAAAATCGTTATAACACTATTATTTGATATTTTATATTCTGTGTTGTTTGAACATATTTTATTGCATATTATTGAAGCAGCTTTACAACTATATATATATTTTTTATATATATAAGTTGATTATAATTTATGGATACTGGAGATCAACCTCAGGGTACATTGAAAGAGGAGATGGCTCAACAAAGTTTTGAAATCAGCCCTCCACAACCTTTCTGGGCTACAGGATCTCAACCAGATATGAAGTGGGTAGAATGGAAAGAGTATTTCAACAATTATATTTGTGCTATTGATGAAAATGCAAAAATGAAGCCAGAACAAAAGAAAAGAATACTTTTACATTCCTTGGGACCGAAAGGTTTAAAAACGTATTCACGGATGCAAAAAGTGCTTAATGCTGATTTAAGTGAATTTGAAAATGCCATGGGAGATATGGAAAGATACTTTGCGCCAAAAGTGTGTATTGGTGTGGTGAGGCACAAATTTTTTCAGAGAAAACAAAAGAAAGAAGAATTGGTCGATGAATGGTTAGCTGACTTAAAAAAACTGGCAATTGACTGTAAATTTGGAAATTTGCATGACGACCTCATTCGGGACCAACTAGTTATGCACAATGACAATTCCCCGATTCAGGACCGTCTTTGGGTAAATGGTGATGCACCCTTGGACGATGTACTTGCTATTATGAGGAAGTCGGAAATGTCTGGAAGATGTGCCATTGTTGTCAAAGACACAGTAAAAGAATCAGACAAAGCGTCATCTGCAGTTTTCAAAATACAAGGAGCGGCAAAGAGTCAGACTAGACAATTTCGAAACAAAAACTTTAATCAACCATTTAGGAATCAAGGAAGAGAAAAGAATGCAGATGAGAGAAGGTGTTATCGTTGCGTTAGCAAAGAACATATGGCTTACAGCAAGTCGTGTCCTGCTCTAAGGAAAAAATGTGGAGTGTGTGGATTGATGGGCCATTTTAGCAAAATGTGTCGCAAGTGTAGTAATGTTAAATGTATCTGGAATGAAGATTTGAGTGCTAACGAGAGTGGTGAAGATGAGGAAGGTTGCGTGAAAAATGTAAGAGGGAATTATATGCTCAACATCACTGATGAAGCTATGGAGGGTAAACCAATTTGGGAAGTGTCCCTAGGAGGTATTAAGGTAAAAGTGTATGCAGATTCTGGATCTCCATACACTATCATTAACGAAGAGATATGGAAGAAGAAATTTACACACAAGATAGGGGATAAATTGAATGTCTCTGATGTTAATCCTGTGAGTTACACGGGGGAAAGGATAGGTTTGTTGGGTTTCAGATGGCTCACCTTCCTTATCAAAGGTAGATTAACAAGAGGGAAATTGTATACAGCCAAAACGGGACCATCTGTCCTAGGGTGGCATGACCAGAAAAATCTTCACATCATTTTGGACCCTAACAGCAAAGAAAAGGTGTTGGTCTTAGATGAATGTAGCAAGATTGAAGATGTCTTGAAGAGTAGATTCACTAACGTAGTGGAAGGAAAGTTGGGCAAGTTGAAAGGTTTTGAGCATAGGATTATGCTCAAAAGTGATGCACAACCTAAAGTGCACAAGGTCAGACCTATTCCCTTATTAATAAGGGATGAGGTAAAGAAAGAAATCCAAGGCCTTTTAGCTAAAGGTGTTATCGAGGAAGTAGATTCATCAGAGTGGATTAGTCCAGTTGTAGTAGCGAGGAAATCCAATGGCAAAATTCGTTTATGTATAGATTTACGCCATCTTAATAAAAACGTTGTGATTGAGAGGTTCCCGTTACCAAAAATTAATGAGATGGTCTCTTCCTTAAGAGGAGCAACTTGGTTCTCCACGATAGACCTTTCTGCTGCCTATCACCAGGTAGTTCTAGAACCTGAATCGAGGCATTTAACGGCTTTCATCACACCGTTTGGCTGTTTCCAATTTAGAAGAATGCCTTTTGGGCTTGCATCAGCTGCGTCTGTTTTTCAACGGTTAATGCACAAGTTATTTGGTGATATGGAAGGTATTTGTTTTTTTCCAGGATGATGTTTTAATTGCAGGTACCAACAAAGAAGATCATGATGAAAAACTGTGGAAAGTGTTTGACACACTCAATTCAGCAGGATTAACTGTAGAGTTATCCAAATGTAAATTTGGCGAGAGAAGTGTCTCTTATCTTGGACATATCATCAGTGAGGAGGGAGTCAGGCCAAAGGTGTCGTTGGTGGAGAGCATTGTTTCTTCGCCTGCACCTGAGTCTAAAGAAGAGAATAAATCCTTCTTAGGAATGGCAGAGTACTGCGCTAAATTCATAAAGAATTTCGCTTCAAAAGTGTATAATATTAGATCTTTATTAAAAAAAAAATGTGAAGTTTGAATGGACAAAGGAGTGTGAAAGGGAGTTTGCGGAACTTAAATGGGAATTGCAAAAAGTAAACGCCTTGTCGAGTTTTGACCCCAATTTGGATTGCTTTTTGACAACTGATGCAAGCGATAAAGGTCTGGGTGCTGTACTGTCGCAGGTTGGGGACGGTGGAAAAGAGAGGATTATTTTGTTTGCATCCAGGGCTTTGTCACCAGCCGAAAGCAGGTACCCTATAACAGAAAGGGAAGCTTTAGCTTGCGCGTGGGCACTAGAGCACTTTTGTGCATTTGTATGGGGAAAAATGGTAAACATCAGGACGGATCATAAACCGTTAGTCCACATTTTATCTTCAGATGGAACTGCAACAGCTTCTGCTAGATTGGCAAGAATTTCTATGCGTATGAAGGAATACATATACTGTATTAGTTATGTACCAGGAAAAGATAATGTAGTGGCAGATTGTTTGTCTAGACTGCCTGCGCCGCTAGAGGAGTGTGTTGATGACCTATGGGGGAATTTTAGTATAGCTTTTGTACAAGATTCTGGGGTTCCTGCCATCAGCAGAGAGGAATGGGCTAAGGAGCATGAATTGGACAAAGAGTTAGTGGAGGTTTCAAGATTTATTTTCAAAGGTTGGCCTAAAGAAAAATTTATGACAGGCAATTTAAAACCGTTTTGGGAAGTACGTTGTGAGCTATCTTTTGAAAAAGAGGTATTGATGAGGGGGGACAGGATTGTTCCACCTGCAGGATTAAGGGAAAAGATTTTACAAATGTGTCATGAGGGACATTTTGGAATAGTGAGAACTAAGTTGGCTGTCAAGGGTTTGTTTTGGTGGCCAAAAATTGATAAGGAGATAGAAACTTTTGTAAAAGTTTGTCCAGTTTGTAGTGCGGCTGATAAATCCTTTAGGACGTTGAGACCAACGATGAGTGAGGGACTCATTCCAGATCTTCCCTGGGAGACCATTGTAGTGGACATTTTTGGTTCGATAGGTGACGCAAAAGAATATGGTTTGGTTGCTATTGATCTTTTTACTAAGTGGCCCGTGGTTAAGTTTGTGGAAAAAGTAGACACTCAAGCAGTCTTGAAGTTCTTGGATAAAATTTTTATGATGGAAGGGTTGCCTGTAAATATCTTAACGGACAATGGAGTACAATTTTTATCTAAAGCTGCTAAAGAGTATTTTGAGAAGTGTGGTGTCAGACATAAAACAACCTCTTTGTACAATCCTAGTGGGAATGGAACAGTAGAACGCTTTAATAGGGTGATTAAAGGTATTTTGCAGGCGGCTAACAACAAGAACTTGGATTGGAAAGTAGAGATACAGAAGGCGGTTTGGTCTTATAAAGTAACTTTGAACAATTGTACTGGTGTGTCCCCTTTTGTGATAATGAGAGGTAGACTACCCAGGTGCAAGTTTAATCCAGGTTGGTTATTTGAGGAGAATGTGCAGAGATGGTCACCTGAGGATGTGAAAAAGAATTTAGAATTAGTTCATTCCAAGAGCAAGGAGTACTATGATAAACGACATGGTGAAAACTTGAGATTGGGTCAGGATCAGGAAACCTTACAAGGTTATGAAGGGGGAGAATAAGTTTGATTTGCCGAAAAAAGTTGTTGATGTTTTTAGGAACTCGGTTAGACTAAGTGATGGTAAAGTTTGGAATCTTAAAGATGTTGCCTTTGACGTTTGTCAAAATCATGATGAGGAGCAAGTTGGGTGTAAAAAATAAAGTGATTTTGATTGGGTGGAAGACTACTTTGAAAATAGTGAGTTACAATCCCAGTTAGCTCCAGGTGGTTTGTTTCCTCAATTAAGGGAAGGAGAAGGGATAGTTAGTGATCCTGTTAGGGACTGTCAAGTTGGTGAATCTTTGCCAGGTCAAGGTGACGTAAGGAACAAGGAGGGAAACCGGGACAAGGAGGGAAACCGGGATTCTAGTTCCACTGACTTAGACGGAAATTCAGAGTCTGGTTTGGCTGGTGCAAAAGACTCAAAAAGGAAAAGAGTTCTGCCTAGTTGGCTTAAAGATTATGTTAGGTAGGTTTATTAGGTTTTTTTTTTTTTTTATTTATTATTTTGATTATTTTCCTTATTCTCCTTTTTACTGCATTCTAAGCTTGTATATATTTTCTGTTTCTTGTAAGGGGGGGGATGTGTTATGTTGTGTATTCCTTTATTGTATTTTCCTTTAAGGCTCGTGTTGGAGCAAGCCACTAGAATGCTTGTTGCATCACCAATGTTCTCACAGTATGCATCACTAATGTTCTTACAGTATCAGGCAGTTGGAGCCTGGATATATCTCTGTACGGTTGTGCTTCCTGGCACCACCTGTTCTTCTTATTCTTTACTTGAATAAAGACCTATCAAGGATTACAGCTTCTATCGTGTACTTTACACTGGCTCAGCTCGAGGTTCCAAAGATGTCTGTTTGGAACCTCAGCTATAAGAAGCTGAGTTTTTATCTGGCCTCCCTCCCTCTACCTAGGCTTTAAAGTCAGAGAGCTGCGCTTTGGAACTAGGGAACCTGTAATAATCCTGTAATAATCCTCAGCCGACCGGGTGAGTGCTGTTTGGGACTGCCGGAGCCCCGGGGGATTAGATGAGGCCCCATCGGGCTGTTGTTGTGTTTGGACCCGCTGCAGCATTTGGAGGGGTATGTGTGGTATAGTGCATCGCTGACAAACCATGTTACCCCGAGCCCTGCTCTATTTGCATAACCCGGACAGCAGCGTGGAGCGCATTGCGCAGCTTGGATGAGCGGGGCAGCTGCCGTTTGTTGTGAAGGGACGGGCGGTACGGTACAGTGGCACCCGCTGAGGAAGCCCTGCGGCCTGCATCCTGTGAGGCCCGATCTTGCCGCATACAATTCTCGCGGCCACTGCGGCCTGTCCTGCTGGCACTACTCAAGTGACCTTGCCGGTTCTGCAGAAACAGCAGCACTGGTGCAGTTAACCACCCTGTGCCATGGTCACGAGCAGTCACCTCTGCGGCACCACACTCGACCGAACAAGTAAGTCCGTATTTTGCCCAGTCAGGAACTCGCGCACATCAACCTTATAGACTTTGCATCAGATTCGACCAGACTGCAGGTTCACCGGCGGCCAGAGTATGCGCCATTTTGTGGGCAGGTAGATAGGGACACTGGTGTCTGGAAGGTTTATCGCGGCTCCAGGACTAAGAGGATCTTGATTTGGGCTTAAGCCCCGCTGTGGAAAGTATAATTTCTTGGGGTTTGTGGCAGGGATTTATTGAAATGTCTGGTTTAACGAAGAGACAGTTTGCATAATTGTACTGTGTTGGTCATTTGGCACACCGTTACAGCATTATCATTGTCCTGGCTTTTTGTACAACTTCTCAACACCATCAAAATGCCTGGGTTCTAAGCAATCATCTCCAATAACAACCACAGACTGGCACCTATGTTGCGCTTCCTCTTTCCACTATTAGAAATAGAAGCGATATGCACGTATGACTAAGTGGGTTTGGAAACAGAAAGAGGAATGATCTTTCAATCTATGTTGGCCATCTTGGATGGGGCAACCCATTTTGTGCTTCCTCTTCCACTACTAGAAATAGAAGAGGTATGCACGCATGACTAAGTGGGTTTGGAAATAGAAAGAGGAATGATCTTTCAATCTATGGCGGCCACCTTGGATAGAACAACCCATTTTGTGCTTCCTCTTCCACTATTAGAAATAGAAGAGGTACGCACACATGTCAAAGTGGTCTTTGGAAATAAAAAGAAGAATGATTTATGGTCAATCTATAGCGGCCATTTTAGATAGGGCAACATTCATCATTATTTCCTACTTGCAGAATGGTCTATGGAAATAGAAATAAGAATAGTCTATCCTCTAACTGTGGCGGCTATCTTGGATATGACAACTCGCCACATTCCACCATACTGGAATAATCGTGATCTCCACTAATGACACTCGTGCATTGACCACCGGATTCCCCTAAAATATTCAGATTCTGCTTCTCTCCTCTACCTTCCTGCCTGTTTTTAGCCTCGTTAGGTATCTCTTTTTGGTCCTGATCTGACCTCACTCCTTGTGGTTTATTTTCACTCGATTTACGGAATATGCCCCCCCTCTTATTATACTTCGTTGCGCTATTGCTACCCTAGTGGCCCCTCATCTCCTTATCATGGCTTCCATTCGAATTAAGTCTGGAATTAACTGCTTCAAAGTCATTTATCCCCCTAATCTGTCCAAAGCAGCAGCAAAATGGTTCATGCATAACACCATTGAACAATTTCCAGATTCCCTCTTTGTTGACCAATTATATAATGGGTGTCTAGGGAAGATCAAAATGACTTCATTTTCTTCACTCACGACATCCCTTCCTGGTCAACAATGGCATTGTCATGATCCAAGCTACAGACTCCTGTCTCTCTCTCCTTGACCATCTCTTCCACTCCTTATGTCCCACCCCTGCGACAACGATCTCTCTCGAATCTTCTTCTAATTCTAGCTCATCTTCTTTCTACCTTTCTCCCCCCTAGACCCCCATACATTCCTTCAGACCACTCTCCCGGGAGTCACAGGTCTACCCTTTATTCCCCCGTTCTCTTGCTCCCCCCTTCCATTCTGCCCCCTTCCTAACTTGATCTCCCCCTTGCTTTGTCTGCTTTACCTCCGGCTTCCCCTCCCCACCCTGCATCTCCCCAACATTCCAGTGCCCTTCCCCTTCCCCAACCCCCTATTCCTACCCATTTCCCCCTACTTAATCCACCTTTCTTGCAACCTGAACTACTGATCAACTCGCCTTACCCTCCCCCTGTCCTCCTCTTCTCCTCATCCCTTTCCGCTCTTCCCCTTCCCTCGTACTTTCAATTCTGTTCTAACACCTCCCATGTCTCTACAACCTACACTCCCCCCTCCTATGCCTCAAATCCCTGCCTCCCCTCTTTGTGATTCCATCCTCTTTGCTCACACTGACCTCACAGTCCTTCCGCCTCCTATGCTTCACAACCCTGTTTACCCTCTTGGTAATTCCGTCCACTTCCCTCCCTTTGACCATACAGTCCTTCACTCCTCCCACAACTACCATTTACCCCAACCCCCCATTCTGCCTGGTGCCTGGTCCCTACATTCACCTTTTATACCCATGGTACCTGGCCTGCACCCTCTCTCTTCTCCCCATTCCTCTGGCCTTCCATTGACCTCCCTCCCTCCCCTCCCTGTACAGCCCCCTCTCCTCTCATCTTACCACATCCCTTGCCTTCCCTTGATCCCCCTGCTCCCCCTCCACCTCTTGCACTCCCTTTCTACTTCTCAATTTTCTCCTCCTACTTATGATCTCTATTCTTCACCTCTGCTCAACACCAGTAAACATATCACTGTAACTCCATCTACTCCTTTCTACCACCATCTTTCCCCACCTTCGACTCTTGCACCCCAACACTCTCCCCGGTCCCCCACATCCCCCTGTCCTCCTTCGCCTACTCCACTCAATCAATCAATCAATCAATCAATCAATCAATCAAAGCATTTATATAGTGCACTACTCACCCGGAGGGTCTCAAGGCGCTAGGGGGGGGGGGGGGGGGGGTCCGCTACTGCTTGAACAGCCAGGTCTTGAGCTGCTTCCTGAAGGCAAGGTGGTCCTGGGTCAGGCGGAGGTGGGTCGGGAGGGAGTTCCAAGTCTTGGCGGCCAGGTAGGAGAAGGACCTTCCTCCTGTTGTGGCTCTTCGGATGCGGGGGATGGCGGTGAGGGCGTGGCTGGCCGGTCGATCGAAGCTGGCGTGTGGGAGCGTAGAAGTTGAGGCGGCTGTTGAGGTATCCTGGGCCTTGGTTGTGTAGGGCTTTGTGTGCGTGGGTGAGGAGGCGGAAGGTGATTCTCTTGTTGACCGGGAGCCAGTGCAGATCCCTCAGGTGTTCGGAGATGTGGCTGCGGCGGGGGATGTTCAGGATGAGTCGTGCTGAGGCGTTCTGAATCCGCTGGAGTCTCTTCTGGAGTTTGGCGGTGGTTCCGGCGTAGAGGAAGTTGCCGTAGTCCAGACGGCTGGTGACGAGGGCCTGGGTGACACTCTTCCTGGTCTCAGTGGGGATCCACCGGAAGATCTTACGTAGCATGCGCAGGATTTTGAAGCACGACGAGGAGACGGGGTTGACTTGTCTGGTAATGGTGAGGGAGGAGTCCAGGATGAAGCCCAGGTTGCGTGCGTGGTCTGTTGGTTTGGGTGCGCTGCCCAGGGCGGGGGGCCACCAGGAGTCATCCCAGGCGGAGGGTGAAGATCCCAGGATGAGGACTTCCGTCTTGTCCGAGTTCAGTTTCAGGCGGCTGTTCATCATCCACTTGGCTACGTCTGTCATCCCTTCGTGTAGGTTGGCTCTGGCGGTGGCGGGGTCGATGGTGAGGGAGAGGATCAGCTGGGTGTCGTCAGCGTAGGAGATGATGTTGAGGTTGTGTTGGCGTGCGATGGCTGCGAGGGGGCTCTTGTAGACGTTGAAGAGGGTTGGGCTGAGCGAGGAGCCTTGAGGAACGCTGCAGATGACTTCGGTGGCTTCTGATCTGAACGGGGGGAGGCAGACTCTCTGTGTCCTTCCGGCGAGGAACGAGGTGATCCATTCCAGTGCCTTCTCCTGGAGTCCGATGCTGCTGAGGCGCTGCACTAGGGTGCGGTGGCAGACAGTGTCGAAGGCCGTGGAGAGGTCTAGGAGGATGAGGGCCGCTGGTTCTCCGTTGTCGAGCAGGGCTCAGATGTCATCGGTGGCTGCGATTAGGGCGGTCTCGGTGCTGGGGTTGGCCCGGAAGCCAGACTGCGAGAGGTCGAGGGAACCGTTCATCTCAAGGAAGGCGGCCAGCTGCTTGTTGACGGTCTTCTCGATGACTTTTGCAGGAAACGGGAGCAGCGAGATGGGGCGGTAGTTCTTGAGGTCGGTAGGGTCGGCTGATGGCTTCTTTAGTAGAGCGCTGAGTTTGGCGTGCTTCCAGCTCTCCGGGAAGGTAGCGGTGTCGAAGGAGGTGTTGATGATGTCCCGCAGGTGGGGTGCGATGACAGCGTCGGCCTTGTTGAAGACGTGGTGAGGGCAGGGGTCGGTCGGAGAGCCGGAGTGGATGGAGTTCATCGTGCGGATGGTGTCTTCGGTGCTGATCGGGGTCCAGGCGCGGAGGGTGGTGGTGGGGGGCAGTGGTTCAGTCGTGGCGTGCATCGGTTGAGTGCTGAAGCTGTTGTGTATGTCCGCGATCTTGTTGTTCGAAGTAGGAGGCGAGGGAGTTGCAGAGGTCTTGCGTAGGGGTGATGTCGTTGTTTCCGGCGCTGGGGTTGGAGAGCTCTTTAACGATGTTGAAGAGTTCCTTGCTGTTGTGTGCGTTGCTGTCCAGTCGTTCCTTGAATGCAGTTTTCTTGGTGGCGTGGATCAGTTGGTGGTGTTTTCGGGTGGCGAGCTTGAGGGCAGTGATGTTGTTCAGTGTTGGGTCTCTGCGCCAGGTTCTCTCGAGGGCTCGGCAGTTCTTCTTGGAGCTCTTGAGTTCGTCGGTGAACCATGGGGCTTTCTTGCTGCCGGGTCTGCTAGGCAGGGTCTTCAGAGGGGCGAGGTCGTCTGCGCAGTTGCTGATCCACTTCGCGAGGTTGGTGGCGGCCTGGCTTGGGTTTGTTGCGCTGGTGGGAGGGTTCATGCTCAGGGAAGTCGCGAGCTGGTCGGCTGTGATCTTGTTCCAGCTTCTGCGTGCAACCTGTTGCTTGTGGTGGTGGATCGTGGTCCTTCTGAAGCTGAAGTGGACGCAGCTGTGGTCTGTCCAGTGGAGTCCGGTGGCGTGGCTGAAGGTGATGTCCTTGCTGGATGAGAAGACGGGGTCGAGTGTGTGTCCGGCGTAGTGGGTGGGGGTGGTCACCAGCTGCTTGAGACCGAGGTTGGCGAGGTTGTCCAGCAGGGTGGTGGTGTTGCGGTCGTTGTTGTTCTCCAGGTGGAAGTTGAGGTCCCCGAGGAGGATGTAGTCAGCGGAGAGGAGGGCGTGCGGGCTGATGAAGTCGGCGATGTCTTCGCTGAATTGTTTTTGGGTCCTGGGGGTCTGTAGATGAGGGTGCCTCTGAGGGTGGTCTTGGGGTTGATGTGGATCTGGAAGTGCAGGTGTTTGGCGGGTGCGAGGGTGTCATCGGTGTTGGTCGTGATGCGGATGGTGTTCCTGTGGATGATGGCGATGCCTCCTCCTGTCTGGTTGACGCGGTCCCTCCGGATGATCTTGTAGCCGTCCGGGATGGCGATGGTGATGTCGGGCGCCGAGGAGGCGTTCATCCAGGTTTCCGTGAGGAAGGCGACGTCTGGAGATGTGGTGTCGATCAGGTTCCAGAGTTGGACGGCGTGTCTGTGGACGGAGCGGGTGTTGAGCAGGATGCCCTTGAGGTGGTTGCTGCTGGTGCTCGGCTTGGTCGGAGCAGGTGTAGTGCAGGTCCGGATGCAGGTGAACTTGCAGGAGTGGCAGCAGAAGGGTCCGTGGGTGCGTCTCTGGGTGGCTCGACAGCAGCCCGGGCTTCAACCGGCGTTGAGTGCGCAGAGTTCGGCGGCGTCGTAGGTCCGGCGGGTGGGCTGGTGTCTGCGGGAGCCAGGGGTCCTGGCACTGGGCGCGGTCCAGGCGCGGACGGGTGCAGACGGGCTTACCTTTGGCGCACCTTCGGCGCTCAGTCGGCGCTCCCGCTGCGCGCGTCCACTCTGCGGTCGCTCTGGGGGCGTCATAAGTGAGGAGCCGGGAGGGCGGGTCAGCTGGGTGGCGGGAGCGGGGCGGCCAATGGGCAGGAGGGGGGCGGAGTCGGCGGTGGTCTGCGGCTGGAAGGAGGTCTGAGGGCGGCTCAGCGGCGGCTGGGTCGTCTGGCGGACGGGAGGAGACACAAGGAAGGGGGAGGGCAGCAGAGGGGGGAAAGGGGTGCACAGAGGGCAAACAGGAAAAAAGGAGGTAAAAAAAGAGTGATTTAGCAGAGGGGAGAAGGAAAAGGAAAACGACGAAGGCAAGAACGAGGCAGCAGGAGGGGGGAGAGATACAGAAGCAGCAACGAGGCAAGGCAGCAACGAGGCAGCAGAGCAGGGCTCAGGTAGGCAGCGGGCTCAGGCAGAAAGTGGGCAGGAGCAGCGGAGTGGGGGCGACCTCGCCTGGTGAAGGCTCAGCGGTCACTCCATCCCTTAACCATCGAGCCACCAACACTCCGTGCTCAGTCCACCTCTCCCTTGAAACTAAACTTGATTTTCTCATCTCTTTCAATTCCCAGTTTGAAGCGTCCTTTTCCCTCTTAAGTGCTAAGATAGCCCCTCCCCTAATAACCTCCAGAGGAGTTCCTTGCTCCCACGCCCCAATAAAGCCAACCACAGTCTGTCCTCCACAGACATCACCAACTTACTGGCTAGCTACAAGACTTCCAACGTCAATCCCCCTCCACTCTCCTCTCCTAACAATTCTACTCAATTCAACATTCAGACCATCTCTTCCATCAGAACTTACCAGCCTCCCTCTCAAGGGGCTCCCTCATTCAAGAATCTCATCCCTATCTCCCTTAACAGCCTAGACACTCCCATCACCAAGCACAAACTGGAAATCTCTGACACCATCACCGACCACAATCTCGACTTGCTCTTTCTCACTGAGACCTGATTTAATGACTCCAATCACACTTTGTTTGATTTTCTGACACCTACCAACTACTCTATCCTCAGAAACGACAGAACAGACAAGATCGAGGGAGGTGTTGCAATTGTCTTCAGACACTCCCTTCAAATTAAAGCCTTCCCCACCATGTTCTTCCGCACAATCGAATGCCTATCCCTAGAACTTCAAGTTCATCATGGCTCACCCTTCAGGTTCCATGGCATCTACCACCCACCGGGTAACTGCTCTTCCTTCATTGAGGAACTCACCGACTTCATTAGTGACCAATATTCACAAAGCGATAGCCAGATCTTCCTAGGTGACTTCAAGCTCCACTGGGGCTCGGTGGAAGACTCTGCTGCCAACAAGTTTGCAACCTTTCTCTCAGCTAACGATCATGTCCAACACTGCTCGGAAATTACACACGCCAAGGGCTCAATTCTGGACCTTGTTATTTCTAAATCAAACCAGCTTACCATTACGCCCCCTATTCATGTAGACTGGTCGGACCGTTTCCTCATTCCCTTCCATTTTCACCTCTCGTACATTATAACTCTCGGCCAACCTAAATGGGCTTCTACCTGATTCTGCAACACTAAAAAAATTTATCTTGAGACTGTGTGATTCTACTGTGCGTTCACTTCCTAGTCTAGACCCGAACGCCAATGTGAACGATCTCACCCGTATTGCCTCTCAACCCTTGCAGTCGAAATCGACAATGTCGCTCCACTCTAAAGCAAAAGGAAAAGACCCACCCCCTCAGCACCTTGGTTCAATAAAGCGCTCTATGGCGAAAGGAAAAAGTTTAGAATCTTGGAGAAACTTTGGAGACTATCTCCATCCACTTCAAATCTATCTCTTTTACTTCAGCAAGATCCAAATAACACAAGCACATCTTCCATGAAAAAGCATCACATTTCAGATCCCTCCTCGACTCAGCTAAAAATAGACCCAAAAAACTTTTCAACCTTATAAAAAACCCAAACTGTTCTCCCCAAACTATCAAACCTAAGGAGGCTTCAAAGAAAGCAACTGAATTTGCTATATTCTTTGATAAAAAGGTCCACTCACTGGTTTATCAGGTCACCCACCCCACCCCATTGAGGAGCGAAAAACCTTAGTCCCTTGGTAAAACTTTGCCGCCATCTCGGAAGATGACCTCCTCAAATGCATCCTCGAAACCAAACCCTCCAACCATTCTTCTGACCCCATACCTAGTGTCATTGCCATTGTTTTCTATACCAATACTCTCTCTTATTGGACCAGGCTAGTTAATCTCTTCCTCAGTCAAGGATCCCTCCGAGCTGTCCTGAAAACAGGACAGGTTACTCCACTTCTGATCCTATTGATTGACCTCTCTGCGGCCTTTGACACTGTTAATCACACCCTCCTTCACACTCTTAAACAGAGAATGGGCGTGAAAGGCACACTGCTTAAACGGTTTGCCTCATTCCTCTCGGACAGATCCCAAATGATCAAGATTGCGAACAGTCTCTTGTCTACACTGGTGGTTGGTCAAGGCGTCCCTCAAGGTTCTATCCTTGCACCCACTCTGTTTAATCTCTATCTGGAACCCTTAGGGAACTTCCTAAGCAAATCTGGAATCCTCTACCATCTCTACGCGGATGACACCCAAATCTACCTCAAGGTGTCTTCCTCACAAGATCTCTCACTACTCAACTCTACTCTCAGCTCTATTCACAACTGGATGTTAGTTCACCAACTCATTCTCAATCCCTCTAAAACTGAATTCCTCCTCTTATCTACCTCGCTCTTCCCGCCTCCTGTTCAATCCTGGATGGATCAGCTGAATCTACTCAACAGTTTGATTTGATTAGGATCTTATATAGCGCATACTGTCACCCTACGGGTATCCTGGCGCTTCAGACTACAGACTTAGACCAGAATAGTGCAAGGTCGCAGCAGAACAGGATGGAGGAGCTGGGCTTACACCTTAGGGAAGAGACAGGTTTTAAAGTTCCTACGGAACTCTAGCAGGGAGTTGGCTTGTCTAAGGCTCAGGGGGAGGTAATTCCATAGCCACGCTGAATGTCCTACCTCCTAACCTTGAACGTTTAAACCGGGGAATCGTCGGCAGGCATGCCCTAGAGGAGCGAAGCTGTCTTGTCGGGCGATACCGTGTGAACCTTTTCTGAAGAGGAATAGGACCTAGTTCATGCACCGCTCTAAAGACCAAGCAGAGAGTCTTAAAATGGACCCTCTCCCTGTTCGGCAGCCAGTGTAGCTCTCTCAAAGCCAGGTTAGAGGAGGAGCTCCGTAACCTGCCTCGAGCAGTTTAGCTGCTGCTAACTGGATTCTTTGCAGTCCCTGAAGAATATAGGTAGGGGCACCCAAGTAGAGGGAGTTGCAATAATCCAGCCTGCTTCCCACAATGCTACTTACCACCAGAGAACGAGCCTCTTTAGGAAGTAGAGGGAGTATTTTCCGTAACAAGCGAATTAAGGCAAAACAAACACTGGCAGTCTTTCTTGCCTGAGATTCCATCTGGAGGTAGTCATCAAACATCACCCCCAAATTACGAACCTTCCTGACTGGTATTAATGGTTCCTCCTCTGGTGTGAGTCTAAAGTCAGATGGAAAAGTTCTAGACACCCTTCCGGCAGAGCAGTATACTACCTCAGTCTTTCCGCTATTAAATTGTAATGAGTTCCTCCTAAGTCAATCAGCCGTCTGCCGCATGCAATGCTTGAACGCTTCCAGAGATATGGCATGGTGTCCTTCCAAGGAGAAGGCTAGTTGTGTGTCATCGGCATAATTGACTAGACGGACCCCGGAGGACTTAATGATGGAAAGCAGGGGTTGCAGGTAGACAACCAGAGGAGAATGGTGCTAGAGTTACCATCTGCTGTCGACCTTCTAAATAAGATTGAAACCACTGCAGCGCCCAGCCTTTCACTCCTATCCTCTTCAATCTTTCCACCAGTATGAGGTGGTTCACTGTGTCGAATGCGGCCAACATGTCGAAGTACTAAAACTGTAGTATTCCCGTTGTCGGCTCGCATCCGCAGGTTTTCCAGCATGGTGACCAGAGCTGTCTCAGTCCTGTGTCCGGGCCAAAAACCAAACTGGTCTATATCTAAAAGATTGTTCGCCTCCAGTAAACGTGACAGAGACCTACTGACCACCTTCTCAAGTATCTTCACTGGGTGGGGCAGAAGTGAGATGGGTCTAAAGTTTGCTGGTATTGACGGGTCCAGAGAAGGTTTTTTTATCAGTGGGGAGACCACCCCCAGTTTCCAGCGCTCCGGGACTATTCCTTCTTCCAGAGACTGATTGCAAATCTGCTTCAGCCATGGAAAGGTGTTACGCCCAAGAGATTTCCATATTTTGTGGGGAAGAGGATCAAGGGGGGAACCAGAGGATACTATATCTCCCAAACATGCAAACTCCTCTTCTGTAAGGGCTTGGAAATTATCTAGATAAACAAGCTGTTGTGGGACTGCCTCGATCCCTAGTTCAGGGTGAGGTTGTTCATCCTTGTTGTTCATAAGCAGGTTGCTCACGATTTTAGTAATCTTGGGCCAGATGTAGGTAACTCATTTTTACCGATTCTAAAATACCGAATTTTACTGATTCGGTTTTTTAGAAATGGGAAATGAGATGTAGGAAAAAAATCTGTAAAAAATACCAAATCGGTAAAAATCGGAATCCCTGATTCGGTATTTACCGATTCGGCAAATACCGATTTGGTAAATCTCATTCATTCCTATGGGCCTGGATGCCCATAGGAATGAATGGGATTTACCGAATCGGTAAATACCGAATCGGGGATACAAAAAAGCAAGCAGTTGAGCTACCAACCAATCACGTGCCTCCACCCCGCCCCTCAGCCAACCAACAGAGTAATCAACCAATCCTGTGCATCCACCCCACCCCACAACCAGGAAGTGGCCACACCCATGCAGATGCAGAGTAACTGATCACCCAGGAGAGCAGTTACACACTGATAGGCTGTTGTGAAGCTGAGCTGTGCAGGAGTGAAAGATGGATTTCCAAGACTCCCAGAGGGAAGGTGCAGAGAGGAAGAGGAAGATGAAGTTCAGCACAGGTGAACTTCAGGTGCGGGTGGAGGAGGTGGTAAAGCACCACTCCCAGCTTTTCAGAAAGCAGTCTCTGCAGGTAGCAGAGGCTGTGAAGAGGAATACCTGACTGAGGATCCAGTCCAAAGTGAATGCCATTGGAGTGACAACCAGGGAAGTGGACGATCTAAAGAAAAGATGGTATGATCTGAGGATCATTACCAAAAAGAAATTGGCGGCAATAAGGAAAGAGGCCAATGCTAAAGGTGGAGGAAAGAACAGGGCACCTGCTCTCACGGATCTGGAAGAGCTCTTGGAGTCCACACTGGAGCCAGAGAGCGTTTTTGGAATCGGTGATGCTGACAGCTCAGCCCGAGCTGCATCAAAGAAAGGTAAGGGACGTGTCCATCATGCCTCACCCCTTGCCTGTCTCCCTCCCCCAATGTGGCTGTGTGTTGAGGAACTCCAGTACAGGCTTCTGTATCCACCTGCAATGCATTATGGGAGTAGTAGTCATAAGAATTCACATCAGAGCAGGCAACATGAAAGAATGTCAGGCATGCCACACAATACAATTAGAGACAGGGGAGGACCATGAAATAGTGCAAATGATTTGTGATTTAATATAGAAATACACGGTGAAAGCACCACTAAGCCACTGTCCATATCTGTCCACAGGAGAGACTTCGTGCAAGACAATGCAGGAGAGGGAGAAGAGGGCACCCCAAAGGGAGAGGAGTGAGGAAGAAGCCAGGGATACAGGGCCCAGCCCTGCAACACCTCCAAATGTAAATGTACATGTATTTATATAGCGCAAATCACTGACCGAGGTCGGTATCTAAGCGCTTGCTTAGGGAACCCGTCCTGGTATTCCCCTGTGAGATAACCCCGGCAGGGTATCCACAAGGTGAAAGCCAGGCATCCCGCCCCGAGGGGCCATTGTGGAGATTAAGCAAGCTATTGCCCAGAGTCGCAGAGTGTGAACCCGTGAGTCGAGAAGGCACCGGAGCGAGAATTATCGAGTCTGTGGAATATTTTAGCCCAAGACCCGCCGAGGCGGGGAATTGAACCCTGGTCCAGGGCCGATCTCAGCTTCCGGGTCTGCCGCCTCTAACCCCTGAGCCACACTTCTCCACCTCCAGCACCCTGCACACATGCAGCTGCCACACCAGAGGCAGCCACCATGCAACTGCCATCATCACCTCTGCTCCTTGACTCCCCACAACATGAGCCACAACAACTTTCCACACCAGCAGGCTCAGTGGTGTCAGAAATCTGCAGGCCCAGAAGGCATGATGTTCCCCCGCTAAGAATCCTACAAACATCCTCTGATGAGGAAAGGGAGGGTGAGATCCCAATTGAGTCAATGGAGGCAAATACAGCTGGTCTTCCGTCCACTCCTGTCACTTTATCCAGAGGCACAAGACGCCATAGGGTCCGGGAGGCTAGCTTGAGTGGCATGGTGACGGTGTCTTCCGTGGCCTTGAAACATCAATGGTGAAGGTCCAGCGCCTGCATGCGAAATCAATTAGTGTAGTGCACAGACAAATGCGCCAATTGAAAAAAAACATTGAGAACATGAACCGGGGGATCACATCAATGGTGGACAGTATAAGGGACATGGCTGATGGGGTGAGGGACATGTCATAGCCCGTGATGTCACTTTGTGATGAACTCCATGAGGACTGCGCACAAAGGCACAGGGAGAGGCAGTGCATGCAACAGCAGACAAGGGCCATGCTCCGTCTGGCAACAGCAACTTCGCTGGTGTGTCGCCGTTCTGTTACAATGCAGGAGGGGCTGGTGCACTGCTGCACAGATCTCACAAGGGGGATGGGGAGAGTCACAACAGCAATGGAAGTGCTGCTGACTAACCAGGCAGCCACCACAGGAGGTGAAGGTTTAGGGGACACAGACAACACCAGTAGCAAGAACAGCACCCCTATCCCAGAAATTCGGAGGAGCAGTAGACACCACAGTACAGGCGCTGGCTCAACAGACAATGATCTGACCCAACCTCAGGCATCACGCAGTGTAGTGCGTGGGGGCAGGCAGTAAGGCTGCCAAATTTTGAGTGGACATGTGAGGGTGAGGTGACCCCTGTCCGCCCAGTTGGGCTAGGCACACTTTAGATATAACAAATGTGTCTTCAGACATTTACCGTAGTGCCAATTAAACTACGTTTATTGCATTGAACCCCTTGCTGTGTCTTTTTACTTACTCAAAAGTAGTTGTGTGTGATCTCTGCCCATCTCTGTCTGCCGTCTGTTGGTGTTGGAACTCCTACTGTGTTGGTTGCAGGTAGTGCATGGTCATCATCATGGTCTTCATAGTCGCTCAATTCCACCTCGGTGCCCTTCTTAGTAGCGAGGTTGTGCAACATTGCACAAGTTGCAATGATCCTAAAGCAGATGACTGGTGAGTACTGCCATGCCCCTCCACTTTTGTGCAGGCAGCGGAACATGCTCTTCAGAAGGCCAAAGGTGCGCTCCACTATGTTCCTGGTTGATTTATGTGTGACATTGTATCGTCTCTGGCTGGGGGTTGTGGGGTTGAGGTAGGGTGTCAGGACGAAGGAACGGAGGGCATATGCACTATCCCCTAATGTAAAATGAGAAAAACATTACTCACAGGCACACATAAACATACGTCTGCATTATCTATCAAGGGAGTGTCACACAGTAATTTACCTAGCAGGTATCCTTCGCTAAATTCCCCCGCTGTCAGGCAGGTGTAGATCCCACTGTTTTGGAAGATGTAGGAGTCGTGGGTGCTTCCTGGGTTCCTGGCCACTATGTCCTTGATAATGTACTTGGCATCACAGATTACTTGTGGGTCTATTGTGTGGGATGACTTCCTGTTCCTGTAAATGTACTCTGTGGCAGCAGGTGGGCATATTGGGATGTGGGTGCCATCAATACAGCCAATGACGTGTGGGAAATGTGCCATTAGGTAAAAGTCAGTCTTGGTCTTGAGCAGTTCAGCATCAGTTTCCGGGAAGCTGATGTAATGCTCCATTTTCTGCATCATGGCATCCAGGAACTTCCTGAAGAAACGGGACAGGCAGCGCTGGGACACCCCACCTACCGCAGCAACCACACTCTGGTAACTCCCAGATGCAAGCAGGTGTATGCTACAGAGCACCTGCACATGGGGTGGGATGGCGTGCGCCCTTGGTGTTGGGTGCTCCAGGAGTGGGTGCAGGTCCCTGATCAGGTCCAGGATGGTTTGGGGGTGTAGCCTGTACCTTTGCAGTATCTCTGGCTCAGTCAGTCAGTTGGAAGAGTGTTATCCTCTGCCTGTACACTTGCTCCTCCCTTCTCCATTCCCTCTCTCCTGCTGCCTGTAGCCGTAGCTGCCATGCTATGATGTAGAATGCCGCCATTCCGGTTACACTATTGCATTTTGGGGCCCTATTTTATAGCCTGCACCTGGTTACCACCTGCTTTCAATCCATGCTAAATACTGACTCTTAAATACCAAGTTTCATGCTAATTCGGTATTTTAGGGGTCACCTACGTATCAAGAGTCTTATTTTTCCATGTCTTATTTACCAATTCGGTGACTTTACCGATTCAGGAAATTTACCGATTCGGAAAAGTTACCGATTCGGAATATTTACAGATTAGGAAAATTTACAGATTCAGTAAACTTACCGAATTTGTAACTTTACAGATTCGGTAGTTTTTGAGAGCCCTACATCTCAATGTCCAAATACCGGTTGGTAACGGACGAAATTCAGTATTTTCGGCCGTTACCGACCGGTATTTGGATACCTACATTTGGCCCCTTGTCTTGGAAATGTGTATCTATTTCATCACATAGTTTTTGGGAGGCTACCACTTTATTTTTCAGGCAAATAGGGGAGGAAAGATCCTTGATGATTTTGAAGAGTACTTTGGTACTATTTGGCGCCTGTATAATAGAACTGGCATAGAAATCTGCCTTGGCCTTGAGGATTTCCTCTTTGTATTGCAACTGTATCTGTCTGAGAACTTTCTTATCAACTTCATCATATCCTTTCCTCCATTTTCTTTCTGCCGTCTTGCGGCGCGCACAAAGTTGTTTGAGCTCCTCATTAAACCATGGAGCCGATATTTTACTTCTATTTTTTATAACCTTTATGGGGATTACCTGGTCCAGGATATCAACTATGTGTTTTGTGAATTCATTGCAGTTTTCTTTAAGCATGGGCGAATTTTGCAAGTTCGCGTGTGTTCGCGGGGCACTTTGCGTGTTCGCGGATGTTCGCGAGGCGCTTTGCGTTTTCGCGGGTTTTTTTTTTTTGCTGGTTCATCACTGCCACCCTCTCGTTTTTTATGCCCCTCTGCCCTCTGTACCACTCGTTTCTGTGCCCTTCTGCCCTCTGCCCCACTCATTTTTTGTCCCCTTCTGCCCTCTGTCCCACTTTTGTGCCCTTCTGCCCTCAGCCCCACTTAGAATGGCGCCGGCAAGTTGCCAGCGCCATTCTAAAATAGCTGCAAATAGCTTCAGCAGGAAGCACTAATAGATAAAGTAAAGCAGGAGCTGGAGTTGAAGGTCAAATTAAGTTACACAATCATTGATCACACCAAGTTTGGGGTGATTAATGATTGTGTAACTGAATTTGAGCAGCACCTGCTTTACTTTATCTATTAGAGCTTCCTGTTGAAGCTGACTTTTGTAACTATTTTAGAATGGCTCTGGCAGCTTGCCGGCGCCATTGTAAAAGATTTACAAAAGTCAGCTTGAACTTTTGACCCAATCCGTTCCGCTCGCGGATTTTGCGGGAAATTCGCGAATCTCGCGGATTGCGAATTTACCGAAAATCCGCGAGCGGAACGGATTTTCCACCCATGCTTAGTTTTCTTCTACAGTCAACGTAGGTTCAAAATGGGTAACATCCAGGTCAGATATTAGAGTTCCAGATTTAGTAAGTTTCGCCCATTCCCTGCCCTTCCTATAGAACCTTTGCTGACCAGCACTATCCCGTTATTTTCCAGCTTGATGTTAAAGTGAATAAGATAATGGTCAGACCAGGTCTGTGGTATGATGTTAAGTATCTTAGTAGGTGACTGATTGGAGAATAGCAGGTCTAGGGTATGACCTCCCCGATGTGTGGAACCTTCCACCAAGTGGGAGAGATTCAAGTTTGCACATGCTTGCCTTAAGTCACGTAAATGACTATTAACATTCCCATCTTCCCAGAGATTAAGTCACCTAGGATGATCATATTAGAGTGTATCAGTGCCAGATTGGTGATACATTCAAGGAGATGTTGATAGTGTGCAGACCCACCCGGAGGTCGATAGCACGCCAGTTCTGTGAGGAGATTCCCACTAGAAGAGTGCAGGGAGAACCCCAACATTTCTATCCCCACCACTTCATCTACCTGTAGGAGTCTAAGGTCCAGCTCCTCCTTAAATATCACCTCCTCCTCTGCCCGTGTTTCTCTGCTTGTCAAGAATTGTATAACCAATGGGGCATGCACAACCAATATCCAGAGCTGACTCTGCATTAGTCCAAGTTTCTGTTAGGAACAGAGCATCAAGTCCCAAGTCCTCTAACATGCCCGATACCTCGGTAGAGTGTTTGACCAGGGACCGGCTGTTGATCAGACCCCCAAAAAGGATCTTTCCAGCCTTTCTCACACATGCCAGGGCTGGGGACGCTTTATGTTCTACCTTACCAAGCTTTAACAGTTGTTCTCTACCATAAATTATACGTCCTTGGGCACTGTCTAAACGGGCAGCAAAGCCGGCGCTGGGCGCCTCCGGGGCACGGACAGGCTTTCCTCTGGCGCGCCCGCTGCGCGCGCACACGCTGCGTGGTTGCATCTCCTTACTTATAAATGATGTCCTTGGGAAGCAGCCAGACAGCTAGAGCGCTACTCAAAATGGCGCCCGCAGATGTCAGCAAGCCCGACCCTCTCTCACACAAGATGGCGCACACGAGAGATCTAGCCACGCAAAAGCGGCGGGAAATGAGGTAGATTCGTTTTTTTTAAAGTGCGGGTATGCAAATTAAAAAACTGTGGTATTGTGGCAGCAGTCAAGAGTTTTAAACAGTGAGGTGAAAATTTTAAAATAGGTAACAATTGCGGCGATTAAAAAGGGTAAAAGCCTCTATAAAGTGCTCTGAGCGTCCTGAGAAGCCATGCAGTTCTGCAAACTAGATCTGCGCCCTAACAACCCCTCCTTAAATAAGGTGTCCTTGAGGAGCAGCCAGACAGCTAGAGCGCTACTCAATTCAATTATTATTCAATTATAACTGTATTCGGGTAATGACAAATAACCATAAAAGTACATAGAAGAGCATCATTAAAAAGAAATTCATAACATGGATAAAATACATCATATAGTGCCATTATAAAAAGCAAATAATCATAAATAGATGACAATTGATAAGAGTAAAAATTTCACATACAAATTGATTTTCGCAATCTAAAAACTTGTTTAAAAAATTCAGAGATAGATGCCACTGTCAACACCGTATCTAGTCTCTGCAATATGAAAAAAGCTGGTCGACAGCGACTTACTTCCATCTCCTTTAAAATGGGGATAATGAATCTCTTGCTAGGAAGGGTATAAATTTGCAAAAAAATAAAATATGGATATCCGATTGTTCAGAAAGGTCATCACACGGGCATTTGATTAAATCACGTGACCAATTATTTATAACAGGGAAACTGAGAACTCTAAAAATAATGTTCAACCTAAACCGTGTCAGAGCAACCCTCTCGTGATCACTCATAGAAAGAGTTAAATAAGGTTGTAACTTGCCCTGAGTCAATATCAATTGGTGTGGTGGGACTGTCTTTTTCTTCAATTCATCACCTACTCTTTTATCATCCAGATACTTCATACACTGTTTTTTTAATACCTTTCTTGGGATATTGCACATTGAGAGAGGTTCATCGTAATATTTTTGGAGGCAAATTTCTACAAGAAGTTCTTTTACATAAACAAGCCATTTTATCCTTCTCATATGTTCCAGACTTAAAACATCCATCATTAGCGCCATGAAACCGTTGGTGAAAGTGCGCGGTATAAATAATTTTAACGTAACGTTTAACGCATTATTCTGCGGTTTAATACACACTCGTCGGTTGTCCAAACCCTGTGCCAGAGAGGTATGGGTTGGACCTTGATTGTATCCTCATTATATGGCTGTCCGAGTTCTGTGTGACATATGTATGTTGAGACACTCTCAGGTACAGCTAAGATGTATCTCAGAAACATATTTTTCACTATCTGGATGAATTTTATGTTGTCATATTCCCAGATACCTGAACCATAAATAGCAATTGATATACATGTAGCATTATACATTTTCAGGAGTTCCCCAGTAGGCTTTTTCCCCATTTTCTTTGAAAAGTTTTTAGGGCCATTATTGATTTAGAAAACATAAGTTTTCTTGATTTTATAGCACTTGCCCACGTACCAGCTTCGTGAAACAAAATACCTTGATATGAGAATGTAGGGGTGAAATCCAAGGGGCTATCATTAATATACATAGCTTTTCTTCGTCTGTTAGTCCCATGGCCACAGTTCATTTGGAACGTCTTTGCGCAGTTAATTTTTAGATCCAGATTTGACATGTAAGTGTTAAAAGATGTTACCAGACCTTGCAAGGAGAAGGGAGTCTGTGCCATAATGACTGCATCGTATGCGTATAAGAGTGCAGGGATGGATCTTTTATCTACCATAGGCATATCCCTGCACTCTTTAAGTAAAATTCTCTCAAGGTCATTTATATAGATCAAAAATAAAAAGGGGCCAAAACGTACCCCTAGCGTACCCCACGTCCTATGCCAAAGGATCTAGTGCACTCTCTGTTTTTTTCATAACGGACGGAAGCAGTGGCTCCTGAGTACAATTCCCTTAAAACACAAATAATGTTTCCTTCCACCCCAAGATTTTCTAATATCATCCATAATTTGCCATGTGAGATGCAATCAAATGCCAACGATAGGTCAACAAATGTAAAGTATATGCGCTCTCCCCTAACCCTAGCGTATTTTTGTTGAAGAATAAATAAGTTTAGACCCTGATCCACCGTTCCAACCCCTTTCTGGAAGCCATACTGCAAATCGCTAATAACCATATTGTCCTCTGCCCAGCACTGGAGTCTACCTAGAATGACTCTTCCAGGAATTTTTATGGAGGAATCCAGTAAGGAAATGAGTCGATAACATGTACAGTTTCGCCTATCGCCCTTTTTAAATATTGGCACAACAACAGGTAAACCATGAAGCACTTAAGCCCTTCTTGAAGGTTGCATTAAATAGATGTACTAATATCGGCTCCCACAGCTCAATATTATTTTTAAATAAATCAGCTGGTATACCATCTGGGCCTCCAGCTTTGCCTCCCCGAGTGGCTTTAAGGCTCACTATTACTTCTTCTAAAGTAACATCCAGTTTCATATCTTTAGCCCTATTTTCCCCAGGGATTTGAGATAACATTTGCTGTGTCCCATGTGGAATACTATACAGTTGGGAGAAATGGTTAACCCATTCATCCTCTGTAATTGCTATTTCAATACGGGCCTTGGTGTTATCAAAGAGGAAGGGGGCATTCACTGCTTTCCAAAATGCGGAAGAGTCTCTGCTACGCGAAGCTTCACAAAGTGTCTCCTAGGCGTCCCTTTTTATAGCAGCCTTCCTTTTTTTCAATGCCTCATTATATGTTTTCTGCAATGCTCTAATCAATAAAAGGTCACGGGTACAGCATGTAGAGCATTCTTAAGTTTGAAAAGGGCCTTTGTACATGCTGAGTCATGCCAACTCCTATTTATTTCTGTACGTTTTTATAATTCAACCCATAAGCACTCCTTAATGCAATTTGCATTGATATAAAAGTGTTTAATAATACTCTGACTGTCTGCGCACTCATCCAGACTGGTCATAAAACCATCTAGGCACTTTGTCATCAATTTATGTATAAAGTCATCAGGTACCAACTTACTCCATTTAAGATAATAACCATTTTGTCTTCCCAGGGTTACATTTGGGACAAGCTGCCTAGATGACTTCTCTCTATCTAAGTCCCGAAATGGATTTGCAGTCTCCATGACCAACGGCCAATGGTCACTAAGTGCAATGTCAACGGTCTTACATATCTTAATCTGCCGTCCATACCTAGCAGAAAGTAAGATATAATCGATTGTTGTGGACGCACCCCTGCCCATAAATGTCGGCACGAAGGGAGACTCTATTTGACCAATTTCATTTGCATAGCCCAAGTCACAGGAGAATAAGATTTCATTTAGAAGATCCCCACATGTAGTGTGTTCAAAATGTGTAAAAGTGGTATCCTGATCCAACATGATGCCACAGATTCCTTGGTGTCCCTTTTTACAAAGCGCACAGTTAAAATCCCTCCCCCCCAGATAACCAATACTTCTTTCGGGTTTGTGTCCAGTTCATTTTTTAGTTCAGCGCCCAATGTTTTTATTGTTACTTTAATATCAGCAAAAGGGATATTATTATAAAAATTAATAATTATGGCACACATCACCTTGCTGATACCTATCTTCACCAGCTGATAATAACTAGAGTGAGATAGTAATTGTGCTTTCTCATATTTAAGGTGATTAGATAGGTATAAGCATAGCCCCCCTTGGCCCTGCCATGATCTACAGCCACTGCTGGGGTAAACATGGTTTTATATCCTCAGAGATGTAATGGTTCTGTTACCCATGTCTCCTGAAATCCCAAAATATCATACATTTTTACAGTGTTGTCCCATATGCTGTTATTAAGTTTAGTTTTTAAGCCTGCCACATTCCAAAACATGACACGGCAAAATTCCCCATTGTCATTGGGACTTATGTGGTCACAAGGATTATTTATTTCGGGGGGCGTCTCACCCAAATCACCCACCGCATCCATGCTCTCTGTTAGCCCAGATTCCTCAACATTCCCTCTCACATTTTCACATATCTGAATAACCCGTATCCCCTCACAGGTCTCATTCACTTCTGGCTGCACACTATCTATCAAACTTCCTGGTGTAATTTGTTGTTCACAGTAGTTGGTGGCCTCTCTAGTGAGTCAGTCAACGGCTTCCAATCCTGCAAACATGGCAAATCGATTGTAAGTTGGGATATTATAGCCATTAAGGCTGGGATCAACTGATCTACCTATATAGGGATTTCCTGTTTGGTATCTTGCCAAAACTATGGGTGGACATCTCGGATAAAAATAACCCAAATCCCGCGTGGATATGCCCCCGTCACCCCTTTGAGAATGCCAGCTTTGCAGATAGGGAATTACACGCCTATCCTTAAAATCGACAATAATCAGATCCGCCAATACATCCTTTGTCCTATGGCACAACCACCCCACTCTCCTAACATGGAGTATTGCCCCATCAATGTTTGGTGGGAGTGGTCTATTTTCACGCAGCCAGAAAGCTACTTTATTTTTTAGCTCTTGGTACCCCTCTTTAGCCCCATTAGATAATTCAGGAACCTCCAAAAGAACACTTACATAGGGGGCTGCCTCTGGTGGCAAATCGATACGAGGTAAAGGACTATTTTTCTGGCCCTGGTTCCTGCATTTCTTGTCCATTTCAGTCACTTTGTTTGCCTGTGCTACGTTGCCTATCATTGGTGTGTGTGGAATAGTATCTTTCAAGTTTAGAGATGGATCTAGTATGTTTAATGATGGTACTGAGGGGGGGCTAACTCATTTGATTTATCAGCCTTATTAGCTTTTTTCCCCGGCTTATTCGGGATAGAGGACAAATTATGTTGACAGTCAGCCAGTTTCTTAATGAGTCCGGTATTTGACATAATCACTTCTTCTATAGACTCCAGTTTCTCCACTATTCTCTTCACTCTTTCAACCAGGGGTAAAATCAGGGATTTTACTAGTACTTCCATTTTTCCTAAGAGTTCTTGGATTACAGTTAGTTGTGGCCTTTTGGGAGTAAAGACTGATGCCATTTTTTGGGGGGCTTGAATTTTCTCCCTAGGGGGACTTACATACATTTTTGCAGGTTTCGCTGTTCTTCCCCTATGTCTGGCCCCTCCACGTTTCCTTTTAGAGGTTACGGGCCAGGTCAAACCCTGACCTTGCGGAATGGACTGCCAGCTTTCTCTATTTATCGGGATTGGTGATGTGCCATGGTCGCTCTCTTCCAAAATAATTTCTAGGCAGGGCTCAGTACTTAAATCCTCACATGTGGATTCCCTGCTTGATACCTTAGTAGCACCCAGACCCATCTGAGAGGAAGTGCTAAGGTGGTTGCATAGCTCCTTTCCAACTTCAGATGCTGGTGGAGTCAAGGCTAACGGAATTGAACCCAGGGACGACCTTTTATGACCTACAGAATCTGAAGATAAACGACTCTCAGTCAGAGTTATTTCACGTTCAATGGCCGTGGCTGCCTTAGTTATAAATGAATCTAAAGTCCCCGTCAGTGCCCCCCCCTGTTTTCTTCTTTTGTTTGCCACCTTTTGAGGCCATCTTTCATCCACAGAAGTGGGACGTATTCTAATGGAACAAACATATAACGCCTAATAACTATAGACACACTTTGTCCATACAGAGTATCTAATATGATCTTACTTAATCAGTCCTCAGTCCAGTGCTTAGGGGAATGGCCTAGCCCAGCCTCGTCCGGCCTACCGGCCACAGACGGTCCCGCCCTTGTACCGGGCTTCTCACGGCTGCTCCCGCGATGCGGAGGGTGAGGCTCGATTTAAAGTGCCTCCTGGCGCGAGTTCCCGGTGTCAGCTTCCGGGCGCAAGGGCAGCAGGGAGTTGTGGTCCTGCCCTCTCGGTCCCACCCCCCCCCACCGCCGGTGCACTCAGATATAAAGAGCTGTGCCAGCAGGGGGAGACCGGATGCGGCAGCGGCAACAATCGCAGGGAAAGAGGTTCTCACCAGCACATGACCCCAACAGAAGCAGCAGTGCGGCAACAGGACTCAGGCTGCTGGTATGATAATGACCCCCTACTCAAAATGACGCCCGCAGATATCAGCAAGCCCGACCCTCCCTCACACAAGATGGCGCACACAAGAGTTCTAGCCATGCCAAAGCGGCGGGAAATGAGGTAGATTTGTTCTTTTTAAAGTGCAGGTATGCAAATGAAATACTGTGGTATTGTGGCAGCAGTCAAGAGTTTTAAACAGTGAGGTGACAATTTCAAAATAGGTAACTATTGCGGCGATTTAAAAGGGTAAAAGCCCCTATAAAGTTCTCTGAGCGTCCTGGGAAGCCGTGCAGTTCTGCAAACTAGATCTGCGCCCTAACAACCCCTCCTTAAATAAGGTGCCATCATTAAAGTAAACCCATCATTGTCGACTGCGCTAAATCCCTAGGTGTAATACTTGTCAAAAGACTCAACCTAATCTCACACATCAACTCCATTGCCAAGAACGCACGTTATCAGCTGCGCCTTCTGTGGGGGATTCTTCATTCTCCCCGGAGCAAGACCTAAAAACCTTGGTCCAAGCGCTAGTTCTCTCTAGACTGAATTATTGTAATTATCTTCTGACTGGCCTTCCCAAATCTCACCTCTCACCCCTCAAATCCGTCCTCCATTCAGCAGCTCGCTTCATTTCAGGGTCCAAACGGAGTGACCACCTCACTCCTATCCTGTCTTCTCTCCGATGGCTTCCCATCGAGGCTAGAGCTATTTACAAAACGGCTTGCATCACCCACAAAGCCGTGGACTCATCCTCACCCTGCTATCTGGCGAATAAACCGAAATTGTCTGGAGGCTTGAGACCTTCTCGGACTGCTGAAAAGTTTCTGCTTGAAAAGGGAAAAATCGATGGCTCAATTGTTCGCAGGTAATGCAGTGAGAATCTGGAACTCACTTCCTCCATTGCTCCGTGTCACCACCTCCATCCAGATCTTAAAAGCGGACCTCAAATCTCTTCTATTCCAAAGACACTTTCAGAACTAATTCCTTTATTCTCAGACCCCACCAGGAAGTTTGTTAGTCATTGTACATTTGTAATATTTATTTTTGTACATTCCTTGCTTGCTGTGTTTGACATTGTGTTCCTCTTGCCTGCTTTGTTTGATTCTGTGTCCTGCTATTTTTGTACGTTCTATTTTGTAACATTTCTCTCATGTAACGTAACTGGTTCTATTGTACAGCGCTCTACACCTTCGGGTAAAGTCCGCGCTTTATTAAAATGCATAAATAAATAATTGTTCAAATCCATTTTCACACAGTGGTATAGTTGCCCTCCATATACCGACTATCACAGTCTTGTGTTGTTCAAATATACCACATAGTCTGTCTTCTACATTTAAGGCGAGACGACGACCACCGTGCGCATGACGTCACCCAGTATTTCTAATTTACTTTTTTTTTTTTTTTTTTTTTTTTTGTCCTCATTTGCGCATGAAATGTATAAGGAAATGCAACGGAGAACCTTAGGACTTCCACTTTTGTTCCTTCACTCTTATTCTTTACTTTGCCGATTACTTAGAGTATCCCTTTGGTGGATCTGTCAAATTTTGTCCTCCTTGTCCTTTACCATATTCAATAATTCATAGCGGAGGGGGTGAGAGTAAGCCATCATGGCCACTCGGCGGGGAATTATTCCCGTCTGAATTATTGTCACCGCATTAATCATTGGACTTATTAAGGTGTTGTCGGATTACCCTTAAATATTACTCGTAAAGTAATTTTCCCAAATTTCCCAGAAGTTAAACCTTTTGGAGGGATTTCCCTTCCTGTCGAGTTTATGAGTTGTTATAATGGAGTTTAGCCAGCCCTCAGGTGAAGGTGGTACTGTTTTAATCCAATTCAGGCATATCTCTCTTCTAGCAAGAAGCATCAAAACAAATAACAAATTTTCTTGTTTTCTAGTTAACTTCACGCTACTTACATTAAATTCGGTACATATCCCAAAAATAATTAAAGTTGTACTCACTTTTAGGTTTGTTCCCAATATCCGACATAGCGTATTACCTACTTCCAGCCAGAAGAGATCCAATTGCGGGCATCTATGAAACATGTGTATATCGTCTGCATTTTCAAGCCCACACTTAGGGCAGGATTTTGTAAACTAGCCGTCCACGAGTATGGAGAAGGTTGCGGGAAACTTTTGGCCTGGAAAACCAAAACGGAACAGACTAGAAACAAAATAGCCAGTATTCAACTTAGCAATCAAATAGGTGTAACCACTGATGAAGCTGAAATCAAGCAGGAGTTTGAAAACTTCTTCTCTAAACTGTATATGGAAGATTCCTCCCCCTCTGCTGAGCAATTAGGAAAGTATCTTGAATCTTTAAATTTACCGAAATTGTCGGATCTGGAAAACGAAGAGTTGAACGCAGAAATAACAATGGAAGAAGTAGAAACAGCCTTGAAATCCTTGAAAAAAGGGAAAGCAGCCGGACCTGATGCCTTACCAAATGAACTCTATTTAGCTCTAAGGGAAATTATAGCTCCTCCACTAACGAGATTGCTAAACAAAATATATTGGGAAAAGGAAAAAATTCCAGACTCCTGGAACGACGCTATTATCAGCATTATTTTAAAACCAGGAAAAAATCCCACAGCCTGTGAGTCATATAGACCCATATCTCTGCTAAATTGTGACTACAAAATTTTCACACAAATAATAGCAGGGAGACTAGCTTTGGTAATGCCAAATCTGATACACTTGGACCAAAAGGGGTTCATAAAAGGGAGGCAAATATCAGAAATCACTCACGAACTTTTTGCAACAGTTGATATAGCAACTAGCGAAAAAATCCCTCTTACAATAGTAACTTTTGATGCTGCCAAAGCTTTTGACCGGGTCAATTGGTCCTTTCTAAATAGAGTTATTAGCAAATATAACCTCGGTCTAAATTTTAGTCATCTGATAACAGAGACTTACAGAAACCCAAGAGCAAAGATCTTAATTAATGGGAGTCTCACTAATAACTTTGCGATACAAAGAGGAACGAGACAAGGGTGCCCGTTGTCTCCCTTGCTTTTTTAATCTGTACATAGAACCGTTGGCAGACACAATAAGAAATAATGATTCAATAATTCCCTTTAAACATCATGAGTGGGTCAAAAAGGTGGCGCTTTATGCTGACGATCTAATGATATTTACAGAAAACTATCAAAGTTCCTCTCCGGCAATAAATAAGGCAATCACAGAGTTCGGGAAAGTTTCCGGTTACCTGACCAATGAAGCAAAAACCGAGTCAATGAGTTGGAATACACAACAGAACAACCCATATACAAAAGATAAAATAAAATATTTGGGTATAATAATAGTGAAAGATCTCGAGAAAATACCCCAAATGAATCTCAACAGGATTTCACTGGAGACAAAAAAACTTCTCAAGGTATGGGACAAGCTACCTCTCAACATGATTGGAAGATCAAATCTGGTAAAAATGTTGATCCTCCCTAAATTTACCTACCTTTTTAATGTTATACCTTTGGAGTTTAAAAGAGACTTCCTGAAGAAAATTCAGGGAGATATAACGTCCTTCATTTGGGCTTCAAAAGGTTCAAGGATTGCCTGGAGTAAAATACGAAGAAAAAAACAACAAGGAGGAATAGCTAGCCCAGATATTCTGGAATATTGTAAAGCTTTCCAATTCAAGAATGTGAGATCACTTATGAAAACCTATGAACTTTACCCCCATTTCCTCCAAATATTAACAAACAAAACTGACCACTTCTTGTTTAAATTTGGACACCCCAAATTCTTTAAAAAGATAAAACTAAAGATACTAAAAAATTCGGCGAAACTTTGGTATCAAGTAAGAAGCTCATTAAATATCCCTTACTACAGCTCCCTGGCTCCCATATGGGATTCTCCAGGCACCCCGGAGTGCTTAAAAGATGCCCTAGCAACCCCTTTAAGAATGGCGGGAATTGACAAATGGGGCCAACTAATGACAAAAAACTCTATAATGCCCTGGGAACAACTTACAGAAATAACCAACGGAACTTTGTCAAAATTTAAATATTACCAACTCACAAGCTGGGCAGGTTCTCTGTCGGAGAAAAAAACAGGAAACATGGAAATAGAGAAAGAGATTATCAAAATCTCCCCAATAAAAAAGGAAATTTCAAAATGGTACTGGGCTATAATCGCTGCAGGAGACGAAAATACCTCAATATCTGAACCTATTTGGAGTAAAAACATCACAGAGCCGGAACTTGAAAACTTATGGCAGAAATCATGGGAAAAATGTTGGACTTTGATTAAACCAGCACGTCTAAAGAGAAATCACCTGTTCACACTGCATAGGGCATACTGGGCCAGTATTTCTAATTTACAAGAAAATCCCCGTTTGGACGCTAATCTACCTTCTTAAATGCCCGCGTTCCCCATTCCAAACACGGGAGTTTCTTATGTACGGATGTCCGGTTGAAAACCATCCACTCCAAGCAAGTAACTGTTGTCCGTGCTTGCCGTCTGTATATTTTATCGCTAGTTTCGACAGCCATGTACCTTTTGCATTTCTTTGCTACTTAGCAGCTAAAAATGTGTCACATTATGACTATCACGCTATCACTGCCACAATTTAACACGCTATAGTCTACAAAAGATTGTACCACTAGTGGTTACAATCTTTATCCTCGTCAAACAATATATATTTAAGAGATCTACTTATTGCCTGAAGTAAAGCAGGTCAACAGCATTTGGTTAAGATATTACAGTCCAGGCTCCTTACCAATAAATAACTTTTGAAAACATGGCGTATTAATAACACAACATCAGATTATGAATGGAAGTGACAACAATATTGACGTGCATTGATACTGCTTGTATACCTACAAAGCCATAGCGCCCTAAGACAGTGCGCCACAACATTAATAGCACTTTCTTACTGGGTATTTTTAATTCTACCAATTTTTATTCATCCATATATACAATTCTTTTACAGTCATTTTCTTTTGGTACACCCTGTGATGACCATCCGGGTTCGAAAATATCAATTACACACATGATGATATGTCAGTCAGTCAGTCAAATTAACTTTATTCGATTTGATAAAATCATACAAAGTACATAAAAACAAAACTATTTACAATTAAAAAAAGAATTAAACAGTTTCTTTGTGAACAAGTTAATTTGGCATAATGTATTCATTAAAAATGTTTAAAAGCAAGTTATGTACACTGGTTTAGCAAGTTCATACTTCTTCTGGATATGGTTGCTGCCACAAGGAAATTGTCCATGGCGAAAGTAATACATATATTCCCTAGTGATTTTAAATATAGCATGGCTGGTCTCACCTGGTAGAAGCCAGCTTCTCTTAAGACTGGTAGCAAGTATTTTTTTCTATGTGCAGAGAAGAAATCACAAAACATAACAAAGTGCAAAGTGTCCTGAACTGAAAAATTGTCACATGTGCAAGGGGGTGCTAACTCAGGTTTCATCCAGGTGTTAAAATTGCCCAAATAAAAATGAATAAGGTTAAATCTAAATTTTGTTAACAAAAATCTATGAAAGGGGTTTGTGACAAAACATAAATAGGGCTCCATTGCAAGTGACTGAAGTGACAAATAATGCATTCGAACAAAAGGCTTTGATAATTCTGATTCTTCTTGCAACAGGCATGCCCTAGACATAAACAGTTTTTTTGTGGTAATCACATCCTGCTTTGTAATGCCAGAGGGGGAAGTGAATAAGTCTGGGCGTCCCAGGTCATTAAAAGATTTGTACAAGTACGCCAGCCATGGTATCGTGTGACTATTCTCCAGGCTCATCACATCCCTCATGATCATGTGATTTAACGTTAATTCGGGATTTAGCCAAGTCTTAAGCCAATATATTAGCGGTGCCAGTCTCAGTTTGTCCTGAACATGATCCAAACCAAGTTCCGTGTGGATAGAAAAAACCGGAGAGGATTGGGGGAGGGACAAAACGGAACGTAAAAATCTATTCTCTGCTACCTGGATTTCATCCAGGCGCACATAGCCCCATAGAGATGCACCATATAAAGCCACGGGGAGGGATTTGCTATTATACACCTTGATGATGGCTTTCATAGGTCTATGACCCAACCTTTTGGCGAAACCTAGGATGGCCATGGATGTCCTCGTGACCGCTAGGCTTTTGGCATGTATCTGGGGTCCCCAGGTACCCCTGCTATCAAAAAGAACTCCCAGATAGGGGAACACAGGGACTCCCGAGACTACCTCTCCTTTGCAGAAAAAGGTTTTCGTCTTCGTCTTAGCCTTTTTCCTTTGTGCACCGACGACCATGGTGTGAGATTTAGAGGCATTAACCCTCAGATCAAGCCGGTCCATGAAAGTCCCAAATGCATCTAGCAGTTTTTGGAGGCATACCCCTGTGCGTGCAATGAGTACAGCATCGTCCGCGTATAGGAGAGCAGGGATCTTAACTTCTCCTACATGCGGTACGTCACTTGCTGCCCCAAGTAAATGCTTGCCTAGGTCATTTATGTAGATGGTAAATAACAGGGGAGCTAATATGCAGCCTTGCCTAACTCCCCACAGCAAACTAAAACGTGACGTGCATCTTCCCTCTTTAGTTACCCTTACAGCGGCAAATAGGTCCCGGTGTAAGGATGCTATGAACGCCACCAAATCTGCGTCGATCCCCATATTCATTAAAATTTCCCATAACTTGGATCTATTGACCAAATCGAAGGCCGAGGAGAGGTCCATGAATGCTAAATACAAGGACCCCTCCTTGGCCACCGTATACTTGGCGATCAAAAGAGGCAAGTTCGAGCACTGTTCTATCGTGCCTCTTTTTTCCCTAAAACCATACTGTATGTCGGCCAAGCCCCCGCTCCCCTCCAAGCTATCTCTTAACCTAGCCAAAAGGACTCTGCCCAAGATTTTAATAGCAGAGTCCAGAAGGGATATAGGCCGATAGCACCCTGGGTCATCCCTTTGGCCCTTTTTAAATATAGGCACTATGGTGGAGGTGGCCCATGTGTTTGGGGGGGGCGAGCTATTTACGGCTGTGAACACGTTAGCCAGGATACTAGCCCAGAGTTTGGGTGAGTGTATATAAAAATCGGCTGGTACCCCGTCTGGGCCGGGGGCTTTGTTCTTTGTAGTGGCGCAGATTGCTTTTTCCACCTCCCCGCTGTTAAAATGTAGGGGTTTGGCCACCAGACCTGCAAAGTTTTGCAAATGAGAAAGGTCGCCCGTTTCGCCATAGACAGTGCTGAAATGGGCCAGCCACTTCTCATCAGGTATTACACAGTCAGTGTCTGTGTTGGGGGAGTCCGAAAAATAAGGGTGGTTGACTACGGCCCAGAATTGCCTGCTGTCCCGCAAAATATTAGTGTCAATTAAATGTTCCCACGCCTCCTGTTTGATACTATCCCTTCTAAGCTTAGTGGCCTTCCTATACTCTTTTCTCAAAGTTGAGACCAGAGCCCTGTCCCTAGGGTTTGCTTTAAGAGCAGATTTTAAAGCTCTAAGTGCCCCAGAACAGGCGGAATCGAACCATCTATGAGGCTTTGGCTCTCCCCTACCCCTTGGGGCCATAAGGTTGTCAGACACTATGTGGCATATTGACTGGAATGCGACCATGGTGTCCTGGCCTGGTGAGGTCGGATCTTGGCAGATCCTGATCTGCTCTTCAATCTGTGGGCCAATGTCGGTGTAAAAATCATCTGCTACCACATTCCCCCACTTCAGCCGCCTACCTTGATCTATTGGGTGGAGGGCAGGTCCATGTTTAATCTGCCCTGGCCTAGGGCCCATAGAGTCCCCCCAGCGGATGATCAAAAGGACAGGGTTGTGGTCACTAAAGGGGGATAGCACAGTGCGGTAAGAAATAATACACTCAAGGATAGCAGAGGTCACAAAAATATAATCAATAACTGTCCCTGTAGGTGAGCCCTTGAACGTCGGTGATCTATGGGCCCCCTCCCCTGCTGTAAATTCAAGGAGGTTAAAGTTGGCCAGGAAGTCCTCCAATTCCTCGCCAGCCCTGGTATGTTCGAAATGTGGGCCCTCCTGTTCCCAGGTCTCCAACTCTCCCAAAGTAGTACAACCAAAATAACAGGGGTGGATGTTAAAATCGCCCATTAACACAAATTCATAACTGGTGAGGGTATTTTGGCTGAGTACATTTAAAAAGGCGTCCAATTTTGAGATGTTATCGCTACCATACTCCTTATTGACAGAATTATAAAAATTAATAAACAGAGTACTTTTTGACAGGCAGGTTTGCCTTTCAACAATTAAACAGTTTGGAGAGTCATAATCGATTTGTTTTAGGGGTCCAGTGAGGTCAAGAGAGAAAAGGGTCAAGAGGCCTCCCCTCGCTCTGCCTGCAGTACTAGGGCAGGCCACGACTGAAAAGCCTACAAAACCATCCAACCACACACGGGATGTCATGTCCCAAGTTTCTTGCAAAGCAATAACATCATGGTCTGAGACAAATGCAACCCATTCAGTGTCACTCATTTTTGTGCTAATTCCGGCAATGTTCCAACTGATGATATTACAACCTTCTTCTTCCTTGGTGGCTGCCATAGAAACCCTTTCGTTCTCCTTAAGTGTTGTTGACTCTTCTATCGTTAGTCAGTCCATATCTTCCAGGCCAGAATAGGGAGAGAACTGATTACTTAAGCTCACACTTGTCCCCTCTACCGAAGTTGCTGCCTGAGTGTCATGATGTATCAAAGTGGGTGGGTTAGGTAAGGTAGTTACTGCTTGCCTTATGGTGGACTCGTGTGCATTTCTGCGTGCCGCTGCTAGCCTTTGACCCTGCCATCTGGCCTGATAGTTGATATTGGGTTTGTGAAAAGGTGGTGGTTGGTAGAAAAAACCCAAGGGGACAGGCCTAAGGCGATCCCTGGCTGAGATTATTGAACCATCCCAGAAGAGTCTATCAGCCACATCCGCCCTGCAAAAGTTTACAACCACACAGTCACCATAAGTTGTTTTGGGTTGTTTACCGATCCATCCAACCCTTCTTGCATGGATGATCAGCTCCGTTATGTTTCCACCACAACATTTTTTGCCACTCCAACTCTTGACTTTGGTGATTAGTTCCTCCGTTGATTCCCTTTCCCCTTCTCCCAGTGAGTCAACCCCGATGAACACTGCAACCAAAGGGGATGCTTCTGGTGGGAGATGGAGTTTATATGTACTTGGCGAGGACCTTTTCTTGAGTGGTTGGCTATTATCAGGCGGTGCTAGTGGGGCTGGAGCCACGCTGTGGTTACTTATCGTTGTTTGCTGAGGAGGTGTGCTAAGATCACAAGGCCTATTATCGTTAAGTACGTTTCCGCCTATTGGGTTAGTCACAGATATAGACCCCTCTGCGTTCCTGTTCACTCTCGTCTGATCAAGCTTATCATCTCCCGTTTGGGTGTAATTAGGGGGGAACGATTGGATGATTCTGTCAATGAGGGAACATTTCTTCAATAATCCTTCCAAGCAAGTGTTTAAAGTATCCACGATATCTTTGGCAATACCCACCAGCAATGGTTCAATCCTCGCCACAAATATTTCCTCCAGTTTATCCTCCATAGTGGCTGATCCATCTACAGTGAGTGGCAAGCTATTGGCTTTTTTCCCTCTCTTGCGTGAAATAGTTTTAGTGGCTATCTGGGTTTGTGCACTTGGAAATGAGGCAGGTGGGGCGGGTTGTGGGTCGTGGGTCAATAGCTGGTTGGACGTGAGGGGGACGGTTGGCAATAACCACAAGGGGTTCCAAGGGTCCGCCGGATGGGGTGCATGATGGGGTGCATGAAGGGTGGGCTATGGCGTCAGCTGTAAGCGATGTTGGTGGGGTGCTTGGGGAAATCAATGCAGTGGCCAACTCTTGCTCCACATTGGCAATCTCCTTCATCAGGGCCCCCACAGCCGAGGAGAGGTATGACATAATAGAGTTAGAATGCCGGGGCATTTTAGCATTTTTCCCCCCCTCATCCATGTTAGTGTGTTTCTTTCTCTTACCCATCTGGGATGTTGGATGTTAGCGATGTGGCCCAGCCCGGCCTCCTTCGGCCCCTGACGGCCACAGACGGCCCGCCCTCTGCCCGGGCTCCGCTCGGGGCCGCCCGCGCGCGTCCACGACGCGGAGGAAGCTGTCTCCTTTTGTGCACCTCCTGGCGCTGTGTGCAGGCAGTGGGCGGTGCTTATAGCCGGGCAAGCTGGGAGTTGTGGTCCGCTCCGCTCCGCGGCCGTGCGATGGTGCTGCACGGCGGCGGGGGCGACCACAACGTCAGGAACCCAGCGGCGCTGAAGGTGAAGGCAGCGTGCTGCGACCCCTCCTGGAGCCGGTAATGATTGGCAGTGTCCCCCGCTCCACTCCGGGAGCTGTCTCCTTTTGTGCGCCTCCTGGCGCTGTGTGCAGGCAGTGGGCGGTGCTTAGAGCCGGGCAAGCTGGGAGTTGTGGTCCGCTCCGCTCCGCGGCCGTGCGATGGTGCTGCATGGCGGCGGGGGCGACCACAACGTCAGGAACCCAGCGGCGCTGAAGGTGAAGGCAGCGTGCTGCGACCCCTCCTGGAGCCGGTAATGATTGGCAGTGTGATGATATGAAACAAGAAGTAAAAGTGAGGTAAATATCCATACAGATTCATACTTTTAAGCATATTTAAATAGAATTCTTTTTCTGAACAGCAATATAATGTGATGCTGTTTTTATTGTAGCTGTTTGTTTTTCTAACAAAATAGATATATCAGCCCAATTGGTCCATTTTCTGGAGACTTGGGATCAAGTACCAATATTCTACTGATTAATTCTTAAAAGGACCACATATATACTGTATTTAGGTGAATAATATGTTTTTTTTAATATATATTCCAGTTTAAACACATTTCTGTTCAGATGTACCAGATGTACCAGATAGGCCTTACTACAGTTTGTTCTTCACATTATTTGCAGAATATTGTATTACCAAGAAGTCCTCAATTCAATTCTCACCCGAGTTTTCCTCTGCTCTCAAATGTAGGTAATATCATTCATTAGATTAATTAATTATTTAATCATTGTTACAGTTTAATTGTATATACTTAAGTTTTAAATGTTAAACCCCCTTTTTTCTCATTGCTTAGAAGAGGTGATCCCTATACCTTCATTGATTCCATACATTCAATTCTTTGGTTCCATTTATAAATTAATGTAGGTAAGCTCCATAACCTGTTAGGTTTAGTCTCTGTCACATTATTCCGTTATTACTATATTATCACGGAGTCTAACAACCTCAGTATTATGATCTTCTTGGCTTTCAGTTTCTCACTTTCGTTGATATTGAAGGATCTCTACTTCTATTAAATTTGCATCTATACTATCGCATACTGTTGTTTGATTCTTTCTGTACATATTTTTTCTATTTTTCCCTTTGCTCTTTGTTAAAAAACCCACACAGAGATTGGTCGGTAAGTCCCCCTCCACCTGGTCGCAGGACTGGTGGCCAACGGAATTAGGACCAATCCCCCGCTCAGCAGAGGTTGTCAGAAATTTGGGAATTATGATCGATGCGGAGCTTTCCTTCAAGCAACAGATTAATAAGATCACGGGAAAATGCTTTGGAATATTGAAAACTCTCCGCAAAGTTCTCGATCTGCTCCCCTTTGGTGCCAGGAAGAAACTTATCCACGCTCTGGTTACGCCACATCTGGATTATGGCAATGCCCTTCTTCTAGGCCTGAGCAAAAAAAAAGGCATTCAACAGCTACAGGGTGTCCAAAATGCCGCGGCCCGCTTGGTACTTAATCTTCCACGCAGGGCATCCGGTAAGACAGCATTGCGTAAACTTCATTGGCTCCCTATTGTGGAGCGTATAAAATTTAAGGCACTATGTATGGCTCACCGCATTGCCCAAGGAAAAGGCCCGAATTATCTGCAAAAACTCCTCATTATCCATCGCCCCACCCGAAATCTCAGATCCGCCGGAGTGATGTTATTTCAACTTCCCCGAGTTCACAAGACCAGAATGGGAGGTAGCTCCTTCCGTTTTTTGGCTTGCAAACACTGGAATAGCCTCCCCCTGAACCTTCGAATGGAGCCCTCCGAAACAAGATTCAGACAATATTTAAAAACTTATCTCTTCCCCAAATAATCAGTACCCTGATACTTTCTGTCTCATTTGGGAGTAGCAGCATTTCAGCGCGGGGACACACCGTCATAGGTGTAACCAGGCGCTTTAAAAATGGCTTTATTATTATTATTATTATTATTATGTTGTCTTTTGTTATTGTGTGCTACATAGCAACTAACATAAAATATGTTTGTCATCTAGACTCAGTGTACATTGAACCTCTGTAATTCGTTATGTATATGTTTGATCCATCTGTTTAGAAAGTTCTGTGGCTGTCCTGAAGAAGGCGCTTAGCACGCCAAAACATGCGTAGAGAAAATAAGTCTTCCATCTTTAAGCCACTACATTTTAACACAAAATCCATTTTTATTTTGTATTAAAGTCTATTGAATTGTTCTATATTTGTTTGTATAATATATATGTTTGTGTTATGTTGTTGAATATAGTATGTCTCATTTGTTGTATTGCTTTCAGACATTCCATGTCTGCTATCAATAATATTTTACCTTGAGTTTGTATTAAAAAATGAAGTTTTTAATGTAAATGTTGAGTACACTGAGTCTATGTTTATATCAATGTACATAGTATTGATCTATAGATGACTAGTTAATAGCCTAGGTTTCGTTTTCTAAAATGCATTTTCCCTACCCTAGGATCTAGTATTCTTTGTAGGGGGTCCCATTTTTCTCAATTGAGGCAAAATCTATTACATTTGCAAATGCTTGGTACCGGTAGCAAAGAATATGGGCCAGAGAACGGGAATAGGAAGATTATGCAGCAATTTTGAAGATAACAGGGAGAAAGGTCTTTACAGGAGGAGTTTTGTGGATGTGAAACAGTCAGCAAAAATACTGAATGAGACCAAAAAAGCAAGCATTTGTTTTTGTATACGCACGTCTTTATTAATAAATAAGTATAATCAAGGGTACAATGACATAATTTGTCATAATCACCAGTAATCAGTATACATAGTCAGGACAGGAAAAATATATAAACTTGTGGGCTTGAATAGATTATGCAGATTTGGCTATCAACAAGGATACAAGAGGGTCCATCAGCATTTTAATAGGCAAATAGGATAAACACTTTAACCAGGTGACCGGGTGGCACAACCATGGAGCATACCTTCACTAAATCCATTTTGCAGAAAGCACCTTCCCAGAAGTACAGCAATGGACCTCAAAAGGGATGATATGGAGTGTGAGGTTAATGGTTCCCACCACCCAAGGTCTGTGTGATGCTGATTTAGAGATCTAGCCACCAGGAAATCATCTAAAGTGAACTGCAAGTAAACCTAAAAACATTTTATTATAGTATAGTTTACTGTAACACTGACTGCAATAAACCAGTCTGCGAATGTGGGAATCTCGCTGGCCATCCTGGGTGACAGGCCTATCCATACCATGTCTTGACAGCTCCACCTTTACAAGGCATTGGTGCAACTGTCAAGGCAAGAGCTGCGGAGGAATAGGGCACTCTTGTGAACCAGCAATCAAATACTCACCCGGAGAATACAGCCAAGCTGTTGCATTGGGAAAGATTCCTCAAGCTCTCCCTGCAATCCAGATCCTGAAAGAGTCAGAGGTTTGAGAGAAGTAACTTTTTCTGTTCAAACTACAAATAATAATGTGACATTACAAGTTTAAGATTAAACACCTTTTTAAAGAAATGTTGGACAAATAATGAGTAGTAAACTGATCTGTTTGGAAAGCAAGGAAACTTTGTGGATAAGACTATTCAAGTCAATTAATCTCCAAACTAAGAACTGCATGTACTTGAAAATACTGTGAGGTAAGGGAGAGCATTGAGTGTAATAAGCATATACGGCCCAAATGTAGATCAGACACATTTTGTGGCCCGACTGGCCCGACAACTAGCGCCATACTTGACTTCAGCAGTTATCATATACAGGGACTTTAATATTGTGGCAGACACCAGCCTTGATAGATCTCCTCCGCCAATGTGGGACTCCCCGACAACTCGTAATACGCAGATGTTCAGATAATGGCAGGGACAATTGGGTTTGGTGGATTCTTGGAGGACCCTACATCCCTCCGACAAGGACTACTCATTCTTTTCAGCGACACATGAGGTACCTGCAGGACTAGACACATTTCTATGCAACCCAGATATGCATGCACGGACAGGTCTACATGGTTGAATACCTGGCCAGGATGATCTCAGATCATAACCCTCTCCGCCTGGGGCTTAGATGGACAGGCCCTAACCCAGTAATCCTTACCTGGAGACTCCGCCCACAGTCGCTGGAAGACCAGGTTTTTAGAGGAGTCCAGGAAAAGATCACACAATATTTCTAGGCGAATGATGGGATGTCACCCTCTCCTTTGTCGGAGTGGGATACCTCCAAGGCTGTGCTAAGAGGCCATTCTATAGCAGCTACGGAAAGGGTTAGACGCACGCTCACAACAGAAGTTCTGACCGCTGAAAGGGAGCTTAGAGAGGTGGAACGAAGATGATCGGGGAACGCAAAGCTGCAAAGGGAACTTCAGCAGGTGCTAGAGACGGTAGAACGACAGACTGAGAGACTGCAGTGCTTTGACTAACGACAGTACCTAGACCGCATGCATGTGGAAAGAGACTAGTCAGGCTCCTTGCTGACATGGCTGGCCAATCCACATAATAGGGAATCCCCAATATTGGAAATAGAGGATGAGGGTGGGAACAGACAATTCACTCAGGATGGGATCAACACCATTTTTGCCCAGTACTACACCAGACTGTATCCCAGGGCCTCCCAGTGCAGGTATGAGTCAGTAGGAGAATATCTAGAAGGGCTGAGACTGCCATGGCTAGAACCAGAAGGGGCTGAGAACTTGGGGGAGGCTAGCTCCTTGCAGGAGGTGAAAGTTGCTAGCAAGCACATGGCACATAACAAAACGCCGGGAACGGATGGACTGCCTACCGTATTCTACTCGACATATGCGGTGGGGATAGCCCCTAGGCTGGTTTCATTTACGAGACAGATAGAGAGCTGCAAAAACTATCGGACACCACTAGGGAAGCCCTAATAGTCCGAGTTCTTAAACCCGGGAAGCCAGCTCACAACAGAATAGCTTATAGATGGCTGTCCATGCTGAATATGGACTATCAAATCTGGAGCAAGATAATAGTGACCAGATTGACCCTGCATATTGGCAAAGCTGGTCCAGGCGGATCCGGCGGGCTTTATTCCACAAAGGTACACTACCATTCTTCCAAAGAAGAAGCTGCAGTGTTTGCGGTGGATATAGAAAAAGAGTTTGACAGTTTAGAGTGGCAATACCTGTACAAAGTACAGGAGCAGATGGGACTACGTGAGGGCTTTGTGAGATGGGTAAAATTATTATGTGCAGACCAGAGGGCCAGAGTGCGTATGAGAAAGGTTATATCCCAGAGGCAGAGGGTGGAGAGGGGTGCAAGGCAGCGATGCCCTCTGTCCCCACTGCTATTTGCGCTAGCCATGGAGCCATTGGCGTGCCCTGCCCGGATGGGATGGGACTATGTAGGGCTGAAGGTACTGGAGACCCACCGTCAAATTGCACTGTATGCAGACGCTCTACTCCTCTTTCTCTGAGACACAGAGGAGGTGGGGCCAAAAGTATGGTAGAAGAATTTGGTAATCTCTCGGGACTGAGGGTGAACTGGCAAAAATCTAGAAGGTTCCCCATGACACCCAATAGGATTCCTCCAGAGGGCTTGAGATGTTTACAATTCAAATCCACCTGCCTAGAGTTCCTAGGGGTCAAAATATACCACAGAATTACAGACATAGTAGAGGGCAATGTAGTCAGCGTAATAAGATCCCTCTGCTCCTCCATGGAGTTCTGGGCTCCATGTTGCTGTCCATGGCAGGCAGAGTGGCCCTGATGTAAATGGTGGTGCTCCCACATTTGTTATATATTTTTGGGACCCTCCTGATATGGACCCTGAGCTCGCAATTTCAAGACCTGAACTCACAATTAATAATGTTTATCTGGGGGGTAAGTTGCAGTGACGGGGGATTGGCCGTCCCTGACTTTGAGGCATATTACCTCACAGCGCAGCTCCATTAGCTCATGATATGCTTGGTGGCCAGTAGAATGCCCAATTGCTCCAGAGACTCCAGACCTGGCAAGAATCCTACTAAGACAGAAAGGATGGCCACATGGGGGATGGAAGAGACAAAAACAGTAACACAGTGCTGAGCCAGGTGGCCACAGCGGACCGTATGCAGAATCCCCTATTCCCCAGACCTACCCATGTCAATGCTCAGGTACTTGCCGCATGGAGGGAGCTGTGCAGGGCTAGATGACTGGAAGGAATTGGGGGTCTGTGGTTGCGGATCTATTTAGAGGCTCACAGATGTTTCCTTTTGAGGACTTCCGAGAGTTTGACCTCCCGCTGGGCCATTTCTTGATGCATAGAGCCCTCATCACGGTGTTCAAGAAACATTGGGACACTGGATTGACAGAACCCATGGCACTGGACTGTTGTAGATACGTGGCTCTGTCGGCGGTTAGATTCAAGATGGTCTCCTGCATTTAAAGGGCAATCAGGAGTGACCTCTAGAAGCCTATGGAGCGATTGAGGCTTCATTTAAGGAGGACCAGGATGAACAAATAACAGAAGAGAATTAAGGAACCATTGTGGAAAGAACCCTCAAGATATTCAGGAATGCACAGCTTAAGCTAAGAAACTACTATGGTCTGTATAGAGCGTAACTTACACCAGCACGAATCAGACAATACTTTCAGACGGATGAGGCGGCTTGCCCCCGATGTGGGGCAAAAGAGGCGCATATACTGCACATGTTCTGGGGGTTTTGGGAGGAGATGATAAACGTAGTGGAAACTTTTATCGATAAAGAGGTACCCACATACACCGGGTCACTGCATACCGAACTGGTTCCTGCACATGGCAAAGACAAAAGTTACTGGGAGGTTTCAAGACTTTGCATTTGCATTAGCCAAGCAGGAAATTGCCAAGAACTGGAAGTCAACAGGGGGGGGCTGAGAACAGAGAGCTGGAAAAGAGAATTAGAGAAGTGGGCGGGCGCAGAAAGTAGAATCCTACTAGGGGAAGCAAGACGAGGTACAGGGAACCTGGAAACTGTGAGGGCTTGGGGGAGACTGCTGGATAATATACAAGCACCAGACCTCAATGATGCAGCAAACGTCCAATCGAACCCATCATAACCAGACGAGGACAACGGGATGATGCCCCCAAGAGACTAAGGGGCATAATCACAAGGACCTATCGCCAAATTAATGGCACTTCATCACAGCCAAAGTTGTAATATATTTACCCCCCATTCACAAGCTGGTGCTAACGGCCCACAACACCAGTTTGGGCAAGATAACAGCCGCAAAAAACATCGCCACAGAGGACCCCCTCAACTAATGCTAATGAGATGCAGAGTAGGCGTTCCTCTGCAAAAAGCAGCGACAACACAACACCTCAATATTCACAACGACTAGCCAGATCAGCTATAAGAACACAAAATAAGTGATAAGGCGAATTAGCAGCAGGAAATTAACACCTGGTCTGACCTGGTGTAAAGTCGGACCACAGCCTGCACCTTCAGAAAGGGAGCCCAGCCCACAGCCACACCTGAAGACAAACAGATGCCATGGAGCAACTGAACATGCAGCACGGATACCCAAGAGTGCCACAAAACTCACCAACACCACACCCAGAACCACCCTTCCCTGGCACCCCCCTGACCAAAGGCATGCCACATCAGCTACACCTAAACATGTACGAAATATTCCGCCTGACGTCGTACAATTACAACTGGTGACATGCATGTGTTGTCACAGAAATGAGCATCACACATTAGCTTTCGAAGCAACCAATGAAACTTTATTGAAATTAACACAAAAATGAAATCAAGACACATGGCAGCTCACCTCGGGACAATCCGTAGGTCACAGCCTTCAAGACAAAAAATATGATAAGAAAGTGTATCTTGCATACATCAAAGGACAGAGAGAGAGAGAGAAGAGAGGGGGAAAGAGAGAGACAGAAGAAGAGAGGGGGAGAGAGAGAGAAGAGAGAGAAGAGAGGGGGAGAGAGAGAGTGCCACCCCTGCACACCCATGACACACTGCTCACCTGCTGCCACTGGTGTGTCTCCAACCACTTGCCGGTATGTACAGCAGTACACCAGGTCACACAGAGCCGTCATCTGAAACAGAGTCCAGATACATGACTGGCACAATACACACACTTGCACAGGACAACATCATCCGCCCAACCATGAACACCCAGGCAAAAGCATCTCAGCCCCTCCCGCCACCCATCGGAGCATGCCGGCCCATGCACACCCGGGCCTCACTGCTCACCTTCGTACCGACAGCAAGTGCCACCACATTCTGCTGCAAGTCACAAGTCTGGGGCCCCCGAGCATGGCACCCTCCACACCATGCAGCTATGCTGCACAGGTCACCAGGTCTGGTGCTGGGTCTTGATTACACCATGGCATAGGACATACCAGGGCACCCACCAATATCGCAGCCTGCACAGCCGGTCAGTCCAAAGGGTGCCACTAACTCTGTGATCCCGGAAGCGAGGCCATGTGGCGGTAGGCCTGCGCAGCCCGCTGGCTCGGCCTACACTGCGGTCCAGCAAGGCACACAAATACTGATCTGTCTGGACCTCCAGGACGGGGCATCATCCAAAGCTGCACACCCACTTTGCAGCTTAAGGTGCCAATGACTCAGTGCACCCAAAGTCACCGTCCTGTGGTGGGGTGCCTGTGTCAGCCGCAATGCAGCATGTGCCACAAACCGTGTTCAACCCCAGTCACCGTTCCGTGGCAGGGTGCCTGTGCCGTTCGCAATGCAGCATGTGCCACAAACCCTGTTTAACCCGACTCAGTGGCACATGGTAGTAGGACTGTGATGGCCTCCAGGCCTCGGGTCCCTCATACAGTCACCAACGGAAAAGGGGAATGTGACGTCGTCGGCCCGTTATATTTGCGGGGTCAAACGGCCTGTGATGCCTGTGCCGGATGATTGTGGTGTGCGTGTAAACCTGCCCTCAGGGAGGGGCAGTGACATGCTGACAACTAGACCAGTGACCTGCACACCACCAGGTAGTACGCCTGCGATGGGTAGCAATGAGGCCCCCTTCGGAGCGGAGTCGTCTGGCCTGGCGTATGCCGTACCAGCGCAGGGCCTGCAACAATGACTCTGGGGCTCTGGGCATGGTGCAGTCCATATCAATACACACGGAGAGGAGGAGGGTCATAGGGAAAATTTTAAAGACCAGCCCAGGTTTACTTCCCCCATCACTATATATAAACAACACAACAAACCGGGGGTCTAGAGGCCACAACATTTTGGCTGGCTAATCACACTCTCTTAGGGGTAGAGTGTAGTCTGTAAACTTACAGAAAAAGCCATAAAGCTAAGGCCCTCAAGAAACGACAAAAAAGAAACATTGAATGTGAAATGTGGTAGGGATTAGCTTTTTATGATGTCCGAATAACCATCAACTCTTCAAGATGATCAGTATTATCATTTGGTCAAACGGCTCAAAAGGTCAGTGTATCTCTTGATCAGTAAAGTACACCGTCCCAAAACATACTCAGCTGAATACCGCCCACATTCACTCTGAACAGTCCAGCGGGCAACTGACCAATGAAAGGATGGAAGCAGTGCAAAACAAAAAAGTGAGTAAAGTGGTGAGTAAAATAGGGTGGTGTGCCCTATCACAAGATAACTTTATTAAACACAGACACACCCCCTAACTAAAAACAGGACAATGCAAAATGCAGTTCAAAAGATTAACTGCCAAAAAGAGCCGACATGTTTCAGCCAGACGGGCTGTAAGTCCCTAGGCTTTCTTCAGGGCTTCTGCTCTACTAGATTGCTACTGCTTATATAAGTGATCCAATAGTGAAAAATGTAAATCAACACAAAATTATTTGTTGTTCATCAATGTAATAACAAGCTTAAGTTGAAAATATACAACCAGTAGAAAGCTGATCCTCCGCGTCAAGTTATGCAGATGGCATCTAAGATAAATCAAATAAACATAAAATAATCTTTCTAGTCCCTTCATGTATTCCTTCAAGAAAAGTTTTTAAATGGTAAAGCTATAATATGCTCACCCAGCTTGACCGGGGACTGGATTTCACCTCACCTGGACCGTGCTCAGGAAATGGAGGCCCCGCTCTGCAGAAAGCAAGATTGAAAAGGGAGGCTGCAGGATATGGAAACAAGGAGCAGTTGTGGTATGCAGTCCCTACAAGTAACAAACACCTCGCCCACCTCAGCATTTACTCTTGCTAACCAGAGGGCAGTACATTCAAAATAGCCCCTGATGCATCGTCAATCACTCAAGGCCTAATACACTTCTCAGTCTACTGAGTATTACAAGGAAAAGGACCTCTTTCTCGTCTGCATGTTCCCTACTTAGTCTCTTAACAATGAATAAACCGATGTGGGAAAGTATGTATTAACCCTCGTTGGTTTATCTAAAACTTATCATGTACCCATCAGGCTCTCATAGTTAATGTCTGATATAGGCTGCAGGAATCATTCCTCATATCCAATTATTAACTTTTGTTACGATAATGGTGAAGTCGCCCAATGCAACAAAACACAGAGCCCACGCCAAACTGGAGACTCTTGTCCGTCGGTGCTTCGGGACTTCTCTGAGTCTAGGGGGAGGCTGCCTTAAATCCATTAATTGGATCAGTGGCAATTACCATACCATGCCGCGTCACAATCACAAAATAGCATAGCAACCGTATATTTAGTGTAAACGCAGATGGACACTCACTCAAACGTGGCGCTCATGTTATTCCATCCACCAAAGGAATTCTCTGTTCTCCGGTGTGGGCACTGCAAACAACCATGGCGGCAAGGTGTTCGACTACAAAATGATGTCAAAAACATGGCGTCTGTAGTTCGCGCACATCGACCTAGCATGCGCATATGACTACAACATGACGTCATAGCAATGGCATTTGTAGTTTATGGCGATCGATTTACGAAAAAAAATTATTATTATATTATATTGTTTGAAGGGCATATTAGTAAACCACAATATGGAAAGAATATACCAACCGTATTTATGTGCTTGTTCACTCCTACAAAGAGGTACATTGTACCCCATGTGACATCGAAGACACATGGGGACAGTATGCTCAACTGCAATGTGGAGTAATGAAGTTCAGACGTTCAGAACCTATCTTACACAGTCATCTGACCCCAGATTGGCGTCATAACAGTGGCGCATATCTCGTATACGGTCATGCTGCTCAACCTGTTTACACGGTGTAGTGGCCATATTGGAATATGAAAAGCCAGAATACATGGCGAAACAGATCAAAACATTGTGTATATGGATTTATAAGGTACAATCAGACGGTATCTAAAAGTACTGATCACAACCTTACATATGTTGAACATACTCTGAATCTAAACTATATATCAGTTCTTTAGATGAGGGGGATGAAGGTGCATTGATGAAAATATCCAAATTTCTCTCATCTTGCCTTCCCTCGCCAATATCGAACTGACCACCTGTTAAGCCTACACCAATATGTAAAGTCACTATCATGCTAATACCCCTCCAGTGTCTTAGCTATCTCTTCTGGGTAAACACACTGCTGTAAATCGGTCATCAGCGTATTGTGGTCGTGGGATATGTCTAAATTTAGTGTGATCAGGACCCTCTAGTAAGTAGAAAGTACAAACATTAGTCTATATGTTTGACAAAGGTATGTTGTCGTTAAGTCCCAAGACATCTGTGCGGAGCTTAAATATCCACCTTTGTTCTTTGATGAATAGATATCTAGAGACATCACTTATGTGAGATGGTATCACAGGTTTCTCCAAAACCGTCCATTGGAAATCCTCTTCACTGTGTTGTTTATCTACAAAATGTTTAGTGAGTCTCGTAATGTTTTTTTACACTGGAATGAGCTCTTGTGTTCCAGCATACGTATACGTACTTTCCGAGTCGTCATGCCAACGTATCTTGTTGAACAAGGACAGGTAAGTAGATAAATCAGATTCTGACTATTACAATTGGAAAAATGCAATTGATCCCAGGGTCGGTCTGTCCCTATATCTATACTAGTCGTGTGTCTGGTTTGGGGACAGATGGAACAACTTCCACAAGGGTGATGGCCCGCTACTGCAGGAAGATTCCACTTGCAGGAAGGGTACCTACTGTTCTCTTAGGAACAGTCTTCGGGCGAGTGTGGACCAGCCGGTCTCGTATACTACTTGCCCTCTTGAATGCAAATAAGGGTTGCGCAATTTTCTCACTGCTGTGATTGAGAATACGCCAATGCCTCCGGACTATCTTTTGAATATGATTGGCTTTAGTACTAAAAGTACTCACAAAAGTCAGCCTGTCCATTGGTGATTTAGGAACCGGCGGCTCTAGTGGAGCTTCGCGATGATTGTTCTTAGCTCGCTTCAAATAGCGTTTGATCAGAGCAGATGGATAATGTCTCTTAGTCAATTGTTTTGTCAGCCCCTTCGCATGGTGGCAAAAAGATTGATCTGTGGAACAATTTCTACCTACACGTAGAAATTGCCCATACGGCAAATTATCCCTAAGGGCCTTGGGATGCTGGCTCTCATATTGCAATAAAGAGTTCCTCACCATGGGTTTACGATAGAGCTCACTCTGCAAGCCTGCAGGGGTTACATATATAGACAGATCCAAGAATACTAACCTCTCTTTACTGATTTCTACAGTAAACTTCAGATATTGATTTCTGGCATAGAGCCATTGATGAAAAGCCTGAATGGACTCATAATCACCTCACCAGAATGTCGTCGATGTAACGTTTCCACCAACGGATCGACGTAAAAAAGGGGTTGGTGGAGGTTAGTATGTGTCGTTGCTCAAATCGATGTACATAGAGGTTAGCTAGGCTCGGCGCAAAAATGGTTCAGTCCATGTCAGGATAAGAAAAAGGCTGATGCGTGCGTCTTTGTTTTGGTGTCCACATGACAGGGCCTGTGACACAAATTGCTATGAAGCACCCTCTGACTGACATCACACAGGATGAGCATCATTGACGCAAGGGAAATCACTGACCCTACATTCATCCACACATACATACATGAATGATGAAATACATGACACAGCAGTGGGTCACTGAATGTTTATTGCACATCCAGTGCAGGTCTGCAGATGGAGCGGGTCCATCCAGGGATGACAAGGTTTGGCGTAAGAGGAGGGGTGCATTGAGCAGTCTGGTCGCTGTGTCATTGATCATCAAACAGAATGTGGCAGCCCATGTTGTAGTCCAAGGTGAGTGCATCTATGTGAATGGGGGGTCAGTGGAAGGTCATGCGACCATGTGCGGGACCAAGCGATACAGGCCAGGTGGCGTAAATGAATGCTACTGAGTCCTTCCGATCACAGATACATCCGCGTCCTCATCCCCGGATGTGTGGTCTGCCCCACCTGGGGGTGTTGCAGTACCGGATTTGGCACTGTGTGCCACAGACACATCAGGGGCCGGAGGTGGATTGTCGGGCGCACTGTGTGCCACTGACACATCAGGTGTCGGAGTGGATAGGCCTGCCACACTAAGACGCAGAGACACATCAGTGGTGGTGATGTGGATGGTGTGGGGGCAGCAGCATTCATTATCGCCATGATTTGTGGCAGCAATGTCATGATGAGGATCTGCAGCGCATAGTTGATCCCAGCTACATTCCGCTGATGTGGCTGCCATCCTTTCCGCCTCCATCCGCACAATGACCTCCATGAGCCTCTGCATGTGTGCCAGCTCCAGGCTGATTTTGCTGGAACCACTCTGTGCGGACAGCTGTTCTTTACTCGGCATCATGACTACAGCGATGTCAGTCAGGGCTCGTTGGAGACCATGGAGCGGGCCTACACACCCAAAGATGGCGTCAAGTTTGGTTGCCATGATGCTGAAGCCCAACCGCACCTGCTCTGCAGTCTCCCTCTGGCACTCCAGTACAAGGCGCTGAAAGGCCACGTGTTGTTCCTGGGGATCTTGGGGGAGTGCAGGGGCTTTGGGTGCCTCCTGCTGGTTGTTTTGGGGAGCGGGTGTGGGCTCCTCGATGTAGCTGGTCTGCCCTGATCCTGGAGGTGAGTGGCGGATGAGGTCAATGATGTCTTGGATAGTTTGGGTATCGATGCTGGTGTTGCCCTCCTCGTCATCAGTGAAGAGTGGCTGGGACTACTCTGCAGGAGGTGTTGACCGTGCCCCTACGATGTGAAGGGGAGCTGGTGTATTACAATGTGTCCACATGTATGTAGCCGCATGGTACATGTTGACATTCAGACAGCATGGCATTGTACTTTGTGAGAGTCTGTAGATCTGGATGAGATCCCAGAGTCCTTGTCCCAGAGTCCTTGTGGGTGTGCACTGGGCTCTGCTTAATTGTGCATGTGTGCCATTGTGCCCATCTTCACCCCTCCTCCCAGTACCTGGTGGTCACTCACCCTGTTGCAGTTGTGTTGTGTCCTGTTGAGCAGTGTCCGATCCCCCAACTACGGCCACAGTCTCCACACTGATGACTGTCGACCTCCATGTCATCCAGCTCGAGCTGTGGCGCAGGGCCTCCATCTCCAGTCTGCATTGCTGCCTTCTGGTTGGCAGAGAGTTTCTCCTTGGTCCTCCGCTTGATGTCATTCCATCGCCTATTGACCTTGTCCATTGTCCTCTTGTGCTCCCTGAAGGCATTCACCTTGCCCACGATGTCCCGCCATGTTCCATTTATGGTGCTCAATGACACGTTGGAGGTAACGAACAGTTGTTGATGGTGTTCCATCACCTCAGTGACTATGATCCTGTTCACCTGCGGACTGAGCTTTGTCTTCCTCTTCTTCATGTCCTTGCCCTTCCCTGTCCCCGAGGTCCCAAGCTGGTCGTCCGGGGTGCTTGTGAGGTTGCGCTCATCCACTGCGCCTGCTCCGGCTGCCTCCATGGTGCTTGGTTGTTGGTCAGTTTGTGTTTGGGTGTCTTTTCTACTTTTATTGTGATTTTTCCAGCCTGCCAGGTGTGTGCTGCAGGCCTGGCGCTGCTCATTGCTGATTTCCTCATCACGCTTTGGCCCATCACAGGATTTTTGGTGTTGTGGTTTGTGTTTTTGTCTCCATCGAGGTGGTTGTATCGCGGACATTGTCCGCAGTTTCGGCAGACTATCGCATGCTACCGCCGCATTGTGAATTCCACGTTGCCACAGGGTTATTTTTTCGCTATAGGCTGTGGTATTGAAAGTTGTGTTCCGCTACTCTTGCAGTAGTTATCACACGTTCTTGTAAATATACCCATAAGATAGGGAGAATAGCACACAAACTTCCCTGCCACACACATACCCCAAATGAGAGCTAGGGACAAAAACAGCAAACACCACCATACACTACTAGAGACATTAAACTACATTTAAGCAACTCGTCAGAGGGGGAGAGGGAGTTGATTTCTTGTTATAGCAGAAAAGAGAGGACAGAACTGTAAACTAGGGATATGCATCTATATCCTGACACTGTGACAATGAAAATGTGTATAAGTAAAATGGCAACAATTTCTTTTTTAAATCGGGGATGGCCAACTGCTGCTGCACATGGTCCAAAAGTCATGCATAGAAGGGGTTCAATAGGGAAAACTTTAATATGCTAAATTGTTTTTTTAAAAATCATAATTCCCAGATCTTGCACCTGATTCTCAAATCAAGCGCCACCATATCTGTATATCAAGTGTGTTAAGGACACAGCAGCATGTGCACTAGCTTTTAGTATCCCGGTGGCACTTTGATATTACAGAAGGAGCTGCAGACACATAGGCGAACCTTTGTGCAATTCATTAGACATAAAAATTTAGCAAACATGTAATTCCCAGTGCCATGGGATCATGGCCCACATTCAATGATGATACTCTTTGCCACTGAGCCCTCTTTGCTTTACAGATGTGGATGCAGAAGCACAGGGGCACACTGGTTGTAGTCTACAAAAAGGTGGCACATACTCAGTGTGCCCCTTGAGGTTATCCCTTGAAAGGAAGTCCCAGGGACCACCATTCTTCTCCCTGCAGGTGGGTGCAGTCCATCAAGGCACCTGCCTTCAGGGGAACTCTGCTACCTATTAAAATGCAGGCCGTTTAGAACTGCTGCAGTTATGGGTATGTCAGAGTTTCAGCTGAAAAGGTTTTTGGTTATTTTTGCAACAATTATACCATTTTTTTTACTTAAACACAATTGAACCAAAAGGTCCAGATGTACAGTCATTCAGGAAGGTGGATCCTCCTGCGAAGGAATGTGGAGAAACCAGAGGGAGAACAAAGGGATACATTTGTTCTAGCAGTAAGCCCCAGAATCACTAAAATTCAATGAAGGAGATTGTTCCTCTCATTACTATTCAAGCTAAAACCCTGTAGAAAAACCTCACAATGAACAAATGGCAATCAGAAGGTCAACTACTGCATGCCTCGCATGGAAAAAAAGAATGAAGGAACTATTATATGGAGGGGAGTAGAGAATAGAGAAGGAAAAATGGGGAAAAGGGAAGACAGCAAAGCTATGGAATAGAGTGTCACAGGGACATTTACAGCACACATACCAACCACAAAAGCCTTCTTTCAACAATACGGCCTAAAAGAGGATTACCGCAATATGCCCATCCCCGGTGGCGAAGTAGGGTGACCAACTGGCATGGGTGCAAATTCAGGACAGTGAGTGTAAAAATTCAGGACAAAGAGTCAAAATTCAAGACAAAAATTCAGAACAGGAGGTCAAAATTCAGGACAAAACTTCGGCACAAAAGATAAGTTATACAGACACATCAGAGGAGGTTGCATAACACTATTGAAGGAAGTAAATAGACAACCACTAAAGTGCAAAACAAAATAAGTTTATATTAGTTTGAGACAATCGTGCACTTCACAGCTTTTCAGTATGCACGCAGCTTTGAGCAACTGTGCAGGTCTTTTTACAGTATTTCATAAGATCATAACCTATTTATATGGTTACTGCACTGGGTTGTCCAGTCTGATATTTTGCTTACAATTCATGGTCCTGAGCAGGCATGTTTGGTGAGAGAAATGGTCAGGAAGATCTACTTGGATAAACATTGTGAGATGTAAAGCGACACACATAGGATGCAGCTGATTGGGACCCTCAGTGCTGGACTAGAGTGCAGTCCTCAGAGTGACCAGCCAAATGTTTCAGATTGATTCAAGCAATCCATTTCTGTTCAGCTGGTGGTGACTGGTGTAGGGGCTGGTATTGTACTGAGTGATGGATAAGACCTGTAGAGGAGAGGTCTTGTATGAGTGTAAGAGCATTAAGCAGGAAAAGTGAGTTATTACCCAGCCTGCATGAGCTATAATTGTCTGCACACTGCTGAGTGTTCTGGTATTATTATGGGTCAGGGCGGTTAGATATGACTTTACATTACTATATCATGCCATGGCTAGCCATTTATCAGCCCTCCTTATTTTAGCTGCATATTGGAAATAGTATACTGATTGGGCCGTTTCATTTCTGTGAGCTTTAAACTGCAGATTTTCTTTTCTTTTTTTTTAAAGACCTTTATTGGCGTTGAATGGTTTAATACACAGCATGTTGCCTACATCCCAAGCCGGCCGGCAGTGCGTAAGGACATTGTCGTTTAAAGTAGCAGAGGCGGGAGGGGATAGACACAGCAAGCGCCTACAACCTAATTGGGCCGGCCGCATCTGGTTGGCGGTTACCTTGGTTGGCCACAGCAAAGGTCTTGAACATTTGGGTTTTTCAGTAACAAAATACAAAAATATAACACTAGTGCCACTTATAAACTAATATTAGATAACTAATAAGTCTACGTGTCGCAGTTCCCGTCCCACAGTTGTTTTTTGTTCCAACAGGTAAGCCTGAAGTGGGGCCAAAATATCGCGTGGGCGGGAAGAGGGTGGTTGTAGTTCAGCATAGGTATGGAGCTGCTCTTGATAGAATATAAGGTCTCTGAGCCAATCTTTAAATTTGGGGGCCCTCCCCTATACCATTTACAGGCGATTCAGAGTTTAGCTAGAAGAAGCGCCAGTGAAGCGTAGCGCCGTATTTTTGCAGGTAGTAGTTCAGTGTACCCTAAGAGGGCGGTGAGGGGATCTTTCAGCCTGTGTGTCCCTTTCATTTGCTCTAGAGCTAGCAGTACCTCCCCCCAATATCTGCGTACAGGCGGGCAGTCCCACGCCAGATGTTTGAAATATGCTCCGTGTTCTCCACATCGATCGCAGCAATCGTCATCTTGTAAATGTAGTCTATGTAGACGAACAGGAGTGAAATATAACTGGTGAATATACCTGTAGTGTATTATGAGCAGCCTGCTACTGGCAGAGACTGCTCCAGTTTGGCGGCAGCAGAAGGACCAATGTTCTTCCGTAAGGAGCTATCCTAGCTCTCCCTCCCATTTGGACTTAGCTGGTGGGTGGGTGATAGTCACGTTCATTTTGAGTGGTGTGATATAAAAGTGACACTACATGTGTGAGGGTGGTTTGTTGTAGAAGAACAAGGAGGGGGCACAAGATGGGAGGTTCTATTGGGAAGCATGTGGTGAGGGTCATCATATCCTGCCTGAGCCTAACATAATAGAACTGATCTAAAGGGGTGGGGGAGGACGTACCGAAGAATTCATCGCTAGTGCTGAATTTTCCTTTTATATATAGTTGTCCCCAAGTGAGACTGGACAGCTTGCCTAGCAAGAGATGGCAACCCCTTCTTGTATAATCGGGAGGTCGTGTCGCCCCTGGAGGGGTAGTAAGGGTGAATATAGTAAGGGACATTGGGTCCTGCGAGCTAGGTCTCTCCAAGCGCTGGTAGTGCATTGAACCGTAGTAGAGGCTGTGTGCCTCTGGACTGCGGGGTGCTTAAGTACGCTGAGCATGGTGTGGGGGTCATGTAGCCATTTTCTATCGTGAGGTGGGGCATATATGGAGGGGGATGCATCCATTAGGCTGCAAAGTGAGCCTGAGCACAAATGAAATAAAGCTCCAAATCAGGTATTTCAAAACCTCCATCCGAGAAAGGTCTTGTGAGAACGTCCCAGCTTAATCTGGCTTGCTTTCCGCCCCATACGAGACGAATCATTTGGGTTTTGTTATCTTAAAAAAAATGGCGGCTAGGTACGTATGGTATATTCGTAAAGATGTAAAGCACTTTGGGAAGTATCACCATTTTGATCAGTGAGGCTCTTCCAGCCATAGAGAGGGGCAATCTAGTGATTTTGTCAGTAAGGAGGTCGAGTGTTTGTCCGTAATTGGACCGCATTAGTTTGGCGCGGTCTCTAGAAATATTTACTCTGAGGTATGTAAGCGTGTCTGTGCACCATTTGAGTGGATAGTCAGGCTCAAATCTAGTGGTAGCCTCCGTAAGGGGGTATATCTGGGATTTCCCCCTATTGATGTTAACCCCGGAGAGGTGGCCGAATCAAATGAGGAGTCTAAGGATAGGGTTAAGGCTTTCATCTGGATTGCGTAGATACAACATAAGATCATCTTCGTATAGAGAGATTACAATTTGGCGTTCTGGGTAGATAAACTGCAGATTTTCATTGATGCACAGAAGTATGCTACAGACTAGAAACTGGATATGCTGTTGAGGCATTATTGAAGGGCAGAAGGTGACACTTTCTTTTACATAAAAAACATTTTATATTGAAACAAAAGCAAAATGCCATCATGTAGTTTTACTGATAAATCTATATAGCGCACAAGTACTAATGTGTGGAAATGTGGTTTCAGAAAATATGTACCATTTGAACATCACCAAGTAAAGTGTCTTGATTGTTTTGATCCTATTAAAACTCTGTTTTGAGCACACTTCTAAATTACAAACAAGTGGTCCATTTGTTGTTTCCTAACTGCTGATATGTTTTGAAACATTTGAACAGTTTATTTACAGATATTTAAAAGTTGTTGTGTGTTACAAACAAACTGGCAGCTTTCAGCCTTTGTTTGGCACTCCCAAGAAAATTTGGGAAAACATGGTGCATTCTACAACACATTTGTTATTATATATCAATTGTATTAACTTCCAAAGCACAGTAAATGATGACCTTACTGTGCACCAGGATACAACAATCTTTGATGTTTCCCTCACTATCATCCTCCAACAGTGCCTCTCATCTCGCCACAGCAGCTCTCTCACGTGTTTCATTTGTTTTATAGCCCTTCTATTATCAGTATAAGATGTTGGAGCACTTTACACCACACACACATGCAGAGACAATGAATCATACGTGTGTAAATCAGTGTGTGGTACATGTTACATAAAGCAACAGGTGCTTGGTTTGAAGAAGCACAAATTCAGGATTCAGAACATAACACCATGGTTAGGGTTAACTTTAATGATACAAAAGCATTCCTACCCTAACAAACCTTGTTTTGCAATATCACAATAAAGAAAGACTGGGAAGGAAACATAACTTTGTAACCTATACCTTGCAGCTTGCATGCAGTTCCTTGATGGCAGTTCATTGCTTACTTTGCTAGACTATGTATGTAACTTATAAACTGCACAGTTACAAAAGAATCTCAGTGACAAGCGCAGTAACCCACTGAGCTTTTTACATAATATACTGTTCTTTGATATGTATGGTACACATTCTTTGCAGCAGCATATTAACCCTTGGTGCTACCTTAGATGATTCAAAACTTCCATCTCGTTCCAGCAGGTACATAATTCATTAGACACTGGTGAACCATACCTGAATATGAGTGTGGCCACTTTTATTGTTGCCTGAAAACTGCTGGATATTCAAGACATTTTGCAGTGTTAGCCCTCAGTAACAAAACCGCCCCCACCCACCCCCACTTTTCCAGCATCCAGGGAAACAACTGATGCTCGATCTGGCCAGTCCGGCTTTGCTACCACCCTCCAATGGTGTCCCTCATCTTCACATAACCCTTTCTCGTGTGTAGTTAATTTCTTTTATAGTGCTAATCATCCCAAGTATGTAAGGCACGGTATCAGAGTGAATTATAACACACATATATTATATAGCGACAAAGACTCATCTAATTCTGAAAGTCAATGTATAGTAAATGTTACTTAAGATAATAGGGGCTACAAGGTGAAATCATTCTTTCATCCATCATTCAGTCTTTCACCATTCATTCTGTCCTTCCATCTATGTGCCCATACATATCCAAACATATTCAACCATTTGCATACCTGTCCATCATGTATTCTTCCATCCATCATTTCACTCATAAATCCCCATCCACCCTTTCACTCATCCATCAATTACCCATCCATCCACCCTTTCACCCTATCCATCCATACACTCATCCATCCAGCCATTTACCCTTTCACCCATACACCCATCCTTTCACTTACTCATCCATCCACCCAGTCACTCATCCTTTTACCCATTAACCCTTTCAGTCATCCATCCATCCATTCTCTCTTACTCTCTCCATCGACCCTTTCACTTAAACATCCATCCTTCCTTCCTTCCTTCCTTCCATCCACCCCCCACCGATGTAATCATCCACTCATGAATCCATCCATGGATCGTGTCACTCATCCATCCTTTCACTCATCCATCCATCCTTTCTATCATCCATCTACACTTTCCTACTTCACTCATCTATCCATCCTTTTGTCCATCTACTCTCCTTTTCACTCACTCATCCATCACTTCATCCACCCTTTCACACATCAGTCCATCCATTCAACCTTTCACTCATCAATTTCATCAATCCATCCATCCTTTCACTCATCCATCTACCCTTTTACCCCTGCATCTACCCTTCCACCCATATATCCATCTATTTACCTTTTCTCTCATCCATTCATCCAACCATCCTTCCACTCATTCATCCATCCATCAATTCTTTTTCTCATTACCCATCCATTACCCCTTTCATTCATCCATTCACAATTTCACTTATCCAGCCATCCACCCATCCCTTCATTTACTCACTCACCCACCATTTCATACTAATTATGAGCTGAGCCTTTGTCTGCAGAGGTGCCTACTAAAGGGACCCATCAAGAACTCCACCATTGCTGTAGTTTCTAAAGCAAGGGGTGGGGTGGGAGAGGTTTCACTATGCGCCTGCACAAAGGCAATCTGAAAAAGTAGAAGTCATAGGTCATGCAAGATGACAGTGCCAGGATGTTAGATGTCTGTGACATGGTGTTGCTTCCAGTGCTTTAAGTGGGATGAAAAAACTGGAGGGGAGTGTCTCTCCAAAGGGGGTGTTCGATGTAGTGTAGTTAAGTATGTGGCTTAAAACACCTAAACTAAACATGTGTGCTTAGCATAGTGTGCTACCCCACTGGTATTTTGCTGCTTCTGTGATTGCATCCAGATATATAATACAACAAGTACACCTACAACAAGTCAGAAACATTGGCTTTGTCAATGGTTGTTATTTGCATAAAATATAAAAGCAGCAACCATGGCTTCCTTGAATATAATATTGAAAATGCGCTGGTTCTAAAATGATGAGACTGTGAAATAACTATAACCCCTTCTTTTTAACTTGCTTCAACTCCTTTTCATGAACTGGATTCTCACATAGCAGCATGTGCGTTTTTGTACATTTCTTCCATCTGACAGGATGTCCTGCCCTAGACCGAGCCTGGAGGAGGCCACCACATGCTGTAACAGCCCAGACTGGCCCATTGTCATTCTGTATGTGACAATCAGCCGGATACAGAATGACAATGGGTGGGTGGGGCTGCTCTTGGGCTCATAGGTAGAGTGCAAGGCGTCCCCAACAGGGAGTTGAGGCTTCTTGCAGGAGAACAGCACTGCTCCCCGCAATACCCTAAATTACACACAAAAGGCATCTGCAAAAGGGATAATCACAGACAACGGATGTGAGATCCAAATTACGGACATTCTGTGAAATTTGCGGCTTTTGGTCACTCTAGGACGAAGTCCAGGGTGGAGGCCACAATAGGAGTAGCAGAGTCCATCAGGCTATCAAACTTTCACCAAACCCTCTATCCTCCCAGATGAGCATGCGGCAGGGACCTCTAACTAAGAACAGTGAAGTGAAGAATGTGACAAACACTCACCCATATGTAATACCTCTTCGTATCCCCCATGAGCCGTCATGTTCATGACTCACACACCCAATCCATTTTGGAGATGAGATATCCAGGGCTGAGCCAAACATAAAGAACCCCTTAACATCACCGGCAAGGGGGGAAAATAGGAAGGGGAGAGTGCATGCGAACTGACAGACTTTCAAACAATACACGTAGGGTCAATTGGTCAGTGCCGAGGAAAAAAGAGGGGATGCTCAGACCAATCTATTTGTTAGGAGAGGGGGCTTTTTTAAAATGGAAGTGGGAGAGGAGAAGCCTAGTGGACAGCACTTGGAGTCAAAGAGAGAAGAGACTGGCGTCCCAACCACTTACATTTGAGTTTCCCCAGGAACGTGAGTCATAATAGAGGGGAGAGGCAAATATTTTCTGTTTTCTTAATCACTTTGGGCTGTTTGACAAATTTGCAAGAAATGTTACACAAATAAAGTTCATCCACTCTGGTTTCTTCATGGCAAGTGTTGTGCAAAGCCATCAAGCCAGATCTCAAAAAAAGGAGGTATCCAAAAAGTAACTTTTCCCATTTTAACTCTCATAGGTTTCTTGGCTCCTCAAAAAAGGCTGAATGGCAATGCACAAAACTTGAGATGTATGTAGAACATTACATAAGAATGTTCCCTAGTTTTGTACGGTTGTAATGCATCCAATATTTTTTGATAACTTAACATTTTTAAATCTATGCATGAAGAGGGTAAATGTTAGAGATATCTAGACGGTTAATTTGTGGATCCTCCAGGGATTTGTCACTCTATGGGGCTTTCTGAATCCAATAAAACAAATTACCACACACATCACACAAAGGAGTTTTTTCTCCATCATCCATTGTTGGCCTGCAAATCCCGCTGCAGGGACACTTCGACAACAGCCAGACAGGGGATTTGGCCACATGCTGTGGCTTGGGAGCATTGTTTGGCTATAGGTCAGGGACTTCAACCAACCCCTGATGATCACAGACAAAGGAGGTGCATAGCAGCATTTGGCTATCTCCGGCAGGTTGGTTGTTGCAAGGTCTGGCTGTATGCTGGTCCAATGGCATTCCCTGCTGTACATAGTTGAAGGTCTCATTTGCAGCATGGTTAGGTATAGGAGCTTCAAATAACTGTTGGATATCCAGGTCTGATGAGATGCAGTGTCTGAGGTACTCAATATATGTAGAGGAGGAGACTTTTATGTAGCATTAAGTGTTGTCATTGAGCAGCATCCCAAAGGCCTCCATGTAGTTTTTGAAAATGATGGGGTCAAGCTGATCTATGGGTAGGCGGCAAATGATAGGGAGCTTTCGGAACCTGAGTTATATATGTGAATGAACTTGTGTTGCCGAGGTAGGAAGAGGAGTAGTGATGTCAGGACTTCGGAATTACGCTGCCCTGTGCCGTCAGCCGGTTTCCTGGGGGCACCTTTTAAATCATGTATCAGCAACTGTCCAGGCTTCCCTATGCCATCTTGGTGATTCTCTGGGCCCCCATACACCCTTCCCCAATGCTACTGCCTGTCAGGGCCCCTGCTTTTGTCCTGTCTCTTCCCACTTGCGTTAGTTCAGCCCTCCCCTTGGGGTTAAGACATCCTGACTGACGCTTGGACTTTGGAAGCAGTCCTGAGTCTTATTTATTGTGAGGGGTTTTTCAGCAACTCTCGCAAGAGTTCAATGCCCATGTGACCCTGGGGCTATTTTGAAGGTGGGGCTGGGTGTAAAACCACATCCCAACTGAAGGAAGCTGCTTAGCTTTGTTATCATCCCAAGGAACAGCGACAGGACAATCTCTGGACCACTTACCTGCATGACATCAACTTTCAGCCTCTCCTCTAGATTAGTTGCTCTCCTCCACAGCGCTTCTCCCCTTCTGGTCTTCTCCAGTAAGACTCTAGTCATTTCTGAAAAGAAAAAGAAAAACACAATAGACAAGGTGAGATACCTTCAGATAATCAAGTGCAGCCACGTTCCACATGCAACATAGTCAAAAGACCTTGGGGCATATTCTCAACGACCTATTGACAATTTATCTGCCCTTTAGCACCGCAAAAGTTGCAATAGATTTATCGCCCTATTCACAAGTTGGTGCAAACTGCCGACCTTGCCAGCTTTCCAGCCATATATGCCTCAAAAAACATTGCCACGGATGAGAGCGACAACTAACGCTAATGATATGCAGAGTAGGCATTCTGATGCAAAAACACACGAAAACACCACTTCGAAACATTCTCAACGACCAGCCAGATCTGCGATACAATCCAAAACAGGCGATAAGGCGCGTTAGCAGCAGGGATGTAACACCTACCTTTTACTGATGTTAAGCAGGGCAACAACCTGCAGTATGAAAGGGAGCCCATCCGAGAGCCTCATCTGAAGACCAACACGTCATGGAGCTATGTAAATGTAAATGTATTTGAGCTTATATAGCGCACAGCTACCCACAAAGGGTTTCCCAGCGCTTGCTTAGGGAACCCGTCCTGGTATTTCCCTGTGAGATAACCCCGGCAGGGTATCCACAAGGTGAAAGCCAGGCATCCCGCCGCGAGGGGCCGTTGTGGAGATTAAGCAAGCTATTGCCCAAAGTCGCAGAGTGTGAACCCGTGAGTCGAGAAGGCACCGGAGCGAGAATGATCGAGTCCGTGGAATTTTTGAGCCCAAGACCCGCCGAGGCGGGGAATTGAACCCTGGTTCAGGGCCGATCTCAGCTTCCGGGTCTGCCGCCTCTAACCCCTGAGCCACACTTCTCCACGAGCTACTGATCATGCAGCTCGGAGACCCAAGTTATGTTATGTTATGTTATTTATTTTTGTATAGCACCACAACACCCACCGCCACCTCCCTCAAGACCCCCCCCCGGACTACCACCGAGGCAGCTCAGAACAAGACAGCTGACCTTCCGAAAATGGTATGGCCCCCAGCCACACTATTGCAGAATGTGGGGAGAGGTGGGAGCCAAGGATGTGTGAAGGAGGCAAGTCACCCATGAATAAGAATGTACACAATGCCAACTGTGGCGGTGATGTGCAGGACGGAATTCAGTATCCAGAGCAACGACATGTCCATGTGGACATATACTGCTGGTGTTTGTAGTATTGTGGACAGTGGACCCAACCATGTTACCTTTGGCAGTGAGTCAGAGTCAGAGTCAAAAACACTTTATTCGATTACTTAAAAACCCTAAAAGTATACCATACAAATACATGATATTATGCAACCTAAAAAATTTTTTTTTAAAACATCTTACAAGGATAATATTTAGTGTACGTCTAAAAATCAGTGGCAAATGCATATAGATCATCACATAGTTCACAGAATAATCAAAATTAGTAGCAAATATTTCATAGTTCACAACAGCAATATTTAATCTGGTACATGGAAGTTAATTTATACTATCTGGTGCAGAGTAAACATTTACCGCAACCCCAACTGTATTCATCCGGAGTCTCTTCCGTCTAGCACGGATTGATGCAATCAAAAAATTGGCTACACAAAACATCAATAAAAGGGTTTCCATTAGTTGAAGATAAAGCAGTGCGGGTTTGGACTGCACAAACCCCTTTTCCCTTAACAGTGACTTGATACATTTTTTCCTACTTTCCAAAAAGAAAGGGCAGAAAAACACAAAATGTATCTGATCCTGATCAGAAAAATTGTCACATTCACATGGCACATTATCCTTTGGGTTGCACAACTTATCATAAATACCCAGCAGAAAATGTGCCTGATTAAATCTAAATTTTGTTAGAAGCCACCGATGATAGGGTCTAGTAACAGTAGTCAAGTAAGGTTGCATTGGCAGTGGAGAAGACCTTGGTCATGTAGCTTTGTTGTCCCCCCTGTAAGCGTAAGCGGAGTGGGCTGGTCCGGGGTACGCCAGTCCAGCATAGGAGTGTGAATAAATAGGTTGGGGCTCTGGGAGTGGTTCACTTCCAGGATGGCCAGCGCGTCTACCAGGGCGGTGTCCCTCACCCTGCCAGGAGTCCGCCGCCATGACCGCCAGCCTCCTCAGCCGAATGCTGGTCTCTACAACACAGGACCCCATTGAAACCAGCAGCACCGCACAGCAGAGTTATGTGTCAGCTGACTACTGCCTTCGGCCTACAATGCGGTCAGCAGGTCCCCCAATTCAAATCAAGTCTTGATATATTTATGGCACAGTCCAGTAGGCAACAGACATGGCATCCAGTGCGGCCCACCCGGACGACACATCATTGCCGGCTGTGCACCCGCTGAGCTCATCAGGTGCCTCTAACTCTTTGCAGCTCAAGTCAAATCCATGTGGCTGTGGGCCCTTGCTGACCGCTGCCTCCAGCCTACACTGCGGTCAGAAGGGCTCACACATATCAAATCCTATCATGACCAGCAAGGACACGCCATCATCGCTGGCTGCACACATGCTGAGCTCTTCACGTGCCACTAACTCTGTGCACCACAACTCATAGACCCTTTATGATTGAGTTTTGTGCTGTGGACAGCGGATGCAACAATGTCACCTCAGGCAATGAGGAAGACCTGGGACGATGATGATGAAGATGAGGCAGGTGTACCACACCCCACTGCAGCTGTAGCAGGAATATCCCAAAGGGACACAATCATTAACAATTTCTTCACATGAGCATGCTCATCTCTGGTGCCCCTACCTCAGTGCAGCTCAAGTCATGGATCCTTTATGTCTGAATCTTTTGTGTGTGATTTCAGATCTGGTACCCTACCTCAGTGCACCACAAATTATGGACCCTTTATGATTGAATCTGTATGTTTGATCCAATGATCACTGTTCTAGTTGTTGCCAGCACCAACCACTCCCTGAGGGCTGGCGTACATTCGCCCCTCGTATACAACAGCCACAGCAACAATAGATAGGACATGTATCATTGCCCGTCTAATGTTTTTTAATTCGTGTTTTCTTAAATATAAAATATATCACTTTTTATCAACAATTCATTATAATTGTATATTTACATTGTAAAAAATATATCCCTGTTTTTATTAAAATACACTATTTTTGATATCATTTATGATTGTTTGTGTTATGGTTTAAGTTTTCTAATTCTGGGAATGTTGCAGTTGAATATATAGCTGGTGTTTGCTATACAAATAGCCTGGGTGGTTACCTTCACATTGTATGTTTTCCCTGACCCAGGATTCTCATCCTTACCAGGGGGCCCTTGTTTTTTCACAAAGTACATTCGCCCCACATCCATCCAGCACAAGTGTCACTGGACATGTGACCCTGGTAATAAAAAGGGGCTGGGCGCACGTGCCCATAGCCAGTTCCACTATCTATCTAAGTGTGTCCGTGTGGTCAGTATGTATGCATGATGGGCCAGGGCCCTACCACATTACAATGTGCTGTGGACAACGGACGCAACTATGTCACCTCAGACGGTGGTTATGACGTTGGACATGTAGCGTTGTCCCCCCCTGTAAGCGTAAGTGGAGTGGGCTGGGACTGTGTATGCCAGTCCAGCGTAGGGGTGTGAAGAATGTGCCTGGGACTCTGGGCGTGGTTCAGCTCTGGCCTGGTCAAGGAAGTAACTAATGTAAGCCGGTGTTGTAGTGTTTGTGCCACCCGGCCCGCAATCCACAAGGTTGCAATTTAGCATGCACCCGGAGGGAGGGCTCGCACTAACCGAGAAATGAAGGAGCGCAAGACCGCTTGGGGTCTTGGCTCATACATGCCAAGTGTTGTGTGTATCTGCATTGCTACAGTATGAGCCAAATGCCCAGTCCTACTCGCAGCGTGAGTTCAGCCAGGCATGAACTCAACATCTGTGTCTGCCCTATCCGTACCATAGGCCTGCACTCATGTGGCCGCCCACCTTCAACGCCAACATCACTTTGTCGTTGTCAGGCTTGTGGACATACACAGACAGGCATGACAATGGTGTGCCGTAGGAGTGCAAGTGATGCAACGGTGCAGCGCACACAAGTAAATAGGCTCGGGGGAGGGAGGAGCAGCTGTGAGGCAACATAACACACAGTGATGCCGCACATTTGCCACATGCACGACATGTCAAACATGAATCCCAAAGTCGCACAAATCCCATCCTACCCCCAACAAGCCCCCTCACATTTCCTGACTGCAAGCATATGACAAACTAGTATTAGGATGAATGCTCCTTTGTCCGAACTATCAGGTGGGAGCACATCTGCATCTCCGACCTCGGAATTGCATGTGCCCGTCACCCCCTGACAGATACTGTAGCAGCTGATGATGACTTCCTCACTATGCACAGCCCAAAGAAAGACCATCGTATACACACCCCACAGACAGAAGTCCTTTATCGAAGTTATCTTTCATGGAATGGCCTTCACACTTACTCCCACACCATCCCAGGTGTGCAACCATTGCACACTAAAACAACGAATTGATCCGAGCTGGGGCATTTCATCCACAGAACTGGTGCAGGTCAGAACAGTGCCGCTTCAACCAGAGCCACTGACACAATGGCAGGACATCTCGGACACATGCACAACCCCTGTCATATGGAACTGTACCGTGCACGTATGCAGCATTTACTGGGGGCACTGCCAATGGCAGTGCTGCGGATAAGTTACTGGCTAAGCTTCTGCCTTGCCAAAGCCACCCTCTTCAGCCTGTGTTACATTGTCGATCGAGCATATTCGAGTGGTCCAAGGATGTATTCCTATCCAACAGGACAGTAGCTGAACTGGATTTTGACATGTGTGTGCATCCTCTGTTGGCACACGACCAGGGGTGTCATCGTGATACCCGTTTATGGGATGCCTTGATACTTTGCACACATGCTGGCAGCTGGACATGGGAGATTGCACAAATCCTTGTGTGCAGTGACTACATTGTACCACTCCCCTATTGGGCTGTAGTGGTAATTGGTGAAAGGGGGTGGACGCAGCACAACTGTCCGGGACTGCTAATGGATTGACTCGCCGTCCTGTTTGATGAAGTCGACAATTACCACATGTTGGAAATGATGGCCTACGAAGCTGCAATCGCCTTCATGGACGAGTAACTCCATACCTGCAGCCACAACTGATTGGAACCCATTGCACATGTCCCAACACCTTGTTGCATCATTAAGATGTGGTTACATATCCCACAACAACAGTGGACATGGCTGCATTCGGCAGGACTCCGAATACATGAGCGGACAACAATGCGGGTGAACACACACCTGGGAAAGGTGAGGCACTCCCCCGTAGTGGACAGCTATGCTTAGCTACGTTCCTTATTCTGACATACTGCTGCATTGGTCTGCATGTTGTGGCACTTATCTTGCCCGTACTGACACGCATATGCTAATAAAGCCTTCGCACCTTCACTTGTATTCAACTGTAATGAGTGTTGATTTGATGAATGACAATGTGTGTCTAACTGCCTATCTGGGTCATGGCCATGCATGCGCATTGATAGCATTAACCATGGAGTGCCTTTTTGTTAAGTCACTGTCCCTACATTCATCCATACTTAAATACTTGATTGATCATAGCCATGATACATCTGTGTGAATTAGAATGTTTTATTCACATTCAGTGGAGGGTTGAAGCTGGACCAGTACAGGCCCATGCAAATCTCGCTTTACATTGTTGCTCTGTGAAGGGCCAGCCAGAGTAGTTTAGGAATTGACAAGTTCATCGGAAGTGGAAGACTTCAGTCCGCAGTGTTATTTCTGTGTCATTAGTAACCAGACAAAATATGGCAGTCCATGTCGAGGTCCAAGGTAAGTGTCGCTGAGTGTATTGGCGGACAATGAAAGGTGTTATTCCAGGGCATGATGCAGAGGGTAGAACCAAGCTGAAAACGGCCATATGGCGGAGATGAATGCTACCACTTCATTCTTACCACAAAGCCAGATTCATCATCATCTTCGTCCTCTGATGTGTCAGTTGCCTCACATGTGGGTGGTGGTGTTTTGTCTGCCGCACTGTGTGGCACGGACACTTCAGCGTCCGCAGATGTGGACGGAGTGGTAGCAGCAGCATTCATCCGCACTAGGCCGTGTGGTGGCAATGCCATGACGAGGATCTGCAGGGCATGGAAGATCACAGCTACATCTTGCTGGTTTGCAGCCGTGGTAAACATTCTTTCCGCCTACATCTGCTCCAAGCTCTCCATCTTTCTCATTATGTGTCCCTACTCCGGGCTGACTTCGCTGGAGCCACTCTGAATAGACAGTTGTTCTTGGCTCAGTCATGACACCAGCGATGTCAGCCATGGATGGTTGGAGAGCATGGAGCGGACAGTGGGTGTCTGTTAGTGACTGTAAGTGGTCCCTGATGGGACTTAGACACCCACGTATGGCATCTAGTTTTGCTACCATGAGGTCGAACCCCACTCACAACTGATCAGCCATCTGTTCCTGGCACCCGAACACATGGCGTTGGAATGCCATGTGTTGATTGTGGGGGTCCTGGGAGACAGTCGTGGTGGTAGATGCTTCATGCTGTGTGGTCTGTGCAGGGGGTGGGGTCTCCTCGATGCAGCTGGGCTGCCCTGCTCCTGGAGGTGGGGTGCTGGAGCTGTCCATGAGCTGTTGGAGGGCATCGGTATCGATGTTAGGGAGGTCCTCTTCATCATCAGTGCTGTGATTTTGGGTCTGCTCTGCAGGTGGTGTTGATTCTTCCTCTGCAATGTGAAGAGGAGATGCAGATTGACATTGTGTTCACATGTATGTTCACGCATTATACTAGTTTACTAACAGACTACATGACAATGTACATTGTGACTGTTTGTGAGGAGATGCCTATTTCATGCGGGACAGGTGATATTTATTCACCATCACCGATGTGAGGTTGTACTTATACATTGTCATCTCATAGTTTCCTGCTAGTAGGCCTGGGCGGTAAATTCCGTTCCGCTCCCGGAATTTGCGTAATTTCGCGTTCCGCAACTTCGCGAAATTTTTTGCCTGTTCACGTTCTAAAATGCGTGTTCACAAGATATTTCCCATGAGCACGCAAACAGCAATTGCGAACAGCAAAAAAGCATCACGAACAAGCAATTCCGTGTGTTTGTGAAATTTGTGCGTGTTCGCGGAGATTCTTTACCATTTTGCGGAGATTTGCGTAATGCGATTACGCAAATTCCGCCCACCCCAACTGCTATGCCAAATGTGAATGTCCATTTTTTGCACAAAGCGGCAGCAGTTGTGTCCTCAGTTCAGTTGTGAAAGTGTTTCAGTTTGTACTACATTGTTGTCAATGTTGAGGTGCTCTGATTCTTATGTGTGCTGCATTGTGGGTGAGTTGCCCCTTCAGCTCTGATTTGGCTGGCCCTTATCCTTTTCAGGCGGTGTGTCTTTCACTTCTGTGCTTATACAGTGCTGAGATGTTGCAGACTAGGGTAAATTGGGCTCTTGGTCGGAGATGTGATTCTTGGGCATGGTTTGTCTGCAGATGTGCTATACTTAATTGTGCATGTGTGTCATTGTGCCCATCTCCACCTTCACTCCAGTCCCTGGTCGTTATTCACCCTGTTGCTGTTGGCTCAGGTCATCTTGTGCAGTGTCCGGTCCCCAAACTCCTGCCACGTCTCCCCAATGATGGTCCCAAGCTGGTCCCCCGTGGGGATTGTGAGGTTCTGGTTGTCCTCTATACTTGCTCCGGCTACCTCCATGGTGCTTCGCAGTTGTTTGTGTTTTTTGTTGCCTCTTTTGTAGTGATGTTTGAGTGCCTGACTTGTGGGACTTGCAGGTGTGGCGCTGCTTATAACTGAATATTTTATAGCAGTTGGGCCCATCCCAACTTTTTTCGGGTGTAGATTTTTATTGCAGTCCCGGTGATTTTATCACGGAAATTTGAAGCGTTATCAGGAAACTACCTCACATGTTGTGAATACGAGGTTAACACCGTTATTTTCCCGCGATAGACGGTGATATGCAAATTATGTGTTAACCTATTTTGGCGATGATTATCGCACGTTCTTGAGAATATCCCCCCCCCCCCTAGTGTTCAGCATGAAACATTGCATACAGATCGCTCCATGCATGGCACCTTGTTTAAAGATAAGACTGCAAATAAGTCTAAGACCTAAAGGATACTGTAACAAAGTATCTTTTAAGAGAATGAATATAAGGGTTTGCATATTTAATTCAAGCATAAGTTGGGATCCATCAACAATTTCACATACAACAGTCATAATTTTTCCCCAAAACCTTTTGAGAATGGCCCAGTTACAAAGACTTTGGTTAAGTACAATAATTCAGGCAACTCAATTTTGGCCAGCAATGGGTGGGTTCAAGTAAATACAGATTCTGTATGTAGAGTATGTTGTTGTTTATGTTGAATGGAACCTTGATATGTTCCTGCTCTACCGGCAGGAAGGTTTACTCTGTGAATCAAGTATCACCCTCCAACAAGCTTAGATTTACATTGACAATTCCCCTTGGTGACAGAAGAGGTGAGACAAGTGAGGCATGGTCTCACTTCTTCATTCGTACCCCATTCTCCTAGACTATTGCCGGCGTTCTTGTTTTAACTGAACAGGGTACTCACAAGGGGGTGTGGATGGGCTCTAGTCAGCTCTGCGGAAGAACTGGTCTTCAGGTTAGTGGTATTGCTACCAACTGAATCACATGCTAATGAGTCCCTTTCGAGACATCAGGGAGTTGATCTTGGTGAGATGTGTGGAAGGGAGCTGACAGGTTCAGCAATATCAGAACACAGGGGTTATCTTTATCTGTGATAAAGAGAGCACCTTCTACAATTTGTAAAGTAGATGTCTCCATACTGCAGCAACATCTTAATCAACATCAATAGTCATGCAAGAGATGGTTAGCTGTGATGTAACCTTGAAGAACTGTGTAGCCTGATTTTTTCAATGATCGTGCTGATGAAGGATAGGTGAGTGATTTGCAGGTGCTTGGCAAGGTACTTGGTGTGGGTTTCTTCATAAATGAGGCAATCTTGAGAGCCTCTGGGAACATGCCTTTAGTGAAGGCGGTGTTGATGATCGTGAGTAGAGGTGAGAGAATATCTTTGGTGAGGGCTTTAATGAAAGATGATTCTAAGACATTGTAGGAAGGGGGAGGCTCTAGTTGGCGCAGTGCAACACTAGCGACAAGCAGGGACTCTCTCTTCCTCGTCAGGGCTGAGGGTTACCTTCCCGACAACCTCTGCTTACCCTCTAGGTAGTGTGGCTTAAGCAGTCGTAGGCTAATCTTTGGGGCACATAGGGTTAAACACTTGCAATAGTACACCTTTACAACCAACCCACCACACAACGAGACCAGACTGTATTCTGTAAAAATATATATCTTTATATAGATTTTAAGCAGGCTTGTGAATACAGTCAACGTACTTTATGATAACGGTTGCAAGTTTACTCAGTTCAGGTTACCACAGTTCTTATAGTCGTTCTCTGAGGCCCGTAGGCCGGTGTTAACCAAAGTTCTTGTGGAGCCGGCGGCTTCCAGGGGATCTGTCCCACGTCGCGTTGCCTTCCCGGGGTCGCTGATTGTTGCGGCTCTTCAGCCGAGCAGGTCACTGGTCATCCGGGGCAGCGGTGTTCTGTGGCGGCAGGGTCCTCTCCTCGTCGTCCGCTCCGACCCTGGAGGCGGCGACTGTGCGGCGGTGGCAAGTGGCAGTACGGTCCCCAAGTGCAGGACGTACCCAGCCAAGTGCTGGTGCAGCTGTGGGCTCACAGCTGGGCTGTCGGGCAGGCTACCGACCTTGCGGATTCTCACAGGGCAACTGTCCGTCTTTGCAGGTGAGTGGCTGCTCGTTATGCAGTCACCTCGAGAGCTCGGACGGGTCCTCCTTCGCTTTGCTCTCGGGCTCCCGGTGCAGTTGCGGTCACGGTGTTCGGGCCAGCGGCGGCTGGTCCTTACTTTGCTCTCGCTGTTGCTTTGGGCCCCGGTCACGGTGGTCAGGTGGATGTCGTTGCCTTGGAGGAGATTCCTCCGTCAGTGCTGCGGCGATGGTCAGCACCCGCAGTCGCTTTCTTCCAAGGGGGTAGCGTCCACTGGTCCTGGGACGCTGGTCAGGGGGCAAGTTCAGTTGCAAGCCCTTGGAGATCTCTTTAGCAGAGTTTGGCACAAAGTAAAGCAAAAGTCTTTTCGTAGTCTTTTCTTCTTCCTCTCCTTCAGCAGCAAGGCACCAGACCCAGGCAAGAGTCAGCACCCTTCCTTGTCTCTCACGGTCCTTCTCGTAGGGCAGAGTCCTTCTGTGGCCCAAACAGGATCTAATTTCCAAGGAGCAGGGCTCCTTCTTTTATAGGCCAATTCTTTTGTTCTCGCAGGCCAGGGGGGCCTTTGCATAGCCACTCTCAGTCTTTGAGTACCCCGGTGGGTGTACTCCGGCTTCTGCTTTCAGTGTGAGGGGCAGGCGCATCAGACGCCCCACAGGAGGTGGAGCCAGCATTGTCCGGACAGGGGTGGCCAGAGTACCTTGTTGATGGGGGCTGCGCCCTTCCTGGGCCAGGCGTCGGCAGAGTCATCCGCCGCTCCCCAGGAGGGTGGAGCCAGCATTGTGGTGGTCGAGCACAGCTACAGTTCGAGTCAAGAGGCACTCCTACCTCCCACTAAGGTGTAATCTGCGCATTCACCACCTGTCATCCCTCCAGCCCTGTCACTCACACATCCCAGACAGTCAGATACACATACCAGCAGAGGCGGGCTGAAATGGTTAAGCAAGCAAATGCTAACTTTCTAAAAGTAGCATTTGCAAACCCAAGATACTAAAATAAACTTGACTACAAGAAAAATTTTATCATCCTGAGTTCAGGCATACTAAACATGACTCGCTACCATGCTCCTTGAGCCTGCGGGGATTATAGGGTGTAATAATTCTCGCAGCTCAGTCTGGCCTAATGGAGCCGGTAGCCTTCAATAGTGAAATACGGTCTTGGTTGTAAGTCACTACTAGGACATGCCACGCACATCAGGGCTTGTCCTACCTTACACCTACAACGCACCCTGCCCGCAGGCCTACCATAGGGGTGACTAATATGTAGTCAAGGGAAGGTTCGGGGGCTGGCAAGTGGGGGCACTTGCCCAGCTAGCGTGACAGTACGAGACCGCACGCGGGTTCTGCGGTCGCAGTTCCCAGACACATCTTTACGGCTGCTTCGGTGGGTGGCGCAACCAGTGCTGCAGGCCCACTAGCAGTATTGGCATCTACAAGCCCCGGCACTCTCTAGTGCACTTTACTAGGGACTAACAGTAAATCCAATGAAGCAATCATGGATACCAATCGCATGTACAATTTACAGTAGGGAGCACTTGCACTGCGGCACGGATCAGCCGTGGCGCAGTGCCCTGAGTATCGGAAAACCAGCAAAACATCGGAGGCACATCAGCAAAAAGTGGAAGGGAGACTCACGCCAAGGTGCCAGGTCTAACATGTGTCCCCTCCAGCTGAAATGTGGGGGGAACTACCCTTCCCCAGGGAGTTCCACATCACTAAGGCGGAAAAATCTGGACAGACCGTCAGCGTTGGCGTGATTGGTGCCAGGGCGGTGTTCCACCGTAAAGTCCATACTCTGTAGAGAAATGGACCACCTCAACAGTTTCGGGTTCTCACCCCTCATTTGCATCAACCATCTGAGGGGCCTGTGGTCCGTCTGAACTCGGAAGTGAGACCCAAACAAGTAGGGTCTTAGCTTCTTCAGCGCCCAGACCACAGCAAATGCTTCACGCTCTATTGCACTCCACCTACTTTCCCGTGGAAGTAACCTCCTACTAATGAAGGCTACGGGTTGGTCAAAGCCCTCCTCAGTCATCTGTGAAAGAACAGCCCCTACACCATGCTCTGAAGCGTCTGTTTGCACTATGAATTCCTTGGAGAAATCAGGAGCCAGGAGCACGGGCGCCGTGCACATGGCAGTCGTCAGGGTGTCAAAATCCTTCTGACAGGTGTCAGTCCAAATCACATTCCTGGGCTGCTTCTTCGAAGTCAGCTCTGTCAAGGGGGTCACGATCGTGCCATAGCCCTTGACAAACCTCCTGTAATACCCAGTGAGCCCCAGGAAGGCTCTCACTGCAGTCTGGGTCTTGGGGGGTTCCCAAGCCAGGATGGTCTCGATCTTGGGCTGCAAGGGTGCTACCTTGCCACTTCCAACCTGGTGTCCCAAGTACACCACTGAACCCTGCCCAATCTGGCACTTGCTTGCCTTGATTGTGAGGCCCTCTGCGCAGGGCCATCAACACTTCCCAGAGGTGTCGCAGGTGTTCGGGCCAGGTACCGCTGAACACCGCGATGTCATCCAGGTAGGCGGCACTGAACTCGTCCAGTCCAGCCAACACCTGGTTGACCAATCTCTGAAAGGTGGCAGGGGCATTCTTCATTCCAAATGGCATAACCCGGAACTGGAAATGCCCATCTGGTGTAGAGAATGCCGACCTCTCCTTTTCCCCATCGGTCAAGGCGATCTGCCAGTACCCAGACGTTAAATCAAACGTGCTGAGGAACCGGGCAGCCCCTAGCCGATCAATGAGCTCGTCAGCTCTGGGGATGGGGTGCACGTCAGTCTTCGTGACTGAATTGAGTCCTCTGTAGTCCACACAGAACCGGAGTTCGGGTGTGGCTCCCGGCGCAGCAGCCTTCGGAACCAAGACCACGGGGCTGGACCAAGGACTGCTGGAAGACTCAACCACCCCGAGGGCAAGCATCTTGGAGACCTCCTCCTTGATGCAGGCCCGGACCCTGTCAGTCACCCTGTAAGCCTTGTGCTTCACAGGTAAGCTGTCTCCAGTGTCCACATCATGGACGCACCAATCTGTGACACTCGGAACCAGGGAAAACAGGTCTGGAAACTGCCCCAGCAACTGGCGGCAGTCCTCCTGTTGTTCGGCGGTCAGGGTGGGTGAGAGGTTAACTCCATCCACTGACCCATCTTTCTCACAGGCCACCAAGAGGTCAGGAAGAGGCTCCGACTCCTCCTCCATTCCGTCATCGGTTGCCAACAACATGCCCACTTCGGACCTTCGCAAGTGGGGCTTGAGGCGGTTGACATGTAGGACCCGCAAAGGGTTCCTGGGCGTCTTCATGTCCACCAAGTATGTCACGGGGCTCTTGCACTCCACAACCTCAAATGGGCCTGTCCACTTATCTTGAAGGGCACAGGGCTCCACTGGGGCCAGGACATACACCTCTTGTCCAGGCTGAAGCTCGGCCAGAGTGGCATTCTGATCGTACCACCTCTTCATTTCCTCCTGGCTCGCTTCCAGATTTGCCTCGGCAAGTTGTCTGAAGCGTCTGGTCTGGTTTCTGAAGGCCAGCATGTAGCTATATACATTCTGGGGAGGTTTCCTGGGAGATTGCTCCCAGCCTTCCTTTACCAAACTCAGCGGTCCTCTCACGGGGTGACCGTACAGCAGTTCAAAGGGGCTGAACCCTAGGGACTTCTGGGGCACCTCGCGATAGGCAAAGAGCAAGCATGGTAAGAGGACGTCCCACTTACGCCTCATCGGACCTTCCAGGCCCATGATCATGCCTTTTAGGGTTCGGTTGAATCTTTCAACCAACCCGTTACCTTGGGGATGGTAGGGCGTGGTGAACTTATACGTTACGCCACACTCCTGCCAAAGGGACTTCATATACTTCGATATGAAATTGGTCCCCCTGTCGCTCACCACCTCTAGAGGGAATCCTACTCGTGAGAAAATTCCCATCAGTGCACGCCCCACCACGGGAGCCGTCACTGTCCTCAGAGGGATGGCTTCAGGGTACCGGGTGGCATGGTCCACCAAGACCAGGATGAACCTGTTGCCCATGGCTGTCTTGGGGTCCAGAGGCCCAACGATGTCAATACCCACTCGCTGGAATGGCGTACCGACCACAGGGAAGGGTTGGAGGGGAGCCTTGTTCTTCCCTCCCGTCTTCCCACTTGCCTGGCAAGTTGGACAGGTTCTGCAATAAGCATCTGAACTCTTATGCATTTGGGGCCAGTAAAAGTGGGTGACAAGCCTGTCATAGGTCTTGTCCATCCCCAAATGTCCTGCTAAAGGCACATCATGAGCCAGACCCAGTAGGAAGGCTCTGAACTTCTGGGGTACCACCAGCACACGGGCTGACCCAGGTTCAGCAGCCTTAGGCTCCGAATACAGGAGGTCGTTCTCCCAGTACACGTAATGTGTTTTGGCCTGAACACCATTGGCCTGGTCTGCAGCCTGCTGCCGCATACCCACGAGAGAAGGGCATTCTTTCTGCTCCTTGCAGAATTCCTCCCTGGAGGGTCCTCCTTCTTGCTGCCAATGGGTCAGCTCAGGCAGGTCCCCCAGTTCGGCGATCTGTTCCCCTGTAGGCTCCAGGGCATCCCCCTCAAGGTCTGCTTCCTCCTGGACCGTGGGAACTTCAGGAGCCGGTTTCCCGCGCCCCCTGCGCCTTCTCCCTAAGGCCGGTTCCTGGGCCTCTCCTTCAGGCCCCAGGACCTCTCGATCACCCCTACTGGCTGCCATCGACCGGGTGGTCACGCACGCCAAGTCAGGCAGACCCACCATCCGCAGGTGAGTCGTCTTCTCCACCTTTTCCCAAGGGGAGTGCTCCAAGTCATTCCCTAGCAAACAGTCAACAGGCATGGTTTTTCTTACACAGACCTGCAGAGTACCAGAGACCCCCCCCACTCGAAGGGAACTTGAGCCATCGGACACTGACTCTCTGAATTATCAGCGTTGATAACCCTACAGTAGGCATGGGGTACAACCTGCTCTTGAGACACCAGGTGCTGCCTCACTGCAGTCACACTGGCTCCTGTGTCTCTAAGAGCCTCAACTTCCTTACCATTGATGATCATCACCTGCCCATATTTCTTAGTGTTAGAGGGCAGGTAGTTCGTAGGGATCATCTCACTGTCTCCTAGCGAGACTAGGGTCATGTGAACGGGATCTCCACCCCCGGGACCATCATTTCTTCTCCCAGGTGAATGCTAGTCACTTGTCGGGGCGGAGCACCAGTGGGTGCGGGTTTTCCAAACAGGCGACACTTGGGGTCACTGGATATGTGCCCAGGCTCGCCACATTTGAAACAATTGAAGGGCCCCTTTGGAACAGGTTTACCTGTCGGGCCCCATTCTGCTTCGGAGGTGGGGGAGGCTGAGAACCCTGCTGCGGGCTCCCTTGGGAACTACTTTGGGGGCCTTTTTGGAACCCTTTCTGTTTTCCCCCTTTGTCCCCCCCACTCTTCTGCTGGGGACCCTGCCCACTCTTGGCGGAGTCTCCCACGGGACCCTTGTGGACCCTGGTGCTGAGCCAGCGGTCCGCCTCCTCAGCAAGCTTCCTCGGGTTGGACAGCTTGCTATCGATCAGGTGTTGGCGTAACTCAGGAAAACAGTGATCAGACAAGTGCTCCCATGCAATTAAATCAAAGAGACCTTGAAAATCATTAACTTTGTTACCTTTCACCCAACCATCCAGTGCTCTGCAAAAGTAAGTCACATACTCCACATACGTATTCCCAGGCCGCTTAGTACACCCCCTAAACTTCTGTCTATACATTTCAGGGGTAAGCCCGTACCTGTTCATTAAAGCTTCTTTCATGTGGGCATAGGATCTCTGATTTTCTACGGGCAAATCTAGCAAGGTATCTCTCCCTTCGCTAAGGAACCTTCCCCACAACCCCGCTCCCCAATCCTTGTCAGGGACCCGGTGGGAGGACATGGCTACCTCGTATGCCCTAAACCACTGTCCTATGTCATCCCCCTTAAAGAACTCCTTAACTACGTCCTTCGGGATGTGCACTCTTGACTCTACCTGCACTGGCGATGCGCTGCCACCAGAGGGAGGACGATCCAAGTCTCTCTCCTTGAGACTTATCTCCCTCATTTTTACTCTATAATCCATTTGGTGCTTTCGCTCTTCCAGCGCCATTCTTTTAGTTTCAAGCTCCAGCTGGATTTTCAATTCTGCCAGCTTTCTTTCGTGATTCCTCGTTTCCTTCCTGTCCGCCAGCTCCTCTGGCGACAGGCCTTTACCAAAGCTGTGCTCGCTGTCTTGCCTCTCGAGATCGATCAGATCCCCAAGTGCATTCTGCTCCGTCGTTGCATTCTGCTCGGCGAGGGCGTCTTGATCCTCCGGGGTCTTTCTGGACTCCACCCAGGCTTTCAGGGCCTTGTAGAGCTCCGGCTTGTTTTTGCAGCCAGCGTGCGGAACCTTGAGTTTCCTACAGAAAAACTTCAGCTCCGTCTTTGAGTATTTGTCCAGCTTTGCGGCGTCCCACTCTACCTCCAACACCTCGGAGGTCGTGGACTCCGCTCCATCCAGGCTCTTTGTGCCCGGCATGGCTTCTGCACTCGGAATCTTCTTTCGGCAAAATTCAAAAAGCAAAGTCTGTGGCTAAGTAACTGGACCGTAATCCTTGTGTAGTGGTCAGAAGCTCAGGTATAGATATCGCAAGTGTAAATTCGAAATCCTCACCGCTGCGTCCAATGTAGGAAGGGGGAGGCTCTAGTTGGCGCAGTGCAACACTAGCGACAAGCAGGGACTCTCTCTTCCTCGTCAGGGCTGAGGGTTACCTTCCTGACAACCTCTGCTTACCCTCTAGGTAGTGTGGCTTAAGCAGTCGTAGGCTAATCTTTGGGGCACATAGGGTTAAACACTTGCAATAGTACACCTTTACAACCAACCCACCACACAACGAGACCAGACTATATTCTGTAAAAATATATATCTTTATATAGATTTTAAGCAGGCTTGTGAATACAGTCAACGTACTTTATGATAACGGTTGCAAGTTTACTCAGTTCAGGTTACCACAGTTCTTATAGTCGTTCTCTGAGGCCCGTAGGCCGGTGTTAACCAAAGTTCTTGTGGAGCCGGCGGCTTCCAGGGGATCTGTCCCACGTCGCGTTGCCTTCCCGGGGTCGCTGATTGTTGCGGCTCTTCAGCCGAGCAGGTCACTGGTCATCCGGGGCAGCGGTGTTCTGTGGCGGCAGGGTCCTCTCCTCGTCGTCCGCTCCGACCCTGGAGGCGGCGACTGTGCGGCGGTGGCAAGTGGCAGTACGGTCCCCAAGTGCAGGACGTACCCAGCCAAGTGCTGGTGCAGCTGTGGGCTCACAGCTGGGCTGTCGGGCAGGCTACCGACCTTGCGGATTCTCACAGGGCAACTGTCCGTCTTTGCAGGTGAGTGGCTGCTCGTTATGCAGTCACCTCGAGAGCTCGGACCGGACGGGTCCTCCTTCGCTTTGCTCTCGGGCTCCCGGTGCAGTTGCGGTCACGGTGTTCGGGCCAGCGGCGGCTGGTCCTTACTTTGCTCTCGCTGTTGCTTTGGGCCCCGGTCACGGTGGTCAGGTGGATGTCGTTGCCTTGGAGGAGATTCCTCCGTCGGTGCTGCGGCGATGGTCAGCACCCGCAGTCGCTTTCTTCCAAGGGGGTAGCGTCCACTGGTCCTGGGACGCTGGTCAGGGGGCAAGTTCAGTTGCAAGCCCTTGGAGATCTCTTTAGCAGAGTTTGGCACAAAGTAAAGCAAAAGTCTTTTCGTAGTCTTTTCTTCTTCCTCTCCTTCAGCAGCAAGGCACCAGACCCAGGCAAGAGTCAGCACCCTTCGTTGTCTCTCACGGTCCTTCTCGTAGGGCAGAGTCCTTCTGTGGCCCAAACAGGATCTAATTTCCAAGGAGCAGGGCTCCTTCTTTTATAGGCCAATTCTTTTGTTCTCGCAGGCCAGGGGGGCCTTTGCATAGCCACTCTCAGTCTTTGAGTACCCCGGTGGGTGTACTCCGGCTTCTGCTTTCAGTGTGAGGGGCAGGCGCATCAGACGCCCCACAGGAGGTGGAGCCAGCATTGTCCGGACAGGGGTGGCCAGAGTACCTTGTTGATGGGGGCTGCGCCCTTCCTGGGCCAGGCGTCGGCAGAGTCATCCGCCGCTCCCCAGGAGGGTGGAGCCAGCATTGTGGTGGTCGAGCACAGCTACAGTTCGAGTCAAGAGGCACTCCTACCTCCCACTAAGGTGTAATCTGCGCATTCACCACCTGTCATCCCTCCAGCCCTGTCACTCACACATCCCAGACAGTCAGATACACATACCAGCAGAGGCGGGCTGAAATGGTTAAGCAAGCAAATGCTAACTTTCTAAAAGTAGCATTTGCAAACCCAAGATACTAAAATAAACTTGACTACAAGAAATATTTTATCATCCTGAGTTCAGGCATACTAAACATGACTCGCTACCATGCTCCTTGAGCCTGCGGGGATTATAGGGTGTAATAATTCTCGCAGCTCAGTCTGGCCTAATGGAGCCGGTAGCCTTCAATAGTGAAATACGGTCTTGGTTGTAAGTCACTACTAGGACATGCCACGCACATCAGGGCTTGTCCTACCTTACACCTACAACGCACCCTGCCCGCAGGCCTACCATAGGGGTGACTAATATGTAGTCAAGGGAAGGTTCGGGGGCTGGCAAGTGGGGGCACTTGCCCAGGTAGCGTGACAGTACGAGACCGCACGCGGGTTCTGCGGTTGCAGTTCCCAGACACATCTTTACGGCTGCTTCGGTGGGTGGCGCAACCAGCGCTGCAGGCCCACTAGCAGTATTGGCATCTACAAGCCCCGGCACTCTCTAGTGCACTTTACTAGGGACTAACAGTAAATCCAATGAACCAATCATGGATACCAATCGCATGTACAATTTACAGTAGGGAGCACTTGCACTGCGGCACGGATCAGCCGTGGCGCAGTGCCCTGAGTATCGGAAAACCAGCAAAACATCGAAGGCACATCAGCAAAAAGTGGAAGGGAGACTCACGCCAAGGTGCCAGGTCTAACAGACATTATTTACATCGAAGATGCCTTTGAGGGAATAGAGAATCTCAGAGAAATCTGCAAGAGTATGGGATAGCCATTTCTGATTACTGGAGGTACCTGGTTTTCAAACCTGCCAAGGGTGTGTTTTCCATGTGCAAACCTCAGCACCGTACCTCAGTCCTCTAGATGTGGAAAAACTAAGTCCCACTTTTCTCAAACTGCTGGGACAGTTTGTCCTGCAGCTCATAGTCCTCCGGAGATGCTTCCATGTACCATGTGTTTCTCTAGCCAGGGCTCCTGTCGAGTGCAGTCTTTTGTGGTCAGCCAAGTCCTCTCAGGAGCAGGAGTCCTACTTTTTGCACCCCTGGAGCCAACAAACAGATGGCCGACCATTTGGTGCGAGGAAAACAGTTCCCATCCCTTGGTTCTGTTGTTAGGAGGGCTTAAGTCTTTCTTTCAGCAGGACTACATTCTTCATGTGTAGACTTTAAAGCTACAAAGGAACAGATTTGTCATTAATGCATACAACACAATGCAGCAAGACACCTTGCTGAACTTCATGAAAGGGAGAGGGCAGGAATATGCCATATTTAACAATATATGGCGCATTTCTGTTTTCTATACATATAATTTGGAGTGATGTGAGAATGATACCAGCAATGTAGTGAAATAGTAACGAAAAGTGGATTTGCTGAGTGGGCTTTCTGTATAAAAAATACCCTTCTTTCAAAAATACTTTTCTTTTGAAAACATCGTTTGAAATGCAGGAACGTATATATTAAATTAAACACTAACTTGAGGATGAGTATTGTGTAGAATAGGTCGCCGTTACACGTTTAGCGATTATTTTAGGGTCGCTTGGTATCACATTGTAAACGTGTTGCTTTTTAATTAGAAACTTTACACTGGGGCGGCATCTGCATCTTTCCTGTTTTAAGATGGCTGCTGTACACTCGCAGTGTTGTGACCCCGTAGGGTGACGTGGCTACAGGGCGGAGCTGAGAGTATTGCAAAACCACACGGCAGTGCAAGCTCACTGTCGGAGCTTCAAACACGCCGGTGGGACGCAGCACGGGTAACGAGGCTGTTGATATTGAGGCGATCAGTATGTGGTGCAGGATTGAAAGGCGGATGCGGACAAGTAGGCATTGCCGGGAGGGCCTTGTGGTTATGTTGTCAGATAGAGAGCCTATGTAGAATAATTTTGGGGACTGGGACTGTTTTGTGGAATATATCCTTGTTTGTGTGACATTTGTATATAGTTTTTATTGTATTTTGTCACCCAGTCACCCTATGCACTTTGTCACCAATGTGAGCACTTGAAATATATGTTTACAAATAGAATAAAGTACCCTTTTATATGCTATCCTACCAAAAAGCCTTTCTCCCAGGATTGATTAATTGAAATAACATTAACTATATCTTACAAACACAAGGACCTTTTTAGGCCACCAAAAACCATTGTTCTTTCTCAAAACTGTACCAAAAGACAAGCACAGTGGTTCTTGCGTAATAGAAGTTGTATACCATCATGAGACACTTACACGAGCGCACAATACGCGCTGAGGGTGAGCCGTTCGGATGACAAAGCAAAATAAGCAAATAACTTGTGACTTTTTTTTATGCCTTCCTCTATATATTTTTACAGGGGGCTAGACAGTGGATAGTCTTCCCCGAGGACACGTGATCTAAAGACACAGTGTTCAAGTTGGAGACGGTTGCAGGTACGCTGTGGCTCAGCAAACATCAGGTAAAGAATATGTACTGTAATTGCAGTAAACTGTGTGCTTTTATAGCATTGGGATTCATCTTGCGTTTGTGGAAGGCAGATGGATACTCATAACTGGCTCATTTTTGTTTTTTGATAAATTCACAGGTTTTAAGCGACTCTTAAGTGAAGACTGAGAATTTGAACCCCTATTAGCCCTGATGAAGTTGCGAGATGGTGTAGCAACGAAACATGTTGGCAACATTGAATTGATTATGGTTTGAAGGGAACCATTTTTAATTGGGAAGGCTTGCAGCTTTGAATAAAACTGGTTGGCCAGCAAGTCTTACTGGTTTTTAACAGTGAGAATTATGTTCACTGATTCTCACAGGGGTAAATGGGCACTTATAGTAAATAGTAAGCACAGTTGCTTTACTTACTAGCACTTTTTTACTATATTTATGTTATGGTTCTTTAAAAGGAGAGCACACACTTTTCCTTCTTTTTTCTCCACACAAAGAGAGAGAGTGGCCGATGATGATGAGTGGGTAAACTGGCGAGTACCAGTCAGCAACCCCTTTGGTGTGTCTACCGTGAGGCACTTTCTCTCACCCTCACACATTTTTAGGTCGAGCTGGTGTTAGCTGCGTCAAGCGGAAGACCTCATGTTGTTCACTTGCTGGGAATGTTGGACAGGGGATGAGCATGTGCAAGCCCTCGGCGATTTCACCTCGTGTGCGCGCACATACAGCCCTGCACCGTGCACATCTCCTGTCCCACATTCACAGCAAGTCAGCCTCTCGCAATCGCGCGCGCACACACACACAGCCATACTCACACACACACAGCCACACACACACGCATGCACACACATGCACGCATGCACACACATGCAGGCACACACACGCAGACACAGCCCCCCTATCTCTCTCATGCAGGCACACAGCCACACACACATGCACGCACACACACAAACAGCCACAAACCCCTACCCTCCCTCTCTCTCTGTAGGACCCACTCACCTGGCTCTTTTGTCGCGACTCCCCTGGTATCTCCACGGCATCACCTGGCACACACGCGGGGCTTCCCTCACTCATGGGAGCCATGCACTTGCATCGGCGGCCTCAGCCGACACGTCTGCCGCCACCGCGGGGTATTGCCAGTGCTATCCTTTTCACTCTAAACTAACACAAAACTGGGGGCGGGGAGAGCCAATCAGAAAGGAAGTTTACACAGAGTGACAGGCAAAGAAACACTTATGGGACAGCTTGGGTCGATGTACTGCTCCACAAGATCTGCGATTGGTTAATATAGAAAATAACCCACCCCGGAAATAGCCTACGTCCATCTAGGAAGTAATAACTCCCGCTCCCCCGGAAGAACTCTGCTCCTATCGCTCCGGAAGATGTGGCCACCTTAAGGCTAAAAATAACAGCTGGCTGCAGTGCTTGTTCAATACCTGCTTTTAGAGTGCTATTTCTTTTTTAAATTAAGTATTTATTCAGTGGCTTGCAAAGTAATTTAGATGGGATTATTTCCTAACAGACTGTTGCGTCCAATAGCAACCTATTTCTGCCTGTGATCACTGCTCCAGATGCCGATCCAGAAGTGGAAGTGGAAGCAGTGAGTGCTCCAGTGTTCACCTCATGACTTAGTCCCGCTTGTGCCTTGTGGGGACCTTATCTGGTCCCACCCAACCTGAGGGGAGCTGACCCGAGCTACACTATTGAACTGCTGAGTCAAACCGCAACTTTTTAAACGCACCCCAATATCCTACACCAGCAGGAGGCGTGTAAGAGCATGCGTTGCCGTTAACGTCCTGAAATTTGTGCTGTGGTTTGGCATCTGTGCTTGGGGGCTCTGCAAGGGAGAGCAGCAGGTGCAACATTCAACTGGCAGTGGCACATAGGGGACAGAGGGAGTGGCGCTGAACCTTTCCTATAGGGGAATGCTGTGATCCAGGCTTTTCTATTCCTAACTTAACCAGCTCCTGCACTCAAGTTTGTATCCATCGAGGTGAAGGACAGGACAGCATTTATACTTGTCAATCCTTATTCCCTTCAGCGCCTCAATAGAGCATACAGTGTTACTGCTGCGCGGGGCCACTCTACAGGGGGACTCAGCACCAGGGTAATTTGCACCAGGAGGCATCTCACGCATTAAGGAGCACTGAAGGTCATAGTGCTGGCAGATGAGAGTGTAGTGTTAGAGCTGTGGTCCTGGGCTAAAGCCTGAATGGCGCAGAAGCGGGCAGGTTAGGTTTCTCGTGCAGCTTGCGCAATTCTGAGCTCTCACCCCCCTCACCCTCACCCACGTTCACACACCCTCACCCTCACTCACCCTCACACACCCTCACCCTCACACCCTTACCCTCACACCCCCTCACCATCACACACCCTCACCATCACACCTCCTCAACATTACACCTCCTCACCATCACACCCCCTCACCATCACATCCCCTCAACATCACACATCCCACCCCCTGACACCCACACCCACTCCCTCACACCCCCTCACTCTCCCTCACCCTCACACCCCCTCACCCTCACACCCCCTCACCCTCGTAACCCTCTCACCCTCACACACCCTCACCCTCAAACACCCTCACCCTCACACACCCTCACCCTCACACACCCTCGCCCCCACACCCTCACTCACCCTCACTCACCCTCACCAGCGTAGCATAACAAAACATGGCATAGCATAACAAAACATAGCATAGCATAACAAAACACAACACAGCATAGCATAGCATAACAAATCAAAACATAGGATAGCAAAACATAGCATAGCATAACAAAACAAAACATAGGATAGCAAAACAAAACATAGCATAGCATACAGCATCACTCAGCACACCACATCATCACTCAAGGGCACCACAACATCACTATGCGCTACCAAAGCATCACTGAACGCCACTGCATCACTCGTTCCCCATCACAACATCACTCAGCGCCACCACAGCATCAATCAGTGCAACCATTCAACAAAAACTGGTTCAAATATTTTCTCTTAATGTTTCAAGCTTTATTACAAATGTAACAAAAAGATGTTAATATTTCACTTCTGTTCTTAGATTTTCGTAAAATGCGCTGAACATAATCTCCACAAAAGTTATTTACAAAAGTTTAAGCTATTACCATTATAAATTACAATAACTTTTATTTAAGTATTAATTATTTTAAAAAATTAAAAGCCATTGTTATTTGTAATACCAATACATGTAAGTCACATAAATACAACACATATTGCATTACAAATGCTATAGGTGTCATATTCGCAAAAGTTATAACTATTGGTATTCTAAATGACAAAGCTATTAATTTCGCTATTTTCAAAAACAAAACAAAACATAAATAAAACATTTGTCAATTACAATACCAATAGCTCAAACTTTCCTAATGCGAGACCTATTGCATTGCAAATGCTTGTTTTTATTGGTGGGAGGTGGAACCTAGCCTGGATGGTTGTTTTAAAAGTAGTTATTGATACACCGTGACAAATCGGAGTAGTGTAAGTAATCACACTCAAGGGAATTGAGAAGGTTATTGAAAACCCTTGCATTGTCATTCCTGTTAGGATTAGCTGTAATTGAGGTGAGGCCTTTTGTTGTTTCTAATGTTGTGAGTGGGGGGCGGCCTCACCTTTGTTTCCCCCTTTGACTCCTATTGTATTGATGCATTTCTGTTTTCTGCCTGCGCTTGTGCACAACCTGCTGCCTAGCGCCAATGCATGGTGCAAGGGTTCCTGTGTTGCAGACAGGATTGTTTTTGTGCAGAAAGGGAAACCTTCTTGCACAAAAACAATCCTTAGAGGTTTTTACCTCTTCCTAAGTGTGCTGCAGAATGACAGAAAGAATGAGGAGAATATATAGATATTTAGCTGCATTGCACCTTCCCTCTGAAGGGGTAACATTTTGATGCATTCCCAGGTTTAATAGTCTTGGCAAATCTGGTAATGCGCCAAAATCCAAGGGTGGATGCGTGGGGACACTCATGCTCCACCCATGGAACGCCTTCCCAGGGCAGAGCAACACAAGGAAGCAAATTGCACTGCCTTACGTTTCTCCAGATTTACACACATAAACACAAGCTTTTTCATGGAAATCTAGCTAACCTAAACAGTCAAAACAACTTTTGAGCATTGAGTCACTTTGAGTATATACAGCTCCAAATATGTAGAATACTATATTTTTTTGATCGAGCACCAAGCCCTGTGGGCTTGCATGGCAAACTTTAGGCATGACTTCATATATTAAAATAGGTTTGGCTAAATGGTGAATTAACTTTTCCATTCCATATGTCGCTGAGGTGCTTTTAAAATAATAGCCGTGGCAGAGCACAGTGGTGCTCCCGTCAGGTATGGATTTGTCATATATGAGGGTGGTGTAAATGCACATTGCTTTCTACACATAGCAATTTAACTCCATGCCATTAGTGCATTTTCAGCACCATGTATCATAATCTTACAGGAAATGGTAAATAGATAATTTGGGTGAAATATATTTTAACAGCACCATTTTAGGGACACCCCATACACTCTGGCTCCAATAGCAGTGTAGCAGCACACAGAACTCTAATACTGGCATAAAAAACGGTCCAGAAAAAGGTGAGAAATTATAGGATGATGACACAGAATATGCACATTTGTGCTGGCAAGTTGAATATTTCTGTGAGTGGACATTCGAACAATGATCACATCTTTAAATTATTATCCTAATGGAGGTTCCAGAACCTTTAGATTTGTCATCCTAAGCCAAAAGAATTATGAGATCCTCTTGGGTGTGGTTTCAGAGTGTTCTTACTGTCCCATGATCATCACATTAAATTGTTCGTGGAGATTGATGGAGGTTGATACATTCTAGAGAATTTCGCTACATGAAATTGGATTTTTTATTATTCATATTTATGTCTGATGCAGGAATTTACACATTGAATATAATTGGACTGTGACTCTTACTCATTTATAGCAGTGACATTTATTTGACAGGTTTGTCTCTTACAGTATGAAGGCAGCTAAAGTGTTTTTGTTGCATGATGTCAAATGCTAGTTGCTCTTATTCAAGAAGTGTCCATTTGCACTGTTGACATTTTGCTCTCAGGACTCATCCTATGTCTTTTCTGCATCAATATCTTATTTCTGATGGATACTTCCAACCACAGGTCCCTCACCTTAGAATACCCCAAGTGCTAGACTGAATCCAGAGCTTTTTTGGCAGCAGTGACTCCACGCTCTGCTAGGTAGCATAGTACGACTCCATGGTGACTCCATTCCACACCGTGACAGAGCGGAGCAGCTTATAAGGGCCACACCTCGGTGCTGAGGTTAGTTCCTTTATTTCTGCTCCTTCCAACAAGGGTCCTGAAATCAAGTATTAACTTTGTCAGATTTCTGATGTCTCCAAACGTTTTTAGTGTGCTAGGGAACCATGTTCCCACCGGAAATGGCAGGGTTCAAGCCGTGCTGCAACTGTAGGAAGCAGATGTTGGCCATGGACCCATGCAACATGTACCTTTGACTCTAGGTCTCAGGACATAACTATACATCATGTGATAAGTGCGCCCTCGTGCACCTGCAGGCTATTCAAGACTGAGAGGTGAAGTTGTATGTCACCAAACTAAAGAAGTCATGGCCCTTATGCAGATTCTGCTCCTGCTCCAATTTGAGAGCCTGGTCTTGGTCCCAGTAACTGGGCTGCTCCCGCAAATGCACCAAGTCCAAATGGAAGAATAAAAAAAAAGTGAAGTGAATTTAACCCCATCATGCTATTCTGATTCCACCCAGTTGATTCTGATTCTCCATGAGTTTCCCCGGCCATCATCAACCCCACAGCTAATCGAGACCTTCAAAGAAACCATGCTGAGAATTTTCAGTGCACTTCTGGCTCCCTCACATGCACCTTTGGGCCCCAGTGATCAGTTACACCAGCATATACTGCATACTGCATATACAGACTTCCACTCTGGCCCATAGATCCACATTGGTTTCTGCCGCTCTGACGCTGGTGTTGACTTCATCAGCTAGGGGAGATGACAAGTTGCCAATGCCTGTCAGAACCTAAATAGACATTGGTTCTAGCTTGACAGATGTTGCATTATTAGATTATACAAGTGCAAACTATAGTTATGCACACTGACTCTGTGTCTCTACTACATTGCAGCTATCAGTAGAGGCTACATTCTGCTTTTGGCTTTGGTTTTGATCCTGTGCCAGAGCTGTTGATGACAATGAAGGAGAAGAAGATGGCTTGCTCCCACTCTCCTTAAATTGATTGTGCCCTATACCTTGATTTGGAAAATTCTAGTGTGCTCGATACCTTCCTCGTTTGCAGTGGTGGTTCAAAGGGAAGCTGAAGTAGTAGAGTTACAGTTTTACCATGCCCTCACAGACACTCTCTTGGCTACCTGGATGAAGCCACGTCTTGCCTGCTTGTGATGAAGCAGGTTGCCAGACGTCAATAGTCTTGCGACGGGTAACTCCGATTTTCTCACTAAGCCCTCAACTCTAGAGAACCTTATTGTACAAATCTCGACCACTAAGGTGATCCCTACATTATTCCTAACCATTGTCCCAGACAGAGACTTTAAATGCATTGACACCTTTGGCGAATGTATATTTTTCTCCACTAGCTTGGCACTATGATCCATAAATATGGGTTGTCTGTTGAGCTGATACTCACACCCATTGGGCCTTTGCACGTAACATCTCTCTGGTAGTCCTAGAAGGCCTAAAGTAATTGCAGGAACAGAGAATATGTGATGGGAAAGACGCGGTCAAAGGACACATGATGGACATTATGTGGCCAGATATGTTATCCAATCCGGATACCACAGACTGCTTTTGCTGGTTGGTCTGTACCTGTGGTTCTTTCATAAACATATCTGGATGAGATCCAATAGGTATTCAAGTGGCTTACAGGATTTGCTAAAGGACAACATGCCATTTGAAGGCTCTCATATCTTTGAAGAGAAGGATAATTCTGCTGGAACGTGGGTCATAATAGAGGAGAGAGGCATATATATATATTTTTTCTTAATCGCTTTGGGCTGTTTGACAAATATGCAAGAAACGTTACACAAATAAAGTTCATCCACTTTGGTTTCTTCATGGCAAGTGTTGTGCAAAGCCATTAAACCAGATCTAAAAAAAGGGGGTATCCAAAAAGTAACTTTTCCCATTTTAACTCTCATAGGTTTCTTGGCTCCTCAAAAAAGGCTGAATGGCAATGCACAAAACTTGAGATGTATGTAGAACATTACATAAGAATGTTCCCTTGTTTTGTACGGTTAAAATGCATCCAATATTTTTTGATAACTTAACATTTTTAAATCTTTGCATGAAGAGGTTAAATATTAGAGATATCTGGACTGTTAATTTGTTGATCCTCCAGGGATTTGTAAATCTATGGGGCTTTCTGAATCCAATAAAACAAATTACCACACACATCACACTAAGGAGCTTTTTCTCCATCATCCATTGTTGGTCCGCAAATCCTGCTGCAGGGACACTTGGACAACAGCCAGACAGGGGATTTGGCCACATGCTGTGGCTTGGGAGCATTGTTTGGCTATAGGTCAGGGACTTCAACCAACCCCTGATGATCACAGACAAAGGAGGTGCATAGCAGCATTTGGCTATCTACGGCAGGTTGGTTGGTGCAAGGTCTGGCTGTATGCTGGTCCAATGGCATTCCCTGCTGCACATAGTTGAAGGTCTCATTTGCAGTATGGTTAGGTATAGGAGCTTCAAATAACTGTTGGACATCCAGGTCTGATGAGATGCAGTGTCTGAAGTACTCAATATATATAGAGGAGGATACTTTTATGTAGCATTAAGTGTTGTCATTGAGCAGCATCCCAAAGGCCTCCATGTAGTTTTTGAAAATGATGGGGTCAAGACAGAACGATGGGTAGTCGGCAAATGATAGGGAGCTTTCGGAACCTGAGTTATATATGTGAATGAACTTGTGTTGCCGAGGTAGACGGAGGCCTAGTGATGTCAGGACTTCTGGAAGGACGCTGCCCTGTGCCATCAGCCAGTTTCCTGGGTGCACCTTTTAAATCATGTATCAGCCACTGTCCAGGCTTCCCTATGCCGTCTTGGTGATTCTCAGGGCCCCCATACACCCTTCCCCAATGCTACTGCCTTTCAGGGCCCCTGCTTTTGTCCTGTCTCTTCCCACTTGCTTTAGTTCAACCCTCCCCTTGGGGTTAAGACATGCTGACTGACGCCTTGACTTTGGAAGCAGTCCTGAGTCTTATTTATTGTGAGTAGTATTTTTCAGCAACTCTCGCAAGAGTTCAATGCCCATGTGACCCTGGGGCTATTTCGAAGTTGGGTCTGGGTATAAAACAACATCTCAACTGAAGGAAGCTGCTTAGCTTTGTTATCATCCCAAGGAACAGCGACAGGACAATCTCTGGACCACTTACCTGCATGGCATCAACTCTCAGCCTCTCCTCTAGATTAGTTGCTCTCCTCCACAGGACTTCTCCCCTTCTGGTGTTCTCCAGTAAGACTCTAGTCATTTCTGAAAAGAAAAAGAAAGAAACAATAGACAAGGTGAGATACCTTCAGATAATTCAGTGCAGCCACGTCCCACATGCAACATAGTCAAAAGACCTTGGGGCATATTCTCAACGACCTATTGACAATTTATCTGCCCTTTAGCACCGCAAAAGTTGCAATAGATTTATCGCCCTATTCACAAGTTGGTGCAAACTGCCGACCTTGCCAGCTTTCCAGCCATATATGCCTCAAAAAACATTGCCACGGATGAGAGCGACAACTAACGCTAATGATATGCAGAGTAGGCATTCTGATGCAAAAACACACGAAAACACCACTTCGAAACATTCTCAACGACCAGCTAGATCTGCGATACAATCCAAAACAGGCGATAAGGCGCGTTAGCAGCAGGGATGTAACACCTACCTTTTACTGATGTTAATCAGGGCAACAACCTGCAGTATGAAAGGGAGCCCATCCGAGAGCCTCATCTGAAGACCAACACGTCATGGAGCTACTGATCATGCAGCTAGGAGACCCAAGTTATGTTATGTTATGTTATTTATTTTTGTATAGCACCACAACACCCACCGCCACCTCCCCCAAGACCCCCCCGGACTACCACCGAGGCAGCTCAGAACAAGACAGCTGACCTTCCGAAAACGGTATGGCCCCAAGCCACACTATTGCAGAATGTGGGGAGAGGTGGGAGCCAAGGATGTGTGAAGGAGGCAAGTCACCCATGAATAAGAATGTACACAATGCCAACTGTGGCGGTGATGTGCAGGACAGAATTCAGTATCCAGAGCAACGACATGTCCATGTGGACATATACTGCTGGTGTTTGTAGTATTGTGGACAGTGGACGCAACCATGTTACCTTTGGCAGTGAGTCAGAGTCAGAGTCAAAAACACTTTATTCGATTACTTAAAAACCCTAAAAGTATACTATACAAATACATGATATTATGCAACCTAAAAAAAAAATTTTTAAAACCTCTTACAAGGATAATATTTAGTGTACGTCTAAAAATCAGTGGCAAATGCATATAGATCATCACATAGTTCACAAAATAATCAACATTTGTAGCAAATATTTCATAGTTCACAACAGCAATATTTAATCTGGTACATGGAAGTTAATTTATACTATCTGGTGCAGAGTAAACATTTACCGCAACCCCAACTGTATTCATCCGGAGTCTCTTCCGTCTAGCACGGATTGATGCAATCAAAAAATTGGCTACACAAAACATCAATAAAGGGGTTTCCATTAGTTGAAGATAAAGCAGTGCGGGTTTGGACTGTACAAACCCCTTTTCCCTTAACAGTGACTTGATACATTTTTTCCTACTTTCCAAAAAGAAAGGGCAGAAAAACACAAAATGTATCTGATCCTGATCAGAAAAATTGTCACATTCACATGGCACATTATCCTTTGGGGTGCACCACTTATCATAAATACCCAGCAGAAAATGTACCTGATTAAATCTAAATTTTGTTAGAAGCCACCGATGATAGGGTCTAGTAACAGTAGTCAAGTAAGGTTGTATTGGCAGTGGAGAAGACCTTGTTCATGTAGCTTTGTCGTCCCCCCTGTAAGCGTAAGCGGAGTGGGCTGGTCCGGGGTACGCCAGTCCAGCATAGGAGTGTGAATAAATAGGTTGGGGCTCTGGGAGTGGTTCACTTCCAGGATGGCCAGCGCGTCTGCCAGGGCGGTGTCCCTCACCCTGCCAGGAGTCCGCCGTCATAACCGCCAGCCTCCTCAGCTGAATGCTGGTCTCTACAACACAGGACCCCATTGAAACCAGCAGCACCGCACCGCAGAGTTATGTGTCAGCTGACTACTGCCTTCGGCCTACAATGCGGTCAGCAGGTCCCCCAATTCAAATCAAGTCTTGATATATTTATGGCAGAGTCCAGTAGGCAACAGACATGGCATCCAGTGCGGCCCACCCGGACGACACATCATTGCCGGCTGTGCACCCGCTGAGCTCATCAGGTGCCTCTAACTCTTTGCAGCTCAAGTCAAAACCATGTGGCTGTGGGCCCTTGCTGACCGCTGCCTCCGGCCTACACTGCGGTCAGAAGGGCTCACACATATCAAATCCTATCATGACCAGCAAGGACACGCCATCATCGCTGGCTGCACACATGCTGAGCTCTTCACGTGCCACTAACTCTGTGCACCACAACTCATAGACCCTTTATGATTGAGTTTCGTGCTGTGGACAGCGGATGCAACAATGTCACCTCAGGCAATGAGGAAGACCTGGGACGATGATGATGAAGATGAGGCAGGTGTACCACACCCCACTGCAGCTGTAGCAGGAATATCCCAAAGGGACACAATCATTAACAATTTCTTCACATGAGCATGCTCATCTCTGATGCCCCTACCTCAGTGCAGCTCAAGTCATGGATCCTTTATGTTTGAATCTTTTGTGTGTGATTTCAGATCTGGTACCCTACCTCAGTGAACCACAAATTATGGACCCTTTATGATTGAATCTGTATGTTTGATCCAATGATCACTGCTCTAGTTGTTGCCAGCACCAACCACTCCCTGAGGGCTGGCGTATATTCGCCCCACATCCATCCAGCACAAGTGTCACTGGACATGTGACCCTGGTAATAAAAAGGGGCTGGGCGCACGTGCCCATAGCCAGTTCCACTATCTACCTAAGTGTGTCCGTGTGGTCAGTATGTATGCATGATGGGCTAGGGCCCTACCACATTACAATGTGCTGTGGACAACGGACGCAACTATGTCACCTCAGACGGTGGTTATGATGTTGGACATGTAGCGTTGTCCCCCCCTGTAAGCGTAAGCGGAGTGGGCTGGGACTGTGTATGCCAGTCCAGCGTAGGGGTGTGAAGAATGTGCCTGGGACTCTGGGCGTGGTTCAGCTCTGGCCTGGTCAAGGAAGTAACTAATGTAAGCCGGTGTTGTAGTGTTTGTGCCACCCGGCCTGCAATCCACAAGGTTGCAATTTAGCATGCACCCGGAGGGAGGGCTCGCACTAACCGAGAAATGAAGGAGCGCAAGACCGCTTGGGGCCTTGGCTCATACATGCCAAGTGTTGTGTGTATCTGCATTGCTACAGTATGAGCCAAATGCCCAGTCCTACTCGCAGCGTGAGTTCAGCCAAGCATGAACTCAACATCTGTGTCTGCCCTATCCGTACCATAGGCCTGCACTCATGTGGCCACCCACCTTCAACGGCCAACATCACTTTGTCGTTGTCAGGCTTGTGGACATGCACAGACAGGCATGACAATGGTGTGCCGTAGGAGTGCAAGTGATGCAACGGTGCAGCGCACACAAGTAAATAGGCTCGGGGGAGGGAGGAGCAGCTGTGAGGCAACATAACACACAGTGATGCCGCACATTTGCCACATGCACGACATGTCAAACATGAATCCCAAAGTCGCACACATCCCATCCTACCCCCAACAAGCCCCCTCACATTTCCTGACTGCAAGCAGATGACAAACTAGTATTAGGATGAATGCTCCTTTGTCCGAACTATCAGGTGGGAGCACATCTGCATCTCCGACCTCGGAATTGCATGTGCCCGTCACCCCCTGACAGATACTGTAGCAGCTGATGATGACTTCCTCACTATGCACAGCCCAAAGAAAGATCAATGTATACACACCCCACAGACAGAAGTCCTTTATCGAAGTTATCTTTCATGGAATGGCCTTCACACTTACTCCCACACCATCCCAGGTGTGCAACCATTGCACACTAAAACAACGAATTGATCCGAGCTGGGGCATTTCATCCACAGAACTGGTGCAGGTCAGAACAGTGCCGCTTCAACCAGAGCCACTGACACAATGGCAGGACATCTCGGACACATGCACAACCCCTGTCATATGGAACTGTACCGTGCACGTATGCAGCATTTACTGGGGGCACTGCCAATGGCAGTGCTGCGGATCAGTTACTGGCTAAGCTTCTGCCTTGCCAAAGCCACCCTTTTCAGCCTGTGGTACATTGTCGATCGAGCATATTCGAGTGGTCCAAGGATGTATTCCTATCCAACAGGACAGTAGCTGAACTGGATTTTGACATGTGTGTTCATCCTCTGTTGGCACACGACCAGGGGTGTCATCGTGATACCCATTTATGGGATGCCTTGATACTTTGCACACATGCTGGCAGCTGGACATGGGAGATTGCACAAATCCTTGTGTGCAGTGACTACATTGTACCACTCCCCTATTGGGCTGTAGTGGTAATTGGTGAAAGGGGGTGGACGCAGCACAACTGTCCGGGACTGCAAATGGATTGACTCGCCGTCCTGTTTGATGAAGTCGACAAGGGCCACATGTTGGAAATGATGGCCTACGAAGCTGCAATCGCCTTCATGGACGAGTAACTCCATACCTGCAGCCACAACTGATTGGAACCCGTTGCACATGTCCCAACACCTTGTTGCATCATTAAGATGTGGTTACATATCCCACAACAACAGTGGACATTGCTGCATTCGGCAGGACTCCGAATACATGAGCGGACAACAACGCGGGTGAACACACACCTGGGAAAGGTGAGGCACTCCCCCGTAGTGGACAGCTATGCTTAGCTACGTTCCTTATTCTGACATACTGCTGCATTGGTCTGCATGTTGTGGCACTTATCTTGCCCGTACTGACACGCATATGCTAATAAAGCCTTCGCACCTTCACTTGTATTCAACTGTAATGAGTGTTGATTTGATGAATGACAATGTGTGTCTAACTGCCTATCTGGGTCATGGCCATGCATGCGCATTGATAGCATTAACCATGGAGTGCCTTTTTGTTAAGTCACTGTCCCTACATTCATCCATACTTAAATACTTGATTGATCATAGCCATGATACATCTGTGTGAATTAGAATGTTTTATTCACATTCAGTGGAGGGTTGAAGCTGGACCAGTACAGGCCCATGCAAATCTCGCTTTACATTGTTGCTCTGTGAAGGGCCAGCCAGAGTAGTTTAGGAATTGACAAGTTCATCGGAAGTGGAAGACTTCAGTCCGCAGTGTTATTTCTGTGTCATTAGTAACCAGACAAAATATGGCAGTCCATGTCGAGGTCCAAGGTAAGTGTCGCTGAGTGTATTGGGGGACAATGAAAGGTGTTATTCCAGGGCATGATGCAGAGGGTAGAACCAAGCTGAAAACGGCCATATGGCGGAGATGAATGCTACCACTTCATTCTTACCACAAAGCCAGATTCATCATCATCTTCGTCCTCTGATGTGTCAGTTGCCTCACATGTGGGTGGTCGTGTTTTGTCTGCCGCACTGTGTGGCACGGACACTTCAGCGCCCGCAGATGTGGACGGAGTGGTAGCAGCAGCATTCATCCGCACTAGGCCGTGTGGTGGCAATGCCATGACAAGGATCTGCAGGGCATGGAAGATCACAGCTACATCTTGCTGGTTTGCAGCCGTGGTAAACATTCTTTCCGCCTACATCTGCTCCAAGCTCTCCATCTTTCTCATTATGTGTCCCTACTCCGGGCTGACTTCGCTGGAGCCACTCTGAATAAACAGTTGTTCTTGGCTCAGTCATGACACCAGCGATGTCAGCCATGGATGGTTGGAGAGCATGGAGCGGACAGTGGGTGTCTGTTAGTGACTGTAAGTGGTCCCTGATGGGACTTAGACACCCACGTATGGCATCTAGTTTGGCTACCATGAGGCCGAACCCCACTCACAACTGATCAGCCATCTGTTCCTGGCACCCGAACACATGGCGTTGGAATGCCATGTGTTGGTTGTGGGGGTCCTGGAGGTGGGGTGCTGGAGCTGTCCATGAGCTGTTGGAGGGCGTCGGTATCGATGTTAGGGAGGTCCTCTTCATCATCAGTGCTGTGATTTTGGGTCTGCTTTGCAGGTGGTGTTGATTCTTCCTCTGCAATGTGAAGAGGAGATGCAGATTGACATTGTGTTCACATGTATGTTCACGGATTATTCTAGTTTACTAACAGACTACATGACAATGTACATTGTGACTGTTTGTGAGGAGATGCCTATTTCATGCGGGACAGGTGATATTTATTCACCATCACCGATGTGAGGTTGTACTTATACATTGTCATCTCATAGTTTCCTGCTAGTAGGCCTGGGCGGTAAATTCCGTTCCGCTCCCGGAATTTGCGTAATTTCGCGTTCCGCAACTTCGCGAAATTTTTTGCCTGTTCACGTTCTAAAATGCGTGTTCACAAGATATTTCCCATGAGCACGCAAACAGCAATTGCGAACAGCAAAAAAGCATCACGAACAAGCAATTCCGTGTGTTTGCGAAATTTCTGCGTGTTCGCGGAGATTCTTTACCGTTTTGCGGAGATTTGCGTAATGCGATTACGCAAATTCCGCCCACCCCAACTGCTATGCCAAATGTGAATGTCCATTTTTTGCACAAAGCGGCAGCAGTTGTGTCCTCAGTTCAGTTGTGAAAGTGTTTCAGTTTGTACTACATTGTTGTCAATGTTGAGGTGCTCTGATTCTTATGTGTGCTGCATTGCGGGTGAGTTGCCCCTTCAGCTCTGATTTGGCTGGCCCTTATCCTTTTCAGGCGGTGTGTCTTTCACTTCTGTGCTTATACAGTGCTGAGATGTTGCAGACTTGGGTAAATTGGGCTCTTGGTCGGAGATGTGATTCTTGGGCATGGTTTGTCTGCAGATGTGCTATACTTAATTTTTGCATGTGTGTCATTGTGCCCATCTCCCCCTTCACTCCAGTCCCTGGTCGTTATTCACCCTGTTGCTGTTGGCTCAGGTCATCTTGTGCAGTGTCCGGTCCCCAAACTCCTGCCACGTCTCCCCAATGATGGTCCCAAGCTGGTCCCCCGTGGGGATTGTGGGGTTCTGGTTGTCCTCTATACTTGCTCCGGCTACCTCCATGGTGCTTCGCAGTTGTTTGTGTTTTTTGTTGCCTCTTTTGTAGTGATGTTTGAGTGCCTGACTTGTGGGACTTGCAGGTGTGGCGCTGCTTATAACTGAATATTTTATAGCAGTTGGGCCCATCCCAACTTTTTTCGGGTGTAGATTTTTATTGCAGTCCCGGTGATTTTATCACGGAAATTTGAAGCGTTATCAGGAAACTACCTCACATGTTGTGAATACGAGGTTAACACCGTTATTTTCCCGCGATAGACGGTGATATGTAAATTACGTGTTAACCTATTTTGGCGATGATTATTGCACGTTCTTGAGAATATCCCCCCCCCCCTAGTGTTCAGCATGAAACATTGCATACAGATCGCTCCATGCATGGCACCTTGTTTAAAGATAAGACTGCAAATAAGTCTAAGACCTAAAGGATACTGTAACAAAGTATCTTTTAAGAGAATGAATATAAGGTTTTGCATATTTAATTCAAGCATAAGTTGGGATCCATCAACAATTTCACATACAACAGTCATAATTTTTCCCCAAAACCTTTTGAGAATGGCCCAGTTACAAAGACTTTGGTTAAGTACAATAATTCAGGCAACTCCATTTTGGCCAGCAATGGGTGTGTTCAAGTAAATACAGATTCTGTATGTAGAGTATGTTGTTGTTTATGTTGAATGGAACCTTGATATGTTCCTGCTCTACCGGCAGGAAGGTTTACTCTGTGAATCAAGTATCACCCTCCAACAAGCTTAGATTTATATTGACAATTCCCCTTGGTGACAGAAGAGGTGAGACAAGTGAGGCATGGTCTCACTTCTTCATTCGTACCCCATTCTCCTAGACTACTGCCGGCGTTCTTGTTTTAACTGAACAGAGTACTCACAAGGGGGTGTGGATGGGCTCTAGTCAGCTCTGCGGAAGAACTGGTCTTCAGGTTAGTGGTATTGCTACCAACTGAATCACATGCTAATGAGTCCCTTTCGAGACATCAGGGAGTTGATGTTGGTGAGATGTGTGGAAGGGAGCTGACAGGTTCAGCAATATCAGAACACAGGGGTTATCTTTATCTGTGATAAAGAGGGCACCTTCTACAATTTGTAAAGTAGATGTCTCCATACTGCAGCAACATCTTAATCAACATCAATAGTCATGCAAGAGATGGTTAGCTGTGATGTAACCTTGAAGAACTGTGTAGCCTGATTCTTTCAATGATCGTGCTGATGAAGGATAGGTGAGTGATTTGCAGGTGCTTGGCAAGGTACTTGGTGTGGGTTTCTTCATAAATGAGGCAATCTTGAGAGCCTCTGGGAGCATGCCTTTAGTGAAGGTGGTGTTGATGATCGTTAGTAGAGGTGAGAGAATATCTTTGGTGAGGGCTTTAATGAAAGATGATTGTAAGACATTATTTACATAGAAGATGTCTTTGAGGGAATAGATAATCTCAGAGAAATCTGCATGAGTATGGGATAGCCATTTCTGATTACTGGAGGTACCTGGTTTTCATACCTGCCATGGGTGTGCCTTCCATGTGCAAACCTCAGCTCCGTATCTCTGTCCTCTAGATGTGGAAAAACTACGTCCCACTTTTCTCAAACTGCTGGGACAGTTTGTCCTGCAGCTCATAGTCCTCCGGAGAGGCTTCTATGTACCATGTGTTTCTCTAGCCAGGGCTCCTGTCGAGTGCAGTCTTTTGTGGTCAGCCAAGTCCTCTCAGGAGCAGGAGTCCTACTTTTTGCACCCCTGGAGCCAACAAACAGGTGGCCGAACATTTGATGCGAGGAAAATAGTTCCAGTCCCTTGGTTGTGTTGTAAGAAGTGCTTAAGTCTTTCCTTCAGCAGGACTACATTCTTCATGTGTAGACTTTAAAGCTACAAAGGAACAGATTTGTCATTAATGCATACAACACAATGCAGCAAGACACCTTGCTGAACTTCATGAAAGGGAGAGGGCAGGAATGTGCCATATTTAACAATATATGGCGCATTTCTGTTTTCTATATATATAATTTGGAGTGATGTGAGAATGATACCAGCAATGTAGTGAAATAGTAACGAAAAGTGGATTTGCTGAGTGGGCTTTCTGTATAAAAAATACCCTTCTTTCAAAAATACTCTTCTTTTAAAAACATCGTTTGAAATGCAGGAACGTATATATTAAATCAAACACTAACTTGAGGATGAGTATTGTGTAGAATAAGTCGCCGTTACACGTTTAGCGATTATTTTAGGGTCGCTTGGTATCACATTGTAAACGTGTTGCTTTTGAATTAGAAACTTTACACTGGGGCGGCATGTGCATCTTTCCTGTTTTAAGAATGCCGCTGTACACTCGCAGTGTTGTGACCCCGGAGGGTGACATGGCTACAGGGCGGGGCTGAGAGGATTGCAAAACCACACGGCAGCGCAAGCTCACTGTCGGAGCTTCAAACACGCCGGTGGGACGCAGCACGGGTAACGAGGCTGTTGACATTGAGGCGATAGGTATGTGGTGCAGGATTGAAAGGCGGAAGCGGACAAGTAGGCATTGCCAGAAGGGCCTTGTGGTTATGTTGTCAGATGGAGAGCCTATGTAGAATAATTTTGGGGACTGGGCTCTGTACCAAAAGACAAGCACAGTGGTTCTTGCGTAATAGAAGTTGAATAACTTCATGAGACACTTACACGAGCGCACAATACGCGCTGAGGGTGAGCGGTTCGGATGACAAAGTAAAATATACAAATAACTTGTGACTCTTTTTTAAGCCTTCCTTTATATATTTTTACAGGGGGCTAGACAGTGGATAGTCTTCCCGAGGACTCGTGATCTAAAGACACAGGGCCTTATTTATGAATATGAAGGCCTTGCGCCGCCGGTGCGTCACTTTTTCCCATTTTAAAAGTGGCGCACCGGCGGCGCAAGGCCTTCATAAATAAGGCCCACAGTGTTCAAGTTGGAGACGGTTGCAGGTACGCTGTGGCTCCGCTACAGTAATTGCGGTAAACTGTTTGCTTTTATAAATTTGGGATTCACCCTGCTTTTGTGGAAGGCAGATGGATACTCATAACTGGCTCATTTTTGTTTTTTGATACCATCACAGGTTTTAAGCGACTCTTAAGTGAAGACTGAGAATTTGAACCCCTATTAGCCCTGATGAAGTTGCGAGATGGTGTAGCAACGAAACATGTTGACAACATTGAATTGATTATGGTTTGAAGGGAACCATTTTTAATTGGGAAGGCTTGCAGCTTTGAATAAAACTGGTTGGCCAGCAAGTCTTACTAGTTTTTAACAGTGAAAATTATGTTCACTGATTCTCACAGGGGTAAATGGGCACTTATAGTAAATAGTAAGCACGGTTGCTTTACTTACTAGCACTTTTCACTATATTTATGTTATGGCTCTTTAAAAGGAGAGCACACACTTTTCCTTATTTTTTCTCCAAACAAAGAGAGAGAGTGGCCGATGATGATGACTGGGTAAACTGGCGAGTACCAGTCAGCAACCCCTTTGGTGTGTCTACCGTGAGGCACTCTCTATCACCCTCACACATTTTTAGGTTGAGCTGGTGTTAGCAGCACGAAGTGCTACGTCCAGCGGAAGACCTTATGTTGTTCACTTGCTGGAAATGTTGGGCAGGAGATGGGCACGTGCAAGCCCTCGGCGATTTCACCTCGTGTGCGTGCACGTACAGCCCTGTGCCGGGCACATCTCCTGTCCCACATTCACAGCAAGTCAGCCTCTCGCAATTGCGCGCGCGCACACACACACAGCCATACTCAGACACACACAGCCACACACACACGCATGCACACACATGCAGGCACACACACGCAGACACATGCAGGCACACACACGCAGACACAGCCCCCCTATCTCTCTCATGCAGGCACATAGCCACACACACACGCATGCACACACACACACACAGCCACAAACCCCCCCTCCCTCTCTCTCTCTAAGATCCACTCACCTGGCTCTTTTGTCGCAACTCCCCTGGTATCTCCACCGCATCACCTGGCACACACGCGGAGCTTCCCTCACTCATGGAAGCCACGCACTTGCATCGGCGGCCTCAGCCGACAAGTCTGCCGCCACCGCGGGGTATTGCCAGTGCTATCCTTTTCACTCTAAACTAACACAAAACTGGGGGCGGGGAGAGACAATCAGAAAGGAAGTTTACACAGACTGACAAGCAAAGAAACACTTATGGGACAGCTTGGGTCGATGTACTGCTCCACAAGATCTGCGATTGGTTAAAATAGAAAAGAACCCACCCCGAAAATAGCCTACGTCCATCTAGGAAGTAGTAACTCCCGCTGCCCCGGAAACACTCTGCTCTTATCGCTCCGGAAGAAGTGGCCACCTTAAGGCCAAAAATAACAGCTGGCTGCAGTGCTTGTTCAATACCTGCTTTTAGAGTGCTGTTTCTTTTTTTAAATTAAGTATTTTTTCAGGGGCTAGGAAAGTAATTTAGATGGGATTATTTCCTAACAGACTGTTGCGTCCAATAGCAACCTATTTCTGCCTGTGATCACTGCTCCGGATGCCGATCCGTTAGTGGAAGTGGAAGAGGTGAGCGCTCCAGTGTTCACCTCATGACTTAGTCCCGCTTGTGCCTTGCGGGGACCTTATCTGGCCCCACCTAACCTGAGCGGAGCTGATCCAAGCTGCACTATTGAACTGCTGAGTCAAACCGCAACTTTTTAAACACACCCCAATATCCTACACCAGCAGGAGCCGTGTGAGAGCATGCGTTGCCGTTAACGTCCTGAAATTTGTGCTGTGGTTTGGCATCTGTGCTTGGCGGCGGTGCAAGGAAGAGCAGCAGGTGCAGCATTCAACTGGCAGTGGCACATAGGGGACAGAGGGAGTGGCACTGAACCTCTCCTATAGGGGAATGCTGTGATGCAGGCTTTTCTATTCCTAACTGAACCAGCTCCTGCCCTCAAATTTGTATCCAACGAGGTGAAGGAGAGGACAACATTTATACTTGTCAATCCTTATTCCCATCAGCGCCTCAATAGAGCATACAGTAATACTGCTGCACGGGGCCTCTCTACAGGGGGACTCAGCACCAGGGTAATTTGCACCAGGAGGCATCTCACGCATTAAGGAGCACTGAAGGTCATAGTGCTGGCAGATGAGAGTGCAGTGTTAGAGCTGTGGCCCTGGGCTAAAGCCTGAATGGCACGGAAGCGGCCAGGTTAGGTTTCTCGTGCAGCTTGCGCAATTCTGAGCTCTCACCCCCTCACCCTCACCCACGTTCACACACCCTCACCCTCACTCACCCTCACACACCCTCACCCTCACACCCTTACCCTCACACCCCCTCACCATCACACACCCTTACCATCACACCCCCTCACCTTTCACACCCCCTCACCATTACACCCCCTCACCATCACACCCCCTCGCCATCACACCCTCCCACCCCCTCACACCCACACCCACTCCCTCACACCCCCTCACTCTCCTTCACCCTCACACCCCCTCACCCTCAAACACCCTCACCCTCAAACACCCTCACCCTCACACACCCTCACCCCACACACCCTCACTTACCCTCTCTCACCCTCACTCACCCTCACCAGCATAGCATAACAAAACATAGCATAGCATAACAAAACACAGCATAGCCTAACAAAAAAAGCATAGGATAGCAAAACATAGCATAGCATAACAAAACACAGCATAGCATAGCATAACAAATCAAAACATAGGATAGCAAAACATAGCATAGCATAACAAAACAAAACATAGGATATCAAAACAAAACATAGCATAGCATACAGCATCACTCAGCACACCACAGCATCACTCAGGGGGACCACAACATCATTATGCGCTACCAAAGCATCACTGAACGCCACAGCATCACTCGTTCGCCATCACAACATCACTCAGCGTCACCACAGCATCAATTAGTGCAACCATTAAACAAAAACTGGTTCAAATACGTTCTCTCAATGTTTCAAGCGTTATTACAAATGTAACAAAAAGATGTTAATATTTCACTTCTGTTCTTAGATTTTCATAAAATATGCTGAACATAATCTCCACAAAAATTATTTACAAAAGTTTAAGCTATTACCATTATAAATTACAATAACTTTTATTTAAGTATTAAATATTTAAAAAAATTAAAAGCCATTGTTATTTGTAATACCAATACATGTAAGTCACGTAAATACAACACACATTGCATTACAAATGCTATAGGTGTCACATTTGCAAAAGTTATAACTTATGGTATTTTAAATGACAAAGCTATTAATTTCGCAATTTTCAAAAACAAAACACAACATAAATAAAAAATGTGTCAATTACAATACCAATAGCTCAAACTTTCCTAATGCGAGACCTATTGCATTGCAAATGCTTGTTTATATTGGTGGGAGGTGGAACCTAGCCTGGATAGTTGTTTTAGAAGTAGTTATTGATACACCGTGATAAATCGGAGTAGTGTAAGTAATCACACTCAAGGGAATTGAGAAGGTTATTGAAAACCCTTGCATTGTCATTCCTGTTAGGATTAGCTGTAATTGAGGTGAGGCCTTTTGTTGTTTATAATGTTGTGAGTGGGGTCGGACTCAACTTTGTTTCCCCCTTTGACTCCTATTGTATTGATGCATTTCTGTTTTCTGCCTGCGCTTGTGCACAACCTGCTGCCTGGCGCCAATGCATGGTGCAAGGGTTTCTGTGTTGCAGACAGGATTGTTTTTGTGCAGAACGGGAAACCTCCTTGCACAAAAACAATCCTTAGAGGTTTTTTCCTCTTCCTAAGTGGGCTGCAGAATGACAGAAACAATGAGGAGAATATATAGATATTTTGCTGCATTGCGCCTTCCCTCTGCAGGGGTAACATTTTGATGCATTCCCAGGTTTATTAGTCTTGGCAAATCTGGTAATGCGCCAAAATCCAAGGGTGGATGCGTGGGGACACCCATGCTCCACCCATGGAACGCCTTCCCAGGACAGAGCAACACAAGGAAGCAAATTGCACTGCCTTACGTTTCTCCAGATTTACACAGATAAACACAAGCTTTTTCATGGAAATCTAGCTAACCTAAACAGTCAAAACAACTTTTGAGCATTGAATCACTTTGAGTATATACAGCTTCAAATATGTAGAATACTATTTTTTTTAATCGAGAACCAATCCCTGCGGGCTTGCATGGCAAACTTTAGGCATGACTTCATATATTAAAATAGGTTTGGCTAAATGGTGAATTAACTTTTCCATTCCATATGTCGCTGAGGTGCTTTTAAAATAATAGCCGTGGCAGAGCACAGTGGTGCTCCCGTCAGGTATAGACTTGTCATATATGAGGGTGGTGTAAATGCACATAAATTTTGACGATCCAGGCACGGTTAAGTATATATGCTCGTGGTCTGCACTGGAGAAGAGGGGAAGTATTGACGCTAACCGTCTGTCCTTCTTTTATCCTCTAGTGCATAACTATGACCAAGAAGGTCTCTTCAATTGGAAACAACGCCCTGATTGGCATTGGTCTCAATTGGATACACAAAATAGGAGAAGGGACTGGGAGCCATGGACCTGGAATCCTAGAAGAGAGCAACCCTATAGGGAAGGATGGAGGGGAATACCAACCAGTAACCGTTACTCTGCCTTAGAAATGGTAGATTGACCACCATCTACCCATAGATCTTTGGAGTATGAACTGACACATCCCTCTCCATCCATAGCTCCTAGGGAACCCCAACCTCAAATAAAAGATACTACTTATTATCGGGTAAACAAAATACAGGGGAAATTAAGGAAACTTCGTATAATCAAGAAATACCCTCAGTTTGTATTCAACAATAGATGACTCCCTCGAAGGCATCAGTAACACACCCAGTATCAGGGTAGCTGATGAACTTACATTGAAATGTATTCAAGATAAGCTCATAGACCAGTGTGCCAGCGAAGTAAGAGAAGCGAACCCAATAACACCCCGAAAATTAGTGCCAGAAACATCTAAGGCAAATCGATGCAACAAAGGGCAAAACATGTCTATGGTAACATGGAATATTGCCGGACTTTCTAAAAAAATGACAGACCCAACTTTCTTGAATCTGATTAACAAATATGATATAATATCCCTACAAGAATGCTGGGATCTTGAACCAACTAATATAGACGGCTTCAGCACTAAATTCACCCCAGCTATCCAGAATGGTAAGGGCAGATGCTCAGGCGGGTTCTGTCTATATGCCTCAAACAGGGCTAATATAGCATTAGAGAGAATAGATCTACCTCAAGACAGTTTTAAGAACATACAAATTGAACATTCTCTGCAGGCATTCTTAGTGAAGGGCAAAGAGGCAGCCAGTTTCCTTATAATTAATTTATATAACAACATAGTCAGGGACGAGCAACCAGAATTCATAGAGCAACTGCTAAAACTTCTGAGGAGGGGAACGGGAGGGGACAAACTAGAAAGACGCATTATAATAATGGGAGACTTCAATTGTCATTTATGCCCACATAGTGGAACAAGTGTTTGTGATATAAGAAGTCTTAATGGCGACTTTACCACCCACTTTGAGCATACACCCACTGGAAACTTAATGAATAAATTGTTACACGAATGGGACTTAGGGTTTTTTAATGAATTAACTGACCCAATGACCGATTTCCAACCAACATTTCATGGAAGGGTTTTATTCTCAACAATAGATTTTATATTGATGTCAAATAGCCATCATTGTGATGCTCTGGAATTTAAAAGAGAAGACATAGTAATGAGTGATCACTATCCGATTAGTGCTAAATTCTCTATTGCCCCTAGTTTCAATCAGTCTGTGGGTATAACGGAAAGTCTTTACTGTCATTCCATATCCCTGGCACGTATAAATGGCTACGCTATAAAATGGTCCAAAGTAAACACAGAAACTTTTCTAAAAAATCTGATCATGAAGGACCCTGGACTTTTTGCGATATGCCTTGAATATCCTCCAAATCCATCAGCAATAAAAATTGCCTTTGAAAAAATAGCAACTACAATCAGGAAAAACCTAACTAGAAAACAAAAAGAAAGTTCCAGGGCCAAGACTTCTGGCTGGTTCAATTCAGAATGCTCAAAAGCTCATAATAAACTTAAAGATATACTAAAAGTATCACCAAAAAATCAAACAGAAATTAGAGCTGCTCGATTAGCCTATAAACAGGCAATCAAGAAAAGAAAAAGGGAGCTTAAAGATGCAGCCTGGGAGGCACTAATAAAAGCAAGTACCCTAAGGAATAACACAGCCTTCTGGAGGGAAGTGAACGCACCTTTTTTTAGGGACAGGACGTCCGACCTCATAGAAATTGCCATTACGGAGGATGTGTGGATTGACTATTTTACAGAGCTATATAAATTAGATGAGCTGATTGAACCATATAACTCCTAAGTAAAGAGCCCACAGGAGAATGATCTCCAAAGAACTCAGACAGGCTCATTTCGGCTTCATACTCATTTTACTCATCTAGAAATAGAACAGGCTTGAGGTTCCGTGACAATTGTAAGTGGCGTTTTTGACTCGTACGAATATGGTCGAGTCTGGTATCTATGAACCGCAAATGACGAGTCTAGTGAATGTGCACAGTTTCGCTGTGCTAACCTACACCGTTCGTCTGTTTCGTGGGTTTATTCATCTGTACCCACGGGTTCCATCTTAGATACGGCATCCATTTTGTCTCTTGCCCTCAAGTAGCCAGCGAACGGACGCTGTCCGCTTCGCGACCCTGGGATTCCCAAGACTCCTGCGGAAGACACGTTTCCTTTGAAAGTGTCTTTATGACGAGGGGGATGATACTGTAAGGCAGATGGCCCCGCTCGAGGCTCATCTTGCCGTGCCGGTCTATTGTCTCAGCCGTGCATCTCATTAGGCACGTCCCTTTGATGCCTGTAGCTCGTGTTTCCTGATACCTCCCTTTTACACCCTTTTTCGATCTCCCCACTGTTTCCATCTTCCTCTGCACCTGTCCTTGTTCCTTTTTCGATCTGTTTTACTGCCGATTGGAATGTACTAATGGTGAGAAGATGGGTTTTTACAGTTGGGAACCGCCAAATGTTTCCGCACTTATGTTCCGGACCCTGAATGTATCAAAGTGACCAAAGTGACCCCTCTCGGGGATAATTATGGGAACCGAGTTGTAAACCTTTGTGTACCATGCAACACTATGGGGGAAACCTGTATAAAAGGAGCGATCCACAGTAGCAATTTGAAGCAGTCTCCTCGAACTTACACTCGTTGTACTTCCTGTGACTTCTGTGTTCCCTGCAGTAAATAAACCTTGAATCTTTGATGCCGAAGGAAGTGTCCCGTCTCTCTGACATTTGTACGCCGGAGCAGGTTACCCACGAAGGTTTCAGGTGTTGTCCCCTGGCACCGCTGGGTCTTAAATAACCCAGTCCTTCAGTTGGCGCCCAACGTGGGGCAGCATCAGTGGTACCGGTCCAAGCCCGACGATCGTGAGGAACTTCGTGTGAAATCTCCGAGGGAAGGTGCACTCCGCTTCATCGATCCTGTTGTCGAAACAAGTGGCCCGAAGACTTTTCCCGCGAAGATCCCCGCCTCCTGACGGCTGCGACAGACTGCTGCCCTGACTGTAGACCTGTTTTGGCGCCTGGCTTAGACCTTGGTATAGCGAGACGATTGACGGGCCTTCCTGGTGACGCCATCGATCTTTGAGTTAAGTATTTGTGGGTCGCTCCCAGAGTCCTTGGTTGTGGTTGCTTAGTTGTTGCATGGTTCCATTGCATTTGTGGCTCTTAGTACTTGGTTCTTTGTTGTGTTGTTTGACGCCTGCAGTCGCCAAAAACCGAGGGTTTTTGCTTTTTGCTGGGACTTGGTAAATCCCGTGACCCTTGAAGTTTGTGAAACTCGGCTAGTGTGCAAGATGCCTGGTCGCAGTACTTTGTTTGGTTGTTTTAGACGTTGTGGTACGGATTCCCGACTGGAGGACTCGTGTCCGATACCTCCGGTTGGAACTCCCACTTATGAGCTCTACAGTAAGCACGGGCTAGGCCCGATTACTTTTAATGAATACTGGATTCGTTATACCAAAGAAGATGGTGCCCTTAGTTGGCCACCTCATGGTAGTTTTGAGACCACGATCTTAGATAATCTTGAGGCTAAATTGTTTGAGAAAAAGTCAAGGCCGGCCATGTTTGATGCTTTTCGGTTGTGGCGTAAAGAAGCCCGACAGAAAGAGATCAGACAGACTAAACGTAATCAGAGAGATGGTGTTGCTACCATTGTAAAGAAAGCAGAGCAGTTTCAGCGTGATAAGGAGAATAAGGAAAAGGAAGTGTTTGATAGGCTACAGCGTATGTCCATAGATAAATGCTATCCTGCTTTGCCAATGGAGTCGGATAAGAAGGAAGAATCAGTTGAGGATCCTTTAATGTCTTATCTTATGAAGTCACCACCTCCGTACGTACAGGGTACCGCAGCTCCTGTGGTCCCCCCTGTACCTGTTCCTCAACCTGTTCCTCAACCTGCACCCGTTCCTCCGACTGTTCCCGTTCCTTTGCCTACTGCTATTCCTACTGCTCCTCCGCTTCCACATACTCCTGCTCCCGCTACTGCTCCTGCTCTACTTACTCCTGTTGCTTCTTCTGTTTCTACCTCTTCTCTTGTTAGTCCTTTGTGCTATACTTCTCCATCTACTCGAAGTCGTACCCCTCCGGTTGCGGCTAGCTTCTTCAATTCTCTTGGTCCTGTTCTTGGGTCCGCTGGTTTGAACGGTCCTCAAAGACGTAGTCAGCTTCCCGGTAACCGAGAACGTGCTTCGTTATATAATATGGCGATGGGTTGGATGACGCATCCTCTTAGAAACCCTCCACGTGCTGTACTTGATACGTTCTGTCAATTTAATGTACCGACACAGACATTCGTGTTTGAAGAAATGTGTAAGGTTCTTCGCGACCAGATCTCGGCCGATGCACCTGACGATGTGTTGATCGCTTTGTCTGATCTACAGCTTCAGTTCTCGAACGGACTGATAGTGGATACTAACGTTCGACGTGCTGTTGAGCGGTTGTTATCTTTCCGTCCCACTCCTATACCCCAAGCCTTGTTCGTTGAGGATGTAGAGAGTCAGTTAGATGCGTCTGGTCAGTTTCCTATGCGTGAAGTTCCACCAGTGTGGATGCCAGGTGATGCTGCTCAAAATCCACCGATCCTGCCACATTTCCAGAGAGTATGGATACATCTCCCATGGAAACGATCAGAAGTTTTACAGGTAAAGCAATCTTTGCCTGACCCTCGCAAAAATCCTGCAGGGTATTATAAAGAATTGTCGCAGCTCGTAGATGCTACGATAATGAATCTTGCCGATATCGATATGTTGTTTGGTAATGTTGTACCGCAACCGGTATGGGCTAAGATTCGGCATGAAGATCATGCAAACGAATTAGGTGGCGATTGGGCTACTCTTACTGCGGCCGATACGCGACAAGTTGGTGGGGCTAAGCCTGAACAGCTCATTACTGCTCTCCCTCAAAGAATAATTACACTAATGAAAACACTTATGCCAGCGATGAGGGTGAACTGGGACAAGTTGTCAGCCTGCAAACAGAAGAAGGACGTGAGTGTCTCTGATTTCTTTATGAGATTTGAGGAGGCATTCATTGATCATAGTGGTCAGGATATGAGTACTGAGGGTGGTCAACGGTTGTTTGTGGATAAATTTGTCTCTAACTTATTGCCCGATTTGAGTAATAAATTAAGAAATTCTGAGAGTGCGTGGGCCGTCTCTACATCTGCTCAAATATTGGCTACGGCACAGTATTATGAAAACAGAGAGAAAGAGGAGAACGACCGCGCTGATAAAAAGACGAAAGAACTTAAAACAAAAGTGTTGTTGCAACAGGCCTATCCTCCGCGTTCGAATCAGAATGCTTCTCAGCAAAATAGATCGCAGTCGCAATCGAATAGGTCACAACCTCGAAATGACTCCTCTTCCCAAAGATCTTCGTTAGGGTACAATCAGTGTGCCTATTGTAGACAGGAGGGTCATTTAAAATTCAACTGTCCTGTTCTAAACGATCGTAACAGTGGTAACTCATCTAGAGGGGGTCGTGGTGGTTCTCAGCAGGCATCACGTGGTAGGGGTCGTGGTGTTTCAAATGATCGTTCAGATAACTCATCAAATTCCAATAATTGTTTTGATCAACGTGGATCATCGCAAGGTCGATCTGCGCAGTACAATGTAGATGATTATTACGTCGATCAGGGAACTGACGACAGTAATTACTAGGATAGCCATAGACAAGGAGAGGGAGTGGTATCAGTTCCGGTTGATCAGAGAGGGCCTTATGTCGCAGTTGCTACATCGGACGTCGTTGAGCCTTTTCTGTTGGACACTGGTGCAGCGAAAAGTTCCATAATGCATTCGAAACTCCCTGGCGCACCTTTGTCTGGCTTAACCAATGTTTCCGTTGGATACTCTGGCGCCCCCGTTAGCAATCCAGTTTCACGCCCTTTGCCCCTTACAATTGGGCCTCGTGAGCTTCAAGCTCCGTTGATTTTAACTACTGGTTGTGGTGAAAATCTTTTGGGCCTGGATTTGCTAAAACGTTTGTATGCAACTTTGTATTGTTCTCCTGCGGGTGTAAAGCTTACGTGAGTTGAGAGGGTTGTCTCTCCTATGTACTTGTCTCTCGATAAGCTTCCACCGGAATTGAGTTCTCTTCCTGCATCTTTGTGGGCAACAGGTCCCAATGATGTGGGCCTGCTTGACATCTCCCCTTATGTTGTTCAGCTGAAATCTAATGTACGGTTGCCACGTATTCCCCAGTATCGAATCTCTCTCGATGGTGAACGAGCACTATTGGCGATCATTTATGATCTGATCGAGAAAGATGTTATTGAAGAAACGCGGGGAAACGTGTGCAACAGCCCTGTATTACCCATTCTAAAACGTACTGACCCTTCGAAACCGCCTGTTTATCGTTTTGTTATCGATTTACGGGAAGTGAATACAATTGTGATTCCTCAGTTTCCTGTTGTGCCTGACATCACGGCGCTACTGACTCTGATTCCAGGTTCTGCATCCTGGTTTTCGGTGATCGATTAGAAGAATGCTTTCTTTAGCATTCCAATTGCCGAAGAAAGCAGAGACCTTTTCGGTTTCTCTCTTGGTGGTCGCAGCTTCCGGTTTAAACGCGCTCCTCAGGGCTACTGTGAGAGTCCATCGATTTACAGTCAAGCCTTGAAGGGTCAACTGGATGCGTTTTTGTTGCCGGCTGGTGCAGCCTTAATCCAATATGTCGATGACTTATTGGTGGCTGCAGATACTCAGGACATTTGCAAAATTGCTACGGTGTCGTTGCTGCAACATCTCTGCGACTTACATCACAAGGTGTCACCTTCTAAGCTCCAATATTGTTGTCAAGAAGTAACCTATCTAGGTCACTTATTGTCAAAGGAGGGAAGGCGGTTGACCCCAGAGAGAATTGCAGCAATTGCACGAATAGCTGTGCCAACAACCCAAAGAGATGTGCGTGCCTTTCTAGGTATCACGTCGTATTGCAGGCAATGGATTCCAAATTTTTCATTGCTAGCGAAACCATTGGTGGCTCTTACGTGCAAGGATGTTTCAACTCCTTTACCATGGACGGAAGAATGTCAGAAGAGTTTTTCTGAATTGCGTGACGCATTGTGTTCGGCTCCTGTGTTAGGTACTCCTGACTATAGCAAGCCGTTTACACTATACGTTCACGAGAGGGAAGGTTGTGCGTTGAGTGTCTTAACGCTACCTTTCGGTGATAAGCAACGTCCATGTGCATATTTTTCCTCGACCTTGGACCCGGTAGCTAGAGCATTGCCGAGTTGCTTGAGAGCAACAGCGGCAGCTGCGGTGTCCATCCGACAATCAGCAGGATTGGTCATGGATAATATGCTTACGGTGATGGTTCCGCATGCGGTCGGCACTCTTTTGAATCGTACGAAAACTCAGCACTTGACGAGTGCGAGGTTGTCTGGGTACGAGTTGACGCTGTTGGCAAGTCATATTCAGATAAAACGTTCCAATGTTCTGAACCCGGCGACCTTGTTACCAATTAGTACAGAGTCAGATGAAATAGCAGCCCATGACTGCTATCTGAGGACTGAAGAGGAAACAAAAGGTCGGGTGGACCTTAAAAACACTCCTTTGGAAAATCCAGATGGAACTTTGTATGTGGATTGTTCATGTTTTAAATTGCCGAATGGTGATGTGACTACTGCGTATGCTGTTGTGACTTTGAATACTGTCGTGGAAACTGCAAGACTGAATCAGAACTCTGCCCAGGCTGCAGAGCTGATCGCTCTAACTAGAGCGTGTGTGTTAGCGAAAGGAAAACGTGTGAATGTGTTTACCGACAGCCAATATGCATTTGGCGTCGCGCATAGCTTTGGCCGGTTGTGGAGAGAGAGAGGTTTTATGACGTCGCATGGTACGAAGATTCAGCATGGACAACTTGTGAATGATCTTTTGGATGCACTTACGTTGCCTAAACAGGTAGCGATTGTTAAATGTAGTGCACATCGTAAAGTGACGGATGATGTTGGTTGTGGTAATGCATTTGCGGATGAGATTGCTAAGGAGACTGCCCGGAACCTTAGCACTAGAATGTATGTGACGAGTTCGGTTAGGTGGCCTACAGAGACTAGTATGTGTGAGGATACTATCGAGAGTGTGAAAGCGATTCAAGATGAGGCCACCGAGACTGAAAAGACGAAGTGGAAGGAAAGTACGGGAAAGTTGGACGCGAATGGTTGCTGGGTTGATTTGTCGGAACATAAGAGAATGATGTTGCCAGATGCGTATGTGCTAGCTGTTGTGACAATGGCGCATGGGTTAGCACATATTAGTGTGAAAGGTATTTGTAAGTTGCTGTCTCATGTGTGGAAGAATGATGGTATCATGAAATGCGCTGAACGGTTGGTTAAGAATTGTATGGTATGTATGTTGTACAATCCTGGTAAGGGAACCCCAACTCCTCCTGGCCATTTTGCTCCCCCTTCATGTCCCTTTGAGGTGATTCAATTAGACTTCATCCATATGGAGAGATGCAACAACCTGAAATATGTTTTAGTTGTGGTTTGCGCGTTCTCCCGATAGATTGAAGCCTACCCTCTTAAAGACAATACAGCATTGTCTACTGCGAAAATCCTACTGAAGGAATACTTTCCTCGGTATGGAATGCCTCGGATTGTATGGTCGGATAACGGAAGTGAGTTTGTGGGGAGTGTAATGAAGAGTGTGTGTAAGGGCCTTGGAATTAATCAAAAATTCCATAGTGCCAATCATCCCCAGTCAGCTGGTTTGGTTGAAGGGTATAACGGCACCCTTAAGCTGAAGCTAGCGAAGAATCAGGCTACGACTGGTCTTTCGTGGCCCGATGCTTTACCCTTAGCTTTATTGTCAACTAGGGCAACCGTACACTCCCGAGTAGGGCTTAGTCCCTATGAAATAGTGTTCGGTCGTCCTGCAAATGTCTGGGGGGTCCCTAGACCGGGTGTGTTCTCCAGTCTTGAATATCCAATGTTGATTGACTATCTTCATTATCTGACTGCTAAACTGAGGTTAATTCACCAACAGGTTTACGAAGCATTGCCGACGCAGACGGAGGGTCCAGGCCACCAGCTCCAGCCTGGAGACTGGGTGGTAACCAGAAACTTTGCTCGTAAGAAGAATTTGGAACCCCGTTTCACTGGACCCTACCAGGTCCTCCTTGCCACGAGAACTGCTGTCCGTTTAGAGGGCCGAAAAAATTGGGTGCATGCCATCCATACGAAGAAAGTTCCTATCCCTTTACCGGCAGACTCGTGGGTGAGGAGGGGCATTGCTTCAGCTGAATCCGAAGGATTGCCGGCGTTTGTACCTTTTAGCAACGCACAACCTGTCGGAGAATCCTCAGTGCAGCAGAAAGACACTGTGGAATATTTGTCATCAAAAGACTCGAGACCAGAACATTCGACTGATCAACAGGACTCTGTTCCCTCATTGGATCCTTTGTTTGATGAACATACACGTCCTGGGAAAACTCAATATTTTTTGCGTTCTAGCACTAAGGACAAATAAAAAGATTTTGTTCTGTCCCTTGACAATTGCATTATCCCGTTTTCCACGATCAGTCTGAACACCCTTATCATTGTAATTATTTTTGTATATATTGAGTTTCGTTCCACATGTATTTTTGCTTCCACAGCTGAGAGACATTTTGCATATACATTATAAATAAAGGCCGTAGGGCCGCGCGTGTACTTCCTTCTGGTTAGTAGGTCTTGACGCTAGGTTAAAGACCGTCGGTTCCTGGGAACTCCTAGGGATTGACTACTGCTACACAGAACGAAGTGCGTCAAGAAACGTTGCGGACGGTCATAGGGAATGGCGTTTTCAAAGCTGATGGACTTGGAAGAAGCTCAGGCGCAAAGGTTCAAGCTGCAACAACTTATCCGTACCAAATGTTTTATGTTTCAAATGTTCGTATTGCTTTTGACTGTTTCTGCACTATTGGCGGGTGGGGTGTATTACATGATGTCGTACTTCTTACCTTCTGCCATATCTACTCCTACTTCTGACCCTAAACTTACCTCCACTGCATCCCCTCATTCTTTCCATATCCTACCTGAACACGAGCAGGCTAGACGTGCAGAATTCCGAAATAATTCCTTTATTCAGCTCCTTCATCAACACCAGCTAGTGGTTAATACTACTAATTGTTGGGTGTGTGGACTAATGCCACATACCACAGATAAGGGAATTCCATATCTGGTCTTACCGTATAGTTCCCAGGGTTCAGCTCGAGCATTCCAAACAATGTTTCGAAGCGCACTAGATTCTTATCCCAGTCGAGAGCCACGTTCTCCCTACTTTGGCCCTGGCTCGTATCATAAGCCTTTGTCTATAGCGATAGAAGATTTAGATAGAGATATCTATGAGCCGTCGCTCATCCCAGAGGAAGAGGTACAAGCCTATAGGGTCCTGAGTAAGGTCGAGTATAGTGCGCTCACGAGTGAAAAACAGCTTAAAAGGTCGCCTCCGATATGGGTCGTACCCCACATTGGTAACTTCTGTCTAATGGGTCGTGGCCGAAGATCGAAAGCCCGACTTAGAGAGAGTGCTTGCACCGAGAATTACATTCTGCCGATGGTCTCGTCCCCTGTGTTTCTGGCTGCCAAAGGTACATACTTTGTTTGCCATGATCGTGCGTATGCATGGTTGCCCTCCGACTTTGTGGGCTCATGTTATATCGCAAATCTGTTGCCCCCGACGTTCACTGTAGACGCAGACTATCACAAAACTAGAGTTGTGAGAGGCGTAATTAGCGAAGAGGACACTGCCGGTCAAGAGGCAGGAGACTTTTTCAAGGGTTTCCTCCCGTTTTGGGGGCCTATGGTTAATAGTAGGAACCTGAGACAGTTGACTCGAGTGGTAGAATCGACAGCTAATATTACTGCCAGTGCCCTTGGTAATATCACCACAGAACTTCAGGCGGATAGACTTATGACGTTACAAAACCGTATGGTTTTAGACGTGATCTTAGCAGATCGAGGTGGGGTATGCAAGGTGATCCATTCGAGCTGCTGTATTTTCATTCCAGATAACGCTCCGACCGTCTATCAAGCCATCTCAAAGTTGCATAAGATCTCTGAATCCATACACGTGGATGAAGGGGATTGGACGCTACTTGGGTGGTTTTGGGGCCTAATGTCGACTTGGGGTTGGAAGATTCTGATGATTATCGGAGTTGTTGTGGCGTTCCTGTTCACGTGTTGCCTTTGCGTGCAGTGTGGTCCTGCCTTATGTGGCCTTTGCGCTACAACGTGTATAAGACAGCCACCTGTTACCAAGGGGACTCGGCTGGACAGAGTTATGTTACAGCAACATCTAGATGGTTTGATGAATATCGAGTATGATTCCGACTAGTGCTTGCCTACATGAGGGCAAAAGGAGCGTCTGAGGTTCCGTGACAATTGTAAGTGGCGTTTTTGACTCGTACGAATATGGTCGAGTCTGGTATCTATGAACCGCAAATGACGAGTCTAGTGAATGTGCACAGTTTCGCTGTGCTAACCTACACCGTTTGTCTGTTTCGTGGGTTTATTCATCTGTACCCACGGGTTCCATCTTAGATACGGCATCCATTTTGTCTCTTGCCCTCAAGTAGCCAGCGAACGGACGCTGTCCGCTTCGCGACCCTGGGATTCCCAAGACTCCTGCGGAAGACACGTTTCCATTGAAAGTGTCTTTATGACGAGGGGGATGATACTGTAAGGCAGATGGCCCCGCTCGAGGCTCATCTTGCCGTGCCGGTCTATTGTCTCAGCCGTGCATCTCATTAGGCACGTCCCTTTGATGCCTGTAGCTCGTGTTTCCTGATACCTCCCTTTTACACCCTTTTTCGATCTCCCCACTGTTTCCATCTTCCTCTGCACCTGTCCTTGTTCCTTTTTCGATCTGTTTTACTGCCGATTGGAATGTACTAATGGTGAGAAGATGGGTTTTTACAGTTGGGAACCGCCAAATGTTTCCGCACTTATGTTCCGGACCCTGAATGTATCAAAGTGACCAAAGTGACCCCTCTCGGGGATAATTATGGGAACCGAGTTGTAAACCTTTGTGTACCATGCAACACTATGGGGGAAACCTGTATAAAAGGAGCGATCCACAGTAGCAATTTGAAGCAGTCTCCTCGAACTTACACTCGTTGTACTTCCTGTGACTTCTGTGTTCCCTGCAGTAAATAAACCTTGAATCTTTGACGCCGAAGGAAGTGTCCCGTGTCTCTGTCATTTGTACGCCGGAGCAGGTTACCCACAAAGGTTTCAGGTGTTGTCCCCTGGCACCGCTGGGTCTTAAATAACCCAGTCCTTCAGGCTATCTTGGAAAGTTCAAACTCAAAAGCCCCAGGACCAGATGGAATTCCACTTGACATATTCAAAGACAATATACATCTATGGTCCCCCATTCTCACTAATGTCCTCAATTCTTATGCGTCGGAGGGTTTCCCTACAACATGGCAAGTGCCATAATAATACCAATTTTTAAAAAGGGAGACAGAATGGATCCGAAATGCTACAGACCAATTTCTCTGCTGGACTCCATGATGAAGGTAGCCGGAAGAGTACTACTAAATCAACTACAAACCTGGGCCGTGGAAAATGATGTCCTCTCCACATTTCAATATGGATTTGTCTCTGGCCTTGGCACGGTGGAACAATGCCTCAACTTAGCCCTGATCACAGATAAATATTTAATGGCTAAGAAAAGCAACTTATATATGACCTTTGTTGATTTAAGTTCAGCATTTGACTGCCTTAATCATACCATACTATGGTCCACCCTTATAGATCTAGGAGTTGACACAAACATACTTGCTTTTATAAAGGAACTATACCGAGGAGCAGGGGCTAAGGTCCGCTATTAAAAGAATGGAAATTGTACTAAAAAGTTCCCCATAAAAAAAGGCGTTAGGCAGGGATGTATTCTTGCCCCGTTCCTGTTTAACCTTTATATAAATAGTGTTGCAAACTACCTGGCTAAGTTAGACGTGGATTATCCTCAAATCAATGGCATGGCAGTCCCAATCCTACTATATGCGGATGACGCTGTCATCATGTCCAGGACACAGATAGGTCTCCAGAAAGCACTATCAGGTTTTTCCGCATTCATGGGTATGAGAGGACTCAAGATAAATGTGGGTAAAACCTTTACTATGTGCTGTAGTACAAAAAAGAACATAGCCTGCAACACTTTTTTAAACTCAACAAAGATAAGCTTAACAAAAACTTTTAGTTATATGGGCGTTCTATTTAACAATAAGGGAACGTGGAATACAGCCATTAACACACGCAATATGGCTTTTTCTAGACAAATTGGTGCCCTAAAAAAGTTTGCTAAAAAATTAGGCGGAAAGCCGGTTCAGATACTACTCAATATTTATGCAGCAAAATGCGTCTCCACAGCGACGTATGGCGCAGGAATCTGGGGTATCGCGGACTGCCATGAGATACAAATCAGTGAGAACGCCTTCCTCAGATACCTGCTAGCAGTACCGGGATCCATCTCTACCACTATCTGTCATAATGAGCTCGCCCGGGTCCATATTACTGACATAATCAAGACAAGTCTAATTTTGCTGTGGCATTAAATATGGACCTCGAATAAAACAGACTTCAGCAAAGATGTGATCAAAGACTGCATGATCCTAGCTGCTTCACGGAAAATACCCTGGCTTTCATATGTCAAAAAACTTTTAAACTCTTTGGGGCTTTCTGACTTGTATGAAAATCCAAATTCATGTTCTTCAATTTCGAAAAAGGCACTCAAGGCATGCTGCCTAGGTCTCCTTGAAGACAGACGCTCTTACTTAGAGTGCAATAAACCAACAATTGTGTATCATCATCTTTTGCTGTATGCTACAGGTATTCCGTTTTATTTGTCCCCCACATATTCTGTCTACATAAGATTTCTGCTAACTAGGATGAGGACTGATTGTCTTTTCCGATTGTTGACATTTCCTAACATAAATGACTGGTCTGCTAACCTGATGAATTGTCCTTGTGATAACATCTCCAAACAATCTAACATTCATGTTATATTATTTTGTAAATATTATGAATGGGGAAGACAGAGACACCTACTCCCACTGTTAAAATTATGAGGTTTGAGACAATGCAGACCAGCCTTACTGAAACTATACATGCTACAGGATGAAATTACCAGAACAAGTTTTATTTATTTATTTATGATTTGGAATTCCAAGGAATTCCACATAAAATACAGAATAAAAAACAGCTTATACACCACATGTTAGTTAAGAATCATTCTCAGAGTTACACTTATTAGTACAAAAAAGTTAATATCAAAAACCCCATTACAAAAAGAACGAAGAATTTTTTACCCACAATTTTCCTTACTTATATCGCAATTATTACTAAACTATAGTGTCACGATAAGGGGCTTGATATAGCATTAACCTTGATTTTAACAGAACAGGTACACTTATCACCAGAAAAAACAATTTCAAGAGTCCCAGAATGTCAATATTTGATTTGCTTTAGAGGAGACCATTAAAAAGAGAGAACCATGAATAATTTCCAACAGTACTTACTAAAGTACAAGCGCATCAAAAGGAAAAGAAAGAGTGTTTAAAATACATCATAAAAAACATCAAACAGAATCAAACATCATTATTACAGGTACAGTAGAAGTAGTGTAGGCATGATTGGGATATTACTCTTACGGGTCTTTTAAAGTGTCTATAGTGCTTCGGAATAAGTCACCTTAAAAATTACATTCCTTAGAGGTCCCGAACTTCTTCAATAGACATTTAAAAATTCTTTAAAAAAACAAAATATTTTATAACACATTAATTCAGATGGAGAAAACATAAGGAAATTGCGAGCCTGTACTGCCGTAGCGATATTATACTGAAGAAAACCAAGCCTTCAGTATTTGCGACGGACAAAATGGAGTGCCGGACATATAATTAGAACATGATTAAGATCTTGTACACCACAATTACATAGATTACAAAATCTTTCCATAGACCGTAGACCGGTACACGAGAACTGTGTCACCTCTACTGCTTGTAAATCAGCCCAAACGCTTAATGTACCTTTTAATTCCGACAAAGATTTAGGGCTAGATAAACCAGAAGATCTGCAGGCAGATTTAACAAAAATATCATGCGAAGGAAAAACAACTTCAGGTGTATCTAAAGTAAATCATAATGGGTCTGCAAATGTCCTCCTGTTGAGGGATGAGACATCTGTAGACGCCTGCCTTAAGGAAAATGCTGTACGTGTCTTTCCGATCTTTGTTAAGAATAAGTCAAATAAGCCTATAGTACAAAAAACGGATGAATCAAAGCTTAACTTAGTGAGCCTAGTTGAAAAGGTAGATCTGGGTGATACAATTTTTAATTTGAGCAAGCAGAGGGATACGTCACCTTTAAAACCTGTCAAAGTATCTGATACTGTAGAGAGCTCTGTTGATGCAGGGGAGTCTCTAGCAAGGAAAGGATCCAGTAGTATCGGTCATAGGAGGAGGAGAAAATCGATGAAATATCGTCGGTTTCCAAAGCGTAAACAAAGGAAGTTGCGCTTTGAACCGATAAGTATTAATGAAACATCAATCCCTAGCCTAGACGACAAAACAACTGTGGATAATCAGAATTTAAATAAGAATCTTGGTAACGCACAACTTCTTGGGCACCAGTTGGATTGCTTATCGGGTGGGCTGATTACAGCTCCGGTTATTGTTGGGGGGGTTAAAGAAAATATTGGAGGTGGCTCTAATTTGCACGATAGTATTAAAATAGACAACTCTGAAAATAGCCCAAGAATAGAAATACATGGTGCCGCACATGATCTGGTTGCTCAAACCTCATTGACAATGACTCTAAACATAAGTAAAGATGGGGGTGGAAATCGGAGAATGTGCTTAATTAGCAACAAGGATAAAGGGGGTAATTTAGATGATGATGCACATAGAAGTGTGTATAATGCTAATCAGGCAAAGTCTTTAGTGACTTGTGCTGGGCAAGCGAATAGGGTTATTATTTTCACTCCCCTTTTCGATGCCGAGTCATTAATTCTAAATAGAAGCATCCTCTTAAAAATCATCTCCGAAATAGAAGATCTAAAGTTAATCTCTAGTAAAGATATTGAATTAGTCCACATAGACCGGAGGTATCAGTCATATGTAACAAAAGTTACTTTTTCATCAGGGGTAGTGTCCTCATTCATCCTAGCGAATGCGGATGGATTTAGGAAGAGAGGAATTGACGTTTTTACTAGTTCTCTTTTACCGGATGATTCAATTAAAAATAACATGGTTTTTAGCAATCGGCTAGGGACTGAAAACCGGGGAAATAAGGGAGAAAGCCCGTGCTTTCAATATGATGATATTAAAATAACGGTGGATAGGGCAGTAGGAGAAAGATCAATTAAGCTCCCGGAGTTGGTGGTCCAAGAGGTCATTGGTGCAGACAGAGCAGATGATGTATCCAAATGGAGTTGGATTGCAAGCGCCCTTAATGGGGCAAATCCAGCTTCAACAAAATTAAAGACGCAGGGGTAGCCTGCCGTGTACCATTGCCTCTTGGAACATTGCTGGGCTAGGTAAAGATAATCTGAAGCTTAAATCATTGATCCCCCAAGATCCAAAGATAATCTGCCTCCAGGAAACATGGGCAAGGGATGAATTCCAGCTGGAGAACTATTATGTGCATTATGTTGCTGCAAAGAAATCACAGAGAGGTCGCGCAAGTGGTGGACTAGCAATTTTGTTGAGTTGTGATTTTGTATGGGATGCAGTGATAGATATACACCCTTCAAAATGTTGTATGTGTGCTAAGTTGAGGTTGGATAGTAATTCTAAGGATCATGGTGGGTCCCTGTTTTTGGTAAACGTGTATATTCCTCCGGGAAAGGCCTCTACCCCTTTGATTGATTCCATTGGCGCTTATGTATATGATTTATGTAGGAGCGAAGACAGAGTGCGGATATTAATGGTTGGTGATTTCAACGCTAAAATAAGTGGTAGTTCTATCAAGACGTTCTCCAATGAAGATCTGGAGGAGGTCTGGTGTATTCCAGATCTCATTCTCCCGCCAAATTTAAAAGAGGATAAAAGAGGGTTACTACTGCTACAAAGTCTTAGGGAGTTAGACCTTGTTCTGTTAAATGGTAGATTTGCAGAAGATCAACCAGCAGCATTAACTTTTCATGGGGCATTTGGCTACTCTTTAATTGATTATATGGCCGTGTCTTTCCAAATGTTTGGGGCGTGTTCACAATTTAATGTGATGCCAACAAAGCTGAGTGATCATGACATTTTGATGGTAAACCTAGCAATAAGCTTAGGGAAACCAGAACTCTGGAATCAGAGGAAGGATAATATATCTTACTCTCGAAAGAATGGTCGCACTCTTTGGTCACTTAAGAATCTCCTGAATTTCCAGTGGGTCTTTGAACATATTTTACCTGGCCTCGCTGAGGAGAATTTGATCGTGGGGTATGAGAAATTTATGAGTGCCATAAAAGCATTGGGTAAAAAGCAGCATAGTGATGGAGGTGGCCCCCCAAAAATCCTGTCAAGTGATAGTAAAAAATTAAATAAGAAAATAAATGAGGTAATAAGAGCTCAATTTAAAACTCCAGTGGCATTGAGACAACGGGAGATATACAGGTTAAAACAGGTACGGAAAAGGAAATTAAGAGCAGTCCGAAGGGCGGCAGAAGATGAAAAATGGGTAAAACTCCGGGAAGTGGCACTCTCAGGGGATACTAGGAAATATTGGGCGCTAATTGCCAAATATTGTGACAGTTTAGAAAAATCTCAACCCATGTTAATTCCGGAGGAAGAATGGTCTACCTACATCTCCTTATTGTATGCTGCAAATAAAGGGTCTGAAGAAGATGTTGGACTGTGTAATATCTCACAAACGGTAGCTGATGTTGTAGCTCCATCAATAAGGGAAATTGAGGGATTTATTAAGGGGGCAAGGTATTCAGGGGCAATGGGTCCGGATGATGTTCCCGTGGCCATCATAAAGAATGATAGTGCCGATTGGGCAAAATTACTGTATCCATTGTTCGCTCATTGTTATAGCCTCGGGACCATCCCCTACTCGTGGAAGGGAAGTGTAATAGTCCCACTCTACAAAAAGGGCCCAAAAAATTCTCCATCTAGCTTTAGGCAAATCTCTTTGCTAGACGCAACAGGAAAATTATTTGCAAAAAGTATCTTAATCCATCTGCAAGAGTGGGCTTTTGAAAATAATTTAATCCCTCTTGAGCAATCAGGGTTTAGAAAGAATAGTGGAACGCTGGATAATATATCTGTTTTACAAACTCTCATTGATAAATATCCGGTGAGTCGTAGGTCCCCTTTGTATACTGCTTTCATCGATTTCTCCACAGCGTTCGATAGGGTGGACCGTGGGACGCTGTGGAGGAAACTGCTCGCTCTGGGTATACCGGGGAACCTGTTGCGTGTAATAATAGCATTGGACTCAGCCACTTGGACTCAAGTCTTGCTAGGAGGGTCTCAGGGACTATCAAAGAAAATTCCCACTAATAATGGCTTAAAGCAAGGGTGCCTATTAGCCCCGTTGCTTTTTTCAATTTATATAAATGATTTACCGAGCCGGTTGGGGGGAATGTCTGACTAAATATCGAAATCAAAAATATCGACCTACAAAAATATCGGGACAAAAATATCGAAGTCAAAAATATCGGAATCCTATCCCTAACAAGGTAAGTACAAAAATATCGAAAAAATAATATCGTAGTACAAAAATATCGGAATTAAAAATATCGTTTTTTTAAATGTATTAATAATAATGTTAAAATAATTATAAAATACATATAATTTTACAAATATTAAATAAAAATATTAAAACATAATAAAAAAATTAAAACTAATACATATACATTTAAAATAAATTAAAAACGTAATAATTTAATGTAATTTTATATTTTATAATTTCATTTAATTGATTTAATTTAAATTTATTTAATTTTTACCCTGTACGACTGTACCCCAAAAACCCAAAACTGACCCAGAACCCTAAAAATACCCCTTAACCCAAATACTGAAAACTGACACTGAACCCTAAAAATACCCCTTTACCCATGAACTGAAAACTGACCCTGAACCCTAAAAATACCCCTTTACCCATGAACTGAAAACTGACCCTGAACCCTAAAAATACCCCTTTACCCACAAACTGAAAACTGACCCTGAACCCTAAAAATACCCCTTTACCCACAAACTGAAAACTGACCCTGAACCCTAAAAATACCCCTTTACCCATGAACTGAAAACTGACCCAGAACCCTAAAAATACCCCTTTACCCATGAACTGAAAACTGACCCTGAACCCTAAAAATACTCCTTTACCCATGAACTGAAAACTGACCCTGAACCCTAAAAATACCCCTGTACCCATGAACTGAAAACTGACCCTGAACCCTAAAAATAACCCTTTACCCAAAAACTGAAAACTGACCCTGAACCCTAAAAATACCCCTTTACCCATGAACTGAAAACTGACCCTGAACCCTAAAAATACCCCTTTACCCATGAACTGAAAACTGACCCTGAACCCTAAAAATACCCCTTTACCCATGAACTGAAAACTGACCCTGAACCCTAAAAATACCCCTTTACCCATGAACTGAAAACTGACCCTGAACCCTAAAAATACCCCTGTACCCATGACCTGAAAACTGACCCTGAACCCTAAAAATACCCCTGTACCCACAATTAATTAATATTATTTAATTACCAATTAATTATTAATTAACAATAACAATAAAATAAATATATTAGCACATTTGCTGTAATTAATTTAATTTAATAATTAATATTATTTTGCACAATTAATTAATTAATAACAATAAATAATATATATAAAAATTACTTTAATTAATTTAATTAAATAATTAATAATAATTAATTACCAACTAATTAATAATTATAAATATGATAAAAAATTATAATAATTAATTAACTAATTAATAGAAATTAATTACCAATTAATTATTTAAAATATGTACAAACATATATCAATTAATTAATTATTATTAAATTACTTCCCACCCTATTCCCCTATAAACCCATAACCCGCTACAGAACATATTTATCAATTAATAAATTAATTAAAATAATTTAAAATTAATTCTCAATTAATTAATTAATAATTCCTAATAATTAATAATTAATTTAACATAATTAAATTACTTCCCACCCTATTCCCCTATAAACCCACAACCCGCTACAGTAGTAAAACACAATATTTAATAAAATAACATTAAAAAAAATATTAAAACATAATTAATACAATATAATATACACTAAATTTATTTAAAAATAGATATTAGTAACATCAAAGTTATTAATTTCGATATTATTAACATCGATATTTACAACTTCGATATTACTGATATCATACCAATATCGATATTTAGACTGTCGATATTACTTACCTTCGATATTTCTGTATATCGATATTAAAACTTCGATATTTTTGCTTATCGATATTAAAAAATCGATATTTTGTCTGTGTACCGGTTGGGGGAATGTAAGGGGGACCCTCCCCAATTAGGTGATCTAAAGTTAAGCAGTCTGCTATATGCGGACGATGCTTTAATAATGGATCTAACTCCAATTGGACTTCAGAGGCGATTGACGGAACTGATTAGGTACACTAAAGAACAATTTTTAAAAATAAACATTTCAAAGAGCAAAGTGATGATTTTTAGTTATAGTGGATGTAAGGTGAGACCAAATTTGAAATGGTTTATAGGAGACGAGAGAATGGAAATTGTAAAATTTTATCAGTACTTAGGAAAAATCTTTACAAATAGGTGCTCTGCTAAAAGACATTTGGCCCACTGTAAAAGTAAAGCCATTTCGCAAGCAGCTGGTATTAATCGACTTTATCTGCAATGTGGAAAAGGACATTTCTCTCATACCATTGCGGTATATAAAATAAAGATTCCGCCCACATTAAATTATGCGATAGAAACTATTGAGGAAAGGGAGTGGGGTATATTTGAGAAGGTCGAAGGTAAAATTTGGCGCCAAATATGTAACTTAAATTCTTCTGCCCCCATTGCAGCACTTAGACTTGAATTTGGTCTTCTTTCAACATATGTGCTCTCGATGGCAGCTTGCTTGCGGTGGTGTAATGCTTTGGTGAATGGGCAGGAGAATTTACTAAGGGCTGCATTGCACAAGGAAATTTTTGAAAATTTGCTAAAGAAAAGTGTAATTTTTAGGAACTTTTTAAAATCGTTAAATATTTTTGAACTTGACTTGGAAAACGTACTCCGTTTAGATAAGACATCCTTAAAGGCTGTTATTAAAAAATCTATATACATGATCTCATGCAAAAGAGATCAGCAATCATGTAATATGAATGGAAGACTTGATTGCATCTCGGGGAGCTATATTGTTAAAAAACCTCAGCCATACGTTTTTTGGAATGTGAATCATGGAGCACGTCGAGTGCTTCTTTTATTGAGACTGAACATTCTTCCACTAAGGATTGTGACAGGTGCCTGGGAAGATATCCCCAAAACTGAAAGATTTTGTAATCTATGTAATTGTGGTGTACAAGATCTTAATCATGTTCTAATTATATGTCCGGCACTCCATTTTGTCCGTCGCAAATACTTAAGGCTTGGTTTTCTTTTACAGTGACTGCTGTAGCTAGGTTTTTGAAATATGCAGTTAACTGTAGAGCGTCCATGAATTGACTGATGATACAAGTCTAATGTAAATATTACTGTAATAGTTTCCCTTTTTTAAACAATCAAAACTGTGCTTTTTATCTTTTTTAATATTATGTGTAATGAAATGTGCTTTTATGGTTTTTTACTGTCAAAATCGAATAAAGCTATCTTTGAATTGAATTGAATTGCACATTGCACTCTACACATAGCAATTTAACTCCATGCCATTAGTGCATTTTCAGCACCATGTATCATAATCTTACAGAAAATGGTAAATAGATAAATTGGGTGAAATATATTTTAACAGTACCATTTTAGGGACACCCCACACACTCTGACTCCAATGGCAGTGTAACAGCACACAGAACTCTAATACTGGCAAAAAAACGGTCCAGAAAAAGGTGAGAAATTATAGGATGATGACACAGAATATGCAAATTTGTGCTGGCAAGTTGAATTTTTCTGTGAGTGGATATTCGAACAATGATCACATCTTTAAATTATTATCCTAATGGTGGTTCCAGAGTCTTTAGATTTGTCATCCTAATCCAAAAGAACTATGAGGTCCTCTTAGGTGTGGTTTCAGAGTGTTCTTACTGTCCCATGATCATCACATTAAATTTTTCGTGGAGATAGATGGAGGTTGATACATTCTAGGGAATTTCGCTACATGAACTTGTATTTTTTATTATTCATATTTATGTCTGAAGCAGGAATTTACACATTGAATATAATTGGACTGTGACTGTTACTTATTTATAGCAGTGACATTTATTTGAGAGGTTTGTCTCTTACAGTATGAAGGCAGCTAAAGTGTTTTTGTTGCACGATGTCAAATGCTAGTTGCTCTTATTCAAGAATTGTCAATTTGCACTGTTGACATTTTGCTCTCAGGACTCATCCTATGTCTTCTCTGCATCAATGTCTCATTTTTGATGGATACTTCCAACCACAGGTCCCTCACCTTAGAATACCCCAAGTGCTAGACTGAGTCGAGAGCTTTTTTGGCAAAAGTGACTCCACGCTCTGCTAGGTAGCATAGTACGACTCCATGGTGACTCCATTCCACACCGTGACAGAGTGGAGCAGCTTATAAGTGCCACACCTGGGTGCTGAGGTTAGTTCCTTTATCTCTGCTCCTTCCAACAAGGGTCCTGAAATCAAGTATTAACTTTGTCAGATTTCTGATGACTCCAAACGTTTTTAGTGTGCTAGGGAACCATGTTCCCACCCAAAATGGCAGGATTCAAGCAGTGCTGCAACTGCAGGAAGCAGATGTTGGTCATGGACCCATGCAACATGTACCTTTGATGCTAGGTCTCATGACATAACTATAAATCATGTGATAAGTGTGCCCTCATGCATCTGAAGGCTATTCAAGACTGGGAGGTGAAGTTGTATGTCACCAAACTAAAGAACTGTACTACGCCTATGTTAAAAAGGCAAACCTGTTCTCCCAGGCAGCTACACAGAACAACAAGAATTGTGACCCAAAAGAGTGGGTCGCAAACATCCACACACTCGTGTTGGATAGAGATCTTACTAGAATAAATGTGAGAGAAACAAGTGACTCCTCACGGAAACACCACCAACGGGGTAACTGGTATGTAATTTCCAGACAAGCCCCTGTCTCATCATCGGTAGTCACTTGCTTCTCAAATTCCTAAATTTTGGTTACCTTTTATTATGTTTTGTACTGGTAAATCATGTTCACCTCACGATTAAAATACGGTCCCCGTGATGGATAATATTGCCTCAATAGTCCTATTTTTCTTTTGTCATTATCAGTTTGCCAATGATGCCATAGAGAAATACTAGACTTGAAGAAAGTTGGGGGTTGTTACTCTTGCTATTTCCCTCTTACAAAAAAGTATGGGGCCTTAGGACTATCTTGAGCCTCTGGCCCTTGAATGCCCTTTTGCGAATGACAAATTCATAATGCTTACATTGACTCCGATCATATCTGCTCTAGATCCAGTAGACTGGATGATGTCCTTGTATGGTGTATATTTTCATGTAACTGTCCAGCAGGCCCACTGGTGTCATCTGAGGGTGTGCCAGGAGCATTTTCAGTTTTCCCTGCTCCCCTTTAGCCTCAACAGGGCCCCTTGGGTGTTCATGAAAGTGATGACAGTGATTGCTAACCATCTTTGGAAGTCAAGAATTCTTATATACCAATAGCTCGACAACTGACTGCTGAAGGACGGTCTGCATTCTAAAGTATTACAGGGCATCTTCCACCAGTGGGCAAAGCCTGGCTAGATCTTTTCACCATCGTTCATAACGCCAGTATGAACAATTTTGAGCATGAGATTCTTCAATCACACTCACTAGGAGATGCATTTGGGGTAGAATGAAACAAGGTATTCCTATAAGCCGTCCTCCTTATGCTTCTCCTGACACGGGGTTGGAAGAAGATCAGGAATTAATGGGTCCAAGTCATCTTGGTGGCTACGGGTTGGGACACAAGAGTGTGGCTCCTGGACTTCCTGAGCATGAGCATCTATCCTCTGATCAGGATACCATTTCGGGAGGGCCTCCAGTCCTAGAAGCAAAGCAGTGAACTTTATATGAATCTACACAACTTACATTTCCATGCTTAGAGATTGATTGATGGCAGTTAACTGCTTTTGATCTACTGCTAGAGGTTGTAGATATCATCTGTACCACCAGAGGCCATACCACAAAAACAATGTATGCTGGGCGTTTGAAACTTGTGTGGTGCCCCTGGTCACTGGGCACTCAGAGGTAAAGCTCTAGAATTTCCTTTGCTTGTTTGGTCTTTAGCCCAGCAAGGTCTTACAGTGGGCACTTTGAAAGGCAATATATACCCCCTTTCAGCACTTCTACATTTACCAGACTATTTTTCCTTGTTCGGTGTTGTGATGCATTTTTTTAAAGATTTGCTACACATATTTCTTTCCAAACCATTTGTGGTGTCACTATGGGACATTAATTTGTTCTTAACATTCCTCTTGTATATGCCTTTGTAGTGTATGGATAGCCGCATGCTGTGTTTCTTGACCTTTAAAACTTTTCCTGGCCCTTATGCCAGCTCATCTAGTGAGTGAAGTTCAGGCACTATCATGCCCTACCTCTCTACACAGCATTTTGCTGCACAAGTTGGTGCTGAGAAGTCACACTGCCTTCTTACCAACAGTCATGACTTTCTCCCACCAGGGTCAAGGCCACTACAAACACATTGGTGCATGGGGTGCCTATCGTTGACATCTGCCAGGCTGCAAGGTGGGCGTTGGTGCATACATTAGCAATGCACACTGCTTTGATAACCAGATCTGGTGGGAAGGTCACTTTGTCTGCTTGGGTCTGAAAAACTTTTTGCTCTGATTTTACTGACAGACCCTTCACCTTGATATCTATTCTAAGGAGACAAATCTGTGGTTAGAAATATCCATCAGAAGAGCAATTTACTCACGTTCTGTAATGCTCTTTCTGTTGGATACTCTATCTTACTGAAGAATATTCATAGTCATTGTGCCTCCCGGTTCTGGAGGGTGGCCTCTTTTTAATCAATCAATCAGAGCATTTGTAAAGTGCACTATTTACCCACGAGGGTCTTAAGGCGCTGGGGGAGGAGTGCTGCTACTGCTTGAATAGCCAAGACTTGAGTAGTCTTCTGAAGGTTAGCAGGTTCTGGGGATGGAGAGGGTGTTCCAGGTCTTGGCGGCGAGGTGGGAGAACGATCTGCGCCAGAGGTCGCTCCTCCAATGCGGGGGACTGTGGCGAGGGTGAGGTCGGCGGAGCGGAGCTGGCGGCTGGGGGTGTAGAAGCTGAGTCGTTTGTTAAGGTATGCTGGTCCGGTGTTGTGGAGTGCCTTGTGTGCATGGATGAAGAGCTTGAAGTTGATCCTCTTATTGACGGGGAGCCAGTACAGGTATCTCAGGTGGGGTGAGATGTGGCTACAGCGAGGGATGTCAAGGATCAGGCATGCAGATGCGTTCTGAATGCGTTAAAGTCGTTTCAGGAGTTTGGCCGAGGCTCCTGCTTAGAGGGCGTTTCCGAAGTCCAACCTGCTGCTGATGAGGGACCGGGTGACCGTTCTTCTTGTTTCGGTGGGGATCTGTAGATCTTGCGGAGCATGCAGAGGGTGTTGAAGCAGGAGGATGAGACGGCGTTGCCCTGCTTTGTCATGGAGAGGGTGGAGTCAAAGATGAACCCTAGGTTGCGTGTGTGGTCGGTGGGTGTTGGAGCCGTTCCCAGTGTGGTCGGCCACCAGGAGTCATCCCAGGCCGAGGGGGTGGATCCGAGGATGAGGACTTCCGTCTTGTCCAAGTTTAGCTTCAGTCGGCTGGTTTTCATCCACTCAGCGATGGATTTCATTCCTTCGTGGAAGTTGGTTTTGGTGGTGTAGAGGTCCTTGGTGAGGAGATGATCAGCTGGGTGTCATTGGCGTAGGAGATAATGTTGAGGTCGTGGAGTCAGGCGACATAGGTGAGCGGTGTCATGTAAATGTTGAACAGCGTTGGGCTGAAGGATGAGCCCTGGCGTACGCCGCAGATGATCTTGGAGGCTTCAGAGCGGAAAGGGGAGAGGCGGACGCTCTGAGTTCTGCCGGAGAGGATGGAGGTGGTCCAGTCCAGGGCTTTCTCTTGGATCCCAGCGTCTTGGAGGCGTGTTTGTAGGGTGTGGTGGCAGACCGTGTCGAAGGCTGCTGATAGGTCCAGGAAGATGAGGGCCACAATTTCTCTGTTATCTAGCAGGGCTCTGATGTCATCGGTGCCTGCGGTGAGGGCAGTTTCGGTGCTGTGCTTACTGAGGAACCCTGACTGGGACGGGTCCAGGATGCTGCTTTTTTCGAGGTATCGGGTCAGTTGTCTGTTGACAGTCTTCTCAATGACCTTCGCCGGGAACGGGAGCAGGGAGATGGGCCCGAAGATCTTGAGGTCCTTGGGGTCACCCTTGGGTTATTTGAGTAAGGCATTATTCTCGGCGTGCTTTCAGCTCTCCGGAAAGGTCGCTGTCTCGAAGGAGATGTTGATGGCTTTCCGGAGATGGGGTGCGATGGTGGTGGTGGCTTTGTTGAAGATGTGGTGTGGGCAAGGGTCTGATGGAGATCTGGAATGGATGGAGGCATTGAAGCTGTCGTGGGTGTTTGCGATCTTGCGATGGAAGAAGGTGGCAATGGAGTCGCACAAGTCTTGCAAGGGTGGGATGTCGTTGGTGTTGGAGCTGCAGTTAGAGAGTTCCTTCACGATGTTGAAGAGCTCTTTGCTGTTGTGTTCGTTTTTGTCTAGGCGGTCTTTTGAGGAGACCCTTTTTGTGGATCTGTTGAGGTGATGGTGTCGGCGGGTGGCGTTCTGTGGGCTGCGAAGCTGTCCGGTGTCTGTTCACACTGCCATTTCTTCTCAAGCTTTCGGCAGATTTGTTTGGAGACCAGGAGGTCTTCAGTGAACCAGCTGGCTTTCCTGCTGGTGTGACTGTTGGAGGATTTCTTGATCGGGGCGAGGGTGTTGGTGCAGTCGTCGATCCGCTGTCTGAGGTTGTGTCCGGGTTGGTGTGGTCGGCGGGTGGACCCCGGGCAAGGGTGGTTGTTAGCTAGTATTCAGTGACTTTGTCCAGCAGCCGCGGGGATCTGTTGGGTGCGGTAGTGCATGGTGGGTTTACGAAAGGTGAAGTGGATGCAGCGGTGGTCGGTCCAGTGGAGTTCGGTGTTGTGGTTGAAGGAGACGTGGGAGCTTGCGGAGAAGAGGAGGTCAAGCGTGTGGCCGGCGGAATGGGTTGTGTTGTGACGAGTTGTCTGAGTCAAAGGTTGCTGAGGTTGTTGACCAGGGTGGTGGAGTTGGTGTTGTTGTTGTTGTCGAGGTGAAAGCTTAGGTCCCCGAGGAGGATGTAGTCTGTGGAGGCGATGGCGTGTGTACTGACGAAGTCGGCGATGTAGTTGCTGAACTGTGGACAGGGTCCGGGGGGACTTTAGACGAGGGTTCCTCTTAGGGTGGTGTTGGGATCAGTGTGGATCTGGAAGTGCAGGTGTTCGGCGGTGCTGAGTATGTCATTGGTGTTGGTCGAGACTCTGAGAGTGTTCCTGTGGACGATGGCGATTCCTCCTCCTACTCCGTTGCTGGGGTCCCTGCGGGAGATCATGTAGCCGTCCGGGATGGCTATTGCGATGTCGGGCTGAGGAGGGGTTCAGCCATGCGACGCCTGGGGAGGTTGAGTCGAGTAGGTACCAGATTTTGACGGCGTGTTTAAGGGAGGAGCTGGTGTTGAGAAGGATGCATCTGAGGTGGTTGGATTTTTTCCCGGTGGGTGGGTTGGCGGGTCAGATGCTGGTGAAGCTGCAGTCCTGGCAGGAGAAGGGTCCTTGGGTGCGCTTCGGGGCGGCAAGGCAGCAGGTGCGTGATTGTCTGGCGTAGAGTGAGTGGAGGGTGCTGGAGTCATAGCGGAGTCGGGCATTGTGGCGTTTGTGGGGGCCAGGTGTTCTGTTGCTGGGAGTGGTCCAGGTGCGGACGTGCGCAGATGGGCTTGCCTTAGGCGCACCTTCGGCGTGCCAGGGGTGCGCGGCCGCGCAGCAGCCGCCATATAACAGGAGGTGGGAGGGAGGAGCAGCTGGGAGGCGGGAGCAGGCGGTGAATGGGTGGACAGGAGGCAGGGTCCCAGGGGACGCAGCGGCGGGAAAGACGAGTGGGGAGAGCTGGTGGGGGAAACAGTAACCGAAAAACAGTGCAGAAAGAAGGAAAAGACGAGAACAATACAGCACTAACAGTAAAGTGGACAGTACAAATTACGGCACTAGCGGTACAATTACGGCGGGGCTACCTGGGGAGACAGAAGACAAAGGGCGCAATAACAGAACAACAGCGCACAAGGCAGAGAGAGCGCAAAGGCAGCAGCCTTGAACCTGTGGCAATGGAAGTAGCAGGCTCAGGGGCAGTGACCCACAGGTGCTGCTGAGCGGTGTGGGGAGCGACCTGCTTAGAGCAGGGTCAAGGGTTATCAGCGGAAAAACTCTGAAATTAGTATTCAGCACACTGTTACCAACAATTATTTATGTTCCAAGTCTGAGGTCATGGAAAGGGAAAATATAAAACACCAAGGGTGCATCTTATATATGGCTCTGCTCTATTACTTCTGTAGTGATATGTGTAGGAGAGTAGGGTCTGCAATCCTATGATCACCCAGATTTTTTGCTTTTGTTTCACTGGTTTACGACGTTCTCTGGCTGTGGGCCTGCCAATCAGACCCACAGCCTGGCTGTTCTCTTTCTAAATTACAACATGTACCCTAGGTGCATTTACCAATTGGTACTGGGCCACCTTATCAGACCCTGTAACTCAGGGCATAGGTGTACCCAGGGCCGCCAGGGGCTGCAGCATGTATTATGCCACCCCTGGCTGGCCTCCTAAATTTGACACAACTGGCTGCATGACAGCTGGGGCGAAGTCGTGTAATCACCCTTTGCTTTAGATATAGTAGCTCTATATCTAACCATACAATGGACACCCGAGTCCCTATCAGTCACTCCTATGGCAGGCCTTGACAATCCTGAAGGCAGAGTGCATGGGCTCGCGTGAACTGTGTTCTGGCCCGAGCCGAGCCGGTTGCAGCTTGCGGAGAAAAGACCCAATGGCTGTTCCATGATAACGCGTGCCACATCGGTAACTTCGGTGTCGCGTTATCAAGACATGTCGAGTAAGGTGTCATACGAATCGGGATGCTGCCCTCTCACCAACTCTGGCGACGAGGTTAGCATTCCGCCCTTCTAGAGGGACACGACATGTACGTAACTGTGAACCCCGGTTAAAGTTAACGAAAGCCTCAGCTCCACAAAATGGATGCTGCCACCACAGACACGAGTCTGACCTCCTGCTGCTGGGAGTCCTTCCAGCGAGGAGCACTTGGACAAAGGGTTTCCTGTCGAGGACGGTGTTCGCACCGTCCCAGACAGGGTTTGTGTATTCTGGGTAGGTAGGGATTTTGCGAGAAGGTGACTGCGGAGTGGCACCCCGGTGCTCACTACGCATCTGCCGGTTAGAACCAGTTCCAGGGGCGACAGCCCTGGCCTGGGGAAAGTCCGGCAGGGGAGAGGGGTGTAACTACCCCCCTTCCTGGTCCCACCCTTAGGGCAGGACCTAGTCATGTACCCACCCCTTTCTTTAGGATAAAGGCCGGAGCGGGGACCCTTCCAAATTAGGTCATCTTTGAATCAAGAATACTTTCTACGAAAGGACTTCAAGACTCTTCTCAAGATTTCTCCCTTGTGGCTAAGGAGTAGTCACCCTGCATCAGCGGGCACCATCTAAGAACTCTGCGGTTTGCTGTAAGTCCTTCCTCAAGGAATCCGACGGCCCAGCTCGACGAGAACCGGCTTCCCTGGCACCTCTGACCTCTACCCACGTCATCAGCTCAGCTGTGATCTGTGGGTGCGACGAGACCTCGAGGGACCGGCCATCATCAGAACCTGCACGCTCTTAAAACCCAGCACGACCATCGAGGTAACTCTCTGGTGAGTGCTCTGGGGTCCGAGAAGCCCCGACCCTGAGCCGCTCCAGCACCGAAGTGCAGTCTCCCAGCATCTCCACGATCTGCGTGGGGCCCTTCTGCTCGCTGCTCAGCACGTTGTCTGGTCACTAGCCGCTGGCTTGTGTCCTTCTGTGACGACATCCGAGAATCATCACTGCCGGTCTGGTTGCTCCAGACTGGCCCTTGCTTCCATCTTTTCGAGAAGCACCCCGGACCCTCCTGGTCCACTCAAGACGCCGACAGCGACATCCGTCGTGGGACAGCTCGCACCTCCACCGTGGTCGCCGACAACGCCTCCTGGTCCGAGACTGCAGAGCCTAGCGTCGCCCACTCACCTGGTCGAGGTGACGGCCAACCGGTGCCTTCCTGGTACCCTCTGACTACTGGCTAGTAGTACGAACTTGGTCCCCTCTGCTTTCAGGTTTCATCAATCTCCGATCCAGGCTTGGATCTCTACGAACTATTCAGCACTGGTCGCCGGCCAGCAACTCCTTTTCTTCCGGCTCCTGGCTCGTCAGCGAAGACCCCGACGCCTGTAAGACTTGTGCAGCCGCAGCCCTCGTGGCTAGGTAACTCGGCATTTCAGTGCCTGCATAGCCTCCTTACTCTAGGGTCCCGAGTCCCTCGCTTCCGACTTGCCTTAACCTTTCCGTGTCCTCGGACACTTGTTTTAACTGTGCACTTAAAGTATTTGCTAAAGAGATTTGGTTTGTGCTAAGTACCCTGTCCTCATAAAGAGTACAGGGCTGTTGTGATTCTTAATAAATATACTGTTTATTTTCATAACACTTGTGTGGTGTCCTTTCACTGGGTGTTCAAGGGGTACATGTGTGGTAAACAGCTGGCTTAACACGCCCTCTCGAGTCTTTAGCCTTAGACTGCTCGTATCCACGCTACTAGGATAGCTGGTCTATAGGTTGACTTACAACCAAACACCATAAGGGTCGTTGGAACGATACATAGCGGTCGCTAGAATAGCGAACGTTGCATATCGGGCCAACTTCTCACATTGGTGAGCAGCGGTTGGGATTTGAGCTTGCTGTTGTTTTACCACACGTATCCTAAGAATATCTTGTTGAAAGATCGCGCAAGTACTGTTAGTACATATAACTAAAGCTTAGAATACTCTGAGTTCTACTGAACCAGCTGTTGTAGCTCCTCAAGGCTTAGCACACCTTGGCTACAACTCTTAGCAAAGGATCAGTAGGAAAACACATAGTGTAGGTAGGTGCATCACTTACACCACACTAGAAACAGTATGTCGGGCCAAGGAGGAAACTCTGAGTCTCCCCTTGTGTCAGTTGACCCTCCACAGGTCATCCCTTCAGGATATACTGTGCTGAGCTTCAAGGAATTAAGACGATTGTGTCACTCCCGGAAGATTCAGCAGGGGTCTAACCCCACAACGTCCTTTCTGATTGGTCTCTTGGAGACTTATGATGCCAGAAGAGCTGAGAAACTTCGTAGCTCTTCTAATCCAGAAGGAGACATGCCTCCCCTCGAGGGAACCCGGGACGATCCTGACCTCATTCACCTCGCAACCGAGAACGAGGATGTGGAGGAGGATGAGGATGAGGATCTCTCTGGGGACGAGGCAGATAAGGGACAGGTAGAAGTCGTCAGACTAACACGGTCCAACTTAAGCAGACACGATAGTGGTACTGGGGGAACCCCGGCGCTACTGTCGGTTCCGCTTAACCTGGGGAATGGACGAGCCCGATCTCTGTCAAGAGACTCTGGCAGATCCCTTCATACCAATGGCTCTCACAACTCTTCTCAAAGAGGGATGACGTCCCCTCAGAGGAGAGTGTACGAAGCGAAAGAAAGGGCAGCTAATCTAAGGATCGAAAGGGAAGAACTTGCCCTGGCCAAGGAAAAGCTTGCTTTCGCTAGAGAGCAACAGTTAAGTGGGGCAATCCCCACTGGTGGCAGCAATGTACCTAGTAATAGGGAAAAGAGTTTCGATACGAAACACCTTGGGAAGATAGTGCCCCCCTTTAAACAAGGGGACGACATCCACAAATGGATTACTGCTTTGGAGAGGGCCTGCACTGTGCAAGGCGTTCCCCAGAGTCAGTGGGCAGCTATCTTGTGGCTCTCCTTTGAAGGAAAAGGAAGAGACAAGCTCCTAACCACAAGGGTAGAGGACGCTAATAATTACCAAGTCTTGAAGAATACACTCGTTGAAGGGTTCGGCCTAACCACTGAGCAGTACAGGGTGCTGTTCAGGGATACCCAGAAAACGCAGTCTCAAGATTGGTCTGATTTTGTCGATTGTGCCACTAAGGCTTTTGAGGGCTGGTTGCTGGGCAGTAAGGTTACTGATTACAAAGGATTGTATAATTTGATGATGAGAGAACACATTTTAAACAATTGTCAGAACCAGTTGTTGCATCAGCATCTTGTCGACTCGGATCTGACCTCTCCCCAAGAATTGGGGCAGAAGGCAGACAAATGGGTTCGTACGAGAGTTAAACAGAACCAGGGCCAGAATCAAGGTGGTCAGAAGAAAGCAGACCAGAAGGGTAAAGATTCTAAGGGGGAACAAAATGACCAGAAGTCTTCGACAGGTCCCCAACAACCCAAAGAGGGTGGGGGTCAGGCTCCCCAAAAGAAGAAAGAAGGCCAATCCAAAAGATGGTGCCAGTACTGTAAAAGTAAATCTCACTGGTTTAGTGAGTGCACCAAGAAAGGAGGAGGGCAGACTCCTGCCACTGCAGCCCCTAAGGCACCTGTGCCCCCTAGTACCGTCAGCAGTGGTAGTGCGCCTCCCAAGGGTTTAGTAGGGTTAACCCTGGGTTCTGAGGGGCGTGACAACTTAGTTGGCACACTCACTCAGGCTGTCCTTGTCAGTACGGGGGACGCGGACGTGTCCCCTGACATAAGTCCCAATACGCTGGGCAAATACCGACAGACGCCTTTCATAAATGGAAAGATGGCTCAGGCCTATAGGGACACTTGTGCCAGCGTCACCATGGTGACGCCTAACTTTGTGGACCCTGGACAGATCATGCCAGGTACAGAATTCCTGGTGACCAATGCAAGCAATGTCACTACCAATCACAGTATGGCAATTGTAGCTTTCTCCTGGGGAGGGGTAACTGGCCAAAAGAAGGTTGTAGTTAGTCCAGACCTCCCAGTGGATTGTTTGTTGGGCAATGATTTGGAGTCGTCACAATGGTCAGAAGTGGAGCACCGGACTCACATGGAAATGTTAGGTTTGCCAGCACATGTGTTCGCTGTGACTAGGTCACAGGTCAGGAAATGCCCCACTGAACAGGTGCTGGATCCTGGAACAACGGACCAGACACCTCCCAAGAAAAAGAGCAGTAGGGTTAAGGCTGCGCCTTCCCCCTTGCCCCAGGTCGAGGATCAAGTCTCAGAGGAGGCTGACCTACAGGAATTGAGGGAAACTGAGCCTCGGGAGTTCGAACTTGATCAAGTTGAATTCTTGGGCTCAGGGGGACCCTCAAGAGAAGACCTGGGGAAGGACCAGTTAGACTGCCCTTCTCTTGAACCCCTCAGACAGCAGGCTGCTGCTGAGGCTGCTGGGAACGCCACAGGTACCCACAAGGTATACTGGGAAGATGGACTCCTGTACACTGAGTCAAGAGACCCCAAGCCTGGCATGACCAGGAGGCTGGTCGTCCCCTTGTCTCAGCGTGGTTTCCTACTTACCTTGGCCCACGAGATTCCCTTAGCAGGTCACTTAGGCCAGACGAAAACGTGGGACAGGCTTGTCTCGCACTTTCACTGGCCTCACATGAATGAAGATACCAAGGAGTTTTGCCGCTCCTGTGTCACTTGCCAAGCCAGTGGTAAGTCAGGTGGCACGACAAAGGCCCCCCTTATACCAATGCCTGTGGTGGGGGTGCCCTTTGAACGGGTGGGGATCGACATCGTCGGTCCCATGGAACCACCAACAGCATCAGGGCACAAGTTTATACTGGTGGTAGTGGATCATGCCACCAGGTACCCTGAAGCTATTCCCCTTAGGACCACTACAGCGCCTGTTGTGGCAAGAGCCCTGGTTGGAGTATTCTCCAGAGTGGGCTTCCCTAAGGAGGTCGTCTCCGACAGAGGTGCAAACTTTATGTCGAGCTACTTAACTGCTATGTGGAAGGAATGTGGTGTCAACTACAAGTTCACTACACCCTATCATCCACAATGCAATGGGCTTGTTGAGAGATTCAACAGGACCCTAAAAGGGATGATTCATGGACTACCGGAAAAGCTTCGGCGTAGATGGGACGTCCTGATCCCCTGCCTCTTGTTCGCCTACAGAGAAGTCCCACAGAAGGGGGTTGGCTACAGCCCTTTTGAACTTTTGTACGGGCATCCTGTAAGAGGACCCCTGTGTTTGGTGAAGGAAGGATGGGAGAGACCTCTCAAAAAGCCGGCAACCAACATAGTGGACTATGTGCTCGGCCTCCGCTCGCGGATGGCTGAATACATGGAGAAGGCATCCGAAAACCTTAAGGCCAGCCAAGAACTCCAAAAAACTTGGCATGACCAAAAGGCTGTCTTGACTGTTTACCAGCCCGGACAGAAGGTGTGGGTGTTGGAGCCAGTGGCCCCAGCAGCAAAATGGTCCGGGCCCCACACCATCCTGGAGAAGAAGGGAGAGGTCACCTACCTGGTCGACCTGGGAACTCCCCGGAGCCCCCACAGGGTGCTTCATGTCAACAGGCTAAAAGCATATGTCGACAGGAAGGACATGAGTTTGCTCATGGCCCTAGATGAGGGACAGGAAGAGGAGAGTGACCCTCTCCCCGACCTGCTCACTCAGAATCCTGACGATGGCTCGGTAGACGGTGTTGTCTTTTGTGGCAGCCTCTCCGAACATCAACAGAGCGACTGTAAACAGGTTCTTCAGTCGTTCCGACATCTGTTTTCTCTGACACCCAGTCAGACCGATTGGTGCACCCATGAGGTCGACACTGGTGACAGCTTGCCCGTAAAGAGTAAAATCTACAGGCAGCCTGATCACGTTAGAGACTGCATCAAAAGTGAAGTGCAGAAAATGTTGGAGCTGGGAGTCATTGAACCCTCGGATAGCCCTTGGGCTAGTCCCGTAGTTCTAGTGCCGAAACCTCACACCCAGGGTGGTAAGAGAGAGATGAGGTTCTGCGTAGACTACAGGGGTCTCAATGCAGTCACTAAGACTGACGCCCACCCAATACCAAGGGCAGACGAGCTTATTGATAGGCTGGCTTCGGCCAACTACTTAAGTACGTTTGACCTGACAGCTGAGTATTGGCAAATCAGGTTAGCTGAGGACGCCAAGCCTAAAACAGCATTTTCAACCCCTGGTGGGCATTATCAGTTCGTGGTGATGCCCTTTGGTCTGAAAAATGCACCTGCCACCTTCCAACGGTTGGTGAATCACGTCCTTACTGGGCTGGATGACTTCTGTGCGGCGTATCTTGACGATATTGCTGTCTTTAGCTCCACCTGGGAGGATCACCTGGTCCACCTGCAGAAGACATTGGAGGCGCTGCAAGCAGCAGGCCTCACTATCAAGGCCACCAAGTGCCAGATAGGGCAGACACAGGTTGTATACCTGGGCCACCTTGTAGGTGGAGGTCAGGTTCAGCCACTGGAGAGCAAGATACAGTCAATCAGGGACTGGGCTCCTCCAACAACCCAGACTCAGGTTCGAGCTTTCTTGGGCCTGACTGGTTACTATAGGAAGTTTGTCAGGAACTATGGTTCCATCGTGACACCATTAAATGAACTGACAAGTAAGAAAATGCCAAAAAAGGTTCAGTGGACAGCGAGCTGGCAAAAAGCATTCGATGACCTAAAGCAGGCCATGTGCACGGCACCTATCCTCAAGAGTCCGGACTACTCCAAACCATTCATTGTCCAAACAGATGCTTCTGAGTTGGGTGTGGGAGCTGTTCTTTCTCAACTGAATTTTGATGGTCAAGACCAGCCCATTGCTTTTATAAGCAGAAGGCTGACCCCTAGAGAGAAGAATTGGTCAGCTATTGAGAGGGAGGCCTTTGCTGTGGTTTGGGCCCTGAAGAAGCTGAGGCCATACTTGTTTGGCACTCACTTCAAGATTCAGACCGACCATAAGCCCCTCTTGTGGCTAAATCAGATGAAGGGTGAAAACCCTAAACTGCTTAGGTGGTCCATTTCCCTACAGGGGATGGACTTCACAGTGGAACATAGACCTGGTACTGATCATGGCAATGCCGATGGGCTCTCCAGATATTTCCACTTAGAACAAGAAGACTTACCTGGTCAAGGTTAGCTAGTTGTTCCGACGTTTGGGGGGGGGTCATGTAGGAGAGTAGGGTCTGCAATCCTATGATCACCCAGATTTTTTGCTTTTGTTTCACTGGTTTACAACTTTCTCTGGCTGTGGGCCTGCCAATCAGACCCACAGCCTGGCTGTTCTCTTTCTAAATTACAACATGTACCCTAGGTGCATTTACCAATTGGTACTGGGCCACCTTATCAGACCCTGTAACTCAGGGCATAGGTGTACCCAGGGCCGCCAGGGGCTGCAGCATGTATTATGCCACCCCTGGCTGGCCTCCTAAATTTGACACAACTGGCTGCATGACAGCTGGGGCGAAGTCGTGTAATCACCCTTTGCTTTAGATATAGTAGCTCTATATCTAACCATACAATGGACACCCGAGTCCCTATCAGTCACTCCTATGGCAGGCCTTGACAATCCTGAAGGCAGAGTGCATGGGCTCGCGTGAACTGTGTTCTGGCCCGAGCCGAGCCGGTTGCAGCTTGCGGAGAAAAGACCCAATGGCTGTTCCATGATAACGCGTGCCACATCGGTAACTTCGGTGTCGCGTTATCAAGACATGTCGAGTAAGGTGTCATACGAATCGGGATGCTGCCCTCTCACCAACTCTGGCGACGAGGTTAGCATTCCGCCCTTCTAGAGGGACACGACATGTACGTAACTGTGAACCCCGGTTAAAGTTAACGAAAGCCTCAGCTCCACAAAATGGATGCTGCCACCACAGACACGAGTCTGACCTCCTGCTGCTGGGAGTCCTTCCAGCGAGGAGCACTTGGACAAAGGGTTTCCTGTCGAGGGCGGTGTTCGCACCGTCCCAGACAGGGTTTGTGTATTCTGGGTAGGTAGGGCTTTTGCGAGAAGGTGACTGCGGAGTGGCACCCCGGTGCTCACTACGCATCTGCCGGTTAGAACCAGTTCCAGGGGCGACAGCCCTGGCCTGGGGAAAGTCGGCAGGGGAGAGGGGTGTAACTACCCCCCTTCCTGGTCCCACCCTTAGGGCAGGACCTAGTCATGTACCCACCCCTTTCTTTAGGATAAAGGCCGGAGCGGGGACCCTTCCAAATTAGATCATCTTTGAATCAAGAATACTTTCTACGAAAGGACTTCAAGACTCTTCTCAAGATTTCTCCCTTGTGGCTAAGGAGTAGTCACCCTGCATCAGCGGGCACCATCTAAGAACTCTGCGGTTTGCTGTAAGTCCTTCCTCAAGGAATCCGACGGCCCAGCTCGACGAGAACCGGCTTCCCTGGCACCTCTGACCTCTACCCACGTCATCAGCTCAGCTGTGATCTGTGGGTGCGACGAGACCTCGAGGGACCGGCCATCATCAGAACCTGCACGCTCTTAAAACCCAGCACGACCATCGAGGTAACTCTCTGGTGAGTGCTCTGGGGTCCGAGAAGCCCCGACCCTGAGCCGCTCCAGCACCGAAGTGCAGTCTCCCAGCATCTCCACGATCTGCGTGGGGCCCTTCTGCTCGCTGCTCAGCATGTTGTCTGGTCACTAGCCGCTGGCTTGTGTCCTTCTGTGACGACATCCGAGAATCATCACTGCCGGTCTGGTTGCTCCAGACTGGCCCTTGCTTCCATCTTTTCGAGAAGCACCCCGGACCCTCCTGGTCCACTCAAGACGCCGACAGCGACATCCGTCGTGGGACAGCTCGCACCTCCACCGTGGTCGCCGACAACGCCTCCTGGTCCGAGACTGCAGAGCCTAGCGTCGCCCACTCACCTGGTCGAGGTGACGGCCAACCGGTGCCTTCCTGGTACCCTCTGACTACTGGCTAGTAGTACGAACTTGGTCCCCTCTGCTTTCAGGTTTCATCAATCTCCGATCCAGGCTTGGATCTCTACGAACTATTCAGCACTGGTCGCCGGCCAGCAACTCCTTTTCTTCCGGCTCCTGGCTCGTCAGCGAAGACCCCGACGCCTGTAAGACTTGTGCAGCCGCAGCCCTCGTGGCTAGGTAACTCGGCATTTCAGTGCCTGCATAGCCTCCTTACTCTAGGGTCCCGAGTCCCTCGCTTCCGACTTGCCTTAACCTTTCCGTGTCCTCGGACACTTGTTTTAACTGTGCACTTAAAGTATTTGCTAAAGAGATTTGGTTTGTGCTAAGTACCCTGTCCTCATAAAGAGTACAGGGCTGTTGTGATTCTTAATAAATATACTGTTTATTTTCATAACACTTGTGTGGTGTCCTTTCACTGGGTGTTCAAGGGGTACATGTGTGGTAAACAGCTGGCTTAACACGCCCTCTCGAGTCTTTAGCCTTAGACTGCTCGTATCCACGCTACTAGGATAGCTGGTCTATAGGTTGACTTACAACCAAACACCATAAGGGTCGTTGGAACGATACATAGCGGTCGCTAGAATAGCGAACGTTGCATATCGGGCCAACTTCTCACAATATGGAGTCAGCACAAAGCCGCAAAATCCCACTTGACTCCTGCGATAGAAAATCTCTGGGTCCAGTTTGGTACCTAGAGGATTTCTAAGATGAGGACTCTGTGGTTAGATAGAGTGTCCAACAGAAACACTCTCATGGAAGGTATGTAAGTTTTATCTAATCATGGCCAATCATCCGTAAATATTCAATTTCCCAAACTGCACGAACTTGATGTAAAAAGCTTGTGAACTGAAAGATCCAAGTCTCTCATAACATCGTTTCAAAGTAAGAAGTTTATGGATAGACGTGGAATATATTTATTATTTTGACCTGTGTCAAAATGACTCAAACCTATCTTTCATTGAAACAAATTCAATTTACAGTGCTCAATTCATCTTGCGAAAGTGAGCCTCAAATTCAGCACAGTGAACCTTTGTGCCATTTCAGCTTTCTGAAAACAATATTACGGAAAATCTATTTACTTTCAAAAGTCTCTGAAAAGGTACTTGACATGATTGAAACATCTGTTCCTTCGAACTGAGGAACCTGGACCTGAATGGAGTTTTAATATATTTTCATGTTCTTGACAAATCCAACTTGTCAACATTTTTTTGCCTGCTCCATGAAGGGCTCTTAGAAGGCCGGCAAGGAAGTTTGACAGAGGGCTCACTCATGGAGACAATGACTTTGAAGTATTTATTTGTACATGATGATATTCATTAATGTGTGCAGCATTCATCAAGAGAAGAACACAAAACATTTATTTTGTGAAATCTTGGTATAAATTCAAAATATATATTCCTACCCCTACCGACTGTGCGTGCATTATTCTTTAAAACTTTCTTAACTCTGACTTCAGCTAGTTTTCTTATGCATGGCTTTATCTATTTAGGTTTTAATGTTTTCACTGAATTTGAGTGATAATTTGAAAATTCTTATATGAAGTAAGCATTAATACTGTTTAAGAAACGTTGCTGTTTTTTGCATGTTTTTGTAACAGTTATGTTATAAGTGCTTTATTTAATCCATTCATTCATTCATAAAGTCTTGATTTCGATTTTTACATCATAAAAGACACACATTGTAAATCTAAAAATAGGAAGTTAAAACGAGAGATAATACATTACATTACATTTGCCCAATTGCATTACACTCATGGGAAGGAGGTAGTTTAAGTCAATCTGTCCATCATCTAAAAAAATAATTTATGTGCAATAAACTGAGAAAGAAAAATTCATTTTAACATCATTTATATACACTATTGATTACTATAAACAATTAAAAAGAAGAACAGCACAACAGAAGGTCCATATGGTGTTAATATCTTATGTGTTATTTTTAGTAGCGAGATCATAACATGTACATCATTGTGAACTTAGTCTGCGTGCTCGAATTATCCACATCCAATGTAAGAACTTTGCAACAGCAATGACCATGGGCTGAGAGCTATTGGTTTTGAGAACTCTCAAAGACTCACAGCCAGTGGTGAGACCCATCTGCAGGCAGATAGGCTTCAACCACTTCTGCCTTGGTGCTTTATACTCTGGGCAGACAAACAAAATGTGGGCAATACTTTCCCGTTGTGTAGGACAAAAGGGACAACTGGGTTTACCACCACTGTTCCCTTTACAAATAAAGGAATTTATGGGGAGGGTCCCAATCCTAAACTGGTGGTACCTCTTCCTGTCCCCAGGAACAGTGATGTAATCCCAGTACCCCTCTAGAGCAGGTACATGTTTTAGTTCCAAAAAAGCACCTGCTAAAGATGGGCCAGTGGAGCTACTAAACCTTCTCAGGGAAACCATACTCCAATATAATTCTCTAAAAATGTTCCTAGACGGGAATATGTTTTCTGTTGGATCTTCCCACAAACAGCCTAAACCCATGGCAATATATCTTGCCCTTGCCTCCCTCATCCATGGTATTTTGTGTGCCCTGTCTGCATTTCTAACTTTGAAGAATTCCCGTACATACTGAGAGAGATCAGGAGTTACCCATAATCTTCTCCAGTATGCCACTGGTCTGTAACGAGCCAAATCCTCCAGGCGCTGACATCCTAAATCATAGAAGAGGGGGAGTAAGGGAGTGGATGCTGGAAGGCCTGTTATACCCATTAAAAATGTATTTTGCGCATTAGTCAGTGGGGCAAGGTTGCTATACCCCCACAGTTCAGCCCCATAAAGGACCGCAGCGCCAACCTTTGCATCATAAATCTTGAGTGTTGGGGCAACTGGGCGAGTGTGGGAGAGAAATAACTCTTTAGTCAGTGCACCTGCTTACTGAGCGTGCTTAGTAACCAGCTGGGTAGTGTGATGTTTCCATTCAAGTTTTGAGCCAAGGGTTATCCCCAGATACGAAAAGACCTGGGTCTGTTCCAACTGAATCTCAGTCATGACCACTCTCCCTCTCACATGCTTGTTCTTATGAAGGACCATGAACTTGGTCTTACTCACATTAATGGAAAGTCCATGTTCCTCGCAGAATACCTCAAATAAATCTATAGCCTTTTGGAGGCCTTGCTGTGTTTTTGAAATTAGTAAGGTATCGTCTGCGTACATCAGCAGGGAATCAGTTTACCATCCAGCTTGGGGGCATCAGTAGGGTGATTCTCATAATACCTGATGACCCTGTTGATGTAAAGTGAGAAGAGGGTCGGGGCCAGTACACACCCTTGGCGCACTCCCCTTGAAATCGGAAATTTATCTGTTACACTCCCTTGCTGGTTCCAGCGTACTTGGGCAAAATTGTCCTCATGTAGCTTCATTAAAAAGGACAAAATATCTAGTGGCATGCCCTGTTCTTCAAAGGCGTTCATGTGAAGGGAGACACGCACCGCTGCGTTATAAAAAAAAAGAAGAACACTGTTCCAGTGTCGCGTGCTGACGGGGCTTCGCTTTCTGTACCAAAAAGAGGACTACAAATGCGTTCCACATTTTTGCCCATGGCACCAAGTCAAAAGCTGACTTGAGATCAACAAATGCCGCAAAGAGCGTGCCCCCACTCAACAATACCACACACCAGTATATTAAAACAAATCTAAAAACTTGATCTATAGTGCTTGTGTGACTGCGGAACCCTGCTTGTAGAGGTGACAATATTTCTTCTTCCTCAATCCACCCTTGGATTCTCTGCAGAACAAGCCTTGCTATCAGCTTCTGTATGCAGTCTATTAGACTTATCGGCGTGTAATTTCCTAGGTCCGAGCGCTCCCCCTTTTTGAAGATCGGGAAGATCTCAGCACCCTTCCAGGTAGGTGGTATGGGTGAGCCTTTGGCAGTACCATCTGATTGGGTTTGAATATATGGTGCCCAGACCTCCTTGTCATGCATAAATAAACCTGCTGGTACTTGATCCAAACCGGGAGCTCTTCCCTTCGGGATAGCTTTCCATATTTTTACCACCTCTGTTCTTTGGAAGTGTAATGGGATATTATCCTAATTAGAGGGGATGAGATCTGCATCCATCTCACTAGGAGTTTCCAAAGAGGCAAACTGCGTTGCATAGTGTAAGACCCAGAGGTCGGGCGAAACGTAGTTGATTGGTTCTTCCCTCTGGATCCCCCGCCCCCATTTAACCATATCCCAGAATGTGCCCATTGTGCGTTCTTTACTGGCACAATACAGCTCACTCCAGTACTCCTCGTCCCATGCTCGTTTGGCATCATATTGTGCTTTTCTGTAGAGGACACGGACGTTCCTAATTCTATCCATATCTTTTGATTTAACTGCCTCAGCCAAGGTTTTATATGCTGCCCTGCATGACTTCCCATACCATTGTTCCTCCCGTTTTGCAGCCCTCTTCTGTTTAATGGAAACCATTTTAGTCAAAAATTCCCTCAATAGGTTAAAAAAATTTGTATGGATCGGAATGACTTTATTTAATCTCCATTGACACTTTGGGGCTTATTTACAAGACCCTTCACCGTCGGTGTGTCACTTTTTGTGACGCACCAGCAGCGCATTTTGCGGACCCATGTTTACAAGGACAGGAAAAGCCACCCAGCGTGGCTTTTGGTATGTTATGTTAAGAGTTTGTAAAGCGCGACAACTGCCCCAGCAAAGAGGCGTCCCGGCGCTGAACAGCAGGAAAATGGCCACGCACGGAATGGCACATGAAGGCATACAGAGAGGGGAAAAGAAAAGTTTTAATGGCTTTACTTAATTGGAGGTAGTTAGTGAGCCTCCAAAAATATGGGTCGGCAAGGAGTTCCAAAGAATGGCAGCTCTGTTCCGAAAGGAACGACCTCCGGCGCGAACCTTTCGCACTGCGGGGGATCACTACCAGGCATTGTCCCATAGAACGGAGCCATTGCGTGGGGGTGTAGGGTAAAAGGGGGTCGGTCAAGATTTGTGGAGATGCCAATTTCAGGATTTTGTAGGCTGTAAAAAGTGCCTTAAACTCGTTTCGCGTGGCCCAGGCAACCAGTGGAGATGGCGAATGGCACTTGTCACTGAGCAGGTTCTGCGCAGACTGAGGAGGATTCTTGAGGCCACATTCTGGACTCTCTGTAGCCTTTGTATTTCGACATGTTGACTCCCAGATACAATGAGCTGGCATAGTCACTCTTGAACCCTCGGAGCCCCTCTGAGCCCAAACACTACCGTCCCATTTCCTGTCTGCCCTTACCTGCAAAAATCTTGGAAAAAGCCATGAACCAGGAAATATTGCGACATGCGGAGGAAAAGAAGCTGCTAGATTCGTCACAACACGGCTTCAGACCCCTACACTCCACAGAATCAGCTCTTATCTTGGCTACCGAAAAAATACGCAAAACCATGGACGAAGGCGGTTGGTCGGCCCTGATACTATTAGACCTTACAGCGGCCTTCGACACCATAAACCACTCTGTCCTACTAAAAAGACTTACCTCCCTAGGCTTCAATGGCCCTGCCCTGGCCGTCATCGACTCCTTTCTAACCACCCGCACCAACCAAGTGATCTGGACTGGATTACAATCTGATGAATTGTCCCTTCCGGGCGGGGTCCCACAAGGTTCGGCATTGTCACCTACATTGTTCAACCTATACGTCACTCCCCTAGCTGCCCTGATTAGATCCCATGACCTACAATTGGTGTCTTACGCCGACGACACACAAATTATTGTGTCCATCTCACAATCCATTGATGCCACGGCGGAGCGCTTTAGGAACTGCCTTACTCAGGTGAAGAACTGGATGAGCAATAACTTTCTTAGACTGAACACGGATAAAACTGAAGTCATTGAATTCGGTCATAAACCTTCTATCTGGAATGACCTATGGTGGCCCCCCGAAGCAGGAGTTTGCCCTCTCCCTGTAGACAAGGTCAGAAACCTTGGCTTCCTACTAGACAAAGATCTCTCATGCAAAGCCCAGGTGAATTAGGTGACTTCGGCCTGTTTCCACAGCATCAAGGTGCTCAGGAAAGTCCTACCCTACATCCCGGACATGTTAAGAAAGACGGTGATGGGAGCCCTTGTAATGTCCCGGATAGACTATTGTAACTCCCTCTATCTGGGAGCAGGAGAAAAACAACTGTCCAACTACAGGCAATTCAAAATGCGGCAGCCAGAGCCTTACTGAACCTCCCCAGACGCCACCCTATGTCCAAAGCCATTCGGGAGCTGCATTGGCTCCCGGTTAGATGCCGCATTCAATTCAAGGCTCTCTGCCTGGTACACAGATCTCTACACGGCAAGGGACCTGACGACTTCACTAACCTACTGCCCCGATATGTACCCTCGCGAACACTGAGGTCAGCCACCCACGACCTAATCTGCCAAACCCAGAATAAACAGAGCCCGATGGGGAGGAAAGTCATTCTCCTACCAGGCGGCTAAAACATGGAACTCGCTACCCCCAGCACTACGCGCCCAAAAATCTTTAACGAGCTTCAGGAAGGATCTAAAGACCAGGCTCTTTACCTAAACCGATCTGCCCCACTGCTTTTCCCTCCTCTCTGTATCTTTCAGCGCCAAGACGCCGCGGCATTTGTGCGCTCTACAAATACTTCAGTCAGTCAGTCAGTCATAGTCGAGTCTAGATATGATCAGAGCCTGGATAATGATCTTTTCGTCGGGGCATCAAAGAAGCCCAGGTTGGGTTTGAGTACGTGCAACAGACCAAAGTAGGTTCCCCCCACCTTTTTGGTTTGAGTCTGAAAGTTAAGTGTAGTGTTCATCCAGACCCCTAGGTTCTTCACTGCAGGCTTAGGGACAGGGGCAGTGCTTAGGCTCTTTGGCCACCAGAGCACGTTCCAATGGTAATGGTTCCCTCCCACCAACAGCACCTCCGACTTTTTAGCATTCAGTTGGAGACAGTTGGTGGTCATCCACTCGGTGACTGCCACAAAGTCCCCCTGAAATTTGATGGTGTTCCTCTCGGGGTCACTCGAGAGAGCCACCACCAACTGTGTGTCATCGGCATAAGGCACCATAGTCAGCCCTCTGCTCTTGGCTACTCTGGCCAGAGGTTGAACATAAAGATTGAAAAGCAGAGGGCTCAGGGACGAGCCCTGTGAAACCCCTTGACCTATAGGGAAGGGCTAGATCAAAAGGGGGGTCTATCACCAGGAAACGTCCTGTCCGCAAGGAAAGATGCGAGCCATTTAAATGCTGAGCCAGTGACTCCAACCTCCGCCAGAACACTTTGCAGATTAGCGTGAGACACTGTGTCAAACGAGGCACTGAGATCCAAAAGGATCAGTGCGTCTAAGGCTTTCCAAAGATGTTCAGTCATGGCCAAAAGTGCTGACTCAGTACTGTGGCCAGGGCGGAAACCATTTTGAGAGGGGTCGAGCATATGGTTAGCAGTAAGATAATCCTTTAGAAGGGAATTAACGTAGGCCTCCATAATCTTCGCAGTCCAAGGTAGCAAAGAGATAGGCCGAAAATGTTCAGGTTTTTTGGGGTCTAAGGACGGTTTTTAAGCAGCGGTATTTCCCCGGTCTGTTTCCAAGCCATGGGCACAACTGCTGTCCTTATTTCATCCTACACGAAAGGATGAAAGAAGTAGCCGTGTGGATGAAGAACAGCCGCTTGAAACTCAACTCAGACAAGACGGAAGTCCTCATCCTGGGAACATCTTCCTCCGCCTGGGACGACTCCTGGTGGCCCCCGGCCATGGGCAACGCACCCAAACCAACGGACCACGCTCGCAACCCGGGCTTCATTCTGGACTCCTCCCACTCAATGACCAGACAAGTCAACGCCGTCTCGTCCTCGTGCTTCAACATCCTAAGCATGCACCGGAAGAACTTCCGATGGATCCCCACCGAAACCAGGAAGGCGGTCAACCAGGCACTCGTCACCAGCCGACTGGACGATGGAAACACCCTCTACACCGGAACCACAGCCAAACTACAGAAGAGACTCCACCGCATCCAGAACGCCTCCGCACGACTCATCCTGGACATCCCCCATCACAGCCACATCTCCGGACACCTGATAGACCTGCACTGGCTCCGCGTCAACAAGAAAATCACGTTCCGACTCCCCACCCACGCACACAAGGCCCTCCACGACCTGGGCCCCAGGTACCTCAACAACCGCCTGACCTTCTACACTCCCACCCGCCAGCTTCGTTCGACCAGCCACGCCCTCGCAGCCGTTCCACGCATCCGAAGGACGACCATGGGAGGAAGATCCTTCTCCTACCTGGCAGCCAAGACGTGGAACTCTCTCCCCATCCACCTCCGCCAGACCCAAGACCACCCTTCCTTCAGAAAGCAACTCAAGACCTGGCTGTATGAGCAGTAGCAGACCCCCCCTCCCCTAAGCGCCTTGAGACCCTCCGGGTGAGTAGCGCGCTATATACATTTCTTGATTGATTGATAAATAGGGCCCCTTTACACGCAGCACTTTGCACGAAAGGGGAGTTCCATGGGTGTGGCTGTGGGTGCTCCCATGCAGCACCCATGGAACCTGACACATTTCCAGATTTACGAGAAATTATAAACCTGGAAATGCGTCTGAATGCTACAACTCTATAGGGGAGGCACAAATAGGAGAAATGTATTCACTTCTCCTCGTTTTTTTTTCCTCTTTCCAAAAAAGAAAATACAATATTTAATAAACCACACAGCTACTCAAGCTAGAGTGTCCTGGTAAATAGACAGCTGAGAGAAACAGAGAGGAAAGAAGCACAAGTATTGGTTAAAAAGCCATGTTTTAGGTTTCTTCTAAAAGAAAGTAGATTTGTGTCAAGTCTCAGGAACTCTGGCATGCTGTTCCAGAGTTTGGCACCAAGAAAGGCGAAGGATCTACCACCAGTGCGAACAAGGTGAGTTTTGGGCACAATGGCCAGATTAGCATTAGAAGAACGCAAAGGTCTACATGTAAGGTAGTGGTTTACTCATTTGTTTAAGTACCCGGCTCCTACCCAGTGGAAGGCTTTAAAAAATATGGTCATGGCTTTGAAGTCGATTCGCTCTTTAATGCGAAGCCAGTAAAGGGATTTCAGAATTGGGGTCATCTTTGCTCTAGGTCTTGATCTCACAATATCTCAGGCTGCTGCATTGTGAACCACTTGCAGTAGGTGGGTCAAGGATTTTGTAAGACCAAGGTACAGGCAATTGACTAAGTCTATTTTTGATGTCACAAGAGCTTGCACAACATCCTTATACTCTCTAATGGCAGGAGCGGTAAAAAAAAATTGCATACGAAGTATGGCGAAGAAAGCACCGGAAAGATGTTGGATCTGAGATTTCATTGACAATATTTTGTCAATGATTGTACCCAGATTTTTTATTTTATCTTTATCAACGGGCGGAGGTAGCAGATCCTTTGGCCACCAAGCCCTCCAATCAGGTATTTCTAGTTTCCCGAAGAAGACCACTTCTGTCTTATCTGGATTACACTTAAGTTGATTGACCCGCAGCCAATTAAAAACCTTCACGAGACAGAAGTTGATCATCACCCTGTCAAAATCGGATCCTCTGTCACACGAGAAAATAAGCTGAGTGTCGTCAGCGTAAGAGACAATCTTAGCGCCCGCTTCCTTAACCGGAAAGAGAGTAGGGGAATGGAGCCCCGGGGGACACCGACATTGGTGTCAGGGACTGGGGAGGAAAAAGGTGGAAGCCAGTTGTCCTGGGATCTGTTTTCCAGATAGGAGGACATCCAAGAGAGGGCAGTCCCACCCAGGCCAATATTTTTAAGTCTGTTTAAGAGCCTCTCATGTGCGACCGCATCAAAGGCCGCAGATAAATCTAGTAATTACAACACTGCCCTACCTCCTGTGTCTAATTTGCCTTTGATGAATTCTGTCACTTCTAGAAGCACAGACTCAGTACTAAAATTAGCCCTGACACTGGACTGGGAATCATGGAGGAGCTTTCCATCTTCAATATGAATTTGAATAGCTTTGTTGAAATGCTTCTCTAAGGCTTCTCAGAGAGCCAGAAGCAAAGAGATCGGCCTGTAATTAGCTGGGTCCATGTGATCAGTATTTGTTTTTTTTTTTATCAGAGGGAGAATTTTAGCATGCTGCCACAGCTTGGGCATGATGCCCATTGAAAGGGAAGTGTTAAAGAGCTGGTGTACAATCGGTTTATTGTGGGGGCAACCAGAGATAGGATATCGGCTGGACAGGGGTCAGTAGGGGAACCCGACTTAATGTTTTGAAGGAGGGACAATGATTTCTCCAGCTGAAGCTCAGGGAAAACAAGATGAGGTGGAGGATCCAGAGTATGAAATGTATTATTGACACTGTTAAAAAAAAAGAACTCTTCCTCAGATATGTTAGAAAAAGCTTGTTGGATCTGGGAAATTTTTCCATGGAAGAATTGAGCAATCTCCTTTGTCCATTTCTCTGAACAAGGACCTATTTTGGAACAGGCTATCAGTGAAATAAAAGATTTGGCTATCTTAAAAACGTATTTACTCTTATTTTGGGCAGTAGCATGATAAACGTTAAGGTTAGCTTTATATATGCATTATGCAGCACACATAGAACAAGGAAATCACATCTTATGATTGTTTATGTGCAGTAAGGTGTCTCTTCTTGCACATAAACAATCATATAAAAAAATGACGGGTTACAATGTTTATGTTTGCTAATGCATAGAAGTTGAAAAATGCCATTTCAGATTGTTTATGTGCAGGAAGGAACACTTTCTTGAACAGAAACAATCATCCACGTGACGCAGGAATCCTTGCACCATGGTGCAAGCGTGCCTGCTTCGGCGCATGGCAGCTAATTGTGCGCCAGCGTAGGAGAGAGCAAAGGGATCTGTTATTTCCTTATAGATATGACACATTCTTGTGCTATGAAAGTGCTGCAGTGTGGCGCAGCCAAAGGACTTACGGTACAACGCTGTGCACTTTCTTTTAAATGAGGCCCTTAATGTTTTTAATGTTTCTGTTTTCCACCAATAAAAGATCTGGGACCTCCTTTACAAGAAAGTCGGAGACCCTGCCCTTTGCTCAGAGTCAGCTGTGCACAAATGGTAATGGACTTGAGGGTTAAAAAAATGGATTCAGGACATTACCTGTGCTCAGAGCCCACTGTCCCTGGCTGGAGGCCATGTGCTGCGGGATTTGACATAAGAGCGGATGGGTGCAGGGCATGGCCAACAGTCTGTGTAGAGCCCTCTTCTCTGGAGCTGGTTAGTGAGCTTGGGCAAGGCCAACCTGTTGCCCATGTACATACAGCAGCTTTGGAGGACTTCAAACATGACATTACAGAAGTCATCCCAAATAACACCATCAAAAATTGGTGCTGCCTGCAAGGTTGCAACTGACTGATCATAAAGTAACGTAATGCCTGGAAAAATGAAGTTCTCCAAACATCGATCTGAGACAGTGCTCACTTAGGGGCATATTTACAAGGCCCTATTGCCACCATAACGTCACTTTCAGTGATGTTGTGATGGCGATAGGAGGCTGGCCTTATTTACAATGCAGCTTAATGCTGCTTTGTAAACAAGGCACCCTTTCACGCTGTATTCAGCGTGAAAGGGGAGGGCGATGGGTGTTGTGGTGGAAGTTCCACTGCAACACCCATGGATTTTGACGCTGCCCCCTATTTTCTAGGCAGCGTAAATAGGAGGCAGCACCAAAATTAAGACCAGGGAAAACTTGGTCTTACCCTGGGGAAATGAGAAGAAATGTTTAATTTCTCCTTTATTTGCTGTTTTCATGTGAGCTGCATTGTGCAGCACACTAGGAAACAGCAAAGCACCAATGATTTTTTATGAACAGGAAGGTATCCCTTCCAGCACATAAACAATCATTTTAAAAACATTAAATTTTGTTAAGTCAAGTATAGCGTGAAAGGGTGCCCTGTTTACGTGGCAGCATTAAGCCATGTTAAGTGGCTTAATGCTGCCTTCTAAATAAGGTGAAGGCCTTATTGCCACTACAATGTCCTGAAAAGTGACGATGTGGTGGGGATGGGGGCTTGTAAATATGCCACAGAGTGTCAGTGGGTCTGCAGTGAAGATAATGCCTTTCCCTAAAATTGAGGTTGGGGTGCAAAAGGTGGGTGACAGGAGCAGGTATCAATTTCTAAGAAGCCTGTTCTTGAGCGAGGAGGTAAGTCTTTGTTCCAGGCATTTCTAAACAATAATATGCTATGAGGCACTTAATGGAACTTAATAAACTCTCGTAATTGTCAAATATACTGGCAGGTCATCTTTCAGAATGTGCTGCTAAATTAGTCCTGCCAGTCAGGATTCATATCATGGCTTCTACTTTTCCGAATTGTGTACGGCAGGGCCTTGTTTATTTTTTATGTGGCTGGGTGCCATATGAACAGCGTGATGTATTTAGAAAATTTAAACCACAGGCTCATCCAAGGGTATCATGGCACTAAGAAAGCCAAAAACAGCAAGAATTAAATCCATTACAATTGTTAAGCCACAGAGAACAGCAAGGATTTCAGGGGCTTTCTAAATTTCATTAATGCTGTCTGACCTCTGAGTGTAAAAGGAGAGGTATTCCACAGTTGAGCTGTAACAATAAACAAAGGCTCAACCCCAAGTTGTAGACAGTGCGTTTAAACCGGTGGACATTAAGGACCTCATTAACAATAAATTGATGTAGGCCAGCACTCCACAGTACTTTGCTGTGCTTCCCTGTGTCAAAATAAAAGGGCAGGAATGACTTGTTATCTATTAGATATGGTGCACTCATGTCCTCTTATCTATGAGAGATAGTTTATTCCTGTTCTCTTCCACTGCGCTGGTGCACAAATGGCTGACTAGTGCCTATGCAGGCAACCTTGCACTATTGTGCAAAAGTGTCTGCATTGTTGGCACAATTACTTTCATGAGGGAAGGTGCACCTTTTAGCACAAAAACAATTGTTATGCCTCCCCTGGAGAAATGCATGGTTTTGAAGGATTCCCAAGTTTACGTTGTGTTGTAAATCTGGTAATTTGTCAGATACCATGGGCATTGAGAGGGAACACCTAGTGGAATGTCTATGGCATGCCTCCACGATGCAGTGAGTCAATCTAGCGACTTGCGCTGCATTGCCCTACACCATATCTATTAGGCCATAAAAGCCATGCAGGGTGGCTTTTTGTCAGCTCGTAGATATGGCTCTGCATTCTGTGCCACCAGAATGGCAAAAATAGTGATGCTTTAGCAACGGACAGGGCTTCTAAATAAGGCCCTACGTTTGGAAGCTCCTACAGACCTTAAAGTGCATCTTGGTTTATAGAAAGAAAGTCAGCGCTGACGAGGACTCATGTTTCCTCCATTTACAACTATGTGAACCAAGCATAACTTTGTTCCTGGACTATTCTAGAGAGGTACAGAAGCAGAGGAAGACACAGTGAAGGCCAAGTTCCAGTCCATGCAGCTGCAGTACATGTTGCTTTCTGAAAGCCTTGCTTAAGGACAAGTCCCAATTTTTCCTAAGACCTGAGGCTGTCTAGCACTGGCTGAGACAAGGCACAAGCCTCAGCCTTCACTGAGTCAATGGACTCAGGGGGAGAGCTTATTCTTTGGGGGAGCCAGCTTTCTTTGCTGGGGGGTGATGATCCATTGGCCCGGCAGATACCAGGGGACAATCTGGGCTGTGACTCTGATGGTGCAGCATCTACCCTGAACTTATGGACAGAGACACCGGTGATCCTGTGGACTCCTGACTTTGCAAGGGTCCGGTGGGGCTCCTGGCGTGCTATATTGTGGGCTGCCAAAAACATTATGTTCGGTCTGTGGTTGCAGCTTACTGAGGGGACCCCCATCCCCGTTTGGTGTGTATGGTATGTGTGGCGAGTGCTAGGAATGTGAGTCTGGAATATAAATTATTTTTGTAGTGTCTGATGGTGGTCGGGTGATAGACCTCTCATTATTTATCTGCGAGTAGTTATATTTAGTTTGCAGGGGGTAGATGCTTGTGATGACTGATATGAGGTGGGGGGTTGGGGGTTATGTGTTTGGGTTTGTTACATTTTTGTTATGTTGTTTCTTGGGAGTAACAGTAATAGTAGTATAGCATGTGGAGTGAAAGAGCAACATCCATCAGGTTGCAAATATAATGACTTCCATGATGCCATATAGGGCCTTGGGTGACACACTATTCTGTATTGGCCTGGAACGGCAGTGACCAGGGCAGGAAGGTGAAGCGGCCATTAGTGACTCAGTATGTACATAGACTCAATGTGGTCCTGCTCCAAGAAACACGTCCATTTCTTAGTATGGGCGCATTCACCATATTGGAACATGTGGGATTTACTTCTGGTTCCTGGGGGTGGCTGTATTGCTATGGAATTTCAGGTTACCCAGATATGGATTGTTCCTAACGGCACGCACTTTGGGGTTTGCGGGTTGTTGGGAAGTTAGCGGTTATGTGCCCCAAAGACTGCAAGCTCCGACACTGGAAAAGATGGCCAACATACTTATTGTAGCCTCCTCCTATGTGCAAATTGTAGGAGGGAACTTTAATGGCGTTATGGCACCCAACTTGATTAGTTCTAGACAGGCAGTGGTACTGACCTGTGACACGCCCATGGCGCGCTTAGTGAGTATATTGGGGCTCTCTGACCTTTGGTGATCTTTAGTGGCACTGCCACCCTGGCGTATAGGTGACTCATACTTTTCTGGGGCACATGTTTTTTTTCTCATCTTGAATAAGTTTTTGCTCTGACGTGCGAAGTAGGGGTGGTACCCGGGGCAGACCATTCAGCACCGTGACTTTCGGACCAATCCCTGCTCTAGGTTTCGGTGGGGAAGAGGAAGCGAATGGCATCCAGGGATTTGAGATATGCTTATTTGGCCAGAGAGATTCAAATTGATACTGAGCTGTACTTTGCTGAAAACGAGGGTTCTGTGGAGTCTGCCCTGACCGAGGCATATAAAGTAGTTCTTCAAGACTGAGTGCAGAACACATTTGCGTGTAAAAAAGGCACGAGGTGGAACAGATTGAAGGGCTTGAGAGCCAGCTGCAAACTCTTCATGTGACTCACCAGAGTACTCCTGCTCCACAGACTCTGCGACAACTTGAAGTGCTGCGAATGGAATTCTGGATTTGGCCCAGGAAGACGCAAGGCAGAGCCAGCTGGCAAACCAACACCCTCTCTAGGATACTGGTGATAAGGCGGGCAAACTGCTGGTGTGGCTCAGCAAGAAAGAGGTGGCGGCATTCTGGGTGGGGACCATCACGGCTTCCACAGGACAGTCCTGCACGACAGACACCCAAATAGTGTGGGAATTCACTAAATATTATGAGGAGTTCTACATTACATGTTCACTCCTGGGAGCTGACCAAATCCAGGATTTTCTTGAAACTGTGACAACCCCGGTTCTCTCTTCAGAGGACTGTATAGATCTTTAAGGGGACATAGACCTCTCTGATGTTCAGGCAGCCATTGTAAGACTTAAACCTGGGGAGACTCTGGGGACTAATGGTCTCCCAACTGAATTTTTCAAAAGGTGCGATGGAACACTCGGTCCTTATCTCTTGAACCGAAGCGAGAATCCAGGGGGGTCTTGCCACCAGCCCTACATTGTGCAACCATAACAGCGATACACAAAGAGGACAAGCAAAGGACTAGCTGTAACTATAAACACTTGATTTCACTTTTATATATAGAGGCTAAGGTGATGGCCACGACCCTGGTGACTAGGCTGTTAAAAGATGAAGCCCCACTGATAGATCAGGCTTCATGTCAGGCAGAATCATCTTACTTAACTTGCTATGACTGCACAACTGGCTGGTGGAAGTTCAGGGCAGGGAGAAGTCACATGTCTTTTGATGCTATTCATTGGTCAAATCTACAGCAAACACTGGTAAAATGTGGTTTTGGTCCTTGATATAGGCACTGGGTGGCATTACCATTCCAACCTCTGACTGCCACGGTGCGAGTGATTGGGATCCTCTCGGAGAAGTTCCCAATTGCATTGGGGACACAGCATGAATGCCCCATCCCCTCTTCATTTTGCTCTCACATTGGGATCACTGGTGTGCATGATACGCACTCACTGTGCTATACAGGGATTCCTAGTCTCAAAATCCAGCCCGCTGAAGGATAAAGTTTAACTCTACATGCAAAAATATCCTTCTTTATATTACGGAGTCTCATTCCATGATCCCAGTGTTATTCTAGGCCACAGGATTGTTTGGTATCTACTTGGGCTACAGAATTAACAGGGAGAAATCTGTGCTGTGCCAACCTTATGGTACCTTTGATGCCTCCTTGCCAGGGTGAATGAGGGATGAAACTACAAGTTTTAAATACCTAAGTATTCATGTCATGCCTAATAGGGACCTATGTCTAGCTGCCAACCTTGAGAAGGTATATGCTACGTTTCGAGGAGAAGCAGAACATTGGGGTGGGCTATCCCTTATCATCCTGGGGAGGGCCACTATCTTTCAGATGATTACACTCGCCAAATTGTTATATAGTCTCCAAAATACATATTATCCTATCCTGGAGGAGATGTACAACAAAATTGATAGAGAGGTGAGGATGTTATTGTGGAGTAAGACACTCAAGACACTCAAGGCGGAACTCCTATAATAGGGGTTAACCCTTCCGGATATACATACCTATTATTGGTACTAGCTGATAGCTATTAACAAGTGGATGTTTGCACCACAGGATCACTCAACTTACATGTTGGAGAGGGCTTGGATACAGTTGAACTCCCCTCTGCGTTACATATATGGTGGGACTGGTTTAGGCAGGCTGCTACCTGTGACTCCATTGACGTTGGGAGTGTGGCGGTGCGCCTCCAAGTCTATGGGATGGATGTCTATGGTCACCAGGGAAACACCACTGTGGGAAAGGATCATGATGAGAGAATTGAGGAAGTAGTGTGGTTTTGAGCCCTGAGCCTTGATAGGCATTTCCCAAATAGGTGATATTCTGAAAGATAGGGACTTAATGCCCTTCCTATCCCTGAGCTGGGATATCACCTTCATCTAAATCAATACTTGAAATTTGCACTGTTCCACGATGCCTGGCTGGCTAAGGAGTAAGGTAAGATTGACATACCTGAATATGCCCCACTTGTAGGCAGATTGCTTATGTAAGTGCTGGGGAGCAAGGCCATCTTGTACACTTCTAAAACTATCAACAATAATATCTTAGATACTTTAGGCACAGTGTGAGAGAGATAGGCGATTGATATTGGAGAGATTGATAGTACTGATTGATGGTGTCCTTGATGCACCCCAAGGAAGTTGCAATAAAGTCAAGACTTAGTCCAGTCCAGTTTAAGGTCTTCCTTCGGGTTTATTATGACTGTCAAGTCAAGTCAAATATATTTTTATTGATTCGTTAAAAAATCGTAAAAGGGTGGCAAACCATCATAACACACAATACATAAAATGAACACTTTTTTTTAAAACATGAGAAGCGTGAGACGTGACCACAGTTAAAAAGTAATTCAATACATTTATTTATTATGACTGAGCCAGGCTGCATAGGATGGGGAGGGCTGCTTCCTTGGATTATTTGAGAAGTGTGGGGGTCAGAAGCAACTTCTTGCACACACTTTGGAGTTGCCCCAACATTCAGACTGATTGGACTGAGGTTGTACGAGAACTCCAGGCTTTCCTAGAGGTCAACACCCCATTTGACCTGAAGTATATCCTCATGGGGATACCGACAGAGGTGGATGTCCAGAGGGCCCAACTCCTGGTCTGTAACCTAGGTTTGATTGAAGAAGAATGTGGCAAAATACTGGGGAGTGCAGGGGGTCTCCACTCTGCATGAATGGAAGGCAGCTATGGATATACACATGGCTACTGAGCGAGTTATATATAAAAGCAGGGGGGATCCCCACAATTTTAGCAAAGTCTGGGGACCCTGATTGTTTTACTTTAACTTGAGGTTCGTAACTGAGGAGGTGGTTAACTTGGGTCTGGGAATTGCTGACGCTGTGTCTCGAGTGTCTGGATAGAATGGCACTTATAGTTGAATCCGTTGTGCTGCTTGGTTTGCCCTGCTGCTGGGGAGGTTGTGTTGTGGTTATGGATGGGATGGGTGTCGCAGGAGAGTTTTTTCCTCCTTTTGATGTAACATTGCTTTTAATGTGCTGGACGCTGGCTACTTTACCATGTGTATCCTTTGGAAACATTGCTTTGGATGCTCTATGATGTTTGATTATTTTATTGTTTGAAAAAATAAAACAAACATATTGAAAAAAAAACATGGTGCTCTGAACAACTAGGAACTTGGGGCCTGTTTTAGAGTTTGGCAGACAGATTACAAAGTGATATCCTATTTGCCTTGTAAGTACCATGGCATAAAATGCACTTGTAATAATGAGGACAGGCTATCTGTCACTTTGTTGACAGAGTAACTTGTCCGCCAAACTCCAAATCTGACCGCAGACTCTGGGGGACAAATGTACTAATTTGTAATGGAATTCTATGCAGCAATCAAATTTGCAACAATACTTCAAAGAAAAAACACGATTCAGAGACATGTCTATTGAGAGTGCCCTGCAGCTTCTGTGTTCTCCTGTGTTGTCACTTGTAATGCCCACCTTGCATAATGCACAGCCTCTCATGGTGATTGTGTGCTTTAGAGCAGATGATTTGTGTTAGAAGCATATTCTTGTAGTACAAATTCCTATGTCTCGACAACTTCAGAAGGATCCTGTCTTTTGGATGTGTGCAGTGAACTTCAGCACACATGCCATGCTTGAGTTTTTGGGAGAAATTAAAACTTTTCTCCTTGTTATCACCTGCTTCAAAAAGGCGTTCATTTATGTGTGCATGATGTAATGTCGCAGTAAAGCCTGCCTCGATGCAAAGTGAACAAAATCAGTGCAAATTCCTTTTTGCACTGAAAAAGGGCACACTTACAGTTCAAAATACTTTGTGTACTTGAAAATATATAGCAATACATGGCCTTGCAACACTTTGTGTGGGTTTGTGTCAGTTTGCGCTGGTGCAAAGTGACTTCAAAAAGGACATGGTCGTGTGCAAACTTCTAGAGAGTCCTACCTCTTCATGGGACATGTAGTTTCCTTGACTGAACTTAGGTGTCTCGAGTATTGTGGCTAGAGAAGATATAAAATCTCTGTTCAAGTGGTGCCATCACTCTGCACACACTACTAGTCTTTCCTTCTTCTAAATGCGCACACCATCAGGTAGTGTAGACTACTGCACTTCTGTACAGCGAAGCAGAAAGTGCGCACCGTAGATAATGACAACTCCTTGAACTACATACTTGTTCTTCAGAATCATTATGCCAGATGGTCAGAATAGAAAGAATTGGTAGGTGTGTTTACAAGTAGAAGAAACACATAATTAAATATAAAACTAAATACCTAAATTAAAAAATAAATAGATGCTTGATAAAGAGTTCTCTAAACTACCAAACGTTATCGGTATACATCTTTAAAACAATGTCTGACAGAATATGAACTCAGGGATGTGTTTGGAGATGAAATGTTCTGGCTTTCTGAAACTGTTTTCTGGAACAGTTAGGGGTCTGTGCTTTCATTACAGCGCCCTCTGCCCACAAACTATGCAGCACTCTGGCTGGCTTGTTGCTGCAGTGCAAAACAGTGCTATTTATCAGTTCTGAGGCAGTCATTTAGGAACATAAATATGTTAAACCCATCACTATTTAAGTGACTCATTGAAGAATGCACCAAGCCTTGGAATAACATAATAAAGGTAAGCAGAAGAGATTAAAAATAAAACAAAACAGGTGTGATCTGAGTCTTACTATTGGTCAAGGAGGGTGTGAAGTCCTCTCCTTCCTTCTGTCACGGAGGTTCCACCCTCCCTTGGAATATCTCACGTCTTTGATTGAGGGCGAGGCTGGAACCCCAGGAAGTGTTTCCAGCCCAGCCCTGCTAAGTACCACGTATCAGGTGTTAGACTAACACATTTTAGTGTGGTGGTCCGCATCATTGCTCTAAAATGCATTAGGCAAGCATTTTTTAACACCGTAATCACCTGTGCACTATGAGGGGGATGCAGGGAGGGACCGCCAATGATGGAGCTGCATTTACAGCAGCGCAGTATCAAAGTGCTGTGCAGACGGTGCTGCCAGACTCCAACTGTCTGTCCACTCAATCAGGTTTGTGTTAATAAATTGACTGACACTTGTTGATTAAAGAACATTAATATAATTTCATTTGATCAGCCTGCAACTCGGAACTGCTCACTTCAGGCTCCTGACATGGAGGACTGGGCTCCGTTGACCGTATTGATTTAGCAGCAGAGACCGCACCACAGCTGCCTCAGTGTGTCACAGGGCCTGTAGTATTGTCCATCCTTGGCTAGTTGTAAGAAGTAGAATAAGTGAAATAACCGGGGGGGGGGGGGTGGCACCTTCCATGTTGCTGTTTTTCCAGGATCTGGTGCCACACTAGTGTCACCGACAGTGGCCTTTTCAATCGGGCACTAGCAACAACAACACTGTATGCTACGTTTCTGCCTTGGCTGGGATGAGCACTTCAGCCAAGCCCAACCTTTGTTCTTCCTTCAGCCTCATCCCCACTATACCATATGGCCTCAGAGTTGGCGGGTGTTAAATGAAATCCAATACAAGACCCAGCAGGGCTCTCACATGTGGAATTGGGTGCAGCCCCTTTGCAGGCTTCTTCCCCACTGTGACTATAGTGTTTGTTGGCCCCCAGCAACCCCCCAGTGCAAAGAGCAGCGTGGCAGGCAGAAGTTTTGTTATTCCTTTGCTACTACCACACCATCAGAGGAAGATGTGTTACTCATGAGGTAAGCTCAGATACATTTAAAGCCCCTCTGGAGTTGGGGGGGCGCTAGAGGGCGCACTGCGGAATGGCTGACTGCTAAGTCAGCTCCGCCGGACGGGCGCGTTTCCTCGGACCCCTTGACCCTAAATCCACCCCGATTCCCGCACAAAACAGCGGAATGGACGGCTGAAGGTCCCAACTCCGCGATGTGATGCTGCCAGCCAGAAATTATGCAGCATGCCGAAGGAATCTGCAAAAAACCGGCGCTAAAAGGCTGACCAAAATGGCGGCGCGCGGCCGTGGCGACCGCAGCTGAAACCGAGCGATGTCGCCCTCAGACGACCACAGGGCTATACTCATTCGGGCGCGCAGACAGTGATAAACGAGAGCTGGCGAAAATCGGGTATGATGTGCCTGTCCAGCGAGCGGATCTTGGAACATACTCTGTGCGTTCCACGGCAGCCAAAATGGCGGCGGCGGTGAAACGCAAGATCGGCGACCCTGCCCCGGACACTGCCGGCTCCCCGTTCTACTGCGCCAGCGAGTGAACAGGTACGGGAACGCTCCACAGCGCGACTGCGGAGGTGAAAAGGGGAGAGAGGCGGCTGGGGGCTCACCGGGAGATGTGCGGTGGTGCAAGGCTTCCCATCACTACCGCGCGCCGTACCTGAAGGCGCAAATCAGACCCGCCATCACCCACGGGACCGCCTCACACGGACAAGGAGATACAGAGGCACGCCGCAATCCCCTCAGCATTTCCAATTTCACAAGCGCAGTGCGCTAACCTGGGCCAGTATGTGGCTGAGAGGCCATACTAATGAATAGATCCTCAACGCAGGGGGGCGGTTGGAGCGCAATTGCGACGCACACGGACAACGACCAAACCAGCATCCCCAACGAGCCCGACAGTCGATAGCCCAGCTGCACCCACGGGCACCATGGGGAAGCCCGACAAACAGCAATCGAAACTGCCTTTTGAGGCGAAAAAGCAAACGGCGAAAACGGAAGCTGCTCAGGAGGCCGACGGAGACCAGGTTCTGGGGGACGGCGCCGGCATGGAGGCAGTGCTAAGGGCTATCCAGCAGAGCTTGCACGATATGAATAGCAAAATGGACAGTGTCGTGGCAAGGGTGGACTCTTTGTCAAACAAGCTGGAAAACCACGAGGAGAGACTGGTGGAGGCGGAGCAGAGGATCTCCTCGGTGGAGGATCACTCCAGAGACATCGCGAAAACACACAGCGCCATTGAAAAGACCCTGGAAACCCTGAAGGCGAAGGTGGAGGACCAGGAAGCGAGGTCCCGCCGCAACAACGTACGCATCTCGGGCCTGCCGGAATCCACCAACACAGGCAGGATGGAGACGTACGTGGAGAACATGCTGAAGGATATCTTCGGGGCTGGAAGCTTCTCTGACGTCTTCCTGGTCGAACGAGCACATCGTTCCCTGGCCCCCACTCTGAAACCGGGGGCTACGCCTCGGATAATCATCGCCCGAGTGCTCAACTACAGGGACAGGGACCCTATACTTCGAATGGCGAGGGAAAAGGGCGCCATTACCCACCAGGGCAACTCGCTGGAGTTCTACCCAGACCACACCATGGCGGTACAGCAGGCAAGGAAGGAGTTTGCTCCAGTGAAGAAGAAACTTCGAGAGCTGGAAATTGGATACGCGATGCTGTACCCAGCAAAACTTAAAATCCTAACGGATGGCAAGCCGGTGGTCCTCACGACGGTGCAAGCCGCGCAGGATTACGTCAAGAACCTCACCAAACGTCGGAAAAATCGGGAGAATGCGGCCGGAATGAGCGACAACGACTGACGACGCAATGGCTGCAATGTGCACAACATTGGATTGCTTCTTCGAAATTGGCAGCGGGCGACGGACACTTCTAATAAAGTGCATCTACACGTTGAGATCCACGAGACTGAGGTTGTCGCTGCTGACGAACTATGGAAGGGAGACGCCATCGGCAGTAACGCAGTGAGTACACTTGGGGAGTGTTGATGCAGAACCCGCACACGAGCTCTGGGTCACAACTGACTAAAGACATGCGGCCGGCAGGCTGTACTGACTGCACTATTACTGCGAAACCCCGAGACACTAACTACGAGGGTGTGCGACACTGCCTACATGGGTTCTGAAACCTCGGAGGGAAACGGAGGGAATATCACTGATCATGATATCCTTGCGGGAGGATGGAAGCGGGATGAGGGGACTAGGGGGTAATTATTGACGTTGTCATTATCTAAAAATCGCGCTCGTCCACATCCACTATGTGGGTGGTGATGTGTGCTTCGGGCGGCACCCCCAGGAGGGTGTTCCCCACAACAAGTTCAATCACAGTTCTGAAGTTCGGGGGGGAATGGCTTTGGCAAAGTTTGGGCGCTAAAGTGGGAGGCGGGGGGTTGGGGGAGCTAAGTAGAGTTTATATGTTTGCACTGTGTCTAAGAAGCATTGCAACCTCTTTTGTTGCCTGTATTAAGTATGCTGAAGATGCGCTGTTTCACAGGTGGCCACATAGATCACGCGACGCACAATTTCACCTGACCACGTGCTAATGGCACGTTCTGACACACTCAATTTCATCACATGGAATGTCAGGGGGCTGGGGAACCCGAAAAAGAAACGGCAGATGTTTGCGTACTTTGACAGACTTAAGGTGGATGTGGCATTTCTACAAGAAACACACATGGCACCCACTTCCACATCCAGGCTGGGCTCCAAATGGGCAGAATCCGCCACAGGCGCATACTACTCGACGTACTCCCGAGGCGTCAGTATTTTGATCAAGAAAGGTACACACTTCAAAATCAAAGACACGTACACTGACACAGGGGGGCGATATGTTATAGTGGTAGGCGAGACGAGACACCAAAAACTAGCCCTTGTGAATGTGTATGGCCCGAATGTGGATGATGCAGAATTTTTTGAAAGATTATGGCACACTATAGCGGATGTACAAGCGGAAAATGTCATCTGGGGGGGGATTTTAACGTAACACTCAGAGACGGGCTCGACAGAGCGACACACACACTTGAGCAACATACCAAGGCGAGGGAAATGCTGCTGGACGCAATGTCTAATTTGCATGTAAGTGACCTGTGGAGGATACTGCACCCGGGGGAACAGGTTGCCACGCACATAAATGCTGCAAATAGGAGCTGGTCCAGGTTAGACTTTTGGCTGGCCACTCAGGACGTCCTTGCATGGGTGGAGCAGATAACACATCTCCCAAGAACACTGTCAGACCACGGTCCTGTACTCCTGAGGTTACGGATCCACACTATGTCCCACCGCCCTACACCTGGCGCTTTAACGCGCAGGCCCTGCGTGATCCACTGTATGTCGACACGGTCCAGAAAGCGATTACCGACTACTTTGATTTGAATGCCCCCACCACGGAGGACCTGTGCCTCCTGTGGGAGGCGTTTAAAGCGACAATACGGGGCGTGTGCATTAACACGTCCGCTGGCATACTAAAAGATATTCGTCACCATTTAAAAAGAAGGGAGGAGATGCTCCGAGACCTGGAACAGAGATACACAAACACTGGAGACACGGCACTACTAAGTGGCATTCAGACACTACTGTTGGAATACAACACATTTGCTGAGGACGAACTTAAATACATCTTCAAGAGAACAACGGCTAGGAGATATGGGGAAGGGGGCAGACCGGGCAGGGCCCTAGCAGAAAAGATTTGCTCGGGGAGGGCGCCACAACATATAGCGACTATACATACCAAACAGGGCACGCGTGCACACGACATGCCGACCATTATGGATGAATTCAGAGACACATATGGGGCACTATATGAGGCCAGAGCTCAAATATCTCGGGAGGAGCTTTTGGAATACATGGCTGACGTGGAGATCGCCTGGCTGGCAGACGGACACAGGGAATATTTAGCAAGGCCTCTCACGACACAAGAAGTCATAGACACTATCAAAAGACTCCCTAATGGCAAAGCGCCGGGCCCGGACGGCTTCGTCATAGAATTTTACAAAACATATGTAGACACGCTAGCACCTCATCTGGTGAATCTGTACGAGGCCGTACATGAAGCCCAAACACTGCCACCGTCCATGAGAGAGGCGTTGATCGTCGCTCTACTGAAACCAGGCAAAGACGAAGAACACTGTGACTCATACCGCCCCCTCTCCTTGATAAACATAGACAGCAAGATATTAGCTAGCATCCTAGCAGACCGACTGAAGCCACTAATGCAGATGTTAATAAGACCAGACCAGCCAGGTTTCATTCCGGACCGATCGACCACGCACAACACTCGCACCCTTTTTGCACTGGCGCACTACTTGGCCCCAGATATCAAAGCGGTTGCTGTCTTGTTGGATGCGGCAAAGGCATTCAATATGATTGACTGGCCGTTCCTTCACGCAGTCCTAATCCGGATGGGGTTCCCCCCGTTATTCATCGGCTGGATCACAATGCTATACTCGGGCCTGTCGGCCCGCATACGGGTAAACAAGCATCTGTCGTCCCCTATACCCATCGAGCGAGGCACTAGACAAGGGTGTCCTCTATCGCCAATGCTGTTCGCCCTTATACTGGAACCCTTGGCTTGTAAAATAAGACAGCACCACCACTATTCAGCTATTCAGTTACCTACGCGACCCATACACATAGCCTTATATGCAGATGACATGGTCCTATACGTGAAAAACCCGGAGACAAATCTCAACCCACTACTTAGGGAATACATTAAATTCGGCCAATACTCGGGTCTCCACATCAATTGGAGCAAATCCCTCATACTCCCGCTGACGGACGGTACCCGGCCCACAGCGCTGGACTACCCCCTGGAATGGCAGGAGGAACCGACGAAATATTTAGGCGTTTGGTTCCACAGAGACCCGGAGTTGGTCATCCGCACCAACTACGGGAGGGCCGTCTCCACCCTGGAAGATAAGGTCAAAAGATGGATAGGACTACCGCTCTCGCTGGCAGACAGACTTGCCATTGTGAAGATGGTGCTCCTGCCCAAATTCTTATATCTCTTCAATAATATACCTATTAAGCCACCGGCTGAGGTGTTTCACAACATTAAATCTCTCATGCTCTCCTTAATATGGGCGGGGAAGCAGGCTAGATTGGACCTGCAGACTCTGACTCTCCCATACGCTAAAGGGGGCTTCAAGGTGCCAGATATTTACCTGTACTACCAGTGCGCTCAGGCGCAATTCGCGCACTATTGGTTTCACGAGATTCCTTTTTTAACGCACGTAGCAGTAGAGCATGGAGATGCTGATCCCATCCCACTAACAAGTATATTAACGCACAAACGTCCCAGGTTGCACGATCATGACATCAACCCAGTAAACACCACAATAGAAGCATGGAGGACACTGAGTAGGATGGCACGTTGCACACCAATCTACGCACCAACACTCCCCTTGGCTCACCATCCGGCATTATCTGTCACACAAGAACAGGTGGGGATGGACCTTCTTAAACGCGCTGGCATAGACACCCTAGGGGATCTGTATAGAGATGGGCAGTTTGTAACACTGAACCAACTGACATACATCCAGAATCCAACTCTGTTGTTTAGTTTCAACTATTACAGATTACAGAGGGCGGTGAGGGAGCATTTTGTGACTTTCCCAGCAGAACCACAAGCACTCGCACCACTGACACTCGTGCTCAACACCCCCTCAGCGTCACACTTGGTGTCTCGAATATACCGCAGCGCGCAATCTAGCAATGGGGGTAACACTACCAGAGCCAGGGAGAAATGGAACGCAGCACTGGGGGATGACCTCACGGAAGAGGAATGGGAGGCCACCTGCATACTAACGGGGATGCTGACACCAAACGGGAATCTTAGACTGATTCATTACAAATATTTGCACCACATGTACCACACGCCTGCACGGCTGCACAGATATGGTCTGAGGGACAACTCTAATTGCACTAGGTGCGGACAGGAACATGCGGATTTCATTCACTTGGCGTGGCGCTGCGATGTGGTGGCACAATACTGGGATCAGGTGGTGCGGACGCTCAACACTATATTGGGGGCACAATTGCCGTGTACAGCTAAAGTCTGTCTCCTGGGGTTAGTGCCGCAATTGAGAGCGAGACGACGTAAACTTTGTGTGATTGCACTACTAATGGCGAAGAGGAGAATATCCTTACATTGGAACAGTAAGCGGAAGCCTAAAGTGAAAAATTGGCTAGAGGACTTGACCTATTGTAGAGACACTTTAGTCACATATGAAGAAGAGTTGCCTATGGGGTCCCGCCCCAGAGACTTCTGGGAACCGTTTCAACAGTATCTGGTGTCAGTGGCCACTGACAACGACGCGTGCTGAGCGCTCAATTGCCACAAGATGTTTGCCACTCTGGGATACAATTGGCGGGGCGATGAGGGAGGGAGAATGTTGTGACACAGTGCTTTGAGTTTTTTAGGGGGTTATTACTTTGTTGTTTACATCATCCTCCCTAGGTTATGGGGGATTTGGTTGAAAATACTGAAAATGTAAGACTGACCTGGCTTATAAACTATACGGATGCATTGTCGAAAAAAACCGAGCCTACACTGACACCGAGCACGCGCCGGGGGACCTATGGTTGTCGGCTGATGGGCTGTGTATGGATAAGTCTCTGATTTTATCTTGCGTACTATGCATAGCCGGCCTTCTCAGGTTGTAGGCGATATTGATTGTACTATTTATATGACAATGTGCAATAAATGTCTTACCCAAAAAAAAAAAAAAAAAAAAAAAAGCCCCTCTGGAGTTGCGCAGTCCAGCTTGGGCCTGCTCTCTCTGTCCTTACCAGTGGCGGCTCGTGCATTTTAAAAGTGGTGAAACGGAAAGGTTTGAGTTGAGTATAAAGTGAATGTAAACTTCAATCAAACACCGGGGGTGGGGGTTGAAAAAAAGGTACAAGTCTCGAAAACACTAACTTGTACAGACACACTACAAACTTTGCACTCACATAGACACATCACTCCACTCACCTTCCATCACCGGCGCACACTGCTTCGCTCGTCCTTCACCCACTTAAGAATCCTGATCACCCTGCATTCACAAGGGCATACCACACATTCAATGTATTCGCACAGTTGCGCTGACACAGGTACACCATTCCCTCATACAATCTTACTATTCACCCAGTGGGTTCTCATTAATCACCCTGCACGCATACACGCATGCAACACACTCTGCAAACGCACACAGGCACATCACTCATCCTGCCCTCACATGATGGAATACCTTTCACACTTTTTATACCCCCTGCACAGTGCAGCATGCATGCAAAGTCGAAACAGTCGGAAAAGCACGGAGAAATAAAATCGTTTCTCTTGTTAGTGCCTCCTTTGCTGGGGTGTTAACTTTTGGCACAAAACCATGTTTACAAGTCTTTGTAAATACGGGTTTGTGTCAAAAGGCATGGGTGGTTGCAGGGGGAAATCAGCGCAAGGGAAAGGGTAAGTAGGAAATCTTCCCCTTCCTCGTGCTGAAAAATCTTTTTGGGGGCATTTTATTCTATTAGCTAAATGGGAATTCAGTTTGAGGCACTCTAACACCCCTCCTTACGCTATTTCAGCTTTCTTTCGCCTAGCCGCTTTGATTGACTGTAGGCGGCGGCAGGCGCCATCTTGGGTGTGGGCTGGGGCTGCGCTCTAGTCGCGCTGGCCTCCCGCCCTCCCAGACGGTACAGAGCAGGAATATCGCCGCAAAAATATCGCCTAACATAAATATCGCCGCAAAAATATCTACAGGAAGAAATATCGATGACAAAAATATCGTCTGACCAAAATATCGACAGACAGGTAAGTAATATCGTTAACATTAATATAGTTGTAATAAATATCGTTTACAAAAACATAGTTTACAATAATATCGTTTTTTAAATAATTATAAGTAATGTAGTGTTTTTAATGATTATTTTTAGTCAAAGTACTATTTTTAGTAGTATAATATTATTTAATAATGTATTTTCAGTTGAATTTAGTATTAATAGTTCCGTAGCGGGTTGTGGGTTTATAGGGGAGTAGGGTGGGAAGTAATTTAAATATAATGAAATAATACATTAATTAATGTTTTAAATGAATATAAATAGTGTAATAAATAATAGTTAATTAATTTCAATTAGTTAATTGAATAATAATTATGTAATTAATTATGTTAATTTTTTAATTATTTTTAGGTGTGTGTACAGGATTTTTTTTGTGAAAATGTTTTTGGGTAAAGGGGTATTTTTAGGGTTCAGGGTCAGTTTTCAGTTTTTGGGTAAAGGGGTATTTTTAGGGTTCAGGGTCAGTTTTTAGTTTTTGGGTAAAGGGGTATTTTTAGGGTTCAGGGTCAGTTTTCAGTTTTTGGGTAAAGGGGTATTTTTAGGGTTCAGGGTCAGTTTTCAGTTTTTGGGTAAAGGGGTATTTTTAGGGTTCAGGGTCAGTTTTCAGTTTTTGGGTAAAGGGGTATTTTTAGAGTTCAGGGTCAGTGTTTAGTTTTTGGGTAAAGGGGTATTTTTAGGGTTCAGGGTCAGTTTTTAGTTTTTGGGTAAAGGGGTATTTTTTGGGTTCAGGGTCAGTTTTCAGTTTTTGGGTAAAGGGGTATTTTTAGGGTTCAGGGTCAGTTTTCAGTTTTTGGGTAAAGGGGTATTTTTAGGGTTCAGGGTCAGTTTTTAGTTTTTGGGTAAAGGGGTATTTTTTGGGTTCAGGGTCAGTTTTCAGTTTTGGGTAAAGGGGTTTTTAAAAATAATGAAATAATAGATTAATTAATGTTTTAAATAAATATAAATAGTGTAATAAATAATAGTTAATTAATTTTAATTAGTTAATTGAATAATAATTATGTCATTAATAATGTTAATTTTATAATTAATTTTAGGTGTGTGTATAGGATTTTTTTAGTGAAAATGTTTTTGGGTAAAGGGGTATTTTTAGGGTTCAGGGTCAGTTTTGGGTTTTTGGATAAAGGGGTATTTTAATTATATATATGTATTATTGTTGTTATATAAAGTAATGTGTAAAATTAATTTATATGTCCACATTTATTAATTTTATAATTAAAAAGTGTAGTAAATTTGTTTGAAATAGTTAAAAAATAAAAGTAATGTAATGTATTTTGTTAATAGTACTTATATTTATTTATTATTTAATGTAATTTTAATTATTTTAAAAAGTCGATATTTTTTACATCTATATTAATTACAACGATATTTTGGAGTCGATATTTATGTACTTACCTGTTTAAGTATAGGGTGTCGATATTTTTGCAACGATATTTATGTCAGCTATATTTTTGTTATCGATATTTTAACACCCTACCCTCCCAGACTACATAGCTTGCCGTGTTTAGACGCTCGCTGCCTTTCTGAGCTCTCCCTGTGTGAGCACTAGGGCTGCGAGCTACTTGAGATCAGTAACATTCATTGCTGCTTTTAAATGTGATTGTACTTCGTTTTAAAATCATTTTAACCTCGTGCTGAAAAATCTTTTTGGGGGCATTTTATTCTATTAGCTAAATGGGAATTCAGTTTGAGGCACTCTAACACCCCTCCTCACGCTATTTCAGCTTTCTTTCGCCTAGCCGCTTTGATTGACTGTAGGCGGCGGCGGGCGCCATCTTGAGTGTGGGCTGGGGCTGCGCTCTAGTCGCGCTGGCCTCCCACCCTCCTCACGGCCTATAAATGAGCACTATTACCAGACGGCGCAGCGGGCTGGCGCAGCGGGCGCGCGCCGAAGCCGCGCCAAAGCCAAGCCCGTCTGCGCCCGTCCGCGGCCGGACACAGCCCAGGGCCATAACCCCTGGTCCTCGACTGCTGTACTCATCCCTGTATTTAAGAGAGCTGAATCCTGGTAAGACACATCAGGATTGTACCACCGTCTCTCTTACTGCTGTGATGGGCACTCGCCCCCCCCGTGTCCAGGTTGCGGCTACCAACTCCCCCAATCACATCTACTAGCCCATCTAGACCTTAATTACGTCCCGTCACATGTTCCAGATAACGCTCCTCTGCATGGTTGTCGAGCCGCGCTCATTAATACGCGCTCACTCCCATGTCACAGTTTTCAGATCAATGAGTTTATTATCGCTCATAACCTGGATTTATTATTTGCCACTGAGACCTGGGCAGATGCCGGGTCAGGTCCGGATTTCTGCGACGCTACCCCGGATCGATATAGCGTCGCTAGACATGATAGGCCTATAGGAAAAGGTGGTGGCCTTGCAATTATTTACAAGGACAAATATCGTACCACACTCGACCCTATAAATTCTGCTAACTGTGAATCAGCTGCTTTTGCTATTAGCATTAACCCCAAGCAAGCCCTAAAGGGTATAATACTATACCGACCCCCTGGCCCCCGTAACTCTTTTCTCTCCACTTTCTCTGACCTGAATGATAACGTCGTAGGTTCAGAAAAATATACGATACTTGGAGATTTTAACTTTCATTTGGAAGAGAAGGACAACTCCGATACTATTCAACTAACTACTGACCTTTCTAACCTAGGACTGCACCAATTAGTTAAGGGCATTACACATCAAGCTGGACATACCCTTGATGGTCTGTTCACTAATGATCCTGACATTTCCGTGCTGGACATTATTCCCATCACGTGGTCAGACCACAGGGCTATTATATTTCAGCTAGATATACGGACCGTATACCCTTCACTTCCCAGGCCCCGAACTAGGGTGGGGACGCGTGCTTGGAAAAACGCAGACATTCCTCAGATGCTAGATTCCCTGGCTTCCTCCTGTCCTCAGGGAGGAAACACTCCTGCACTATCAGCCACAGATTTCCAGGATTGGATCCGAAGTGCCGCCGATCTAGTGGCCCCAGAGAAACTTACGAGACCTAATAGAGCATCTCCTTCGGCTGCCTGGTACAATGAAGATCTCAGACTCCATCGCCAACACTGTAGGAATCTAGAAAGACGCTGGAGGAAAGCCTACTGCCCCATTGCCAGACAAATTTATAAAGATGCCCTTATGATTTATAAAAAGGTGATTATGGCTCGAAAAATTGTTTTTTTCTCGGCGCAAATTGAGACCGCTGCCAACTCTGCCAGAGAGCTGTTCTCCGTTGTCACGACTCTGTCTACCCCCCCCCTCTGGCCCTGGGGTTGAGCCCTCACAGACCTTCTGTAATGAATTATCAACCTTCTTCACCACAAAGGTGGCAGATATATATGCTTCATTTGAAGGTGATATCAAAACTGAACACAGAGGCGGTACTGTGAAAGAAGTACTTTCTCATCATAATTATGATTCCTTTTCATGTTTTTCTCCTGCCTCACATGATGATGTTATTAAACTCATTTCCACCATTAAATCAGGTTCCCCTTTGGACCCTTGCCCTCCTTCTGTGATGCTAAAACTCACAGAAGTGATCTCACGCCCCCTTATGGAGATCTGCAACACTGCATTTCAGACAGGCCAATTTCCCAGTATATGGAAGAAGGCTGTTATAAAACCCCTTCTAAAAAAACCTTCCCTAGACCTTACAGCCGTCGCCAGTTATAGACCCATTGCGTGCCTGCCCTTTCCTGCCAAAGTATGCGATTTCCTGATGAATAGACAGCTCTCAGAGTTCGTCGAGACCCACCAACTTCTCGACGAAACGCAGTTTGGTTTTAGGAAAGGGCATGGGACAGAGACCGCCTTGATAAAGGCCTCTGATGAGATCAGGGCGATCATGGATCAGGGAGGGGCGGCTGTCCTCATCCTTTTGGATTTGTCAGCGGCCTTTGACACGGTCGACCATGTCACTCTAGTCGACCGTGTCACAGCCCTGGGGATAAACGGTCCGGCCAAGGATCTCATTTCATCTTTCCTGGCAAACCGTACCCAGACAGTAAGGCTGGGAGATTTCTACTCTCCTATCTCTGCACTCCCTTGTGGAGTTCCACAAGGCTCCTCGCTAAGTCCTATGCTATTCAACATCTATGTAGCGGACTTAGCGAGGGTAAAAAAGGCCCATGGAGTACGGCTTACATCTTATGCAGATGATACCCAGCTGGTTCTGGGTATCCACAAGGACGGCCTCACTGTGGCAGCCAACTTCCAGAGAGCTATGCTTGAGGTCAGTACCTGGATGGCCTCAAATTGTCTTAGGCTCAACTCGGACAAGACCGAGGTTATGACCTTCGGAAAACTCTCCCCTGAATGGTCCTCTAGTTGGTGGCCGGAAAAGCTCGGCCATCCACCTGTCCCAGTGGAAAAAGCCAGAAATCTGGGAGTCATTTTTGACAGCAAGCTGGCTTTTGACCTCCACACTAACAAGGTCGTTTCGTCTTCATTCTTTATTTTGAAAAAAATTAAGAAGCTGCTGCCTTATCTCCCTCCCTCAGCTGGGAAGACTCTGGTCTCTACCTTAGTCTCCTCCAAAATAGATTATGGAAACACTCTCTTTCTTCACACCCAGAAGCATGTCATAACTAAGCTGCAATCCATCCAGAACGCGGCTGCCAGGATCCTCCTAAACATTCTGTGCCGCAAATCCACCACTTTTGGCATTCGTCAGCTCCACTGGCTGAGAGTTGAGAGCCGCATTAAATTCAAGGCCCTCTGCATTGCATATAAGGCAGTACATGGCATAGGACCCAGGTTCCTGACTGAAGCTCTTCAGCTGTATACTCCCAGAAGGCAATTAAGATCGGCCAACACCAGTCTCCTCCCTGTGCCACGTACAAGAACGGCCACCTGGGGAGATAGACGCTTCCTTGTGGCTACCCCAAAACTTTGGAATCTTTTGCCACTTGCCATCAAAATTGCCCCGAACCTGATGAGCTTCCGCAGGTTCTTAAAAACATGGTTGTTTAACCAGTAAGAGGATGACTGACCCCAGTAGCTCCACAGCGCCGAGACACCCCAGGGTATTTGTTGCGCTATAAAAAATTACGTAAATAAATAAATAAATAAATAAACAATCTCCCCCAGTTTTTTTACACGCAGGGCCTAAGGTAATTGAAGAGTATTACGCTATTTGTAGTAATACACCTCCATGCAAGGGTTCCTTAGCATGACCACATGCAAAAGAGATGTATTTTCAGACCAAAAAATGCAAAATCAATGGAAGAGGTGGGACAGACAAAATGCAGGGATGGTACCAGTGACGTATCTCCTCCTGTGAGGGCACAATGGATATACTTGGCAGCGGTGGGCACGAAACGGCACTACAATCCATTTACAAAGAACAGAAACTGTTCCAAATCCATTTGACAGACTCCCTGGCTAGGGGAGGGGTGTGAATATGTCAAAGGGTGCCAGCAGAGGGTCAACAAGGTAGCCGAATGCATTAACAGGAAGCTGAGCCTACATCAGGCCACTTTTGAATGAAGGGGGCCGTTTGGCATTCTATTGAAGTCCAGGCATAGCAAACTGATAAAAACATGAGCAAATGGCGGATATTTTCTCCTACCCAATTCAGGCATCCGGGCCCAGCTCTCCCACATGGCAGCAAGCTGACCAATGGAGACGGGGCTGGCTGGGAGTGCAGCAATGGTCCAATCCAGATAGGCAGTGGGCAGCACTGGCACCTCTGTATTCCTGCTGCTCCGAGGGAAGGACGAACCCAGGAGCAAAGAGTTACTTGGAGTGGAACTTGGAGTGTTCCAGTTGCCACCCCTGCACATGCACGTGCTACATACACTGTGAGCTCTACCTTTAGTCTATCCTCTTCCAAATAAAACCATCCCAGCAACAGGTGGAGAGGAGTTCACACTTTTGTTAACATATTGTCAGCCTTGCCTCTCATGCCCATGGCACTGTGTGGACCCTGCCCCAGGCCACAAGTTTGCATGCCCAAAAACCAGCATATGCACTGGCATTCAGAACACCACGCCCACCGCCCTGACGTCACAACACTGCCCTGTGCCGTCAAAGCGAGTAAACACTTGCCTGCCCAGGCACATGTGCAGCTCCATTCATTTTTACAGCTATAAAGAAAAGTAAATATTTGTAAATGCATTAGGTTTCGCCTATTCGATTATTAATATTTAGATTATTTTGTGCCCACATCCTTCATATTTATAAAGCTAAAATAACTGCAGAAAGAGCATCAGAAAGAATGTGTAGTATAGTAAGATTATAAACAAAGGGCCTGATTCACAGAACTAACTTAAGACAAAATCCTAAACTTACTACTGATGGTATTCACGGAAGTTAGGATTTTGTCTTAAGTTTGTCTATTTATTTATTTTTTATTTATTTATTTATTTTTGCATTTGTAATGCGCACAGATACCCACAAAGGGTTTCCCGGCGCCAGGGCTAAGAGGTCAAAACATAGAGGGCAGTAACTGTCAAGGACCACAATTATTTATTAAAAAGCCAAGTTTTAACATTTTTCTTAAAACTGGCGAAATTCTCCTCCTTCCGTAAGGCTAAGGGGAGGGAGTTCCAAAGAACTGGTCCCAGATGGGAGAAAGATTTCCCCCCCACTCGGGCCAGTTTGAACCTGGGAACCACGAAATTTGCTCCATTTAAAGAACGGAGATTGCGTGTGGGAACATGGGGCCTAACCAATTTTTGCAGGTATTTTGGTGCAGTTCCTGCCCTGATCTTGAACATGTATGTCAAGGCTTTGAACCGAACTCGGTTCTCTACCCTCAACCAATGCAGGTTCCTCAGATGCTTCGAGATCCTTGCTGTCCTAGGAATCTTGCACAGCAACCTGGCTGCGGAGTTCTGGACCAGCTGCAATCTCCTGGTCACGGCTAGATTGGAACCCAGGTATAAGATGTTACCGTAGTCAAGCCTAGATGTAATTAATGCATTGACTACGGTCTTCTGGGTATCCACAGGCAGCATCCAGATAATCTTCCGCAGCCATTTAAGGATCGTGAAGCAGATACCAGCCACTTTGTTGGCCTGCTGTTTCATTGATAATGAATCATCAATGCACACCCCCAAATTTCTAGCCTGGGTAGCCGGGGTGGGGAAGGCGCCCAAAGATGGTGGCCAATGAATATCCTGCCACAGATCTTTATTTTTCCCCAGGAGAAGAATCTCCGTCTTCTCCCCATTGAGCTTTAGCTGGTTCGTAGACATCCAGCTGAAGATTTCCTGAAGGCCTAGTTTCAGCACAGAGGGGGATGAAGACTCTGAGTTGGTAAGGGAAAAAATAATCTGCGAATCGTCCGCATAGGTCATAAGTTCTAGACCTACCCGCTCTGCCAAATCGGCGAGGGGGCGGAGATACAGGTTGAAAAATAGCGGGCTCAAAATTGAGCCCTGAGGCACGCCGTGGGGTGACAGAAAAATGTCCGACTGGGCGTGTGAGGACGAGATCTGAAACGTCCTGTTGCTCAAGTAAGATCTAATCCAGTCCAGCGCTGTCCCTCCGACACCATCCTCACTCAGCCTGACAAGCAGTCTGTTGTGTGAGATGGTGTCGAAGGCTGCGCTTAGATCAAGCAGAACAAGAGCAACCGTTTGCCCGTCGTCCAAGAGTCCCCTGATCTTCTCCGTGACTCCCAGGAGGGCAGATTCGGTGGAGTGGCCTGCCCTAAAACCCGACTGGGAAAAATGGAGTAGGTTGTTATTCTCTGTGTATGTTGAAAGTACACCATGGATGTGCTTCTCCAGTATTTTTGAGAATGCTGGCAGCAGGGAAATTGGACGATAGTTGGCCAGTACCTCTGGATCAGCTGACGGCTTTTTCAACAGAGGGCTGACCATGGCGTGCTTCCAGGACGCTGGGACGGTTGCCAGATGAATGGAGGCATTTAGTGTCTCGGCAATAATCCCCAAAGCACTGTCGTCCAGTTGGCTCAGAATATTAATTGGGAGAGGGTCACATGGAGAGCCCGATTTAATAGAAGTGGCTAAAGATTTCAGGCTGTCCAGCGAAATGGGTGGCCAGGAGTCAAGCCGATTTCCTGATAGGCTTTCTAGGGGAGGAACTTTCCTGTCATCCCTCACCGGAACATTAATGTTGGCAAGAATAGTCTCGATCTTATCCACAAAATATGTGGCAAGGTCTTGACATTTTTGAGGGGTAGTCTAAAGACAAACTTAAGACAGACTTAAGGCAGACTTAAGTTTGGATTTTGTCTTAAGTCTGTCTTAAGACAAACTTAAGACAAAATACTAACTTCTGTGAATACCAAAAGCAGTAGGTTTAGGATTTTGTCTTAAGTTAGTTCTGTGAATCGGGCCCTCAATCACACTTACTTGAACTTTCAGTGGTAGGAATAGCCTAGTGCTGTCCTGGTGCTGCATTCTCTGAAAGCCATGCCCCCCACCTACCAGCCGTGACATAACTGGTTGTGCTGTGCATGCTACTGAGGGGTGTGCGGAATTACTGCTTGTAGGGTGGGATCCATGGTCCCAGAGCACAGGAACACCCGCCACTGCTTGAAAGGAGGGCACGATCGACCAGACAGAAGTGCTAAATCTGCAAAGCCTACATGATCTGATTCAGATTCTGCGCAAGATTTTTTCCAGCGACAAAATCAACGTTGAAGAGGTACACACAATAACGTAATCCTCTGAGATCAACACGCTGGACTGGAGGATTGAATGCTAAGTTTGACCTATGCAGGTAATTGGCGAGATACAGAGCGCGTTGTTACGCAGCACGTTATTCGTAGACCTTCATGTACAGTCCTGCCAATCGTCATGCAACAGGTGTGACGCTCACGCATTTCAGTGCGGTGATCCGCATCACCGCACTGAAATGCATTGTCACGCATTTTGCTACTTGCTTCCAGGCGAGCCACCAGCACCGCCTGTCATCTCTTTGCCCGTGCTCTCTCTGCTGCTCCGAACTGAGTGCTCCTGCTTCTGTCATTCACATTCCCTGCTAAGACACCTATGTACATGCAACAAGGTCTGATTCGGATGCAACAGTAAGCGTTGTATTGAATGGCACAGGAAGAACAGGCTGTCTGTGAGGGATTAGTAAATCACTAATTCCTTGGGAAAAAGACATCCAGAGAAAAAATGACTGAAGCAATACAAAATCTAAAATGAAAATACCCGTGTTTGCGTTATAACTATGGCTCTGTGTGACTGCGCATTTAATTTAAATAGGGAAGTGCTTTATCTAATCTGCATGGGTTTGAGTAGAAATTAAGGGTGCTTAATTTGACTCGTACACTTGTTTTAAAGCTTGTGTTAACTGAGGTGCTGCCTGTGTTTCTGGGAACTGGGTGTGGGCCTGCTGCTTTCATGTGCTTATGAACGGATGAGAGAAACTGTGGATGGTGGTGGTTCACAGGGTGGCAGGAACAAAAGTGGCTGGTGGAGGAGGGAAGCTTTGGTAGTAAGGAAGCTTGTCTATTATTATGATCTATCACATGCATTTTGTAGCCCACCCTCAAAAAAAGCATTGACGTGTAAAGCAAACATGTAATGAAATGTAAACTGCATCGAAATAAATACATGTCTCAGAGTAATAGCTCAAAGATTTGCAAGCAAACCTACTATTTAAGTGAGTACATTAAGTAGCTTAAGTAGCTTTAAGTGAGCTTACTGTTCACAGTTGCGTGAGCACTTTCCAGCGCACAAGCTGCTGAAGGAATCCTGACTCAAGAAGGAATGACAGTGTGCAGGTAGGGTCAAAACCCTAAAAAAAACATGAGCCGTAAGCTAAACATACTTGGCATCAATCAATCAATCAATCATCGTATTTATATAGCGCACTACTTACCCAGAGGGTCTCAAGGCGCTGGGGGGGGGGGTCCGCTACTGCTCGAACAACCAGGTCTTGAGTTTCTTCCTGAAGGCGAGGTGGTCCTGGGTCAGGCGGAGGTGGGTGGGGAGGGAGTTCCATGTCTTGGCGGCGAGGTAGGAAAAGGATCGTCCCCCTGTGGTGGCTCTGCGGATGCGGGGGACGGCGGCGAGGGCGTGGCTGGTCGAACTGAGCTGGCGTTTGGGAGCGTAGAAGTTAAGGCGGCTGTTGAGGTATCCTGGGCCTTGGCTGTGTAGGGCTTTGTGTGCGTGGGTGAGGAGACGGAAGGTGATTCTCTTGTTGACCGGGAGCCAATGCAGATCTCTCAGGTGTCCAGAGATGTGGCTGCAACGGGGGATGTCCAGGATGAGTCGTGCTGAGGCGTTCTGGATCCGCTGGAGTCTCTTCTGGAGTTTGGCGGTGGTTCCGGCGTAGAGGGTGTTGCCGTAGTCCAGACGGCTGGTGACGAGGGCCTGGGTGACCGTCTTCCTGGTCTCGGTGGGGATCCACCGGAAGATCTTACGTAGCATGCGCAGGATATTGAAGCATGACGAGGAGACGGCGTTGACTTGTCTGGTCATGGAGAGGGAGGAGTCCAGGATGAAGCCCAGGTTGCGTGCATGTCTGTTGGTTTGGGTGCGCTGCCTAGGGCGGGGGGCCACCAGGAGTCGTCCCAGGTGGAGGGTGAGGATCCCAAGATGAGGACTTCCGTCTTGTCCGAGTTCAGTTTCAGGCGGCTGTTTTTCATCCATTCGGCTACCTCTTTCATCCCTTCGTGAAGGTTGGCTCTGGCGGTGGCGGGGTCGTTGGTAAGGGAGAGGATCAGCTGGGTGTCGTTGGCGTAGGAGATGATGTTGAGGTTGTGCTGGCGTGCGATGTCTGCGAGGGGGCTCATGTAGATGTTGAAGAGGGTTGGACTGAGTGAGGAGCCTTGAGGGACGCCGCAGATGACTTCGGTGGCTTCAGATCTGAACGGGGGGAGGCGGACTCTCTGTGTTCTTCCGGCGAGGAAGGAGATGATCCACTCCAGTGCCTTCTCCTGGACTCCAACGTTGCTGAGGCGTTGTGCTAGGGTGCGATGGCAAACAGTGTCGAAGGCCGCAGAGAGGTCGAGGAGGATGAGGGCCGCTGTTTCTCCGTTGTCGAGCAGCGCTCGGATGTCATCTGTGACTGCTATCAGGGCGGTCTCGGTGCTGTGGTTGGCCCGGAAGCCAGACTGTGAGGGGTCGAGGGATCCGTTCGTCTCGAGGAAGGCGGCCAGCTGCTTGTTGACGGTCTTCTCAATGACTTTTGCAGGAAATGGGAGCAGCGAGATGGGGCGGTAGTTCTTGAGGTCGGTGGGGTCAGCCGATGGCTTCTTGAGTAGAGCGCTGAGTTCGGCGTGCTTTCAGCTCTCCGGGAAGGTAACGGTGTCGAAGGAGGTGTTGATGATGTCCCGCAGGTGGGGAGCGATGATAGCGTCGGCCTTTTTGAAGACATGGTGGGGGCAGGGGTCGGTCGGAGATCCGGAGTGGATGGAGTTCATTGTGCGGATGGTGTCTTCGGTGTTGATCGGAGTCCAGGCGCGGAGGGTGGTGGTGGGGGGCGGTGGTTTGGTTGTGGTGCTCGTCGGTTGAGTGCTGAAGCTGTTGTGTATGTCCGCGATCTTGTTGTGGAAGTAGGAGGCGAGGGAGTTGCAGAAGTCTTGCGAAGGGGTGATGTTGTTGTTTCCGGCATTGGGGTTGGAGAGCTCTTTGACGATGTTGAAGAGTTCTTTGCTGTTGTGTGCATTGTTGTCCAGTCGTTCCTGGAATGCAGTTTTCTTGGTGGCGCGGATGAGTTGGTGGTGTTTCCAGGTGGTGAGCTTAAGGGCAGTCATGTTGTCCGGTGTTGGGTCTCTGCGCCAGTTTCTCTCGAGGGCTCGGCAGTTCTTCTTGGAGCTCTTGAGTTCGTCGGTGAACCATGGGGCTTTCTTGCTGCCGGGTCTGCTGGGCGGGGTCCTCAGGGGGGCGAGCTCGTTTGCGCAGTCGTTGATCCACTTCGTGAGGTTGGTGGCCGCCTGGCTGGGGTTCGTTGTGCTGGTGGGAGGGTTCGTGCTCAGGGAGGACGCGAGCTGGTCTGCTGTGATCTTGTTCCAGTTCCTGCGTGCCGCCTGTTGCTGGTGGTGGTGGATCGTGGTCCTTGCGAAGCTGAAGTGGACGCAGCTGTGGTCCGTCCAGTGGAGTCCGGTGGCGTGGCTGAAGGCGATGTCCTTGCTGGATGAGAAGACAGGGTCGAGTGTGTGTCCGGCGTAGTGGGTGGGGGTGGTCACCAGTTGCTTGAGTCCCAGGTTGGCGAGGTTGTCCAGCAGGGTGGTGGTGTTGCGGTCGTTGTTGTTCTCCAGGTGGAAGTTGAGGTCCCCTAGGAGGATGTAGTCCGCGGAGCAGAGGGCGTGCGGGCTGATGAAGTCGGCGATGTCTTCGCTGAATTGTGTGCGTTGTCCAGGGGGTCTGTAGATGAGGGTGCCTCTGAGGGTGGTCTTGGGGTTGATGTGGACTTGGAAGTGTAGGTGCTCGGCGGTAGAGAGGGTGTCATCGGTGTTGGTCGTGATGCGGATGGTGTTCCTGTGGATGATGACGATGCCTCCTCCGGTGTGATTGATGCGGTCCCTACGGATGATCTTGTAGCCGTCTGGGATGGCGATGGCGATGTCAGGCGCGGAGGAGGCGTTCATCCAGGTTTCCGTGAAGAAGGGGACGTCTGGGGCTGTGGTGTCGAGCAGGTTCCAGATCTCAATGGCGTGCCTGTGGATGGAGCGGGTGTTCAGCAGGATGCATCTCAGGTGGTTGCTGCTGTTGCTCGTCGAGGTCTTGGGTACTGCTGGAGTGGTGCAGGTCCGGATGCAGGTGAACTTGCAGGCGTTGCAGCAGAAGGGTCCGTGGGTGCGTCTTGGGGTGGCTCGGCCGGCGTTGAGTGCATTGAGGGTGGCGGCGTCGTATGTCCGGCGGGTGGGCAGGGGTCTGCGGGGGCCAGGGGTTCCGGCACTGGGCGCGGTCCAGGCGCGGAGGGGCGCAGACGGGCTTACCTTTGGCGCGCCTTCGGCGCACAATCGGCGCGCCCACTGCGCATGACCGCTGCGCGTTCGCACGGTCGCCATATATGGCGAAGTGCGAGGGAGGGCGGAGCAGCTGGGAGGCGGGAGCGGGGAGGGCACAGAAAGAAAGTGGGCGTGGTTATCTACGGAGGCGGGAAGCGGGGAGCGGGGCGGGAGGAAACCGGGGAGCGAGAGCAGGGGACAGGCGATAAAACTACAAGAAAAACAAAAGACAACGCAGCAGCAAAGGGGCACAGAGCAAAGAAAAACGGGGCACAGGAGCCTACAAACACAGTGAACACAGCACTAGACCGCAGGAGACCACGCCGCTCGGTGGCAGGGGGCGTGGTCAGACGGCGGCGGCAGGGTCAGCGAGGCAGGCGGGTGGCGGGAGGCGGGAGGCACTCGCAGCAGCTGGTGGCCGTGCGGCGCGGGGGTGTCCTCAACTAGGCATCTGGTGTGCCCTAAACTCCAACGCATTCTTAAATACAAAACAGCATTTCTACAAGCATGATACCTTATGCAAATGTTAATGAGTGAGAGTCGTGTGTGGGGCATAAGGAGGAGGTAACAAGGATTGGCTTTTGCCCAGATCACAGAATGTTGAGTGGACGCCATGACTCGAACCTGTTTCCTATGTTGCAAAATTGGCAATAAAATGTAGCAGTAGAAAGCTGATTGGATCTTCATGACACGACAACGGACAGAAGGGGAGCGCACTCACTGTCTGTAATTAAAACAAGATGCCTGGCACCCATTTGAAATGCAAAATTGAAATGTATTCCCTTTATGCATTCCAAAGCAGCGCTGGCCATCTTGTTCTTTTCCTCCACATATGATCAGTTGAAGCGAATATAAGGAAACAATGGGCTCAGTTGATGTCATATTAGTCCTTCTCACTGCGCGCAAGAATCTCTTTGTTTTTTTTAGGAAACGCTGTTAAAAATTCATACACTTTCAACTTAACGTTCTCTTACAAGTTTTAACGAGTCCTTTGCTATCACCACGCGGTTGTGTACGTTGTGTCCGGAAATAATGCAGCTGGTGCTCATACAAAGCGCTCCAGTACCTGTGGTGTATAAGAGGGGAAATTAACCATGGATGCATGCTGTAAAGTGTAAACTAGAAGTCATGCACCCCCAGACTTTAGGAGAGGCAGGGAGGAGAGAAGACATACTCGCTCTGGAAGTCCCGGCCTCTCCCATCTGGTTAAAAGGCATTGGAGAAACAAAAAAGATAAATAGTAACGCTGTGCAGGCAAACCTAATAAAAGAAGTCCCCCCCCACCAAAGCGGATGTAAAGCAGTACTTTGGCTCTGGGAAACTGATAAGAGAAACACCCAAGGAAAACACAGCAAATAGCATGCAACAATCAATAGAAACGTTGGACAAGTAAGTGGTAAATAGAGGAACAAATCAAAAGTGAAGGGACGGGATGTAAGCCCCTTTTAAGATTTATATTGAATGCAATGGATTTCACAGCCCCGCACAAGCGCTGTGCAGGGGGAACCTTAAAAAGAGAGTATCAGGTTACAGCTGAGACTGAGCACAACTGAGCCTTTTTGTAAAGCAGCTCTGCTCTGTGAGTTTTTCTTTTTATTGTTTGGCGAGTCAATGCCCCATATGCCCCTTAATACCAGTCGCCCATGGCCCTTACTTTGTCTTGTTGTGTGGTGCTGTTAACTTCCAGTCCAGGCCCCTGCACACAAGAACGTCAGATTGCTTCTTCTCTTGGTGGCGACATGCAGAGAAGCACTGTGACTAAACTAAACTCGGAATCCTGTCATTCCCAGAGCCCTCAAAAGCAGCCAGGGACGTTCTAAGGCATCAGCAAAATGAGCCATTGTCGAGCGACACTCTAAGAAGGTCAACTGTCTCTCTCAGGTTACAACTTCTGCTGCTTCTGCATGATCATAAGGTGCTGGGAGAAAAGAAACATTTCCTGTCCTCATACCAGAGAAATGTCACTAATTAGAAACTATCCAGCTCGAGAAACAAATTAGCAACATTGCTAAAACAACTTAAATTTTACCTGTCCCAGGATGAAATTTTGTGCAAGAAACAAGGAAATTCAGGCCATTCTGTGAACAGCACTAGAGCATATTATGCTGGATCTGCTGACAGTCAAAGCAAGGACCAAAAACGACACTAAGGGCCTGCTTACTAGTTTGGCCGTGCGGGAGTGGACCACCATGCCAGCGGCCAGCTCCTGCACTGCCACCCTCCTGATTAGGAGTTCCTCCTGTCTGAGAGGCTTTTTTTGGACGTTCCCACGATGGTGCCTCAGAAAATGGGCATCGCAATGGTAATCCCAAAAACAGTTCCTGCACTGCATGGACTGAAAAGTCCATGGCGTGCAGGAACTGGTGTGCAAGCACACAGGTGGGGCACATGTTGTGCCACCCTGTGCGAATCCACAGGGTGCAGAGGCATAGGGGTCCCTGTAGGGTTCCCATTGTTCCTCACTGCCAGGCTTTCCATGGAGGAGGAACCGCCATGAAAACCCTGGCAGAGAGGAAACTCATAACATGCTTGGTGGGACTGCAGCTGTCCAACCAAGTATATTGCTGCTTCTACCCCGCTGCATCCTTCGCCAGGGAATGGTGGTTACCTGGCGGTGGCAGCAGTCCCATGGCGGTCTGATTGCCAAACTCAGAATGGGGCGGGCGGACCGCCGGTGTGGCAGTGGCTGGGACGCTGCGCCACCACGAGTCTTGCAGTCCTCCGTCCGCCAGATCATAATCAGGCCCTTAGTGAGTTGCAAATATGAAGCTACCATGGGGTTCAAGGTAAGAGCGTCAAAGTTTAGGTATCACGCATCATTCTGGCTCCTGCAGAGAAAGCAGCTGAGGCGCACACCCTAGAGAGAATCAAACTCTTTTGATGTAGATGGGAAGCTCCTGTTGTTTCAAGCTAAAATTAATTTAATTTTACCTTTTTTGCCCACTTAACCATTCATCAGTTCAAATGCAGGTTAAAGTACCCAGTCCTTTTTGACTTGTTACAGTCTTTACAGCATAAGGGGAGTCTGTGGCAGACATGTTTTCCTTCATTTATAGTTCAGAATGAGATGTAAAAAGATGCACTGGGTTAATTTATTTCACACAGAGAATTATTTGAATTTATGTCTTAATTTTTTTTGAATGATGTTTGTCAATTTCCAGCTCCATGCCGGTAAAAGCGGTAAACTGAAAGCTGCACTAAAGCCAGTCTTAACTCTTTAGTGAAATTTGAAAGTGCAGCAGTCATAAAGCATAAATAGCTTTCACTTTTACTGTTTGAGGGGCCAATGCAGTCTAGTGGTTGTACTACACAAAATGCCCCAGTTGCGCACTTTGTATGTGAGTCCACTTTGCACGCCCCGGGGCACTTTGGCAGGGCCGGACTGGGAACCAGAACCGGCCCTGGCAAAGTGCTCGGCCGGCCCCCCTCCCCCCCTCCGAGAGGAGAGGGGAGGGGGGAGAGGTGCGACCGCGCTCTGTGACAGGGCCGGTTTTCTGCCGTTTTTTGTTACAGGGCCGTTTTTGCAGCATAACGGCCCTGTAACAAAAACGGCCCCAGGGGCCCAAAACCGGCCCCCATCCATGCGGCCCACCGGGGAATTGCCCGGTGCCCTCAACGGCCAGTCCGGGCCTGCACTTTGGTATTATAGAAGGGGTGACAGATGCTTGTGCGGCCCCTTCTGTAATACTGAAAGTACCAGTGCACATGCAGCACCAGTGCTTTCTCAAGAGGCCTTCCCTCATTTGCATGGGGGTGTGTCCTCATACAAATGAGGGAAGCCCGTTACCTCTGTGTTTGTGCCATATTTTAGACGCAGGGCAGAGGAAAGAAGCTAATAGGGAGCTCACGGACAGTGCTCCACCTAAATGGTGGCGCACTGTCAATGCGCCCCCTGATAGCAGCCCTCTGGAGGAGGGAAATGGGATCCTCTGGATGCCCCAGACACCCCCTTGTAGGCAGTAGGATTCACTCAATACACCCACCTACACAGGGGATCTCCAATCACCTTTAAAATTGCAGGGGGGTGCCACCTATACAGTGACACACGACTCGGTTACTTCAAAACTGTTCCTCTTTTCACGTGAAAGCTCGGCACCCAGGGCAGTGCAAGTTTGTGGCTGCAGTGAGGGAAACGCATTCTATGTGATAGGGTGTACTTTCACTGTTTGCGCTCAGTGCACCTGTTATAAGGTGCGCTGTGGCGCCAACAGGGACAGTGTGCCCTATAAATAATAAGGCCCTAGGTGTCACAACAAAACAGAAACAAAGAAAAAAGAATCTATAACTACTTTGTTGGTCTTTCATCATTAGGTCACAACATGCAAAATAAGCACACAAATAAATGAAAGATGATGAATCATAAATCTTAAAGAAATTGATGGCAAATGCATTGTTTCATGATAACATTATTAAACGTCAACTGGTTAATACAATCACTGCAGGGATTTTGTTTGTAACTGGAGAGAAACGGAATTGAGTCCTGGTTGTGTGTCCTGGTAGGGTTTAGTGACTCTTGTATTATAGCGCTACAAGGCCAGAGCCTGCGACTTAAAGCACGATGAATATGCACATTTTTTTAAAATTGTATTACACACAGTAAATGAAAGGCTACCACAAAACATGCAGAGATTTAGTGTTCTAAAGTAAGAATTAAGCTTCTATTTCTAGAGCTTTGCAGAAGTTTCAATCTAGTTTTAGATCTTTATCATTCCTCCAATGGGTGTAATTTCTGTTCTCGGTTTCATGCACTTCATTACTTGGTTTTACTCACGAGAAAGTGTCAATCTAAGTGTCAAACATTTGGCAGTTAAATGTCACCCATAAGTAAAGTGAAACCATGAAAATGTCACCCATAAGTAAAGTGAAACCAAGAAAATGTCACCCATAAGCAATCTGAAAACTTGGCAGGTTTCCAAGCTTTGCAAGCTGTAATGCTGAACACATAACACCGCACCTCTTCTGTCAATTAACCTTTCGATTGCTCTTACGTCAGTGAATTGGTTACTTGCACAAGCACCACTACTCTTTACTATGGAGCAAGCACATCACTTTCACCCATTCAAATGCTATACTCCTGGCACCCAGCATGTGGGCGGAGCAAAAACCCCTGGCCTGGTGCTGGTCACAAAATGGTCTTGTGACAGCTGAGCAGACGGGGTGGCCGAAGACGCACAGAACATAATTGACCATGACCAGAATGGTTTTTTAAACTGGAATCAGGATGTTTTCAAGCGTTTTCTGATTAAGTCGCACAAGACATTATGACATGCAGGTAGATTCATCAAGCCGAAATCGGCTCGCAAAGGGCCAGATTCTGAGAATCTGGCCCTTTGCGAGCGCTATTTTTGCATTTGGGATTCATCATCCCAAATCTAAAAATCGCAGTTCGAGAAATCGCTAAATTGCGGTTAATTGCATTTAAGGAATCTCAATTTGAGATTCCTTAAATGCAATTTATGAACCATTTTAAAACTGCGAATTCGCAATATGGGGCCGCTTTTACCGCGAAGTCTAACTACGTGGTAAATAGCAAAAATGTAGAAAAATGCACTTTAGTGCATTTTTCTAAGTTGTATGTTACACACACACATGTCCTTAGGACATGTGTGTGCCCAACACCAGTGTACATTACCATTTCAGGGGTGCTACAAGGTGTCCTTTGGACACCCTGGCACCCTTGAAATTGCTTCCTTATTTGCAATTCGCTAATTGCTAATCGCAAATAAGGAATGACTCCCATTCATTCCTATGGGCCTTTAGGCCCATAGGAATGAATGGGAAAGCCATTCCTTATTTGCGATTAGCAATTAGCGAATCGCAAATAAGGAAGCAGTAGAAATCGCATAAAATATTGCGATCTCTACATCCAGCCCGTTTTGCGAGTCTTTAATAGCGAATCCTTAAAATTCGCTAATAAGGACTCGCAAAACGTTACTTTGATGAATCTGGGTGTAAGTTCGTTTTTTTATATTACTTGTAGGGATCAAATAAAGTAATACCGATGCATTTTTCTAAATTCATTATGCATGCAACTATGTTCATATCTTGCATTCCATCATTTAGTGTTGGAACTCAGGTACTCCGGTGAATTTCAAAATACCTTGATTTATTTTACTGATTCACCTGACGAACTAAACAAGTCCTCCCGAAATACATCAAAATAACTAAATCACGCAGTGCAAAATATGAACATAGTTACATGTGTAATCGTAAAGAATGCGCCCATTTATTATTCATTGAATATATTCAACTAATATTAAAACAAAATATGTTCATTTATGACGTTGTGCAAGACTTATTCAGAATAAATTCTGAACATTATTTTAAAATGTATTGTTCCATTGTAGCTACACAGAATAAAGTCACTAAACGCAAAATTGTTTTGAATCTCACAATTTAAGATTGAGCGCACAAGGGCAGAAACGTTTTCTTACAGTTAGTAGTTACTCTGTATAACGTTTGCTTAAAATACGTCCACTCTTGCTTACAGAAATGACTGCTTCATCAGTGGAAATAGTTCTACCAATTGCTTATGCAGCTTCATCAGTATCATCAGAGTTAGGGTTTTTTACTGAGTTTTTTTAATTCTCAAAATAGCTCACATCACTCCATTTATTGTGCTACCAATTTTCCCTCTCTCCCAACCGCCCCCACTCTGTGAGTCATCAACAAAAAGGAAAAAATCATGCTACTGAAGTATTCCTACGGAAGTGTTGGGGTATTCACTCAAATATATTCAGGGCCCAGAATCTCAGAGGACAGGTGACCTCTCTGCACTATCTACCCAAATACTGTGGAACCCTACTGACCCACTCGGTTGGTTTACATTCCGACCGACCGATTACGATGTGTGCGGTCGGATAGTAAACCGCTTGGTCATTCCAAATCAGTTCCGACTGGCTCTTGGAGTATTAGTGTCAGTCGGAACAGCATTGTGCACCTCTATGGACAGTGTTTCCGAACCCGCGATTATGATGACGAATTCCAACAGCTTTTCCGAGTCGGCCTGTCCGACACAAAAAGGCTGTCGGGAAGCAACTTTGAGGGCCCCTAGCAGGGCCCCCTTGCCTCTGCTGTCTACTATTGGTGGTCAAGGGGTTACCTAAGGGACTCCCGTATAAAACTGCACTGTGTGGCAGGTACAATAGGGTGCCCGTGACAGGGGGGAGGGTTTTACACCCCCCCCCCCCATTTCGCTACAGGAGCCTGTATTACAGCCGGTTTTGGGGCGGAACACAAGCTCTCATAGGGAACAATGGTCCCGATTCCAAGACGTGTCTGACCGACATCGTAATGAGGCCCTTAGTCATCTTTATCCATAAGTAGAAGTAGTTGCATTGCCATTGTGTCCATACATTTCTATGCCATGTTTATGTTGTTTGTTGCCATATTCTCGCTGTAAATATTTTTGCTATGATTACCAGCTGGAAGATCACAGCCCGGTCACTCTTCCTCTACCCCGACAATATCTGGGCTTTGGGATTGGGTGACTCTTGGCTGCCCTTAATTGCTGCAAGCATGTCTTTCAAGTCTATTTTCAGCAGAGGGCATTCCCTCAAAATGTGAAGCAGACCACTTATCCCACCACATTCTCTCCACTTTTATTTGGGAATTTTGCATACCATTTTTTTAAGTTATCAGGTGTGATACCAAAAAGTTGAATATTATCTGGCCTCTCTGTGCAGCAGCACTATGTGACTTTGTGCCATCTAGGGACTTTACCGATTTTTCGAAATCTGCTACCTCCCTCATATCCATCCTTCTGTTTGGAGGATAAGTAGACCAGTGTCGTACACACTGATATCTAAACCTGTCCTTTTCGCCCACCCCATACTCTTTTTTACAATTTTCAAAGGATCTAATTTCCCCCTTTGAGTATTAGTGGATATGCATTATGCAGTCATCTCATTGCCATATGTCTGTCACTGCAGGAATACACTGAAAATCCTCAGGATAGGACCAAAGAGCATGGTTCATGTCATCTGGCTAGCATACAACCTCAGCAGTCTCACAATAGGAAGCCCAATACATAATATAGAGGTCTCCCAGCCACTACCTGGTTCACATGCACCCAAAGTTTGTTGGATGCCCTGTGAGCCCACTCCTCTAGCACCCTTAGTTGTGAAGCATTGTAGTATTTCACAAATTCTGTAAGCCCCAACCCACCTTTTTGGGCAGGTTGCATTAGCACCTGCTTCGCCAAGAGTACTGGTTTCCTTACCCACACACATTTTAAGAATTCCTTCTCAATGTCTCATTAAACTACGGTCAATTCTGTATGATAAGCCATTAAATGCATACAGAAATGTAGGCGTTACTGATATTTTAAATGCGTTGATTCTTCCTATCCTAGAAAGGTATTGGGTTGGCCATTTACATAGAACGGTCATTACTGATTTAAACAAGGAGTGGATATCGACCCTCTGTAATGCTCATAGAGCTTTCAGTGCCTAATTTGAGCTGGTGGTTTCCAGTGCTCAGCACCTGCACTTAAATGTCAACACCTGCGCTTGTGACAGTCTGCCACTAGGTGGAGCTTTCTGGCTGATTAAGAGATGATCACAACAGTTAATTATTAATTCAATACACTATTACCTGCCGCGCAAGACATTCTTATAGCTTTGGAGACCAGAAATAGTCAGAATGTTCCCACTTGTAGGAGGTTGCTTGTTATTAGTTGTGTTGCTACGATCATTGGCAACGCCGGCAGGGCCAATGGTTGGTTTAAGCTGCAGTGGCCTCCTGAGTATAGCCCCGGCACTTTTTTTTTTACAAATTAGGCACTGAGTTAGATGGATGTTTTAGCCAATCCAAATAGAGTGGCTGTCTGTATTGTAGACTCCATTTTCTTTTGGGTTTGGATTAGCCACGGCTTCAATTTATAGGCATTAGCGTTGTAGCCGGGTGCTTTTCCATAGCCCTCAAGGATTAGCACTGTGGGAAGTGAGTCTATTGCTCGTACTATACTTTCTGTTCCTTGCCTTTTTACTTTAAAAATCCCAATTACAGTTAAATCAGGGTGCAGATTTTGAATTGTTTTTTAGACACTTTGCAGATTACCGGGGGCCTCCTTTACAATCGTGTACAATGCTTTAGATTTAGAAATAGAGTTTAGGTTACTGAATAAGTCATGTGTGGGAAACTTGAGCTGAGGCCTATTTTATCTGGAGTGACTTTTTTCCAACCGCACACCAGGACTTCCTGACGAGGAGCATTAATTTGCTGGAAATTAATAGGTAATTCAAATTTAATGGTCCAGTGATCCGGCCAGCCAGGTGGAACAATCTCGTAGATTTAACAGTGGATTTAGAACTGATGACTGGATGCACAATATGACCGCCTCGGGGTTGCTAAGTGGTCTAATTGAGTTAGGGAGCAAGTATAAATTATGTTTGATAGAGGATGAGTGTACTTGTCTTTAGGGTGGTCTGAATGACTGTTATAATGTTCAAAAATGACTGGGTGTGAGTAGCTGTCATTTAAGACAGTCAACATTTCAATCAAGTCATTGAGAAAGCTATGTGCAGGCCCAGTAGCTCGGCACAATAAGGTGAGAGAAAAAATGCGATGCTGTGAAGGAAAAATGGTATTGAAGAGAACCTCAGAATTCGCCTCGGTAAGGTTACATATAGCAGGAGACGTTGATTACCATGTCGATCTGCTCCAATAGAGGTATATTGGGGTGATTAGGCGTCTATTAGGACAGAGTCAGAGCCTAGTTTGAGCAAAGCTCCTTGTCATCAATTTGTCCAAAACCCGCTCTGTCGATGTGGCTGACTGTTTGTTTTTCTGTCTTCTTGGCTGTTTTTCTATTTGGTAAAGATATTTTTTTGATTTATAATATGATACCTCACAATTGTGTCCTTTATCGAATTCTTAACCCCTTGCCTGCTTATGATGGAACCACGCTGTCATGAGCCATGGGCGGTGTGTGCTCATGACGGCGTAGTTCCGTCATGCTGCAGCCGCTCCGCCCACGCAGCATTAATTCCCCGCCTGTGCGAGTGAATTAATGAGCGGGCGGGGCCGTGACAGATTCACGCCATCATGAGCACACGCCGCCCGTGGCTCATGACGTCATGCTTCCGTCACAAGCATGGCAGCGCTGCACTCGCCTCCCACACCCCCAGCACCATGGCGGAATTGGCGCCGCGGACAAGGGGTTAAATGTTTCCATTACTTTGTTTACATTAGTGTTCAAATATTATTCTTGTACACTATATTATCTTAGTTCTTTCAACACTTTTCTAACATCACAACTGGATAAAAGTATTCTGTAAAAGTATTCACAGCGTCTCCTGCTGACAAAATACTTATCGCCTTATTCTTACTGTGGTGGCCATAACGTGAAACAAGCATTGGTAAAGCCAACTTATCATGTTTATAATTAATGTGGTCTCTAATTAGTGTTAGAACAGTAGGTGAAATTAATGAAACATAAGAGTACAATTTTAGAATTTGAACAAAATACACAATTGTAATTGGCATAAAAGCACAGCCTCTCTTTTGGTAAGTAAATGGTGCTTGATTTTCAGCACATCTGCTAAGCAGCAGTTTGTCTTCTTAAGCGCTCCCCTGCTGTCTGTGTTGTGCAGTCTCTTCTTTCAAGGAGCTCCAACTACAGAGATTCCACTAGTTATGTAAAGTGGCAATACTAAATCAAAAGAATGCATTGGAATCTGTCCTCATGTCCGTAAATGCATCAAATGTTTTAGCAGTAATGGGGTGGAGTGCTGGCAAAATATCAATTCACCTAGTATGGCACTGGCACTGTTTCTAGACAATGATGACAAGTTCTTACCCAACTCACTGACCCTTATTTTCTCAACCGTGGAAGTACAAAAAGGTGAAAAAACACTCCATGAATCAAACATGTGCCTTTCAGGTAATTGAGCACATTGTAGTGGTTATCTTATACTTTGTGATGTCATTTATCTGTTACACTTGCATGATACGTGGTTGTTATGTCGTGCTACCCAATGCGTTGAAGGGTTATGCTTTGTTGTGATATGTTATTCTGATCTGAGATACGCTATGCCATTGTCTGTTTTTATGTTACTTTTTGCTGTTACAATGTGGATGTGACTTGTTTTATGTTACGTTATGGGGTACTGTCTCATGTTTACTCATTCTATGATGTGTATTAGACATGTCCGCCTTAGGGTGGTCTTCCCCCAAACATGTTGCCTTATTCCTCCTGTTATTGCTGGATGTGTGTTGTTAGCCTTGGACTCTGCATACTTTACGACTGCTGACCAGTTTTAAAGTGCTTGTTCTCTCTTTTAAACACGGTGAAATTGGATTATGGCCATTGGCAAATTTAATAAACGTAAGTGGTATGGTTCCTACTAATCAAGTGAGACTGTGCGTCCCTAGTACAGTGGTACTACATGTACCAAAATTAAATGCTACTTGTCGGCCTACATCACTCATTGAGCCAACCACTTAAGTAGCCCTTTAAACATGTCTCAGACCTGCCATTAAAGCCTGTGTGTGCAGTTGTAACTGTCATTTCAACTTGGCCAAATAAACCTTTTGGTAAGCCAGGTATTTTATATTATGTTGTATTGTGCAGCACTGTGCTGTGATATAGTATGTGTGATGCATTAACTTGCATCCTGCTGTAGTACACGGGGCTGTGCAAGAGTATGTTATGTTGTGTCGTGTTGTGCTATGTTAAGTGTGTTGTGTTATGTTGCCATGCTGTATTATTTATGGTATGTTTGGGGTGGCGATCCCCGGGGCTGCAGGGGGGGGGGGGGCAGTGTGCCTCATGCAATGAAAATGAAATCGAGCCCTGGGGGGTGGCGGTCCCTGGAGCTGCGGGGGGCCATGAGCCCCCACCATTCTTTTCTGAAAGCCCTGGTGGGTGGCGGTCCCTGGGGCAGGGGGGTCTGAGAGCCCCCGCAACTAATTTAAGGAAGACCCAGGGGTGGCGCTCCCCGGGGCTGGGGGGCCTGAGAGCCCCCACCCAATGTAAATAAGCCCCGGGGGTGGTGGTCCCCCGGGCTGTGGGGGCTTGAGAGGGCATGTTAGGAGCACCGGGAGGAGCGGCGTCCGAGGAGCGGCGGACATGGCGCGGGGGAGGAGCGGTGACGTCAGGAGCAGAGAACCGGTGGCAGAGGAAGAGCGGCGGACATGGCGCAGGGGAGGAGCGGTGGTGCGAGCGGACAGGCGGGAGCAGCACCGGCGGAGGTAAGGGCACTCATGTAGGGGCAGGCGGGGGTCGTTGCAGGCGGTGGACAGGATGGGCGGGGGACAATGTAGGGGGGGGCGGGGTTGGGGAAGCTGCCTGGTGCTCCCGGACAAGGTCGGGACAGGATGCTAATGATTCAGCGTGAAGGAAGGCAATGTGTGAAAAAAATTAGTCATGCCTTGCTCGCAACCTACCTGAGAGAGAGAGAGACGCAGGTGACGTAACAGCAGACAACGTGCCTCCTGCCATTTTCCTGTCCATTAAAGCTGAAGATTTATTGGCTCAAGTGAGCCTGTTGTAGCATGCCGCAGCTGTGCTCCTTATGAGCGGCAGTGCGTGTGCGTGCATGCAGGGCAACAGGTCAGCGAAAGGGGGCGCCTGTCAAGCTAACCAGCTTTCTTTCATGAGGTAATGTGTGAACTAAGTGAAATATAGGAAGCATATTCAAGCACTGCGGGAACTCGAGGTTTTTTAGTCTGGGGTAGCTACTGTGAAGTCAGGAGGTCAAAGGCAAAGGGCTGGGGCAGGCAAGAGTTAAACCGAGAGTGCTTACAAGTGAAGTGACGACTGGTTTACTAATCATAACATGGTTTTCATTTAGGTACTCACTATACTGGCCTGTCGTTTTCAATGTTGTCAAAAAACAGATGCTATCGTTACCCAATTTATGGTAATCCCTCAACCGATCTTAGAAGGATGGAAGGCCGAGTATGCCTTGCCAGGTTTCATCCCCCAGAACACTGCATCCGGCAGCCGAGCATTCTATTCAGCCAGCCATTCTGTCAGCTAAAATACTCAGAGCTGTAGGTGGCCTTGGATGCAACATCGGTATATTTAAGAGTATATTTTTGAATTGTTTATTCAAAATATTTTTAAGCATAGGACCCTTCTAACAAATGGTTCCCCTTCCATTGTGCTGTGGGGAAAGAGCCACCTCAGAAAGACTGGGGCGTATGACATAGAGGTCAAATCTCTGCACTTAGGGCAAGATATACAAACATTTTTCAGATCATAAATCTATACTACTATAATAAAGCAGAAACTTTCAGGCTTTGAGGCGGGTAAACTCGGGAACCACTGCGCCAATCTACACACCCGGTACACCGTTGAAATTGGCAGGGTGTGTAAATGGTTATAGGCTACATAAATGTAAAAAATTAACGTTATTTCAAATTTTAAATTAAAAAAAAAGTAGACCCTCAAAAGTAGCGCCGGCCGCGACGTGCGTGGTCATGTTAGGAGCACGGGGAGGAGCGGCGTCCGAGGAGCGGCGGACATGGAGCGGGAGAGGGGCGGTGACATCAGGAGCACAGGACCGGCGGCGGAGGAGAAGCGGCGGACATGGCGCAGGGGAGGAGCGGTGGTGCGAGCGGACAGGCGGGACAGCGCCGGCAGAGGTAAGGGCATTCATGTAGGGGCAGGTGGGGGTCGGGGCATGCGGGGGTCGGGACAGGCCAGGCGGGGACGGGACGGGCGGGGGACAATGTAGGGGCGGGCAGGGGTCGGGGAAGCTGCCTGTTGCTCCCGGACAAGGTCGGGACGGGCTGCTAGTTTAATTAATAAAGCATCTTGCGAGGTTCTGTGTTATTGTTCGTACAGTTGAGGCAATTGCATAGCACCCGGATGTAATGAAAGACCAGCTTATAGGTTAAAGTCGCAACAAATATATTCGATCATACATATATCTTCCGGTGGTAGCATGCAGCCCATTTCTGTGAACACCGCCATCTACTTCTAAAACTTGCACAGGCAAACCTGGTGTTTCAGGTGGTGGTAGGGGCGAGGGGGGCAAAGGTAAAGGATGGTATAAACAATGTTCATTATTCCGATGAATGGACTCGGTCCTATCAGTGATAGGATCTGCTCTGGTTATACTGAATGTAAGAAACAGGTGAGCCATGCACCAGCAGGTCTCAGGCACTCGTAGAGGACACTGTGTCCTTGGACACGTCCGGGTGGGGGCATGTCAGGGCTGGCATGAAGTAAGAGGGTGAAAGTCAAGCATAAGCTGGGGCCGCTTGTCTCCATGCTTCAGAGAGAGTCAGCAATGGCTGCTGTGTCCCTGTCTACATGAAGGGACTGGCACCAGGCACCGCACCTCCCTCTTCGGGCCTGCAACGGGCACTGCACCTCCCTCGTTGGGGTTGGCGCCGGGCACTGTATCTTCCTCATATGGGCTTCAGCTGCAGGTGGCCCAATCCACACTGGGCATTGGAAAGGAGCAGGTGCAGCTGTTATGTGTGCACAAGCAGTGCAGTGCCGCCCCCCTCCCCCTGTCCCTTACACTTTGAAGGTCACTTTCGGCAGCTCGCGTTTCCCCCTCACCCTTCAGTCACCCAGAGCTAGCGGTAAGGCGGACTGGAGAGAGCGTCTGACACAATCATTTGCTCTGCCCTCCTCCCCTGAAAACATAAGTTGCTCTCAGGATCTTTAGCAGATTTCTCTGACTCTGAAGCGGCTCCTCCTCTGCCCCACCACATACACACTCCCTCTGTAATTAATGAGCTGTTTGGGCCTGGAAACACCAGAGCTCATTAGAAACTCCCTGGGTTCTACGTCTGTCCTCCAGGTGAGCGGTACCTGGCCCTGGTGGGGGGAGACCGTATGTGTGTATCGGAAGACCTTTGTGTATCGAGATCAGCTGCACTGCACCTTTACTATTGTGTGTCTCAGTGAGAGAGGAGATTAAAAGTGTGGGTAAGGGCTATGTGTGGTGTGGGAGGTATGTGTGAATGTGTGAGATTTGACCGTGTATGTTTATGGGTGCTGCCTTACATCGATATGAGCTATATTGCACCTTTACTTGTATGTGTCTCAGTAAGAGAAGAATGCACAAGTGCGTGTGAGGGCTATGTATGGTGTGTGCGATATGTTATTGCAAGGGACCATCTATGTGTGTGTGGTATGGCCTTTGTGTATCGAGATGAGCTATACTGCACCTTTACTGTTGTGTGTCTCAGTGAGAGAAGAGTGTATAAGTGTGTGTGAGAGCTATGGGTGATGTGTGAGATATCTGTGTGTATGGGAGGGAGACCGTGTATGTGTGTGTGCCTCTGTGTATCAGAATGAGCTAGACTGCACTGTATACTGTTATGTATCTCAGTGAGAGAGGTCTGTAGAACTGTAGAAGGGGGTTATGTGCATGTGTGTGTGATGTGCGTGTGCTGGGGGCTTTTGTTTGTGGAGTGAGTGTGAGACGTGCCTACATCGGTGTATATCTAGGTGCGCATGGGCTTGTGTGTATACACGGCCCTCTGGGGGGTGTATAATGGGTGTGTGCACTGGTCCTGGATCTCTGCTCTGGGTGTGCGTGTGTATAGAAGGCTGGTAGTGCAGCCGTTTCCATAGACTCCAAGTGCACCCGCTCTGACTGATTAGAAGAATGAATGTGCTGGTGAAAGTGAGGTTGACGCACACCTATGCTCCTGAAGTGAAGATCGTGGGGTGAGGGGAGCTCTAATGCACTCGTGTGAGCCACCAGTGCCCGGCAGCAGGGAGCCAGCACTGGGCGCTGTCCATGGTGCTGCCAGAGCCCTGCCCCATATGCTCTCCCGCTACTCAGGGCGTACAGGGCACGCGCACTGCATCTTTGCCTGGCCTTTCACTCCACGGCACTGCACGTTCGAACAATGCAACCACTGCACCACATACCATGGACACTTAAACATGTTCCAGAGAGTCAGGCGCACAACCTCCCTTGGTTTATTGCCTCCTGAAGAAAAGGGCCCTCGCGCCAAGAAGACTATCTGAGTAGGATCCTATTCACCCAATTGCAAATGGATGCAGTCTATACTTCACATAAAAACACAAAGAATAAGACTTTAAAAAGTACCTATTTCTTGAAAATACAGTTCGTGCATGAAGCTTTGTAGCCCAGTTCGAATTGGAAGTGAAATAACTGGCAACAAATTATCCAATCCAATCCAATCCAATCCAAAAATTCTTTATTTCGGTCTTTTAGACCATAAAAGATACAATAAAAACATTCAACATTAAGAAAAACATCCCCTTATGTAAAAAACATTGCATAAAAATTAAATTCCTTGGAGGTATATTCATGAGGGGGAGTACATTACAATCCATATCAATGTTCAGTCTTTTAGAAGTTTATTCCTTATCTGCCACATGGCCATTATGTATTTGGCAACTACAAAGACTATGTGGGGCAGAGTGCTAGTTTTCAGTATTCTGTAAGAGTTCAGATGGCTCCTTATGCCCAAGTTCCTACATAATGGCATAAGCCAAAATTTCCTTGATCTATTGTAGGCTGGGCAGAAGAACAGAACATGAATTTCCTCCTCATCATGATTACTGCACCCCGGACAGATTTTATCATCACTCTTTGTCCATTTGCAAGTAAATGTTTTAATAGGCAGGGTGCCCAACCTCCATTGGATGAACAGTTTTCCTGCTAAAATGGGGAAAATAATGTCCATAAAACCTTCAAATTGATAGGAATTTTTGGAATCCAGAAATCGGTCTGTTAAAGTGCCGTTATTGGGTGCAGATACCTGAGTAGATAAACTTTTTTCCTTGTGTATTTCCACCAGTCTTTTGCGGGAGATCCTTTGGCAGCCTTGTTCGGGAACCTCCCATAACTCCTGGAGTCTCAGGCGATACAGTTCTTTCTTAATGAAGACCAACCAAGGAATTTTGTCACACATGTTCAAGTTCATTACATGAATGAGGTCTTGCCTATAGTGAGCAAGCTTGCTTGTGGTCCAAAGCCTGTGCCAGAATCTTAAAGGCTTTAATTCCAGATCCTCAGCTATAGATGGGAGACCCACATCTAGTCTCAAGGGGAGCAGGGGTGTGCCACGGGGGAGGGCTATGAGACGTCTGAGGAATTTATGTTCTACACTGAGAAGTTCTTTCCCTGCTTTGTGCCCTCATAGCTTACTACCATAAGAAGCGGCCTCTTTGGCTTGAGGTTTATACATTTCTATTGCCGGGCTAATGGGTTTAAAAGTAGAAATGTTTGCAACCTTCAAAATTGCACCAGACAATTGACAAAGCTTTAGCCGGGATCTTACTATTTGGGGGTCCCAAGATAGGTTCTCATGTAGGGTTACACCCAAATACTGGAAGGTTTTCACCCTTTCCAGTCTTGCTGAGCCCAAGGATGGGTTAGGTCTGGTTTTAGGGGAGGGGTTGAATATCATGAACTTGGTCTTCTCTGTATTGATCTCAAGACCATGTTGTCTACAGAAAAGACCAAATCCATCTAGGATCCACTGGATCCCCATCGGTGATTTGGAAAGCAGGAGGGTATCATCGGCGAACATGATAGCCGGTACCCTCCTGCCTGCCAAAAAAGGAGCGTAGTTGTTCCTAACATTGTCGAGATGGGATATGACACTGTTAACGTAGAGGCAAAACAGGGTTGGCGCCAAAACGCAACCCTGTCTTACCCCTCTAAGGACTGGGAACCTGGATGACAACGCTCCATCCCTCCCACACCTAACCTGTACAAAATTACTGGTGTGGAGCCTAACTATAGCGTGTAGTAGATGGGTAAGAACACCCAGCTCCTTCAGGACCTCCCACAATTTCTTGCGGGGGACCAGGTCAAAGGCTGACCTCAGGTCCACGAACACCATGTACAGCCTCCCCCCTCTATCCTCACAGTTTTCCAGTAGAGGAGAACGAGGCGGAAAATCTGATCCATGGTTGACATGTTTTTCCTGAAGCCAGCCTGGAGGGGACTCAGGATTTCATTTTCCTCCATCCAATCCAGAAGGTGGTCCAAGAGAATGTGGGGAAATAGTTTTTGGGGGACATCTATGAGGCTGATCGGCCTGTAGTTGGCTGGGAGAAGAGGAGAGCCCTTTTTGAAAATAGGCACTATCTCCGCCCCCAGCCAAGTACAGGGGATCTCCATACCTCCCGCGATGGAATTGAACAAAATGAGTAGGTACGGGCCCCATATCTCTGGATGGTGTCTAAAAAGGTCACCAGGCAATCTGTCTAGTCCCTGGGCCTTCCCCTTTGCCAATCTCTCTATTGCACTGACCACCTCACCGAGGGTAAATTCTAATCCAGCTACGGGATAGGATATAACATCCGGGTCCACATCATTGGCAATTTCAGAGATATCTTGGTATAATTTGCCAAAATGGTCTTCCCAGACGGAAGATGCAATGTTTGATTCCACTGCAGCTTTTGGTTCTCCTGTGCCTGTATTTACCAAAGACCAACATTTTCTGGAATCCCTCGCTTCTAACGCTAGGGAGAGATCCTGCCATCTGTTCCAATCCCAGTCCGACCTTGCCACTGCCAAGGCTTCCCTATATTTCCGCCTAAGCTCAGCGACCTTATCCTTATCAGAGCCTACTTTTATTGTGGTTATTAACTCTGTCTTGATCTTTCTACAGGAAGAATTATACCAGGTTGAAGTTCGGGTCTTTTTCTTCCGTGGGGCTACCACTGGATAAAAAACCTCACCAAGAGCTCCCACTAGGTCTACATGGATTTGGGCGACTTTCTCATTGTAGTTTGGTGGTCTAGGCTGATTAATTAGTACATCTAGTTCATTTAGCTTAGGGAGTGCTAATTCATAGATTTTAGTTATGCTCTCTTCTGAATTAACCAATTTCCCCCATTTTACCCTACGTCTATTGGAGCTAAGAACCAAATTCCCTGGATCTTCACTGGGATTGTTGGGTAATGACCCAACCACAGGTGCAGGATGCACCATATCTAATAAAGGTGCGTTGTGGTCGCTGTCTGTTCTTACGATGACCCTAAAATCCTGTACCTTGGACCACAGAACAATGTCCACAAAAATATAGTCCAGCCTCGATTCATGGTCCTTCCTATTAAAGGTACACAATGAAGGGATGTCAGAAGGAGTGCGTCCATTACAGGCCCTTAGCGCAAAATTTAATGTTAGGGACATAATTTGCACTGCGAGAGGAGACCAGGATTTAAGGTGGGGGGATTGACATGACGGTACACCCCAAAAGTCATCTTCAGTGGTGAGGGCACCCTCCCTCAAACTTTCCAGTGGTTCAAAGTGGCAGTTGAAATCTCCGCCCATCACTATCTTACAATCAGTGGGGAGTTAGCCCAAGAATAACGAGAGATCTTCTAGTATGGGTGACTCCGTGGACTCACTGACTGGGCGAGAGTAAACATTAATAATTGCCAGATTTAACACATTAGGCCACTTGAGTAGAACACACTGTATGTCTTGCGAGAACGTCGGTACATTCTCCGCATTACACCCAATGTGACTAGCTACCCATACCGCCAAACCACCTGAGGGCCTCCCTTTACCACTTCACCTGGCTTTAATTTCAAAAACTGCGTACCCTGCTCTACACAGGGGTTCACTGGCCCATGTCTCTTGGAAAAGACAGATACCACTACTGCCTACTAGGGAATCCCAGTCATTTGTGTGTAGTTTATTAACAATACCCGCCACATTCCAGGAGAGGACCTTTAGGGTTTCGGCTGGAGGTTTTCTCCTCTAAGATTAGGTGGTAAGGGCCTTTGAATATTTAACCAGCTAATGACCTTATTGCGTAGGGAATCATAAGATTCTACCTCGTCGCTCGAAAGCTCTGGTACCCCCATCAAAATCACAGTATAGGCTGCCACCTCAGGAGGCAGGTTAACTGCTTTTCGCCGGTTATTAGAACTAGCTAACAGGTTTGGGCAGTTAGCTGTTTCATTCGATGGTCTCTCCTGGCCAAGTGAGCTGGCCGAAGCGGGCAGCTTCGACCTCCTTACAGTTGGTACCGGAGGCAGTTGCCTAGGGAGGGGTACAGGGGCAGACTGTAGCACCGGGGCTGTACTCATATTTTCCCCAGAGGGAGCTATTGGTGGAGTAGAGGCCATAGTAGGTGTAACAATAGGGAAATGAGAAGTCCCAGCATTATTCCCATGGGCTCTATGTGTGCTTTCTCTTGGCCCTAGCTGATCGCCACCACTACCATTTAGTCTTTCTATAGCTAGAAGTCTAGCCTCTATAGAGTCTAATTTGAGGGAGAGAGGATCCAGAAGGCTTTTAAAGATGCCAGTGAGTGAGCAAATAATGTGCTCTGAGGTGTTAGGAGCAACCCCGCCAAAAATGAAAGGGCCAGTGTGAGTGGGTATGGGAGTGGGAGGTGGAGTGCTTACCGTTTCCAAATCGTCCCCCATTCCGCCCTAGCCACATTTTTTACCACTAAAGTAATGGATATTTATTCCACTTTTTCCAAAGAGCTGGTAGGTAGAGTCGCTGATTTAACTATTGAACCAGCACTGAAGCACCCTTCCCTTACTCAGTTTCAGTCAGCTACTGAAGATCAGGTCAACGCACTTGTTGGCAAGATTAAATCAGGCTCTCCGTTGGATCCATGTCCCCCAACCATAATGAGCCAACTACACAATGTTGTTACCCAGCCATTGACCAACATATGCAACTCCATCTTTAAGACAGGTGTCTATCCACAGATCTGGAAGAAGGCTATTGTTAAACCTTTGATTAAGAAGCCATCCTTAGACCCTACCATTACTTCCAACTACAGGCCAATTGCCTGCCTTCCCTTCCCTGACAAAATAGTGGAGGAAATAATGAATAAACAGCTCTCTGAGTTTATTGAACAACATAAACTCCTAGATGACACTCAGTTCGGGTTCCGGAAGGGACACGGAACTGAGACAGCATTGATAAAGACCTCGGATGAAATTCGAGAGATCATGGACTCGGGAGGTGCTGCAGTGCTCATTTTGTTGGACCTGTCAGCTGCTTTTGACACGGTCGACCACGTCATCTTGGTCGACCGTGTCGCAGCCCTTGGAATTAGTCATCTGGCTAAAGATTTCATAGCTTCCTTCCTAGCTAATCGCAAACAGGCAGTCAAATTGGGCAACTACTACTCGCCCACTTCTGAACTGCTCTGTGGGGTCCCTCAAGGATCCTCGCTAAGTCCCACGCTTTTTAATATCTATGTTGCGGACTTAGCGAGGGTTATTAAATCACATGGGATGTGATTAACTACCTACGCGGATGACACCCAGCTTGTGTTGGCGGTACACAAGAACGGTCCAGTGGTAGCAGCTAAGTTTCAGGAGGGGTTACTGGATGTACAATCATGGATGCACAGTAACTGCCTGAAACTTAATGCAGAGAAAACCGAAGTCATGACCTTCGGTAAGATCTCTCCCGAATGGTCCCCAACATGGTGGCCCAGTCAGATGGGTTCCCCCCCGATTCCAGCTGTTAAGGTTAGGAATTTGGGAGTGATCTTTGATAACAGTTTATCTTTTGGTTATCATGTCAACAAGGTGGTCTCTGCTGCATTCTTCGTGCTGAAGAAAATAAAAAAACTCATGCCATACCTACCTGCTTCGGCAGGGAAAACACTGATCACCACCTTAGTGTTTTCGAAGCTGGACTATGGAAACGCACTCTTCCTTGGCACACACAAATACATCCTGAACAAACTGCAGTCTGTGCAAAATATGGCAGCACGGATCCTGCTTAATATCCCTTGGCGACACTCCACTTCAGTAGCCATACGCCATCTACACTGGCTAAGAGTGGAGAGCAAAATCAAATTTAAGGCTCTCTGCATCGCCTATAAGGCCATTCATCAGACTGGACCAAAGTTCTTAAAGGAAGCTCTTCAGGTGTACATACCTGGAAAGAATCTAAGATCAGAAGCAAGCTATCTATTGCATGTTCCCCGAACAAGAACGGCCACATGGGGAGACAGACGTTTCCTGGTAGCGACCCCCATACTGTGGAATACACTCCCCTTGCATATTAAAACAGCACCAACACTCATTGCCTTTCGGAAGGCCCTGAAGACTTGGTTATTCAATCAATAAGTTTGTGCCCTGAATTTTGTGTATCCTAGAGCATCTCACTGCGCCTAGACACCCTAGGGTATTAGTTGCGCATTAAAAATCCCATAAATAAATAAATAAATAAATGAATAAATTACAGATGTTCCAGGGGCAACCAGGCTATCCTCGGTGGTGTTCACTATGGGATCAACATTAGCCCTTTTGGAGCCTTTGAACTTCCTAGATCTTTTCCTTTTCGGAGCAGCATCTTCTCTGTGGCCCATATATTCAATTGAATTAGGACCGTCCCCCTGAGCCCTAGATGGTACTGTCTCAACAGTGGGGGAGGGTTCCACCTCATCAGTGTTACGTGGTGAGTCTCTATCCCTATGGGAGTTGGATGGTGTCCTTAGCTGTTGTAGGACAGACTCTATGATTTGGTCAATGCTGTCCATAAGTGATAAATGCGTCGCATCAAGAAGTAGTGATGTCCTAGCATTAGATAATAACTCCGGTAAAGCCAGATGCGAATTTTCTATACCCTCCGTGATTTGCTTTTCCAGCACAGTCAGACCCTTATTAACCACTATGTTTGCCCTAGCTAAAAAGTTATCCAAAGTACCTGAGGCCATTGAAGTTGCCTTGCTTCTTGTTTCTCTAGTGGCCATTTAGTTAACTCCTTAGCTTCTGTGCAGACAGGCAGGGCGGTAAAAGGACGGAGAAAATACCTGAGAGAGGGGCGTTAGGGGGGTAGCACGGCCCGGTCTCTACCATTCTCTAACGGCCACAAACGGCCCGCCCTTTGCCCAGGCTTAGTCCCGGGCTAGGTCCCGCGCGCGTCCCGCGATGCACGGTCGAGACGTCAATTATATACTGAAGTGGAGGCGGGGCACGCCCGGGAAGAGGCACCAGCTGTCGATGTTACTGAGAATGCTGGTCCTCGCCGTCCCGGGCTCCCGCAGTTAGTCCTATTATTCAGGGTCCTCTACGATGAATCCGCCTCCAAACAGCCACGATAGGGAGAGCAGCACTAAGATGGGCCTCGCAAGTCCTCAAAGAAAGCAAACAGCCAAAGTCCTGCTACGAGCGGCTCCCGTGAAGCGGGGGCCGCGAGCAGTGAAGTGCTGGTGAGGGGAGGTGGGGCACGCCCGGGAAGAGGCACCAGCTGTCGATGTTACTGAGAATGCTGGTCCTGAGGTTCCGTGACAATTGTAAGTGGTGTTTTCGACTCGCACGAATATGGTCGAGTCTGGTATCTATGAACCGCAAATGACGAGTTTAGTAAGTGTGCGCAGTTTCGCTGTGCTAACTTAAACCGTTCGGTTGTTACGTGGGCTTTTCATCTGTACCCACGGGTTCCATCTTAGATACGGCATCCATTTTGTCTCTTGCCCTCAAGTAGTCAGCGAACGGACGCTGTCCGCTTCGCGACCCTGGGACTCCCAAGATATTTGCGGAAGACACATGTTCTTTGAAAGTGTCTTTATGATGAGGGGGTTGCTACTGTAAGGCAGATGGCGCCGCTTGAGGCTCATCTTGCCGCACGGACTTATTGTCTCAGCCGTGCATCTCATTAGGCACGTCCCTTTGATGCCTGTATCTCGTGCTTCTCGTTACCTCCCCTTTTACACCCTTTCCGATCTCCCCACTGTCTCCGTCTTCCTCTGCACCTGTCTTCGTTCCTATTTCGATCTACTTTACTGCTGATTGGAATTTGCTAATGGTGGGAAGATGGGTTTTTACAGTTGGGAACCGCCAAATGTTTCCGCACTTATGTTCCGGACCTTATGTTTTTCAAAGTGACCAAAGCGACCCCTCTGAGAGCTAAATGTGGGAGCCGGGTTGTAAACTATTGTGTCTCATGTTATCTTATGGGTAAAAACTGTATAAAAGGAGCGATCCACAAAACCAATTTGAAGCAGTCTCCCCGAACTACACTCGATGTACTTCCTGTGACTTCTGTGTTCCCTGCAGTAAATAAACCTTGACTCTTTGACGCCGAAGGAAGTGTCCCGTGTCTCTGTGACTTGTACGCCGGAGCAGGTTACCCACGAAGGTTTCAGGTGTTGTGCCCTGGCACCGCTGGGTCCAAAAGAACCCAGTCCTTCAGTTGGCGCCCATCACGTGGGGCTGCATCAGTGGTACCGGTCCAAGCCCGACGATCGTGAGGAACTTCGTGTGAAATCTCCGAGGGAAGGTGCACCCCGCTTCATCGATCCTGTTGTCGAAATAAGTGGCCCGAAGACTTTTCCCGCGAAGATTCCCGCCTCCTAACGGCTGCGACGGACTGCTGCCCTGACTGTAGACCTGTTTTGGCGCCTGGCGTAGACCTTGGTATAGCGAGACGATTGACGGGCCTTCCTGAGGACGCCATTGATCTTTGAGTTAAGTATTTGTGGGTCGCTCCCAGAGTCCTTGGTTGTAAACACTTTTAGCGAGTGTTTTTGTTGTAGACACTTTAGCGGGTGTCTTTGTTGTAAACACTTTAGCGAGTGTTTTTGTTGTACACGCTGTGTGAGTGTTTTTGTCGGTGACACTTTGCTAGCGTACTTTGTTGTTGTATTTGTTTGACGACTGCAGCCGCCAAAGACCGAGGGTTTTGTTCTTGCTGGGACTTGGTAAATCCCGTAACCCTTGAAGTTTGTGAAACTCGGCTAGTGTGCAAGATGCCTGGTCGCAGTACTTTGTTCAGTTGCTTTAGACCTTGTGGTGCGGATTCCCTGCTGGAGGACTCGTGTCCGATACCTCCGGTTGGAACTCCTACTTATGACTTATATAGCAAACATGGGCTAGGCCCGATTGCTTTTAACGATTATTGGATAAAATATACAAAGAAAGACGGCGATCTTCGTTGGCCACCTCACGGTAGCTTCGAAGCGTCGATCTTAGATAATTTGGAAATAAAGTTGTTCGAACGCAAATCTAGGCCGGCCATGTTTGATGCCTTTCGGTTCTGGCGCAAAGAAGCCCGACAGAAAGAAATCAGACAGAATAAACGTAGTGAGCGAGATAATGTTGCTACCATAGTGAAGAAAGCTGAGCAGTTTCAGCGTGATAAGGAGGATAAGGATAAGGAAGTGTTTGAGAGGCTACAGCGTATGTCCATAGATAAATGCTATCCTGCTTTGCCTACGGAGTCGGATAAGAAGGAAGAGGCAGTTGAGGATTCCTTAATGTCCTATCTTATGAAGTCGCCACCTCCGTACGTACAGGGTATCGCAGCTCCTGTGGTCCCTGCCGTACCTGTTCTTCCACCTGTTATTCCTCCACCAGTTCCTCAACCTGCACCCGCTCTTCCGACTGTTCCTGCTCCTTTGCCTGTTTCTATTCCTACTGCTCCTCCGCTTCCACATACTCCTGTTCCCGCTACTGCTCACGCTACTGCTCCTGTGTTGTTAACCCCTGTTGTTGCTAATGTCTCTACTCCTTCTCTTGTTAGTCCTGTGTCTTATTCTTGTCCCTCTACTCGTAACCGTACTTCTCCTAGTGTGCCGAACTTCTTTCAGTCGCTTGGACCTGTTTTTGGGTCTGCTGGTTCTGATGGTCCTCAGAGACGTAGCCAGCTTCCTGCTAATAGAGAACGTGTTGCGCTATGCAATATGGCGATGGGTTGGATAGTAAACCCTGTTAGAAATCCACCTCGTGTTGTCCTCGAAACGTTTGATCAATTCAACATACCAACTCAGAGATATGTGTTTGATGAAATGTGCAAGTTCTTACATGATCAGATAGTGGCCTTTGCGCCTGACGAGGTGCTGTACGCCCTGTCTGACCTTCGGCTTCAGTTCGCAACTGGACTGATAGTCGACACTAATGTCCGACGCGCTATTGAGCGGTTGTTATCTCTTCGTCCCGCTCCTATTCCTCATGCATTGTTCGTTGAGGACATTGAGAAAGGAGATGAGTCTGGCCAATATCCTATGCGTGAAGTTCCGCCGGTTTGGATACCAGCTGATAATACTAATGCTGCCCAGCCAGTTCCGGCGCATTTCCAGAGAGTGTGGATACACCTCCCATGGAAACGATCGGAAGTGCTTCAGGTGAAACAAACTTTGCCCGATCCTCGCAAAAATCCTGCAGGGTATTATAAGGAATTATCGCAGCTCGTAGACGCTACGATAATGAATCTTGCCGATATCGACATGTTGTTTGGCAATGTCGTACCGCAACCGGTATGGGCCAAGATTCGTCACCAAGATCACACAAATGAATTAGGTGGTGATTGGGCTGCTATTACAGCGGCAGACGCTGGACAAGTGGCTGCTACTAAACCCGATCAGTTGATTGAACTTCTTCCCCAGCGAATCATTACATTAATGAAAACGCTCATGCCAGCTATGAGGGTAAATTGGGACAAGTTGTCAGCCTGTAAGCAGAAGAAAGATGAGAGTGTTTCAGACTTCTTTACGAGGTTTGAGGAAACATTCGTTGATCATAGTGGACAGGATATGGGTACTGAGGGTGGACAACGGTTGTTTGTGGATAAATTCGTATCGAACTTATTGCCCGACTTGAGCACTAAATTGAAGAATTCAGAAAGTGCGTGGGCCGTTTCTACCTCAGCTCAGATATTGGCTACGGCACAATATTACGAAAATAGAGAAAAAGAGGAAACTGACCGTGCTGATAAAAAGACGAAAGAGCTAAAAACTAAAGTGTTGTTGCAACAAGCATATCCGCCGCGTTCTAATCAGAATGCGTCTCAACAGAATAGATCACAGTCGCAATCGAATCGATCGCAGCCGCGTAATGATTCCTCTTTCCAAAGATCTTCGTTAGGGTACAATCAATGTGCTTATTGTAGACAGGAGGGACACATTAAATTTGATTGTCCTGCTTTAAATGACCGTAATAGTGGTAATTCGTCTAGAGGAGGCCGTGGTGGTTCACAGAATACATCACGTGGTAGAGGTCGTGGTGCTCAGAACGACCGTTCTGACAATTCATCTAATTCTAATAACTGTTTCGATCAACGTGGATCATCACAAGGACGATCTACGCAGTACAATGTAGACGATTATTACGTCGATCAGGGAACTGACGATAGTAATTACTAGGACAGCCAAAGACAAGGAGAGGGAGTGGTATCAGTTCCGGTTGATCAGAGAGGGCCTTACGTCGCAGTTGCTACATCGGGCGTCGTTGAGCCTTTTCTGTTGGACACTGGTGCAGCGAAAAGTTCTATCATGCATTCGAAACTCCCTGGCGCACCTTTGTCTGGCTTAACAAATGTTTCCGTTGGATTCTCTGGCGCCCCCGTTAGCAATCCAGTTTCAGGCCCTTTGCCCCTTAAAATTGGGCCTCGTGAGCTCGAAGCTCCGTTGATTTTAACCACGGGTTGTGGTGAAAATCTTTTGGGTCTGGATTTGCTTAAACGTTTGTATGCAACTTTGTATTGTTCTCCTGCGGGTGTAAAGCTTACGTTCGGAGAGAGAGTAGTCTCTCCCATGTATTTGTCTCTCGATAAGCTTCCACCGGAATTGGATTCTCTTCCTGCGTCTTTGTGGGCGACGGGTCCAAATGACGTGGGCCTACTTGATATCTCCCCTTATGTTGTTCAGTTGAAATCGAATGTGCGATTGCCACGTATTCCCCAATACCGTATCTCCCTTGATGGTGAACGAGCTTTGTTAGCGATCATCTATGATTTGATCGAGAAAGATGTTATTGAGGAGACTCGGGGAAACGTGTGCAACAGCCCTGTACTGCCCATTCTTAAACGTACTGATCCTACCAAACCGCCTGTTTATCGTTTTGTTATCGATTTACGGGAGGTAAATAAAATTGTGGTTCCTCAATTCCCTGTTGTGCCTGACATCACGGCGCTACTGACTCTGATTCCAGCTACTGCTTCGTGGTTCTCGGTGATTGATTTGAAAAATGCGTTTTTCAGCATCCCGATTGCCGAAGAGAGCAGGGACCTTTTCGGTTTCTCTCTTGGTGGACGTAGCTTCCGGTTCAAACGCGCTCCTCAGGGCTACTGTGAAAGTCCATCGATTTACAGTCAAGCTTTGAAGGGTCAACTGGATGCGTTTAGGTTGCCGGTTGGTGCGGCTTTAATCCAATATGTCGACGACTTATTGGTGGCTGCTGATACTCTGGACATTTGCAAAATTGCTACGGTATCGTTGCTGCAACATCTCTGTGAGTTAAATCACAAGGTGTCACCTTCTAAACTCCAATATTGTTGTCAAGAAGTAACCTATCTAGGTCACTTATTGTCAAAGGAGGGAAGGAGATTGACCCCAGAGAGAATTGCAGCGATTGCGCGAATGGCTGTGCCACAAACCCAGAGAGATGTGCGTGCCTTTCTAGGTATCACGTCGTACTGCAGGCAGTGGATTCCTAATTTTTCATTGCTAGCGAAACCATTGGTGGCTCTTACGTGCAAGGATGTTTCAACTCCTTTACCATGGACGGAAGAATGTCAGAAAAGTTTTTCTGAATTACGTGATTCATTGTGTTCGGCTCCTGTGTTAGGTACCCCTGATTACAGCAAGCCGTTCACGTTATATGTCCACGAGAGGGAAGGTTGTGCTTTGAGTGTCTTAACGCAACCTTTTGGTGGTAAGCAACGTCCATGTGCATATTTTTCCTCGACCTTAGACCCAGTAGCTAGAGCATTGCCGAGTTGTTTGAGAGCAACTGCGGCAGCTGCGGTCTCCATCCGACAATCAGCAGGATTGGTCATGGATAATATGCTTACGGTGATGGTTCCGCATGCAGTCGATACTCTTTTGAATCGAACGAAAACTCAGCACTTGACGAGTGCGAGGTTATCTGGGTACGAATTGACGCTCTTGGCAAGCCACATTCAGATAAAACGTTGTAATGTCCTAAATCCGGCAACTTTGTTACCAATTAGTGCAGAGTCAGATGAAGTAGCAGAACATGACTGTTACTTGCGTACAGAGGAGGAAACAAAAGGTCGAGTGGACCTTAAAAACACCCCATTGGAAGACCCAGACGGCACTCTGTATGTGGATGGGTCATGTTTTAAATTACCGAATGGCGATGTGACTACCGCTTATGCTGTGGTGACATTGAATACTGTTGTTGAGACTGCGAGATTGAATCAGAATTCTGCCCAAGCTGCAGAGCTGATTGCTCTCACTAGAGCATGTGTATTAGCAAAAGGTAAACGTGTGAATGTGTACACCGATAGCCAGTACGCTTTCGGTGTAGCGCATAGCTTTGGACGGTTGTGGCGAGAGCGTGGTTTCTTCACGTCGCATGGCACGAAAATACAGCATGGCCAGCTCGTGAACGATCTTTTGGATGCATTGACTTTGCCTGCTCAAGTTGCAATTGTTAAATGTAGTGCGCATCGTAAAGTGACGGATGATGTTGGTCGTGGTAATGCGTTTGCAGATGAGATTGCTAAGGAGACTGCCCGGAACCTTAGCACTCGAATGTATGTGACGAGTTCGGTTAGGTGGCCTACAGAATCGAGTATGTGTGAAGATACTATAGAGAGTGTGAAAGCAATACAGAATGAGGCCACCGACACTGAAAAGACGAAGTGGAAAGAAAGTACGGGAAGGTTGGATGTGAATGGTTGCTGGATTGATTTGTCAGATCAGAAAAGATGGATGTTGCCTGATGCGTATGTACTGGCCGTTGTGACAATGGCACACGGGTTAGCACATATTAGCGCGAAAGGTATTTGTAAGTTGTTGGCTGCTGTGTGGAAGAATGATGGCATTACGAAATGTGCTGAACGCTTGGTGAAGAATTGTATGGTGTGTATAATGTACAATCCTGGCAAAGGAACCCCAACTCCCCCTGGCAGTTTTGCTCCTCCTTCGTATCCCTTTGAGGTGATCCAATTGGACTTCATCCATATGGAGCGATGCAATAACCTGAAATATGTTTTGGTTGTGGTTTGCGCATTCTCCCGATGGATCGAGGCCTATCCCCTCAAAGATAATACTGCTTTGTCTACTGCGAAAATCCTACTGAAGGAATACTTTCCTCGGTATGGAATGCCTAGAGTCGTGTGGTCAGATAACGGAAGTGAGTTTGTTGGAAGTGTGATGAAGAGTGTGTGTAAGGGCCTTGGAATTAATCAAAAATTCCATAGCGCCAATCATCCCCAGTCAGCTGGATTGGTTGAAGGGTACAATGGCACCCTTAAACTAAAACTAGCGAAGATTCAGGCTACGACTGGACTTTCGTGGCCTGACGCTTTGCCTCTAGCATTACTGTCAACTAGGGCGACTGTACACTCCCGAATAGGGCTTAGTCCCTATGAAATAGTGTTCGGCCGTCCTGCGAATGTGTGGGGGGTTCCTAGGCCAGGTATATTCGTTGATCTTGAGTATCCGATGTTGATTGATTACTTACATGACTTGACTGCTAAACTGAGGTTAATTCATCAACAGGTTTACGACGCCTTGCCGACGCAGACGGAGGGTCCAGGCCACCAGCTCCAGCCCGGGGATTGGGTGGTTACCCGTAATTTTTCACGCAAGAAGAATCTGGACCCCCGTTTCACCGGACCTTACCAGGTGCTCCTGGCCACGAGGACTGCCGTTCGTCTTGAGGGGCGGAAGAATTGGGTACATGCTACCCATTGTAAGCGAGTCCCTATTCCTTTGCCGGCAGACCCGTGGGTGAGGAAAGGCATTGCGTCAACAGAAGCAGAAACATTGCCGGCGTTTGTACCTTTTAGCGACGCACAGCTTGTTGGAGAACCCTCAGCGCAGCAGAAAGCCACTGTTGAACATTTGTCAGCAAAAGACTCAAGATCAAATCAACCAATTGATCAACAGGACGCTGTCTCTTCAACGGATCCTTTGTTCGACGAGCAGACACGTCCCGGGAAACATCGATATTCTTTACGTTCTCACACTAAGGACAAATAAAAATTCTTTTCTTGCTTTGCTGAAATTGATAACTGCAATATCCTCGTTTCCCCTGATCAACTTTGAACATTCGTATCATTGAAACTTGTTTTGTACATATATAAATCCTCTTCCTTGTATCTTTTTCCTTCCACAGCTGAGAAATATTGTGCTAAATAAAATACATATTGTGTATTGAGGGCCGTAGGGCCGCGCGCGTACTTCCTTCTGGACAGTAGGTCTTGACGCTAGGTTAAAGGCCGTCGGTTCCTAGGAACTCCTGGGGATTGACTATTGCTGCACAGAACGAAGTGCGTCAAGAAACGTTGCGGACGGTCGTAGGGAAATGGCATGTTCGAAGCTGAATGATTTGGAAGGAGCTCAGGCGTACAGAGTCAAGCTGCAGAAACTTAGTCGTACTAAATGTATTGTATTCCAATTGTTTGTATTGTTTCTGACTGCTTCTGCATTTTTGGCGGGTGGGGTGTATTACACTATGTCTTACTTTTTACTTCCTACCCCTACTCCTACTCCTTACCCTAACCTTACTTCTACTGCTTCTCCTCATTCCTTTCATATGTTACCGGAACACGAACAGGCTAGACGTGTAGAATTCCGCAACAATTCCTTTATCCAGCTCCTCCATCAGCATCAGTTAGTGGTCAACACTACTAATTGTTGGGTGTGTGGGTTGATGCCACATACTACGGGTAAGGGAATTCCATATCTGGTGTTACCGTATAGTTCCCAAGGGTCAGCTCGAGCATTCCAAACAATGCTTCGAAGCGCACTGGGTTTCCACCCCACTCAAGAACAACGTTCCCCCAACTCTGGTCCTACCTCGTATCAGTGGTTGCTATCGATGGCAATAGAGGATATGGAAGATGAGATCCATGATCCTTTTCTCATCCCTAAAGAAGAGGCACAAGCCTATAGGGTCCTAAGTAGAGGGGAATATAGTATGTTCACTAATGAAAAGCAGCTTAAAAGCTCGTCTCCAATATGGGTCGTACCCCACACTGGTAATCTTTGTCTTGTGGGTCGTGGTTCGCAAGCCTCACTTGGAGCAAGTGCTTGCACTGAAAGTTACCTTCTGCCAATGTCCCCGACCCCTGTGTTTCTGGCTGCCAAGGGTACGTACTTTATCTGTCATGATCGTGCATATACATGGTTGCCCGCAGACTTCATGGGCTCATGTTTCGTTGCAAATCTGTTGCCTCCGACGTTCACTGTAGATGCCGATTACCATAAGACTAGAGTTGTACGAGGCGTAATTAGCGAAGAGGATACTGCCGGTCAAGAGGCAGGAGACTTTTTCAAGGGTTTCCTCCCGTTTTGGGGACCTATGGTTAATAGTAGGAACCTGAGACATTTGACTCGAGTGGTAGAATCGACAGCTAATATTACTGCCAGTGCCCTTGGTAATATCACCACAGAACTTCAGGCGGAGAGACTTATGACGTTGCAAAACCGTATGGTTTTAGATGTCGTCTTGGCAGATCGCGGTGGGGTATGTAAAGTGATCCATTCGAGCTGTTGCATTTTCATTCCAGATAATGCTCCTACTGTCTATCAAGCCATCTCGAAGTTGCATAAGATCTCCGAATCCATACACGTGGATGTAGGGGATTGGACGTTACTTGGATGGTTTTGGGGCCTGGTATCAACTTGGGGTTGGAAGATTCTGATGATCATCGGGGTTGTGGTAGTGTTCCTGTTCACGTGTTGCCTTTGTGTGCAGTGTGGTCCTGCCTTATGTGGCCTCTGTGCTACAACGTGTATGAGACAACCATCTGTTACCAAGGGGACTCGATTGGACAGAGCTATGCTACAACGACATCTTGATGGTCTGATGAATATCGAATATGATTCCGACTAGTGCTTGCCTACATGAGGGCAAAAGGAGCGTCTGAGGTTCCGTGACAATTGTAAGTGGTGTTTTCGACTCGCACGAATATGGTCGAGTCTGGTATCTATGAACCGCAAATGACGAGTTTAGTAAGTGTGCGCAGTTTCGCTGTGCTAACTTAAACCGTTCGGTTGTTACGTGGGCTTTTCATCTGTACCCACGGGTTCCATCTTAGATACGGCATCCATTTTGTCTCTTGCCCTCAAGTAGTCAGCGAACGGACGCTGTCCGCTTCGCGACCCTGGGACTCCCAAGATATTTGCGGAAGACACATGTTCTTTGAAAGTGTCTTTATGATGAGGGGGTTGCTACTGTAAGGCAGATGGCGCCGCTTGAGGCTCATCTTGCCGCACGGACTTATTGTCTCAGCCGTGCATCTCATTAGGCACGTCCCTTTGATGCCTGTATCTCGTGCTTCTCGTTACCTCCCCTTTTACACCCTTTCCGATCTCCCCACTGTCTCCGTCTTCCTCTGCACCTGTCTTCGTTCCTATTTCGATCTACTTTACTGCTGATTGGAATTTGCTAATGGTGGGAAGATGGGTTTTTACAGTTGGGAACCGCCAAATGTTTCCGCACTTATGTTCCGGACCTTATGTTTTTCAAAGTGACCAAAGCGACCCCTCTGAGAGCTAAATGTGGGAGCCGGGTTGTAAACTATTGTGTCTCATGTTATCTTATGGGTAAAAACTGTATAAAAGGAGCGATCCACAAAACCAATTTGAAGCAGTCTCCCCGAACTACACTCGATGTACTTCCTGTGACTTCTGTGTTCCCTGCAGTAAATAAACCTTGACTCTTTGACGCCGAAGGAAGTGTCCCGTGTCTCTGTGACTTGTACGCCGGAGCAGGTTACCCACGAAGGTTTCAGGTGTTGTGCCCTGGCACCGCTGGGTCCAAAAGAACCCAGTCCTTCAGTCCTCGCAGTTCTGGGCTCCCGCAGTTAGTCCTAATATTCAGGGTCCTCTACGATGAATCCGCCTCCAAACAGCCACGATAGGGAGAGCAGCACTAAGATGAGCCTCGCAAGTCCTCAAAGAAAGCAAACAGCCAAAGTCCTGCTACGAGCGGCTCCCGTGAAGCGGGGGCCGCGAGCAGTGAAGTGCTGGTGAGGGGAGGCGGGGCACGCCCGGGAAGAAGCACCAGCTGTCGATGTTACTGAGAATGCTGGTCCTTGCAGTCCCGGGCTCCCGCAGTTAGTCATAGTATTCAGGGTCCTCTACGATAAATCCGCCTCCAAACAGCCACGATAGGGAGAGCAGCACTAAGATGAGCCTCGCAAGTCCTCAAAGAAAGCAAACAGCAAAAGTCCTGCTACGAGCGGCACCCTTCACATAAAAACACAAAGAATAAGACTTTAAAAAGTACCTATTTCTTGAAAATACAGTTCGTGCATGAAGCTTTGTAGCCCAATGCGAATTGGAAGTGAAATAACTGGCAACAAATTATCAAAAAACGCAAGAGTAAAGGGCAGCACATTGGTTTCATCCTGTTGTCACAACAGTACATTGCTGAACACGTCTGTTCTCACCAACCTGGCATATATGGAATAGGATGGGGTGTTTTGGGGTGTTTCAAATAAGCAATGTAAAGACATTCTTCCGAGCACAGACACCCCTAAATGCGCCGTCGTCAGGGTGTCCCCGGGATTCTTCTGCGGTAGAAACAGGGAGTCCTCGGGGCCACAGCACAGGAGCGGTTTCCGGTGCTTCAAGCCACGCCCATTGGTGCTTCCTGAACAACATCTCGCCCATCCCCATTCGTGCACAGGCTTATAATGTCCAAGGCGTCAGCCCATCAGACACCCAGAGAGGGCAGGGGAGGTGCTTTCACTGTACCAAGCGTGCTGGAACAAAAGTGGGTAACAAGCACGCAGCCTTTATTCCCGGAGCTGCTACATACAGCAAATATAATACAATTTAACAATAGGATGTGCAGACAGGCTCACGTGGAAACAACACAGTTAGGACTAAAATGATTTCAGTCACAGCAGTTGCTTCTGGCTGTGTTAACACTGACCCTTTACTGCACCTCGCAGACATGCCTATATTCTGTCTCACACAAAGACACGCCTCGCTCTCACCCACATGGGTTTTTAAGATCCCTCAGATGGCTACAGATAGTCGGGGTCTGTCCTCTGCCCCGCCAGAGTTTAGTAACTGGCAGTGATTGGATGAATGACAGAATGGCAGTGGCTGTAGGCGGGAATGGCTGCTGACCGGTGACATGATTGACACTTCTTTGGTCCTAACAGTGGCCTCTTCATCGTCGCTACGTTAAGCCCACAGCTCACCCCAAACATGTACTCCCTTCTCGTTATTTTAACCCTGGGCTTACACACAGCTGTGTACGCAGTCTCCATTCACTGTGGCTCCTTGATGCACCCACCTTGCACAGGCACTCATCGCTCATCGCTCACTACATTCATCTTTCCACCGACACCCACCTCCCACTGAATATCATCCCCCGCCCGTGTTCCCACTCCGCACTCACTAAGGTACCTCCACCCAATAGTAGTGCCCGTTCTTTGTGAGAACTCCCCGCCCCACAATGTTCCAGGCTATTAGAACACCCTCCGCCATTGGTATGCCTCCACTCGTATTCTCCCATGGCTCTACCAGCCCCCAGAATAACCACATACCCCGCCCTTACACACTCCCCCATGCACGCTCCACTCTCTCTACCTAGCTCTCCAAACTTTTAGCAACACACAACTGCTCAATTTGAGCTCCCACTCGCTGGCACACCCCTGCATCACACGGATGCCCTGGCGCACCACACGGCTCCACAACCCTAGCCTAACCCTCCACTCAGCCAGCCCCACACACCAACGCCACTCTCCGACCACCGCACTACTGCTCAACACCTACACACCACACACACACACATAGAGTTCTGAACATTTTTGCCAGGTAAACCTGAAGAAATGGAAACCTTCTAAGGGGTTCATTGATACACCTGGTCCTTTAAACCAACAAAGAATAAATTGGCACAGAAGCTGTGATATAAAAACAATGCATTTATTAACCTCACATCAGGGAGACTGTGTCATACTGTACCCTCAGGCCACTGCAGGAGACAGTCTAAGGAGTACAGAGAACAGGGTCCTTATATATGCATTTGTTGCCTAGTCAGCATAAAACCAAGGGGAGGTCCTAGCACATACAAGAATACTTACTGACTAATATGGCTATACATAATGTGCTTGCTCAACAAAGTGGCAGGAGAGGCATTTCTCCTTACATCAGCAAGAATAGCCTGACAGTTCTACACGAGGAGCAGGTGCATTCTGACAACTAGGCCTTTCTGAGTATGTGCAAGGCCTTGGAAGAGGGAGAAAGCATATGGTGAGCACATGGCTAACTAAAATGACTGCCAAGAACAAAACGGCTTTTAGCTCATGCTAATAGCGATTACTGCAAACTTTAACAAACCATACAACACACATTGGGCAAAACAAGATAAAGCCTCTTCAAAATTTAAAAATGTGTATTTCTTTTATGTGTTGGTGGTGTGACATTCATATGCCACATTCTGATGTTGCCCTGAGAAAAACTTATTAAAAGGGATAGCTATTGAGCATGAACTTTGGGCTATTCCTGCCCCGCCACCACCCTGGAGATAGTGCTGCCATTAGTGAACTAAAGGTCAAGACAGTTATCATGTGAACCCTCGATGTGGCCCAGATTCTCAAAGATAGAGCAACATTGTTGTCTATTAAATCAAGCACTATCTAGACTCTCTGCTTTCACTTTGTACAAATCAGCCACTATCTATTTTTCTCTCCTTTATACTTCACATGTCAAAGTAGTGTTTTTCCCATTTGTGACTGAGGGTGGAGCCAGAGGGCAGACGGGAGCCACATGAAATCTTGGCTTGTCACGGGCTCGAGGATCCAACAGGAACTCGATCTGAGCCAAGTCCAGGCTTTGTGCTCGCGCCTTACTCAAGCTTTCAGTGACTCACCCACCTCTATCCCTTCTGAAGTCGATAAATCTCCACAGGGCAATAGTTACTAAGTGGAAAGAGTTGACTACAAATGAACGTTTTATTGCAAAGATACTGGATTTCTGCGCACTTTGCCTGTCAAAAAGAGGCCTGTTTTGAGGTAGAACCAGGTTTGACAACACCAAAGCACTGTGGGGGAGTTCAGGTGGACAGCATTTTTAAAGGTTACATGGCTGTACATTTACAGTGCCCGCTAGGTGGAGACTCATAGGAGTGGATAGTTTGCTTGTCATGAAATGCCAAAGTAGTGACATAGTACAACAGCATTGACATGCATAAGCACGTGGTGGCACTGAATAAATAATTGAAGCATGCACTTTTCAGAGCAGTCAGACACAGGTTAACACAGCCAACCGGTTCCAAAGAACCATGTGCAGGAATCAGAGATGATATATTGTGATAGCTGAAGGTACCACCTATGCATGCTTTTATTCTCCATCACTCACGCTTTGTGACTAGATAGATAGATAGATAGATGGATAGATAGATAGATAGATGGATGGATGGATGGATGGATGGATGGATGGATGGATGGATGGATAGATGGATAGATAGATGGATAGATAGATAGATGGATAGATAGATGGATAGATAGATAGATGGATGGATAGATAGATAGATAGATAGATAGATAGATAGATAGATAGATAGATAGATAGATAGATAGATAGATAGATAGATAGATAGATAGATAGATAGATAGATAGATAGATAGATAGATAGATAGATAGATAGATAGATAGATAGATAGACTTTTTATAAAGCACCATAATGCACCTTGGTAGCATCAGAACGCTTTGGATCGGGCACCCAGAAGAGGGGAAATGAAGCAAGATCTGGGTAACAGCAGACAGCAGTCGCCATGGAGTGGAAAACCTGAGGTTTCAAATTCAAAAATGAGTTTTTGCTGTGCCTGCAGTAATTTCCGAAACATATCTATTTCAACAACAAGTTGGCTGTGCTACTTCAGACATCGGAGCCCTTCTGGACTGCGCTGACTGCCTGTTTATCTGTCTTCCTTAGTTCACTTTCTCAGTACCCAGCTTTTCTATACACAGGGCCATGAAGACTTTGGGTGTAGGTGTTATGGATGGAATGCGAAAATAACGCAGCCCACGTGTTGTTTTTATTTTGACATAGTCTTAAGTAAAACTCCCTGTCAGATTAGTTTTTGTTTTCTGATAAGTGACAGGCACTCTGTGGAGTCATTTACCGGTGGACTGTGTGCTGTATATGGCAGTTGTATGGCATGCACAGAGTGCACTGCTGCACCCTCAACTAGAGACCGCCGAGGGTACCCTCATGCTCAGCCTCTCTGCTGTGGGTGTTCCAGGGCAGTAGGCGGTGTGTGTGTGTGTGTGTGTGTATAAACTCAGTGGCTGGGTTGTGGTAATCCAGATGCAGGAGGTTTTCTGTGATGGGTGGGTGCCATGTGTGCACCCGAGACTGGTCTTTCACCTGCAGTTCTGCTGGTTCTAGAGCAGAAGGCATTGTGTGTGTGTACTCAGTGGTTGGGTGGCGGTAATACAAGTCTGTGCATTCATTAGCAGGAGAGTTTCTGTGGTGAGTGGGTGCAGTGTGCGATTCCACCGGAAGGAGCTTGACTGTGGTATTGAACGGGTGCTGTGCATGTGCTGGCTGGAAGAAAAAAATGTATGCGGTGGTGTTGATAGCTTGCTGTATGCATTTACTGGAAGAAGACTGTCTGTGATTGGGGTAGGTGTGTTCTGTGTGCGAGGTTGGTTTCTGTATTGGTGCGCATTTTATGTATTCAGTGGAATGTGGTTTTTATGGGGATAGTGATGTGGTCTGAGTGCGCAATCAGGTGAGTAGATAGAAAATGATCATACACACCCACTTAAAGCCTCCCTCTGATCACATAGCAAGTGAGAAAACTTCCACCCCTTCCCCGTTTCACCCTCCTTCCACCCTCCTATCTATTCATTCATCTCTTTGGGAGGGTCCGCAAATCAGAGTCACGCGCCGAAGCCCTGGGGGGCCCCTGCCCTCACCCACACTGCTTCTGGGACCACCACCTTCCTGGGTCTTTAAAATTGGTGATGGGGGCCATGTGGTCCCCCTCCAGAAGCCATTCATGTCCCTGGGGACCACCATCCCCCAGGGCCGGCTCTAGAAATGTCCCAAGGTGCCCACCCCAGGAACATTGCTATTCCGGGGGGGGAGCACTGCTCCTACCATGCCATAGCAAACATCTGCTTCCTTTCATGGAAGCAAGAACAGAACAACTGATCTCCCTTCCATTAAGAGAAGCATAATTGCTTTTGGGCAAAGGGAGCTGCATGTCAGCAGCTCTTTTTGCCCAAAAGCAATGCCGGCTCCCCAGGAAGCGGGGATCTGGTAGGGACATCTGGGGCAATTGGGCTACCCGGTGGTCCCCAACATTATGGCCATGCCCCAGGGGATTGAGTCCCCGGGACCCAAAATGGCCACCTCCCTTTTCTTAATTAAAAAAAAGGCAAGGTTCCAGGGGATGAGCTCCACAGGGTTGAAATTGGCTTTGGGAGGTGGGCAGCGCAGCCAGCTCCTTTAAAAAACATTTTTTTTACCAAGCCCTTGGGGATGTGATCCCCAGAGATGATTATGGCACAGGAGGGGGGCCTCTTGACCTCGCCCTCACCCTGCACGGCTCTGCAAAGGCACCTCCTGGTGCGCTCTGGGTTAGGGGATTAAGTACCTTTCGATCCTAAGAGTCCTTAGGGGCCAACTAGCCCACCAGGCACCTCCAGTAAGCCACACGCAGTGGGATTATTGTGAGGTGGTCTGAGGCCACACGCCTTTTAACAACTCTCTGCAAATGTGCATCTTGGCGGTAGGAAGGTGGGATATTGACTATATGGTTACCCCACATTTTTGCCTAGTGTTTATCTGGTTTTTGACTTAGTTGTCCTGGGATCCTGCTATTCAGGGCCCCAGTCTATCTGCTCACGCTGTAAAATGGACTCCATGTACTTTAGGTACATCTCCAATTGGATATTGGGTCACCTTATGAGCCCCTGTATAGTGTACCATATGTACCCAGGGCATAGGTGTATCCAAGGCCTGCCATGGGCTGCAGCATGTATTACTCCACCCCTGGATTGCCATCCAATTTGACACAACTGACTGATCACTCAGCTTGGGCAAGGTCGTGTAACACCCCTTGCTTAGGTATAGTATCCCTATACCTACCATTACATATAGACACATATATACCTATAAGTCACTGCTATGGCAGGCCTTAACAATCCTGGAGGCAGAGTGCTTGGTTTTATGTGAGATGGTGCTCTAGCATGAGCTGAGCCTGTCTGCAGCTTTTGGAACCATGTCCTTATAGCTGTTCTATGATATAGCCATACCATGTACTCTTAAGTGCATTATAATCCTTGCGGTTAATGCTAACTTTGGTTTGGCTTTATCAAAACATGTTGCGGAAGGTGTCATACGCTTTGGAATACTACCCCCCCCCCTCCTGCCAGTTCTGGCGGTGGGTGTAAGCATTCCTCCCTTCTAGAGTGAGAAGACATGTAGCTCTAGCTTTACCCGGTTAAAGTTAAACAGGTCCTCAGCATCACAAAATGGATGCTGCTGCCACAGACACAAGTCTGACCTCCTGCAGCTGGGAGCCCTTCCAGTGAGGGAGGCCTGGACAATACATTTACTGCCTTGGGAGGTGCTAGCACCTCCCCAAACAGGCTATAGTGTATTGGGGCAGGGTGGGTTGAACGAAATAAGATACTGCCTGGGACACACAAGGTGCTCCATGCATAGCCCGGTTCAAACCAGTTGCTGGGGCACTCCAGCCCCTGCTCTGGTGCGAAACTGGAAAAAGGGAGAGGGGTGTAACCACCCCCTTCCCTGATCCCACCCATAGGAGGGACCTAGCAGGTAATCCAGCCCCTTTAATTCGTATAAAGCTAGGAGCTGAGTCTAGAGACTTTAGATTATCCTGAACTGAAACTCTGAAATGAAACTCTGGACCTTCGACATTCTACTGCAACTAGAATGCTGAAGAATCTCCCTTGTGGTCAAGGAGTGACCACCCTGTGCTAACAGGCACCACCTAGCAAATTGCCAGTTTGCTTTGTCGCTGCTCCTGAAGGATCCTGATAACCCTGCTTCACAGGACTGGACTTCCAGACTTCTCCGACCCCAACCCACACCTCCAGCACAGCTGAGACCCGTGGCAGACACGAGAGACGTGCAACTGGACACCTGGCCATTTTGCTCTTTGCTGAATTGTGCAGCTTCTGAGGTGTCCTTGAAGTTGTGCATTGGGACTTTAGAAGCCCCAACCGTGAGTCGTAAGTGCGCAAAAGCTCAGCCCTCCACACTCTATGAGTGCCGTGTGGGGCCCGCTCTTGCATTTCCTCTTGACATGTCTTTGTGGTTCCTAGCCCGCTGGATAGTGGCCATCTTGAAGACTCCATTTTGAAACAACACTGCTTGCCTGGTTGCTCTGGGCTTGTTCCTGCTTTCCTGTAAAAGGGAAGCTACACATACCTTGCTGGTCTGTACAAGAAGCCGATCTTCACTTACTGCGTGGGTTGCCTTTGCCAAGGCTTGTTGACTCTAATCCGGAAGCCGACACAGCCAACAGTGAGAGCCTTTATGGGAAAGCCCTATACAGTGCCTGGTTGAGGTCGACGCCTCCTGGTCTACGTGGCTGCAGACACAAGCTTCACCTCTTTACCTCTTTGTAGCTTGACATCGCCTGGTTCCTTCCTGGTTCCTTTCTGGTCACTGGCTAGTGACCCAGACTCTGTCCCCTCTGCTTTCAGGTTCTTCACTTCACCAATCCACCCTTGGATCCACCCGGACATCTTCCTCCTGGTCGCCTGCAGCATCTTCTTGCAGCTCTCCATAGGAATCGACGATGAAACCGACACAACTTCACACCTATGCACCCGGCTTCCCTGGGTAAGGTAACTCGAGTACTCTGGTGCTCCCATGGGTAATAACTATCCAATTGTCCTGTTTTAACAAGTCCACTCGGACTGCCGGAAATCTACTAGTTTCTAACTTTTACGTTCCCATTGAAAGTCTATGAGAGCCCGCGTGTGTGTTTAGACACTGCACCCGCTTCCTGTGAGACTCCTACTTCCTAACCTGTGGTTGTTCAGTGTAGTCCCACGAATTCCCTAGGCCCTAGGCCTATTCACCTGTTCTGAAGTGGTTCTTATTCCACTTAGTTAGTATATGGTTTGTGAGCCCCCTAGGGCAAAATTGTATTTGTGCAATTTATAGTATGCTTATTGAGTAACTTGTGCTGTATCTCGAACTCTGACCTCATAAAGTTTGCAGAGGGGTTGTGTTAGTAATAAATACATATATATTTGATATATACCTTGTGTGGTGTGTTTTCATTTGGTATTCAAGGGGTTATTATTGGTAAAACAATTGGCTTCACATGCTCTCTGAAGTATTAGCCTAAGACTGCTTTGTCCATGCTACCACTAGGATAGCTGGTCTGTAAGGTTGACTTTACAACCATCACCATAAGGGTTGTTTGGACTGATTCAGGGAGCCCACTAGAATAGTGGACATCACATATCAGGCCAACTTCTCACATTGGCGCACTGCTTTTCCGGCGATGAGGTCCCTTTGTCCTGAGGACCTCAGGACTAAAGTTCAATTCATCAACCAAGCAGCAATGCACCAGGAGGCATGATTGCAGAGTGCTATAAAAAGGGCACCCCAGTAAAACCCCACGCAGTGGGATTGTTGCAAGGTGGTCTGTGGCCATGCTCTTTTTAACAACACTCCGCAAATGTGCATCTTAGAGCACTGCTTTTGGGGTGAGGAGGTCCCTTTTGTCCTGAGGACTTTCAGACTAGTGTGAACTTCATCACCCAAGCAGCAATGCACCAGGAGGCGCAATTGCAGAGTGCTATAAAAAGGAGCCATGGCCTCTGACTAGTCTCAGTAATCCAGCTGTGTGGGGCTTACTGAAGGTAACAGGATGGCTAGGTAGCCCCAGGGACCCTCAGGTGTTGAGCTTAGGGTCTTTTTTACCAGTCTCAAGGCGCTGGGACGGTTCCCGGCATCGGTTCTTGTAAGTATTGATTTAGCCGAGATAGGGGCGACCCTTTCCAGTAGCCACGGTCCTGCCGACAATGAAAGACTAAGCAGCCAGTGCCCTCCAGAAGGAGTCCCGAGAGGAAATCCCAGGAGGGAAAAAAACCTCTGATGTTGATGATGAGACTCCAGGAATGAAGGAGAAGACAAGGACCCAGAAAACACTGGAAGACCAGGAGCCCAAAAAGGAACCAGGAGAAGACTTGAAGACAAGCTAGAGCAGAAGCGCAAGAAGAAAAATAAGCACCAATGGAAGGAATTACCAAAAGAAGAGCCACAAAACCAACAGGAGCGAAGTCACACCAGCAGGAACCAACAGGAGTGAGGACACACCAGCAGGAACAAGGAGTGTTGCACCGCAAGGAAGGAAAAGTTCTGCTCCCTAAAAAACAGAAAAAAACTGGAAATGACATACAGGAAGTGACATACAGAAACAGGACGTGACATACAAGAACAGGAAGTGACAAAGCAGGAAGGACAGGTGTTGCCATCTTGGAAAGGGAAAAGAGTGAAGTGCATTACAGAAAGATTGCCATATTAGGAAGGTAAGTAACCCTCCCCTGTTGCCTTCTGGGAGCTAGGTGAAGAGGAGAGCAACCAGTCACTATAAGTCGCATTGCAATAACAGTGGAGGTAGCGGTCTAGTCGCGGTGAGGCAGACGGGCTGAGGGCTTTAAAAGGAATCCAGTAACGTGGGACGAGTGGCGGTGAGTGAGCAGTGGCAGGGCTCACAGCTGCTTTGCGCGCTGTTACTGTGTTTTTAATTGTGGTCACGTAGTGTTTTTACGGACTGTGCTGCACAGCATACTTTATTTTAAAACTGTTCTTCTGCACGGAAAACGGCTGCACTTTTAGCGGTGTCTCCGCTGGAGTCAAGCCCTTAGTGGGCTGAGGCTTCTTGAATCCCCCCCCGGACTCCCCGACTCACCAGACGCATTGGGGTGCCTGTCTTGTCTTCCCTCCTCCACGCCTCGGTCCGACAGGGTGGCTAGCACCGTTGAGCGGAGGGCGTGGAGGTGAGAGACAGTCACTTCCGCTTCCGCCTGCGAGTGACCGGTTAGCGGTCTAGTCGCGGTGAGGCAGACGGGCTGAGGGCTTTAAAAGGAGGATGTCATTCCGGAAGCGCAGCGGACGAGCGCAGCGGGCGCGACGAAGGCGCGCCGAAGTGTCGCCAAAGTCGAGCCCGTCTGCGCCCATCCGCGGTCGACAGCGGGCTAGGGCGATAACCCCTGGTCGTAAGATCCGTTGGTCTAAGGATCAACTCCTTGGCTTCCGTCCTCCCACTGCATCCTTATGTATGCATGGCATGACGAGTGACTAAAGGGAATGTCCTCACTGCGGTTACCGTTTTACTACCCTGCTGCGGGATACCACGGAGCAAGCACTTTCCTGTGGCCTCCTTAATGTAAGGTCACTACGTAAACATAGACTCGATGTTTATGAGCTGATTCTAGATAAAAAGTTCGACCTACTGTTTCTTACGGAAACTTGGTTAGACCAGTTTTCCGACTCGGACAATATCGAGGCCACGCCGGAGAACTATTCAGGATAGGCCTGGGGGGATTGCTATTATTTTTAGGAAAACTTTGGGCTGTTGCCTAGAGCGCACGCTGATTGTGGAGAGTGAGGCGGGAGTTTTCACGATTCAAATCAATGGGGGCACGACGATCAAAGGCTGTCTGGTTTATCGGCCGCCAGGGGCATGCACAAAGTTCAGAGAGAGCCTGCTAGAAAGCCTTATGGAGGCTACCCTACGCAGGGATAAATTTCTCCTATTAGGAGACCTGAACCTGCATCTAAACTGCCCAGAGGAGACAGGGGTTAAGGACTTCTGTCGGGATATGCTAGCTCTTCAACTGGAATTGAAGCTATTGGACCCCACGCACCGCCAGGGACATCTTCTGGACCCGGTTTATGCTAACTGGGGAGGTGTGGAGGTGTCCGGAATAGAGCCTATCCCCTGGACAGACCACTTTTTGGTGGCATTTTCCATACAGAGCTTAAAATCCAACAAAGCCAGTCAGGCACCCCCTAACTATCTCAGGAGGAAGTGGGCGAAATTCTCGGTGGAGGATTTCAACCAAGCTTTAAGTAGGGGTGGTCAGCCTGGTGGCGAAGACATAGAAACAGCGGTCTCTAACCTGAATCAGCGCATTACTGAAGCGCTTGACCAGACAGCTCCACTCTGCCGCACATCCACTGGTGCTCGGAAAGAACGATCAGCCCCATGGTATAGTGGTGAGCTGAGGTTAACAAAGGCAGATTGCAGGCGAGCCGAAAGAGTCTGGAGGGTGTCTTATGACAATCAGGCTAGAGAACTGTTCTTGGAAAAAAGGCGCCTGCATCATAGGCTGATTAAAAAGTCTAAGGCAGCCTACTATGCAGGACAAATCCTGGGGTCGGAGAATTCGGCCAAAGAACTCTTCGGTATTTACAAGTCTCTGACCACGGTAAATTCACCTACTGAGCCGGAGAGTTTCTCAACGGAGTCATGTGACCGAATTGCCGAATATTTTTCAACTAAAGTCGAGAAGATCTACTCGACTTTCCCTAATCCGCCGACAGGGATTGACTTCGAGGCAGCATTTGGGGACACGGAGACGGCAGGGCATCTTACTAACTTCCACACCCCCCCATTTGAGGAATTAGTAGTGGTGTGTCGCTCTGTCAAATCAGGGTCCCCGTGGGACCCAGTGTCACCCAAACGCCTGGCGGACAGCCTTGAAGTTCTGGAGCCTTATATGAGGCACGTCCTGGATATCTCCTTCGGATCGGGGAAGCTGCCTGAGGGGTGGAAACAGGCGGTGGTGCTCCCGCTTCGGAAGAAACCCCACTTAGGCTTCGAGGTATTAGAGAATCTGAGGCCCATCTCCCTCCTGCCTTTTCTGTCCAAAGTGGCAGAAAAGGTGGTTAATACCCAAATCATGAAGCACGTGGAAGAGACGGGACTGCTCCACGCGACGCAGTTTGGCTTCAGGCCACGCCATTCCACCGAGTCTGCCCTCCTTATGGCTACGGAACATCTGAGGGAGGGTGTGGATGTAGGCCAAACTATGGCCTTGATCCTGTTGGACCTCAGCGCGGCATTCGACACTGTAGCTCACAACATCTTGCTACAGTGTCTGAACAGAGGTGGCTTCTCTGGCACCGCGCTGAGATGGATCCAGGACTTCCTCAAGGGGAGAAGCTTTCGAGTCAGGCAAGGAGACTGCTATTCAAAGGGGGTTCCCCTGGGCCAAGGCGTGCCGCAGTGTTCGTCATTGAGCCCGACCCTTTTTAATATGTATGTCGCGCCGGTTGCCTCGATTGTGGAGAGTCATGGTCTCCAATTGGTTTCGTATGCCGACGATACGCAGCTGGTGATCTCCCTATCGCACGCGCCCTGCCTTGCTGCCGATGGCTTCCGTTCGTGCATGAAAGATCTTGCCGAGTGGATGGCTATCAACTGTTTGAAGCTTAATGGCAGCAAGACAGAGGTGCTGGTGGTGGGGAGAGCCCAGTCTGCCTGGTCGTCGGCATGGTGGCCACCATGTCTTGGACCAACCCCAACCCCCTGTCAAGAGGCACATAACCTGGGGGTGTGGTTTGATGCGGGTCTTACTTTTGGCCCCCAGATCAACCGGGTGGTAGGAGTCTGTTTTGGGATTTTGAAGAAACTGAGAAAGGTCCTTGACTTACTCCCGATCGGTGCCCGTCAAACCTTGGTCCAAGCCCTGGTGACAGCTAGGTCGGACTACGGGAACCTGTTGTACCTGGGGGCTCCGGAAAAAAGCATGGCACGCCTGCAAGTGCTGCAGAATGCGGCAGCTCGTTTGATTCTCAGGCTGCCCAAAAGGGCGCCTTCTAAGGCGGCCCTCCAGAAGCTACACTGGCTCCCCGTGAGGAGAAGAGTGGAATACAAAGCCCTCTGCACCTGTCATCGAATCTTGAATGGCAGGGCGCCCGACCCTCTGAATAAACTGATCGAAGTGTATCAACCAACACGAGCGCTTAGATCCGCTGGGGGCGGTCTACTGAGGATCCCCAGAGTTAAGAAAGCCCGCATGGGAGGTAGGTCCTTTAGATGCTTAGCGGCAAATAACTGGAACAAACTACCAGTGGACCTGCGCTTGGAACCGGAGGAAGCTAGGTTCCGAGCGAAACTGAAAACATTCCTCTACACTAAATAATTGTCCGCTCTGCTTTTGTGCTCCCTGCTCGCTGCCTCTCCCTCTTTTAGCGCGTGGACACGCCGGTGTGCGTAACGCAGCGCTCTACAAATGTCCCAATAATAATAATAATAATAATAATTGCTCTAGCCCTTGATTTAAGCGTTCCATTTGACCATTGGTCTGGGAATGGAACCCGGAGGGTAAGGACACCTCAATATGAAGAGCTGTACAAAAATCTTTTCAGAAGCGTGATACATAGTGAGGATCTCGATCTGATACAATTACCTGTGGCAGGCCATGGAGGCGGTATATCTCCTGTATGAAGATGCTTCAGAGTTCTCTTGCAGTAGGTAGTTTTTTAAGGGCTGTGAAATGAGCAATCTTGGTGAAAGAATCTAGTGTCACCATTATAACCTGGTTACCAGCAGATGGAGGGAGAGAGGAAATGAAGTCACTGGATTTGGTATCCCATGGAACCGGGCAACAGGTAGAGGTGAAGCTATCCCATGGGTTTAGTATGCAATGTTTTGGCTTGGGCACAGACAGGACAAGATGGCAAATAGACTTTGGAATCTTTTCTTATCAATGGCCACCAGAAAGAGTGAAGTATCAGTTCTAGGGTAGCCTTTAAACCACGATGACCGGCCATGGGAGAATCGTGACTCATTTGGAGGGCCTCTAGCTGCACCTTTTGTGTGAGAAGAAATAAAGCCCTACAATGGTAGTAGTGTGTGTCATGTTGCTTAACCAAATCGACTAGCTTCTTCCATTCTTCTTGGTTCATGGATTTTTATTCAGAATGAACCTGGTCTAGGAAGGATTGAGCCATGCCAACTATCCTTTGTGGCTCGATTACGTTCTGTTGTGGGGGCGTAGGTCTTTCTGGATAACGACAAGACAAGGTGTCTGCCAAAGAGTTCTGAGATCCTGGTATATAGGAGACGACAAAGTCATATTGGCTAAAAAAGTAAGCCTACTGGTCTTAATGGCTATTTTGGCATTGAATGTTACGGAGACATTGGAGTTTACCATGGTCTGTTCTGATTTTGGAGGGTTCTAATAATTGCCTCCATTCACGGCAGGCCAGCTTCATGGCAAGTAGTTCCCATTCTAGTAACTTGCATAGTCTGACAGGACATGTGACAGGTAAAACACAGAATGTTCCAGTCTGTCGTCTTCTTGTTTTTGGAGGAGGATGGCACCAACAGCTCTGTCCAATGCGTCTGCCTCCAAGAAAAATGTCTGTGTTGTGTCAGGGTGTTGTAAAATGGGTGCTTTGGAGTTTACCATGGTCTGTTCTGATTTCGGAGGGTTCTAATAATTGCCTCCATTCACGGCAGGCCAGCTTCATGGGTGCTTGGGTAAAAGCCTTTGTTAGGGACTGGAAGGCCTGTTCAGCGGCTTCGGTCCACTTGAACCCTTGCCGGATATATTCCTTTTTTAACGTTTGGGATATGTAGCTGGTTTGGAAAGCAAAGTTGTCAATGAATTGATGGTAAAAGTTTGCCAGACCTAGGAAACACTGTGTTTCTTAATGGTCGAAGGTGATGGACAATCCAAAATAGCCTGTACCTTTCGATGATCCATGGCTATTCCTGTCTTGTTGATTCGGTAACCCAAATATTCTACCTCAGATTTGTCAAATTCAAATTTTTCAGGTTTAAAAAAGAGACTATTTTGGTGAAGTCTTTCCAGGACTTGCAATACGTGCCTGTGATGTAACTCAGGAACTGCTGAGTAGATTAATATATTGTCTAGGTAGATACTCACTATCTCGTTTATGAGGTCATAGAACACGTTGTCCATGAACCTTTGAAAGATTGAAGGGGCGTTAAACAGCCCAAAAGGCATAACTCAGTATTTGAAATGCCCTAACAGGGTTCGAAATGCGATTTCCACTCACCCCCTTTTTTTATTCGAAGGAGATGTCAGGCATCTCTGAAATCCAATTTGGTGAACATTCAAGCTTCTCTTACTGACTCAAGGATATCCTTAATGAAGGACAACGGATAGCGGTCTTTGTTGGTGACTTTATTCAAGCCTCTGAAGTCAATACATGGTTGGAGATCTTTAGTCATCTTGGGGACGAAGAAGAGGGGCGCCCGGCAGGTGAAAAGGATCAAACAATTAGGCCACTTTGGAGATTTTCCTCAAGGTATTGTCTGAGAGTCTCTTTCTCAGGTTCAGTGAGAGGATATATTCTTCTGAAGGGTACTGTTGCCCAAGGTTCCAATGCAATGTCACAGTCAAGCTCCATATGAGGAGGTAACATCACGTTCATAGGCTTCTGAAAGATGTCAGCGTATGTATGGTAGTGACTTGGTATACCTTGGACGGAGTTAACAGAGGTACAGGCTTCCTTTCTTATCATAGGCATTACCTTAGGAGACCAGTATTATTCAGTGGGGTAACAGAATTGTTGACAAAGATGAGATGACAGGGAAATGGTTCTTGTCTCCCAGTTGATATACAGGTTATGTCTGATTAGCCAAGATATACCTAAGATCATGACATGGCTGGGTGAGGCGATCAGATCTAAAGATAAGTGTTCTGGGTGTTTTCCAAATGAAAGTTGTAATAATGGTGTCATGTCTTTGACTGGACCAGAAATGAGAGGAGTTCCGTCCACAGTATTGACTTATTCCGGGTTCTCTTTAGGAACACAACTAATTTGCCTCTCCTTAGCCGAAGCTTTATCCAAGTACATCCCGCTGGCACCACTATCCAAAAATGCTAGTATCTTCTCTTCTGCTCCATCTGGCAGCCTTACAAGCATAGGCAGAAGAAAGAGAGAGGTGGAAATTTTGTTTGAGGTACAGAACGAAGGGATTCCAGACCATCCCATCTCATCCTCTCCCTTCTCACAGCGGACAGGAGGACAGGATTTGTTTTTTTTTTCAACTGCCTAGGAGAACGAGTGGGACAGTTCCGAATCATGTGCCCTGAGGCGCCACAATACAGATATAGGACTTGTTTTCTTCTGGGTTCAAGTTCGGCGTCAGACAGGGGTCCCCTAGTTAAGCCTATCTGCATAGGTTCTTCTCCTGTGGAAGGCTGTATGTTGGACACAGGGGTTTCTGTTTTACGAACATTAGGTCGGTTTACTCCAGTATGCTGCTGGAGTCGTTACTTTGTTCTCTCCAAACGGCATTTATTGAGACGATGTTCAACTGATAACGTTAAGTCCATTAACTCAGTCATAGTCTCAGCATGAGGAGAATGTACCAACTCATCTTTGATTTCTTCTTGCAGCCCTCTGCAAAAACAGGGTTACCAGTGTTCGTTCCACCCAAGTAGTTTCTGCCGCCAATTGCCTGAAACATGTGATGTACAGCAAGACGTCCTGACTTCCTTGTTGGATGTCACACAAGGCTTCTTCTGCTGATGTCTTCAGCCCAGGTCTTTCAAACATCCATTTACATAACTCAAGAAAAGATGCATAATAAGAAAGTTGTGGGTCTTCTGTGGCTACCAAGGGTGTTCTCCATGCTAGGGCAGGACCAGACTAGGCACTAATAAGGGATCCAACTTTGGTTCCATTGAAGGAAAACTGGGCTGGACGAAATACAAATAAACACAGTCAAGGAATCCAAGAATTTCTTCAGCTTGTTGGGATCTTCAGAGTAACGAGGAGAAAAGGCAGAGACCATGGGTACAACGAATGTCTTAGTTGTCAGCATGTGACATAAGGCATATGCCTAGATGCATCAACTTTTTTAGGAAGTGCAAACGGTGCGAATCGCAAAAATCGGCCGTTTGCACTTCCTAAATTGGTTTCTGGGATGCATCAAGCATTTTTGGAAATTCGCTATTTTTTGCGAGTTCCAAAAATGCGATTGCTTTTAAGGAATCGCAAATTTGCGATTCCTTAAATGCAATGCATCATCCTCACAACATTTACGATTTTACAAATTGCAAATGCAAATTACCACGAAGTTGAACTTCGTGGTAATTTGCAAAAATGTGTAAAAACGCATAAAAATGCATTTTTTAAACGTCTACGTTACAAACACACATGTCCTTGGGACATGTGTGTATGTAACTCACATGTAAAAGTGCATTTCATGGGTGCAGGGGGGGGTCCTTTGGACCCCCCTCTCCACCCTTGAAAGGCTTTGTTGCATTCCGATTTCAAATTGCGAATTCGCAGTTCCCATTCATTCCTATGGGCATTTCAGCCCATAGGAATGAATGGGAATTGCGTATTCGCTACTTGAAACTCGCAATTTTATTGGGATTCGGTAAAAATTGCGATTTTTACCGAATCTCAATAAAATTGCGAAATTATTGATGCATTGCCATTTGCGATTCCTTATTTGCGATTCCTTATTTTTCGCAAATAAGGAATCGCAAATGACAACTTTGATGCATCTACCGGATAGTTTCTTCTCGTAGCTGTTGTAGTTCTTGGGCTTGTTGTTGAACCGTCTGCACTAATGCCTGTGCTGTTTCTACTGACCCTTCGGTAGAAGAGGACCGTGAAATACCCATGCATTTTTTTGGGGCATTACAATCTGTCAGGTTTGGGTCTTTCTTACCAGTCTCAAGGCGTTGGGATAGTTCCCAGCTTTGGTTACTGTAAGTCCTGGTTTGGCCGAGATAGGGGCGACCTCTTCCGGTAGCCACAGTGCTGCAGACATTGAAAGTCTAAGCAGCCAGTGACCTCCAGAAGGAGTCCGAGAGGAAAACCATGGAGGGAAAAACCTCTGATGTTGGTGTTGAGACTCCAGGAATGAAGGAGAAGAGAAGGAGCAGAAAACACTGGAAGACCAGGAGCCCAAAAAAGAACTAGGAGAAGACTTGAAGACAAGCTGGGGCAGAAGGCATCAGGGGAAAAATATGTAGCAATGGAAGGAATCGCCAAAATAGGAGCCACAAAACCAACACACCAGCAGGAACCAACAGGAGTGAGGACACACCAGCAGGAACAAGGAGTGTTGCACCGCAAGGAAAGAAAAGTTCTGATCCCTAAAAATACAGAAAAAACTGGAAAGGACATACAGGAAGTGACATACAGGAACAGGAAGTGACATACAGGAACAGGAAGTGACAAAGCAGGAAGTACAGGTGTCGCCATCTTGGATAGGGAAAAGAGTGAAGTGCATTACAGAAAGATCGCCATATTAGGAAGGTAAGTAACCCTCCCCTATTGCCTTCTGGAAGCAGGGATAAGAGGAGATCAACAATATTGCCCTCAAGGAAGGAGGATCACCAGGCACCCACACCAGGTAAGTGTAATGTCCCAAGGTGCCTCAGGAAGCAGATGGGCTGCAGTGCAAGTATGTGGCGTGCCCAAAAAACAAAACGCGTTGAGGGTGCTTCCCGTGATGCAATTGAAATGGAGCTTTATCAATCAGATGGGTATGAAAGAGAGGAGGACATAAGGGCTTATCTGAGGGAGATAGAGCCCTCGATGTTGGAGGAGGCAGACAGAAAAGAGCTGGAAGAGAAATTCAAGGTGGATGAACTGACTGAGGCTTTGAGGGAGCTGCCATCTGGGAAGGCTGCTGGCCCGGACCAGATCCCAGTAGAATTTTATAAAATCTTCCAACCCTCTTTGTTAGCAGATATGTTTAATCTGATGTTGTTAGCACAATTGGGTGAGTCTGCTCCACACTCTTGGGGAGGCGCAGACATCATTGTTATTCCAAAAAAAGGCAAACCGGTAGACGTCCCGGGCTCCTACCGACCCATTACTTTAATGAACGCCGATGTCAAGGTGTTCTCCAAAATGTTGGCAAAAAGATTATCCAGGATAATTGAATCTTTGGTTATTCCCTCTCAGCATGGATTTATTCCAGGTAAGGGAACAACCCAGCATACTAGGCAAGTAATTACGGCATTTGATGTAGCAGACACCCTGGAAGACCCAATGGCAGCGGTGTTTCTCGACGCTGAAAAAGCATTCGATAGGGTCTCATGGAGATATTTATGGGATGTTTTGAGGTGGCACGGTATAGGACCAGGATTTATAAAGGCTCTGCAGACACTATATATAAATCCGACGGCCAAGATAAGAATCAATAGAGGTTATTCGGCTGCAGTTAATATCCAGAGAGGCACAAGGCAGGGTTGCCCCTCTTCTCCCCTGCTTTTTGCTTTATACCTTGACCCCTATATACGAACATTGGAAAATAATCAACAGATATCACCTTTAGTGCTAAATGGTTGTAGACTTAAATCATTAGCCTATGCGGATGACGTCGCTATCTTGACTCCAGAACCCTCAGTTGCCATCAGGGCAATTGAAGCAGAAGCTGAGAGGTTTGGTCAGTTTTCTGGATATAGTTTGAACACCACTAAAACACAGATAGTTAAAAATCAATGGGTAATTTGTAATGATGATAGAGTGACGAATATGGCAACCTATCTAGGGGTACAAATGACAGCAGAAGTAAGTAAAATTGTGGAAAAGAATATGGATCCCTTGATAGCTCAAATGAAAAAAGATCTGGAAAGAATGAACAATTTACACCTGTCGCTAGTTGGATGTACAAACCTCATCAAAATGATGATTTTACCCAAATTTTTGTATGTGTTCAGGGCTGTACCTTTGTTGATTGAAGCCAGCTGGTTTAACGGTATAGAGGCTATATGTAACAGGTTTATCTTGGGCCCAAGGTAAAACCCGGAGAGCTTATAGGTATATGACGCTCCCCAGAGAAAAAGGGGGATGGGGGGCACCAGACTTTCGTTTATATTACATGGCTACTGTCCTGCAATACATTCAAGGTCTTATTGGTGGAAACTCTGATGATGTAAGACTGCAGAAGATGTCTACAGAGGTTTATGCTGTCGCACTTGGGGTAAATGCTGAGAACTGTTTCCTAAAATGTATTGACTATAGTTATTTTAAGAGGACTAAGTTTAAAACTGTCAAAGCGGCAGTTACGATCTGGAATGCATTTTTAAAGAAAGTAAAGATGGGGAGGTATAACAGGTATGTCTCATTAATTAACAACAGGTCACTCCCTAAGGAAATTTTTGCAGATCACACTATGGCAGAGTGGGCTCTAAGGGGGGTTACGCAAATTGGAGATTTATTCTCACAGGATGGTTTTAAGCAATTTTCAGAGCTAAGAGACACATATGGCTTAGATAATAGGGGATTTTTCAAATATCTACAGGTTAGAAGTTTCCTTAATAACAAAGTCGGAGGTCAAGCAGGTTTTAGTAGTAAAATAGAAATAATGGAGAAAATAAAACTGATGGGGGATTGTTCTATCAAATCCTTTTATGCAGCATTGGTGAAAGATAAGCAGGATGATTTAGTTAAATTTAGTAAGAAATGGGAGGATAAATTGGGAGTTGATAGTAGTTTGTTTTATGATTCTTTGAATTTAGGATGTACGATACTATGTGCTGCCCCGCTGCAATCTCAGCATTATAAAACACTTTATTTTTTGTACTTTACACCTGCAAAGATTGCAAAATGGGGGGGGAATCAAGGAATCAACTGTCCCAGATGTATTGAGCTGGAAGCAGATAGCGTACATATTTTCGCAACATGCCCCCAATTACGAACTTTGATTAGTGAGATTGAGGGGTTCTTGGCAAGATCACTGGGTATTGAGATATCCCTTACACCAGCTTGGATTATGCTAGGTGTGAATGATGAAGAGCAGGTTCAATATGCTGAATTTCTGTTTGTAATAATGGCTGTCTATAGACTAACAATAGCTAGGGCTTGGCTAGATAAAAGCCCTCCGAAATTGCAATGCTGGCTGGCAAATACCCTGTATGCATATAATATAGAGGAAAAAATGTATGCTCGAAAGGGGAAGAGTGGAAGACGATTGGGGAGAAGAATTTGGGAGCCACTATGTAAATGGAAAGAGAGGCAAAGAAGGAATAACTAGGTGAGGGGGTGTTGTCTCTACTGTTTTCGGTTTTTTGTAGATTTCGGATTTTGTTTTCTTATTATAGCTGAATTGCATAATGTGTATGCTTTCTCTGTGTAGCTGTATTGTATAATCTGTATGTTAGTACTTAAGGTTGGAGGTAAAATAATGCAAAAAAATAGTGTAATGGATAAAATTGTGATATATGTAAAGCTCATAATGCTATGTTGTAATGAAGAAAAATAAAAAATTTAAAAAGGAAAAAAAAAAATGAAATGGCCACAGCGGGCCGTGATGCTGTACCTCAGCGCCCCCGAAGAGAAGAGAGGGGCACCACGGACTGCACCACGGCCAGCAAAGAGGAAACGAGTAGCGCCGCGTGTTGCGAGTAAGCCCACGGTGTAACATCAGGAGGCAAGGGGACTTCATACCCTAACCAAGAGCACGCCAGGAGGCGCGTTTGAAGAATGGTGAAGAAAGGGGGCATGGCCTGTGTCCACCTTTCAGCAATGCCACTGTGTAAGGCGTACTGCCCTTTCTGCCCTTATTAAAATAAACAACATTGAACCCAGAGTTAGCCCCTAATTACAGACCAATATCTCTGCTTCCTTTCTTTTCTAAGGCCCTGGAAAAAGTTGTGAATCATGTCATCACCTCGTTTGTCGAACTAATTCAATACTCCACCAGAGTCAGTCTGGATTTAGGGTAAATTTCAGCACTGAGACGGCGCTGCTGGAAGTGCCGGAAGCCATAAAGGAAGTTTTGGATAAGGGTGGCAAGGACATACTGATATTATTGGACTTCTCTGTGGCCTTTGATACCATCCCCTATGACCGGCTCCTGTTGAGACTTCAGGAGAGCGGGTTTGAGGGTATGGTACTTGTTAGACCTGTCAGCCCTTTGGCTGGTCCCTCCCTTTTATTATTTATTTTTGTTCCCTTTTTGCCCCTCAAAACCTTTTTATCTTTTTACATCCACTGGATTTTTTGAGGTATTGACCTAGGGGTTAGATGCTCTTTGCCCTCATAGTTTTTTTTCCCTGAGGCCTAGGTGCCTTTGTGACTGGATTTTCAAGTCACACAAAATGGTGGCTAATAACTGCCATAACGGACTTCAGGAAATAGGGGGGCCCATAAGAAGACATAGGGAGGCTCTTGAACCTTCCAGCTGGTTCTAGTGATTTGAGGCTAGCCTAAATAAGGCCAGGGGCAGGGCAGCCATTTTGAGTAGTGACCAGAGGGTGTTGTGGAACCTAGTCAAGGGAGGAGTGAGGCAAAGTTGTCAGGAGAGAGGCACATTAAGCAAAGGGAGATCGTTCCTTGGATCGGCTGCCTACTTGTATGACGTTTTCCCCCTGCTATTTGACCCAGCCCTTCTAACACAGAGTTACTCCAGTCTAACTGCGGATGCCCAGCGCACCTAAAGACAACCTGAGACTACTGTGGGGAGCGAGGCGCAGGAGTCCCTGAGATCGTGGGTTCACTCACGGTGTGGAAGGATCTGACGCGTTGTTCCCAGGTGTCTGCTGGGGCCCCAGACCACGCCGAGGTGTGTCGTTTTGGGGGTGCTCCCTCCGAAGTGGCTGAGGAGAAAGCTAAGTGAGTTCTGCGGTCGAGCATCGGAGGCAGGAGAGCCCCGTGAAAGCTGCCGAGGAGATGGAAGAGTCGGCTCAGGCGGAGTCGGCCAGCTGTGTTGCCGGAACCAAGGAAGCGCCGTGGGCGGCGTGACGTTGTGACAGGAGGCTGGGCAGAGGCGTAGCTAAGGAGGAAGAAGTCAGCCGTGACCCTGGAGGAGGCCGTCCGACAGTGAGGTAGGCGGAGAGAAGGCGGGGCCTGTGACGGACGGAGCCAGTGAAAGTAGGATTCGCGAAGTTCAGTCAAGAGCGGTGAGGAACGCCGGATTTCCTTCCCCCCCCCCTTTTCCTCGAACCGCAGTGGAAAGAACGCAAGTCCCCCTGCCCGCAGCGAAGACAGCCGCTGGACGAGCACTGGTGACAGTACTCTGAGACAGCCAGAGAACTCTTCAAGTAAGCGGGGAGAGTGGGCGGAGGCCGCAGGAGCTGCTGTGACAGGCCCTTCATCTTCCGGCAGTCCCGAGGGAGAGGCAAGGGTGAAAGTGTTGTCAGTAAAAGATTCCCTCAGAAGGCTGAACCAGTAATCTCGTGACAGTCCAGCTAGGGTGATTTCTGTGGAAAGGATACTTACAGACCATAGAAGTGTGGCCACTCTAGGAGAGGTGGTGGGGCTAAGGTGAAGAGGCTAAACAGGGCAGATCCAGGAGGAATAGCTCAGTGGGGTGTATGAAAGTCAGGATAAGATGTTGGATTAACTTGTCTGGTTCCTTTAATAATACAGCTGTCTATATAAGTCTCCTTGTATGCTAGTAGGGAAAGGCCTGCTGTTTTATTGTATTAACGAGAAAATTGATGGTCCTGATTTATTTGGGTAAAGTACTGTCAGCTTAAACCTTCTCAATTGTCAATGAAAAATGCACAACTAATTGTACTGGGAAATTTGTGGCAAGAAAAAGTAATAACTTAAATCTGAGTACTGAAAAGTTTTCTACTATATAGGGCAATTTTAAGAATGTAAATTTTGGAACCTAATAGATGTAAGAAGGGAATGGATGGAGTGAAATTGATACTCTGAATTTTGAATATTGCAAGAGAACTTTTATAAAACAGCCCGTATTTTTCTAAGAAGGTGTGGTGTCTTTCTTTTCTAGTGGAGGGACGTTACGTTACTGAAGGGTGTGACGCAAACTTAACGCATGTGCCTTTGAATTAAGCCTTCCCATTTAGTGCCAAGCTACCCTATATGACTTGGAGATCCCGGGTCCAACAGTACTCAACTGGTTTGCCTCCTTTTTAAAGGCCAGCCAGCAAACAGTTTGGTCTCCACCTTTTGCTGCCCCATCCCTCCTTTGGAGGTGGGTGTTCCTAAGGGCTCAATTTTGAGCTCCACCCTTTTTAATACATATATGGTACCCTTAGTGACTCTGGCCGAGGGCCTTGGAGCAAAAATAGTATTGTTTGGGGACAATATGCAGTTGCTCTTCACCTGCTATAAAGACACAGATTTTAAAGGAGACATGTTTAACTGCTGCCTAACGGAAGTGTTCTCCTGGCTCCAGTTTAATCAGCTTAAATGCAATCCTGAAAAATCAGAGATCATCTTCTTTGGCCACCCTCCCAGTAACGTCTGCCGTAACTGGTGGCGAGCTGATATGACCCCCCCTCAACTTCCAAAAAAAAAGTGAAAAATTTAGAGGTGAAGTTGGACGAGAAACTCTTCATGCAGGCACAGATCCATGAAGTGGTTGGATCCTGCTTTGGCACGTTCAAGATGCTAAAGCAGTTTCTGCCTCTCCTGCCAATCACACATAGGAAAACGGTGGTCCAAGCACTGATAGTTTCCAGGTTGGACTACGTCAATGTACTGAACCTAGGGTTGCCATAGTATTTATTGGCAAGGCTGCAGGTGGCCCAGAATGCAGCAGCCAGAGCAATGCTCATGCTTGGCCCAAGAGCACGGATGTCCACACAGTTGAAATCCCTGCATTGGCTCCCAGTCCGCAAGAGGATCCATTTTAAGGCCATAGTTTTGGCATTTAATGCTCTCCACAGCAAGAGGTGCTGGGTACATCACGAAGAGAGTCCAAATTGATTGCCCTTACTGTACATTAAGGTCCTCAACACTTCAGTTGGCACGTACCCCCAAATACCACTAAGCACAGATAGGGGGACGTTCCTTCCAGGTATAAGCAGCGCAATCATGGAATAAGCTGCCGGTGGAACTAAGACAAACAAAACAAGTGATGGACAGAATGTGGATCAATGTCACACATTCACCCCAGTCCAAAGATCTGGGCCTAAATCCATTGTTTTTTTGCACTCCACACCACCCTGGGTTAGACAATGGCGATATGCAAATCAGCTCTGACCCTGTGCCCCATGGGAACAGTCCAGTCCGAACTACAAAAGCCATGTCCTTCCCAGAACGGAATCAAGCATCCGAGGACCGGACCGGTTTCGAGGTAACACCTCTCATCAGCCCGGCTAGCTTGACTCCAGTGGTGTGGAGTGCCTGGGACCCACGTCTGAGTATCCCCAGCGCACTTATGGCGGTAATTGCAAACAAAACAAGTGATGGACAGAATGTGGATCAATGTCACACATTCACCCCAGTCCAAAGATCTGGGCCCAAATCCATCGTTTTTTTGCACTCCACACCAAGACTGACGCAGGATCTTCTTTCATTTTAGGAAATCACTGAAAACCTGGTTACTCTAGCTATAATACTAAACCTGGTGGTCATAGCGCATAGTCAATGTCGTCATCATGCTTCAGCGCCGGGACACTCAATTGAGTAGCTGCACGCTTTATAAATATCCATTTAATATAACATACTAGAGGTAACAGGTAGGCTAGTTTGCCCCTAAGGACCCCCAGCAGTGAAGAAACTTTATTCCCCTCCCAAGAGCTCTCCAGGGAGTGCATTTGCAGAGTGGTGGGCAAACGGGACGTGGCCTGCTAATAGAACTTGGCAATCCTGCTGTGTGGGACTTACTGGAGGCAATAGGACGTGTAGTTGGCCACAAGGTTGTTCTTGGGTGCCAACTATCCCTCCTGTTACCTCCAGTAAGCCCCACACAGTGGGATTGCTAAGAGGTCTTTGGTGGCCATGCCCCCCTTTTTCCATCACTCTGCGGCGGCGGTACGTGACTCTGGAGAGTCACGTACCGCCGCCACCGCCGAGAGTCATTAACGGGCATTCAAAGCTGCAGACGTTCCAGCCGCCACCGCCAAGAGTCACGAGGGCATCAGACTCCGCGCCGCCGCTCCGTGGGACTACAACACCCGGCAGGCCTCGCGGCGGCGCGTGTGAGGTGACGACACACACGCCAGAGAGCGCCACCAGGCCCCATAAAACGAGAAGGATCCCGGCAGTGCGGGGGAGAGTCACGTACCGCCGCCACCGCCAAGAGTCATTAACGGGCATTCAAAGCTGCAGACGTTCCAGCCGCCACCGCCAAGAGTCACGAGGGCATCAGAATCCGCGCCGCCGCTCCGGGGGACTACAACACCCGGCAGGCCTCGCGGCGGCGCGTGCGAGGTGATGACACACGCGCCAGAGAGCGCCACCAGGCCCCATAAAACGAGAAGGATCCCCGCGTTGCGGGACGCGAGCAGGACGCCCGGGGCTAAGCCCGGGCAAAGGGCGGGCCCTCTACGGCCCTCATCGGCAGGAGGAGGCAGGGACAGGGCCAGAAACGCTGCAGGAAATACTTTCGTGATTCATCCCTCAAGTAAGACTTGCTGTTTTAAGACTTTATTAACTGCCTTTTTTTGTTTACACAACATTGAGTTTGTTTTTATTCGCAATTATGCCTAAAAAACTTGATGAAGTCCCGCTAAACACTATTGACAATTACCTTGTTCAGACTGTTAAAAAGATAAACATGCAGAGGAGGGAGTCTTTGGGGTTGAGTCAATCCCCTGATTTACGATGTCTGTCCCTTTCTGCTTCTATCTTGATTGATGACACCCAACTGCAAGAAGCTCATTGCGCGGCCACTACTAGTGACATTACTTCCCAAGGAACACCTGGTACACCTGTTAACACAGCCCCGGCCTCTGAGGGACCCAATGCAGAGGCTGATGGCGACACAGATATTGACACTGAATTTGAACAAGAGAAACAGGGCATGCTGCCAGGCCAAAACGACTATGCACTAAAAATCCACCAAAGCGGGGTGGGTTACGCTCAGGGACAAGACGAAAGAGGGCTATTACCCCAAAATCCAAGCAAGTGAATAGTGTTGAGGATAAACCAAATTACACTTTTGAGGAGGCTTTCTTTGAAAAAATTGCTGATTTCCTCGAGATAAAAATCAACACTATTATCAAACCTCTAATATCCAAAATTGATAAACTGCAAGCGGAGGTTAAGAAGCTGGGTGGACTTCATAATTTGGTTGCAGGTGGTGTTGAAAATATAACTACGATAGTTACACATTTGAGTAATAATACAGGAGCAAATGTTGTTGGAGGTGATGTGGGCGAAGGAGTGGGAAACCAACTGCCCGGGTAGAACTCATCACTACATCCACCAACCTTGACTGCTAACAATGAGGGTTCTATATCAGTCAATATTCCAACAGACTCAACCCCTTCGGTCAATATCCCCCCAGCACAAGCACAAGCTCATTCAACGGATCCACTGCAATTCATAGTTGAAGCCACACCCGTGGTTTTAGTCCTTGCAAACGTCCCCCCACTGGAAGGGGGAACAGTGGAAAGCCCCACTTCTCTTTGTAGCAAAGCCTTACACTGGCTGACCAGTAACATGCGGCTAGCACCAGGGGGAAAGCATCATCTGGCAAGTGAAATCAAGTCAGCAACCAGGGTCCCCTGGCTGGGCAACCGGCCGAAAAAGTTCAAAGGGGACTGTGTGGCAGTGAGCTTCTCGAATCAAGACGTTCTCCCCAATATTCTTGCGAACTTATTCCCTCCCCAACGCAGACGGGTTACTGTGGTTCCCTTAACTTTAAAGTTCTTTTATGGGGAACAGCAGATTGTTACTTACCCAAAGGACCCCTGCCCCAGGGTGGGACAGCAATTGGGACTCGAACTTCAGATGGGGACAGGATTTAAGGCATAATGTAGCAGCTCATCGTCATCACTCAGTATTGTTTAATCCAGTCACACAACCCCTTGAACTGTTCAATCGTTATGCGCCGTTATCTTTCATGGATCAAAATGATTGACTTTCTTCAAGACAAGATAGTGATGGTGAGGGCTCTCAGCCTGCTCTCAGTCCATTAGTTCAGAATTCTGCAGGTGTTAGGGTCTGTAGAATTATGAGCTGGAATATTGCTGGTCTCAGAGCCAAATTTAACGACAAGAACTGGCTGGATATAATTAGATCCTATGACATTCTTGCCTTTCAAGAAACATGGGAAACGTCAGACGGACTGGCTCTGGACGGCTTTTCCCACTTTAATGTACCCGCAGACCCTAGTAAAGCAGGAAGGGCAAAGGGGGGCTTGGCTATATACATTTCATTAGATGTTCAAGGAAAGCCTAGACATATTAAGTCCAACTCAAAAAATTGTTAAGCGGTTGAACTAACCACATCAAACTCCCATCCCATATTATTTGTTAACTTTTATAATTCTCCCGTCAGTCAAACCCCAAACGAGCATTTGGTAACCCTAGAGGAATTCCTGTCTACCCACAGTGAGAACAGTGCCCATGGGTATGAGGTGATCCTTATGGGAGACTTTAATATTCACCCATGCCATGTGGATTGCCACAGGGAATATGAGGAATTTCCCCCCTATTCCTCCTCACCGCATTTCGAACATACACCACGCGGTGAGGCTCTGGAATTGCTCTTAGCTACTTTTAACCTTTATGAATCATGTAGTTGCTCCATAGGTCCGAGGTTACCGACATATGTGGGCAATGACTCAGGCACAATTATAGACTATATCTTTTTATCTCCAAGTATTCTGCCTGAAGTTATTAATTATAAGGTAGAAACTACAGTTTTTAGCGATCACAACCCCGTGATTTTAGAGATTATAGCTCAGGGAGTCTTGGGAAAAAGGAAGATCGATGCTTTATGCGCGACAGAACTAGTTTTGAGAGATCAGAATCGGAGGCTGAAATGGGACCAAGTAACCCCAATCACCTTCTTACAGGAAACTTTGGCTAAAGTTGAGGGGGAGGTCGCCATTTGTCTGGATAATAAGAACTCTGGTGCCACTATGATCGAGGCTTTCAATGTTATTTGCCTCCGGGTCAATCTAGACCTGACCGTAAAGGCAAAGCCAAATAGGTTTAGGGTCCCCAGATGGTTTGATTCAAACTGCTCCAAGGCCCACTCAATCCTCCTAAAGGCTCTAAAAAACAAACCCAGAGACAGAGAGCTGATAGCGTCATTGAGGCAACAATACAGTCAAGCTATCAGGGTGAGGAAATCTGAGATGAAAAACGAGGCCTGGAGTGATTTATTATTGCCTGAAACACAGAGAGATAGTGCCAAATTTTGGGCAATTATAAATCATCCATACTTCGCTGGACTAGACAATCAGAGAGCAGATTGCACTATACCAGATGAACAGTGGGTGACACATTTCAGTAACATCTATAGTTGTACTAAAACTACTACAGAATGTGAAATGCCACTCACACAACCGACAATTTCCATCTCCCCTTTCAGCCAAGATGAGGTGAAAAAAGCAATTAACGATACACTCTGTAAAAAGGCACCGGGGCCCGACGGGGTCCCCGCAGATTTCTTTAAGAGTGCTCCTGAACTAAGCACTAAGATTCTCACTAATATTTTTAACGCTACAAGGGATCTCATTTTTCCCACTAGCTGGGCCAGGTCGACGATAGTACCAATTTTTAAAAAAGGACAGAGGACAGACCCGGCCTGTTATAGGCCAATTTCTCTCATTGATTCTAGTGGTAAAATCTTGGAAAGAGTCCTTTTAGGAAGACTGACCCAGATTTTAGAAAGGAAGGGCGTCCTATCAAACGCACAATACGGCTTTAGAGACAAAAGAGGAACCTTAGATCACTGCCTAAATCTAGAACTAATTTTAAATAAATACGTAATCGCCAAGGGGGGGTTCCCTCTATATGGCCTTTATGGACCTCTCATCAGCTTTTGACCTGGTCAACAGGGCAAAGCTGTGGAGGATCCTTCTGGCCATGGTCTTCGACCCCCCATTGGTTGGATACCTAGCTGAGCTACATAGGGACCTCATGACCTCGGTCAGAGTGACTAGGGAAGGAAGATGCACTTGCCACTTTAAGTCAGAGAGGGGGGTTAGGCAAGGGTGCATCCTTGCCCCCCTCCTCTTTACTCTTTATATAAACGATCTGGAGGCAGTCATGGCAACATCCCATACTGACATTCCGCGTGCAGGTGAGACAAAGATACCTGTCCTCCTGTACGCGGACGAGGCAGTTCTTCTGGCACGCTCCGGAGTGGCGTTAAATAAACTCCTTTCATCTTTTGGAGATTTTATGTCCTTGTTGGATATGAAAATCAACACAGAGAAATCTCATGTAATGATTGCTGGAGCCGCAGGCAGGAAAAGAAAGTCGAAAACATTTTTCTGTGCTGGGAAAAAGGTCAGGAGAGTCCCTTCTTTTCCATACTTAGGGGTGACCTTCGATGAAAAGGGCACTTGGGGCCCCCAACATTCCGTTAAAAGCAATGCTGTTGCAAGAGCGGCAGCAGGGTTGCTTGGTTTTTCTAAAAAATTAGGTGCCCGTCCCATGGAAGCATTATTAAGGTCTATAAAGCAAAATGCTTGTCCGTTGCCCAGTATGGCTCTGTTATTTGGGGGTATACTAGCCCTGACAAAATACAGAAAGTAGAAAATAAATACCTGAGATCTCTGCTTTAAGTACCCCAATCGACTTCCACCTATGCATTACATACAGAGCTAGGATTGGGCTATATAACTGACATTTTAAAACTAGCTCCAGTGATTGGGTGGATGAAAACTTGGCTTAACCGGGAGCTTACTTTAAACCACATTATTTTAAAAGATTGTTTAGCCCTGGAAAGAGCCCAAAACATTCCGTGGGTAAAATACGTACAAACGCAGTTAACTTTAGCTGGACGACCGGAGCTCTTTTCATCTCCAGATTTGATAAGACAGGAAGACCTTAAATTAGTAAAAAGTACCCTGATAAACTTATATGTCTTGGAGAGGGAAGCCATAGAGCTAAAAAAAACCATGGTAAGGAAACACTGTTTGTTGACATCTGTTCCAGGAATGGAACCATACCTCTTCCTGGTAACTAAATCTTATCATCATTTCCTTTTAACGAGATTCCGTTTTGATTTGATCCACTTCATTCTGGGCAATTTTAAAATTTGGAATAGACCCGATGATGCTGAACCATGTGATTGTGACCACTTTTCCACACAGGACACGATGCACTTTATCATGTTTTGCGGACATTATACTGAGATTAGAAAAAGATATTTGCTTCCAATCTTGCGTAATCAAGGCTTTATTCAGGTAAAACCAGCCCTGATGTTTTTGCAACCCCTTCCTAATGTAAGAGTAGCTTTTCATGTTGCTAGTTTTTTAGTCGCAGGAGCACGTATAAACAAGTACCGTACAAGATTTAGGCACCCCACTCCTGAACAATGATTTCCCTTTTTATCTCATTTATTTAAAAATGCCTTGTGTTTTAATAAGCCCCTTTTTTAACATTTTTAACATCCTTGTATGATTCATTGTACATTGTGATTTTAGTGTTTTTAAAATAATGATTGTTTGTTTTAATTATGTATCAATTTGTGCTCTGATGAAATGTTGCTATGTAACTATGCGCGTTCTCTTATGATTTTTAATAATCGAATAAAGATAATTGACTGACTGACTGACATCACTCTGCAAACACGCTTCCTGGCACACTACTGGTTGGGAGATGAAGTCCACTTTACTCCTGAGGGACTTTGGGGGCCAAGAAGCCCTCCTGGTACCGCCTGCAATTCCTACACAGCAGAATTCCTGAGTGCTCGTTGTAGGCCCAGCCCCTTTTCTCCACCACTCTGCAAATGTAACTACTAGTTAAAGAAGCATTTGCAATGCAATAGTTCTCGCATAGGCGAGAATTACAGCTATTGGTGTTGTAAATGTAAACGTTTTTCACTAATGTTTTTTGGAGTGGAGTGGAAGTACTTTGTGTGGAGTGGAATTATGTGGTATGTTGTGCAGCCAATTTATGTGGATAGAAATTATGTGGTATTTAGTGTATAGGTATTATGGGAACTGGGATTATGTGTTATGGAGAGTAAGTGTGTGGTGTGGTAGTCTGTGTTGTGGAGTTGTAACCTCAGGTTTAGTCTTACTCATTTCTATAGAAGCTCAACTATAAACACAATGCGGCACAAAAAAAAAGCAACCACAGAGGATCACTTCTGGACCTAGTCAGTGGTATGAACAGGGCCACTGGAATTATGCAACTGTTCGGCTGCACCAATTTTCGCATAATTGTACATTTATCGCATTTGCTACATAATCCATCATCTGCTGCATTATCTGCAGATTTGAACCAAAAAAAGCTTGTTTCTTGCTCAAATGGCTCAAACATTATCAAAAATGCAGCGACAAGTGTTACAGCGTGGTGGAAGGACCTTTGCAAAACTGGAATGGTCACCTGTTACTTATTGCTAAATGTGGCTGTTAAATGGGTACTAATGGTAGGCAAACCACTCTTGCTTCTTTCTGCACCTCTCTTGCCTCTTTCTGCACCTCTCTTGTTTCTTTCTGCAACTCTCTTGTCTCTTTCATCACTTCTGTTGCTTCTTTCTACACCCCTGTTGCTTCTTTCAGCACTTCTCTTGTCTCTTTTTGCACTTCTCTTGCTTATTTCTGCACCTCTATTGCCTCTTTCTGAACCTCCGTTCCTTCTCTCTGTACCTCACTTGCTTCTTTCTGCAACCCTCTTTCCTTTTTTTGCACCCCTCTTCCCTCTTTCTCCACCTCTATTGCCTCTTTCTGTACTCCTGTTCCCTCTTTCTGTACCTCTCTTTCCTGTTTCTGCCCCTCTCTTGCCTTTTTCAGCACTTCTCTCTCCTCTTTATGCACCTCTATTGCTTCTTTCTGCACTGCTCTTGTCTCTTTCTGTATTTCTGCTGCTTTTTTCTGCAGTTCTCTAGCCTCTTTCTGCATTTCTGTTGCTTCTTTGTGCACCTCTTTTGCCTCTTTCTGTACCCCTCTTGCCTCTTTCTGCACTACTCTTGCCTCCTTCTGCACATCTGTTGCTTGTTTTTGCACTTCTCTCGCCTCTTTCTGCACATATGTGGGTTCTTTCTGCACCCCTCCTACCTCATTCTGTACCCCTCTTCTCTCTTTCTGCACCTCTCTTGCCTCTTTTTGAACCCTGCTTGCCTCTTTCTGCAACCTTGTTGTTTCTTTCTGCAACCCTCCTGCCTCTTTCTTCACCCCTCTTCCCTCTTTCTGCACATCCCTTGCCTGTTTCTGTACCTCTATTTCTTCCTGTTGCACTTCTCTTACCTCTTTCTACATTTCTGTTGCTTCTTTCTGTACTTCTCTTGCCTATTTCTGCACCCCTCGTCCCTCTTTCAGCACCCTCTTGCCTTTCTTTGCACCTCTCTTGCCTCTTTCTGCACTTCTCTTACCTCTTTCTGCAACTCTGTTGCTTTTTTCTGCACTTCTCTTGCCATTTCTGCAACTCACTTGCCTCTTTCTGCAGCTCTGTTGGTTCTCTCTGTACCCTTTCTGCCTTTTTCTGCACCCCTCTTTCCTCTTTCTGCACCCCTCTTACCTTTTTTCACACCACTGTTCCCTCTTTTTGTACCTCTCCTGCCTGTTTCTGCACCTGTCTTGCCTATTTCTGCACTTCTGTTACCTCTTTCCGCAACTCTGTTGCTTCATTCTGCACTTCCCTTCCTTTTTCTGCATTCTGTTGCTTTGTCTGTACTTCTCTTGACTCTATCTATATTTCTCTTGCCTCTTTCTGCACCCCTCTTGCCTCTTTCTGTACCTATGTTGCTTCTTTCTGCATTTCTATTGCTTTTTTCTGCACCTCTTGCATCTTTCTGAACCTCTACTTCTTCTTTCTGCACTTCTCTTGCCTCTTTCTGCAACTCTCCTGCATATCTGTTGCTTCATTCAGCACTTCTTTTACCTCTTGCTGTACTTCTCTTGTTTGTTTCTGCACCTCTCTTGCCTCTTTCTGCACCCCTGTTGCCACTTTCTGTACCTCACTTGTTTCTTTCTGCATCCCTCTTTCTGTACCTCTCCTGACTCTTCTTGCACCTTACATGCCTCTTTTTGCACCCTCTTGTCTCTTTCATTACTTCTCTTTCTTCTTTCTACACTTGTCTTGCTCTTTCTACACCTCTCTTGCCTGTTTACGCACTTCTCCTGCCACTTTCACACCTCTGTTGCTTCTTTCTTCAGCTCTCCTGCCTTTTTCTGAAGTTCTCTTGCCTCCTTCTGCACCTCTGGTGCTAATTTGCACACTTCTCTTGCCTTTTTCTGTACCTCTGTTCCCTCTTTCTGCACATCTCTTGCCTCTTTCCGTAGCTCTCTTGCCTCTTTCTGCACCTCTCTTGCCTGTTTCTGCACCCCTCTTGCTTCCTTCTACACCTCTCTTGCCACTTTCTGTACCTCACTTGTTTCTTTCTGCATGCCTCTTTCTGTACCTCTCTTGACTCTTTCTGCACCTCAGATGCCTCTATCTGCACCCTCTTGTCTCTTTCATTACTTCTCTAGCACTTGTCTTGCTTAACCCTGGGTGTAGTACTACGCTACGTTTTTGGAGCATTCAACGTTTGTGCTACTATGCGCTATGCATATTTCACGTAGCACTGTGCAACAAAAATGTAGCGTAGCGGGCATTTTTTGCTTGCTCACGGTCCTCAACTTCAAGTTGGCGACTGCGAGCAAGCAAAATCAACATCTCGGCAAGACCTTTTCCTCATTCGCGATCAGCAACATCAAATTGCCGATCGCAAGCGTGGAAAATCAACCTATTGGCGAGATTCTCAACGTGGGGAGGTCAGGTTTCTCATTGCGAGTGGTCACGTAGCAGCAGAAAACGACCGGTTGCACTGTGCAAGATGCCGTTTGCAATGATAGCACAGTGCGGACAAGCATCCGGCACTGTGCAATCAGTGCGAACAGCATTTTTCCTACCGCACTACACAGTCCGTTTAGCTCACGTAGTGCGATGTGCACTTCGCGTAGCGCTCCTACTCAAATTACGCCCAGGGTTAGTCTTGCTCTTTCTACACCTCTCTTGCCTGTTTATGCACTTCTCCTGCCTCTTTCGCACCTCTGTTGCTTCTTTGAGCACTTCTCTTGCCTTTTTCTTCACCTCTCCTGCCTCTTTCTGCACATCTCGTGCCTCTTTCTGCCCCTCTCTTGCTTCTTTCTTCACCTCTTTTGCTTCTTTCTGCACCAATCTTGCCTCTTTCTGCACACCTCTTCCCTCTTTCTGCACTTCTCTTGCCTCTTTCTGCATTCCTGTGGCTTCTATACTTCTCTTGCGCTTCTCTTGCTTCTTTCTGCAACTCAGTTGGAAATGTTCTTGTCTCTTTCATCACTTCTCTTGCTTCTCTCTGTACTTGTCTTGCCTCTTTCTATACCTTCATGCCTGTTTATGCACTTCCCTTGCCTGTTTTGTAGCTCTCTTGCCTTTTTCTGTACCACTTCTCCCTCTTTCTGTATCTCTCTTGCCTGTTTCAGTAACTCTCTTGCCTCTTTCTGCAGTTCTCTTGCCTGTTTCTGAACCTCACTTGCCTCTTTCTGCTCCTCTTACCGTGCTTGCACCTCACTTGCTTCTTTCTGCACCTCTCTTGTATATTTCTGTATCTCACTTGCCTCTATATGCACTTCTCTTGCTTTTTCTGCACCACTCTTGTTTATTTTGGCAACTCTCTTGTCTCTTTCATCACTTCTCTTGCTTCTTTTTACATCTCTGTTGCTTCTTTCAGAACTTTTCTTGCTTCTTTCTGCACTTGTCTTGCCTCTTTCTACACCTCTCTTGCCTGTTTCTGTACTTCTCTTGCCTGAGAAGTACAGAGGGGGCAGCCACTCTACTTATCATAGCGCGGGGACACGCCGGTGGCGTAACCAGGCGCTCTACAAATGTCCAATAATAATACCTCTCTAGCCTCTTTCTGCACCCCTGTTCCCTCTTTTTGTACCTCTCTTGCATGTTTCTGCAAATCTATTGCCTCTTTCTGCACCTCTCTTGCCTCTTTCTGCACGCCTCTTGCTTTTTTCTGCACCTTTCTTGTTTCTTTCTGCAACTCTCATGCCTCTTTCATCACTTCTCTTGCTTCTTTCTGCACATCTGATGCTGCCTTCAGCACTTTTCGTGCTTCTGTCTGCCTCTGTTGCTTCTTTCTGCACTTCACTTGCTTCTTTCTGTACCTCCATTGCTTCTTTCTGCACATCCATTGCTTCTTTCTGCACCTCTCTAGCTTCTTTCTGCACCCATCTTGCCTCCTTCTGCACCCCTCTTCCCTCTTTCTGCACCTCTCTTGACTTTTTCTGCATTCCTGTTCCTTCTTTATGTACCTCTCTACCCTGTTTCTGCTCCTCTCTTGCCTCTTTCTGCACTTATCCTGTCTCTTTCTGTACCTCTGTTGCTTTTTTTCTGTACTTCTCTTGTCTCTTTCTGCATTCCTGTGGCTTCCTTCTGCACATCTTTGCCTTTTTCTACATTTTGTTGCCTATTTCTGCACTTCTCTTGCCTCTTTCTGCATCCTTCTTGCCTCTTTCTGCACTTCTATTGCACTTCTCTAGCTTCTTTCTGCAACTTGGTTGCTTCTTTCTACACTTCTCTTGCTTCTTTCTGAATCTCTCTTGTTTCTTTCTGTACCTCTCATGCCTCTTTCTGCACCCCTCTTGCCCATTTCTGCACCTCATTTCTGTACCTCTCTTGGCTCTTTCTGCACATCACTTGCCTCTATCTGCACTACTCTTGCTTTTTTCTGCACCTTTTTTGTTTCTTTTGGCAACGTTTTATCACTTCTCCTGTTTCTTTCTCTACTTGTCTTGCCTCTTTCTATACCTCTCAGGCCTGTCTATGCACTTTTCTTGCCTGTTTTATATCTCTCTTGCCTCTTTCTGCACCCCGGTTCCCTCTTTCTGTATCTCTCTTGCCTGTTTCTGTAACTCTCTTGCATCTTTCTGTAGTTCTTCTGCCTGTTTCTGTATCTCACTTGCTTCTTTATGCACCTCGCTTGCATCTTTCTGCACCTCACATGACTCTTTCATCACTTCTCTAGCTTTTTCTGCACCTCGCTTCTTTCTTTCGACAACTCTCTTGTCTCTTTCATCACTTCTCTTGTTTCTTTCTACACCTCTGTTGCTTCTTTCAGCACATCTCTTGCTTCTTTCTATACTTGTCTTGCCTTTTTATACACCTCTCTTGCTTGTTTATGCACTTCTCTTGCCTGTTTCTGTACTCCTCTTGCCTCTTTCCGCACCCCGTTCCCTCTTTGTGAACCTCTCTTGCCTGTTTCTGCAACTCTATTGCCTCTTTCTGCACCTCTCTTGCCTCTTTCTGCACTTCTATTGACTGTTCTGCACCCCTCTTACCTCTTTCTGCACCCCTGTTCCCTCCCTCTGTACCTCTCTTGCCGGTTTATGCAACTCTCTTGCCTCTTTCTGAAGTTCTCTTGCCTGTTTCTGCACCTCACTTGCCTCTTTCTGCACCTCTCTTGCCTCTTGCTGCACTCCTCTTGCTTCTTTTTGCACCTCTGTTTCAGCTTTTAGCAATTTTCTTGCTTCTGTCTGCAACTCTGTTTCTTCTTTTAGCACCTAAACACAAGGCTTTACTAGTGCACCACTACTGTACCATTTCTGCTTTTAAGCTCATCTAAGCGCCTCGACACCTCTGGGTATATGTAGGGCTATACACGTTCTTCATTTAATTTCTTTCATCACTTCTCTTTTTTCTTTCTGCACTTCTGTTGCTTCTTTCAGCACTTCTCTTGCTTCTTTCTGCACAAGTCCTGCCTCTTTCTACACCTCTCTTGCCTGTTTATGCACTCTCTGATAATATTTTAATTACACATAACTGTATTTCTTTATTTCAAATAAATTAAATAAAGCTATATTAAAATATAATATTGCTTAAATTTTTTTTAAAATTGTGTTCCTTACGCGAATCGGGGAGTTCGATCTACGCGGACGTACCACGACTCCTGAAATTACTATATAAAAAAGTTTTAATAACTTTCACTTATTAATATACAAGTTTAGTAACAATCTTAACAAACCACTAACCTTAAATATAATATTATTATTGTCTATATATATGAAAAATATATATACGTTAAAAATCACACTGGAGCCGTGTTCAGCACGCAGATCTGGAACTAATGTTTGGCAATGTACATGTTTATATAAATAAAGCCCGTTAGTCTCCCCACAACTCGAAAAGAAGACTTTAAGCACTCCGGGTTTGGCAGCAGGTTTTATTCGCAGCCTACGGCAAAGATGACAGACGCGTTTCAGACAACGGTCCTTCCTCAGTGTCAATCACACGCTGTTTGCGGCATATTTTTGTACACGCCCCCATGGAAACTGAGAGCAGACATATTTACAAAAACATGTGGTGTAAAACGTAGGTTAAACGTGGCAGCCATATTGTACATTTTTCTTGAAAGTACAACGTAAATCTCACATCATATATTAAAGCATTTAGAATTTCTTTGTACATGATTCTTAACCTTAATCAAGGCTATTTACCACCGCCAGAAGACGAAACCATATCGCAATGTACAGGAATTCGTGTCCGGTACGCAACTCCATGTTTATATTTGAAAAATGTATATAAATACACATAGTACATATATATGTGTGTGTATATATATATATAATTTTTGATACATCCCAGGACCGCCTTAAGGATGAACCAGGCAAGTGGCCGCCTCCAGTGGTGGACTATGACTTCACAGGGAAGTTAGCTCATTGTACTTGCTTCACCGCCCGGTTTGTGTCAATATTTTGGGCTGAACGTATGGGGACCTGAGAGAGTTCATGGCAAGCAAATATGGAATTCACCAAGCTTCCACAAAGCCCCCCCTTTGCAAGACACACACAGTGCTCATCCGAGTAATTCCCAACCCCGCTTTGGTACTTACCCAATCTGGTGCATGCTGGGAGCTGAAGTCAAACACAGGACTACAGCTAAGATACACTTTATAAGCCAGTTAACCAATCAATATTTTATTAAAAATAAACATCCATTTACACACTTATTTAAACATTTATTCGTCCATCGACCTTTACAATGACATATATAAAACATATTGATTTTTCATAAAGACACACATTCACTGGATGGTGTCATCAGTGATGTCATGAGTGATGTCACTGCCCATGTCATGAGTGATGTAATATATGACGTCATCAGCAGTGCATTGCAGGCGCGCAAGTTATAGTGAGCCCAACTAACTATAATGTGGGAATTTCAATGGTTTTATGTCAGTAAAATTTCCAGCTAACTATAACTGGTGTGAAACCTATGGTTTTTTTCAGTGAATTTAATAGGTTTTTTAAATGGTAATTCCTAACTATAACTGGTGTGAAAGCTATGGTTTTTTCAGTGAATTTCATAGGTTTTTTAAATGCTAATTGCTAACTATAACTGGTGTGAAACCTTTGTTTTTTTCAGAGAATTTCAAAGGTTTTTTAATAGCAAATTTCAATAGTTATGAAATGTAATATTTTTTTATAATGAATCCTATATTGTATATTTATGTAATACTATTTTTTTAAGTATATTGTTCATGTTTATTTATTTATTATTTTTTTGCCCTGGAGAGCTCCCGGTGCGCGTCCCGGTGAGTGCACCGGTAAGCGCAGTCTTGCGGCGTGCCCCAGGGTGCGTACCGGAGAGCGTCCCGTTAGCGCTTTTGCCGCAAACGAAAACATCATCGTGACGTATCGCGTAGCCGCGTCCGCATGATACGCACGGCGTAAACGCACCCGGAAGCACTCGAGTGCATACGATCACGCAACGTAAGCATCCGACGCGCTTACGGGGCACGCCCGTGGGCACGTAGCGTAAGCGGGTCGGGTCATGTGACCTAAAAATAACACTTTTATTGGTTCAGGACAGTTTTGGTTTCCAAATGATGAAAGCCCTGGTCATGTGACCTGAAATTAACACTTTTCATTGGTTCAGGACAGTTTTTTTTTCCTAATGATGACAGCCCCCACCTTTTTTCCTCATTCTCACTTTGTACTTTGAGTGAAGAAGACCTGTTGAAAGACCTCTCTGTACCTTTTTTGACTGAAAAATGGCTTCAGTAGCAGCAGCCGCAAGAGCATCTCAGCCACCACCACCACCACCAAGAGGACCACCACAACACCACAGTGGTGGAGATGAAGAAGAGGAGGAGGAGGAAGAGGAGGAGGAGGAGGAGGAGGAGAGGAGGAGGACATTCCTGCCCGAAGATAATACCCCATATAGGCCAAAGCAGCACATTATATGGGAGTTTTTTTCCATCCCAAAGGGCCTCAAAAAAGTGAATGCGCCAAGGGTTACTTGCCTAATCTGTGGCACTGAACTTTCAAGGGGGAACCCTAACAAGAAATACTCATTTGGCAATAACACCATGATTCGCCACATGCAGCGTAGGCATCCTAACAACTATGCTGCGGCAGAGGTCCGAGAACTGGCCAGAAACCCTTCCCAATCGTCACCCAGCACCTCCAAAAGAAAGCAACCCACTCCATCGGGACCAGAGACAAGGGAGATGGTCCCAAACATACAACCCCAGTTTGGGCAATACAAGATCACTTGTATATTTTGTGGTAAAACAATCACCTATGGTGAGCAAAGCATAAAGCTCATCAACCGTGCTGGTGACAACCACAATTGCCCCAAAAAAACATCATTTTTTCCAGATTTTTTTTTGCTCCAGTTGAGCCGTTTACAATTCCCTGTTTTTTGTTTCTCTCCATAAAAATAACAAAAAATATATAAAATTGTTCATTAAAGCCAAAAAAAGTAAAAAATGTTCAAAAATACATTAAAAAATTTTAAACAACAAAAAGAAGAAAAAAACAGTTCTTTTTAGAACTACCTCCAATTTATAAAAAAAAGGCTAAATTTTTTTAAAACTCTGTCATTCTTTTTCCCCCATGGTACGCTCCCCGGTACGCTCCCCGGTGCGCGTACCGGGCGATCCCCCCGCGCAAATCGAAAAAAAAAAATGTTTTGCCCCGCGGGGCCCTTTTATGGCCCCCACATCGAACCTAGGGGGTCAGGGGGGTCTACTCTGCCCCCTTTTGGTCATTTCCCCCTTTGTTTTTGCCACCTCTTGTGTCTCGATCCTACCGAGACACAAGATGGCGGCCGCTCCGGACTGTTTGGAATGTTGACAGACACCCGAGAGCCAATCAGCTTTCCGCGCGCGAACTCGGGTAGCGCGCTGGTTCGCGCCCCGGTGCGCGTACCGGGGCGCGCTTATAGATATATATATTGTTTTGAACCTAAATTACTCAAAATCCACTGGAGCACATATCTTGAGACATAGCAAAGGCACATCGGGCTACCAGTCCCTACAATTTTGCCAAGTTTGGTGGAAATCCATTTAGCCGTTTGGGCTAAAAGTGAGTTTGACCGCCCTATGGAAATTAACATGGGGAAAACACGTTTTGGGACCCCCCTTTTATCTCGGCCCCCGCTTGACGAATCCCCCCCAAACTTACAGGGAAGGAGCAAAGCGCTGTGAGGCAAATTTGAGGAAAATTTCGGGCAGATTCCTCAACCAGTGCCAAAGTTATTCCCAATAGAATGTTGCAATTTCCCTATAAAAAATAATCCTAACTATAACAACCTACTGGCGACTGCCAGTAGGTAATATATATATATATATATATATATATATATATATATATATATATATATATATATATATATATATATATATATATATATATATATATATATATATATATATTCACAGAACAAAATAGAGGTTTCAGGGATGTTATCATTAGTAATTAGCATTTAAAAAACCTTAGAAATTCATGGAATAAAACAGAAGTTTCAGGGACGTTATAGTTAGGAATTAGCATTTAAAAAACCTTCGATATTCACTGAAAAAACATAAGTTTCAGGTACATTATAGTTAGGCAGACATTTTACTCATACAAAACCAGAGAAATGTAGTTGTTATAGTTAGCTGAATGAACTATAACTCACGCCCCTGCAATGCACTGCTGATGATGTCACATATTACATCACTCATGACATAGTCAGTGACATCACTAATGACATCACTGAGGACATCTAAAATGACACCACTGATGACATCACTGATGACATCATACTGTGAGAGTGAGTTTCTAAGATTAAGAATGTTATATATATATATATATATATATATATATATATATATATATATATATATATATTACCTACTGGCGATAGCCAGTAGGTATATATAGTTAGGATTTTTTCTCTATGGGACTTCTGAAAATTCTATGTCTAATAACTTTGGCGTTTGTGGACGGAATCGGCTGAAATTTTCAGGAAAATGGCACATTTTGATTCTGAGCAGCCCCTGAAAATTTGGTGGAGTTTCGTCAAGGGGGGGCTGAGAAAAAAGGGGGGTCCCAAAACGCGTTTTTCCCATGTTAATTTCCATAGGGCGGTTGGACTCACTTTTAGCTCGAACGGCTGAATGGATTTGCACGAAACTTGGCAAAATTGTAGGGACTGTTAGCCCGATGTGCCTTTGCTAGGTCTCAATATATGTGCTCCAGTAGTTTTTGAGAAATTAACGTTCAAACCAAGATATATATCTGTAACAGCGCTCTGGGCAGCGATCCGGTCCGCTTACTTTTCGCTTATCGGAACTTTGCGCGCAGAAAGCTGATTGGCTCTCCGGTGTCTGTCAACATTCTAAACAGTCCGGAGCGGACGCCATCTTGTCTCTCGGTAGGATCGAGAGAGAAGAAGAGGTGGAAAACGAAAGGGGAATTTAATGAAAGGGGGCAAGGTATCCCCCTCTTGACCCCCTAGGAATGTTGTTGGGGTTATTAAAGGGTCCCGTGGGGAAAATAAAAAAAAATGATTTTTCACGGTAGAAGCGCGGCCGCGAACTGGTAGCGAAACAGGAATTCGCCATTTTGTGCTTCGTTTATTAAATTACTAGTTATAAGTGGGTGCGGGAGACGTATCCTAATCCCCTATGTTTCCTGAGGGTGGCTGAGGAGGCTGATATATGTTGATACATCTCTTCCAGCGGCTGTGCATGAGCTTTTTTTTTTTTTTGCTGCGTGACAGTCCGGAGCGGCCGCCATCTTGTCTCTCGGTAGGATCGAGAGAGAAGAAGAGGTGAAAAACGAAGGGGGAATTTATTGAAAGGGGGCAAGGTATACCCCTCTTGACCCCCTAGGAATGTTGTTGGGGTTATTAAAGGGTCCCGTGGGGAAAATAAAAAAAAAAATATTTTTCACGGTAGAAGCGCTTCACGGGCCGCGAACTGGGCCGCAAACTGGTAGCGAAACGGGAATTCGCCATTTTGTGCTTCGTTTTAATTGTTTAGAGACAAAAATTATCGTTGCACATCGGCCACAATGCATGAATATCGCTGAAAAGTCAGCGATATTCATGCATTATCCAGCAAATGCTCTTAGCCATGTTATCCACCTTCCATTGGATAACATGGCTAAAAACCGCTCTGTGCGTGAGCTTTTTTTTTTTTTTTTTTTTTTTTGCTGCGTGACGTTTGTTAACGTTCGATTCGATGGAAATCAGGAAGTGTTGAACACCATTTTGTCACTGCGAGTAAATATTTTGTTATAAATGAATCCTTATTGATAAACATTGTCTGCGCCATCTTGCGTTTTTGTCCAATGCCACAATTTTGTCGTGCACGGCAGCCATTTTAGATGCCTTGACCAGGGCCACTCTCTGCACGCCGTCGATTCTCAGCATGGCTCCCCACCCTCGCACGCATCTCCCCCACGCAATGGTCACCCCCGCTCTCTCTCTCATGCATGGGTCATATACTTCCCCCATCTGCGCTGCTCTTCTCTGAGAATCACACCCTGTGCCCGCCCGACACCTCCCTTTCACCCTATTCACTACCGCACCCTCTGACACTCCTCTTCCTCTGTGTCCGATTGTCCAGGCCGGACCTAGGCTATCACCTAGCCCTGCGGATGTAGTGTATGGCTCGAGCTGTAGAGTATCCAGACATGCCAACCCTCCCGATTCAGGTGTGAGACTACTGATTTCAGTGCTAGTCTTTCGTTTCCCGATTCCTGCAAGGAAAAACCCGGGGGCATATTTCCAACAACTAGCGGTAATTTTTGTCTCTAACTTGTTTAGAGACAATAATTATCGCCGCACTTCGGCGAATTTTATCGCACATAAACCTTGCTATTAGCAAGGTTTATCGCAAATACGATAAAAAATGGCCGCAATGCATGAATATCGCTGAAAAGTCAGCGATATTCATGCATTAGTCAGCAAATGCTCTTAGCCATGTTATCCACTTCCCATTGAACAAGCGCATGGTCTTTTAAAGATTTGTGAAGTACTCGGGGCGGGGGGGGGCACTGGCAGCAATTTGCAGGGCAGGCAGTGTTCAACACGTGCATCACCCTTTCTCTGCTTGCTATTGCGCTCCATGCTTCGGAAAGGTAAGAAAAAGAACGTGCATTTGAGTTTGAAATGTCCGATCTTGTAGCAGTACACTTGCAAAGCCCACACATGACAATAACCCGATTCAAGGCCCCATTCACCCGATTTTTAAAAAAAATATAGTACTCCAAGACAGTTACATTTTAAAACTTTATTAATATTTAAATATAACGAACGCAACAAAAACTGTAAATATATTTAACCATTTTTTGAAATTAACGAGAACTATAACGATAACAACAACAACAACAATAATACAACTTTTATGCCTAAATTACGGAAAAATTTAGCTAATCTGCTAAAGGGGGGAGTCGCCATTTCTTTACAATAATCAATAATGAAAAATCCACATCAATAGGGTTGCCCGTTTTGTCGATGCAGCAGTATAGTGCAATATACACAGCACCTGGGGTGTCAAGAGTGAACAGGTCTTTCTTTGTTCCTTAAGATGTTATCTCCGAGAATGCTGATGCATTGGTGTCTGTACACTTCTTTGTCAATTCTGTCAAGATGATAACTGCTTTATAAACAGACGATATCTTTGTTTCGTCATTAGTGTTAAGTGTGTCTGAAACTACAGTGCCCTTCTGTTTTTTTTTCTTCAGGCTCTACAAGTTTTGTGTGTTGTTCTTTTGAGCGACAATTATTCCAGAGGTTTCAGGTTCACTTGTTTTGTTCTGCAGTGAGTTAACAGCTTTAGAGAGTTCATGTTTATTTGCTATGTCCTGCTGTTCGTGAACTGCTTCAGAGACGTCAGCCTCATTTTTTATGTTTCAGTAGATCCTGGACCTGCCCGGCCGCGCCCAAAATGGCGCCGGTGTAAATGGGACTCGTAACTGCTTGTTCTGTACTGGTTGCCCAACCTTGATATCACGAGATACATATGCAGTTTTGAAGCACATGGCGGAGGCTTGTCTGCTGTAGTGGGGCGCCCCTTTATCGTTTCAGTCGCCATTCCGCCCGCTTTTGCTACACTGTGCCTCATCCGCCATTCAGCTGTTTACCGCCCGCTCTTACGGCTACAGCGTCTCGCTCACCATGTAGTTGAGTTGCTCCCACTCTTGCGGTGCAGCGGTAGGCGGCTTCCACAGGACTCTTAAAATGGCGGCCGGCTCTTCGGATTTGGGCCTGGTCCAGTAAAATGGCCCTGGGACACCTTGGAACTCGGACGCTTGTCTGCCAGGGCTTGGGTTCCATTCTCGAAAGCGTCCCCTCAGCCTTGAAGATTGTACAAAAGTCTTGGGGGCCCTCGACTCCCGCAGGCTTCCGGTGGGGAGCGGCTGCCATGATTGCTTGCGGAATGGCCACGACGGAGCTACGAGATGGTGGTGCTCTCATGGTGACGCCAGCTTCAGTCTGAAACATCCAGAAACAAGGTGGGGCTTTCATCGTTTGGGGAAAAAAAATGTTTTAATCCAATGAAAAGTGTTAATTTTAGGTCACATGACCTAGTCTTACATAATTAGGAAAAGAAAAGTAAAATGAACCAATGAAAAGTTTTATTAACAAGTCACATGACCTGTTATGCTTACGTTACGCGCTGCGCGGCGCGCTCTGGATCGTTTCCGGGAAGCTGCGCCTTGCGCACCGGAGCACATCCGGGTGCGCTAACGCGTCGCGTCATATGACGCATTACGCGACAATGCAGGTGCAGAATATAGTCAAAATGTCTCCACCAACCATAGGGTTTGCCGTTATTTTGGGCGGTGTGGGTGGCGGAGTCGAGCTGTTTTGCAGCCCTCATGGTGTGGAGCTCAATTCATTTCACTATTTTCGTATTTCTCATGAAGGGTTATTCCTAATGTTTGTATTTTACCGAGGTTAAAAAGAGATCGAATTAGTGGTCTACTGATTTTGCTCGATTACTTTTATTTTTTTACACGATTTTTCACTATTTGCAAAGACTAAACAGAGTATTGCGACTTTGTGCTTGTTTGTAAATAGAGAATGATCCAAAGAGAACCAATTGTAAAACAGTAAATGCTTGGATAATAATCAATCAAATGGAGAGACAAGCAGGTACGACGGATTACAACAGGGGTAAAGGTCTGCGTTAACTACCGTTCACTATCTGCAAAGAGAGAGTACTACTAAGAGAAAAGAGGGGAGTGGGGGGGGGGCAGCGTTCAAAGCACATCAGCGTGCATAAACACGAAAACGTTTTTACCTATCACGTACTTGACATTTGACAGCTTTTGATGTTTGCTATTAAAAAACCATTGAAATTCACAGAAAAAACCATAGGTTATACTCCATATATAGTTAGGAATTTGCATTTACAAAACCTTGAAAATTCAATGAAAAAACCATTGGTTTTAGGCCATATATAGTTAGGGATTTGCATTTAGAAAACCTTATTTTACTCGCATAAAACCATTGAAATTCCATATATAGTTATAAGCGCTAACTATATATCGCGCACCCGCAATCCACTGCTGATGATGTCACATATTACATCATTCATGACATGGTTAGTGACATCACTGATGACATCACTGATGACATCTCAAATGACATCACTGATGACATCACTGATTACAACATCCAGTGACTGTATGTTTCTGTAAAGTTAAAATATGTTTTACATATTGAAGAATGAGTGGATATATAAGTGTCTGGATGAAGGATTTACTAGGTGCATGACTGACTGACTGATTGAGTGAGTGATTAAATGTGTCTCACTGAGTGCATGGGTTAGTGACTAAACTGTTTTAATTTGTGCATCATTATATCTGTTGTTCTACAAAGTGCTGCATATGTTGATCAGTAGCTATATGAGTAACTGTATGGGTTATTGATTGGTTGTCCAAGTATTTGTATGGGAAACTGAGTGTGTGTGTATGGGTGGCTGGAAGGTGTGTGACTCTGTACATAGATGTGTGAGTAGTTGATTCACTATATGTATAGATTCAAAAGTGCATGTGCAAACAGCTGTATGGGCGGTTGACTGTGCATGAGTGTATTAGTGAGTGAATGGATATCTCAGTGCTACATGTCAAATTAAGTACATATGTAAAACACAGTACATGTGAGAGTTGACATCTATAAATAACTGTGCATAAGAGCCAGTGAATGTGTGAGTGGCTGTATGGATCATTGTGAACATGTATCAGAGATTGTATAAGAGAGTAAAGTAAATATGTGTTAGTATATGTTTGAATAAGTAAGGTGTGTATAACTGTATAGTTGAGAAAATGGAAGTGTGATTGATTTTTGGCATAACTGACTAGGTGTGTGAGTAACTCCATGGATGAGTGACAGTCTGTGACTGTCTGTTTACACTGATTGTATCTAAGGTTATATTAGAGTCTGAAGAGGTTCATGGTATTATCACATGAATGATATCATCAGTGATGTTATCAGTCATGTCAAATGAGATGTTTTCAGTGATGTCATCAGTGATGTCATTTGAGATGTCATCAGTGATGTCATCAGTGATGTCACTAACCATGTCATGAATGATGTAATATGTGACATCATCAGCAGTGGATTGCGGGTGCGCGATATATAGTTAGCGCTTATAACTATATATGGAATTTCAATGGTTTTATGCGAGTAAAATAAGGTTTTCTAAATGCAAATCCCTAACTATATATGGCCTAAAACCAATGGTTTTTTCATTGAATATATATATATATATATATATATATATGTACACCTTGGTTTATTGAAGAATGAGTGGGTGTATGAGTGTCTGAAGGGATGATTTAGTTGGTGTGTGATAGTGTATGATATTGCAAGTTTCATAGGAAATAATGGAATTGTAATTTGGCGGACAAGATACCTGTCTGCCGAAATTGTAATCAGGCCATCAGACTCTAAAAGTATACATGCTGGAACATCTGAAGGCAGGATCACTGGAAGTACAGTCCCAGAATGCAGGTAAGCGAGAGGCTCAAGGTCAGAAGGCAGACAGTCTGGAAGCTTCAGGTCAGAAGGCAGGCAGGCTAAAAGCGTGAGATCAGAAGGCATGCAGTCTGGAGGCTCTGGCCCTGAAGACAGGTAGTCTGGAGGCTCGGCTTTGAAGTCAGGCAGTCCAGACGCAGGAAACTCAAGCTTTGAAGGCAGGCAGGATGGAGGCTCTGGAAGGGCTGGACTAAGAACAGCAACCAGCCGAGAGGGACTGCTAGTAAGAAGCACCTTGCTCCCGCTTTTGTTACAGGGGGCAGATATTGCATTACTGGCCCCCAGCGACAAAACGGGCCCCACAGCCACAAAATCGGCCCCTACCCCTCTAGCCCACTGGGAAACTCACAGTGCCCATTATGGCCGGTCCGGCCCTAGGGTCGAGCTCCAAAGGCAGGCAAGATGGGGCTCAGGCTCTGAAGGCAGGCAGGGTGAGAGCTTGGAAGGTACGCAGGATGAGTGCTCTGGCTCTGAAGGCAAGCATGATGAGGGCTCCAGCTCTCAATGTATACAGTCTAGAGGCTCTGGCTCTGAAGGCAGTCAGTCTGGAGGTCTGGGCTAGAAAGCAAGTAGGTTTGAGGCCCAGACTAAAAATGCAGGCAGGATGAGGGCTCAGGCTCGAAAGGTAGGCAGGATGAGGGCTCAGGCTCTGAAGGCAAGCAGGATGAGGGGTCTGACTCTGAAGAAAGGCAAGCTGGAGGTTTAGGTTTAGAAGGCTGGCTAACTGAGGTCTGAGTTTTAACACAATAGACCAGCTGATGACTTTGGGTCTGAAGATAGCAGGTTGGTGAAGGACTTTGGCTTTGAAGACAGCAGGCCGGTTGAGGACTCTGGCTCTGAAGACAGCAGGTTGACAAGGGGTCAGCCAAACAAGAACACTGCTAAAATGACCAACACTAGACTGATGGGAGCTGGGTCTTAAAAGAACTCAAGTAATCATATGCATCAAGTGTGAGCTTGGCCTGCAGGTTTGGAGACGGAGCAGGTTTCAGGGAATAATAGGTAATAGAGTTTTTAGCACGAGCAGACCGGCTTCCACAATACCCTGAATTGATTAAAACTGGTTGGGAATTTCCAAATAGTGTTCAAGAGTCCAGAAGTCAGTATATGTATAGAGCAGAAGGTCTAGAAGCCTATTAGAATACTGGAAAGTCCCACAATCTGTCCCTCTGATGGTGGACACGAGAGTGCAGGGAGCAAATCATGATAGTTTTAAGCTGGTTTACATTATGGTGTTTTAGATTGTAGTATGTTGCCCTACCTATGTTTGTGTTCTTTTGTGTTGTGATTTGTTATGCTGTTTATATATTGGGGTGTGTTATGTTGTATTATGCTATGTTGGGCTGTATTATGGTGTGTTGTGTTATGTCAAAAGTAATTGCATGAAAAAACAAATGATAGCTCTCATGAAAGGGCTATTCAACCCCCATGTTGAAAACCTCATACAGACATAGATAGGACAATGTTTAACAATCACAAAATTTCATGAGCTTTAAGGTCAGCCCATTCATAGAATCAAAAAGCATATAATGCACATGGAATTTCAGGTCCATAATTTTTTTGCTGGAGGATGTATTTTGCCATAAATGTTTTGCTACTGGGGATTTTTCAAGTTCGAATTTTTACATCAATTTTATCAAGCAGTTGACAAACTACAAAGCTTGATGACCCCATTAATAGAAGCAATAGGACGACATTAGGATCGGATGGCATAAGCAATCCGAAAGTAGGTAGAATCCAAGATAGGCCATCACAGCAGGGCACAGTATTAGCTGCCTGTTCTAATGATACAAAGGCAGGCGCTAGTAATTTTGGTACAAACCACAATCCAGACGTCTTATATCTCCCACCAGCCTCTGTCCCTTATGTGCTTGTCTTAACTGGTGTTCCCACGCTTGGTGTGGGCCAGAGAGAGACATGGTCTGAACTTCGAAATAAATCGATAGATTGGCTCCATAAATATAAGAAATTTGATCTGCGCATGATGGGGAAAATAATCCTGGTCAGGAGAGTGGGGTGTGTTGGCCCATCAAATAAGTGTACAGATGGAGATTGTATTGTTTTTAACTTTAGTAGACCACAACGGGTTTGACGTCTATTATCAATTAGAGAACAATTATTTGCCCTTCAACTGGCATCAGCGCACTTCCTTTGGGTTATTTTTACAAACCACCCATAATTATAAAAATGAACATTGAAACAGCTGTGCCTCAATTGAATAGATATCACACACTCTCTAGCCTGGATACACAAGATTGACCATTAGTTATGGCATCTAACACACAACCCCTTGATAGGCCAACAATAAATTTACCATCTAGATCTAATGGCTCCCTAGAGAGAACAATTACATCTAGAGGCGGCAATGGAGCCACCTTGAGTATTATAAGCCGGATTCTAGCAGGTTTACGATCCAGACTTGATAATCAAGACTGGCTAAATATGATTAGGGTTCAGAAAAGGGGGTGGTGATGGACAGAGTATCTGAACTAAGCAGAATACTCCTACCCAGTCAACAGATCAGTACTTGATCCATCACCGTTTTTTAGCTTACTGCACCATCCCAGCTCAGAACCTGGCTACTTGCAAATTAGTCTGACCCTGGCACAGTGCATCATGGGAACAGGGCAGACCAAACTACCAAGCCAATTCTTTAACTGGAAAGGAAACAAGCTTCCGGGGACCGGTTTCTGGCATTACAGCCGTCTTCGGCCCGGCTTGCTTGAATCCTGATGGTGCAGTGAGCAAGGGACTCACATCTGAGCATACCCTTCCACGCTTGTGGTGGACAAAACGATTCAGAAAAGGGGGTGGTGATGGACAGAGTATCTGAACTAAGCAGAATACTCCTACCCAGTCAACAGATCAGGGCTTGATCCATCACCGTTTTTTAGCTCACTGCACCATCCCAGCTCAGAACCTGGCTACATACAAATTAGTCTGACCCTGGCCCAGTGCATCATGGAAACAGGGCAGACCAAATTACCAAGCCAATTCTTTAACTGGAAAGGAAACGAGCTTCCGGGGACCGGTTTCTGGCATTACAGCCATCTTCTGCCCGGCTTGCTTGAATCCTGATGGTGCAGTGAGCAAGGGACTCACATCTGAGCATACCCTTCCATGCTTGTGAGGACAAAACGATTCAGAAAAGGAGGTGGTGATGGACAGAGTATCTGAACTAAGCAGAATACTCCTACCCAGTCAACAGATCAGGGCTTGATCCATCACCGTGTTTTAGCTCACTGCACCATCCCAGCTCAGAACCTGGCTACATGCAAATTAGTCTGACCCTGTCCCAGTGCATCATGGCAACAGGGAAGACCAAACTACCAAGCAAATTCTTTAACTGGAAAGGAAACAAGCTTCCGGGGACCGGTTTCTGGCATTACAGCCGTCTTCGGCCCTGCTTGCTTGAATCCTGATGGTGCAGTGAGCAAGGGACTCACATCTGAGCATACCCTTCCACTCTTGTGGTGGACAAAACGATTCAGAAAAGGGGGTGGTGATGGACAGAGTATCTGAACTAAGCAGAATACTCCTACCCAGTCAACAGATCAGAGCTTGATCCATCACCGTTTTTTAGCTCACTGCACCATCCCAGCTCAGAACCTGGCTACATGCAAATTAGTCTGACCCTGGCCCAGTGCATCATGGGAAAAGGGCAGACCAAACTACTAAGCCAATTCTTTAACTGGAAAGGAAACAAGCTTCCGGGGACCGGTTTCTGGCATTACAGCCGTCTTCGGCCCGGCTTGCTTGAATCCTGATGGTGCAGTGAGCAAGGGACTCACATCTGAGCATGCCCTTCCACGCTTGTGGTGGACAAAACGATTCAGAAGAGGGGGTGGTGATGGACAGAGTATCTGAACTAAGCAGAATACTCCTACCCAGTCAACAGATCAGGGCTTGATCCATCACCGTTTTTTAGCTCACTGCACCATCCCAGCTCAGAACCTGGCTACATACAAATTAGTCTGACCCTGGCCCAGTGCATCATGGGAACAGGGCAGACCAAACTACCAAGCCAATTCTTTAACTGGAAAGGTAATGAGCTTCCGGGGACCGGTTTCTGGCATTACAGCCATCTTCGGCCCGGCTTGCTTGAATCCTGATGGTGCAGTGAGCAAGGGACTCACATCTGAGCATACCCTTCCATGCTTGTGGTGGACAAAACGATTCAGAAAAGGGGGTGGTGATGGACAGAGTATCTGAACTAAGCAGAATACTCCTACCCAGTCAACAGATCAGGGCTTGATCCATCACCGTTTTTTAGCTCACTGCACCATCCCAGCTCAGAACCTGGCTACATGCAAATTAGTCTGACCCTGGCCCAGTGCATCATGGCAACAGGGAAGACCAAACTACCAAGCCAATTCTTTAACTGGAAAGGAAACAAGCTTCCGGGGACCGGTTTCTGGCATTACAGCCGTCTTCGGCCCTGCTTGCTTGAATCCTGATGGTGCAGTGAGCAAGGGACTCACATCTGAGCATACCCTTCCACGCTTGTGGTGGACAAAACGATTCAGAAAAGGGGGTGGTGATGGACAGAGTATCTGAACTAAGCAGAATACTCCTACCCAGTCAACAGATCAGGGCTTGATCCATCACAGTTTTTTAGCTCACTGCACCATCCCAGCTCAGAACCTGGCTACATGCAAATTAGTCTGACCCTGGCCCAGTGCATCATGGGAAAAGGGCAGACCAAACTACTAAGCCAATTCTTTAACTGGAAAGGAAACAAGCTTCCGGGGACCGGTTTCTGGCATTACAGCCGTCTTCGGCCCGGCTTGCTTGAATCCTGATGGTGCAGTGAGCAAGGGACTCACATCTGAGCATGCCCTTCCACGCTTGTGGTGGACAAAACGATTCAGAAGAGGGGGTGGTGATGGACAGAGTATCTGAACTAAGCAGAATACTCCTACCCAGTCAACAGATCAGGGCTTGATCCATCACCGTTTTTTAGCTCACTGCACCATCCCAGCTCAGAACCTGGCTACATACAAATTAGTCTGACCCTGGCCCAGTGCATCATGGGAACAGGGCAGACTAAACTACCAAGCCAATTCTTTAACTGGAAAGGTAATGAGCTTCCGGGGACCGGTTTCTGGCATTACAGCCATCTTCGGCCCGGCTTGCTTGAATCCTGATGGTGCAGTGAGCAAGGGACTCACATCTGAGCATACCCTTCCATGCTTGTGGTGGACAAAACGATTCAGAAAAGGGGGTGGTGATGGACAGAGTATCTGAACTAAGCAGAATACTCCTACCCAGTCAACAGATCAGGGCTTGATCCATCACCGTTTTTTAGCTCACTGCACCATCCCAGCTCAGAACCTGGCTACATGCAAATTAGTCTGACCCTGGCCCAGTGCATCATGGCAACAGGGAAGACCAAACTACCAAGCCAATTCTTTAACTGGAAAGGAAACAAGCTTCCGGGGACCGGTTTCTGGCATTACAGCCGTCTTCGGCCCTGCTTGCTTGAATCCTGATGGTGCAGTGAGCAAGGGACTCACATCTGAGCATACCCTTCCACGCTTGTGGTGGACAAAACGATTCAGAAAAGGGGGTGGTGATGGACAGAGTATCTGAACTAAGCAGAATACTCCTACCCAGTCAACAGATCAGGGCTTGATCCATCACAGTTTTTTAGCTCACTGCACCATCCCAGCTCAGAACCTGGCTACATGCAAATTAGTCTGACCCTGGCCCAGTGCATCATGGGAACAGGGCAGACCAAACTACTAAGCCAATTCTTTAACTGGAAAGGAAAGAAGCTTCTGGGGACCGGTTTCTGGCATTACAGCCGTCTTAGGCCCGGCTTGCTTGAATCATGATGGTGCGGTGAGCAAGGGACTCACATCTGAGCATACCCTTCCACGCTTGTGGTGGACAAAACGATTCAGAAAAGGGGGTGGTGCTGGACAGAGTATCTGAACTAAGCAGAATACCCCTACCCAGTCAACAGATCAGGGCTTGATCCATCACCGTTTTTTAGCTCAGTGCACCATCCCAGCTCAGAACCTGGCTACATGCAAATTAGTCTGACCCTGGCCCAGTGCATCATGGGAACAGGGCAGACCAAACTACCATCACCACCCCCTTTTCTGAATCGTTTTTGGCCACTATAGGTGTGGCAGGGTGTACTCAGACATGAGTCCCTTGCTCACTGCACGATTCAGAAAAGGGGGTGGTGCTGGACAGAGTATCTGAACTAAGCAGAATACCCCTACCCAGTCAACAGATCAGGGCTTGATCCATCACAGTTTTTTAGCTCACTGCACCATCCCAGCTCAGAACCTGGCTACATGCAAATTAGTCTGACCCTGGCCCAGTGCATCATGGGAACAGGGCAGACCAAACTACTAAGCCAATTCTTTAACTGGAAAGGAAAGAAGCTTCTGGGGACCGGTTTCTGGCATTACAGCCGTCTTAGGCCCGGCTTGCTTGAATCATGATGGTGCGGTGAGCAAGGGACTCACATCTGAGCATACCCTTCCACGCTTGTGGTGGACAAAACGATTCAGAAAAGGGGGTGGTGATGGACAGAGTATCTGAACTAAGCAGAATACTCCTACCCAGTCAACAGATCAGGGCTTGATCCATCACCGTTTTTTAGCTCACTGCACCATCCCAGCTCAGAACCTGGCTACATGCAAATTAGTCTGACCCTGGCCCAGTGCATCATGGCAACAGGGAAGACCAAACTACCAAGCCAATTCTTTAACTGGAAAGGAAACAAGCTTCCGGGGACCGGTTTCTGGCATTACAGCCGTCTTCGGCCCTGCTTGCTTGAATCCTGATGGTGCAGTGAGCAAGGGACTCACATCTGAGCATACCCTTCCACGCTTGTGGTGGACAAAACGATTCAGAAAAGGGGGTGGTGATGGACAGAGTATCTGAACTAAGCAGAATACTCCTACCCAGTCAACAGATCAGGGCTTGATCCATCACAGTTTTTTAGCTCACTGCACCATCCCAGCTCAGAACCTGGCTACATGCAAATTAGTCTGACCCTGGCCCAGTGCATCATGGGAAAAGGGCAGACCAAACTACTAAGCCAATTCTTTAACTGGAAAGGAAACAAGCTTCCGGGGACCGGTTTCTGGCATTACAGCCGTCTTCGGCCCGGCTTGCTTGAATCCTGATGGTGCAGTGAGCAAGGGACTCACATCTGAGCATGCCCTTCCACGCTTGTGGTGGACAAAACGATTCAGAAGAGGGGGTGGTGATGGACAGAGTATCTGAACTAAGCAGAATACTCCTACCCAGTCAACAGATCAGGGCTTGATCCATCACCGTTTTTTAGCTCACTGCACCATCCCAGCTCAGAACCTGGCTACATACAAATTAGTCTGACCCTGGCCCAGTGCATCATGGGAACAGGGCAGACCAAACTACCAAGCCAATTCTTTAACTGGAAAGGTAATGAGCTTCCGGGGACCGGTTTCTGGCATTACAGCCATCTTCGGCCCGGCTTGCTTGAATCCTGATGGTGCAGTGAGCAAGGGACTCACATCTGAGCATACCCTTCCATGCTTGTGGTGGACAAAACGATTCAGAAAAGGGGGTGGTGATGGACAGAGTATCTGAACTAAGCAGAATACTCCTACCCAGTCAACAGATCAGGGCTTGATCCATCACCGTTTTTTAGCTCACTGCACCATCCCAGCTCAGAACCTGGCTACATGCAAATTAGTCTGACCCTGGCCCAGTGCATCATGGCAACAGGGAAGACCAAACTACCAAGCCAATTCTTTAACTGGAAAGGAAACAAGCTTCCGGGGACCGGTTTCTGGCATTACAGCCGTCTTCGGCCCTGCTTGCTTGAATCCTGATGGTGCAGTGAGCAAGGGACTCACATCTGAGCATACCCTTCCACGCTTGTGGTGGACAAAACGATTCAGAAAAGGGGGTGGTGATGGACAGAGTATCTGAACTAAGCAGAATACTCCTACCCAGTCAACAGATCAGGGCTTGATCCATCACAGTTTTTTAGCTCACTGCACCATCCCAGCTCAGAACCTGGCTACATGCAAATTAGTCTGACCCTGGCCCAGTGCATCATGGGAACAGGGCAGACCAAACTACTAAGCCAATTCTTTAACTGGAAAGGAAAGAAGCTTCTGGGGACCGGTTTCTGGCATTACAGCCGTCTTAGGCCCGGCTTGCTTGAATCATGATGGTGCGGTGAGCAAGGGACTCACATCTGAGCATACCCTTCCACGCTTGTGGTGGACAAAACGATTCAGAAAAGGGGGTGGTGCTGGACAGAGTATCTGAACTAAGCAGAATACCCCTACCCAGTCAACAGATCAGGGCTTGATCCATCACCGTTTTTTAGCTCAGTGCACCATCCCAGCTCAGAACCTGGCTACATGCAAATTAGTCTGACCCTGGCCCAGTGCATCATGGGAACAGGGCAGACCAAACTACCATCACCACCCCCTTTTCTGAATCGTTTTTGGCCACTATAGGTGTGGCAGGGTGTACTCAGACATGAGTCCCTTGCTCACTGCACTATCAGGATTCAAGCAAGCCGGGCCGACGACGGCTGAAATGCCAGAAACCGGTTCCCCGGTAGCTTGTCTCCTTTCCAGTGAAGAATTGGCTTGGTAGTCTGGTCTGCCCTGTTCCCATGATGCACTGGGCCAGGGACAGACTAATTTGCATGTAGCCAGGTTCTGAGCTGGGATGGTGCAGTGAGCTAAATAACGGTGATGGATCAAGCCCGGATCTTTGGACTGGGTAAGAGTGGTCTGCTTAATTCAGACACTCTGTTCATCACCACCCCCTTTTCTGAATCGTAAATATGATTAGGGAGCATGACATTGTCATGTTCCAGGAAACCTGGGCCACAGAAGAATTATACATCGAGGGGTTACATTGTTTTAGCGTGACAGCCCAAATACCTAGGATAGGTAGACCATCAGGAGGACTGTTCATAGGGATTAATGTGACTGCCGGGGGAAGTTTTAAGGCAATCTCATCTTGTAGCCCAGATTTTCAGGTAGTGATCTACCAAAGACGGATCCATTTTCATCTGGTAAATTTTTATAATAATGATTTTCATTCAGTTCCAAACGCGAGTTTTATCAAGCTTTTTGATTTTATTTCGAACCTGGATACCCAGTCTAGTAATGGGGACCCCTTAGGTATCCTTCTGGGGGCTGATTTTAATGCCCAAATTCCCAGCACAGAATCTGAAGGAGGGTTGGTCTCCTATGGCCAATCTGTATGGCATAATGTGACCAATAGACAATTTTGCATGTATTGTGTTTGTATTGATATAGCGCTTCACCCCTTATGAGGTGGGGAAGAGTATTAATATATGGATAGCATACGCTGCGTAGCAGGGTTCCATGGGCACCAATGGGATGAGAGGATGTGGTGCTAAGACCAGAGCTACTGACTTTGGAACTGGGGAACCAAACTGGAGTCCTAGCATTGGTTCAACATCCTATAAATCTGGGAAAATCACTCAATTACTTGTACCTAAATAAAAGTTAGACCTTCTGCAATGGGGTCTAACAAAAGCAGTTCCCAAGGTTGCAGCCAGCAAGCCAAGGTAACAAATGCTACCCGTGATAACCTCTAATCTGTGTTCATTGCCCTGTTTTCTCAAATCTCTGCTCTTCTTTCTATTCTGTGTGCCTCCCTCTCACTCGCTCTACGTTTCTTTCTGAGTTTTCTCACACCAGTCTCTCTTTATTACTACTCATACTTTTTTCTGCTCTCCTGCTCTCTCTTTAAAATGTCTGTCCCACCTTTCTCACCTATCACCCATTTTTCTCAAATGTGTTTTTTTTACAAGGACTCCCTCGATGCTACTCTTTCTAGACTGTCCCTTTGTTACACCTTCCTCTTCCTCAATGTATTTCTATCTTAGGTGCGTCTTTCCAATTTTTCCGCCTGTCACATCTCAAACCTCTTTTTTCCTCTCTGCATTCTTTTTTTGTCTTTTGCTGTTATTTCTTATCTGTCTGGGCGGTGTGTGCTCTTCTCTTCTAGTCTCTCTCTACTGTCCCTTGTCATCTATTAAAGTTTCCTTTCCCTCCCTCTCACCTGACAACATGCTGGTGAGAGAGATTTAAGACTTTTTTTGCCAGGCCTCGCCACTAGCAACAAAAAAACAATGATGTTGCAAATGTTTTTTTCGGGTTGAGGACATCCTTTTAAAACACAGCTGCAAAGGCAGCTCATAACAGGACCCCAGTTCAGAATGGTGGTAATATTTTGATTCATTGCAGTGTCAGTTTCACTGCTGAGTTTATTCCTGTCAGCAAAAGGTTCCCCTTTGCTGCAGGTTGTGACAGTTTGAAAAGGCTCATAAGAGCACTGATCCTGCCACTGCTCTAACCTCTTATGCCAGGGATCGCAATGCCTGTGACAGGGGTCGCAGCGGTGCGACCCCTGGCAACTACTAAATGATGTCCATGCCTCACGCCCAGATGAGTAATAAACAACAAACATATTTGAGGTATAGTTAGACCCATGAGCCCCAGTGCCACTTATTCCCTCAGTAGCATTTTTTATCGTTGGCAATGCATGATTGGAAGAATGTTTAATTTGAGTGTGGCCTATGCAGGAAGTGTATTGGTGTTTTGGGTAAAGACCAGTATGTTGCTTCCTTCTCAGTGTCGGTCACTGAGTTTAAGACAGTAGTAACGCAAAGGTGAGTAAAGGATCGAAACATGAGCTTTTTATTGATTTGTTTATTTCTGTTTGGTTAGAAAGGTATTGATCACGAGTGTACCTGCTACAAGGTATACAGATGCGAAACAGATAGCATAAAAAGCACCACATCCATCAAATGTGCCCATTTATGTCTTAATTAGCACCACAGAACATGTGCAGTTTATTGCTCTTCTCTTGTTCATAGCCCTGATGCTAACCTGTATCCATCCACGATTCCACACATTTTCCAAACTCTGTCACTTATTTCCCCAAAGCACTCTTGGTGGAAGTCTGCCGCAGGCAGCAGGGACTCAGCACAGGCCAGAGTTGCTCTTCAACCTTAACAATTGTGCAGCTATCATTAGTGCAATAGGTTCAGTGGCACCTGGGTACAGTGGCATGAGAGGCCCTCTGCTCTCCCAATATTAGCTGATTTCTACTAACCAGCCAGGAGAAGGGGGTGGCATTTCTCTTGCTGGCATTAATGCTTGTGGCACCCTTGCCTCACTACTGTGTACTTAAGGCACCCCTACATGATCCAATTGATTCTGCCCTAAGGCATCACATCACTGCAATAGGCACTTACTGTTTCAGTAGGGAAGACACCATGCTGGTTACTCCAGAACCAAACTTCCACGTCCCAGTGAATTGCAGGCCTTTAAAAGTGAATGTATTTCACTCACACAAAGACATTACACAAAACTGCCAGAGACGTTTTAAGGCATGGGTAAAGTGTGCTCTGGCCCAGGGCCCCAACCTTTCAAGGAGCCCCTGAAGGAGCCAGCTCTTTTCTGCAGAGAAGATTTTCCTGGTCACCTTGAATAATTCTCAAACAGATTGTTTTAAAAATATTTTTCCTTTAATTTATTTTTAATGTGGGTGAAGTGTAACTGTCTATTACAGACATTTTGGAGGGAAATTATGTGTGTATGTTTCATGCATCATCCATAAAAAAGTTTCTTTTAGATCGAAACAGGACCTCACATATGAGAAATGGGAGGGGAGTTACAGAGATTATTTGTAGTAACATTAGTGAGATTCTGGTGTGTTACAACATTGAAAACACACGTCACTATCTCCAAACATTAGATGTAAACACATTTAGAATTTTAACGAGAGTGCCTCTGCACTCTGAGTGACCTGGCCAAAGAGGGCATGAAAGAGCTGAAATCGGATCATAAATTCAAATCTGTTCCGAACAGGGGCACCCAAAATGCATTTGGCCAGGGCCCCCCAAATCCTTAAGATGCCCCTGAAAACTGCTTACCCTTTAAGGCAGAACATGTCATTGTAATATCGGATTTTAAAAGCAACCTCAACTTGCACCCCGTTTTCTTTGACACAGCAAACGCTAGGTGCAGGGTAAACTTAATATTGTTAATACAAATTGAGGATGACTGGCCTGTAGCGAGATCAAAGCAAGGAAAGTACAATGTTGCCCACCGTGAGCTGCTTGGATTGGCCTCAGCTCACACTGGCACATGAGTATCAAACTAAAAAAATGGCCTTTAGAGAAGAAAACAGAAAAATGATTTTAATATGCCTGGGTAATGATGCAGACCATAAACATAATACTCATACATAAATGTCACAGCCTTGGGGTGAAAACCCATCAAAACATAGGGCTGTGTGCTCATTTGTCAAATCCCTTTGCCCATTCGTCTTGTTTGTATTAGTTCTAGTTGCTTTTGTCTTGCTTTTATAATTTCCCTCGGTTTAAAAGACCAATTTTCTTTTAATGCCGGAGATGAACTCTGTGAAGGACGCTCATTATTCCTGTCACTGAGAATATAATTGTTAGCTGAAAATAGAGCATATTTTATGTGTGAACAGAATGGGGACCCATGAGAGTCTGCTGGAGTGCGTCGTGACTGCATATGAGAACACAGTGTTTTGAGACTATGGTGATGTTATTCATAGACACTGGTTGACTTTGCAAAAGTGACTTTTATATTTATCAAGTGCAAGATACGACATTATTCTGTATCAGAGAGCAATTATGTACAGTTTGAAACCTTCCAAAGTGACTCTATTAGCCCGAACAAACTCAATGTTAGGTTACGTTATTTTAGGGGCAATTTGAAAGCACCCATCTCACTCGGGAGGATATCCGGGCACTGGTGAAAAAGGGCATCTTTTGAGAGCACTTTTTAAAGTTTCTTTCTGAATTTAAGGACTGGCTGCAGCCCTTTTGTGAAGGGGAATTCGTTCCAGTCTTAGGACCCAGGTACCATAAGGCGCAGCTCCCACCTCAGGCTCTTCGGATGTGGGAGACAGAGGCGATCAGGAGGTTGGTTGAGTGGAGTTGTCTGGTGGAGGTGTGAAACCTGATGCAGATGTTCATGTAAGTAGGGCCTATTTTGTGCACTGTTTTGTATGTGTCTGTGAGTAATATGAACAATCACAAGACTCCTCATGCACGAGTGCCCACTTGTGTATGTGGAGCCAGTGGAGATCTACGAAGTGAGTGGAAATGTGGGTCGGGGCACGTTCTAGGATTTTTGGGTCCCTGGACGGCCAGGGCATGTGCAAGGCCCCTCTAATTTGCATAGTTGTGATACATTGAGGGCTGCTTGCATCTCAATAGTTGCTCCTCCTCCTGACTGAAGATGCATTCCCTCCCTCTCAGCCACCTACAAGCACCTCTTAACAGTTTTTTAAAGGGCTGAAGGTGTGAGGATTGCTTATCTTCAGAGAGTGTTAATACTGTCAGGGAGCTAAACAGCATGGCAATAGTTATTCTGCTGTGCCTTTGTGTGTGTGTGTGGGGGGGTGGTGGTGAAGGCCTAATTTCAGGCCAGGGGAGGGGCCCTCTAAGGTGGCGCACTTGCAAGATGTTATCTTTCATGCTGTGGCCTTGCCGTGTTGCAATGATGCAGAGCCCTAATTTGGAGGGCTAACTTCAGAGCCGTGGGCAGCTGCCCACACTGTCCATGTCTAGTGCTGGCCCTGATGTGGGTGCCTTAAATGTGAAACTAACAACGCCATTCTGAATGGCCTGCATCCACTTTAGTGAGTTGGGAGGAGATTCCAACATAGAGAGTGTTTCCGTAGTCTAGCTTTGCTGGTGATGAGTTCCTGGTTGATATTCAGCGGGTATTAGGAGAAGGACACCTAGAGAGTTTCCTGAGTGCCTTGAGGGTGTGAAAGAAGGAAATGTAATCAAGTTGACTTGTTTGGATGTGGATATGTTGTTGTAAACCATGATTCCTATGTTGCTGGGTTGGATGGATGGGGTGGGTGGGTGTGAGTCTGAGGTCGGAGTGCCATGGGGCTGAGGGCCAGAATGATGATTACTTCCCAAAGAGTACTTCCATTGTCTTGTCTGATTTGAGATTAAACCAGTTGGTTCCTGTAAACGATTGAGTTACTGAATGAAGGTGAGCAGATCCATATGCAAGCAACAACCACAACCCTTGTCAGGGTGAAACACAACAAACTTCAAATTACCCTATGTTAAACCCTCTGGTAGCTTGACACAAAACAGTCAGGCTTAACTTGGAAGCAATTTGTAAAGTGTTATGCAAAACTTTAAACAGTAATTAACTGGAAACACAACACAAGATAAAATCCACAACAATTTAGGAAAATACAGTGCAAATTGATAAATCTTTTGAGACTGAAAAAGGCACAAATCCATCTAATATAACACGAATTGTGCAGTTTTGAAGGTTTTAATGAAATCAAGTGCTAAGAAGCAAAAAGCAGCAACACAGTTATCATGGCACAGTAAAATGGGTCCAAGGTACAAGTTCAGACTGACAGCAATGGAGCCTGGGTCGGTTACAGGACTGAGTTCAGTCCACTAAAAATAACTTGCAGCTGTTCATTGAGATGCAAAGTCCTTGCATCGTGAAGCCATCAGCAAAGAAAGTAACATCGCGCCCAACACCGAAACGGGTCTCTGCGCCATGGTTTACCGCTGCACTGTCGGCTACGCGGCAGCAGTGCAAGGTAGCCGAAAGAGCTTGGCGGGCACAATATGACTCCGGTGCCAAGTTGACCTACAAAACGGTGGTTAAAGCCTATCACCGGGACATCCGTATGGAAAAAAAAGCCTACCTAGCCAGGAGAATCGATGCGGCTTCCAACTCCTGCAAGGAGATTTTCTCCATTGTGAGAGAATTCACCTCACCCTGGTCTAACACCTCGGACCAAAAACCATCTGGTACCTGGGCCACGGACCTTGCGGACTTTTTTACGAGTAAGATCCAACGCATTCAGGAGTCATTCTTGGCACCAGTATCTGCTGGCCAGACTGAACCTGACCCCTCCACACCGCCACAGGCCGGGCCAGGGGCGACGTTGAGCGTGTTTCCTTCTATCTCTGCTCCGGACTCCCTGGCTCTTATGGGCAACTTAAAATCGGGTTCCCCCCTCGACCCTTGCCCTGCAAAATTTCTGGCGAAAGTTGCGGAGGTGATCAACCCGTTGGCTAATCCGCTCTTAAATCTTTCGCTGAGGCTTGGTGTGGTCCCGCAGGCCTGGAAGCAGGCGATGGTGATTCCATTGCTTAAAAAGCCTGGTCTAGATCCGAAGGCCCCGGTTAATTATAGGCCAATCTCCCTGCTGCCGGCCCTCACGAAGATTCTGGAAAAACACGTCCAGGGCGTGCTCTCCAACTTTCTTGAATCTAATGAGATCCTGCACGCCACCCAATCGGGCTTTCGTCCCCATCTTAGTACTGAGACTGCGCTCCTGGAGGTTTCGGAAACCATTAAAGGGGTTCTGGACTCTGGGGGCAAAGTCATGCTGGTGATGTTAGATCTGTCGGCGGCGTTCGACACCGTTCCCCATCATGGTCTTCTCGACAGACTTTTCGAGATAGGCATACGGGGGACGGTGTACGACTGGTTCTCTTCTTTTCTTGCCGGCCGCCGGCAGTCGATCTGGGCCCCACCGGATTCCGCCGTGATGCCGCCTCTGGGAGTCGGGGTCCCTCAGGGCTCTATCTTGAGCCCGACCCTCTTTAACATCATTATGACCCCCTTGGCGGCATTGGTGGAGTCGCATGGTGCCCAGATCGTATCCTATGCGGATGACACCCAGCTCCTCTTCTCTTGCAAGAGAGGAGGCGACTTTGAAGGGGAGAGCATTCGGGATTGCCTTGGGGCTGTTTTCCACTGGTTCCATCTAAACAGCCTTAAGTGCAACTCCGACAAGTCCGAAGTTCTGTTCTTTGGGTGCGACACAGAACCAGACTGGCAGACCTGGTGGCCACGGGATATGTTCCCTCCGTCCTGCTCCTCTCAGGTTGCTAAGAATCTGGGGGTGAAGATGGATAACAGGCTCACCTTGAAATCCCAGATCCTGGGGGTGTCGGGCGTTTGCTTTGGCATCCTCAGGATGCTGCGGAGGTTTCTTCCTCTGTTATCCGTGGAACACAGGACGTTGACTGTCCAGGCTCTGATTGGGTCCAGGTTGGATTATTCCAACGTTCTCTACCTGGGCCTTCCAGAGTACTTGTTGCAGCGGCTTCAAGTGGTACAGAATGCCGCTGCAAGGGCAATCTTTGGCCTTAGTAGGCGCTCCAGGACTTCTGGCTTGTTGGCAACTCTACACTGGCTTCCTATCCGCAAGAGGATTGCCTTCAAGGCGCTTACCTTGACCTACAAAGCTCTCCACAAGGAGGGAGCCAAGTACCTCCAAAAGAGACTGGTCTTTTACCACCCGACCAGGTCTCTGAGGTCGGAAGCCCTGCACCTTGCTGTTGTCCCCCGGGTCAAGAAAGCGCGCCTCGGGGGCCGCTCTTTTGGACTGCTGGCTTCTCAGCTGTGGAACTCTTTACCTCTGACCCTGCGGGGAGCCACTAGCCTACTGGCTTTTAGGAAGGGCCTTAAAACTTGGCTGTTTACTCAGTAGCCTGTTTTCCTTGAATATCTGCTCCTTTTTTTTCGTTAGCTTTTATTTGGTGTTATGTTTTTTATGTTGCAGCATTGTCTCTTTCTCCTTTAAAGCGCCGGGACACTCTTTTTGAGTAGCCGTGCGCTATAGAAATAATTAAATAACATAACATAACATAACATAACAAAGACCTGTGATGCGAGGTCCATCATTGAGATACGACATGCAGCAGCTGAGTCTGCAACTGTCGACGATCTGCGTTGTGGAGTCCAGCGTTGTTCTATGTTGTGACGTGGTTAAGTTAGGGTCCGTTGATGAAGGCTTGCGAAGCAAGGTCCTGCGTCATCATCAAGGAGCTGTAAGGGCTTGTGAAGACTTGCTCAGAGATGCACTGGCGCTGAGGAAGAGATGCTTGTTGGACTGAAAAAGATGTCTAGCTGACTCCTTCTAGCATTATGCGAGTTAAGTTAGTATTCGCTGCAACATTTTGTATTCAGCCGCGATTTTGTACCATGATCGAAAATAAGCTCCTGTCTCATAATGTTTGCCTCAGCAGAAAAGCAGACTCAATTGTTTCTCTTTAGTATTATCCAATGTTGAGCTCCAGTGCCTTAATGAATAGATCGTTCTGTGTCTGCATACCTTTTCCTCTCGAGTACGCCCTGCTCCCACTCTAGTGAGATGAGCATGGGCAGAGTAACTTGAAACTAAGATAGCATCTACCCGTTCTCAAGGTGGCAGCCTGCCTTTCTGTACTCCCTTTGTTCGTTAGTGCCCAGACTGGAAATTTCCAGTCTAGACGGGACTTTAGAGGTATTGGAAATGTGTATTTTGTGTTACAGTGCGGACGGGGGTCAGTCCCTCGGCAGCCAATTAGGGAGGCTGGTCAAACCGGACTCTGCACTAGTGCAATACTAATAAATAACCTTGTTTGTATTTTCTACTGTCTGACTGACTCTTCATTTGTATGGAAGGCTGAGAGGTGATCATGAGTGACCCGGGTGGCCCTAATCAGGTTACTTCCTTCAGTTGGTGCCCAAACAGGAACCCATTGGGTGAGTGACACTTTCTTGCCCGCGAACGGGTGAGGAGGACGAGGCCCCGTCGGGTCAGATGGGCTGATATAGGATCACTCCATGATAGAGCCTAGTACTCGAACCTTGTAATCGTCTGACAGGGGGGTGCCTCGCCCAGTGGGCATCCCTGCTGGGGTCCTGAAAATCAAAATCCTTGGAATTGACCATTTGGTCCGAAGAGTCTGCAGTGGAGAATAACTTTGTTTATCCTGTGTGCAACAGGTGAGTTTGATTTGGTTTTGTTTGTGGTTGTGGCTCACTTTGGTTTATGTTTGGTACGGTCCAAGGATCGTTTTGAACAAGCTCTTGAATTTTTTTGAGTTCTTTGTGAAAATGGTATTGTTATGATCTGGATTTTGTGAGGTCTACGGACCAAATTTGGTAAGATATTTGCAAATATCTAATTGGCATAGGTAAAGACAACGTTTCCATTTCAGGATGGCATGTTTTAGTAGACTATTTTGTGTGACTACTCATTTCCTTGTCCTTCATTCCCCGACGGTTCTGGGTAGTGGGACATCTGTACGGGGTGTGGGAGACGGGGACTGGGCAACTGCTAAGGACTGACTGGGGCAGACATTGATACGATCGGATGTGGGAGAAGAGGAGACAAAGGCGGTGGCCAATTAGGCAGCTTAGTGGGCCCGTAACCCCATTTATAGTGTGGAGGATGTGTGGGAGTTAATGAAAGACTATGAGCCTTTTGTCCAATAGCATGCCCTTAAGCACATGTCAGCTACTTTGATTGGACTTTGAGAACAATGTTTTAATGAGGCAGCGCCACAGAATATTTATGATATTAAGGATCAAGTCTATGTAGCTGACATGGTGCCCGGTCAGGTGTTTGGTAATGTTGTGGCGATGGTTGCCTACCGGAGTAGGCTACTTGATAAGAGTCCAAAGAAGGTGTCTCAGTTTCCGATGAGGGAGGTGCATCCCATATATCACCCAGAAATACCAGAGCAACGAGACCAGCATGATGTTGTTATCAGACGAAGGGTAGAGGCCTGGTTCCAGGAACAATGGGTTTACACTCCTTGGAAGAGGAGTGAGGTTTTGTCTCTTAAGACTCAGTTACCCGACCCTAGGAAAAATCCAACAGCGTATTATAACAAACTGACTGAAGCAGCTTCTTCGAATGTAATTACGCTTGCCGACATTGAAATGTTCTTTGGTTTGCTATTTCCCGTTGACATTTGGAGGCAGGTGCACACACAGGATCACTTTGTGGAGTTGGGTGGTGCTTGAGAGCAGAATAAAGAGTGGAACAAAGATAGGGAACCTGGGGAGAAGCCTAAGGTTGAGATACTAGCTTTACCTGGTCAAATTATTACGTATATGCATTCTCTTATTCCACCGAGAAGGGTAGATTGGGACAAGTTAACGGCTTGCCGACAGAAGAAAGATGAAAGTGTGTCTGATTTTTTCACTCAGTTTGAAGGTGTGTTTTGGGATTTTAGTGGACAGGATTTGTTGGTGGAGGGGGGAGTCCGACTGTTCATTAAGCCCTTCAGCGCGGCGCGAATTTTCGCGCTGTGCTGAAGGTTCTAATGATCCTATCGGCTCATGGCGGAACAGTTCCGTCATGAGCACAGCTCAACCGACGCTCATGACGGAACCGTTCCGTCATGAGCATGGAAGGGGTTAATAGATTTGTTACGAACCTGCTTCCTGAGATCGTGACTCGGTTGCAGGCTTCGGAGAGTACTTGGACTACCTCCTCCCCTTCTGTAATACTGAGTACGGCACAGTACTATGAACACAGGGAGAACGAGGAGAAGGAAAAGGTGGAGAAGAAGCCTAAGGATTTGAAAATGAAAGTGTTGTTACAGCAGATGTCATGGGGAAATGGAAGGGGCGCGGTGCTGGTCTGGCCCGGCAGCTTCCCCATACTAGCAGGAATGCTCTGCCTGTAGGGCCGAATCAGTGCGCGTTTTGCAAAGAGGAGGGGCACTGGCGCAGTGAGTGTCCGGGGTGATTGCAGAAAGTTGTGGCACCCAGGGGACGAGGTTCACGTGGAAGGAGCCACGGAGCAAGTGATCAGGTTGGGATTTGAGAGGATGGGACACCGCAGGTTTGCTCTGATCAGAACTATTTTGATGACCCTCAAGGGAAACAGTATTACCATGATGATTATGTTCTGGATGAGGTGACAGGGATATCTTACAGGTAGGACATCCAGGGACAGGGTGAGGGACCAGTTCAGATACCTGTAGATCAACGCGGTCCTTATGTCACTGCAGATTTGAAAGGCTCCGTTAAAAAATTCTTAGTGGACACAAATGCAATGATTAGCTCTGTTTCCCATTCGCTGGTCCCTGAGGCAGCTCTGTCAGGCCAAAATAATGTTTCGGTAGGCTTTTCAGGTGTACCGGTTATGAGCCCCATTTCCAAGCCACTTGCCTTGACTATCAGTCCCTTTACTGTAGATTCGCCCTTTCCATTGACATCCAATTGTGGAGAAAATTTAATGGATTTAGATTTATTGAAGAAGTTGCAACCATTTTTTGTTTTCCAGAAGGTGTCTGTATGACAATTGGACCAAATGTAATGAGTTCCAAGCAGTGTCTGTCCAAACATGTGCCTCTCCATCTGTGTTTCAAGATGTGCCACCCACTTTGTGGGTGACGGGAGATACGAATGTGGGGTTCTTACAAATTAGCCCAGTTGCCATTAAAGTTAAGGACAACACCGTTATGCCCCATATTCCCCAGTACAAAATTCCTCAGGCAGGGGAACGAGCATTAGTATGTATTATACAGGATCTGATTTAGTCAGGGGTAGTTGAGGAGACAGTATCAATTTTTTTTAACAGTCCTATTCTTCCTGCTCTAAATAAGACATCCCCTCGCTCTCCTGATGACAATGCAGATGTTTATCGTTTTGTGATTGATTTGAGGGCAGTTAAAAAAATAGTGGTTCCTCAGTTCCCGGTGGTCCCTGAAATTACTGCCCTTCTCACAATGATTCCTTCCTCTGCCCAATTCTTCACTGTCATTGATTTGAAAAATGTGTTCTTTAGTATCCCAATTCATCCTGATAGCCATCACCTGTTTGGTTTTACACTAGCTGGGCGAAGCTTTAGATTCTGCCACGCTCCTCAGGGCTATACTGAGAGCCCTAGTATCTATAGCCGATCCTTGAAAGCCCATGGACATAAAGTTGGAGATCAACGTAGGTATGGCTGAGCAGCACTACATCATCTGCGTACATAAGATTGGTCAATGTTTTGCCTCCTAGCCTAGGTGCGTGTGAGTTACAGCCTAGGTGGCGAGAGCCTGCGGCAGATCAGCCATGAATAGGTTGCCAAGGGTGGGTACAAGCATGAAACCCTGCTTCAATACCTTGGTTGCAGGGACTTTTAAAGAGAGGTGAGTACCACCGCCCAGTTTCACCTGAACCCAGGTGTCTGTGTGAAGAAGTGACAAGATGTTTTAAGATGGCCAGTGGGATTTCCCAGCACCCCAGCATCCCCCACAGACTGCCGCTCTTAACGTTATCAAATACGGCGCTGGATTCATCAGAGCAGCTCACAGCAGCAGAAGAGTCCTGGTTCAAAAACAGTAGGCCTTGGGGCAGCAGAGCAGTTCTTGGTCAGCAAGCAGGCCAGCGAGGTATACTTCACAGCTGGGCAGTCATTCTACCTGGAAGAGTCCTCCTATACTGAAGTGTTCTGAAGAGTTATGTTTGACATCCACAATTTATCCTTGGAGCCAGCTTTGAAGTGGAGGAAGTTTCTAGAGGTTATCACCCTATGTGGTGTATGGAGCTCCCTCCAGCCCTGCTCTAGCACCACCTTGTTTGGGACACCAAAAGACTAGTGTGAAACCATTTGCGAGTTGTAGTGGGCTGACCCCACATATTCAGATGACAAAGTAGACATAGCCGAGATGATAATATGTAGTTTAATAAGTCCATCTGTAGAAGTTACAGCAAGCCTGTAAGTAGAGTACATCCAGAGCCCCACCAGGAGCAGCCACCTAGCTGCTCAGCCCATCTTCCAACTGCCAACACTCACACACCAGGCACCCAAGCATTCCACTCACATTAATATTCACACTGGCTGAGCAGCTAGATACAGGAGGAAAGGGGACATATTAACATGACCTGAGGTCTGTTCAGATCCTCACGACATAGAGTGTGTGTTTTATGTTACGTGTGTGTTTTGTCATGTAGTGTCTTTCTCTTTTCAAACAAGTCACAGCACCTTAGTGTGTCTTACATTTAGAGACTCGCTGAAATCGCAAAGTCACCTTATATGTCACCATGCTTTTCCTTCCACAGGTGACATATGAACGCGCATTGGGAAGCGAGCTGGAAGTATTTACGTGCTCTCACTTTTTCTTTGCAGGCTCACGAATCAGAAATATTGATAGGGCTGAAACTTTAATTTGTACTCCATACCACATAGGTATTATACTCTTCACTTGTATATACACATAGCACACATTGATGGAAACTTTAGTGAGTGACTGAGGGATCTGACCCGTCCTGACGAAGAGGCAGTCAGCTTCGAAATATGTTGACATCACTAGGAGAACTAGCTCATTGTCAAGCCTAAGTTTGTCCGCTACACACATTTTTTAACGATACCAGCCTATGACCAATAAAGATTTTTGTTTTCATAAGGCCAGGTATTCTTTTAATCTCACTTTTCCAAATCACTCCTGACCCTACTTACACTCACTTAAATACACCTCACATAGCACTTTCAATATCAGAGTGCTGCAGCTTAGTCGCTAGTCGTAGCACGCCCCGTCCCACAGCGGGGCGGGAAGACCCCGATGATGAAGCATGACACCAAGGGCCCTCTTGGGGTGTGAGGGGTATTTTAACAAATACTGTGTATGCCTGCTATACCTTGGCTCACAGGAAACCACTTAGAGGTGGACCTTGTTGTTTATTTAAAAAATCTGGTTGACATCTTCTAATAGCAAGCTTCTTTAAAAATGGAAATAGCCATTTTTACCTTTGTAGTTATAACATTTACAGTAAAAAGCTACATGTATTGTTGTTTGCTTGGATGTATTATCGCACGGACATAGTTGCATCGCCCTTACCCAGTCGTTCCTATTTGGGAAACTCGTTATGCGATGAAAAATGTCTAATCTGAATCTTGTTAGCAACAGTCTGTCGTATTGGCCACGCACTAGGATAAGATAGGGTTGAATATTGAGAGTCATTCCTATCATCTGTTGATGAAGTACTGTGGGCTACACTATTTCATCTGTTAAATGACAAGATTCAAGTAATGATAGCCATTTCTGTTTCAGTTCTTTTCTGAACATCAAACTCATTGTGGTTGGCCCTTTGTAAAACTCAGGATGTCCTAGGTCACAAAAGAAGTCCCTGACATATTTGAACTATTTCAGTTTCAACACATCGGTCATTCCCAAAACATTGTATAAAATATCCCTATTCAAGTGGGTTTCCTCGGAGCTCCATATCCTGTGCCAGAGCATAATTGGTTCTATATTAATTAGATATGTTAAGAATGGGACCCCCAGTTCCGAGTGACAAACATATGAAGATATGCTATTAGGGAGAGCCAGTATATATCTTAGGGACTGGTTCTAGACTGTCTGCACGGTTGAGTGTTGCAGTGTCCCCACAATGCCGCCCCATACATGGCAGTTGATACACATTTTGCTCTACAAATGTGTAGTAGGGCTTATGGGTCTCACTCCTAATTTTTTTTAAAAGCTTATTAGGGCTGCAGTGGTTTTCATGACGGTGAGTTTTCTCGTCTGCACTGCCTGCGTCCATGTAGCTTTATTGTCAAATAGGATACCTAAGTAATTAAAACTGTTGATGAAATGTATTCTTTGACTGTCAATAAACATGGCTCTGCATTTATTACTTCCTGAACCACATCTCATGATAAAAGTTTTTGATGTGTTTAGCCGAAGACCTAGGGCACGCATGTAGGCAGCGAAACCGTCCAATAATCTTTGAAGGCCCACTTGGGTACGACACATTAAGACGGCATAATATTCATCCATTAATGCCGGTATGGGTCCACCGTTTATCAGAGGGTAGTCTTGTCCCTCCTTCGTCAGTGCTTTTTCTAGTCTGTGTACAAATTAAAATGGAAGGGAGCTAGAACGCACCCTTGTCTGACCCCCCCTCTTAATTGGAAACGGTACAGTACATTCTCCATTGAGGCCATATCGAACTCTACCACTGGCATTCTGATAGAGGTGTATCAAAAATGATATAATGGTGTTATTCACCCCTAAATTTGCAGAGCTCTCTACAGCCTTTCGTGGATTACGCAGTCAAAAGTTGCGCTTAAGTCAACGAACGCTAGGAATAGACTTCCTTTTTTAGATAAGAATATTTACCAATAAGAATGATTAGATTAAGGCATTGTTCAACTGTTCCCAGTCCCTTGCGAAATCCGTTTAGTAGGTCCGACAATATTTTATTATCCTCAGCCCACTCTTGTAGTCTCTCTAAAACTAAGCTATTTTCGCTGAGGAGTCTAGCAGGGATATTGGTCAGTAACAAATGGGATCTTGTCTATTCCCCTTTTCCCAAGGTTAAGGGGTCATCTGTGTGCCTTTAGCATGTTGGTTTGTATCCACACATGAAGAGACCTGGGTCCACCTGGCTGGCTCTTGTCACACATTTATGTTGCAATCATGGGTTCATCATGCCGTCCGTGCTTGTGAAAAAGTTTATTAGGTTCACATCTCTTCATTACATGTTGCTTCTCTCACCAGACAGCAGCAATTGCCGGTCTTGCTGTGATCTAAGAGTAGCACCATAACAACAGAATTGTCAGACATAAACATCCCACCAACCAAAAACAACGGAATTATTTAGAGAAACAAGAGATACAACAGGGGACATGGATGTTTACACATGCATGTGCACATGTGAGTGGGGTGTAAATGTAGATTTTCATCATCGCAGTGTACACTAATAAGAAACATCAGTGTGATTTATTGTTTTGTCTGTAGTGACACTTTATTATACACATTGGAAGAAAACTGTCTTACAGTGCAGTTTCGCTTCCCTTTGACCTACAGAGACCGGTGACATATCAAATCGGGATGTGAACTAAGTGGGAAAATCTATTCTGCAAGTTCCAAAATGATATCTGGGCAACTCAGGATCAGAGCCCAGGACTTTTGTAACATTGCTGTGCTAGTTTAATCACATTTCTTCTCCAGCAGCAGGAACAAAGGCTTCCCCACATCAAGGGAGCAATTAACAGTGCTTCACTCAGCTCCTGAGGAAGAAAGGGTTGGGGCTGAATGATCTGCATCAATCAATCAACTGTCACAGTGTACAAGTGATGGGCCTGCCCAAGCCCACAGAACAAAGGAGGGAGCTCAGACCTTTGGATTGAAAGAGGAGAGGGCTCTCCTTTGAAAATCAAGTGAGTTATGCCCTGGCAGCGATGTCAGTGAGGGGCGGGGCTGAGGCCCTGAGGAAAAATGTGAGGATTTACTTGTCGATCACGTCATTTTGAACTGTCCCAGCATGCTATCCAGCAGAGATAGAGCATGCGTGGAAAGGTGATGTGACATCCTAGCATTATCCAGGGGTGCCTGACTTCTGTAAACTCTGCCCTTTAAAATCTCTTGCTTTGTGATTTCTCTGCTCTTTGCTGCTGGACCATTGATGCCTTGGAGAACTAGAAGGAAGAACTTCATGATGCCCACAAAATATTAAGGTCTCTGCTCAGTTGACCTCAAGACCACTGAGTCTCCCCAATGGCCAGTGAAGCTGGCCCTCTTATAACCCCCATGGACCAACTGAGGGGAAGCACTGGATCTCTGTGCCCGGGAAGTCCCTGGTGGCTAGAGCTTGCCACCAGGAGTAAAATGAGCCAAGGATCATTACATTTGCCGAAACATGGCTAGAGTTATGGAATTTTAAAGAATGGTGACCTTTAACCTCTTTTCTCCAACCGCATGCGTGGTGCTCCAATGTTGGGTCTTACCTTACCCCCAGGGTGGGCCAGAGCCCGGGACTAGGTGCATGATTTATTTATTTGTTTTTTTCTTGGGGAGGGGTGTGCATGGGGCCCTCGTCTTGAAGTCTGTAGTGGCTCGGGCAACTCATCCCCAGCCCCTTTTTATTGAAATATGGCCGGGTCCCCATCACCAGTTGCTGCAGCACACAAGGATAAAGGGGGTACTATTCATCCGCCCCCCAATGGAGGAGGCCTCGCCAACGTTCCCCCAGCCTGTGTATGGGGGAGTGGGGCAGCCACTGCACAAGACTGCACCCTGCCTGCAGAAGAAGGCAGGGAGAGAGAAAATTCCAGTTCCTGTGGCCGCATATAGCAGCGTGGGCCAAGCGGGAGCTGGCGGGGAAGTGCTGGGTGGGCTCCCTCAACTGCCTTCAATGTGAGGTGGCAAGAGGGTGCCCAGGTGTGCCAGAAACCTCCCTAAAAAAAAGCCAAAGGAGGCCAAAACAAAGCAGTGACTTTCTCCAATGCAGCAAGAGAGCCTCCCATTAAGGATTCATTGCTCCAGGAAAAGCGCCCCATAAAGCTCTACAGGGCTTTCTCATTTATCTACTTTTTCCTGCTCGTGGTGGCCCTAAGATGACAGGGGCTCCACCGACGACAGAATGGAAATGGAAATGTAAATGTAAAAAATGTAAATGTTGTATACTTGTAAAGCGCACAGCTGCCCACACCGCAGGCGTCCCGGCGCTGTATACCGCTGGGGAACCCGTCCTGGCTTTCCCTGTGAGATGGTCCCTTCTGGGCAACCCCAAGGTGAGACCAGGCATCCCCGGCATTGAAGGGGCCGTTGTGAAGATTAAGCAAGCTATTGCTCAGAGTTGCAGAGTGGAACCCAAGGTTAGAGTAGGGGCCGAGGCGAGAATTATCAGGCCCGCGGACATTTTGACCCAAGACCCTGCCGCGTTGGGAATCGAACCCTGGTCCCGGGCCGATCTCAGCTTCCGGGTCTGCCGCCTCTAACCATTGAGCCTCACTTCTCCCCCCCCACACACACTTGGAAGTGTGGGGGGGGGCTACAGGAGTGCTGCAGCTCCCCTCTTATCAGTTTTAAAAAATAATATTGACCCCAGGTTTGCGGGGCAGAATCCAAGAGCCCTCGAGAATTTTTCTCAATGTTTTCAGTACTCTCCAGGTTGAAGTATCTGCTCTACAGCTGGTAGTATTGTGCCTTCTAGGAGCATACTTTATGATTTCAGTTATTGTGATCTAAAAATGGTTTGAAGAAAGCATATGTTGTTCAGTGGTCTCTGACCTAATGCTTGTAGAGGCTTTCCTTTCAAGGCTACAGATACAACTGTCTCTTTAACTGTGGAGATCTAAAATCTGTGTTTACTCCCTGTGTACTCACTGTATCTTACATGTCAATGTATTCACGTCCATATTTTAAAACTGTCTTCTTTTTAGTAATATGACCTCAAAACAGAATATATAATCCTTCTGCTGCTTTTGGAAAATTTTAAATATGGAAATTGTTCCATCTAGTATAGTTCTCCAAGACCGCCATTCTATCAGAAATCACTTTATTGCACACCTGCAATTTAACTGTTTCTACAGCACTTAGTTTAACGGAAAATTGGGTAGATTCTACCAGATATTCTTGTCCTTTAGTTCAGTAAGAAAGATTAGCAATTTATTTAATACATTATTAGAAGATTCATGAATCTCTTTATGATGTTTCTTGGAAGTCTTAAACATATTCATCATTATTTTGTTAAATAATACGTTGATCATGTGCTATGCAGAACTATCAACCTTACTGCCGAATAGAGTTTAACTCTCAGAGATACACTACAGAACATCTAGCTTCTGAATAACATGTAAAGGAATATTTGAAAGTGCTTCTCCATGCCTCACTTTCCTGCTGTCCCTCTGTGTTCTCCATATTCGTGTTATTTGGTACAACATGCAACTGATCCTAATTGGAACAATGGGGACACATTCGAGGTGTATCACAGAGCTTGGAACTTTTGGTCTTGCTCCTTTGACTTTGATTGAGGGGCATGTTGCTTTTCCACAACTGCCACACTGCCTGATGGTTGCTATGAGCTAGGACTCAAAGAAGCAATGGTAGGCATCTGAGGCGAGAAATCTACGTCAGTACTGAGTCTGAATTGACCACTCTTTCTACATTCAGTTGGCATGGCCGAACTCTAATGTGTGGGACCATCTCTGTTCTCTAATAGAATTCTAGCTGAGGTTGGTAAATCAGCTACTATATGAACGTTGGGGGAGATACATTTAGCCACCGAGCAGCTCTCAAAAAGGTACTTGGCCACAGCATGCTCTGCTAAAAGCTCTAGCTTGAGATTTCCCTCTCATAGATGCCCTATGTTGGATATCAACTAAATCTTTATTTTCCCATAAAGCACCACTGAAGTTGTTTTATACATCACCCTTTGACCTGGATCACATGTTCTTTCTTACCACTCTATTTGCTGTATTTCCTCTAAACTACTACCCTTATCTTCTTGCCTCTTCCATTACTAGTTTCACTTCTCATGCAATATGTTTTATTTGGCCGTACCTCCATAAGTTAGACATCTTTTCTTAAAAAACATCTTTCAAAAGGGCCAGCCTGCTCCTCTTTTGATTCTTATTACATTTTATATGTAGGTTCTCAACTCGCAAGACCTGCTGCCGTAGCCCCCTCTTAAAAAATTGCCATTCAGAGACAGCAGCAAAGTTACTCACAGCTGCCACTACTTTTTCTGCAGCTCACCTTTTAATTCTGTTCTAAGGGTAGACAGAACTGACACAATTTCACTTAGCAGAATTACGAGGACTTACATAAAAACAGGAGCAAGTGGCCATTTGAGTGCCCTCTGACAGCTCCCATGAGTGCTCATGTTAGAAAGTAACGCTGGAAGGCTTCCTACTGACCACAAATTGCACTAGGGGGGTGCCAAATCTCGCTTACGCTTGCAAGCTTGCTTGCTGGAACCCCGTGTTGCTCCCATTCTCATGGAGTTGCTTGAGGGGGAAAAAGTCGCCACATTGTGATTGGCAGAATTTGGTCAGAATGTCTGGTAAAAGAGCAGCATGGAGTAAACAAATTCCTCCAATTCTGTTCTGTTCTTTTCCAGGACTACCACATGACAAAGATACAGTCCACTGGATCTACGGCCATCAAGTCCCCTGCCTCTCTGAACTCCTATCCGATTCAATGTCCACACACCACACAACAACGACTTGCTGTGGAACCCTCTATCTTTGGCATCGCCATGTTTGGGTGCCTTTTTGTCACTTCCTCATTCAGGACAGCCCGACTCCATTTAGCTGGCTGTGCTGGGAAAATTATTCATCCAAAACTTTTCAGTGCAGCAAAGTACCCTCCTATTACAGTTGGCAGTTGAGGTGTCATTGATATACAAAGAAAGACAACCATGTAGAGAAGAAAAGCCATGTTCCTCCTCGTGATGTTTCAAAAATCTAAAATCATAACTTTGGTGCCAGCAAATAACATGACATTTTCAGGATATACAAGCCGTTTTGTTTAACACACATGTGAACATGGATTTTGAATTTGAATACCTTTGTTAGTATTTTAAATGTGTGCGTTGAACGTTTTCTTATTTTTCTTATGTAAGGTTGAATTTTAGAGAAAAAAAAACATTTTAGCCTGTACCAAGATCCATATAGCAGGCTTTTAGCTAAGCTAGGTCTTGAGTTCTAAAGCAACTGTGGACAACAAGTGCAGGATGGAGACCGAGAGGATTTAGGGATTCACTACCTCCTATAAGGAAGTACTTATACATTTTTGATCCTTTAACTGACCAGGGTCTCCCAGTTACACCTAGGCTGGTACTCTGTGGGCGTTAGTGCCTTTACTGTCTTGCTGGACAGCAACATCATTGGTTTCTGAGAGATGTTGGGATGTTCAGTTTTTGGAGAAAGCCCTGATTGATACACAGGGAAATCCAGTATGATGCTTGTTACATGTGCAAATGTTGTGTTACCTATGGTGGAGTAGCAACCAGTAGATTTGATAAGCCCCTTACACCTAAAGGTAAATGTGTCCTTTTAAGAGAAAGGATAACTTTTAGGTGTCTGTCACTACTCTCCCACATAGTTATGCTCTGATGTTCAGGAGTGTTTGGACTCACACAAACTTGTCAGAGAATCTCTCTTCTGCAGATAAGTACACAGAGTTCTGCCGCATATTCCAAAATCAGTGTGTACACACATTAGTTGGTATTTCTCACCTTACAATATTTTTTCTACGCTATTAAGATACAAGAAGTGCATAAGAATGATTGTTAAGTATTATTAGCAGCTCAGTAACAATTACATAAATTAGGGTAAGGGTTAAATAAGCCTATGTCATATTTAACACACATTCCTATCCTATTAGTCCCCCTAAGTTTTAACCAGCTGTCTAACAGCATATTTGCATAAGGTCTTCACAACAAGGCAAGTCATGTAATGAATGTCTCCCCATGCACCTTATTGTGCATTCGGTCCTCAAGGCTGTACTCCTTTTTTTAGATTCCCTCCAACAGTTGTTCTGTCTGCTTTTCCTCTTACGGGTATTTTATACACCTTTCTTAAGCACAGCGTTCCATGGAACAAGAAGGGTTTGGCTTATGCTTGCATCCTGTATCCTTATACAGGATGTTTGAGCAACGCTTATTGTTCCAAAAATATACACAGGAGCTCACTGCTGCTACACGATGAACATACAGAGTTGTCTTCCCGTCTGACTGTATCTTAGATATTGTTGTAATTAATACTACATGCACCAGAGAATAGAAATGTAACTTTTCTGATTAGAAAGTCACTTGATGAGGGGTGTATTTCTGTGTCCTTTGGAGGGAGTTGGTTTTTCATGTCATGCAATTTGATCATGTTTTAAATTATTTTTCTTAGTTTTTTTAAATAATATTATATGTCTACACATTTGTCCACTCACACATAATATGCTTGTTTAAAGTGCTGCTAGCTGAGCTTGAATTTGATGGTGTCAGTTTTTGGAAGATTTTTTACCTTTACTACATACATTGATCTGAGTGCGAGTGGGGGACGTCCCTCTATTGTGGAGGTCTGCACAATTACTGTGTATGTTCTGAGGTTGCACATACCACATGTTACCTTGCTAGGTTAGGGGTACAGATGGTGCACTGTGAGCTAGCCAGGACTAAGGCCAACATATCCTGTTGGTGGGAATGGGCTCAGTCTCTCACAGCTTTGATGATTATGTTGTCCAACAAACGCACGGTCTACTGAGGAAATGATGTACCGTATGGCAGTGTATGCAGGAATCCTATTGCCCTTGCCCCACTCACCTTGCAGTTCCGCTTTGACCCTGTACTTGATCTTTATACTATGAACTCCCCTTCCATTCCGTGCTTCTCCTCACATCTTGCACTCATCCTTGACCTTGTGTTCCTCCTAGAATCCTGTTTCTTCCACTTACACTCATGCCTGCACTCACTCTTTGCTATACCTCTTGCACCCTGTGCTTGCACATGTGCTCTTTCCCTTGCACAGTATGCTTCTCCAGCACTCTGTGCGCCCCTTGAACCATTTGAGAAACAGTGACATTAACATTTCTAACACTGATGCCTTTTTTATTCTTTACTGTTTACTAATTGATATTAGGCAGCCTGCATACCAAGCCATCAGAGGACAATAAACTCTAGTCACCTTCCATGATAAACTGTAGCAGTGTTACTGTGCCAGTCTGAAAGAAAAGGGGCACTTTCACAATTAGGCTTTACGCCTGGTGGCAAATTCAATGTTAACCATTGGAGGGCACAAGCCCACAATTATTAGTGCAATTTACATTTACATGTTTTCACAATTGGAGTCTACTGAATTAAATCTTAAAAGGAGAATTGTTATTGTACATACTTTTTTGTAGCCAATTGAAATTCTACAGTTTGGCTCAAACTTAGTAGAGGCAGGAGCCTTCAAGGTCGTCTTATACATTGAAAACACAAATATTTTGGGCCAGTGGGTAGAGGATTAATCCCATTCAGATATTTCTCACATAAATTGAATTCACCAAGCAGGACTCATCTTACTCTAATGTGAGATGCTACGTTCTGCTTCATGGAAACAAACTATCACCCAAGTAGTTGAGAAGTATGTTGAACACAATCTTAGTTTATCGTGGCTGAAACTGTAAATTCTTCCCTTCACCAAAATGAAATCCAAAACACTATTTCTCATGAGAATTGAAAGACAAGCACCTTGACATAAACAGAAAGATTGTCACCTGGTTAGTCAAGTTACTTCATTTGTTTTCTCCTTAGCCAACTCATGATTAATAGTACACTTCCCCAGCACCTTTGTAGACATAAGACAGACAAAATAAGTTTAGAGGTAGACACTTTTGTAAATTTTATTTGTGTATCCTTCATGCCAAAACTAAGGAACTGATCTAAACTTTGGTGGACTGGTTACATTGCCACAATTTTGGCTGAGTACTCGGTCTGCCAACCAGTGGTCTGCCCACTCTAATATTAATCAAGAAGGGCGTCAGGTTTCTAATTGCACTGCCCTAGCTTGCTCTGATGTCGGAAACCTACACCGATGGCCATATGGAGCAGGGTAGTTGGTGAAAAACTTTAGATTGCCTGCTCTATTTATATTGGGTGATCTGATACTTGTTTGTTTCTGTTGGGGCCTCCTGGTGGTCCTTAACAGAAGGAAAAAAACTACTTATCAACCCTACTCCCTGGGAGAGAAAACTCCTAGGGTATCAGGGACATTAGTAATATGGTTTTATAAAACAAACTCTATCTTTGAGTTGTTCTTCTAAAATAAAAATGTTTGATGGCGTTGCAGTGCGTAAAGGCACAGAGATTACCACACAGCCTGTCGTGAACTTGTTGACGTGCGAATCCATCTACTTACCCATAGCACCCCAACGGCTCAGACCGGGAGCAGTGTAGTCCCTATACAGATTTGGTGCTTCCCGATTGGACCCGTCTCTAATAGACATAGTTCCAATACAGGAATAAGGTAATAACATTCTCAATAAGAATGCCAGACAAGGGCCAACTTTTTAAAGGTTTATATAAAGAATTATAAAAGCAGAGTACATTAAATAGCATTAAGGCATATATATCGTAGATACAAGGAACTCAATAAAGTTCAATGGGAAATTCAGCATAGATTTGCCTGGTAAGAATGGAAAAAGGAGGTTCAACCACACATCACACCACACGCAGGTCCTTTTATATGACTTTAGAGAAAGAATTTCATCAATCACTACACAAGTACATGATTCTAAGGATATGCACAAATGAGGAAAAGACAACAAGAAACATTTTACTATAAAATACATTTGAGGATTCTGTCATAACACTATTACATTGGATTTGAGAGGTTCCCAGAGTCTATTCAGGTGATGTGAGTTGTAACACTGTTAAAAAAGAGTTCTGGGACCGTTGTCCTTGGTTAGGTAAATTTTAGTCCGAAGACTGGGAAAGTTCCAGTCTTTTCATGTACAGTTCACAATTCTTTACGTGAGCAAAAGCAACAACAACAATCGCATTCTGTATTGCAACGTCTTTTCAAAATGGAAACCAGCACAATTTAGTTCATGTTAGCACAAGTTCGATTTCAAGCACAGTAAAAGTTTAAGAAAAGATAAAACATCATTCATACTTACTTGCTAGGTAACTATGTTCACATTCATTCAACCCACTATCTCGACAGTCTCATTCCCCTCTTGTTTCCTAATTATGCATGCTTTAGTTTGTAACACGCATGTTAGCCATGAGAACAAAGAATTCTATCATGTACTCACGCTGATCCCTTGGTTTAAAAGCCTTAGCGAAACTATAAGAATGTTTAGCAGACCATAAACACAAACTTGGTACATTTTCCAAGGATTTGTCATTGTCAGTATAGAACAGTCTAATGCATTTTCGCTAATAGAACAGATTAGGAAGAACAGCACATGAAAAAGAATAGGGCAAAGGTAGGTGAAAAAAGGCAGCCCTCCCAGCTGCTGAGGCCGAGAGATAAAAACAAACAAAACAATTCTCTAAATACATTATTTTCACATATTTAGCTAACATTTGAAAGTAGACATTATGGATATGAAGACTTTCACGATGAGCAACGTGTGAAACCTTACCTCCAGCCACTGTTTTGCTAACAATAAGGTTAATTGTTGTGTTTACAGTGAAACATTTCCACCCAGTAGATGTACAACTAACATCATTGCAACACAGAATCAGAAATGACAACTGTCAAAACTGCAAATGGAATTTTGCAGCATTGCTGCGCCATGTTAACTTAAATCAGACAAAGTAAATAAATTGGTATTATAGAATATACTACTAATCCTTCTATCTTATCATCGCTACCCTACCCCCAAAAACCAAGGAGATTTTCATTCTGCGTCAACTGGAGGGCTATGGCTCTAAAAGTCCTCTAACGTTGCTCTCTCCATACATCCTTTTTAGGTCGAGCCTGTCAATGCGCTTGCGCATTGAGCTTGCGAGAGATATTGGGACTTAACCAGAGCTTAACCATCGGGCGATTTGATGTTGTGCCCGTGAAAAGCAAGCTCAATGCGCAAGCGCATTGACCTAAAAAGCGGGTGCACTTCAAAGCCACCAGCCTCCCTCCCACAGGAATCCCCCAGTGTGCGCTGTGCCTCAGGCATTTCTCCTCCCCTAATTTATTCACTGCCCACGGCTTTCACTTTGACGGCCGCCAGGCCGTCTCTCGCCTCACGCTTCTCACCCCCCCCTTCTCTCTAGCATGCTATGCGCTTGCGCATTGAGCTTGTTTCTACATGGAAGACTTCGCATCCGACTAAATAAATCTCTTGGTGCCTGCTGCCCTTATGTATGCAGGAAACTCCTGATTAAAATTATAGCTAGCCCCAATGCTGATCTGACTACTCGTGCGCAGTGTCTGTTCAGCCTTTGTACTGTGTGGATTCTACATGCAATACATTTTCAGAACCCAGCGATTCATCCAATCATTTATTCACTGGATCTGTGCCTTTGAACCTGCACAGTAATCTGGTGTTTGGCTTTGTGCTATACAAATACCATGTACACGCATTGAGCTGTTTGGTAATCTCAAGTAAATTGTTTTTATTCTACTTTGAGGGACGTAAAAGCGAAACCGCATGATATCTGGCTATTACCTCTGTGAAAATGCCCTCATTGTTTAAATACAAAAACACAAGATTACTCGACTAGAAATGTTTTTTTATTTTGCTGTTAAAAGTAAGATTTGGAAAAAAAAAACGAAAAACGCAAGAGCAACTATTATTTTGCCACACGGCGCCAATGCTTGTTTTTATTATTACTGAGTCTTTTTAAAGCGTGTTCCAGCTCTCCTTCAGGGCCTCCTCTCCGCCCCCTTCCATGCTGCTATTTTACACCAGGTTTTCACTCTGCCTTCAATTACGGCTTTGTTTCCTTCTCTTCAGACAGCTTCTCACAGATTTGATGTTCTCAGTGGGCTGTGTCTCGACATTTGGCTAACTCCAGCTTGTCTTGTTTGTAAAGCAATTCTGCGTAGCCATTTGTTTGCAGGATACACGTAATTGGCTGTAATAAGCAAACCTTAGCGAGCGTATCAGAAGGAATTATTTTGAGGGAGGAATTCCTTTAAACAATTATTTATAATAAGGGCAGATTAGAACTGCAGGTTAGTATCTCACAACATCCTTGGAAAAAATATCTTCTAATGTATGGGACTTTTTAAGTCTCTGCTTTGGGGAGGGCCAGAGCTTCAACAACGTAGGTGCAGAATACAGAACCAGTTGTACAGCACCTCCTAGTGCCCACATTTCTCACAGCCTTAGTTTATTCCTTTCGGAAGTGAAAATCACCCCAATATCCCTCTCGCTATCTCTCTCTCTCCCCCTCTCTTTCTCACTCTTTGCCTTTCTTTCCTCTCCTCTCTCTTTTTCCCTCTCTATCTCTTTCTCTCTCTCTCTCCCCTCTATCTCTTTCTCTCCTCCATCTCTATCTCTCTCCTTTCTCTTTCTGTCTCTCCCGCGCTCTCTTGCTCTCTCTCTCACTCTTTCACTCTCTCCTCTATTTCTATCTTTCTCGGTCTCTTTTCAAAACCTCTCTCTCTTTCTCTCTCTAGCTCTCTTTCTCTCACTCCCTCTCCATCTCTTTATCACTCTTCCCTCTCACACTCCACTCTGTGCCACATAATAACACGCCACATTGTTACACTCTACTCAATACTGCATAAATACACCACACATAATACCACCTCTACTACCCCTCTACTACCACTCTAACACTCCTCTACCTCTATTCTACCCCTCTACCTCTCTTATACCCATCTACCTCTACTCTACCTCTCTACCCCTCTTCTACCCCTCTTCTCCCCCTCTACTACCCCTCTACTACCCCTATACACCTCTTTTACCCCTCTACTACCTCTCTATTACCCCACTATCTCTACTCTACCTCTCTTCTACCACTCTACTCTACCTCTCCACCCCTCTACTACCCCTCTTCTACACCTCTACCACCCATTTACTAACCCTCTACCTTTCTTCTACCCCTCTACCTCTACTCTACCTCTCTACCCCCTCTACCATACTACCCCTCTACCATACTACCCCTCTACTACACCTCTATTACCCCTCTACTACCGCTCTACCCCTCTACTACCCCTCTACCTCCCCTCTACCTCTCTTCTACCCCTCCATCCACCCATCCCCCCACTACATCCATCCATCCCCCTACTACATCCATCCATCCATCCACCCCCACTCCATCCATCCATCCATCCCCCACATTCCATCCATCCATCCATCCTACCATCTCCCCACTCCATCCATCCATCCGACGCCATCCATCGATCCCACTCCATCCATCCATCCATCCCCCCACTCCATCCATCCATCCCCTACTCCATCCATCCATCCATCCCAGTCCATCCATCCATCCATCCATCCATCCCACTCCATCCATCCACCCCCCCACTCCATCCATCCATCCCCGCACTCCATCCATCCATCCCCGCACTCCATCTATCCATCCATCCATCCATTCCCCGACTCCATCCATCCCTCCCCGCCCCAAACTCCATCCCTTCCCCGCCCCACACTCCATCCTTCCACCACACTCCATCCCTCGCCCACACTCCATCCCTCGCCCACACTCCATCCCTCGCCCACACTCCATCCCTCGCCCACACTCCATCCATCGCCCACACTCCATCCCTCGCCCTCTTGCCCTGGCTCTTTCTCTCACCATGCCTCTATCTCTCGCCCTCCCTCTATCGATCTTTCGCCCTCCCTCTATCTATTTATCGCCCTCACTATCCATCGCATCACCACAGCATCACTCAGGGGCACCACAACATCACCATGCGCTACCACAGCATCACTGAACGCCACAGCATCACTTGTCACTGCCACAACATCATTCAGAGCCACCACAGCATCAATCTGTGCAACCATTCAACAACAACTGATTCAAATATGTTCTCTCAATGTTTCAAACTTTATTACAAATGTCACAATTTTTTTTAAATATTTTACTTCTGTTCTTGTATTTTCATCACAATAAAATACACTAAACATAATCTTCCAAAAAGTTATTTGCAAAAGTTTCAGCTATTAACATTATAAATTACAATAACTTTTATTTAAGTATTAATTATTGAAAAAATTACAACCCATTGTTATTTTTAATATTAATACATCTAAGTCATGTAAATACAACACATATTGCATTACAAATGCTATAGGTGTCACGTTTGCAAAAGTTAACACTATTGGCATTGTAAATGACAAAGTTATTCATTTCACTATTTTCTCTCTCTCACTCCCTCTCCATCTCTTTATCACTCTTCCCTCTCACACTCCACTCTGTGCCACGTAATAACACGCCACATTATTACACTCTACTCAATACTGCATAAATACGCCACACATAATACCACCTCTACTACCCCTCTACTACCACTCTAACTCGACTCTACCTCTATTCTACCCCTCTACCTCTCTTCTACCCATCTACCTCTACTCTACCTCTCTACCCCTCTTCTACCCCTCTTCTACCCCTCTACTACCCCTCTACTACCCCTATACACCTCTTTTACCCCTCTACTACCTCTCTATTACCCCACTACCTCTACTCTACCTCTCTTCTACCACTCTACTCTACCTCTCCATCCCTCTACTACCCCTCTTCTACACCTCTACCACCCATCTACTACCCCTCTACCTTTCTTCTACCCCTCTACCTCTACTCTACCTCTCTACCCCCTCTACCATACTACCCCTCTACCATACTACCCCTCTACTACACCTCTATTACCCCTCTACTACTGCTCTATCCCTCTACTACCCCTATACCTCCCCTCTACCTCTCTTCTACCCCTCCATCCATCCATCCCCCACTCCATCCATCCGTCCCCCACTACATCCATCCATCCATCTACCCCCCACTCCATCCATCCATCCATCCCCCCCACTCCATCCATCCATCCATCCATCCATCCATCCATCCATCCATCCATCCATCCATCCATCTCCCCACTCCATCCATCCATCCCACTCCATCCATCCCACTCCATCCATCCATCCATCCATCCCCCCACTCCATCCATCCATCCCCTACTCCATCCATCCATCCATCCATCCATCCATCCATCCCACTCCATCCATCCATCCATCCATCCATCCCACTCCATCCATCCATCCATCCATCCCACTCCATCCATCCATCCCCCCACTCCGTCCATCAATCCCCGCACTCCATCCATCCATCCCTGTACTCCATCCATCCATCCCCGCACTCCATCCGTCCATCCATCCATTCCCCGACTCATCCATCCCTCCCCGCCCCACACTCCATCCCTCCCCTGCCCCAAACTCCATCCCTCCCCCGCCCCACACTCCATCCCTCGCCCACACTCAATCCCTCGCCCACACTCCATCCCTCGCCCACACTCCATTCCTCGCCCTCTTGCCCTGGCTCTTTCTCTCACCATGCCTCTATCTCTCGCCCTCTCTCTATCGATCTTTCGCCCTCCCTCTATCTATCTATCGCCCTCACTATCCATCGCATCACCACAGCATCACTCAGGGGCACCACAACATCACCATGCGCTACCACAGCATCACTGAACGCCACTGCATCACTCGTCGCCGCCACACATCATTCAGAGCCACCACAGCATCAATCTGCGCAACCATTCAACAACAACTGATTCAAATATGTTCTCTAAATGTTTCAAACTTTATTACAAATGTCACAATATTTTTTTAATATTTCACTTCTGTTCTTGTATTTTCATCACAATAAAATACACTAAACATAATCTTCCAAAAAGTTATTTGCAAAAGTTTCAGCTATTACCATTATAAATTACAATAACTTTTAGTTAAGTATTAATTATTGAAAAAATTACAACCCATTGTTATTTTTAATATTAATACATCTAAGTCATGTAAATACAACACATATTGCATTACAAATGCTATAGGTGTCACGTTTGCAAAAGTTAACACTATTTGCATTGTAAATGACAAAGTTATTAATTTTGCTATTTTCAAAACAAAAACATAAATTAAAAATGTGTCATTTACAATACTAATACCTCTAACTTTACTAAAGCGAGACCTATTGCATTGCAAATGCTTGTTGATTTTTGTCAGTGGTCAGTGTAAATTGAGCCCCTTTTGTTGTTGGGTTAGGGTTCAAGGAGGTTTGTCAGAGTCAGCCACACAGTCATCAGATTCAATGTCAATTCTTGCAAGATATTTCCAATCTGGACCTGAATGCTTGTGGTTAATCTTTCTCTCTCTTTTAGGTCATTTTGAATACATCAGTTCTGAACTCTCAACTTCAGTTAACAGTCTCTTTCACTTAGTCTTTGTCTTTGGCCCGCCTTCCTCTATTGACGCGCAGTCCTTTAGAGGTCCTTGTGATCTTTGGTTCAGATGAAGCTGATTAGATTTCAGAAGTAGATAATGCATAATACACATAAAAAGTTGTATTCTGGACCTCTCCATGAACATGTATTTTCACATTAATTATTAAGTTACTATATAGTTTCAAGTATTTCTGCAAAATGTTTCTACATACACAAAGACCAATGTTAACATGACTCATTTTAGTCATTTAATGTAGTAATGAAGAGTTCATACATTGAAATGCACAATTTTAAATGTGCACTTCAGTTTCTAACCTACTTGTTTTTCCCAATAAGTGGTGATTCTGCAAGATGCCTTTTTTTATTAATACAGATGTTTCGACTTCTACATAGACTATTGTTTAGAAACTTGATATTAAAAGGTTAAAGATGTAGTAAATATGTGAGAAAGTAGGCCTGAATGAGGCAAACTCCATGTGAGCACATAATCTCAATCTGTGGACCATTATATTCATGTGAGATGACGATGAGTGATCCTGCTCCCAGGAGAGCATCAGATGCTGATGGACTGATGGGGGACAAGAAGAACAACACGTTGCATAGCTTTGCAAAATGTGATATCTATAATAGTGCATATTCCTAGAGTAGATTACCCACTTTTTTGCCACTTTCCAGACCATCTTTCTATGCCATTTTGTCTAGACCCAGACTTTATGTCACTTTGCGTTTAGACTCAAATGAGTTTCTGAAACTCTCTTTATGGGATATTCTGCTTTGATATTTTGATCTTTTTGAGCTGATTCAAATGCTAAAGATTCATGTTTTTTGCACTTTCTCAGACTAGAGCTCTTTACGGGTTGTGACTAACTCCATTTTCACCTGATTCTTAGAATAGAGATTCCTTCCCCTTTATTGAACATGTTTTAATGTATTTATTATATGATTTGTTTAACCAATAATAAGTTTATATTTCTGTCACATATTGGCTTTTGAGATTCATCTGAAGTTAACTTGTGATTGTAATAAAGATGATCTACTAAAAGATGTATTAAGACAACCTTTTAACTCGTGTTAATCCTTGCTCCGTGTTTGCGAGTGGCCCAGTGGCAGTGGGCTGGCTCGCCAACGCTCTGAGAGCTATTTCAGGCATTACCTGCTTTGTGCCCCGCTGATTGCGAGCGGGTCGCGCTTTGACGCGTCGCCAGATTTTAATATTGTTTTAACATCACCCTTTTGTTATGCAGGCAAATAACTCCGAAAACCTTACTTTTTCAAGGTGAACTGCTGGCTGGGGGCTGTCTGGAACCGCCGGTTTCCAGCGCTCGCGGGCGCCATCTTGGATTGGGCTTGTTCCTTTGGAGTGCAGCCCTGACACTCCACCCTCGTTCCGCCCCTATTTAAACGGCCCTCATGTGTCAGCGCAGCGGACGAGCGCAGCGGGCGCGACGTAGGCGCGCCGGAGTTGCGCCTGAGTTAAGCCCGTCTGCGCCCGTCCGCGCCAGGCCGGGGCTAGGGGCTTGTCACCCTATCTCTCCCCTCACTTACACTCGTTCTTTTCTTGTATCTGCTCACGACCCCGCCCTCCCCCCTCCCCAATCCGCTCCCAAACTGGTTCTACAGAACCTGTTCACGACCAGAACTTTTTTTCCCGAGATTTCTACATTTTTGCCCCCCAACTGTTCACCTGCTCCGGGCCTCAAGGGCCGGACCTCGTCACCCTCATGCTCCCTTACCACCCCACTGTCAGTGATGTACCTCAACACCCGGTCTCTGGTCTGCCACCAATCAGAAATATTCCATCTTCTGGATTCGGAACAGCCTGACATCTTGTTCCTGACCGAGACCTGGCTCACAGACGACTCGTCTCCAGATATCCTGGCAGCCATTCCCTCAGGCTATTACATTCTGCAAACCAACCGCCCCACTGGTAAAGCGGGCGGCGGTGTTGCAGCCATCATCAGGCACCCCATCAGGCTTTCCCCAGTGCTCTCTCCTAGCATCACCTCGACCGACTGTCTCGTATTAAGACTGGAGCAGCCCGGGTCCTCGCTCATTTGCGTGCTGATATACCGTCCCCCTCAACCCATGCCTAATTTTTCTGCTCAGTTTGGCGACCTGATCACCCAGCTTACCATTAGCAATTCCAACGTCTTGGTCCTGGGCGACTTTAATTATTGGCCGTCAGACATCCATGAAACTTCTGACTCACGCGCCTTCTCTGATCTAATGTTAAGTCTCAACTGCATCCAACACATACATGCACCAACGCATGTTAAAGGCCATATTCTGGATCAAGTGTGGACCACCTCCCTTGTTATCTCTGTCCCCCTCATTCTCCCCTGTCTCTGGTCAGATCACCATCTCATTACTTTTACTTTAGCTATGTCTTCCCCTATTATTGCTGCCCACCAGTCCAATTTCCTGGCACGCAACAGGAACAAAGCCGATCTTAAGGAATTCACTGCCCTTCTGAGCTCATCGTCCCCACTTCCCACTGGCACTACTATCTCCACTGACCTTCAGTCCGAAACCCTTACACACTGGCTCACCTCTGCGGTCGATTCTGTGGCACCTCTAAAATCGGTCAAGACGAGACGCAGACATGATGCCCAAAGGTGGTTTACCGCTGAGCTCAGCGCACAAAAACTCAGTCTTCGCCAGGCAGAGAGACGCTGGCGCCGGGGTTACTCCCCCAAATCAAAAGAGATTTTCTCGTCTCGGTTGAAGGAGTACAAGAAAGCAATTACAGCGGCCAAATCATGTTATTTTTCAAGTAAAATTCTGAATTCCTCCAATAAGTCTAAAGACATTTTCTCCATTGTGGATGAATTATCTAACCCAGAAAGAGTCACTCTAGCCCCCCTTCCCCAGTCTCTGTGCGACTCCCTTAACCAATTTTTCATGGACAAAATCATCAAAATCAAAACCAGCATCTCCACTTCAGCTCCACTTGCCCCCACATCTCTCTGTGCTCCCAGCCGTCCTCACACTCACACTCTCACTCATATCCCCCCTATCTCAAAGGAGAACTTTTTGTCACTCCTTCACAGAGTTTCCTCTGGCTCTCCCAGCGATTGTTGCCCCCCCTCGGTTCTTCGAGAAGCTTTTACCTCCTGTCCAGACCCCCCCCCCTTGCTCTTTTGAATAATTCCTTGATTACGGGGGAGGTTCCTGGATCCTTCAAACAGGCCGAGGTGGTTGCCATTCTAAAAAAAACCTCGGCAGACCCCTCCATCACGAGCAACTACCGCCCAATTTCCCTTCTCCCTTTTCTTAGCAAAGTTTTAGAGTCGCATGTCACTCATACTCTTAGTTCCTTTGTGGAAGACTCTAGTGTGTTGGACCCTCAGCAGGCTGGATTCAGACCCGCGCACTCCACAGAAGCAGTCATTCTTTCTGTCATGGAGGAACTGCGCAGTGGAGCAGACGCTAACATCTGCCAGGCTCTGGTCCTCCTGGATTTGTCGGCCGCCTTTGACACGGTCGACCATGATATTTTGGTCGGCCGTGTCGAGGAGGCCGGCATCCGGGGCACCGCCCTGGCCTGGGTCCGCTCCTTCCTGACCCAGCGCCATCAAGCTGTCAGGCTATCCCAGTTTTCTGCCTCCCAGGTCAAATTGACCTGTGGCGTCCCACAGGGTTCTTCCCTTTCCCCCCTCCTTTTTAATTTGTATCTTTCCCCACTCATCCGTGCCCTTCGTCAGTTCCATGTCACTGCGTTCAATTACTCGGATGACATACAATTAATTTTCAATATTGATTCCTCTGCTGAATCCATTTCCACCTTCCAAAATACCCTTTGCTTTATTAGCAACTGGATGAGCTCAAATCATCTGAAGCTCAACCCCGACAAGACCGAGCTGGTTCTTGTCGGGGGTCCCGCCAACCCCTGGGACTCTTCCTTCTGGCCTGTTAGCCTCGGCAGTCCACCCAGCCCTGCTAACTGTGCCAAAAGTTTGGGAGTCGTCATTTGCAGTGACCTTTCTATGACGCCCCAGATTAGCGCGGTAGTCTCCTCTAGCCACTTTCAATTAAGGAAAATCCGGAAAATCTCCCGGCTACTTACTTCCGATGCCCTCATCCTGGCTCTGTTGGGGCTAGTCATTTCGAGGCTCGACTATGCCAATGCGCTCTATGTAGGCATCCCAGCTTACCAACTCAGGCGGCTGCAGCTGATCCAGAACGAGGCTGCCCGCCTGATCCACTGTCTACCAAGAGATCAACACGTCAGCCCCCTCTTAAAAAGCCTCCACTGGCTCCCGGTAGCTGCCCGTTGTAAATTCAAGCTGGGTTGCATCATCTCCAAATCCCTTGCCGGTCAGGGTCCCCTCTTCATCTCCTCCCTCCTCCACCCCTATGTCCCCTCTCGTACTCTCCGGTCTTCCCAATTGGCCTTGTTATCAATTCCTAGATACAAGAGGAAGAAACATGGCGGCCTCAAGTTTTCCTTTTTGGCCCCCACTTTTTGGAACTCCCTCCCCCTTCCTCTTAGGTTGTCCACTCCGTACCCCAAATTCAGATCCTCCCTTAAAACTTTTCTGTTCATTGAATCCTACAAATAACTGGTCTCTCGGGTTTTCTCATCCGCTCTCTCCTTTTGGCGCCAAGAAACCTAACGGTGTTAGTCGCGCCTTAGAAATTTATTTAACATAACATAACATAACTCATACCTAATTCTCATTAATGATAGAAAATAGATTAGTTATACAGGGCCACATGCATCAAACTTAGGAAATGCGATTCCTAAATTGCGATTTTTAGGAAATCGCAATTCCTTATGCATGTAGGAATCGCAAAATAAATTGCGATACCTACACATTCCTTATTTGTGACTTTCACCTTGCGAATTGCAAATACGGAATGGCTTCCCATTCATTCCTATCAGCCTAGAGGCCCACAAGAATCAATGGAAATTGCATGCGCAATTTGCGAGTACCAAATAGGTATTCGCAAATTGCGCATGCAATTTCAAGGGTGCAAGGGTGCCAAAAGGACACCCTGATGCACCCCTGAAAGTGCAATTAAAAACATGTTGAACACACACATGCCCCAAGGTCATGTTTGTGTGCAACATTGAACTTTGAAAAATGCAGTTTTGTGCATTTTTCAAAGTTTTCTCAAATTACCATCAAGTTTAAGTTGATAGTAATTTACGTTTCTTAAAAGCTAAATCGCAAAGTTTTTTGTTTTGTTGCATTGCATTTAGGGAATCATAATTTGCCCTACAGCTCAGTTCTCAAGCAATATATTGATGACCTGCTTGTGGCATGAGATCCACGAGAAACTTGTAAACAAGACACTCTTAAATCACTTAGTTGAAAACTGCCACAAAGTCAAATATTTACGAGGAAATGGTGCAGCGTGGTGAAAATCTTAGAGCGTTGCATTATTTAAAAAACACAGCAATTCTCTGTATTTACAAGAAGATGGTGCACCTCTTTGTTTTCCCTTGCATTGGCACCAGAAATAGCGGCCCAGTGCCAACACAGACACCCTTGTGCCATAGTGCAAGGATACCTGAGGGATGATTGTTTATGTGAAGGAACATGTGCCTTCCTGCACATAAACAATGAATAATGGCAATTTGCTACTTCTATGTATGTTGCATTCGACAACACATATGGAAGTAGCAAATCACCATTATCAAATGATTGTTTTTGTGCAGGAAGGGACACCTTTTTGGTAATAAATATTAATTAATGTTTTTTTTTTCATTCTATGTGTGGTGCAGAATGCAGCACAAATAGATAAAGCAAAAACGAGAAGAAATAAAAGCATTTCTCCTCGTTGCTCCAATTTAATGCCTGCTTGTGCATGGCATTAGTTTTTGGCGCTGCCTCAGATTTACAGATCCTTGCAAATCTGGGACAGCATCGAAAACCAATGGGCGTGCCCACAGCAACACCCATTGCACGACCCTTCCATGCTGAAAACTGCATGAAAGGGTGCCATATTTACAAGTCAGCGTTAAGACACTCAGTGACTTAATGCCACTTTGTAAATATGGTGCAGGGCATTGCGCCACTGGAACACCTGAAAAACTGATGTTCCCATTGCGCAATTGCCTTTTAAATTTGCTCCTAAGTGTCCTTAAACTGGTAGCAGAGGTTGGAGTTAGCATCAATAAGAGTGACAACACAGTGAAGGGATACCCTTTAACTGTTATGGTCCCTCACTCTGTTGATATTCTGCTTAGCAGAATAAGATCATAGTACATGACCAACAATAGGCTTACCAAATACAACAGATTTTGGCAGTGGAAAATATAATCTTAAGGAATTGCCAAATTCTGAATCCTTCAACCTTACTGCCTGTGAATTAAGATTTTAATGGAGATGATGTTGGGCATGATGGCCTAGATGTCAAAGCCTTATGCACCAAGCCAAGGCCAGGCATACAAAATTATCCTTTGATTGAGCCTGATTATGTAATGTTTGTTAATGGCTAGTGTATGCATCTGGTCTGAGAAACAATGATGGTACCATGAGAGCAGCTCACACTGTCTGTTTAATTTGAGAGGTTGTAGAAGCTTCCTGGCTTCGAAGTGTGACCCCAGTATAAATTGCATTATTAATTGCCCTTACAAGAGCTTGCAGTTTAACAGCCCAATTGAGAGTGACTATATTTACAGATAGCCAATATGACTTTAGTGTTTTCCATGATTTTGGAAAGATATGCTCACAAAGAGGTTGCATTACCTTGTCAGAACCCCAATACAGAATAGGGAGCATGTAAGAAAATGACATAAGGCACAGTAAAACAATCAGAAATTGCAGTTGTTAAATGTGTCGCTTACTTGAGTGACAGTGGATATGTCACTGTTGGCAACAGATTTACAGATGAATTTGCACTGTATTGTGCACCTGTGGCTTGCACATTTTATGGGCTTATTCGAATTCATCTGAAGCTGACACTTTTCTCAATGTTGTGAGCGGCTGATAGATTAGAAGAGCTGAACAAACGGATCAGAGCAGGATGTGGGAAAAATGCAAATGACATTTTGATGTCAGCTGATGGAAGACCAGTGTTGTCAGATAGTTTGTTGCTTGCAAGGACACAGTACGTCCATGCATCAACACATTTAGGAAGAGAAGCAATGGTGATAATATTCAGACAGAATTCCAGATTTAGCATGCTTGCAGAAAATGTGTGCCATCGAAGTGTGACATGTCAACAGATAGACGTAGGGAAAGCAACACCAGTAACATTATCGCAAAGGGAGATCAGGTGTCCTGGTTGTAGTGTGCATTTTTTCTCTATTGGTGGAAGCCTACCCAACACTTAGAAACAACAGTCTCACTATAGCTACACTGTTGCTGAGGGTGTTTATGCCAAGGTACAGATTACTGGTTTCTCTGGAGTCTGATTGTGGGACATATTTTAATAATGAGGTCCTGACAATAATTTGTGCAAGATTGAGCAGAGATTACTTTGCAGTTATCGACCTGAAGCCTCTAGAATATTTGAACAGCTCAACAGCAATATTAAGTCCCGATTGGCAAACATTTGAGCTTCTACGTCAATGAAATTGCCAGATGCTTTACCTTTGACGTTGATGAGTCTCCAAAACATTTCTGACAGGAAGACTGGGATAGCTAACTCATGAAAACTTGATGGGGCATGAGATGAGACTGCCTGCTGTATCTGCAAGTGCACTTTAAAATATCACAAATGATATGATATTCAACTACTGCAAAGGATTGGCTGATGTGGTATGTTCTGTCTCTCACCACGTTGAAACTGTCACCTTAAATCTGCATCGATAACAGTACCAATTCCTTCATACTGGTGACTGGATGTTAGACAAGAAGCATTTTCAGAAGTCTTGCCTGAAAACGAGATAGAAAGGCCGCTACCAGGTGATCCTCATCAAGAACACTGCTGGTAAGAGTGATAGAATACTTAACTGGGTGCATGTATTGCATAGTCAGAGAGAACGTAATCCATCTATACGAAGAAATAGTGTTCTATGAGCCAGAACAAAGAGCACTAATGGCAGAACAGTCCCACATTTTACAATTGCAAGTAACAATACAGCAAGAGGCACAAAAGCAAAAGAGAGAGGGTTTAAAGAACGACAAACAGTCGCAACATCCAGGTTCCTGTGATTTCTCAAAGTGGCATTGAAGTCTCTGAAGACAAAGAAGGGATAAGATCTCAACCTTAGAGAACAGTGGAGATAGCACGGTAGGGTGTTGAAATATCGATTGCAAAAATATAGTTGACATAAATATAGTTGTAAAAATATCGTTTACAAAAATATCGACACCCTATACTTAAACAGGTAAGTACATAAATATCTACTCAAAAATATCGTTGTAATAAATATAGATGTAAAAAATATCGACTTTTTAAATTAATTAAAATTACATTAAATAATTAATAAATATAAGTACTATTAACAAAATACATTACATTACTTTTATTTTTTAACTATTTAAAACAAATTAACTACACTTTTTCATTATAAACTTAATAAATGTGTACATATACATATATTTAACACATTATTTTATATAACAACAATAATACATACATATAATTAAAATATACAATATATTATTAGTTAAAACATTTGATAGCGTAGGTGTAAAAATTACTATTCCCACTCCAGAGGGTGCAACAGTAGGGAAAGCGTTGGATAGCGTAGGGGTAAAAATTACTATTCCCACTTTAGAGGGTGCAACAGTAGGGAAAGCGTTGGATAGCGTAGGGGTAAAAATTACTATTCCCACTCCAGAGGGTGCAACAGTAGGAAAAGCGTTGGATAGCGTAGGGGTAAAAATAACTATTCCCACTCCAGAGGGTGCAACAGTAGGGAAAGCGTTGGATAGCGTAGGGGTAAAAATTACTATTCCCACTCCAGAGGGTGCAACAGTAGGGAAAGCGTTGGATAGCGTAGGGGTAAAAATTACTATTCCCACTCCAGAGGGTGCAACAGTAGGGAAAGCGTTGGATAGCGCAGGGGAAAAAATTACTATTCCCACTCCAGAAGGTACTAAATGTATTTACTCATTTATAAAATAACAAATCTTTATTTTTATTTAACTAATCATTAATTAAATAATTATTCAATTAAAATGTAATTAATTCACTACATTTTCACTAAAAAATTCCAGTACACACACCTAAAATTAATTAAATAATGAACATGATTAATTACATAATTATTAATCAATTAACTAATTGAAATTAATTACCTATTATTTATTACACTATTTATATTCATTTAAAACATTAATTAATCTATTATTTTATTATATTTAATTTACTTCCCACCCTACTCCCCTATAAACCAACAACCCGCTACGGAACTATTAACACTAAATTCAACATAAAATACATTATTAACTAATAAAATACTACAAAAAATACTACTTTGACCACAAATACTCATTAGAAACACTACATTACTTATAATTATTTAAAAAACGATATTTTTGTAAACTATGTTTTTGTAAACGATATTTATTACAACTATATTAATGTTATCGATATTACTTACCTGTCTGTCGATATTCTGGTCAAACTATATTTTTGTCATCGATATTTCTTCCTGTAGATATTTTTGCGGCGATATTTAGGTTAGTCGATATTTTTACGACGATATTCCCGCTCTGTACCGATAGCACCAATGCAAGCAGATGATCTGGGTAAAGGAACACGTACTGGAACGGGAAGAGTCACCTGCACTGCTGTATGGCCATAGTATTACGGTCAACCCATCCCCAGCCCCTTTTATTTGAAAATATGGCCGGGACCCCATCACCAGTTGCTGCAGCACACGAGGATAAAGGGGATAAAATTCATCCGCCCCCCCCCATGGCGGAGGCCTCGCCAACGTTCCCCCAGCCCGTGTCTGGGGGAGTGGGGCAGCCACCGCACAAGACTGCACCCTGCCTGTAGAAGAAGGCTGGGAGAGAGAACATTCCAGCTCCTGTGGTGGCACATTGCAGTGTGGGTGAAGAGGGAGCTGGCGGGGAAGTGATGGGTGGGCTTCCTCAACTGCCTCCATTGTGAGGTGGCAAGGGGGTGTCCAGGTGCGCCAGAAACCCCCCTAAAAAAAGCCAAAGGAGGCCAAAAGAAAGCAATGAATTTCTCCAATGCATAGAGAGAGCCGCTCATTAAGGATTCATTGTTCCAGGACTTTCTCGTTTATCCACTTTTTCCTGCTCGTAGTGGCCCTAAGATGACAGGGGCACCACCGACGACAGAATGGAAGTGTGGGTGGGCTGCAGGAGTTCAGCAGCTCCCCTCTTATCATTTAAAAAAAATAATATTGACCCTAGGATTGCGGGGCAGAATCCAGGAGCCCTCGAGAATTTTTCTCAATATTTTCAGTACTCTCCAGGTTGAAGTATCTGCTCTACAGCTGACAGTATTGGGCCTTCTAGGAGCTTACTTTATGATTTCAGTTATTGTGATCTAAAAATTGTTTAAAGAAAGCATATATTGTTCAGTGGTCTCTGACCTAATGCTTGTAGAGGCTTTCCTTTCAAGGCTACAGACACAACTGTCTCTTTAACTGTGGAGATCTAAAATCTGTGTTTACTCCCTGTGTACTTACTGTATCTTACATGTCAATGTATTCACGTCCATATTTTAAAAATGTCTTCTTTTTAGTAATATGACCTCAAAACAGAATATATAATCCTTCTGCTGCTTTTGGAAAATTTAAAATATGGAAATTGTTCCATCTAGTTTAGTTCTCCAAGACCGCCATTCTATCAGAAATCACTTTATTGCACACCTGCAATTTAACTGTTTCTACAGCACTTAGTTTAACGGAAAATTGGGTAGATTCTACCAGATACTCATGTCCTTTAGTCCAGTAAGAAAGATTAGCAATTTATTTAATAAATTATTAGAAGATTCATGAATCTCTTCATGATGTTTCTTGGAAGTCCCTACTTCCTAAAGGGTCGAGACGTAGACCAATACCTATCTACCCACAAGCAGGATAAATTTAGCTACTATAGAAGACTGGTTTCCCCTAATTTTCTCTGACTTTCCAGAGCAGCCAATTGTGGCCCCAGAATGGGGAGCCGCGTGAAATAGTGTATATATGTTTATAGAATGAATTGCAATTCTATGTGACTTCTGATTAATAAATTCCCCTGCACTGTTCTTCGAATTCCTTCACAACACCAGCAGTTTCCCCTCTTCCTCCCTTTTTTGCGCACATGGGCACAACTGTGTTATAATAACATTAGACTTTTTGGATTGTATTGTATAAACCAATTGTAGGTTTTTCGGTATGTTGTGAATTAAAACAACCTACCTGTTGAAATATAATGCATGTTTGCTGATTATTCAAGACTGTTACTCTTTATGAATCGATCACCTCTCCCAGTCTGGGACCCCTCTATCTTTAACGTGGGATGTATTTTAGCCCCGGAAGTGAGTTTTCGCGCTGAAAAATCTGTTCAAATGATGACAAGCGGCACACATGAGCAAGTGGACATTCGAGTGCCCTCTGACAGTTCCCGTGATTGCTCATGTTACAAAGTAACGCTGGAAGTCTTCTTAATGACAGCAAATCACACTAGGGGATGCCAAATCTCGCTTGCGAGCTTGCTTTCTGGAGCCTTGTCTTGTTCCCATCATCATGGCGTTGCTTGAGCGGGAAAAAAAAACCACATGGTGATTGGCAGAATTTGGTCAGAACACCTGTTAAAAGAGCAACACAGAGTCACCAACGTCCTCCAATTCTGTTCTGTTCTTTTCCAGGACTACCACATGACAGAGATACAGTCCACTGGATCTACGGCCATCAAGTCCCCTGCCTCTTTGAGCTCCGATCCAATTCAATGTCCACACACCACACGGCAGACTTGCTGTGGAACCCTCTATCTTTGGCATGTCTTTGTTTGGGTCTCCTTCTGTCACTTCCTCTTTCAGGACAGCCCAATCCCATTTAGCTGGCTGTGCTGCGAAAATTAGTAATCCAAAACTTTTCAGTGCACCAAGGTACCATCCTATTTCAGTTGGCAGTTGAGGTGTCATTGATATACAAAGAAAAACAACCACGTAGAAAAGGAAACAATAACAATGAGGAAGACTACACTACACCAATACACTATGCATTCCATAGGAGCAGCCATGTTCCTCCTCACGATGTTTAAAAAACCTAAAATCATAACTTTGGTGTCAGCAAATAACATGCCAAGTTTCAGGATATAGAATCCATTTTGTTTAACACACATGTGAACATGAACTTTGAATTTGAATACCTTTGTTAGTATTTGAAATGTGTGAGTTGAAAGTGTTCTTATCTTTCTTATGTGAGGTTGAATTTTAGAGAAAAAAACATTTTAGCCTGTCCCAAGATCCATATAGCAGGCTTATAGCTATGCTAAGTCTTCAATTCTAAAGCAACGGTGGACAAATGCAGGTTGGAGACCGAGAGGATTTAGGGATTCACTACCTCCTATAAGGAAGTACTAATACATTTTTTGATCCTTTAACTGACCAGGGTCTCCCATTACGCCTAGGCTGGTACTCTGTGGTTTGTTAGTGCATTTACTGTCTTGCAGGACAGCAACATCATTGGTTTCTGTGAGATGTTGGGATGTTCAGTTTTTCAAGAAAGACCTGGATGATAAACAGGGAAATACAGTATGATGCTTGATACTTGTGCAAGTGTTGTGTTACCTATGGTGGAGTAACAACCAGTAAATTTGATAAGCCCCTATACCTAAAGGTAACTGTGTCCTTTTAGGAGAATAGAAGAACTTGCAGATGTCTGTCTCTACTCTCCCACATAGTTATGCTCTGGTGTTCATGAGTGTTAGGAGTCACACAAACTTGTCAGAACATCTCTCTTCTGCAGGTAAGTACACAGAGTCCTGCCTCATATCACAAAATCAGTATGTACACACAATAGTTAGTATTTCTCACCTTACAATGATTTTTCTACACTATTAAGATACTAGATGTGTACAAGAATGATTGTTAAGTATTATTAGCAGCTCAGTAACAATTACATACATTAGGGTAAGAGTTAAACAAGCCTATGTCGTATTTAACACACATCCCTATCCTATTAGTCCCCCTAAGTTTTAACCAGCTGTCTAACAGCATAGTTGCATAATGATTTATTTATTATTAATAAGGTCTTCACAACAAGGCAAGTCATGCACCTTATAGTGCCTTCGGGCCTTTAGGCTTTACTCCTTCTGTTTACATTCCCTCCAGCAGTTGGTGTGTCTGTTTTTACTCTTACAGGTATTTTATACACCTGTTTTTAAGCACAGTGTTCCATGGAACGAGAAGGGTTTGGCTGATGCTTGTATCCTGTATCCTTATTCAGGATATTTGAGCAAAGCTTATTGTTCCAAAAATATACACAGGAGCTCACTGCTGCTATGCGATGAACACACAGAGTTGCCTTCCCTTCTGACTGTATCTTAGCTATTGTGGTAATAATTATTACATGCACCAGAGAATGGAAATGTACCTTTTCTGATTAGAAAGTCGCTGGATGAGGGGTGTGTCTAGATCTCCTGTGTGTTTCTGCGTCCTTTGGAGGGAGTTGGTTTTTCCTGCCATACAATTTTATCATGTTTTAAATTATTTTTCTTAGGTTTTTTTAATAATAATATATGTCTACCCATTTGTCCACTCCCACAAAATATGCTTGTTTGAAGTGCTGTTAGCTGAGCTTAAATGAGTCTTATCTTCGGACATCTGTTTGATTAGTTTTATTGTGGGGCTGTTAATGGTGGCTTGGGCTATATGTAACAAGGATTTTAATGATTATTTTATTCCCTGAATATGTATACCAGGTCTTTTATCAATTCAAACAATGAGTTAAAACAAATGACACCAATTGTTGGTTTTGTTTGTAAGACGTTGTTTAGTGATTGATATATACCTATATTTTATGTACTTTTATACTCTTTTAGACTGAATAAAGTTGTTTTTGATTAATTGAACTTCTCTGCCCTTTTAGCGTTACAGAGATGGCTTGGCAATACAAACACACTTTTATTAGGTACGCCAACAACAGGTTAGTCTTCTTTCTAGGCCCTGTACTTGCAAAAACACTTTATTAATTTTAGATGTAAATCCATTAACCATCTCAGCACACAACAAGGCCAGTAGTGTATGTAATATGAAGAATCCATGTGGTAGAATGGCCACACAAGTCACAAGGGGCTCTGAAAGACTGGATGCCACATGCATCTTCTAAAGCTGTAGCTACATCACAAGGGAAGACAATCAAGACAATAGAGTTGGTAAATGGTGAAGGATAGGGAGTAATATCATTACCAGCTGCACAGAAGTATTTGAATTTATAATCTGCTGCTCAGACATTTCTTTGATCAGGTTTTGGAAGCAGACAGAAAGAAGACTGACTTGAGTAGCCACCCTAGGCACACTAGGAAAGAGAGCACTAGGTAGGACCATAACTATAACTGTATTCATATGCAGACATATATTCTATGTAACAGCACCATAGTGGAACTGTTAATATTCTTTACTATTCTTGTGATGCTAATTACTCTGTTTTGTTTCCTTCTATTGATAATTGCAGTGCATGTATTTTACACATGAATCGTATTGCTTTAACAAGTATTTGAAATGCCAATTTGAGTATTTCTTGTGTCTCCCTTTTGGGCCTGCATGAGTTACCAAATAATAGAGCTTTAGATCTGTTTCCATTATTTCCTTGGAGAGACATGGCTGTCATGTTCTAAGGTTGAACATACCACATGTTACCTTGCTAGGTTAGGGTCACAGATGGGGCACTGTGAGCTAGCCAGGACTAAGGCCAACATATCCTGTTATTGGGAATGGACTCAGTCTCTCACAGGTTTGATGATTATGTTGTCCAACAAATGCACAGTTTTACAGAGAAGTTATGAACAGTACAAGAGTATATACAGGAATCATGTTGCCCTTGCCCCACTCACCTTGCAGTTCCACTTTTACACTGTACTTGAACTTTATACTATGAACTCATCTTCCACTCAGTGCTTCTACTCGCATCCTGCACTCATTCTTGACCTTGTGTTCCTCTTAGAATCCTGTTTCTTTTACTTACACTCATGCCTGCACTCACTCTTTGCTATACCTTTTGCACCCTGTGCTTTCACATGTGCTCTTTCCATTGCACAGTATGCTTCTCCAGCACTCTGTGCACCTCGAGAACCATTTGAGAAACAGTGACATTAACATTTCCAACACTGATTCTTTTTTTATTCGTTACTGTTTACTAATTGATATTAGGCAGCCTGCATACCAAGCAGTCAGATGATGATAAACTCTAGTCAACTCCCATGATAAATTGTTGCAGTGTTACTGTGTCAGTCTGAAAGAAAAGGGGCAGTTTCACAATTAGGCTTTACGTCTGGTGGCAAATACAATGTTAACCATTTGAGGGCACAAGCCTACAAGTATTAGTGTAATTTACATTTACATGCTTTCACAATTGGATTCTACTAAATTAAATCATGAAAGGATAATGGCTTATTGTACATACCTTTATGTAGCCAATAGGAATTCTACAGTTTGGCTCATTCTGAGTAGAGGCAGGAGCCTTCAAGGTAGTCTTATACATTAATAACAAAAATATTTTGGGCCAGTGGGTAGAGGATTAATCCCATTCTGATATTTCTCACATACATTGAATCCACCAAGCAGGACTCATCTTACTCTAATGTGAGATGCTACGTTCTGCTTCATGGAAACAAACTATCACCCAGTGATAAGTATTTTGAACACAATTTTAGTTTATCCTGGCTGAAAATGTAAATTCTTCCCTTCACCAAAATGAAATCCAAAACACTATTTCTCATGAGAATTGAAAGCCAAGCACCTTGACATCAAGAGAAAGATTATCACCTGGATAGTCAAGTTACTTCATTTGTTTTCTCCTTAGCCAACTCATCATTATTGCACTTCCCCAGCACCTCTGACAGACAAAATAAGTTTAGAGGTAGACACTTTTGTAAATTATATTTGTGTATCCTTTATGCCATAACTTAGAAACTGATCTAAAATTTGGTGGACAGGTTATGTCGCCACAATTTTGGTGGACTACTCGGTCTGCCAACCAGTGGTCCGCCCATTCTAATATAAATCAAGAAGGGTGTCAGGTTTCTAATGACACCGCCCTAGCTAGCTCTCCTGTCGGAAAGCTACACCGATGGCCATATGGGGAAAGGATAGTTGGTGAAAAACTTTAGATTGCCCGCTCTATTTAGATTGGGTGATCTGATATTCGTTTTTTTTCTGTTGGGGCCTCCTGGTGGTCCCTAACAGCAGGAAAAAATACTTATCAACCCTACACCCTGGGAGAGAAAACTCCTAGGGTATCAGAGTCATTAGTAAAACAAACTATCTTTGAGTTGTTCTTCTAAAATAAAAATGTTTGATGGTGTTGCAGTGCGTAAAGGCACAGAGATTACCATACAGCCTGTCGTGAACTTGTTGACGTGCGAATCCATCTACTTACTCATAGCACACCAACGGCTCAGACCGGGAGCAGTGTAGTCCCTATACAGATTTGGTGCTTCCCGATTGGACCCGTCTCTAATAGACATAGTTCCAATACAAGAATAAGGTAATAGCATTCTCAATAAGAATGCCAGACAAGGGCCCACTTTTTAAAGGTTTATATAAAGAATTATAAAAGTAGAGTACATTAAATAGCATTAAGGCATATAGATCATAGATACAAGGAACTCAATAAAGTTTAATGCGAAATTCAGCCTGTTAAGAATGGAAAAATGTAGTTCTACCACACACCACACGCAGGTCTTTTTTTAAGACCTTAGAGAAAGAATTTCATACATGACTACACAAGTACATGGTTCTACAGATATGCACAAATGAGGAACAGACAACAAGAAATATTTTACTATAAAATACATTTGAGGATTCTGTCATAACATTATTACATTGGATTTGAGAGGTTCCCAGAGTCTATTCAGGTGATGTGAGTTGTAACACTGTTAAAAAAAGAGGTCTGGGACAGCTAAGTGGTCTTAGGTTAGGTAAATCTTAGTCCGAAGACTGGGAACGTTCCAGTCTTTTCATGTACAGTTCACAATTCTTTATGAGAGCAAAAGCAACAACAACAATCGCATGCTGTATTGCAACGTCTTTTCAAAATGGAAGACAGCACAATTTTGGTTTATGTTAGAGCGAGTTCAATTTCAAACACAGTAGCGGCTTAAGAAAAGGTAAAACAACATTCATACTTATTTGCTAGGTAGCTATGTTCACATTCATTCCAACCCACTATCTCGACAGTCTCATTCCCCTCTTGTTTCCTAATTATACACAAAGTTCCCTTCTCAGCAACATCAATGCTTAATTTTGTATGTGGCTCCTTCAAAATTTCCCTTACCTTTCCGATAAAGTGCTATGTATTAACCGTCTTGCTCCTTTTCTCTTCATCTAGTCTTATTCTTTAATTCAGCTAATCTACAAAAACATCTTATCTTTGCTAATTTTGCAACTTAAATTATGCATGCTTTAGTTTGTAACACGCATGTTAGCCATGAGAACAAAGAATTCTATCATATACTCACGCTGATCCCTTGGTTTAAAAGCCTTAGGGAAACTATAAGAATGTTTAGAAGACCACAAACACAAATTTGGTACATCTTCTAAGGATTTTTCATAGTCAGTATAGAGCAGTCTAATGGATTTTCGCTGATAAAACAGATTAGGAAGAACAGCACATGAAAAAGAATAGGGCAAAGGTTGGTGAAAATAGGCAGCCCTCTCAGCTGCTGAGGCTGAGAGATAAAAACAAACAAAACAATTCTCTAAATACATTATTTTCTCATATTTAGCTAACATTTGAAAGTAGACATTATAGCTAAGAAGACTTTCAGGATGAGTAACGTGTGAAACCTTACCTCCAGCCACTGTTTTGCTAACAACAAGGTCAATTGTTGTGTTTACAGTGAAACATTCCCACACATTAGATGTGCAACTAACATCCATGCAACACAGAATCAGAAATGACAAATGTCAAAACTGCAAATTGGATTTTGCAGCGTGGATGCGCCATGTTGATTAAATCAGACCAAGTAATTAAGTTGGTATTATAGAAAATGCTACTAACCCTTCTATCTTATTATCGCTACCCTAACCCCAAAAACTAAGGTGATTTTTATTCTGCGTCAACTGGAGGCCTATGGCTCTAAAAGTCCTCTAACCGATGCTCTCTCCATACATCCATTTCGACTTTTGTCAGTGGTTTGTGTAAATTGAGCCCCTTTTGTTCTTGGGTTACAGTTCAAGGAGGATTGTCAGTCAGCCACACAGTCAATAGATTCAATGTCAATATGTCAAGGGACTGCCGGAGGACCCCCAACCTTCCATTAACCAATATTATTACCAGGACGTGCGAGGGATTTCTTTTGAAGGCGGGGGATCTTTCTACCCCCCCAGCCGTATTTATTAAAACATACAAAATAAATCAAAAATTGAAATAAACAATATTTACACAATTACGCAGAAAATGTTACAATTGATATACACAGGAATTCAGATGGCTAACCTTAACATATTTGTAGTGCAAGGTATTTCCTATCCAAAATCTAGCATATCAATCACATTATACTATATTTATTTTCTGCGTACCTATTTGGGCCAACGGCAAGGTCAATAACTGGTGTCAGATCCTTATCACTAAACCACGCCCTCCTGAAAGGAGTGCGCATGCGCAGGGGGGCCAGTTTACTGTGGAGTTACACGCCCTCACCGGTTACCCCCTTTACGCCCTATTAACCACGCCCTCCTGTCGGAGTGCGCATGCGCAGATGGCCCGTTTAATGTGGGGGCACACCCCCTCCCCGGTTACCCCTGTACGCCCTATTAACCACGCCCTTCTGTCGAGGTGCGCATGCGCAGAGGGCCAGCTTACCGTGAGGGTATTTTGGCCCCCCGGTTACCCCCATATGCTCCAATAACTCCATTAAAGGGGGCCCTTGCATCTCTGCGCCGTTTACTGGCGTCATTCTGCACGTGCGGGGTGGCCAACCAGCCTAGAAAAAGGGTGACTCTCTCCCCGCACCCATGTAGCCAACTGGTTGTAATTGCCCCTGGAGGTCTATGAGGGACCACTTGTCCCTCCCTTTGGGCGACACCATTCAAGAATGGCGCCGCTCCCTGAGGACCTTAAATAAACTGCTCACCAATCATGACCTTACCGCCTGACCAAGGTATAACAATAAATATGACGATTGATGACCTGAAAACGGGAGAAAGTTCTAAGGAACAAAACGTATTAGTCAGACACTCTTGTCATCCATAAACATTTTGTGACAAAATTGTGAAAACCTTCATAACACACAATAACGATCATCTGCTTTAGGGGATGGTGGATGGGAAAAATAATTACAGCCTCTTAGAGGCCGGAAGGGCAGGCCGTGGCGCGCAGGAGTCAAAAGAGGCAGACTCTCGCGCTCCACGGCCGTTTAACCCTTCTTCGGCCAGGCCGGATCTAACCGGCCTGGCCTTTGTTCCCTTCATGACCCGGAAGTGACTCAATCACTTCCGATGTCGGCCCCGCCTTTCCATATGGCCAGGGATTGCCGGAGGACCCCTACCCTTCCGTTAACCAATATTAATAACAGGACATGCTAGGGCTTTGTTTGGAAGGCGGTGAGGCGGGGGATCTTTCGACCCCCAGTCCGTATATATTAAAACCATCAAAATAAATCAAAAATTGAAATAAACAATATTTACACAACTACGCAGAAAATGTTACATTTGATATACACAGGTATTTAGATGGCTTACCTTAACATATTTCTAGTACAAGGTATTTCCTATCCAAAATCTATCATATCAATCACATTATACCATCTTTATTTTCTGCGTACCTATTTGGGCCTACGGCAAGGTCAATAACTGGTGTCAGATCCTTATCACTAAACCACGCCCTCATGAAAGGAGTGCGCATGCGCAGGGGAGCCCGTTTACCGTGGAGTTACACGCCCTCCCCGGTTACCCCCATACGCCCTATTAACCACGCCCTCCTGTCGGAGAGCGCACGCGCAGAGGGCCTGTTTACCGTGGGGGCAATCCCCCTCCCCGGTTACCCCCGTACGCCCTATTAACTGTGCCCTTTTGTCGAAGTGCGCATGCGCAGAGGGCCCGCTTACCGTGAGGGTACTTTGGGCCCCCGGTTACCACCGTATGCTGCATTAACTACATTAAAGGGGGCCCTTGCATCTCTGCGCCATTTACTGGCATCATTGCGCACGTGCGGGGTGGCCGACCAGCCTAGAGAAAGCGTGGCTCTCTCCCCCGCACCCATGTAGCCAACCGGTTGTAACTGCCCCTGGAGTTCTACGAGAGACCACTTATCCCTCCCTTTGGGCGATCCCATTCGAGAATGGTGCCACCCCCTAAGGACCTTAAATTAACTGCTCCCCAATCATGACCTTACCGCCACAGGCCACTATATTTTGTAATCCGACTATCAGGCCCTACCAACTTACTGCAAGGTCATGCCTTGTCCCTATACCCCCCTAACCAGGCCAGAAGATTCTCTGCGATGGTTTCATCCCCAACTGTGGGCAAATTAATGCAGTCTCTTAAGAAACACGACTCCCACAGATGCACTCCAGGGCTGTGGTCTGTAAGTAGCAAGCCCTGGCAAGCCTCGCTATTTTTGTCATTAGGAATTTGGTTACAGTGGCACAACAGCCTCACAGACTCGCTTCCCCTATTGGGAGATCTCAAATGTCTGCGCCAGGGTGTACCCTGGATATGGACATGTCGACCCCCACTTCTACCCCAAGCGTCCCGGTATACCTGTTCCATTCTCGCCCCCTCCCCAAGTGTGGGCTAAATATGTTAGGGCTGTCTGATCCAGGAAAATTAGACCTGCTGCCATAGGGCCAGCAGATGGGCCCAATTGATGGCCTTACGCTGTGTCCGATAAGACATGGCACTCCTGACGCTAACACCCACTGTTGGTGCAACTGAAAAGGCTACCCGGGGAACCATGGTCCCCGCCAAAATGTCCCACCGGCGTCTCGTGAAGTACATGAATCACCTACCCTGACCACTACGCTCTGGGAAATGTTCTGTGTATGCCTACCTCCTTACTATGGAATATCCCCACTGCGCTGTGTCTGCTACAATGGCAACTGAGATCCCGGGTTCCGTAAAGGCAGAGTACTGCTTCCTGACAAGGGGCGCTGAGCTGTTGCATACACCTATTACTCCTGGGTTTGGCCAAGCTGGCAAGGCACATCCCTGAGTACTGCCACTTTACTGCGACTGGCAGGACCAATTGGTAACCTACCAATATATACTACCATGACCACGGTGGTACCTGTGAGCACAGGCACCGTAAAGGTAGAAATACTGCTTCCTGATAAGAAACATAGTGCCATGTTATGTGAAGCAACATCCTGCTACATTACAGCGGCCAGCACAACCTATTGTTAACAAACCAATAAACAATCAACCCAGTGACTGCACCTCATGAGCCCTTGATCGATCGCCAAATACACTTGATGCCGTTGCTTGCCACTCCCGTTCCTGATGTACGGGTCGCCTTGGCTGTCCACCTCTTGCAGTTGTTGCAGTGTGGAGCACTTCCCAAGTATCCGCCTTGGATCCGGTCATACCTTGTATTACCTTCCGGTCCCATTGCCTGTCCACTTCTGGTGACCATTGTGTCGTCTAACGCCTCCGACGCATCAGTCATTGATCCACCCATAAATGAAAATTAAACACAGACGATTAGTGCTATTATACTTTGGAGAAATGATACTGTATGATACAACATGCGATACAACATGGATGCAACATAGCATAAGCCTTCAAAAGCACCAACACTGTACAAGCCATGAGTAGGTTAGGCATGGTGTAATAGAGTAATATTGTGCAGTGATACCGCGTGACCGCCATAGGCATATAGTGCTTGATCAGGCACATAGAGTACCCCGGTACCATGAGGCTGAACACAGACGTCCCGTGCACCAAGTGTTCAGGCACCCTGGTGATGATGTAGAGTGGCACAATACATTGGTAGTATCAACTGCAACCGCTTAGCCCAGCATCAGATGTATAACCTGGGGAACAATGACATTAACTTACAGTGATGGGACCCAGCATAGCCCCAGTTGTACACGTGGGGCCTTCTCCTGAATACCCGCAAGAAATGATACTGTATGATACAACATGCGATACAACACGGATGCAACATAACATAAGCCTTCAAAAGCACCAACACTGTACAAGCCATGAGTAGGCTAGGCATGGTGTAATACAGTAATATTGTGCAGAGATACCACGTGACCGCCATAGGCATATAGTGCACGATCAGGCACATAGAGTACCCCGGCACCATGAGGCTAAACACAGACGTCCCGTGCACCAAGTGTTCAGGCACCCTTGTGATGATGTAGAGTGGCACAATACATTGGTAGTATCAACTGCAACCGCTTAGCCCAGCATCAGATGTATAACCTGGGGAACAATGACTTTAACTTACAGCGATGGGACCCAGCATAGCCCCAGTTGTACACGTGGGGTCTTCTCCTGAATACCCGCAAGGGATCACATGCTTTCCCGAGCATCACCAGAGTCCGGTGTCATGGTACTTCCAAATAAATGAACCTTTTGGGAGAGGAACTAACAAGTATCATATCCCCTCATGGACCCTTTTTTGAGAAATGTTGCCAACAAAACCCTTTTTTGAGAAATGTTGCCAACAAAATGAAATGCCCATGGCCAACCCCCGTGCCTGACTAGAGGGGAATGCAACCCAATACTCATTAGAGGACTGGCTAATATTTAATAGCCTCCTATTGTTGTGAAAGTATCTAGGACCCTAATTAGATATTCCCGATTTATGCCCTTATGTGGGTATAACAAATCATATCCTTATAAAGGCATAAGAATCATATCCATATTAAGTCATAGCCAATGCAGTCCAAAGACGGCATGGCTACTCCCATAGACTCCTAGAAAGTACAACGCGTTCTTAAACAAACCAAGCCTCCAGCAGCCCGGGAATTCCCCCTGCTTATGTTTTGATTTGTTCTTGAACTCCTGAGAGTCCTAGAGTCCTGAACTGCCAGTTCTTAGTGACGTCTTATAATAATAATAATACAGAATTTTATAAAGCGCGTACAGTTACCTCAGACGGAGGTGTCCCGGCGCTAAGCAAGCCACGAGAAAAAGGAAGAAAGGATATAGTCGTGAGAAGGAGCCAATGGCTCAGATCTTATGGGTAAAAAGCCAAGTGTTTAAGTAGCTTCCTGAAGCCAGATTCAGATGCTGTCAACTGTATAGCAGACTTATGTCCAAACCTTACGTCAAACTCGGCACCTTCCGGGTATAAATATACCACCATCTGCCTTAAGAAACACACGGTGGTTTGGAGCAGATCGGGTATCTACTTGCCCAACGCCCTGCTGATGCGAGTGCCGAAGGAAGCCGACCCTCCCTGCTGACGCACTGAGAGAGACGCTGTCTTTTCTCCTGCCGAGAAATCCAGCTACAGTGTTTCCCTGATACCCTCACGGGTTACTGGGAGATCGAGTCCTGAGAGAGAGATACAAGACCTCCTTCATTCTGTACCCAAGGTATGGAGCTAATTGAACCCATAGAGAATTCTTGATTCAGATTCTTGGCAAAAACTGTAACTCATCTACTCCTTCCCTGTACTAGGCTTAGGTTAGGTACACTGGGGTAGGCGTATCTTAGAAACACCAGTTGAGTACGTTTAGTCATTATTTTATCATTGTATGTATTGTATCCATTTTAAGTATCTTATGGCTTAGAAACCATATAAATGTTTTTACAGTATTATTTCATAATACTCCTTTTACTGTACGCACTTTACTTTATGACAAGTATTGCAATTGTGGCAATTCATTTCTCTTGCATGAGAAAGAAGACTGCTCAATAAATAACCCTTTTATTGAAAACGCCCGTCTCTCTATTTCTCTGCATCTCTGGTGAAACGAAGCATGCACAATTGACTGAGTAAAATAGCTATCTATTGTTTCCGCGACTCTGGAGATATATTCCTTATTGCAGGGGGAATAAAGTTGTCATGTGATATGGTTGTCAGAAGCTAATCCCTTCTTGTCTATTCAGGAAAGCTAAACACCTTCTTCTTTACTCGAGAAAGTTTCTAGTGGCCTCTGAGCTAGCTGGCACACACAATTAAGTCTAACATATTCAATAGAGACCTAGTCGACCTCAGTACTACGTCTAAACTATTGTTTATGTTATTCCAATGCACAGAGCCTATTGGGAATATAGGAACTACACTACAGCACAAGAACACCCCTCCACAATGCATACATACTGAGGACTGACACACCATAGTGCCTAAACTATTTAGCAATTGCCAGGTTCAGCTACATTGCATTTGAAACACAGAGTCTAACCATCCCAGTCGCAAATGTAAATCAGCCAATGTATCACTGCAATCATCACCAACTACCCTTTCAGCACCTGTGTGCACTTGCTGTCCCTATGGCTGGTAATTCCATCCTGTAATGCCATGCAGCTGATATTGGGATAATATACTTTTAAATTGTGCTGTCCTCTCTATCACTGTGGAATAAGGGACCCATGGGTCTGGTGTGACCCTTACCAACTCACTGCTCCCTGAGTCCACATCTGTGCATGTCTGTAACCACTAACACATCATCACATGAGCACACTATTGAGCTAGTCACACAGCGTACACAAGCACAACAATTTTCCTGGGCTACCCCTTCACATAATGAATATTACTGTGTACTGGGGTCTCAGTGCAGACAACATTCATGCAATGTGACATTTAAATATGTCAGGATGATTAAATGTGACAAAATTCATGGGTTGTTGACACATGAGAAGAATGCAGAACAGCTGCACTCAACACAGAGGCCACTTAGAAGCCATTGCATCACATTAGATACATCAAGGAGCTCCAAACTGGCTCAGGGTTGGTATACATGCAGTCACTCACACCAAAATTCACACTTTGAACAATACTCACCCCAACTTGCTGCTGATGGGCTGTCAGGTGTACATCCAGCTCTGACTGTGTCACTGCCAAGATGCTGGCCATTAGTGGTGTCATGCTACTACACGCCAATCTGCCACTCCAAAGGAGCACCCCTAGCAACATATCTGTCACGTTTTTGCTCAGCCAACAGACGTCATCCCACCTCATGTGACAGTGTGTATGCCATCGGTTGGAGACACCCAGAACCCACACTTCGAATGCAATGGCCCTCCATACCGCCTTACGCTAATGGACCTTAAGCTGCAGGCATGGGAGACAAGAAGAGGAATAAAAGGAGAGCAGAGGCCTTACAGCATGACACATAGTACACTTGGATCAAATAATCTCATAGAAATGTGTACATGTATGATTATGGACACACTACATGGCCATCTCATACACATGCACAGTGCCAACACAGCAAACAATGTGATAATGGCCCTCATCTGTGATGAAGTAGGTGAGTGAGCATAGCATACAATACAGTGGAAATGATGTGTCGTGGCAGACTCACTGTGTCTAACACTACACACCCCTTCATGTCCTTGACCAGTGCATGGTTACATGTGTCATGGCGGTCACATTTGTGGCCATGATCTTACATTCTCACACTCTTCTCACAGGGTGTATTCCTATCTTGTGCAATCCTCAGGCCTAAGATATCTCATTGTGAAATAGGGTGGTGGACAACACATATGTTTCACTCAGTCCTTTTAGTGCTGGGTCCTTGTAACATTAGGCAGTTTCTGTGCAGGCCAGAGGGCCTCACACTAGGTTAAATGTGGGCCATCAGAGAAATCACATGCATGTACAATACGAGAGGATGAACAGTGCCTACACATGCAAGACTGAACACAACATGGAATCGATAGAAGGATCACATCTCCAACTCACATTTATCTGATGTGTCACAGGTGAATTACCATCAAGAGTGTTACACTCAGGCATTGTACTCTTGTGCCTAATGCACACATCACCATAGGGTCAATTTGAGAACTGTACACACATCATGCAGTACCCCTGGACAAAATACATTTATACTGTTACAAATGAGCACATGAACACTTAATGGTCTATGACATCACATAGCACAGGCTGTATTTGTTCAAACCTCAAGTGTCTCAAACCAGCAGTGTAACTGTTTGATGGTAAAACCACAGTGTGTCACTCCCATACTTCAAGGCAGTTATGGATCTGTGGAAATAAGGCTATACACCCCATTGACATGAAGTCAGCTTGCTAGGCAGTGTATCACACATTTATATTACCCTGTGTTAGACAGACGTGTGTTTGTTTTGGCTTAATACCAGCTGTAAAAGTGTCCATGTTGCCATCATCCCCACGTTCTCATATGCAATTCTTAATAGGCCACGTATGGAGCATGCAATAGGCAAAATATTGATGCATGCACATTGACTTGCACTCACAGGGGAATAGTACTGCACAGTAACATCATGTGAGCATTCTGAGCACTCTCAAACCTTTACTCAGACACTTACCAGTATATCTGGAGCACCTTATAGCCTCCCATACTGTGAAAAGAACCCGTCCACCAGGACCTCTAACTCCTCTGTGGTGAAGGGACAGGCCCTGATTTTCTCAGGTTTCGCCTCACTGGGTCCCGAATACAGGAACAGCAGCAGATGGTGGTGATGAATGGCAGGCAGCAGTGTCTGAATGCAAGTGAAATGTGTGGCTCTCTCACAGACATTTATAGGCCCCTGGGTTTTTTTTCAGTGGTACTCTGCTGCTGCAATTGGTCTGCCTGGTGTGCATTTTTCAATTGTATCCAATAACTGGGACCACGGTAGCGGAGCACACATACCACAAGTTTCGAAATTGTATTGCACTACCGCTATCGTAGTTCCCATTGGCTGCAACGGCATTGGCATTGGTGGTTTCACACAGCAGGGTCCAGGTGGTGTCTATCGCAATCCTGCATCTTTCAATTGTATCCAATGACCGGGCCCACGGTAGGGGAGCACGCCTACCACAGGTTTCAAAATTGGATTGCACTGCCACGATCGCGCTTCCCATTGGCTGCAATGGAATTGGCATTGGTGGTGTCACACCACGGAGTCCAGGAGGTCTCTACCGCAATGCTCCATCTTTCAATAACTATCCAATGACTGGGCCTGCGGTAGTGTAGCACGCCTACTGCACATTTGAAAATTGTATTGCACTACCACGATCGCGTTTCCCATTGGCTGCAATGGCATTGGCATAGGCGGTGTCACACCGCAGGGTCCAGGTGGTACCTATCGCAACTTTCCATTTTCCAGTTGTGGCCAATGGCCCTGATTATTGAACACTATACCCTTACAATGTATTCTGGCACCTGTTTGCAAAGTTAAATGCAAGTGTGACATTAAACTCACTGATGCCCACACATGCCATGTCAGTGCACATGATTACATGCATTGTCATGCAGTTCCTCACTTGTCACATATGATATTTGTCTGCTTGTACACAGATTTGGAATGTAATGTAGTCTCATATTTGTGAACATTTCAATGTGTGAGATGGCTAATCAACCCACAGTAATGATGAACTGATAACATACTGTGCCTATTTCACTGAATACATTGCTGATATAATTTTTGATGGTTCATCAGCTTACGCACACTGCTTATTGTGTAGAAAAGTTGTAGTCTGTGCAACTTAAGCAAGAAGGTGTGGCAGGTACAGCAGATACATAGAAGTCAGCAGTGTTACTGTCTGCCACATGTGCTGGGTCACCTACATCCAGGGCTGGTGATACAAGATGTATGAGTGTACCATTTACCATTCACATAGTCAGATTCTGGTTTGGAAGTAGTCAGTATTTACATCCTTACCACATGTACGACTACATGAGATCAAGGTGTCTCTGCATGTGACTTGTGTATTAAGCTGTTGTTACAGTCCAGTCAGTCAATGTTGGCACTGTGTCAGTTAATATGTATGATGTGTGACACATCTCATTTGGGAATATAATTTACATGTCTCCAATTGTGCATTGGCAGTTCCCAGTGCTGGCGAACATGGAGGATGAGGACATCCTATGGAAATTCCATCTGGATCGCCTTACCCTTCAAGACCTATGTGGTCATCTGAGGACTCACAGAACCTATCCAACTGCTTTGATGCAAAGGTGATGGGTGCCCTGCATTTCTTGCCACTGGTTTGTTCCAGTGCACGATGGCCATCGCTGGTGGGATGTCTCAAGCTATGTTCAGCATAATGTCATGTCTGCATTGTTGACCTACAAGGACCGCTACATCCACTTTCCAAGGAGATATGAATTGGCTGATTTGAAGGGTGAATTTTATGATATTGGACACAAAGAGAATGTGGTTGGAGCCGTTGACTGCACACACTTTGTTCTAGTACCACCACAGGCACATGATCATATCTATCGTAACAGGAAGCATTTCCATAGAATTAATGAGCAAGCCGTATGCCAAGCAGATATGATTATCTCCCAAGTCTGTGCCAAATTTCCCGGATCAGCACATGACTCCTACATACTGAGTTACAGCATCATCCCAAAATTGATGGCAAATCTGCATTCGGAGTGTGCGTGGCTTGTTGGTGAGTACACAGAGTCAAGTAGTGTGCTGTATGTGTGACATGCTGTTGTCAGCTACTGTTTATATTACAAAATTGGTCTGTGTATCTCACACCTAGGTTACTCTGTGCCAACGGGCCTTGGTTGCTGAGCCCACTGCCGAATCCAAGTACCCCTGGTGGAGTCTGCTACAATGATGCACATGGGAGGACACGTCGTGTAGTGGAGCATGCCTTTGGGCTTCTGAAGTCTAGATTCCGGAGTCATGACAAGAGCGGAGGTGCACTACTCTACTCTCCCCAAAAGGTATCAGATCATAGTTGCATTCTGCATGCCCTACAACCTGGCCTTGCACAAAGAGATCCCCCTGCTCCTGGACGATGATGAGCAGCAGATGCCCCCCTGCAAATCCACACATGCCAAGTGATGATGATAGTGAAGAAGAGGAAGATGTTGACCTTCTTCAACGTCTCATCGACAGCTACTTCCCTTGTGTCAGATCTCAACAGATTTCTTACCACTGGAAACTTGCGCAGGAGCAGAAGATGATATTTCCCAACACCCTCTCAAAGTTCCCCCCGAGCCCGTTAGTGAAACACGGCTCCTGGAGATCCTCAAGGGGGAAAGGGGAAGTGGATAAAATAATAAACAACAAAGAAGAGACTCCTTTTGGCACTTCTTCTTGGTTCCTCTTGCGTAGTCCGTCCTGCAGACTTCGTAATCAGAGAAATTCCTAAATTACAATAACAAGTCTTTAGTTACAGTTCCTACTCTACCCTGTGTGTATACCTCCCACCGCCTGGTCAGAGGCATCAGTCTCCACGTAGAATGGTTCCGCTGGGTCCGCATGTAACAGTATCGGAGCAGTGGTAAAACTCTTCTTGAGCAATTGGAAAGCCTCTTCGGCTTCTGCTGTCCATTCAAATCGTACCCCGTTCCTTAACAGCTTCGTGAGGGGTGACATTTTTCGAGAAAATTCACAAATAAATCGTCTATAGAAATTTGCGAATCCTATAAACCCCTGCACCTCCTTCACACTTGCCGGAGACTTCCATTCCACCACTGCTTGGATCTGGTGGTCATCCATTTTCATTCCACTGGGCGAGAGGACAAATCCTAAAAATTCTACTTCAGGTACACCAAAGGCACATTTCTCTAGTTTCACAAAGAATCAATGTTCTCTGAGTCTTTGTAGCACTGCCCTTACTTGTTCTGGGTGCTTACTCTTGTCTTCTGAATAAATAAGAATGTCGTCAATATATACTATTGCACATTGGTCAATGAATTCTCTCAGAACGTCATTTATGAAGTGTTAGAATGCTGCAGGAGCATTACACAAACCATATGGCATAACTTGGTACTCATACAGTCCAAACGTTGTTCTGAAGGCAGTTTTCCATTTGTCGCCTTCTTTCATTCGCACTAGATGGTAAGCGCCCCTCAATTCCAACTTTGTGTAAATCTGCGCTCCCTTGACTTGGTCTAATAATACTGAAATAAGAGGGAGTGGGTAACGGTTTTTCTTGGTGATCTTGTTTATGGCACGGTAATCAATGCCAGTTTTAAAATCTCCTTCCTTCTTAGGTATAAAAAACAAAGGAGACAACACTGGGGACTGAGATGGTCGTATAAAACCATTTGCCAAGTATTTATCTAAATATTCTCTTAAGTGTTGCTGTTCTTTTTTGGACAATGCATACACTCTACTGCATGGCACGTTGGCACCTGACTCCAATTCTATGGAGCAATCATAAACTCGATGAGGTGGTAGTTGTTCAGCTTCTTTTTCATCAAAAACATCAGCATAGTCCAAATACTCAAGGGGTATTTCTTGGGAGTCAATAACACATATGGTTACATTAGCCATACACAAAGAGAAAGCAGGGCTGACTTCAACATCTTTTCTGCAACCATCAAAACAGTTTTCCTTGCAGTAATGGGAATCCATAGTTATAGTTTGTGTACTCGATTTGATGGCGGGGTTATATTCTGTCAACCAAGGTAAGCCTAAAATAAGTTGGAACTGTGGGGCATCAATCAAATTAAATTGAATTATTTCTGCGTGTCCATCAATCGACGTCATCTGCAGAGGTTCTGTGTGGCTTACTATGGGTCCAGAGGAAAGACTGGTGCCATCTACTGCTCGAACAGGTTCACTTTTAGTTTTCTGTATAGCTCTTAGTCCGATTTTAGCGGTAAACTTCAGATCACAAAAATTTCCGGTTGCGCCAGAATCCACCATCACTGAGACTTCAGTTAAGGTGATGGTTCGAAATTTTATGGTCACTGATAAGATCAAATGGGGAGATGATGACTGTTGGGTATTCGCCAACTGATGTTCTTTTGGAGTTGCATTTAAACTTGCATCCACCCGTTCAACTCCTTCTACAGGTGGTGCTGCAAGTTTTCCTTCGGCTTAAATGGAATCTTGGGTTTTCTTTGACAGTTTCTAACAAAATGACCATTAGAGCCATAATACATACAGAGATTACCTGCCCTCCTCTTTTCCTTTTTTTCTTTTGTCAACGACCCTCGAATAGCTCCAATTTGCATTGGTTCCGGGTTAGAGAACCCTTGTGTTGTTCGATTATTTTCACTCCTCGCCCGATCAAATCAGGGGATGGTTGGCCGGAAATCTCTTCGTTTTTCTCCCTTTCTTTCTCCTTGATGAAAATCAATGTCTAATACTAGATCGATCAATTCAGAAATTCCTGTGGGTCTATTTGGTATTTGAGCTAACCCATTTTTAAGTTCATCTCGCAACCCTCAATAAAACACTGCAGCTCTACCAATTTATTAAATTGGGCCAAGTAAGCTACTAGGTCATGATTGCCTTGACGCAGTTCTAATAATTCTATATCTACTGCTTGAGATATTCTTCGCCGATCACAAATTCGCAAAAATTCTTTCTTGAATTCATCATAGTTCTGCAATATCGGGTCATCTCTTGAAACCAATGGCATCGACCAGGACACTGCGTCACCACTCAAATAAGATAAGGCAAACGCCACTCTTGACTGCGCATCAGGGAAAATGGTAGGACGGCACATAAAATGGAGGGAGCATTGGGTTAGGAATACTTGGGCCTTTTGAGGATCCCCGCTTAAACTTTCTGGAGGGGCCAAAGGAATAACTGGGGATAAGGAATGAATTACTTGTGTGGTTGATCTGCTTGAACCCTCTGCAAGCGTACTCCCTCCACCTATTCCTAAGGATTGTCCCATTCTCTGTGCCAACTCTGTGGTTTCTTTCCTATGGTTCCTCATTTCTTGTCTAAGACTTTGATTATCCTCGCTCACAGCTACCAATTCTTTTTGTATTGCCTCTAAGACCGTACCCAAGGTTTGTAAATTCATTCCCTCTGCCATTTTCTGCTCGGGCGCAAATATACACATGGGCACTTCACTCTGTCAGATCTCAACAGATTTCTTACCACTGGAAACTTGCGCAGGAGCAGAAGATGATATTTCCCAACACCCTCTCAAAGTTCCCCCCGAGCCCGATAGTGAAACACGGCTCCTGGAGATCCTCATGGGGGAAAGGGGAAGTGGATAAAATAATAAACAACAAAGAAGAGACTCCTCTGGCACTTCTTCTTGGTTCCTCTTGCGTAGTCCATCCTGCAGACTACGTAATCAGAGAAATTCCTAAATTACAATAACAAGTGTTTAGTTACAGTTCCTACTCTACCCTGTACTATGTGTTTCCTTCCTATAATTTTCTTTTACCTATTTGCCCAGAAGTTTTGCTTCTCTTCACTTCTTCTTTTTTCTATTAGCTGACTCCCTGTTCTTCAATTAATGATAGTAACCTGTGTGGAATGTAAGCGTATTCTCTGAGGTCTGTTTATTTTCTTACTTCTCTAGATTATCTTTTAATTAAGAACTATTTCTTACCAGTCTTTGTTAACTTTCGTCTTTTAAATGTTTTCACCTTCTCCTTGGATTTATCTTCCTGTAACGTACTAATTATTAGCCTATCTATTCTATGAGTAAACTAACTACTGTATATTGTTCCGTCTATTCTTTTCAAATTCTGTACTTCCTTAAATCCAGTATTGAAAATTATATCAACTCGGGACAACCTTCTGTTCTCTATTTCTTTCCTTCAGAAATGTCCAACGAACAGCATTCAGGTAAGTGAAGTTTCTTATCAGTACTTATTATTTACATTTTAATATTCTCATACGATTCAAACACAACTGTCCATAACAAGACTTATCTCTATGTTTTGCAGGTCTTCTGTCCTTCACGATGCTCGTAATTCAGCTTCCGGTGGAGGCCTCTTAAGACTGCAGGTTTTCTCTCACGACTGGTGAGTAGACTTCTTCGTTTTTTTCTCGGGACTGAATTCACATCTCAGAGCTCGGGTGCACTAGGGACAATAAGCGCTAAAACTGCGCCAAGGAATATCTCAAGGAAAAAACAACCACAACTAAGCACAAAGACACCAATCTCTGAAATTCCTCAGGTGAAGTGCGCCGTTAGTAAAGCTTGCGCGCTTCACCTAAACTCAGCACCTGGAGATTGCAAAGACAACTAGACCGCTAACCCAGGATTGGGCGTGGCGGCCATCTTTAGATTCTGCATTGATGATCGCAATCTCCAGTGGTTGCTAGCTGGGTAATATTGGTGCAATGAACTCAGCGGTCTCCAACCCAGCACTGCAACATGATGGTACCTCTGCCTTGGGGTTCTGACACCTTGAGTGTAAGTGACATTGTCTGTTGGTTTTGATGGTAGTGGCAGGGCATAGACAATCTTTTTGACTGCTGGCTGTTGTTGGATCAGTGCTAATGGCTGATGTGTGTGGCACTGGGTATTGTTTTCCACATACCTCATGATTATGTTGATGTTGTTGCTCATTGTCATGTGTGCTGGTTTTTGTACGTTGATGACTAGTGGTGTGTTTTAGCTGTTATGGCTTCACCTGACAAATACATGTCCTTCTCTTGTATCTTTCTAGGTTCCTTCACCCTATCAATGCCTCATCACAATCAGAGCTTGTGGTACATTGGAATCTGAGTTAACATTGTACATACTGTGATAAACATGGAACTAACACAAAGACATAGGTGTGTAAAGAGTGTTTATTTTCTATAAGGTTTTGCGATAGAGAAGTTATTGTTTATAAAATTGTGCAAAGTGAATTTATGAGTTGTCAGTGATGGTAAATGAGACAAATTGAGTAGTCACTACATTGATCTGGTCACACAGTCCAAAAGACTCCTGCCATCAACATGGCAATGTGGGTAAGGATGGTTTACGAAGTCAATGTCAGGGGCAACACATCATGGCTGGCTCAGCGAATCACCTTTGGTTGGTGCTTTGCCACTGATTCTCCTGTGGTGTTCCTACAATGCCCCATCTTACCTTTAGCTGGGGGGCCTCTGCTTCAGGCTCAGCTGTGTCTGAGAAGTCATTTTGTTGCAGCTCACCCCTCTCTGTGGCCGCAGCTGAGGTGGAGGGAGTATCAGCAGGCAGGCCACTGGAGGGAGGTTGAGCCATCATTTGAGCAGCATGTCTGTCCATCAGAACACCCACAAGCTGGCCCATGAGGTCCACAAGTTGGCCCATACGTGTCCATGGATCTCAGCAGCAGGCAGTGCTCAAGCACTTCTTCCAAATCCTCGCCCATCTGTCCCTGGTTCTGTTCATATGCCACAAGGACTCTTGAAACAGTGGCCATGGCTTCTGTCTCAGTGTCCTCCTGTGATTGTCCCCCAGTTGCACTCCCACCTGCCCTGCTGACATGGACCTATGGCTTTGGACTTGATGTACCTGCACACTCTCCCTGGCATCCTCGGATTGTGTGGTGGTGTTGATAACCACTGAGTCAGGTAGAGTGTTGCAGGCAGCAGTGGTGATGGTGGGGGTGGCTGCCACACAGGTTATTGTAGCAGGGGTCAGCACTGTTGTTGTTGCTGTGGTCATGGTGGGGGTGGGGACAATGAGGCCCTGAGACATAGTGCTCCCTGGCTGTCCTGAGGGGCCAAGCTGTTGCTCCTCATCCGAGAAACATAGGGAGTCTGCATCAGAGAGTTCACGTTCCGGGGGGGGGGGGGAGACAGGCTCTGGAGGTTGGTAGTGTTTTCTGCTGCTGTTGCTTGTGGATCTCCAGTTGAACAGAGGTTAAATGGTCATTGAAGTGCACTCCACAAGCTTGCTGTTAGACTTTTGGATGTTACATTTGATACACCAAAAACTTTGCATTGCAATCACTTGGTATGGATGTAAGATTATGAGCATCATGACATGATGTTGAGGTACATACATTTCTTGTCCATGGTGTGACAGGTAAATTGAAATCATGTGCCACATACAGATTGTGTGATCACAAGGACAGGTCATCATCTACCTACGGCCGGCACATCAACTTTAGATAATGCGTCTTTTTTGTTTACTTTTCATGCAATCAATTTCAGCTAAGCAAGAACTAGCCATTGGAAAGATATACATGCCTTTTTCATATCATGTACTCATTAGCTTTGTCAGATTGACCATGCATGTTTATGTTCATATGTGCCTTCATGCTCTGACACCATCGCACTTACACATTGCATTCTGTGCTGTGCATGATTGGGCCATGAATTACTTTCACATGTGACTTGGTGAGTCAAAGTTTAATTTCTGTGACAGTTACATGTGCTTAGTTGTCTGCACACTGGATGAAGCTTTTGGATCTATGCCCAGTTGGCGGACGTGTGAGGGCTAGTGTGATCATATGGCTCCATGCATTTTGAGAAGGCTTGCCGGGTGCATGCACTGACTACCTACCTGTTCAGTGACACCGTGGAGGGAAATGGCTGCCACATGGTTGTGGGTGGGGGGAGTGCTCCATCGTGCTCAGCTGTGGACAAGGTAGCCTGGTGGGAGTTGTAGTGCTGGCTTCCTACCCACAAACACCCCCCCTTTTAAGATGGAATGGCTGCCAGATGGTTCAGGGTGTGGGGAGTATCTGAGGAGAGCAATGAAATGGCTGCCACATTGTTCTGGGTGTGGGGAGTGTTCCATCCTGCTCAGCTGTGAGACAAAGCGATACAAAAGGGGATGATGGACGGAGCGTTTGAGCAAATCAAACTCTCACCCCCAGTCAACTGATCTGGGTTTAATCCATCACCGTTCTTTAGCTCACTCTAGCACCCCAGTTCAGACATGGCCATATGCAAATCATTCTGACCCTGTGCCTCATGGGAACAGTCCAGCCCGAACTGCCAAACCATGTCTTCCCTGGGTCTTTCCGCAGCAGTTCCTTTTTTCGCGGATGGATTTTCAGCTTTTCCGGATGTTCCCGGCGGAGTTTTGTGGAATCCGTCCGCCGCGGAAGGATTTTTCCGACAGTGCATCATAATCTGATTTGCCGCAGTACATGCTGATGTTTTTTCCCTACTACCATGGCGGTCAAAGTGCTTTTCCATTTGCCATCGTAATCGACCCTTAAGTTTAGAGACAGCATTTGGGCACCATTCAGTCCGTACACTGTCATCCTCTGCACCGGAGGAGTATGCATTTGTATTGGTGGGACTGTGTCTCCTCCAGGACTTGAGATGTCCTAGGGCCTGCTAGCCCACCTCACTCCCCAGGAGGATTACTCTGAGTTTTTTTAGATACAATAGCATATATTGGAGTTTTATTGCTCCCAGTTTTTGTTTAACAGCATCATATGATTTCCATTGGCCTTTCCCCTGTTGTGTATAATCTGGGAAGATGAGAATGCTGTTAGACTGATGTATGAGGTACCTCATTGTTTGAGCACTCTAAGGACTACATCTCTGTCCTTGTAGTTGAGCAATCTTGTGATCACAGGTCGTGGTAGAGCATCCAGTGGATGTGGCCTCTGCCTAAGCAACCTATGGGCCTCTCTCTAACAAAGCAGGTGGAAAGCGGTTCTTCAGGCATCCTGGTTGAGCTCTACTGCTCCAAAATCTTCTCTGGGGTCAGCCTTTCTGACCGCCAGGAATTAGGAAATAAAGAAAATTGAGGCTGCTTCTCTGTGCACTATTCTCTGCATCCATGGCTCAATCTTTTAGCGTTTTCGATGCCATTAAAAGCTTCAAGCTGTCAATTTGAGGTCCTGAGCTGTATCTATGAGCACAGAAATTTGGCCCTCAGCCTCCAAGACTCTGTCCACAGCATTACAGAGATTCTGGATGAGCAGGGTGTCCTGCATCCTAACCACACTGATCATAGACTCCAAGATGGGCCTAGAGGCTTGGATGGCCTGCATAATGGCACCACTATCACCAATATTCATTGGCTGCCAGGATAAATCCACATCAAAGTCATTTATGAGTTTGACACTGGGGGTACAAACCTATTGATCTTTAATTGTAACTGGGAGGTGGCACACCTGTCCCATCCCATGGTCCCACTTTCCAAATTGGGGAGGTTCACTGCATCCATGAGGCCCGCAGATTAGGGAAGACAGCAGACCCCAGAACTAGTCAGCAATCAATGTCTTTAACAACCCCAGTTAGAAGGTGCAGGACACCAGATAGGAGAAGAGAAGGGGAGAAGCAGCTGTAAATTTGGGGCATGCACAGATGTTCCAAAGTGAGCTAAACACAAATTTGTCCCTCACCAGCCCACACTTTAACCCACTCACAGGCTGCAAAGCACAAGCAGCTGAGGACCCTGCCTCGGCTATGTCTGACAACTACACAAAAAGACTGCAAAGTACTTAAATACAGCAGGTATAAACTCCCAATATCAATACAAGCATAAAAGTACCCAGGTCTGTGAACTAATGTGACAATTGTTGTCTTTGCAGTAACACGATCAAAAAATATTCTTTAGGACGAGAATCCTCACCTTTCCTAAGGTAGTATGTTTCATCATAGGGTTCCTCCTCACACCTCAATGACTTCATGTGGTGCAGGCTACAACTCCTGGAACTGGAGGAGCTCTTTGAACCTTCACAAACCCTCTGTGAATCAACAGTGTGGATGATCTACACAAAGCAAAGAGTAAAGAAGAAGAAGTGAGGTAGAAACTATCTCATGATGGGACTCCCCTACTTTATTCCGTCCTCCAAGAATTTGTTTGAAAACAATGAAACCAAGCTGGGAGCAGGCTCATTCCTTACATAAAAGCACTGATTAACTTTTCTGCCCACATGTTATCCTTAATGAGATGTGAGGCCATTATTGAGGACCATAAAAAGTCACTCTGCCGCCAAAAGATCATCTAGATAGTATGAACAATAGTATAAACTGTGATCACTAAAGAGACAAAAGAGATCCAGCTTTCAGAGAGCCCGTGAAATAAGCACAATATCCTGTCTGAACATCATATATTCATCTATGCTTTACCAACACGTATACTTTCAATCGTGTATCTGTGTGCACGCTAAAAACAGAAACAGGACAGGGTCATGCTTCCTGTGGCTGCTACTATTCCAGTAAATAGGTTGGTGCAGAGACAGAATATTGAGTAAAAAATATTGAATTACACAAATATCATGTCAAAATATCATGGGTCAGGAATATCGAGAGACACATTCTCGGGGTCAAGAATATTGATTTTAGGTAAGTAATATTGATTTAAAAAATATTGAAGTGTTTATTATAATTTGCACAAATATAGTTGTTGAAAATATCGATTTTTTAAATTAATGTTATGTATTTTAGTATTTATTTTAAGTGTGTGATGTATTTTTTTTGCATAAGAATTGTTTGTCTGTTTATTATAGCAGTTAACATTTTAGTAGTTATTAATTTGTTTTTAATTTGAAATTTGCATTTTTAGGGGCCCATTACGATGGCTTAACGATTGCCACCACCAAGCCGGCGGTGACCACCTTTACGCCATCGTAACGTGAAAGACCCCCGCCATATTACGATGGCGGTGGGTATTGCAGCAGACGCAATGTCAGTATGCCGCTTTTCCGCCGGTCTGCAATCGTTATGACTGCTGGCCAGGTGAAGCTGGGCCAGTAATATGGTGGCAGTGCCTGGCAGGCACCGCCAGCCATATTATGATGCGGGTGGTGAATGGCTTTTCCATGGTGGCAATGCCGCTTTGGAAAGGCTGGTGGGGATTGGCTTTGAGGGCTAATTGCACGCCCCCAGGGAGGTAGGAGAGTACACTTGGGGGGTAACCTTTTTTACCCTGCTGCACTTCCCTGCACCAAGTGGCAGGCACCGCGAGGTGCCTGCCACATGGTGCAGGGAAATGTTGTGCATGCCCTTTTACCATTGCGGAGGGTGCTGCAGCCAACAGCACCGTCCGCAATGGTAAAAGGCCAGGATGGGGTGCGCATCCCAATATGGTCAGTGGGACCACCAGTCTGGCGGTCGGTCCCATCACTGACTGATGTTCGTCTACCATCATAATGAGCCCCTAGTTCCATAGCAGGTTTTGGGTTTAGAGGGAATAGAATGGATTTAGAAACGATTTAATTACATAAAATGGCTTAAATATTTTTAGTAGTTATTATTTTTTTTTATTTGAATTTTACGTTTTAGGGTCCGTAGTGGGTTGTGGGTTTATAGAGGAAAAGGGTGGAAAGTAATTAGATTATATTACATTTATTGTATAATTTGTATTTATTAATATTTCTTTAATTGAGATGTTTTAGTATTAAATGTGTAAATTAATGTGTTATTAATTATTTAACAATTAGTTGTTAATTAATTTTAATTAATTAATTGGCAATAAATTAGGGTAATTGTGTAATTAAGTTTATGTGTGTGTTGTGGTGTTTATAGGTGAAAATGGTGAGGAGGGTGGGAAGTATTTTTTTTTTAATTGATGAATTAATAATTAGGTGTTAATTAATTTTAAATAGTGAATTAGTAAATAATGATGGTAATTGTGTAATTATTTTAGATGTGTGTTGTGGTGGTATATAGGTGTTATTAGTTGGAAGGGTGGCAAGAAATGTATTTTTTATTGATGAATTAATAATTAGTTGTTAATGAATTTAAATTCATTATGGTAATTGTGTAATTAATTTTAGGTGTGAGTTATCGATATTATAGTGTTAAAGATTGTGTACTCAATGACTGTTTACTCTTTTTTTATTGATAATATTTTTTAAATTCATTATTAATTATGTTAATTATGGAAATACATTTATATAAAATGTTGAAGTCTTTTTTTATTGGTGTGGTGTTATAGGGTAGGAAATAAAATAAATACATTTAAGTTTTAGATTATTTGTTTGCTAATATTTGCTCCTATTAAATAAATATTGTTTATAAATGTATTCATTTATTTTATATAATATTTGTACCATTTTTAAAAGAAATTACATGTAATGGGGCATTTATAGAGCGCGAACTGTCACTCCCAAAGGAGCCTCCTGGCACTATACGGATAAATCGACTACAAATGAGGAGTTAGGGCCTACATAAGAGCAAGATAGGATTCATCACTTATTCGATAGATCCAGGTGTTTAGAGCTTTCCTGAACTGTTTTTCTGATACCATCGTTCTCAGTTTGTTAGACATAAGATTCCAAGCTTTGGCACCTAGTACTGTAGCAGTCTTCCCTCCCCTGGTTTTAAGTTTAAAGCCAGGCAATTTGAGGAGGTTAACAGATGTAGATCTAAGTACCCTCCCTGTGGTGTATGGTGTGAATCTCATTGAGAGATATTCTGGTCCAATTTGGCGGGTAGCTCTGAAGGTAATGACCAAGAGTTTTTGGTAAATGTAATTAATACTATTATTTGTGTTTAATCATATATTTTTAAAATATTGTTTATGTTACTTTTAGGATTGTTTTAAATTGTTTAAATGTTATTAGTAATTTAAGTTTCTCTGCTATCCAACACTTTCCCTACTGTTGCACTCACTGGAGTGGGAATAGTAATTTTACCCCTTTGCTATCCAATATTTTCCCCACTGTTGCACTCACTGGAGTGGGAATGGTATTGTTTACTCCTCCGCTATTCAGCACTTTCTCTACTGTTGCACTCATTGGAGAGGGAATAGTAAATGTTCCCCTCCGTTATCCAGCACTTTCCCTACTGTTGCACTGGAGTGGGAATAGTACATTTTACCCATTCACTATCTAACACTTTCACTACTGTTGCACTCTTTGGAGTGGGAATAGTAATTTTTATCCCTCCGCTATCCAACACTTTACCTACTATTTGGAATAGTACATTTAATTATTCCGCTGTCCAACATTTTCCCTACTGTTGTATTTATTGTATTGCAGAATGTACGTGGTATGTTTTTAAAAATAGTTTAATACTTTCATTAATTATAAAATGTTTATGCTTTATTTTTTATTATTGATATGTGTATAAATTAAATTTTTATATATTTTAAAAGTTAAAAATATAAATAAAGATAATGTTACTAAATTATTTTACAGTTAAGATATGTATATGTATAAATTATTATGGTTGTGTGCTTATATTTTTTTTAATTATTTTTTTATATTTAGTTTAAATGTACATTAAATGTAATTTATTTTGTTAAAGATAATATTAACCTTTTATATATAAAATAAAATGTTGTTTATATTTTTTAATTGATATTTTTACATCTATATTTTTGATTCAATATTTTTGATTCAATATTTTTGCACTTACATGTTTAAGTATAGAAAGTCAATATTTTTGCATTCTATATTTTTTGATCGATATTTTTGTCATCAATATTTTTGCTAGCGATATTTTGTCAGTAAACCCTACTCAAGGCTCCTTGGCAAGAAAACTAGGGTTGTAGCTGAGAGATGCATGCAGAGAAATGTTAATCATCTTCTCCCTTCTAAACTACATTAACAGAAATGCAGCAATAGTAAAAACCAGCAGTGTCAGCAGTTATGTTATGTGGAGGGGAAATGACTCACAGACACAGAAGTTGGTAGGGTCCCCCATACTGCAAAAAGATGACATGTTCATTACAAAACCAAAACACCATCATCACACCCGATCACCTTTCTAGGGTCTAACTATAAACATAGTCTCCAATTATTCAAAATGCAAGTAACTCAAAGTCACTAGACACAATGGACTTGAAATTAGTGTATGTGCAACAGTCACTCAATCAATCAATCAATTCATTTATAGAGCGCGCTACTCACCCGTGCGGGTCTCAAGGCTCTGAAAGGGGGGGTGCCGCTACTGCTCGGAAAGCCAGGTCTTGAGGTATTTCCTGAAGGTGAGATGGTCCTGGGTCATTCTTAGGTGTGCAGGGAGGGAGTTCCATGTCTTGGCTGCCAGGTAGGAGAACGATCTTTCTCCGGCGGTGGTTCTGCGAATCCGTGGGACGGTGGCGAGGGTGAGGCTGGTGGAGCGGAGTTGGCGGGTGGGAGTGTGGAACGAGAGGCGGTTGTTGAGGTATTCGGGGCCCATGGTGTGGAGCACTTTGTGTGCATGGGTGAGGAGCCTGAATGTGATTCTCTTGTTGACGGGGAGCCAGTGCAGGTTTCTCAGGTGGGCGTATATGTGGCTGTGGCGAGGGATGTCGAGGATGAGTCCTGTATGCGTTGTAGTCATTTCTGAAGTTTGGAGGTGGTTCTTGCGTATAGGGCGTTTCCGTAGTCCAGTCGGCTGGTGACGAGGGCCTGGGTGACCGTCTTTCTGGGTTCGGTGGGGATCCACCGGAAGATCTTTCGGGTCATGTGCAGGGTGTTGAATCATGATGATGAGACAGTGTTTACTTGCTTGGTCATCATGAGGGAGGAGTCCAGGATGAATCCCAGGTTGCATACGTGGTCCGAGGGAGTCGGTGCGGAACCCAGTGCTGAGGGCCACCAGGAGTCGTCCCAGGCGGAAGGGGATTGTCTGAGGATGAGGACTTCCATCTTGTCTGAGTTCAGCTTCAGGTGGCTGAGCTTCATCCATTCTGTGACGTCTTTCATTCCTCCCTGTAGGTTGGTTTTGGCGGTGGCTGGTTCTTTGGTGAGGGAGAGTATCAGCTGGGTGTCGTCGGCGTAGGAGATGATGTTGATGCTGTGTTTGCATGCGATGGCGGCGAGGGGGCCCATGTAGATGTTGAAGAGGGTTGGGCTGAGCGAGGAGCCTTGGGGTACGCCGCAGATGATCTCAGTGGCTTCTGAGCGGAAGGGAGGGAGGCCGACTGTCTGTGTTCTGTCAGAGAGTAACGAGGTGATCCAGTCCAGGGCCTTTCCTTGGATCCCTGTGTTGAAGAGACGGGTTATTAGGGTGCGATGGCATACGGTGTTGCAGGCTGCCAAGAGGTCCAAGAGGATGAGGCCGGTAGTTTCTCCATTGTCCATCAGGGTTCTGATGTCGTCAGTGGCTGCAATGAGGGCAGTCTCTGTGCTGTGGTTGGCTCGGAATCCGAACTGGGATGGGTCGAGTGAGTTGTTTGTCTCGAGGAAGGCAGTCAGCTGTTTATTGAAGGTCTTCTCGATGACTTTGGCCGGGAAGGGGAGCAGAGAGATGGGGCGGAAGTTCTTGAGGTCTATGGGGGTCCGCTGTGGGTTTCTTCAGGAGGGCGTTGATTTCTGCGTGCTTCCAGCTCTCGGGGAAGGCGGCTGATGCGAACAAGATGTTTATGATGTTCCGGAGATGGGGTGCGATGATGGTATCTGCTTTGTTGAAGATATGATGGGGGCATGGGTCCGAGGGAGAGCTGGAGTGGATGGAGTTCATGACGCTGGTGGTGTCTTCAGTGCTGATGGGGGACTAGGCGCTGATGGTGGTGGTGGGGGGCATTGGTTCTGTGACTGGAGGCGGGGTCTGGGGTCCGAAGCTGTTGTGTATGTCTGCGATCTTTCTGTGGATGAATGTACCGAGGGAGTTGCAGAGTTCTTGTGATGTCGTTGTTGCTGGCGCTGGGGTTTGAGAGCTCTTTGACGATGCTGAAGAATTCCTTGCTGTTGTTGGTGTTCTTGTCTAGTCGCTCTTTGATCGATGTTCTTTTGGTGGTGTGGATCAGCTGGTGGTGTTGGCAGGTGGCGTTTTTGAGGGCTGTCATGTTTTCTGAAGTCAATAGTTTTCCTACTAAAGAGGTCCTCTTAACAAAAGCTGGTTTTAATTCTGGATAGCAAGAAATAGTGACCACACTGTCTACCTCACCTGTAGTCAACTCTTGTGTAACGGGCACTTGCTGGGTTCAAGGACTCTGAAATCCCTCATCCCTGCCTCGTTCAAACACTCAGGAGTCTTACAGGGAGTAGAATGGTGTCAACGAAGAAGCGTCAACTGGCATACTGGAAAATGTGGTGGTGCTGGCCTAAATGCCTACTAGCTTTCAAGAACAGGTTGATGGCCTTCGAGAACCATCCCAAGCAGTTTGGGAAATGTAGTGTATCATTCCAGAAACCCTCGTATCTTCAATACAATATGTTAACTCACCCAAATTCAAGATTTGGTGCACTGTAGTATGGAATGCCTCAATGCGTCCAGAAACAATCGTTGTGTCTCTGATTTATTCAACTAACCAACTTTTAGCTCCTCGCTCTTCAACCAATGTCAAAAAGGTTCATCATTAGGACAATGATCACAAATTGAGCTATGAATCCTGACCATGCTAATTTGCAAATTCTAAATGGTCTGCAATTGTAGCAAAAAACATTTTTGGTTTTCTCTGGAGGTCCAAACATGCCAACCTTGCTCTAACGCCCATCCATTGACTTCACATTATGCTTCAAAACACAGTATTGAGTGAATATGACACTACATTGAGTGGCTAAACAACACTTTATCACCCACCCAATTTCCTAAAATTCCTATCTATCCACCCGAATAAATATAGTGGTTTAGAAGGAGATTAATTCATATGCAAGGTTTAACTCCCCGGAAGGCTACTCTACCTACTTCATCTTCAGACTTCGGATGTCATCCTGAAGTTTTCTAGATGGCAAAAGAGCCATTTTTCCAAGATGCCTAATATGTATGATATCACTGTGCATCAAATACCTTTCTCATAAACCACAATCCCAAGAACTGGCTTCAAGTTTTCAATCCTTAGAAATGATTTGCAACGGATTTAAATGGAAGTATACAATAAATGTGTCATAAAAATAACATACACTGGGCTGTATGTATTTCTCAATGCAAAATATAATGCTGTATGTATTTTCTATGTATAAGATACATCCTATCAACACTATCATTATTTAATTGGAGACTTTGGGGCTCATTGGGATACCATAAGGACCGCCACTGCCAGCCCTGCGGTGGCTGTCCTTCTGCCCTCCGACCGCAAATTCCCCGCCCCCCAAATTAGGATGGCGTGGGGATCTCACCGCGACAGTGGCGGTCGTAAAGACCGCCCGCCGCTAAACCGCCACAGGCAATCCTTAGGTATGGCTGCCGGAGTGGTTTTCATCAGTAATATGGTGGCAGTGCCTAGCAGGCACCGTCCACCAAATCACAATGTTGCCTCTAAACAATCTTCCAAAGGTGGTGAAACCGCCATAGAAAAGCTGGCGGGGATTGGGTTTGGGGGCCTGTTGCGGGCCCGCTTGTGTTGGGGAAGGCGAGGGGGCACTTGGGGGGTACCCATGATTCCCCCAACATTTCACAGCATTTCACAGCACAACGCGGCAAGCATGCTGTTTTAGCACTTCAGCGGGTGCTGCTGTCATCAGCACCCGCCGCAATGTTAAATATCAAGATCCTACCCCCACGGTGGCGGTCGCATTCTGATTGTGTATGCGGGACCGCCGTATGCATGGCGCATGGTCTCTATTTACACCAGGATGGCAGACGGACTTGAGTCCGACCGTCATCCTATTGAACCCCTATGTTTTAAAAATATGTTTATAAAATATAGTAAAAAGGTTTTTTAACAGAGTATAAAGAAGAACATGTATGAAGAAGTGAAATGTAATTCCTAAGAAATGTGAGCAAAACATAAAATTATTTCTATGAGGACATAAGTAAAACTAAATGAAAAGAAGTGTATTTGACCAAACTCATTGCAATATAATGAATGAATATACTGACTGATGAAAATGTGAAGGTAAAACATCAAACAGTGATAAAACAAATCTATTAAAAGAAAAATGTGCCATGGGGGAGAGGATCGATGCTCTGTTTGCATGGCTGCAGAACTGGTTCAGGATGACAGTGATCGAATCAGCTGTACTCTGTCTAAAAGCACAGTATACCTTTCTGTTGACAGATGTTCATATCACTGTAAACAAATATGACTCAAAATTTACCTTGAAGCTGACGAATGTCCATGCAAATAATTCTGACTTTTTGTCAACAGCGAGTATGTTTTATGCCTCTGACTGTTCAAAAAAAGGTAGAAAGAAATTTGGTAAGGAAGCTGCACAGGCTTCAGGCAATGTGATAATTAAAATAGAAATATTCAGAAAAGTAGCTTAAAATGGGGAAACATTTAATTATGGTAGGCTCAAAATTAATTTAATGAATTACACTGTAATAAAAGACCATATGAGTGACTCCTATTCTACACAAAGAAGAAATTTGGTTCCCATAGGAAAGTTAAATTCAAGTTAATCAGCAAATTTCTGGAGTGCAATGTTGAACTATGTGCATACTCCAATGACAGTTAAATTTGAAAAATAGGAAATTAAGATTATTGCAATTATATACATAGGGCCCGATTCTGATCTTGCTAGGAAAGCCCTCGGTGCGACTCAGATCGAGCGGGCTTTCCTAGTGAATTGCACTGTGCGAGTCCGACCGAACGAGTACGATGCAGCCGCATGCTGACGGACTCTTTTCACTCGGACTCCCATTGAACTCTATGGGAGCCTGTATACTGACGCGTACACAGGCTCCCATTGCAAAAAGGGGGTGGGTAGGGAAAAGCGTACACCCTGGGCGGGCACCCCATGTTGCGGGGGACCCATGCGCACCACCCTGTGACTGATTCAGAGGGCTCCGGGTGTAGTGGGGGCCTGCTCCGGCCCCCTGAAGTCCAATTCTGACAGCTGTTTCGTCTCACTGAGCCCAAGTCGATATGGCTGTCCGAATCGTGCATCATACTTGCTTGTTCGGGAAGCTGTGTCCACTGCGCAGCACGATTCGGCTCAAGACGAGTCAGATGGACAGATTCAGAAACGATTAGGTTGGCGTCGACGAGATCTTCGCATTGTACTTGTTCGTTTGGAATGGGGACGGTTAGGACAGAAACAGTGGCTCTGAATCAGATTTGGTCAATCTGGATCCCGTCAGGAGCCCTTCTGACCCAGATCGGAATCAAGCTCATAGTTTTAAATCTTAAATTCCTTTCCAGTGACTTTTTTATGGGAGTTTGTCACATAGCTGTCATTCTGCAACAAAAATACATTTGGTTAAGTAAGGAAATTTGAAATCAATAAATAGGGAAAATCTTTTGGCTTCCAATAGGGAACAATGTGGATATTAGTGGGATAATTAACTGCTGTTAAACGTTTAAAGAAACAGCATTCTATATCTCGGGGTTTGATAGTCCTAGATCCTCATTTAACATGGAATCCTAATCTGATATCCCTCATTTACAATCTGAAGGTGTCACTAACCAACTGGGATAAACTCCCTCTAAACATAATGGGCAGGATAGCATTATTTAAAATGGTATTGCTCCCTCTCATATTGTACGTGACTCAGAACTTTCCCTTATGGATACACAATGCTAAGTTTAGACATTCAGCCTGATTCATGTACGGGCCGTTTTGCGTGTCCCTAATAGCGAATAATAGCGACTCGCTATTGAGAAAACGCAAAACGGCATTCATGTATTTTTCTGGGAAAAAATAGCGACTCGCACGCGGGCGCAAAAGCCGTTAGCGACCTACAAAAAACGCAGAAAAATCGCAATTTCCGCCCACCAGCGATCGGGATTGCGACACGCAATCCCGATCGCACGGGATTGCGACTCGCAATCCCGTGCGATCGGGATTGCGTGTCGCATTATCGCGGGATCCGGAAATACGGGATTACGCATTCCAAGCACCGTGATGACATCACAACCAGGAAGCTGCCAAATCCCACCTGCAAACACCACAGTGACGCAATCATCCGACTCGACACGACGGAAAGCAGCCGCCAAACCGCCGATAGCGACTCCCGACCCGGCAGAAATTGCGCCCGCCATGGCTGAAGAACCACTGCCCGGCCCCAGCAACAGCGCTAGCCGAAAGCGCAAGCTGAAATTCTCCGAGTCGGAGTTGGAGAACCTCATTGAAGGGGTGGTGGCCCACCACGCCCAGCTGTTTGGTGCAAACTCAAGGAGGGTCCCCGAACCAGAGAAGAGGAGGATCTGGGTGGGGATTGCCTCCAGCGTGAACGCAGTTGGCGTTGCGGCAAGGTCGGTGGAAGAGATCAAGAAGCGCTGGTACGACCTCCGAGGGCGTGCCAAGGAGAAGGTGGCGGCGCGTCTCGGAGAGTCATCAGGCACCGGAGGTGGTGGACCGACTGTCCCACCCAACACCCCCCTGGAGGACAGGATTGAGGACACCCTGGAGACGGAGGCGTGTGTTGGTGTGACCACCCTGGACTCCTCCCGCCCAACCCACAACACCCAAGGTAAGTGGCATGCGACTGCGACCCTGTCCCTTATGACCGTCCCTGCCCAAATAGGCTCACTCATTGGCCCTTAATCATGCCTATGTTGTGCATTGTGGGAGACGTAGTATGTCCACAATGTAGTTGTACCACTATGCGGCCTGAAAGGTTCCTAAGCGCACATATCCACAGCCATCCAGGGAATGTCACCCAGCATGCATGTAACATCTGCACGTCTGACAGTCACATGCACCTAATGAGTATCCACTTACCCTCACAGGTGCAGACGATAGCAGTGACAGTGAGAGGCTGGTGATCGTCGAGGAGGCCCAGGAGGAGGTATCCCTACCCGCCACCCTGCCACCATCCCCTGCCGCTGCGGCAACACCAGCAGCCAGGCCCACCACCTTACCTGCAGCAAAATCTGCAGGACCACCGCCAGCCAAGGTCAGGCCCCCCACCAATGTGCCTCCAGTGCCTGCCGCACCTGCGACGCCAGCTGCCACAACACCTGCAGCTCGTCCTCCAAGATCTGGCCCAGCCACATCCGCAGCACAGCGGCAAAAGAGCAGGAGGGGCAAAGGGCATGTCCATGCCTGCATGTCCGTGGAGCGGCGAATGCTCCGTCTCCACCAGAGGCAGTCGCAGCAGCAAGGAGCCATCCAGCTCCAGCTGCAGAAGATCGGCCGCAATGTGGCAGGAGTGGGCCAGCGGGTGGACCGCATGACGGCGGCCATTGAGCGCATGGCGGTGGCTATGGAGGCCAACACTGCTGCGCTGGGGAAGCAGCGCAGTGCTGCACGCAGGCGCCACCACCATCTGGTGAGCCAGATGGCAACCTATAGTTGCTCCAATTATGTGGCAGCAAATGCCACCACCCAGCTCTCCCGACGCTCAATGACCCAGCAGCACCAGCTGGTCCAGTGCTGCGAGGAGATCACCCGAGTGCTGGAGCACCTGACCACCGCCGTGGTCCCACTGCTCCAACCTGTGGTACCGGCTGTCGTTGGGGGAGACGATGGGAGTGAGGCTGCCTCCAGCGTGAGCAGCAACTCTGCCACGCAGGCCCCCCCACCTAGGCGCAGCACCAGGGCTACGCCTGGTCCATCTGCCCAGGATGAGGATGAGGAGCCTCAAAGGCGGCTGGGAAATGTGCGCAGGAAGCAGCATTGACATTGTGTCAGGGACACAGGCACAGGCTGAGGATAAGCCTGCCAAGCAAAATAACATGCAGTATGCTGGAATACTGTACTTTTTTTTGTAAATAATTCTTTCCATGTCCCTTTTCTGTTGTGAATCAAAGAAATACATTTATTTTGAAGCATACATTTGCCTTGTGTTATCATTATATTTAGCATGCAATTGTGATATGTGGGGTGGGGGAAGGGGGTGGGCTAGAAATAGTTATCTGTGATGTGGTTGCGACGTCTGTGGCCTTCAGCTGGGTTCTCCCCGCGTGCATGGTGCGCATTTGCTGGTGGCGGGTCGTCCCCCTCAGATTCACTGCCTGAGATGTCAACTGGTATCCGCCGCTTGGTAGCAATGTTATGAAGCATTGCACAGACAGCCACAATGCGGCAGCACGCTGCAGGACTGTAATACATGGCCCCACCTGTCTTGTGCAGTATACGGAACCTGCTCTTGAGCAGGCCAAATGTCCTTTCAATACAGTTCCTTGTCCGGATGTGCGCAACATTGTAGCGCCGTTGCTGAGGTGTGGCAGGGTTGAGGTAAGGGGTCCGGAGGTATTCCCGTAGGGCGTAGCCACTGTCACCTGAATGAGAGGAGCAGATGTTGATTGCCTGTGCAGCGCAGTTACTTCATAGCAATGTGACATTGTCGGCAAAGTGTACTTACCAAGTAGGTGTCCTTCCCCAAACTCTCCCCTGATCAGTCGTGTGTGGAGTCCGCTGTGCCTGAAGATGAAGGAGTCATGGGTACTCCCTGGGTACTGGGCCACAATGTCAGTGATGATGCTCTTGGCATTGCAGACCATCTGTATGTTGAGGGAGTGGTAGCACTTTCTGTTGCGGTACATATACTCCGTGCCAGCTGGTGGGCAGATGGCGACGTGTGTACAGTCTATGCAGCCGAGGACATGGGGAAAATGGGCAACATTATAAAATTGTAGTTTAGTGAGGTCCAATTCCTGTTGGCTCGTGGGAAATGTGATGTACCGGTGGAGCTGGCTGAGCATGGCGTCAACAAAAGTGTGGAGGCAGCGTGACATGGTGGGCTGGGATATCCCCCCAGCAGCGGCTACTATGCCCTGGAAACTGCCGGAGGCCAGGAGGTGCAGGCTGCACAATACCTGCACATGTGTGGGCACAGAATTGTTTCGCCTTGTTGGGTGCTGCATGATGGGGTCGAGTTCTTGTATCAGCCAGGTGATCATTTCCCCATTCAGCCTGTATTTAGCATAAATCTGTTCTCTGGTTTGGCCCAGCAAGGTGACCCGCAGCCGGTAAATCCTTGCCTGCCTCATGCGTCTCCTCCGTGCTGCTCGCTGTAGCCTTCGCCGCCTCACCACCATGTACATCCCTGGCATTGTGGAAAGCCTAATGCTGCTGCTGAATGTCCTTATGTGTGATTGGTCAGGCCTGGCCCTGTTGGTGATAGGTCAACGGTTTTTTGAAAAAAAAATTCAATGCCTTTCATGGTTACCACCTGCTTTGAGTTGTCCTTATTTTGCGCCGTGCAAATAGCGATTTTTGGGTTTTTCGCACATTGCGATTGTTCTTGAATGCCGATAGCGATTTTCTATTGCGAATTCGCTATTATTTTCGCAGATTCCGTGGTGTGTCGCAATTTCCGAATCGCTAATGCTCAGCAGCAGGGATTCTGCGATTCTATTAGCGACTTCGCAAATATGTGTTAGCGAATTCGCTATTTTGTTGTTGAATGCCGATTACGGAAATTGCGCCCGCATTTGCGTTTTCGCAGCGATTGCGGGCGCAATTTCACTTCATGAATCAGGCTGAAAGTTCCCAAAAATTAGATATTTCCTATGGGCTAACCAGCCATCCCGACTCGTTTATGACAAATGTGTCTGATCACTGTACGATGGAGGGCTGGGCATGGGTAATATCAAATGGTACTACTGGGTTTACGACCACTTGTTGAAAAATGACTGGCTGGACCGAGTCTGGCGTGAAAAAGGCGTTCCTCCATGAGATATCGCAGATGGGCTATGAAACCTTAATTGGATGCCTTTCGGCAACTCGATTCCTCAGGCCCTACCGGAAGTCACTAAAAAATATTCTGGTCTCGGTGAGCAGCACTGTGGAGGAGGCGTTGGTATCGAAAGATCATTCTTGAGACACCTCCTTGGAGGGGCACCTGGCTGCAACACACTACAGCGCTTAAAGATTTGGGAAGTGGAACTTTATTGGTATTTTTTTTAATGAATCTCCTATTCAAATTCAATGCAACATAAAAGAACATAAAAGTAAAACACCACACTAACAAAACTGTAATACAACCAAATACTATTTGACTCAGTTTGCATAGCCCTGCATCATGCATTCCTGACCCGCCCACCCAAGATGTCTGGGTCGGAGAGGGAACAGAGTCAGAAAGGGGGTAGGAGCACACTGGTAAACGTAAGGGGGGCACACAGGCCCCCGCGATAGTCGTTCAATTTGCTCCAGACTTTTACCAATTTTTGGCCGTAATGAGCAAGAATATCAAGGCTAAATGTTTTTAACTACATTAATATTGAGTTGGAAATATTGTGGAATGGAAATATTGAGTGCAAGAATATTGTTGTCAAAAATATTGATTTGAAGTTAATATAGATTTTAAAAATATATAAGTAATTAATATCGTTTTCAAAATATAGTTGTTTAAAATATTGATTTTTTAATTAGCTTTATGTATTTTAGAATATATTTTAAATGTATGTCATATAATTTTTTTGTATACGTTTTTTAATAGATGTGTTAAATTTCTAGTAGTGATTACATTTAATTTAATTAACGTCTTTTAGTTCTGTAGTGGGTTGTGGGTTTATAGGGAAAAGGGTGGGAAGTAATTTAATTATAATGAATGAATGAATATTTTATATTTAATTATATTATTATAAATTGATATTTAATAGTGTTAATTATGCTTTTAGTTTTTTGGGGGAAATTTTATGTGTGGGTGGTAGGGTTTATAGGGGTAAAAGGTGGGAATTAATTTATTTTTAATTAAATAATATTTTGCTGTTAATGAATTAATTGATCATTAATTATGGTAATTGTGTAATATTTTAGGTGCAGGTTGTGGGGCTAATAGGGGTAAAGGTTGGGAAGTAATTTATTTTAATTAATTAATATTTTTTTGTTAATTCAAATTAAATAATTAATTAATAATTCATTATCATAATTGTGAATTCATGTTTTTTAGGTGCGGTTTGTAGGGTTAACAGGGGAAAAGTGTGAGAAGTAATTTATTTTTAATTCATTATTAATAAGTTGATAATTTAATTAAGTCATTAATTGATAATTATGTTAATTGTTTAATTACATTTTTTGGGGGTGTGCGTTTTGGGTTTATAGGTATAAAGGGTGAGGAGTAAATTAATTTAACTTAATGTATAATTAGTTGTTGAATACTATTAGTTATTTACCTGAAAATGTATTTTAATTGTGGAATTAAAGTTTTTAAAGTTCAATTTTAGGTGCGGGTTGTGGATAATATAAAGGGATAAAGGGTGGGAAGTTAATTAAATTTAATGAATTGTAAGTTGGTTTTCAATTGATAATATTTGTTTAATTGACAATTAATTACTTTAATTGTGCAAATATATATTTTTTTACATTTTATATGTGGGGGCTGGGTTTTGTAGGGGCATAGACCAATATCGCTAATAGATGCGTCTTGTAAACTGATGGGTAGGGTGATACTGGCCCACCTGGAAACCTGGACAGAATCAACAGGTATCATTGTGGATTCCCAGTACGGGTTTAGGCGGGGAAAAGGAACCACTGAGCAGTGCCTTAATTTGGCTTTAATCATGGGCAAGTACATGAGGGCCAAGCGTGGTTGTATCCACTTGGCCTTCATGGACTTGTCCAGTGCTTTTGACACTGTATGCAGAAACAAACTGTGGCAAATGATGGAGTTCATGGGGTTTGAAGAACCGTTGGTCACTCTTCTCCGTAGACTGCATGCTGCTACAACAGTGAGGATCAGATTCGGCCCTGGCGGGGAAGAGACAAAGTCCATTCCATCGACTGAAGGTGTCCGCCAGGGGTGTATCTTGGCCCCTTTTCTGTTTCTGGGTACACCAATGGTCTGTAAGGTTTTCTGTTGGAAAGTAGTGTAGATTTTCCCCAGGTGAATGGTAAACGGATACCGAGGTTATCTTATGCAGATGACACGGTGCTGATGACCCTAACTGCCAACAGCATGCAAACTTGATTGAATGCTTTCAAAACTTTTATGCAAGGATTAGACCTAAGGGTCAATTTCACAAAGTCCTTTGCCATGGTCTGCGACGCAAAAGGGGTAAAATCTCGCAGGTTTATGGTGAAGAACTCAACTATTGTGAAAGTTGATAGTTTTAAATATCTGGGGTATCTTTTCAATAAAACCTTGAATTGGGATCCTCTAATATCAGCTCGCGTTCAAAAGGCTACGCAATCGATAGAGGCCCTTTTTTGTTTCTCAAGTAAATTGGGTCAGAAGCCGGTTGCAGAACTAAAAATCTTATATAAAGCAAAATGCTTCCCTGTTGCAACGTACGGCGCGGGCGTGTGGGGGATACAAAATTGTAATAAAATCCAAATTATGAAAAATAACTTCATAAAGCGCCTCCTATCTGTCCCATCCGGTACCTCAAACATTTTCTGTCATACTGAGGTGGGTCTTGAATTTGTGAGTGACACTATCCATGTCTCACCTAATTGGTGATAGTGGAAGGTTGAGGACTAATCATCATTTTCCTGAAGTTCCTGACGCTCCTGCAGAAATCCCCGGTAAGATCTTTACAGCAAGTAGATGTGTGTATGTGTGGATGATGTGTGATTGAGCAGAAGATGTATAAGGTGAAAAATAAGAAAGGCTGCAGACATGCAAACTTTGTACGTCTTTGTAAGGGAAGTGCCTGTTTAGTTTTCCTGTGTATATATATATATATATATATATATATATATATATATTACCTACTGGCGGTCGCCAGTAGGTAGTTATAGTTAGGATAATTTTCAATGTTAAATCTCAACATTCTATTTTGAATAACTTTGGCGCCGGTTGACGAATCTGCCTGAAATTTTCAGGAAAATGGTCTCATGGCGGTCCGGTCCTTCCCTGAAAGTTTGGGGGGGATTCGTCAAGCGGGGGCCGAGATAAAAGGGGGGTCCCAAAACGCGTTTTCCCCATGTTAATTTCCATAGGGCGGTCGATTTCACTTTTAGCCCGAACGGCTGAATGGATTTCCACCAAACTTGGCAAAATTGTAGGGACTGGTAGCCCGATGTGCCTTTGCTATGTCTCAAGATATGTGCTCCAGTGGATTTTGAGTAATTTAGGTTAAAAAAAATATATATATCTATAGGCGCTCTCCCGTGCGCGCACCGGAGTGCGCTCCAGGCGCGACACGCGACTTGCGCGCAGGAAGCTGATTGGATCTCAGTTGTCTGTAAACATTCTAAACAGTGCGGAGCGGCCGCCATCTTGTGTCTCGGTAAAATCGAGACACAAGGGGTTTGAAAAAAAAAGGGGCAAATGACCATAAGGGGGAAGAGTAGACCCCCTCTGACCCCCTAGGTTTGATGTAGGGACTAAAATAGGGTCCTGCAGGGCATTAAAAAATTTTTTTCGTTTTGCGCGGGGGAAGCGCATGGTACGCGCACCGGCGAAGCACGGGGAAAATCCAGGACCATATTTATGAAGGCCTTGCGCTGTTAGTTTTGCGCTTCCTGTGCGTCAATTTTTGTGACGCACCAGCGGTGTAAAAAAATGCGCATTGTTATGCAATATTTAAAAAGTGACGCATCTATCTAGATGCGTCACTTTTTAAATATAGTGCAACGAGGTACATTTTATTACACTGCTGGTGTTATGCGTCACTTTTCTGTGCGCACTCCTTATGACATTCCAGATGTGTCATATTTAATGTATGACGAATCATGTTGCAGATACAATATGGCGCAGAGTTTTAAAAAGTGACCCATGTACCTAGATGCGTCACTTTTTAAAAATAGCGTCAGGTATAATGCATGCAGAGGGGGTGTTCTCCCGCAAAAAGCTTTGTAATAGCGACGCAGTGAAATCTTTGAGATTTCACTGCGTCAGTTTTAGGATGCTGTTGCGTCAAAATCTTGTGCCTGCTTTACAGCAGGTGTTAGACTGAGGCAAGACCTTTCATATGCTGCTTTCCCCATTTGAAAGGACACATTACTGGAGTTGCGTCACTTTTGTGACGCACTCCAGCAATGCGTTACTTGGAATGTCATAAGGAGTGCGCACAGAAAAGTGACGCATTGCACCAGTAGTGTAAAAAAATGTGTTGCATTGCGTTATATTTAAAAAGTGAGGTATCTAGGTAGATGGGTCACTTTTTAAAATCAAGCGCCACATTATATCTGCGTGAGGTATAATGCATGCAGAGGGGGTGTTCTCCCACTAAAAGCTTTGTAATAGCGACGCAGTGAAATGTTTGAGATTTCACTGCGTCACTTTTAGGATGCTGTTGCATCCTTTAAATATAGTGCAACGAGGCACATTTTATTACACTGCTGGTGTGATGCGTCACTTTTCTGTCCACAGTCCTTATGACATTCCAGATGTGTCATATTTAATGTATGACGAATCATGTTGCAAGGAGTTACAGATACGTCAGTATTTCTGACATATGTGTAAACATAAAAGTGATGCGAGGCCGGCGCAAAATTTTGACGCAATAGCATCCTAAAAGTGACGCAGGGAAATCTCATAGATTTCAGTACGTTGTTATTACCAAGCTTTTTGCGAGGGATTGCCCCCTCTGCATACATTATACCTGATGCAGATACAATATGGCGCAGAGTTTTAAAAAGTGACCCATGTACCTAGATGCGTCACTTTTTAAAAAATAGTGTCAGGTATAATGCATGCAGAGGGGGTGTTCCTTGCAAAAAGCTTGGTAATAATGACGCAGTGCGTCACTTTTAGGATGCAGTTGCGCCAAAATCTTGCGCCTGCTTCACAGCAAACCTTTCACATGGTGCTTTTTCCATGTGAAAGGACACATTACTGGAGTTGCGTCACTTTTGTGACGCACTCCTGCAATGCGTTACTTTTGTGTTTACAGATATGTCAGAAATACTGACATATCTGTAACTCCTTGCGAATTGATTAGTCATATATTAAATATGACATATCTGGAATGTCATAAGGAGTGCGTCCAGAAAAGTGACGCATCGCTATTTTCACGTAGCGATGCGTCACTTTTCAGAAATGAGGCCTCCAGTTTATTCACTGTGTCATAACTTTCTTTTCTAACACTCACCTTCTTTCAGTCCTCCTACTTCACTTCCTTTCACCTCTCATACCTTTCTGTTCTTTCTTACTCATTCTCCTTTCAATTATCAATGCACTATATTTCACTTACTCTTCATTTTTTAAGATTATAGCTCTTTGATGAGAATTGGAGGTAGTTCTGAAAAGAACTTTTGGTTTTCTTCTTTTAACTGAAGAGGAACAAAAACAGGGAATAGAAACTGCTCAACAGGAGCAAAAAGAAAAGAAAAAAATTAGGGGTGGGAAGGGCAGTGATGGTTCTCCAATGCCCGAACCATGAGCAGGACACTTTGCTCCCCATAGGTGAGGAGTTGATTGCAGTATCTGCATCTGACGACCCCATGGTTGAATGCAGGTTGAATGTTTGCTACCTGCCCCTGAGATTGTTCTCTTCCAGAAGAAGTTGCTCCTCCTGTTGATGTAGAGGCCCCATCTCTGGGAACCTCCTGTGCCAGAGCCCTGACACTTTCCCGGGCAAAATTCTGGGGGTGCCTCCTCTCCACATGGCGAATCATGGTGAAGTTGCCAAAAGAGTATTTTTTTGGGGGGTTACCCCGTGACAGGACCTGTTTGCAGATCCTGCACTCTACTTTTGGTGCATTCACCTTCTTCTGGCCTTCTGGAAACTTAAAAAATTTCCAGATGAAATGTTCCTTCACCTTTGGGGTAGGAGGCTCTTCATCAATGAAATCATTGGAGTCATCTTCACTGCTGGATGGTCTGGCAGCCATGATGAATCCAGGAATATGGAGCAGCAAAAAAGGCAGGTCTTTCAGTCACAAAAGTGAAAGAAGAAGTGAAGGAAATGGGTGGGGATTTCATTCATTGTAAAAAAAAACTGTTAGCAACCAATGAAAAGTGTTATTTTAGGGTCACATGACCCGACGCGTTTACGCTGCGCGCTCGGGAGCACTTCCGGGTGCGTTTACGCAGCGCGATCGTAGGCGCTTCCGGGTCGCAAACGTGGCGCGATCGTAGGCGCTTTTCCGTGCGTTTATGCGCCGCGCACGTATGCGCTTCCGAGGGCACTTACGTTGCGCGCCGAAGTGACGTCATCAATCTTTTATAGAAATGCATAATCATTTTCCATATTAAAAAAAACAAATTTTATTTGTATGGTACGAAATGTTTTGCATTATTATTAACTTTTCATTCATATTTTTTTTTCACGAACGACAGTTGCGCTCTGGGTGCGCTTTCAGATGAGCTCTCGGAGAAGCTTACAGGAGAGCTTAGCTGAAAGCTTCCCGGAGCGCGCACCCAGAGCGCAAAAGAAAAAAATTATTTAAAAAAAATGAATACTTAAAAAAAAACAGCAAATTGTAAAAAAAAAAAAGGTTAGAAACTCGATATACAAAGGAATTAGCATTTAAAAAACTATGAAATTCACTGAAAAAACCATAGGTTTCACACCAGTTATAGTTAGGAATTAGCATTTAAAAAACCTATGAAATTCACTGAAAAAACCATAGGTTTCACACCAGTTATAGTTAGGAATTAGCATTTAAAAAACCTATTAAATTCACTGAAAAAACCATAGGTTTCACACCAGTTATAGTTAGCTGGAAATTTTACTGATATAAAACCATTGAAATTCCCACGTTATAGTTAGATGGACTCACTATAACTTGCGCGTGCAATGCACTGCTGATGATGTCTTATTAAGCCAGTTAACCAATCAATTTTTAAAAACCATCCATTTAGACACTTATTTAAACATTTATTCTTCCATCAACTTTTACATATACATATATAAAATATATTTATTTTTCAGAAAGACACACATTCACTGGATGGTGTCATCAGTGATGTCATGAGTGATGTCACTGACCATGTCATGAGTGATGTAATATGTGACGTCATCAGCAGTGCATTGCACGCGCAAGTTATAGTGAGTCCATCTAACTATAACGTGGGAATTTCAATGGTTTTATATCAGTAAAATTTCCAGCTAACTATAACTGGTGTGAAACCTATGGTTTTTTCAGTGAATTTAATAGGTTTTTTAAATGCTAATTCCTAACTATAACTGGTGTGAAACCTATGGTTTTTTCAGTGAATATATATATATATATATATATATACCTATGTTTTTTTCAGAGAATATATATATATATATATATATATATATATATATATATATTCACAGAAAAAACCATAGGTTATAGTGGATATATAGTTAGGAATTTGCATTTACAAAACCTTGAAAATTCAATGAAAAAACCATAGGTTATAGGCCATATATAGTTAGGAATTAGCATTTACAAAACCTTATTTTACTCGCATAAAACCATTGAAATTCCATATATAGTTAGCTAACTATAAGCGCTAACTATATATCGCGCACCCGCAATCCACTGCTGATGATGTCACATATTACATCATTCATGACATGGTCAGTGACATCACTGATGACATCACTGATGACATCTCAAATGACATCACTGATGACATCACTGATCACAACATCCAGTGATTGTATGTGTCTGTAAAGTTTAAATATGTTTCACATATTGAAGAATGAGTGGATGTATAAGTGTCTGGATGAAGAATTTAGTAGGTGCATGACTGACTGTATGAGTGAGTGATTAAATGTGTCTCACTGAGTACATGGGTTAGTGACTAAACTGTCTTAATTCGTGCATCAGTATGTTTGTTGTTGTGTAAGCTGCTGCATGTGTTGATCAGTAGCTATAAGAGTGGCCATATGGGTTATTGATTGGTTGCCCAAGTATTTGAATGGGAGGCTGAGTGTGTGTGTGGGTGGCTGGGAGGTGCGTGACTCTGTGCATAGATGTGTAAGCAGTTGATTCACTAGGAGTATGAGTTCAAGAGTGCATGTGGAAACAGCTATATGGGCGGTTGACTGTGCATGGGTGTGTTGGTGAGTGAATGGATTTCTCATTGCTACATGTGCAAGTAAGTACGTATGTAAAACACAATACATGTGAGAGTTGAGATATATAAATAACTGAACATAAGAGCCAGTGAATGTGTGAGTGGCTGTATCGATCACTGTGAGCTTGTATCAGGGATTATATAAGAGAGTAAATATGTGTTATTATATGTTTGAATAAGTAAGATGTGTATAACTGTATAGTTGAGGAAATGGAGGTGTGATTGATTCTTTGCATGACTGACTAGGTGTGTGAGTAACTCCATGGATGAGTGACAGTCTGTGAGTGTCTGTTTATACTGAGTGTATGTAAGGTTATATTAGAGTCTGAAGAGGTTCATTGTATTATCACATGAGTGATGTGATCAGTGATGACAAATGAGATGTCATCAGTGATGTCATTTGAGTTGTCATCAGTGATGTCATCAGTGATGTCATTTGAGATGTCATCATTGATATCATTTGAGTTGTCATCAGTGATGTCATTTGAGATGTCATCAGTGATGTCATCAGTGATGTCACTGACCATGTCATGAATGATGTAATATGTGACATCATCAGCAGTGGATTGCGGGTGCGCGATATATAGTTAGCGCTTATAGTTAGCTAACTATATATGGAATTTCAATGGTTTTATGCGAGTAAAATAAGGTTTTGTAAATGCTAATTCCTAACTATATATGGCCTATAACCTATGGTTTTTTCATTGAATTTTCAAGGTTTTGTAAATGCAAATTCCTAACTATATATCCACTATAACCTATGGTTTTTTCTGTGAATTTCATTGGTTTTTTAATAGCAAATATGAAAAGCTTTAAAATGTCAAGTACGTGATAGATAAAAACATTTTCGTATTTATGCACGCTGATGTGCTTTGAACGCTGCCCCCCCCCCCTCCCCTCTTTTGCCTTAGTAGTACTCTCTCTTTGCAGATACTGAAGGGTAGTTAACGCAGGCCTTTACCCCCGTTGTAATCCGTCGTGCCTCCTTGTCTCTCCATTTGATTGATTGTTGTCCAAGCATTTACTGTTTTAGAATTGGTTCTCTTTGGATCATTCTCTATTTACAAACAAGCACAAAGTCGCAATACTCTATTTAGTCTTTGCAGATAGTGAAAAATCGTGTAAAAAATAAAAGTAATCGAACAAAATCAGTAGGCCACTAATTGGATCTCTTTTTGACCTCGCTAAAATAGAAATATTAGGAACAACCCTTCTTGAGAAATACGAAAATAGTGAGATGAACTGAGCTCCACACCATGAGGGCTGCAAGACAGCTCGGCTCCATCACCCATCCCGCACAAAATAACGACAAACCCTATGCAAATATTAAAAATATAGACAACACACCAGCAAAGAAACAGGGTAAAACATTTTATTAAAAAACTATTTACATAACGTTGGTCTATAAGATGATGTCAGTAGTGGACCGATGTGTGAATAGATCGAAAACAGCACAAGGCTCCAAGATCCGGATAGCAAGCTCCTGGATGTTGGGTGCCATAGTTTAGAGTTCTGAATTTCAGCCTTTTTCAATGCCTGTGCTTTGTTGAATCAAAATGGCGGCTTGACACAAAGCTGACTCAAACGTTGTTACTGATGCTATGCAGACCAAAACTGGTTTTCAGTTTGTACATTTTTCTAGATTTTTCAATCCAAGTTTGGTTGACTTTGTAGAACGATGGTTTCAGATTTTCAACATACGGTGTGGTGGCGCTGACTGGGAGGGGGCGCTTCGCTCCTGCCCCCTCCCCAAGTAAGATTTTCATACGTGAAAGTACGTTAATGGTTTTGGTCCCTGAGATGCTTCGATGTCACTACCATTCTCAAATAGCATAAGTTCTGGATGTTGGGTGCCATAGTTAAGAGTTCTGAGCAGTGCTTGTAACACTGTCTGAAGCTTATTTCCACCTACTGCAGCTTCACTATTCTCAAAGTAAGTGAGTGTCGTTTGTGGACCTGACTGCATTAGAAAACAATGTGATATGTTACCTTCCTAAACAGCTTGACGGAGGCCCCTGAGGGGCGGTGTGATGGCCATGGACTCGGAGAAGACGCTTGGCTCCGACACCCTCCCCAAGTCTTATAGCACTGGTGTAGCCTGAGATCGCCCCCGACATAGGCGGCCGGCTCCCGGGGTCCGGCGGAACTTTTTGCCTTTTGATGACTCTTCAATTCTGGACCTTGTCCCACAATCCGTTTGACCTGAAGACAAGCTGTAGTGGGGCGCCCCTTTATCGTTTTAGTTGCCATTCCGCCCGCTTTTGCTACACTGTGCCTCTTCCGCCATTCAGCTGTTTTCCGCCCGCTCTTGCGACTACAGCGTCTCGCTCACCATGTAGTTGAGATGCGCCCGCTCTTGCGGTGCAGCGATAGGCGGCTGCCACAGGACTCTCAAAATGGCGGCCGGCTCTTCGGTTTTGGGCCTGGTCCACTAAAATGGCCCTGGGACACCTTGGAACTCGGACGCTTGTCTGCTAGGGCTTGGGTCCCATTCTCGAAAAGCGTCCCCTCAGCCGTGAAGATTCTACAAAAGTCTTGGGGGCCTCCGACTCCCGCAGGCTTCTGGTGGGGAGCGGCTGCCATGATTGCTCGTGGAATGGCCACGACGGAGCTACGAGATGGTAGTGGTCTCATGCTGACGCCAGCTTTAGTCTGAAACATCCAGAAACACTGTAGACTACCAATTCGATCAGTTCCGGTAGCGCCCCAACATGACCCGGAAGAGAAGAACTTGCCCTCCCCTCTTTGACTGATGGTTCTTGTTGCCTGTCCCCTCTGTTGTCATTTAACAGAACTTTTTGGACTGCTGAAAGGGGTTGTGTTCTGAACGCTGGTTGGTGGAGACATTTAGACTATATTCTTGACCTACGTTGTCGCGTAAAGCGTTTTATGACACGCCGCGTTAGCGCACCCGGAAGTGATCCGAGGCGCGGCGCGCAGCACGTAACGTAAGCATAACAGGTCATGTGACTTGTTAATAAAACTTTTCATTGGTTCATTTTACTTTTGTTAATTTAATGATGAAAAGCTTGGTCATATGACCTAAAAATTACGCTTTTTATTATTTTCGAACAATATTTTTTTTTCAAACATATGTTATAATATTCCAGGCTAATGTACTTTCCCGGAAAATTTACAACTGTCTTGCAAGTAAAATATATTCCTTTTTCGAGAAAGAGGGCGTTTCTTCCTTCCATGACGGAGCCGTTGAGTAAAAGAGATTCGGCCTGCTGTCTTAGTCGCCGATACGCCTGATTATCAGATTCTTATCGATCACTTTATGTTGCAGACATGAAAAACACAACTGCCCTTCACCATTTATCTTTACTGCGTTCCTACATATTATACCTTTTATCCGTCATGTAATTGGACTGCTTTATTTCACTTGCCTTTTAATGATTCGAAAACAGTCACTAAAAGTAAAAACTTTACAAATGAAAATACTACTACCGTGTTTTGTTTTAAAAACCTTTATTGTGAAAATGTCAGTATACAAATACGGGCCTATAACCACGTGGGCCGGCCACGGAGCAAACTGAAATCGTATATGATGAGGAGACATTTACACTGTAGAAGAACGTAACGAGCGGGCCATTAGGTGACAAGAACAAAGGTGTCTAACAGTTGCGGAATCGGTGGACGTACATTTTGTAATTAAAATACGACAGGGCCACTTACAATAACATTTTCTAGATATACATTTGCGGGCAAGGAGTTACGAGTCCCATTTATACCGGCGCCATTTTGGGCGAGGCCGGGCAGGTCCAAGATATAGTCAAAATGTCTCCACCAACCACCGGCCAGACCAGAACCCCTTTCGGCCCTTTATGCTACAAGATGGTGTCTTCCATTCAGAAAATATTGGTGGCAGCATTTTGAAAGGAAACAGAAACAGCCGTTCTCCTAGTGAGTTTCACATTGTTACATTTAGGAAGAATGTTGAAGAGTAGTATGTGGAAAATCTGAAGCCATTTTTCTACAAACTCTCAATCAGACTTGGATGGAAAAAAAAAACCTGAAGAATGTACAAACTGAAAACCAATTTTTGTCTGTATAGCACCAACAGTAACGCTTGAGTCAGCTTTGTGTCAAGCCGCCATTTTCATTCAATCAATAGCGTCCCCCTGCACACATTCAGGGACCTGGTCGTGTCTTCAGATGAAACGCATTGTAGGAAAAGAAGCAGAAAGGAAAAGGAAAAAAGTTCCGCCGGACCTAGTGAAGCTGCAGCAGGTGCAAATAAGCTTCAGACAGTCTTACAAGCACTGCTCAGAACTCTCAACTGAGGCACTCAACATCCAGGACTTGCCATTCGGATCTTGGCGCCTTGTATTTTTGTTTTGTTTTTGATGGAGGGGAAACAACAAAAAACAGACATTGAAAAAGGCTCAACAGTGCAGGGCGCCTTGTGCTGGTTCCGACCTATTCACACATCGGTCCACTACTGACATCACCTCATAAACCAACGGGGCACCCCACGCCGACTTTCGGCGCAGCATTGTAGGATGGCCACACCAGTGCGGCAATTTGCTGGACACCACCTCGGTGCCATCCAGATCTCGGCGCGTTCATTCAATCAATAGCGTCCCCCTGCACACATTCAGGGACCTGGTCGTGTCTTCAGATGAAACGCATTGTAGGAAAAGAAGCAGAAAGGAAAAGGCAAAAAGTTCCGCCGGACCTAGTGAAGCTGCAACAGGTGCAAATAAGCTTCAGACAGTCCTACAAGCACTGCTCAGAAATCTCAACTGAGGCACTCAACATCCAGGACTTGCCATTCGGATCTTGGCGCCTTGTGCTGGTTCCGACCTATTCACACATCAGTCCACTACTGACATCACCTCATAAGCCAACGGGGCACCCCACGCCGACTTTCGGCGCAGCATTGTAGGATGGCCACACCAGTGCAGCCACTTGCTGGACACCACCTCGGTGCCATCCGGATCTCAGCGCGTTCGAGTCACTGTGCCGGAAGAGTGACCGGAACTCAGCTGAACACGCCGTCTTTCGGCGCAGCATTGTAGGATGGCCACACCAGTACGGCAATTTGCTGGACACCACCTCGGCGCCATCCGGATCTCGGCGCGTTCGAGTCACTGTACCGCAAGAGTGACCGCAACTCAGCTGGACACGCCGTCTTTCGGCGCAGCATTGTAGGATGGCCACACCAGTGCGGCAATTTGCTGGACACCACCTCGGTGCCATCCGGATCTCGGCGCGTTCGAGTCACTGTACCGCAACAGTGACCGCAACTCAGCTGGACACGCCGTCTTTCGGCGCAGCATTGTAGGATGGCCACACCAGTGCGGCAATTTGCTGGACACCACCTCTGTGCCATCCAGATCTCGGCGCGTTGTGCTGCCTTCGGCCTATTCGCACATCGGTCCGCTACTGACGCCGCCTCACGTGCCAACGGATTTTCTACGCTTTTTGTAGCCCTATGTCGCATAACAGGTCATGTGACTTGTTTATAAAACTTTTCATTGGTTCATTTTACTTTTGGTTTCCTAAAGATGGAAGGCTTGGTCATATGACCTAAAAATAACACTTTTCATTGGTTTAGAACATTTTTTTTTCCCAAACGATGAAAGCCCCACCTTGTTTCTGGATCATTCAGACTGAAGCTGGCGTCAGCATGAGAGCACCACCATCTTGTGGCTCCGTCGTGGTCATTCCGCGAGCAATCATGGCAGCCGCTCCCCACCGGAAGCCTGCGGGAGTCGGGGGCCCCCAAGACTTTTATACAATCTTCACGGCTGAGGGGACGCTTTTCGAGAATGGAACCCAAGCCCTAGCAGGCAAGCGTCCGAGTTCCAAAGTGTCCCAGGACCATTTCAGTGGACCAGGCCTAAAACCGAGGAGCTGTCCGCCATTTTAAGAGCCATGTGGCAGCCGCCTATCGCTGCACTGCAAGAGTGGGAGCAACTCAACAACATGGTGAGCGAGACGCTGTGGCCGCAAGAGCGAGCGCAACTCAGCTAGATGGCCGCCACCTGGGGAGGCCCGTTCACGCCGGCTCCCCCACGCCCCCCCCCTGGGCCGCCGCACGCCAATTTTCGGAGCAGCATTGTAGGATACCAAAACCAGTGCGGCAGTTTACTGGACATCACCTGGGTGCCATCAACATCTCAGCGCGTTCTGCTGCCTTGGGACTATTCGCACAACAGACCGCTACTGACGAGGCCTCCCCCCGCCCCACCCGGGACGCCCCACGCCAATTTTCGGAGCAGCATTGTAGGATCCCTAAACCAGTGCGGCACCCAGGCGACATCACCTGGGTGCCGTCCAGAACTCTGCACGTTGTGCTGCCTTGGGACTATTCGCACAAAAGACAGCTTCTAACCATTGTTGCTTTTTGTGTTGAGAAATGTTTAAATGTTTTTAGTTTTTGTTCCGTTTGTTAAAGTTAGTAGTTAATAAAGTTTTATAACCTTACTTTGTTGGAGTGTTATCTATTTTTTTAAAAACGGGTGAATGGGGCCTTGAATCGGGTTATTGTCATGTGTGGGCTTTGGAAGTGTGCTGCTGCAGGATCGGACATTTCAAACTCAAATGCACGTTCTTTTTCTTACCTTTCCGAAGCATGGAGCGCAATAGCAGGCAGAGAAAGGGTGATGCACGTGTTGAACACTACCTGACCTGGCAAGTTGCTGGCAGTGCCCCCCCGCCCGCTCCTGAAAGAGGGCACACACACACCGCCGCCCCGAGTACTTCACAAATCTTTAAAAGACCATGCGCTTGTTCATGAGGCTTAAATGGTTTATCACCTCTTCTAGAACCCCTGCATCGACCCTCTGACGTTTCCTGGAAAAATTACCATGTAACACAATACCAAGCCCTGTCAGCTGAAACCCCCAAGGAATCGTGGGGCATATTATCAAGGGGGTTTATCTCCGCTTTTTTGGCTTTAAAAACCATGAAAGCGGAGATAAAATTATTTCCCTATTATCAAGCTGTCGCTAACACCAGTTAGTGACAGCTAAAAGGAGATAGCGACCATCTTGGGCCCCGCTTTGCATGTCAGTGATACTTATCACTAATGACATGCAAAGTGGCGTGCCAAGATGTTAGCGACTGGAAACAGTCCCTAACATCGCTACCTTCTATTACCAACTTTTGGAGATATTCGCGCTAAGCGCGAATATCTCCAAAATCTAACACCTGCCCTGAGCAGTTCTTAGCCATGTTATCCAATGGGAGGTGGATAACATGGCTAAGAGCATTAGGTCGATAATACATGAATATCGCTGACTTTTCTGCGATAATAGCAAGGTTTATCTGCGATAAAAATCGCCGATGTGCGGCGATAATTTTTGTCTCTAAACAAGTTAGAGACAAAAATTATCGCTAGTTGTTCGTAATATGCCCCCAGGTTTTTGCTTGCAGAAATCGGGAGGCGGGAGACTAGCACTGAAATCAGTACTCACACGCCTGAATCAGGAGGATTGGCATGTCTGAATTCTCTACAGCTGGGGCCATAAACTACATCCGCAGGGTTAGGTGATAGCCTGGAACCAGCCTGGCATCTAAAATGGCTGCCGTGCACGACAAAATTGTGGCATTCGAAAAAAGGCAAGATGGCGCAGCCGCTGGAAGAGATGTATCAACATATATCAGCCTCCTCAGCCACCCTCAGGAAACATAGGGGATTAGGATATGTCTCCCGCACCCCCTTATACCTAGTACTTTAATTAACGAAGCACAAAATGGCGAATTCCCGTTTCGCTACCAGTTTGCGGCCCAGTTCGCGGCCCGTGAAGCGCTTCTACCGTGAAAAATCATTTTTTTTTTTTTTTCCCCACGGGACCCTTTAATAACCCCAACAACATTCCTAGGGGGTCAAGAGGGGGATACCTTGCCCCCTTTCATTAAATTCCCCCTTAGTTTTTCACCTTTTCTTCTCTCTCGATCCTACCGAGAGACAAGATGGCGGCCGCTCCGGACTGTCACGCAGCAAAAAAAAAAAAAAAGCTCACGCACAGCCGCTGGAAGAGATGTATCAACATATATCAGCCTCCTCACCCACCCTCAGGAAACATAGGGGATTAGGATACGTCTCCCGCACCCACTTATAACTAGTAATTTAATTTACGAAGCACAAAATGGCGAATTCCCGTTTCGCTACCAGTTCGCGGCCGCGCTTCTACCGTGAAAAATCATTTTTTTTTTATTTTCCCCACGGGACCCTTTAATAACCCCAACAACATTCCTAGGGGGTCAAGAGGGGGATACCTTGCCCCCTTTCATTAAATTCCCCCTTCGTTTTCCACCTCTTCTTCTCTCTCGATCCTACCGAGAGACAAGATGGCGTCCGCTCCGGACTGTTTAGAATGTTGACAGACACCGGAGAGCCAATCAGCTTTCTGCGCGCAAAGTTCCGATAAGCGAAAAGTAAGCGGACCGGATCGCTGCCCAGAGCGCTGTTACAGATATATATCTTGGTTTGAACGTTAATTTCTCAAAAACTACTGGAGCACATATATTGAGACCTAGCAAAGGCACATCGGGCTAACAGTCCCTACAATTTTGCCAAGTTTCGTGCAAATCCATTCAGCCGTTCGAGCTAAAAGTGAGTCCAACCGCCCTATGGAAAACTCAATGCAAAAAACGCGTTTTGGGACCCCCCTTTTTTCTCAGCCCCCCCTTGACGAAACCCCACCAAATTTCCAGGGGCTGCTCAGAAACAAAATGTGCCATTTTCCTGAAAATTTCAGCCGATTCCGTCCACAAACGCCAAAGTTATTAGACATAGAATTTTCAAAAGTCCCATAGGGAAAAAATTCTAACTATATATACCTACTGGCGATAGCCAGTAGGTAATATATATATATATATATATATATATTCTCTGAAAAAAACATAGGTTTCACACCAGTTATAGTTAGGAATTAGCATTTAAAAAACCTATTAAATTCACTGAAAAAAACATAGGTTTCACACCAGTTATAGTTAGCTGGAAATTTTACTGACATAAAACCATTGAAATTCCCACGTTATAGTTAGTTGGACTCACTATAACTTGCGCGCCTGCAATGCACTGCTGATGACGTCCCATATTACATCACTCATGACATGGGCAGTGACATCACTCATGACATCACTGATGACACCATCCAGTGAATGTGTGTTTTTCTGAAAAATGAATATGTTTTATATATGTATATGTAAAGGTTGATGGAAGAATAAATGTTTAAATAAGTGTCTAAATGGATTTTTTTTTAAATTGATTGATTAACTGGCTTATTAAGTGTATCTTAGTGAATACATATATTAGCGAGTAATGTTTAAATATTTAAATATATGTATCAGTGTTTCACTTTGTGTATAAGTGGCTGCATGGGTTCGTGAGTAGCTACATGTGTGTGTATATGGGTTATTAGATGTTTTTTTTTAGTATCAGTATGAGTGTCTGTATGGTTTGGTGGGGGTATTACTTAGCACATAGATGCATCAATGACTGACTCACTGTTTGTATGTGTTTTGAAGACAGCATATGTGCAGGACTGTATGGGTGGATGAGTGTGTATATGTGTGTTAGTGAGTGAATGACTGTCTCACTAGTGTCTTTATCAGTAACGACACATGTTTTAATCTAGTATATGTGAGTATTGATGTATATAAGTCAGTATATGTGAGAGTGAGAGATTGTAAGAATTCCTGTTTAAATAAGTATGTGTTTCTATAAGTGATTTTTAAAGAGAGTAAGTATGTGTAAGGTTCCTTAGAAGTAAGGTGGAAAAGTTTAGGGAGGAGGCAAGATGGCCGCTGACAGACTGTAGGGAGAGGACGTGTTCTCCCTTCTCTCCCTGAGGCTGTTTTTCTGGGAAAAGGATGATGCGTGTATGCTATCCGGCAGACAAATTTCTTTGATGTATTGGAGAGAAATGAAGATATGGTGTACATCTTTGGACAGGAAAATAAGGAGGATTTTATTTCAACTGCAACTGCAACTGAATACAAGCCGTATGGAAAAGTACTAACCTCCCTGACGGTGAGATCAGCGTTGGCGTGGACATTTACTCGCACAAGTCAGCTGATAGTTAAGGTTACTGTTTGGAGTCAACGTCGCTATCAAAGAGCGGTAGACGCATCGTCCAGCTTGTGGGGAGCGATGGCCCCGAAGATCGCTAAGAATGTGAGAGAGGAGAAAGAGAGAGCTGCCTGGAGCGATTCGGATGCTCTGGCGGCTAATCTCAGAGCGAAGAAGCTGCTGCGGACACAGGAAGAACGGGATAATTTGCGTATTGCCGAACAAGGAAAGAACACCGGTAGAAACGATGCAACTGACAATACGACGGAAAAAAAGAAGAAAAAAGAAAAAAGCAAGGCGGTATCCACCAAGAAATGTAAAACTTCTGAGCAGGCAACTATGAGACAGCCCTCAGTGTATGAGGCGTTCCTACCTGCTGCCAGCACACGTGGGATATCAGCAGCTACGCCGTCCTCTGTAGACCCTGCTGTGAGTGAATCAACTATCGCCGCTCCTGCAGCCCAGCACTTGGCTCAAGACGGGTTCGTAGCTACAGACCCAGTAATGGAAAGCTCCGAGGCAAACGTTGAGGTAACTGGTGTAGTGAACGAGCAAGGGGCGGGGCATGCGGTTTCAGAGCTGTCAGGAGGGGTAACGCTGCAGGAGCAGGCGGAGGATGCAGAGCAAGGGAAGATCAGGAAAGAGACTGACTCTCGGGGAGGGAAGAAACAGACTGCGAATCTAAGGCAAACGAATAGTATAACCCGAGCTGAAGAAGTGCTGGCTCTGCAGGAAAAGGAAAAAAAGGTGGTAAATAATATTGGCAACGATAACTGTCAGGATGAGGAGAGTACTATGTCTGCAGACACCGATAAGACTTCTGTATTAACAAAGGTACTGACAGAGGTATTAACAGAGAGACATAGAGCTGATATCCCGGATGAAGCTGTGGCTCAAAATCTGGTAGCTACTACGGGAGAGACTAATCAAGGACTTAATAAGGACGGCTCTATGATAGTAGTGAATGGTACGGCTATTCTAGACACTGATGGCCCGTTGGTAATTCCAGGCTCTCCATCTGATGAATGTTTTTTTTCTGTAAATGAGGGCGAGGGTGAGGAGGATGAGAACGAGGAAGAGGAAGAGGAGGAGGAGGTGGTGGTTGGAGAAGGGGAGCTGGGGGAGGGGGAATCAGAGACCTCCTCTAGTGCTGAGGAGACAGAGAGTGATCAAACAATGTCGGGGATAGTAACAGAGACAGTAGCCACATCAGAATCTGGAGAGGCTTCAACCCAAGGGATATCTGCAAAGCGCAAGTCCAAAATTTTGACAAAAAAACGAAGGAAATCAAAAGGCATTGTGAGTCCTATAAATGCCGATATTGCAAAGAGACTTGATTGGGATTACTCGGCTACGTCACAGATGTACCAAGAGACCACTGGGGGGTCAGCAGATAAAAACATGGGTACTCTAGGGATATTAGAGCAAAGTATGGAACAAAGACCTAGGCAGAGTCAACGTCCAAGTCAGAGCCAAAGCCAGAATCAGAGTCAATCTCAAAGGCAATCATCACCAAAAGGGTTCGAAATGATGTTTTCAATGTTGAAGCAGATACAAACTGAGTCGAGAGTGGAAAGCCGCAGAGCTAGGCAGGAAAGCAAAAAGATACAAGGATCTCTCCGTAAAGTAAATAAATTATACGCAGATTTGTCAGGGAGAGTTACAGAGGTAGAAGAAAGAACTGGGGTGTTGGAAGATGAAATGAAGAGTTGGCAGGAATTTAGGCAGGAGCAAGAGAAGACTACAACTGATGTGTTATGGAAATTGGAAGAAATTGAGAACAGGCAACGTAGAAACAATATCAGACTTTTGGGTATTGCGGAGGGTAGAGAGGGGCAGGATGTGAGATCCTATGTTATAGAGCTACTTAAGGGTGCACTTCCCGATATAAAAGGCTGGGATTGGGAATCGGAGATACAGCGTGCACATAGATTTCCATTCACACAGAGAAAGGGGGATGTTTCAAATAAGCCTAGAGCAATACTTATATATGTCGGAAACTACCTGTTGAGAGAAGAGATAATGGCGAAGGCAAAACCACAGACTAAGTGTAGATATAAAGATGTTGAGTTTTTTGCTAGGCCTGACTTCTGCCATACAACGGTAGAACGGAGGTGGAGATTACGGGAGCTGATTGCACCATTTCAAAAAATGGGATGCGAGGCGTATCTGATGTTTCCTAGCAGGCTGAAAGTGGTAAGGGATGGTCAGTTTAAAATTTTTTACTCTGAAATTAAAGCATATGAGTTTCTGACATGGCTGAAAGAGAATAACCCACAGTCCCAGACACAGGCTGATAGAGAACGAGCAGTAGCTTTGGTTGCTAAAGGAAATAAGAAGCCATAAATGTATATAAAATGGATAAGAGTCTAAAAGATTAGAGCAAAGCAATGCAAGAAATCTGTATATATATAGGATGTTATAGGATGTTATCACCTTGTTTGTACAGGTTGTTATTAAGAAAGGGGGAGGGGGGGGGGCACGGTGGTCCCACACAGTCACAGCTGTCACACATAGGTCTTATGGACCTATTTGCCTGTAGGGGGGGTGGGACAGTCAGGGTGGGGACTCAGGGGGGGCAAGGGGGGGGGAGGGGTGAGGAACAGCAAAAAATGTGGAACTAATGTAAAGGAAAAAAGGAAGTAACCTGGAAGATAAGGACCTGTAGAATAAGAAAAACCTACGAGTCTTATATGGCTGTTAGTCCATTAGGTATAAGTAATGAGTTGTGCATTGGTATAAGAAATGATGACCTACTTAAAAACCCAGGATGAATACTCGAATAATGACGTGGAATGTCTGTGGACTAAATGACAGATTAAAGAGGCAGAAGGTGGCTATTTTGATTAAGAGTCTTAGACTAGATTTTTTAATACTGCAAGAGACACACATCCAGGCGTCTGAAATCCAACTACTTGAACAATTAGGACTTACTGTATTAGCGCATTCAAGACAGGGGGCTAGGAATAGGGGGGTGGCAGTAATGGCAAGACAGAGAGACATTACTACCAGGAAAAAATGGGAGGATGTCTGGGGGAGATGGGCTTTGATAGAATGTCTGGTAGGAGAACAATGGGTAACTCTTGGTTCTATATATGGTTCTACAGGAGACGACGCGGAAATTTTTGAACAGGTTGATATTGAGTTGGCAACTTGGGCCCCATATGTAGTAATAGGAGGGGATTTTAACATCAATGGTGTAGGTGGCCTGGGCTTGGGGTTAGGACCTCCAGTTAAATATAAAGGAAGGAAAAAAAGGGTGTTTCAAGCAGTTTGTTCCTTAGCTAGGAATAATGGGTTATTGGACGTTTGGGATACTCTTAAGTCAGGAGAAGATGGATATACGTACTATTCAGCACCACATAAAGTAAGTGCAAGATTAGACTATTTTTTGGTCAGTAGTCAGGGCATTGATGGTGCATGTATTGAGAGACTGCCAAGATTACTGGCGGATCATAATCCTTTAATTGTTACCTTAAAGGGATTGGCAGTGGCAAGGGGGGTTTCGGCGTGGACCTTTGAAAGAGCATTGCTGGAAGATGAGGCATATATCCAACATATGAAGAGGTGGATAACAGAATTCCTGACAATAAATAGAGACACAGCGACTGTAGGGATGGTATGGGACAGTTTTAAGGCAGGGGTGAGGGGAGAGACTATAAGTTTTGGAGTTAGGAGAAGGAAGCAGGAGAAAGAGAGAAGTGATGCCTTAAAGAGGGAGATACTTTTAGCAGAGGAAGAAGTGAGCAAGGGCCCAGATCTATCCAATAGTAATGGAGGTGTACTAAATCCTGCCTTTATGAAGTTAGCAAAACTGCGAATGGAAGCAGAAGAATATATAACAGTGAAGGCAGCAAAACAATATGTGGTTAATAGGGAAAATTGTTATGAGATGAGTGAACGAGTTGGTAAAATGCTAGCAATCAGAGCAAGACAAAAAGTATCGCTTGGGGAGATAAAGGCAATAAAAGACAGCTCAGGAAAGGTGGTAACAAGTGTTCAACAAATCAGAGAAGTTTTTAGGAAATTCTATATGAATCTATACAAAGAAAACGACGTAAAAGATCCTGAAGAGATAGCGGCCTATTTGAATGATTACGAAGGGGCTGATTTGGATGAATCAGAGAAAAAGAGATTAGACAACCCACTAGATCAACAGGAGATAGGAAGTGCTTTGAAGAATCTTCCATCTGGCAAAGCAGCTGGGCCAGATAAGATTCCGTTAGAATTCTATAAGGTGTTCTGGGAGGAGTTAGTGAAGGATATGGTACGCACTATGCAACAGGCACAGACGGGATTGTCAGTACCAAACTCTTGGTCCGGGGCAGAAATAGTTGTCATTTTAAAGAAAGGAAAGATACCCATAGATCCGGGATCGTACAGACCAATTACGCCTATGAACACTGACACAAAGATCTACTCAAAAGCACTGGCAATAAGATTCGCCAGCATAATAACACCACTAGTCACTATTAGTCAGCACGGATTTATACCTGGACGAGGAACTACGCACCACACACGGAAATTAATAACCCTTATTGATAAAATGGAAGTCACTGGGGAACCATTTTCGGTCTTATTGTTACATGCTGAGAAAGCATTCGACCGTGTATCTTGGGTGTATTTGTGGAGTGTCCTAGAAAGGATGGGATTTGGAAATGGTTTCCTTACGGCAATAAAGACCTTGTATAGAGACCCAGTGGCTATGATAAGAATAAATTTGGGAACAACTGAGCAAGTGAAAATCAATAGGGGTACTAGGCAGGGATGTCCGTGTTTCCCGCTACTTTTTGCTATATATTTGGATCCACTAATACGCAGAATGGAAGTAAATGGGAGTATACCTCCAGTTGCCACACCTAGGGGGGATTGTAAGATACTTGCTTATGCCGATGACGTGGCTGTTGTAACACCAATACCCACAGAGGCTATTAGACATGTGGAACTGGAGGCTATAAAATTTGGAAAAGTGTCAGGATACTCCTTAAATACTGGGAAAACACAAATTATAAAAAATAGTAAGGCAGTATGTCAAGATTCACGAGTGGTGCAGACAGGAATATATTTGGGCATAACTATCACTGCAGAGTTAGGAAAATTAGTAGAGTTAAACATAGATCCTATCAGAGGAAAGGTGGGGAAAGACTTAGATAGACTTAACAATTTACATCTTACAATAGTCTGTAGAGTAAATATCATAAAAATGTTAATATTACCGAAATTTTTATACATCTTCAGGACAACCCCGTTATGGTTTGATAACCTTTGGTTCAAAAAGATCGAAGGAATGATTAATAGATTTATTTGGTCTAAAGGTAAAACTAGGAGAGCAGCAAGATATATGGTACTCCCAAGGGAGAGAGGAGGGTGGGCTTTACCGGATCTGAAATCTTACTACTGGGCTGCAGCCTTACAATATATGGTTGGAATAATAGGTGGAGCAGAAGCAGAAGGAGAAGATGATTTAGGTTCATTAGCAATATATGGTTTATTGATGGGGGAAGAGGTTAAAAATATATTTTTGAAACACTTTGACACAGCTTACTTTAAAAGAACACGATTCAAGACTATTTTGGGAGTGCATAATCTTTGGAAGGCTTTTACTAAGAAATATGGACTGGGGAAAATTAATAGATATACGAGAATAAAAGATAATACAGTATTCCCTGACGATATATTTTCTGATTTAGTGTATATAGAATGGTACCGGAAGGGGATAATAAAAGTGGGGGACTTGATGGCTCCACAGGGGATGAAACAATTTGTGCAATTAAAGGAGAAATACGATTTGGCAACAAGGCATTTTTTCAAATATTTACAAGTAAGAAGTTTTTTGCAAAACAAAACGGGGGGATCGAGAGGATTTGAGAAAAATCATATACTAGAGGCAATACATAATGGAGTAGACTGCACTATTAAAAGGTTTTATGCAGAGCTAATCGAATCAAAACCGGATGATATGGTTAAGTGGGGGGAAAGCTGGTCGGCTAAGCTGGCTATAGAACAGGAATGTTTTAATATCTCAGTAGAACTAGGAAACAATATTCTGTGCTCTGCATCTTTGCAGGCTCAGCACTATAAAACTATATACCGGTTATATTATACTCCAGCAAAACTTGCACAATGGGGGGTGACTACTGGCATAAACTGCCCTAGATGTAGAAGTCTAGAGGCAGATATGATTCATATTTTTGCAACATGTCCATGTCTATCAACAATATTGAATGAAATAGAAATGTTTCTTCAAAGGGCATTGAAATTGACTGTCAACTTAACTCCGACGATTGTATTATTGGGAGTAGATTCGGGCAATGAGTATGGAGAGGGTAACTATTTTATCTTTGTTGCTATGGCAGTTTTTAGATTATGTATTGCCTCAGCCTGGCTTGAGCAGTCAGCAACAGTATTTCAGCAATGGCTAGCTAAGGTCCTAAGTATATACAGTCTGGAAAAAGCAATATATTCTAGAAAAGGAAAGAATGGGAGGAAGCTAGGATTGAAAATATGGGAGCCAATAATAAAATGAAAGGAAGAAATATAATGTATATAATGTATATAAGGCTGTAAAGATTATTGGGTTATGAGGGAGGGACACAAGTGCTAATAAGAAATAATGTGATGTATGATTTGTTAGTATGTAAATAGAAGAAGTATAATGTATATATTGTATATGTGATATATAGGCTTGTAAAAGTGTATTAGGGCAGGAGGGAGGAGTTTCAGGTGTCTTACAAGTAATAATGTGTCATATGTTGTTTATAGTATAAGATTATATATTGGTTTTACTCTTTCTGGGTGAAAATATGATTGAATTGATCTAGTAAACTGTTCCTCACCCCCGGTGTAGGGGGGGAAAAATAAACTGTAAAAAGCTGTTAATAAAAAGAACTTTACAAAAAAAAAAGAAGTAAGGTGGTAGTGTGTGTATAGCTGTATATGCAAATAAATGGATGTTCAATAGTTTATTAGCATGTGTGAGTATGTGTGTGAGTAACTTTTGGATGACTGTCGGTGTGTAACAGGATGTATAGGTGTATCACTACATATGATGAGTGAGTATATGTATGAGTAACTATATAGAACTGTTGGTGAATGAGTGGATGTGTATATAGATGGTGGAATTACTGAATTGGTTGTTGTAACTGGTATGGGTATCTCCATTTTTTTGAAAATGTTAGTTTCTATTTTTGAATATGTGTTTCAAGGGTTATATTACACTGAAAGGAGGTCTGTCACTCTGTCACAAGGATGGTGTCATCAGTGATGTCATGAGTGATGTCACTGACCATGTCATGAGTGATGTAATATGTGACGTCATCAGTAGTGCACTGCAGGCGCGCAAGTTATAGTGAGTCCAACTAACTATAACATGGGAATTTCAATGGTTTTATGTCAGTAAAATTTCCAGATAACTATAACTGGTGTGAAACCTATGGTTTTTTCAGTGAATTTAATACATTTTTTAAATGCTAATTCCTAACTATAACGTATGTGAAACCTATGGTTTTTTCAGTCAATATATATATATATATATATATTTATATATATATTCAATGAAAAAACCATAGGTTATAGAGAATATATAGTTAGGAATTAGCATTTACAAAACCTTAAAAATTCACTGAAAAAACCATAGGTTATAAACCATATATAGTTAGGGAATAGCATTTTCAAAACCTTATTTTACTCGCATAAAACCATTGAAATTCCATATATAGTTAGATGCGCTAACTATATATCGCGCACCCGCAATCCACTGCTGATGATGTCACATATTACATCATTCATGACATGGTCAGTGACATCACTGATGACATCACTGATGACAACATCCAGTGACTGTATGTTTCTGTAAAGTTAAAATATGTCTTACATATTGAAGAATGAGTGGATGTATAAATGTCTGGATGAAGGATTTAGTAGGTGCATGACTGATTGTTTGAGGGAGTGATTAAATGTGTCTCACTGAGTGCATGGGTTAGTGATTAAACTGTATTAATTTGTGCATCATTATATCTGTTGTTCTGTAAACTGCTGCATGTGTTGATCAGTAGCTATATGAGTAACTATATGGGTTATTGATTGGTTGCTCAAGTATTTGTATGGGAGACTGAGTATGTGTGTGAGTGGCTGGGAGGTGTGTGACTCTGTGCATAGATGTGTGAACAGCTGATTCACTAGATGTATGGGTTCAAAACTGCATGTGGAAACAGCTGTATGGGTGGTTGACTGTGTGCATGAGTGTATTGGTGAGTGATTGGATATCTCAATGCTACATGTCAAAGTAAGTACATATGTAAAACACAGTACATGCGAGAGTTGACATATATAAATTACTGTGTTTAAGAGCCAGTGAATGTGTGAGTGGCTGCATGGATCATTGAAAACTTGTATCAGTGATTGTATAAGAGAGTAAATATGTGTTAGAATATGTTTCAATAAGTAAGGTGTGTATAACTGTATAGTTGAGGAATTAGAGGTGTGATTGATTCTTTGCATGACTGTTTAGGTGTATGAGTAACTCCATGGATGAGTGACAATCTGTGAGTGTCTGTTTTCACTGAGTGTATCTAAGGATATATCAGAGTCTGTAGAGGTTCATCGTATTAACACATGAATGATGTCATCTGTGATGTTGTCAGTGATGTCATTTGAGTTGTCATCAGTGATGTCATCACTGATGTCATCTGTGATGTTGTCAGTGATGTCATTTGAGTTGTCATCAGTGATGTCATCACTGATGTCATCAGTGATGTCATCAGTGATGTCACTGACCATGTCATGAATGATGTAATATGTGACATCATCAGCAGTGGATTGCGGGTGCGCGATATATAGTTAGCGCATCTAACTATATATGGAATTTCAATGGTTTTATGCGAGTAAAATAAGGTTTTGAAAGTGCTATTCCCTAACTATATATGGTTTATAACCTATGGTTTTTTCAGTGAATTTTTAAGGTTTTGTAAATGCTAATTCCTAACTATATATTCTCTATAACCTATGGTTTTTTCATTGAATTTCAATGGTTTTTTGAAAGCTAATATCTGTAGCTGTAAAATCTATTCTTTTTTAAATCTTTAAATATATTTTACATGTTTTTAATACATTTTTTTTAAAAATATTTTTTTGTTCCGCTCCCAGTTCGCGAACCGGTCAGCTTTCCGTTAGCTCATTTTAAAGCCGCTCCTAGTCCGCGAACCGGTAAACGTTCTTTCAGCGTAACTGTTACGTTAGAATGACGTTTTGCGTTGTCGCGTAATACGTCATCGGACGCGCCAAGTTAGCGGACCCGGAAGCGGACCGGAAAGCGGCGCAAAGCGCGAAACGTAAACACAGCAGGTCATGTGAATCGGTAATAACACTTTTCATTGGTTCATTTCACTTTTGGTTTCCTAATGATGTAATACTAGGTCATGTGATCTAAAATTAACACTTTTCATTGGTTTAGAACTTTGGCTTTTCCCAAATGATGAAAACCCCTCCTTCTTTCCTCACTCTGACTTTCATCTTGGTGAGAGAAAGACCTTTGTACAATCCAGAGAAATGGCTTCTGTTGTTGCTTCAGGTAGTGTCCCCCCACCACCACCTCCACCTCCTCATGGAAAGAAAGGACCACCTACTCAACCAATCTTTCAAGAAGAGGAAGATCAGGAAGAGGAGGAAGAGCCTGAATATTTGCCAGAGGAGCCCAGGAGGTACAACAGGAAGGAAAATTTCATTTGGCAATTTTTTAATTTTCCACCAGGGCAAAAGAAAGTGAACGCCAGGTATGTCTTTTGCCGTATCTGTGATGATCGTCTTTCAAGAGGTACTTCTCTACGACCCGTACACAATCCTAAAGATATTTATTTTAAACAAACAGTATCTTCATGCTGAGGAAATGAGGCCTATTTTGAAACATGATGCTTCTTTTGCATTGCTTATGTCTCACAATAGTGATGCAATAGCAGCGCAAAAGAGATGTAAAGCCATCATAAAATTGTGTCTAACATTTTAAATGATTGTTTTAGGATGCAAATAAGATGTGTGCTTTCAAGAGCTTTCTTTGAGGTGAGGCCTATTTCTTTTTTTTAAAAAAAAAACAGTACCCAGAAGTACAGCACTGTAAGCATTAAAATTGACACTTACAGAAGACTCAGTTTCTCCATATCTACCTCACATTTCTAAATGTATATCATAAGTACAAAAAGCAGAACATTAATTATACATGTTAAATGGTTTATTTTTGCTGTTCTCAGAATGTATCAAATTTCACTTAAATCAGTGACTTGAAGGTATTCATCATGTAACAGCGGGGAAAAAAAAACACAATCAAAATGATTGTGTTTAAAAAACCCATACAACCTAAGAAATCTGAATTCAAAACTCCTTAAAATTAACTTACTTTCAATAACGTCGAAGGATCTCCTATGAACAGCATCCACTCTGTTGTGCTATAAATATTTTCAGCCCGCCACTTTCTGAAAGAAAACCTCCATCATTTCGAAAAATATGTTACATACAAGAAAAGACTTCTCACATTCTATCACATGTTTCCACTAGGCCAAATCATGTTGCAGCGATTCGCAACTCTTGTAATTCTTCCAATCAAATCCCGTCATTTTCTATTTTCGCATCTTTCAAAAAGAAAACATTTGAGATTATTTTCACAATCCTGGACTACTAATATCTTACTCTTCTTTGTCACTCATGTTCTCCTTTTCCTATGACACTGATACTGCTTACTATGAAGCAGACTTACTTGCATCAGGTTTATATAGTTGGATTTTAAAATTGACATTATAATTAAAAGTTTTGGACCAATAATCTAGACAGCATTGCAGACTTACATTCCCTCTACTTGATGAAAAATTTCCAATTCCTCACAGGAAATCCCAAAATTCTTTCTTTAACATTTTGGTTTTAAAAACACCAGGTAAGAATTTTTAAGGTCAAACGGCAATTTTTTTTTGAAAGTTACAACAGAATCATTGCAGAATGACCAGCCGTTTCGAGACTTTAAGTAAGCTGTATAATGTCCTGATGTTGTTGAAGGACCATCGTGATAGATAATTGCTACAGTTACAAAAGTCCTCCCTGATATTGACAGCTGAGAAGCCACAATTTTTTTTATTAAAGTTGACAATTTTGATCCATCAGGCCTACATCGTTGGATCATTAAAATGACATACTGGCCATATCTACGTATAAATAATGTTGACATCATATCACATTTACATTGGCTACACTCCATGTTGTGATCCGCTGCATTTACTAGCTTATTAAAGGACACTGATTTACTGTCTGGCAAAGTTAAATATATAAATCTTTCTGAGTCTACACTAGTAGTACTTGATACCATACAGTTCTCGCAGTCATGCTGCCATTGATAAGAAAGCCCAAACAGGTGATCTACATCTACACCCTCATCTTGCAATACATCAAGCATATACATTAAAAACTCCTGACAATCTTGCTGATTATTTTCAGAGAAGTCTGTTTGACCTGAACATTCATCTAACAGATAACGAACTTCAGACACACTTTCTACTTTTGTTCGATCAGTGCTACATTTCTCGAAAACAGAATTCAACAAACAGCATAAAATTTGTTCTGAATTCAACAGAATCTGTTCTTTTAAACTCTCTAGTGAAAAGAGAACATTAACCACTACATTTGCATAGCAGTTGACACCAGAACTGTTTTCAAATTGAAAACCGACAACATCTTCAACAGAATCCACTTTCTTTCTGCTAACAATTTTCGGTTCATTGACTTTTAGTCTTTTTGCAACAACCTCCCTACTATTACTGATATTTCTACGTTTCCGGCCTACCACACGTTTCTCAAACAAAGGATATTGAGGCAAATGTGGCGCATACTCTCTTCTTAACCTATTGTATTCCTTAACACAATCTAGATCCGCACAAATGTTTGTGACATCACAGTCAATCAAGTACAATCCCGATAAAGTTCTAACTCGTGACAATGCCACATATGCCATACCCTCCTTGAACACAGAACTGCCAATATTCACCAATGCACTGTCTACACTTAAACCTTGCGATTTATGGATTGTCACCGCATATGCCAAGCAAACAGGAAACTGTTTACGGCGAACATATAAGTCTTTAACAAGCAAAAACCTAGCAGAACAACGACCAATTAGCTGTACTTCCTCAATGCCATCAAATTTAATTTTTAAAAATTCTATTCCATCTCTATTTCTGTATTTCTCAAAATCAACAACATTACCCATTGATCCATTTACCAGACCTCTTTCTACATGTAAATTCCTTCTCAAAATGATTCGGCAATTTAAGCACACATTCAGAGTCTTTTCAAAACCCGCAGTTTTAGATATAGTCTTCTCTAATGAATCCAATTTTGATTTCAAATTGTCTGACAAAATAATTGTTGATCCCATATGCTCTATTTTGTCGATAGCTTCAAGTTTCACAATCTCTTGCTTTTCTAAATTCAACATTTTGTTGTTGAAGATGGCACATTCTGCAAGAGTTGGCATCAAACATATCCCGGATTTCTTCTCAGTAATTTTCTGAAAAATATTCTCAGGCACAATCTCTTGTTTGTCACAAAGGCAAGCATGACATTGGAAACCATGCTTACTTCGTCAATGATAAGTAGTTTCATTTTCCTCAAGACTCTTGAAACTTCACAGCAAGCATCCCCAGATAACTTGTGGTATTGTAATTTGTTGCCATGCTCCACTGGCAGCATCAGTAGACGATGCAAAGTAATACCTTTAATGTTATGTGCTGCCAGTCCAGTAGGAGCGGTGACAACACAAGACAGCGATGACTCAGTCCTTTCCTGCAAATAACAAGAAATTGCTTTAATGAGGAAACTTTTTCCAGTTCCCGCTTCTCCACTCACGTACAGTCAGACAGGCTTCAACGATGTACATGAGCACTCTTTCTTCTCATGACTTAATCCGTGCTCAATTTCCTTGGTAACTTCATCATATATTTTCCTCTGCTCAACGTTGAGTTGTTTTTCCAAGTCTTCTAAGTTAACTGAATCCTCCTGAGCATGTGCCATGGCTCTTTCCACTTCATTCATAGCAGTGGCAGCTTCATTTTCGATAATAGGTCCTCCAAGTGGATCTTGACTCAATGAAACAGAACTCTGACTGTCCTGAGAACTGTCTCTGGCAATCTCGGCTGCAATCGTTGCTTCCTGCTCAATTTCCAAAGTTAGCATTTCTTGATATTTAGCAATGAAAGAGTCTTCGTAACAGAGGAAATCTCCAAGCAGTTCCTCTTCTGCACGCCAAGACTTGAAAAGTTGCAAAAGTGCTAAATAGAAAAACTCCTTTTTTTCTGGAGATTCACCACTCAATTTTCGATGGTTTACTAATTGGCATTTTCTTTGCTTGACCAGGCATCCCTCACTTCCAATTACAGCATACACTCCTTTCTCAATATCTTCTTTGATGTTCCTCTTGAATATATAATTTTGGAGAACCTCATATAGACAAACATTCTCAAGGTGACTGCTTCGATTTGGATAATATGTATCCAACATGTTGGTCTTCAAAATGTCGGTACTGTTTGGTTCCTTTTCTGCCAAATACTCAATTTCCCGGACAGGTTTTAGAACTCGATTTCGCGTTGCAGCAAGACCAAGACTCGCCCAAACGATACTCCTGGATTTGGCATAGAGACTTGCTGAAGACAATCGATCAGAACATTCGTAAGCTCCGATTTCTCGATGCGACAACATCTTCAGACTGAAACTGTACAACTTCTTGCTGAGGCTCTTTTCATGGGAAATGTCCTCCCACATATCCTTCAGTTCTGTCTTTTCTTTTTTGGTGATGTAAGATGTCACATACCGAGCCACAGCCATACAGTTGTCAGCCACAAACTGTATATCCATGTTAGAATTCCACATGGACAAAATCACTGGGTTGTAGTCATTGATGTACTTGGACTCTTCGTTCCTTTTCAAATTGTATGTATTCTTGGGTGATTTCCTCATCACATTATGTCGCAGCGAAGACATCAAACTGTTCACTCTTCCTTTAGAAATCACCGGTCGTGGAAAGTTGAAACGACATTTGGTGTAGAACTTGTCCTTGTTTCTGAACTTACGACGACAGTACTTTCCACAACGATGGCTTTGGAAACGTAGAACTTGTTCTCTTAGGCTTTTCTTCTCCGTTGCGTTTGGAACAGCACACGTAGAATACTGTTCTATGAAATTCATCACTAAGTCATCCGGATTTGTTCCAAATTTAGGTGCATCCTTGATCCACAACAACATATGTATATGAGGGGCACCTCTTGCTTGGTACTCCTTTCTCCAGAAGAAATCCAACACCTCTCCAAGAGGTGGATTCTTCTTATTTGTGATGAAAGACATCATAGCTTCAAATCTATGATTGAAGTACCTGCATACATTCACTGGATCCAAAGAACACAGTTCTCCAGGTGTCTTGAATTCAATGTTTTCAATATTTCCATTTGCCTCTCGTAGAAATTCAAGTAAGTCTTCCCAGCCATACTCGGCACAGCTCAGAGTGAGGAACCATGTCGGAGTTCCTAAGTTCCTCAGCATACATTTTAAATCACCATGACGACGGTACCAGTACTCATTAGTACCACGCTGACACGCCATGAGATTAATTAAGTGAGAATCCAAAATACTGTCTTGGACATTGATTTTATGCATAAAATCACTTGCCGAGATGTTTCGCATCTGTATACCACTTTTTAAAATGTGGTTCACTGCATATGACAGTCCTGACAGATCGCTTTCAAACAGGAGATGAAACAAATAGGGAATGCATTGACGAAACCTAGGATCTTCTGCATACAATCGTAAAGTCCGGTATTCAGACGCAGGAATTTGATGAGGTCGCTCATCATATCTTCCTCCTTGACCTGTGGGAAATAGCTGTGGGAAACACCGAGCTTCCAAACTTTCCTCCCAAACACTAATGGGACTCCCTTTGGCTTGTTTCATTTGAAACAACTCAATAGCATTCCCCATGACTTCCTTGGAATGCAAAGGATGAACACTATAATGTTCATATATTTCTTCACTATTAGACACCTCTACTTTCTCAATTTGGCCAGCACACAAAACGCTATCCTCTTCATCACTTACTTCCTCTTCTGCAACATATACATTCTTATAGTACTTATTATTTTTCTTCAAATACAAAGTTGCATTTTTCACTTTCCTAACATCCACTAAATCTTGCCATATTTTCTTATTCTTTGTCGGAAACCCATTAACCAAGATAACCAGAGGTTCCTCTTCCACTTTCTCAACTCCAATTGTGTTTATGTTTTTGTTCAAATCTAGAGGCAAATAAACAACTCTTCCCTTTAATCCTCTCTGTAAATCTGTTGGAGGCAACTTCCCTGTCTTTGGCTCCATTCTTACAATAGCCTGAAAGGGATGGATACTTTGAATCAAAATAGATTCATAAGTATTTAAATCCTTCAATTCTGAAGGAATCTCAACCAATTCCAGATTATTATGAACTGCCCTAGCAGGCATCTGGTTTTGATTTAATTTATTACAACAATAAGTACACACACGTTGGTCCACTCCCAAATCAAAACAATTTTCTACCATCAAGTATGTGGCAAAATCCTTCCATTCACTATTATTTTCCCTTTCAGTTTTTGCATATAAATCCACTAACTTAGTCTGATTCTTATAATAAGTGCGTCGACAACATACACAAGTGAAATTAGGCCTCTCACTTGATTTAATCTGAAACGTGGCAATTTCCTTCTGAAAATTATCTGAACTAGAAACCTGTATATTATCTTCAACATAACCCTCTACTTCTGGGTCAATTTGAACATTCTCATCTCTACTACCAAAGTTACAAAACTCAATTTCTTCACAAATATTCTTCACATCTATTTCAGAACCATGCAAAAGAGCAGCACATAATTGTTTAAGCATAATTGCTGGACTCTTAGCATAATACAACATTCTCACTAATTTTCTCACTTTATTATGATGCACTGCTAGCATCCTGAAATGATGAAAAACACTCTGGCATACTCTCCTGGAAAGACAAGCCAGTGAATGACCATGCAAACCTGTCATTTGTCTCACTCTGCAAGGATCTAAATCTTGCAACAACTTTATTTTCTGCTTCAAACTTTTCTTATTAAATGTCCGTATAAAATCACAAAGCAAATTGATGGAAACCTGTCGCACACTGCAAATAGATCTACACTTCCAAATGTACACAGGACCCTTAGGACGTCTTCCTAAAACCTCATCACTTAGCACCTCTTCTGTCTCTGTTGTCACAAGTTGTTCTTTTTCAACTGGACAACCATCCTTCACTTCATAAGCTCGACCACTGGTGTCAACTGCAAACACCAAATCATTATCCTGAAAATAACTCTCCTCATTAAAAAATGCCTCACAACTTGAACTATGCATCCATTCTCCGGAAAAAACTTCACAAAAGTTAGTACGATTTACTACTCTCTTCCATCTACTTTTTGTTTTGAAATCAGAAATTACCTTGCTTAGTTTCCTAATTCTATTGATTACCAAAATAAACAACTTTCGCTTAATTTCAAAAGCATGATCAATAATTTTCTCTACATTTTTCTTCTTCTTATAAAATGCCGCTTTCTGTTGGCCTTTTTTTTAAATATTTTTCAATAAATTAACTATTATCCTGTTACGGAACATTCGATTTCGAATGTCCCTAAACTGTTGTTTCCTTCTACTATCATGCACAGAGTTATCTCTTCCTCTACCAGTAACATTTTTGATGGGTCTCTCCTTTCCATTTAAATTGCTTTTCTTTTTGTGGACTGAAACATTTTTTGGAGAAATACTTTTTTTACTACAAATATTTCTTAAGAATGATTTCGTGCTCTTACCCGGACCTTTCTTGGTGTTTTGAAAAGTATTTGGGGAAGAGGACTGCTGCAATAAAACATCATCCTGCTGTCTTTGACGTTTTCTAGCCTTTCTAATTCTATTTTTTGTAGGCATTTTCCAAACTATGAAAGAATCTGCAGTTGAATCTGTGGAAAAATATAATAAAAAATGTTATTAACCACTATTACCAAACAGTAAATGAATAACAGTCATCTAAAACTTAATGCCCTACTAATTATTTAACATAGCAAATCTTTTGCACCAGCACTGCATCACAAAAATGACACTCAGTGGTACAAAACAGGCATAGAACAATCATAAATCACTCCCTAATATTTTAAATGATTAATTCAGGATGACGATAAGATGTGGCCTATCTAAAGGTTTGTTTAGGCCCAGATCTTTGGACTGGGGTGAATGTGTGCCATTGATCCACATTCGGTCCATCACCTGTTTTGTTTATTTGAGGTGAGGCCAACACATGGTTGCAGATAAGATTTTCACTGAAAAAAACCAAGGAGAAAATACATGTGAAGGCCTACCAATGAAGTAAGTCATTATTTAAAACCATTACATTTCTGGATATGTACTGCCAGTGCTTCATAAGTTGTTTTGGGTCATATTTATAAGGCATTTGAGTGTCTATTATGCTATTTTACGTTCTTCATGGTGCAAATTTCTTGTAAATACGCTCCCACCTGCGGTTGGCAAATTTAGATTTTGATTATGGGAGTTACATAGGCATGTTAATAATTTCCCAAAAATGGTGTATGACCCCAAACAACCTATGAAGCTCTAGTAGTACATATTCAGAAATTTAATTGATTTCAAAATTCGTTTTTAAACACAGCATATAAATCAATTGTATACCTGCATTCATGAAGAAATGACTGAAAATGTCCTTGAGACACATGAAAGTGTTTTCTGGAATGCCCTAGCACCATTTTTGGGACACTATTAACATGGCTAGGTAACTCCCATAATCAAAATCTAAATTTGCCAAGCGCAAGTGGGAGCGTATTTACAAGACACTTGCCCCATGAGGAACGCTTTCCATTTAAAAAGGTAAACATAACATCAAAGACACTAAAATGCCTTCTAAATATGACCCCAAACAACTTAGGAAGCTCTAACAGTACATATCCAGAAATGTAATTGATTTCAAAAATCGTTTTTAAACCCAGCATATAAATCAATTGTATACCTGTATTCAAGAGGAAATAACTGAAAATGTCCTTGAGACACATGAAAGCGTTTTCTTGAATGCCCTAGCACCATTGTTTGAACATTATTAACATGGCTATATAACTCCCATAATCAAAATCTAAATTTGCCAAGCGCAAGTGGGAGCGTATTTACAAGACACTTGCAAACACAACAAGTGATGGACAGAATGTGGATCAATGTCACACACTCACCCCAGTCCAAGGATCTGGCCCTAAATCCATCGTTATTTTCCACTCCACACCACCCTGGGTCACATTCGGTCCATCACCTGTTTTGTTTACAAGACACTTGCCCCATGAGGAACACTTTCCATTTAAAAAGGGAAAAATAACATCAAAGACACTCAAATGCCTTATAAATATGACCCCAAACAACCTATGAAGCTCTAGTAGTACATATTCAGAAATGTAATTGATTTCAAAATTCGTTTTTAAACACAGCATATAAATTAATTGTATACCTGTATTCAAGAGGAAAGGACTGAAAATGACCTAGAGACACAGGAAAGCGTTTTCTTGAATGCCCTACCACCATTGTTTGGACATTATTAACATGGCTATGTAACTCCCATAATCAAAATCTAAATTTGCAAAGCACAAGTGGGAGCGTATTTACAAGACACTTGCCCCATGAGGAACACTTTCCATTTAAAAAGGAAAACATAACATCAAAGACACTCAAATGTCTTATAAATATGGCCCAAAACAACCTATGAAGCTCTAGCAGTACATATCCAGAAATGTAATTGATTTCTAAAATCATTTTTAAAAACAACATATCTGTTTCAGCTTACATAAGAGACCATGGAATGGGCTCCATGTACCACAATAACTTGTGTTACTGCATGCCAGAATGCTACACCGAATATGCAATTACAATTTCTCAAAGAAACTAATTCTATTTGTATATCACTAGAGACAAAACCACATTTTAAAAACACAGCTTTCTTCATCATTTTCTCCTTAAATCATACTATTCTCTATCTAAATTAAATAAATCTTTTCTCACCTTAGCAAATATTTTTTGAGTTTTGAAAACAGTCTCAGAAATACACCAAATTGTCTTCAGCAGAAGAAAAAGGATGCACTCCAGAGGCTGCAGCTATTGAAAGCACAGAAATACAGATATTCATTTCACATATCTCTCATATTAGCCAATCATAACTCTTCCCTCACTTTTTTCAAATCAAAACCCTTCCCCCCTCTGCCCTGTCTGCCTTTTTTCCATAGCAACCACCTCCTGGAAGACCTCTCATGTTTGCAAATTCACACAACAATGTTTCAATTGAACTCTGAACTCTCAGTGCACCTGTGTATCCAGTGCAATCTTTCATTAAATGTTTCTTCCTTGACCATTCAAATTACATCTTTCAAAGAACACATCCATGCACCCTAACTTTCTGTTTTCAGAAATGGAAATGCACCAATCACTGCTAATGATTCATTAGCATTGGAAATCCACAGTTTTTTTTCTTTACAAACTCCTACTGTTTCAAATGCCCTTTCATTACGACACTTCATCTGACTGCAGAACAACCTTCTCCCACCATGTTTAAGGTCTGGATTGCTGGACATAGTTACATCCACTGGGCTCAAAGGTATGCTGAGAACAGAAATTTACCTAACCTCAATTTACAGGATGTGGAAATTAAGTGGTTGGGACAAAGAGGATTAAAATGTCACCAATTGATACCATTGGTGAAAACCTTTATGCATTTGCCAAAACCTGACCTGTTAATAGTGCACTGTGGAGGTAATGATTTGGGCACTTTGACAGGGGTAGGTCTGGAAATGCTTTTAAAGGACACCTTTGAGCAATTAATGGCACTTTTTCCTCAAACTGCCTTGGTATATTCCAATATATGCCAAAGACAGAAATGGAGGTGGTCCAACCAATTTTCTCCACAAATTGAGAAAGCGAGGAAGCATGTAAACAAATCTGTTTCAGCTTTCATGAGAGACCATGGAATTGTACAACAATAACTTGCGTTACTACATGCAAGATATCTACAGAGGAGATGGAGTTCACTTCTCAGATGAGGGCAACAGAATTTTCATTCTGAATTTAAGACTGTGCATTGGTACCTACTTATAAGTACCTAAATGTACCATAAACCCAAAAGCTCTTCTCAGAGCTACCCTTCATCTGATCACACACTTTTATTATTTTTTTTCTAACTTTTTTCTGTAATTTTCAACAAACTACGCTCAAAGAGCGCTATCCGGTACGCGAACTGGAAGCTAACCGCGCAAAATTTCAAAAAAAAAGTTTTTTCTTCGCACATATAGTCCTCCTCAGCCACCCTCAGAAAACGTAGGGGGGCAAAATACTTGTACCATGCCCCCTTCTACCCATTCAGAACATTATTTACCCTCCATTTTATACCTTGATTCGACCGAAACACAAAATGGTGGACTCCCGTTACGCTCCTAGTTCGCGGACCGGACCGCTTTCCGGGAAGCGGTCCAAAAAAAAGGTGGGAAAGTAATTTACAGAAAAACGACTAGAGACACTCTCACCAAATATATATTAGCTCATACTACATAACAATCCCTTTCATTCTCACAAATTTGATTGAAATTTCATTTAGCCATTTAGCCTGTAGACCTCTCCAAGTACCGTGAGGTAAATTACTTCACAAAACACATCTGAAGTGTTGGAATTGACAACCAATGAAAATGTTACTTTCATTTTCTACTTTTATTACCTGACATTTGATTGGTTATATACTTGAATATATATAAAGGAAGAGAAGAAAACACAGCCATTTTGACTACTACTTCTTGTTGTACATCACATTTCAATAGCTTCCAAAAACTTCAACTTCTTTGTGAAGGTAAGTTATAATTTTTAAAAATGAAATATATTGTGCACTATAACTTAATATAGTACACTTTTTCTGCTAGATATACACTATCCCTCTGTAGTAGTAATGTATTTAGATAGACTTCTCTGTTATAGTTATGAATGGAGTTAGGCTTGTCTTGGTTAAATCACATACACTTTTTTATAGTCCTATTTCCACTCTGATACTATACACTGCCAAAAGATAAATTCACTGATAAAAACTGCCTATCTAAAATTAATCCCAACAGTGCCCTATCTCTACTAATATATATTTTTTTAATCCAAATTTCAGGCAAAATGGAAGGCGAAAACCAAGTTTCTTTTGAAATGGACCTGCAAGAGAGCAGCCAGGAATTGATTGAACAAATTGACATGGAATTTATGGATGAAAGCTTGGATAATGAACTGCTGCAATGTGTCCAAGCAGTAGATGCCCTCCTTGCAAATGAGGACATTTTACAACCTCACAGATTGCAAACAATATTTCAAGAAAATAATGACATTTCAGACACTGAAATGTTAGAAAGTTTAATAAATTATGAAAAACAATCAAAATAAAAAAAAACTTTAAAAGTAAAGAAAACAAAAAAAACAACAAAAACAACAAACAATTAATATACAGTCTTTGAAAAGTGTATCATTCTATTATCCTTATAGTACACTGCCCAGAACGCTTTCCGGTTCGCGTACTAGGCGCTCATCGCGCAAAAAAAAAAAAAAAATGTTTTTTTTTGACCCTGCTGGGCCCTTTTAAAACCTCCACATAAAACCTAGGGGGTCAACGAGGATCTACTATGCCCCCTTATGGTAATTTCCCCCTTTGTTTTGGCCTCCTCTTGTCTCTCGATCCTACCGAGAGACAAGATGGCGGCCGCTCCGGACTGTTTAGAATGTTGACAGACACCGGAGAACCAATCAGCTTCGCATCGCAATGTTCCGATACGCGATAAGTACGCGAACCGGATCGCTGCCCGGAGCGCTGTTACAGATATATATCTTACTTTAAACGTTAATTTCTCAAAATCCACTGAAGCACATATATTGAGACCTAGCAAAGGCACATCGGGCTAACAGTCCCTACAATTTTGCCAAGTTTCGTGTAAATCCATTCAGCCGTTCGAGCTAAAAGTGAGTCCAACCGCCCTATGGAAATTAACATGGGAAAAACGTGTTTTGGGACCCCCCTTTTATCTCAGCCCCCCCTTGCCGAACACCCCCCAAATTTTCAGGGGCTGCTCAGAAACAAAATGTGCCATTTTCCTGAAAATTTCAGCCGATTCCGTCCACAAACGCCAAAGTTATTAGACATAGAATTTTCAGAAATCCCATAGGGAAAAAATCCTAACTATATATACCCACTGGCGACCGCCAGTAGGTAATATATATATATATATATATATATATATATATATATATATATATATATATATATATATATATATATATATATATATATATATATATATATATGCTGCAGAACGCTGCTAGAGCGATCCTCACCGGACAACGCTTGTGCCGCTGGTGGCAGCAGCCGCCACTCTTTATCTTACACTAGTTCTCAATTCGACTATGTAGAAGGACACAGAGACGGCACCCCAGGAGATCTTTGCACAAATCCTTTATTGTGCACTCATAGAACAAGGACGTCGCGTTTCGGCGTTAGCATTAGCCTCTCTCAAGTAGCCACCACTTTGAATTTCGCCACATTTAAGTCCTACTTTCATTGCCAAACATATAAACATAAAGAAAATACTTTGATGTCTTATCAGTCCGTATTTCAAAAATTCGAAACATTTCAGCATTTAAAACACATAACATTTATAAACATTCTCTGTGTTCAAATTCTGTTTCCATTTTACTTTCATACGAAAATTCAATTGGGCATAATGGGTAGACTTTTGGCGTGTAGTGCGAGACGCTGCTGTCACCATTACCGCCGCCACCGCTCCCGTGTCCACGTCCTCAATTACTGTCACTGAAAACAGCCTGCCTTGCCCAGCCAACCAGCCTGCCTTGCCTGGTGCATCCTGCACGGCTTTGGAGTGGGCAGCCGGCTTGAGGGCGGCGCGGCTTCTGCAGCGCGCCGAAGCGGCTAGTGCTGGTGCGGGACGCAAAAAAATTCTCGATGTGGTCCTGCTTGGTCCTGCAGGCAGGCAGGCAAAGAGGAGAGCAGAGGGGACAGTGGAGCGAGACGAGGTGGAGGAAAGGGGAAAGGAAAGATGTCGACGATGAAAACAACAGCAGCACACACTGTGAGTCTTTCGCAAATCCTAATACCCTTCAGCTGCTCTGTGCTGCTGTTCCGCTGTTCTGTCCCAACAGAACAGAACAGTAGAGGAACAGAAGAGGGAGAGGCCAGAGGACAGAGGGGGTGAGACTGTGAGACTGCAAGGTTGTTACTCGAGATCCTGGCCCGGTGGGGGGTGCATATCACTGTGAGCACCGAGGCCGGACAGCCAAGTTAAGTCAGGAAAACTCTGCTGGCCCTCATCAAGGTCCTAACACAGCCCAAAATGTCTTTTATTAATATATTGCTTTTATTAATATAACTATTATTAATGATGATCTCTCTTTTTAAGACTTTTTATTGATGACATGTGCACTCAAATGAAATGTAATGGTTTTAATTAATCAGAAACAATAACAATTTTACTTACTTACTTACTTACTTACTTACTTACTTACAGTGATATCACTCATGACATCACTGATGAAATCTCAAATGACATCACTGATGACATCACTGATGACATCAACCTTGTGAAAGAGTGACAGACCTCCTCTCAGCGTAATAGAGTAATATAACCCTTGATACACACATTCAAAAATAGAAACTAAAATTTTTTTAAAAAATGGAAATACCAATTCTAGTTAGAACAACTTATTCAGTAATTCTAAAATCTACATACACATCTAGTCATTCAATAACAGTTCTATATAGGTACTCATACATGTACTCACTCATCATATGTACTCATACACCTATACATCTTATTACACACCGACACTCATCTATAGAGTTACTCAGACACAAACTCACACATGCAAATAAACTATCAAACATCCATTTACTTGCATATACAGCTATACACCCACCACTACACTTACTTCTACAGAATCGTACACATACTTACTCTCTCAAACAATCACTTATAGAAACACATACTTATTTATACAGGAACTCTTACAATCTCTCGCTCTCATATAAACTTACTTATATACTTCACTTATATACATCAATACTCACATATACTAGTTTAACACATTTATAGTTACTCATAAAGATACTATTGAGACAGTGATTCACTCACTAACACACCCATACACACACTCATCCAACCATACGGTCCTGCAACATGCTGTCTTCAAAACACATACAAACAGTGAGTCACTCATTCATGCATCTATGCGCTAAGCAATATCCCATACCGAACCATACAGACACTCATACTGATACTCAAAAAACCAACTATAACCCATATAGACACTCATGTAGCTACTCACCAACCCATGCAGCCACTTATAGACAAAGTGAGACACTGATACAGATATTTACATATTTAAACATTACTCGCTAATACATGTATTGGTTTTTTGAGTATCAGTATGAGTGTCTGTATGGTTCGGTGGGGGATATTACTTAGCGTATAGATGCATGTATGACTGATTCACTGTTTGTATGTGTTTTGAAGACAGCATGTATGCAAGACTGTATGGGTGGATGAGTTTGTGTATGTGTGTGTTAGTGAGTGAATGACTGTCCCAATAGTGTCTTTATGAGTACGTACATATGTTTTAAACTAGTATATGTGAGTATTGATGTATATAAGTGAGTATATATGAAAGTGAGAGAGTGGAAGAGTTTGTGTATAAATAAGTATTTGTTTCTATAAGTGATTGTTTAAGAGAGTAAGTATGTGTATGTTTCTGTAGAAGTAAGTGTAGTGGTGTGTGTATAGCTGTATATGCAAGTAAATAGATGCTTGATAGTTTATTTGCATGTGTGAGTATGTGTGTGAGTAACTATGTATGAGTGTTGGTGTGTAACAGGATGTTTAGGTGTATGAGTACATATGATGAGTGAGTACATGTATGAGTGACTGTATAGAAATGTTGGTGATGAGTGGATGTGTATGTAGATGTTGGAATTACTGAATAGTTTGATGTAACTGGTATTGGTATTTCAATTTTTTTGAAAATTGTATTTTCTATTTTTGAATTTGTGTATCAAAGGATATATTGGGGTGAGAGGAGGTCTGCCACTCTTTCACAAGGATGATGTCATCAGTGATGTCATTTGAGATATCATCAGTGATGTCATGAGTGATGTCACTGACCATGTCATGAGTGATGTAATATGTGACGTCATCAGCAGTGCATTGTGGGCGCGCGAGTTATAGTTAACTGAACTAACTATAACGGGGGAATTTCAATGGTTTTGTATGAGTGAAATGTCCAGCTAACTATAACATGTGTGAAACCTAAAGTTTTTTCAGTGAATTTCTAAGGTTTTTTAAATGCTAATTTTCAACAATGACGTGTGTGAAACCTACAGTTTTTTTCAGTGAATTTCTAAGGTTTTTTAAATGCTAATTTTTAACTATAACGTGTGTGAAACCTATGTTTTTTCCAGTGAATTTCTAAGGTTTTTTAAATGCTAATTCCTAACTATAACGTGTGTGAAACCTATGGTTTTTTCAGTTAATATATATATATATATATATATATATACAAATCCAACAAGAAAGTAAATGCGCACTCAGGAGAAAATGTTCACCAGGTTTTTATTCCTGCGTACCGTTACGCGTTTCAACACACAATGGTGCCTTGATCACACAATAGTCACAGTAGGAACAAAGAGTGCTTTTGTAAACAAATAGTATACAAAAATGAGGCCAGGGCATTCACTTTGCTCAAAACACAATAACGAGCGCCATCTTGGAATGGTAGCGAAAATGAGCTTTATACAGAATTTGCACAATTAATTCATTATTGTAAGTAGTACGGTAAAAGATTGTTAGTTACATTCACTAATACATCCTTTTAGTGACCAATTTAATTAAAAAAGAAAGTTCTTTCTCCACTTACATTACACCAAAAATGTTGATGTCTGAACGGTGGAATCTCATGTCTGAATGTCCCGATTTGTGGAGACACAGTTCTCAAAATACACGACTTGAGGTCATTGAGTAAAACTATTGTGAGCGGTCTAGTGCCCTCAATTATAAAACCCCATATGTGTGTGTATCAATACAGGTGGACTAGTACCATAATGTCTCCATCCAAGCGATCACTTTAAATTACCATTGTTTGCCACATTTATAAGATATATGACCCCATTGCTGAATCCTGCAATGAATGAATATATACATTGAAGTGAAAAAAATGAAAAAACGAAAAGTGGAGAAAAGTGCCATAACCAAACTCAAAAAGTCTGTTATCTTAGTGGTGCCTAATGTCTGTCCATTGAAGAAAAGGGTAGGGAACCCGTGATGTTTCTCAAACCGTGTGGATGAAAAGTCCCTTCCTTTCCTCCTAGAAACAAACAAATACAAAACAAGTTAAAACCATGTTTAAAAAACATACACTTTTAAACCTACATTTTCTTAATTCTTACACACATTTCATGGAGCTGGAAAATTACAACGTACATACAATTTTCAATTTTTGTGGAGATGGGTTGCCAGTTCTTTATCCAAATTGTGCCCCCCAGGGAAACGGGTTTCTAATTTAATAATCCATTTGGACTCTTTCTTTCTCAACGCCAGTTCCCTGTTGCCCCCCTCCTGCCTATGTTAACCTGTTCAATGGCATAGAATTTGAGGAGTGCATTGTTGGAATTATGTATTTCTTGGAAGTGGCGGGCAATGGGATAATGTAGATCAATATTTGTAAAGGCACGGAGGTGCTCCTGTACCCGTTTCTTGACCATACAGACAGTACTCCCCACATACCATAATTTGCAAGGACATTCAAGCACGTATACTGCATAGTTGATGCTACATGTTAAAAATTGTGTCAAGGTGTAATTCTTTCTCCCTGGGACCCCTATTTCTTTTACCATCTGGCTGATTTTGCAGGCTCTTCAATATCCACATTGGTAAAACCCTTTGAGATTGTGAACATTGTGATTAGTGGTTTCAGAAATGTCTCCTTTAACCAGAGTGTGTCTCGAAATTCTACCTCTTCAATATGTGATTTGGGGTCTCTCATTAATGTTAGGACCAATAATGGGATCAGTTTTATGGATCCTCCAGTTATCTGCAAGAATTTTACGAACTTTCTTTGAGTCTTGGTTAAAGGTAGTGATCACCCTAGTCACAGTTTCTTTTTGGGAAGTGTTTTTTTTCTCCTCTAGGGTGATGGCCCTGGGAATGTCTTTTACCTTATTCAAGGCTTTGGTAAGAACCCATTCAGGATAACCCGGCTCTTTGAATCTGGGGGGCATATTCACTCACTTTTATTCCTGCAGTGAGGGCAACGGCTTTGCTCACCTGCTCATCTACATAACACTGTGAGGGCAACGGCCGGACTGACACCGCAGCTCTCCCCACACAGTGAAGGACTTCAGTCCCCAGGTGCCCCAGGGACTAGCGGCGCACCCGGGATGTCACTGGCTGCACCCGGAGGTGCTACTAAACAGCGGAGTGTCGAGCGCCCTGTGGGGGGCACTTTCACTCGCTTTTATTCCTGCCGTGAGGGCAATGGCTTTGCTCACCTGCTCACCTGCTCATCTACATAGAGCCGTGAGGGCAACTGCCGGACCGATACCGCAGCTCTCCCCACCAAGTGAAGGACTTCAGTCTCCAGGTGTCCCAGGGACTAGCGGCGCACCCGGGACGTCACTGGCTGTGCCCGGAGGCGCTACTAAACACCGGAGCGCCGAGCGTTCTGTGGGCGCACTTTCACTCGATTCTATTCCTGCCGTGAGGGCAACGGCTTTGCTCACCTGCTCATCTACATAGCGCCATGAGGGCAACGGCCGGACCGACGCCGCAGCGCTCCCCACCCAGTGAAGGACTTCAGTCCCCAGGTGCCCCAGGGACTAGCGGCGCACCCGGGACGTCACTGGCTGTGCCCGAGGCGCTACTAAACACCGGAATGCTGAGCGCTCTGTGGGGGGCACTTTCACTTGATTCTATTTCTGCCGTGAGGGCAACGGCTTTGCTCACCTACTCACCTGCTCATCTACATAGCGCGGTGAGGGCAACGGCCAGACCGACACCGCAGCTCTCCCCACCCAGTGAAGGACTTCAGTCCCCAGGTGCCCCAGGGACTAGCAGCGCACCCGGGACGTCACTGGCTGCGCCCGGAGGCGCTACTAAACACCGGAGCGCCGAGCGCTCTGTGGGGGGCAATTTCACTCGATGCCAATCCTGCTCTGAGGGCAACGGCTTTGCTCACCTGCTTACCTGCTCATCTACACAGCGCCATGAGGGCAACGGCCGGACCAACAACGCAGCTCTCCCCACCCAGTGAAGGACTTCAGTCCCCAGGTGCCCCAGGGACTAACGGCGCATCCGGGATGTCACTGGCTGCGCCCGGAGGCGGCACTAAACACCGGAGCGCTGAGCGCTCTGTGGGGGGCACTTTCACTCGCTTCTATTCCTGCCGTGAGGGCAACGGCTTGGCTCCCCTGCTCACCTGCTCATCTACATAGCGCCGTGAGGGCAACGGCCGGATCGACACCGCAGCTCTCCCCACCCAGTGAAGGACTTTAGTCCCCAGGTGCCTAAGGGACTAGCGGCGCACCCGGGACGTCACTGGCTGCGCCCGGAGGTGCTACTAAACACTGGAGCGCGGAGCGTTCTATGGGGGGCACTTTCACTCGCTTCTATTCCTGCCGTGAGGGCAAGGGCTTTGCTCACCTGCTCACTTGCTCATCTACAAAGTGCCGTGAGGGCAACGGCCGGACCGACACCGCAGCTCTCCCTACCCAGTGAAGTACTTCAGTCCCCAGGTGCCCCAGGGACTAGCGGCGCACCCGGGACATCACTGGCTGCGCCCGGAGGCGCTACTAAACACCGGAGTGCCGAGCGCTCTGTGGGGGAGCACTTTCACTAGCTACTATTCCTGCCGTGAGGGCAACGGCTTTGCTCACTTGCTCATCTACATAGTGCCGTGAGGGCAACGGCCGGACTGGCACCGCAGCTCTCCCCACCCAGTGAAGGACTTCAGTCCCCAGGTGCCCCAGGGACTAGCGGCGCACCCAGGACGTCACTGGCTGTGCCCGGAGGCACTACTAAACACCGGAGCACCGAGCGCTCTGTGGGGGGCACTTTCACTCGCTTCTATTCCTGCAGTGAGGGCAACAGCTTTGCTCACCTGCTCATCTACATAGCGCCGTGAGGGCAACGGCCGGACCGACACCGCAGCTCTCCCCACCCAGTGAAGGACTTCAGTCCCCAGGTGCCCCAGGGACTAGCGGCGCACCCGGGACGTCACTGGCTGCGCCCGGATAAGCTACTAAACACCGGAACGCCTCCCGTCCCGCGGGACGTGCGCGGGCGCCGCCGGGCTAGGCCCGGGCAAAGGGCGGGCCATCAGTGGTCATCAGGGCCCAGAAGAGGCCGGGTCGGGCAATCTCCCTAACAACGTGATCCTGAGTCATGGGTAAGTGGAAATTACATAATTCCCAAGAACAGGAGGGAGGCGAGGCTAAAATCCCAAGGAAGTCTGCTTCTATTATTTCTTACTTGACCTCAGCGGTGGGGGTACTATCTTCGGAAATTGAATCCGCTGAGAGAGAACTTGGGCTGGCATCAATCACTGAGTTTGGTGTTGAACCGGAATGTACAGATGCTGTTCAGAAAAATCACATTCCCCTGGAACCTAATGTAATTATTAATTGTCCAAATGGGGCACAGCTAGAACTACCTATCAGACATGAGGATAACGCACAACAAACTACAAGTAAACTGCCAAGCTTATCCCGAACGTTAAAGGGCAGCCTAAAAAACCAAGCCCTGTGCCAAAGAAAGCCCTTAAGAAAACACACAAACAAGACAAAGATACCAAAAATACTGCATCTAATGCTGGGCTTAACTCACCTAATATAACAGAGCATAACGTACGGGACACGGTAGTAGAAATATTCTCTACTCGACTGGAGCAGGCATTATCCAATATTGCAAAGGACATTATTGACACTTTAAATACTTATGTTTCTGATTTGCTAGGGAAATGTGAGCGAATTAACATGTTCTTAAGTCAGCACGAGTGTAACGCCAGACAAGCTCAACTGTTTACCCAACTAACTAAGCCTCCCATAGTGTGTACAAAGGAAAACGTACTACAAGCCAACAGGCTATCGCTAGAAGTTCCCCAATTGGTTAAAGCTCCTTTTCTTAAATCTGGTATACCTAGAGTTCGGGGAAATGCTAACGAGGGTAGGGGACCATACTCTAGTACAGTAAATAACTGAGACCCTATGTATCTTGGCACCCTCTGGTCAAAAGGCTACAGTAATTGTTGTTCAACCCGGTGACAAAACTATACCCCAACATACTATTAATTTACCACCAGAAGCAGCACCGCTAGTGATTGTCCTGGTTGGGGTTCCCCCATTAAAAGAGGGAGAGGTTGAATCTCCTGAGGCCCTTTTGGCCGTCACAAAGAAATGGTGTGATTATAATTGCTCAGGTGAGAGTAACATTGCTCCAAATATTATAATGGTAAGGCGCGTTGCTTGGCTTGGGAGAACGGTAAAGAGAACCAAAGGGGATTGCGTTATTGTCAACTTCAATAATCTCCTTGTTGTCCCCCGAATGTTTTGGGATGGGTCGGACATGAAGAAAGAGGAAGGCAATATTAGGGCAGTCCCTTTGGGATTTTTCTATCCTTTCCCTGGCAGCAAATTAACAGAAATAAAAACCTATTTGCAGTACTCCAAGGGTGGACAAGGATGGCAGCCATCCAGCACCCTGAAAAGAGTTCCCCTAGCGACGGGGGCAGTTTAGGAGTAACCCCCTCAAATAAACCACACAACATCCAGACTACCATGATGGAGGACACTCTTGTCTTGTCAAACAGGTTCTCCCCATTATCCCGTCTTAACGAGAACGATTGAGTAGGGACACCTTATACGACCCCTCAACAACACCCCTATGAGCCAGATACCATCACAAAGTCAGACTCCAACTTTAGGTTACTGAGTTGGAATATTGCAGGGCTAAGGTCGAAAAGGGAGGACCAAAATTGGCTAAAGTTTATTAGAGCCAATGATGTCATAGCATTGCAAGAGACATGGGACCAGCACAATAACTTCTGGGTGGATGGTTTTGAATCTTACTTCCAGCCAGCACGCCCATCCGCTTCAGCTAGAGCTAAGGGAGGACTGCTGTTCCTCATTTCATTGAGTTTGAAGGGAGTAGTAAAGATTTTAGACTCAGACTCGCCTCACTGTTTGATAGTTGAGATTACCTCCGAGACTAATGGGAAAACTTTGTTAACACATTTTTATAATTCTGGGGAGAGTGAGTACTGTAATGAACACTTGTATTTTTTAGATCAGTTTATTGAAAGTTATAAAATGAAACAAACCCCTTTAATCGATATTATCCTCTTGGGAGATTTTAATATTCATCCTTGCAATTTCAATTGCCAAATTAGTGAACTCTATGGCCCTTCCTTTGCGTCACCCCCACATTTTGAACATACCCAGAAGGGAGTGGCTCTTGAGGACCTTTTATCATGTGCTGATCTTTATGAGCCAAGCTTCTATGACAGAAGTGGAGGTTAGTAACTTTTAAATCTAGAGAAAGTGAGTCGATTCTCGACTATATATTTCTTTCCCCTGGCTTACTGGGACATGTAATTTTCTACAACGCAGTTAGCTCACCATTCAGTGACCATAATCCAATCAACCTGGTGTTGGACGCAGGATTTTCCCGAGTTGTTCATGCAAATAGCACCAGGGGTCTAATAAGTGTGATTACTAGTGACTGTGGGAGAAGATTGAAATGGGCGAAATTAGTACCTGAGTAGTTTTTAGACAGTCTTTGTGCTAAGATGAGCGAACATATTGGGAAATGTGTAAATGGTACTACTCCGGTAGGGCAAACCTTTTCAGCCTATGAAGCAATATGTAAACAGGTTGCTATTGATTTAACTGTTCCTGCTAGAGCTATAAGTAAAAAAGTGAAAAGATGGTTTGACGCGAAATGTTCTAGGGCACATCAAAATTTTATGAAATCACTGAAGGTTTTACCGAGGGATAAAGTCCTTATAGCTAAATACAGAAAGGAATATAAATCAAGTACACACCTGCGTAAAAATGAAATAAAATCAGAGGCATGGGACAGTTTAATGTCTAATGCAGTTTTAAAGGATAGCTCTAAGTTTTGGGCTATTGTTAACAGCCCACTGTTAATAGGTGAGGATAATGAAAAGCTCGAAACTAATATCCCAGGGGAAGATTGGGTGAAACATTTTGAAATAATATATGCAAGCAATGAAGTATTTGATCCTTTTATACCACCTGTTGGCAGTTCACCTAAATCTAATTTAGTGTTCATAGAGGCAGAGGTGGAGATAGCAATAAAGGACACCTCTACTAATAAGGCGCCAGGTCCAGATGGCGTCCCTGCCGACCTATACAAGGGAAATGTCGAACTTTGTGTTATAATATTTAAGAATGTTTTTAATTCAACTGTTTTTCATGGTTTCCCTGCCTCATGGGCCCACTCCATCATTTTCCCAGTTTTTAAAAAAGGTCAGTGAGGGGACCCGAGATGCTACAGACCTATTTCCCTTATAGATTCCTCTGTCAAAATCCTAGGAAAATTCATTTTAAATAAGGTGTCTAAGTGGGTCACAGAAAAAAAGGATCCTAGATGAAACTCAATATGGATTTAGACCAGGCAGAAGCACTGTGGATCAGAGTCCTACCCTGTACCTACTAATTAATAAATATACGGTAGCCACTAAGGCGTCTATTTATCTGGGTTTCATGGATCTATCCACAGCTTTCGATCTGGTTAACAGATCGAAGTTGTGGACCATTTTACAGCATATGGGGATTGACCACAGCTTGGTATTTTTTATGGCAGATCTCCACCGGGATCTATTTGCAACAGTCAGGATGACACAGGAAGGCACTTGCACGAGGCACTTTAAATCATGGAGAGGGGTAAGGCAAGGGTGTATCCTTGCCCCTCTACTCTTTACATTATACATTAATGCTTTAGAGAAATCCCTTGAAACTGCCACTTTGGATGTTCCCCGTATAGGAAGCAGTACCATCCCAGTTCTCCTTTACGCGGACGATGCCGTCCTATTGGCACGTACCCCGATAGGTTTACAGAGGCTACTGCACTCTTTTGGGGAATTTTTGACATCATTGGATTTGGTGGTTAATACTACCAAGTCCCATGTCATGGCTATGGGCCAACTTAAGAACAAAGTGAAAACCTTTTATTGCAAAGGGGTTGAGATCCAAAGAGTGAGGGCCTTTACGTACCATGAGGTCCTGTTTGATGGCAGCTGTACTTGGACGCCCCAGAGGTTAGCAAAAAAGAATGCCCTAGTGCGAGCGGGATCAGCCCTGCTAAATTTCACTCAGCGTTTAAGGGGAAGGCCTTTTGAGGCAACACTTGCAATTTAAAAAGCAAAATGTCTTGCATTAACAGTATACGGTGCTGCAATCTGGGTATATAAACCCATGGAAGATGTGCAAAGGGACGAAAATAAATTGTTTCGTTATCTTTTATCTATTCCTCAATCCACCCCAACATTCGCTGTCCACCAAGAGTTAGGAATGGGGTTTGTCGGTGATCTGCTTAGCATGGCTCCCCTTACTTGCTGGTTAAAAACATGGCTTAATCCTGAGTTAACGTTGTATTTTAAAAGACTGTAATAATCTAGACAGGGCAGATGAAATACAGTGGCTTTCTTATGTAAAGGTGACATTTTTGAAGCTGGGGAGGCCAGAAATCTATGAAACCCCTGAAGCCATTGTTAAAGTAGATATACTGTGTGTTAAAAAGCATTTGCTGTCCCTAAGGTCTCAGGAACGAGAGTCTGAGGAATTATTGAAACCTATGGTGAGAGCCCATTTTCTATTAGTTACCTCCCCATCTATTGAACCGTATTTAGAGGTTGTAACAAGACCATACCATCGCTGGTTGTTAACTAGATTTCGGGTCAACCAGATACACCTTTTATTGGGAACATATCAGGGATGGATGGTACCCGAAAAGGCAGCATTTTGTGAGTGGGATAACTGCTCAACCCAAGATACTATGCACTTTATGTTCTTTTGCAAACACTATTCTGATATTAGGAAAAAGTTTATCATCCCATTCTTAAGAGGCCTGGGGTTCCTACATGTTAAACCTGCTTTAATGTATTTGCAATTGTTGGATAACATATGGAATATTTTGAATATTGCTAGTTATCTTGTAGCAGCCGTAAGATCAATGAAATTAAGAGGCATGAGTATAATTGACTATGAATTTTACTGTAGTTTTCTGTACTTGTGTATATATATATATGAGATTTGTAAATAATCACTATAAGGATTTCCCTATTATTGTTCCATTGATTTTAATATTGCATTTATTGAATGTGATTTATATGTGTACTTTTATGATTTTAACTAATCGAATAAAGTGGTATTGATTGATACTAAGCAAGATGAGAATCTGGTTACCATTCGTTGTTGTTCTTTCTCATGCAGTTCGTTGGTGCTACAGTTTCTTCGAGCCCTCAGTAACTCTCCATAAGGTATTCTCCATTTAAGAGTCTCTGGATGAGCACTGAGGGCGTGAAGAAGACTGATTCCTGCAGTTGTTTTCCTGTGGAGGCTAGTTGTGAGTTTACCCTCTCGTACAGTCACTAGAGTGTCAAGGAATTCTATGCTGGTGGTGCTCATAGTTGATGTGAGTTTCACATTATATGGATTTGTATTCAATTTCACAATGAAGTTGTTAGCCTCTTGTTCTGATCCTCTCCATATTACGAAGAGATCGTCAATGTAACGAATCCATAACATGACCAAGCTGAAATACATTTAAGGTTACTGCCACTGCGAATCTCCTCCTCCCATTTGCCTGGGAAGAGGCTCCCAAAACTTGGCGCGAAGCTTGAACCCATCGCGGTACCATGCACCTGCCTGTATAGATCATCGTTGAACATGAAGATATTGTTGGTGAGGTATTTCTTCATCATCGCTACATGAATGTGCGTGGTTCCAAGTATGCTATGTCCCTATTTTTGATAAAGTGAAAGCATGCCTTAATTCCCTGGTTTTGATCGATTATGGTATAGAGCGAACTCGCATCCATTGTGATGAGTATGAGTCCCTCCTCCCTTATGATATTCTCTATTTTACTAAGGAAATCCTTTGTGTCCTTGATGTGTGAGGGTAAAGATGTCACATACTTACTCAAAAAGTGGTCTATGTATTTAGATACACACTCATTCACACTTCCCATAGAAGACACAATGGGTCTACCTGGTGGTATGTTGGAATCTTTATGAACCTTAGGTAGAAGGTATAGTATCAGCAACTTGGGATAATCTTTTTTCAAAAGCAGTACTCATGCCAGGTGATTAAACCTGCTTCCTGGAATGCAGCCAGCTTTTCCCACAAGTCAGTTATACTTTAATTGTATTCTCTGGTGTTACTTTTACAGTAGAAGGTACTATCACTGTTTCCTTGCCTCCTCAACATACAGCTCTCTCCCCCACAGGACAACTTTGCCCCCTTTGTCAGAGGGTCTGATAACAACATTCCTGTCCTCAGCTATTGAAACAATAAAATTGCGTTGTGTTTTAGACAGGTTAAAATATGCATATTTGTTTCTGGCTTATTTATGCTTGTGTTTGACTAGTTCCTTGGTTACTACCTCATGGAAGGTGTCTATGGCATCATGGGGCATTGCTGGCAAAAAGATGGATTTGGGTCTAAATGGGGTACCCACTGCCTTGTCCATAGGGATATCATTCTGTTCATTTGAACCTAATTCTATCTCTCCTACTTTGGCCACATTCCCCAGGTCATAGACTATGTTTAGTGTCTCAAGGTCCCCTACAGTCAATCCTGGTACCTTCATGCTAACACTCATTTGCGCATCCCCCCCAGTAGGTTTTCTGTTGTATAGAGTATGCCATTTTCTATGCTTTAGCTTGTGTATGAATTTGAAAATGTATACTCTGGTGTTGGAATAATTAAAGAGTTCGGTAGTACAAAATGTCAATCCTAAACAGAGGGTAGTTTTTTCTGCTTGTCTCAGCATTCTTGCAGATAAGTTTATGATGTTTTTTTCAATTCCATGTATTATTAATTCATTGCAGGATTCCAGCAATGGGGTTAGATATCTTATAAATGTGACAAACAATGGCAATTTAAAGTGATCGCTTGGATGGAGACATTATGGCACTAGTCCGCCTGTATCGATACACACACACAGGGGGTTTTGTAATTGAGGGCACTAGACCGCTTACAATATTTTTACTCAATGACCCCAAGTCGTGTATTTTGAGAACTGTGTCTCCGCAAATCGGGACATTCAGACATGAGATTCCACCGTTCAGACATCAAAATCAATATTACAAGATTTATTCTAGAGCTTGGCTCAGTACCGCGTTTATCAATTGTCATCTATCCTCTTTCACCTGTTGTCATTCTTGTTATCATTCTCTCGCCCTCCATCCTTGCTTCAAAGTTCTCTGTAGATCACCCATCAGTACCATACTTCCCTCATTTCCGTGGGCATCCTCTACTATCCCTCCCCCCTTGCTTTAGAGATCCATGTAATTCACCCATCAGTGCCATATTTCCCCCATTTGTGTGGCCATCCTCTACTCTCGTAGACAACTGTTTCATCTGTGCTGCACCAATCAAGGTAAGACTTCCATTGTCCTACCCTCGGGGAAAGGGCCACCCCTCCAAGCCCTGGCAATATTTCTCTTGGTTTCCATTGCCACCACCATTAGCCATATTTTCTGATATTTAATTAAAATATTAGGTTATATTTTTTATATATGAATAATTATATATATATGTGTGTGTTTGTTTAAATTTTTTTAAAGAAGTTTATTTGTTGGATTTATTCAAATATAAACCTAATTATATTTTTTATAAATTAAAGTTAGTATTTAATTTATGTTCATTTTAATATTTAAAATTATATATATTTTAAATGTGATGTATAATACAACCTTATTATTGTAAACTATATATTTTTTGATATTTTTGTACTTGCCTGTTTAAGTATAGGGAGTCGATATTTTTGCATTTTATATTTTTACCTCAATACTTTTTACATCTATATTTTTGTGGTCGATACTCTGTCAGTGAACCTTTTTGGGACATCCCCTATTAGTGTAGACAGTTTTTTTAGCTGCCATATTCATGGCCATATCTTTTTTTCAATGGATCAGTCTTGGTGCTATGTCTAGTCCCTAGCAGCGGGCTATATTCGGTTTTGCTACAGCCAGGCCCAAGGTCATCCAGGTCCATCCCATTAGATTGATGTCAGACTTAAGGAGGCACGACTTAGGCGAAGGAGGGAGTATTGTGTCCCATATGGCATTCATACAGTTGACTATTGCCGCCCAATAGGCCTGTATGCCAAGACATTCCCATATAATCTGGAAGGGCGCAGTTTCGACGACATGTATCACACTAAGGGCCTGATTCTGATAGGGTTAGGAAATCGTCCAGATCGAATTAGTTTGTAAATGGTTACCGACCAACTCGGATCTGTAGAGTCCGACCGACTGAGTATGATGCATCCGGATGCTTCAAGATACGATTTGGTGGGACTCATATTGACTTCTATGGGAGCCTGTGTTCCTAACCGCATCACAATCTGGCTCTAGGTCGGGAAGACACGGCCCATAAACAGAAACTATATTGATGGGTGCCCCTTTCCAGTGCCCGCAACTGCCACGTATCAAATGTCTTTGTCCAACCAGGAGTTATGTGTTTGTAATGCTAATGTATTTTTTTATCAATATACTCACCCCTTTAGACCCAGACGTATAGCTTGTGTGTGCCAGTATTTTATAGCCCCACCTATCCAGCGCCTTGCTCCAGGTGCCAGTCAAACTGTCTCTTGGAGGAGGATGCCACTGGGTGCTTGTCTTTTAATATATTTCAGCACAACCACTCTTTTGATATTATTGCCCAAGCCATTAACGTTTCACAACATGAGGTGCAGCTGAGCTTTATCTGTAGGCCATGTCATGGTATATTCCTATGCAAAAACCACAGTTGATGGACAGAATGCAGAACAATGTCATACATTGACCCCAGTACAGAGATCTGGGCCTAAATTCATCGTTTTTTTGCACTCCACACCACCCTAGTTCAGACATGGCCATATGCAAATCAGTCTGACCCTGTGCCTCATGGAAACAGTCCAGCCCGAACTGCCAAGCCATGCCTTCCCTGGACCGGAAACAAGCTTCTGAGGACCGGTTTCTGGCATTCCAGCCGTCTTCAGCCCGGCTTGCTTGAATCCAGTGGTGTGGAGAGCATGGGACTCACGTCTGAGCATACCCATCCCACTCGGGGTGACAAATGCAAAAACCACGGTTGATGGACAGAATGCAGGACAATGTCATACATTCATCCCAGTATAGAGATCTGGGCCTAAATCCATCATTTTTTTGCACTCCACACCACCCCAGTTCAGACATGGCCATATGTAAATCAGTCTGACCCTGTGCCTCATGGGAACAGTCCAGCCCGAACTGCCAAGCCATGCCTTCCCTGGACCGGAAACAAGCTTCCGAGGACCGGTTTCTGGCATTCCAGCCAACTTCAGCCCGGCTTGCTTGAATCCAGTGGTGTGGAGAGCATGGGACACGCGTCTGAGCATACCCATCCCACTTGGGGTGACAAATGCAAAAGCATATGTCTACTGGCATATTTTTTCTCCCACCCTGACAGTTTGAGGGTCTACCCCCTTCTATCTGTGTTGCCACTGAAAGGCAGGAAGCAACAAGGCACAAAGCCCATTCTGTGGTGCATCTAGTGGTATAAATTGAATACAAACTAGTCCCCAACTTTGTACCTCCTTCCTGCAAAGTGGGCTCTAAACTTCCCACCTCCCCAACTATGCAAAGCACTTCTCATCCTAATTACCATTTCAGACAAACTCTATTGAGGGAATTGGTCAGCGCTCCCCTACCGTCCATCCCTTTATTAAACATTTTGCTATCTCTAGCTTCACAGGATTGACAAACAGAAAAAATACCCACAGCTAGTACTCAGGTCTCATCCTGGAGGGGAGTTACTCCGGGTGCGCCGACCATCTCTGTGGTGCTATCGATCTTGGGCAACACCTTCATGTCTATTCCGTTCCTGGCGATTCCTGAATTTAGAATCCGGGGCTGTCATCCAGCCCTCCAGCCAGTCCCAGGCCTCCTTTGCTGAGGACAAGAACCACGTTCTGTGCTCTGTCATGACTCTCAGGCAGGCAGGAAACATCATGGAGTATCTAATGTTCTTGTTGTGCGGAACCTTTTTAACATCCAAGAAGTCATGGTGCATCCTTTGCACCTTGAGAGTGAAGTCGGTAGAGAATGTGATGGTAGCATTGTCGTACTTAAGAGGTGGGGCACTTCCTCTGCCGTGCCAGAGCCCAGTAATTAAACAAACATGCTATGATGGGAATGTGGGGTGCTCCAGGACATGGGCGGGTTCCCGGCACCCTGTATGCCCTCACGACTGAAAAGAACTAGGCCAGACCATGGGGTTGCATATTTTCAGTATTAGGACTTTCATCAGTGGTTTGTTCCTCCGCCATCTCTGGAACCCCCAGTATTCGAATGTTGTTTCGCATAAAGCAGGTCTCCGAGTCTCCCAGCTGGGCCGCCAGGTCAGCCGTGATTTTTCTCAAGTCGGTAACTTGGGTCTTAAGGGAGGTTGGTTCAGCTTCTAAAGCTGTTGTTGTAGCTTCCAATTCTTTAACCCTGGCCCCCCATATTCTATAAGTTCACTCTGACCACTGTGAGCTCAGAGTTCATTTTATCTTTTTTGTCTTCAAGTGATGTGCACACCCCCTGTATGGGACACATTACTTCTCGAAGAGTGAGACCCTCGTCGTAGGTGGGGACAAATTTACTTTAGTTTGCAGCCTGAGGGTTGTTCCTACCTTTATACAGGCCTTTGAGGAAAGAAGCAGAGTCACCACTCGTTCAGTTTCACAGTGTTGAGCAGCTCCCTACCTCGGCACCATCAGCGATCTGGGCTTTCTGGTTGAAGCTGGGAACGCTGTGCATATTGGTCCTCCAGTCACCTGACTGAGTCACTAGCACTGGATTGCAGCATGCCTCCAGTCACCACTCGGCTCCGGCCCGTAGCCTGGATGTGACTTGGAACATTGTCCAGGCGCTGCAGCTCCTCCAGTCCTCTCCACTTGTAAATGTTCTGCCCACTACCTTAACCCGCAAGTCGCATGGGCAAGTGCAGGCCGCACTTTGAGCTCCATATGGAGCACTTCAGGATGCTCAGGCCGCATTAGGTGGAATTTGCGTTCTGCTCTGAGGTATGCACAGCACCGGAGCACTCGAGCTCCGCACCCATTGCAGGTTGCATACTCTTGAAACTGGGGATGGATTTTATGACGGATGGTGCGGGATAAGGCAGACAGGGCTCGGAGCTGCTCCAGTAAGCAGCCATCTTGCTCGGCGGTCAGCCACAAACACCCCTTTTTGGTGTCTTGGTGCTGGGAGATATATGGCTTGGCTCTCATATCAAAACCTTCCTAGAGCTCCAAGATGAACTTTCGTTACATAAATCCCAATTTTACTAATATTTACAGATAAGGCATGCACTTCACTCCAAGCAAGACTCTCTCAGTAACATACCTGACTTTAATTACCTTCCAGCAAAACTGCTGAAGTCTCAAAGGGAGACCTAGCTGGGACCCCTAGATGACCCCCATTGGAGGGATGCTTGTATGTCACCTAGAGTTCTCGTCATCCCCTCTAGAATTTGTTTATTACAACTAAAATTCCTCTGCATGATCTATCTCATGTCCCTTAGGATAAGGAAGGCCAACAGATGGGTTGATTATTTCTACGTGGTATGTGAATGCCCCCAAATCCAACAATACTGGAGGAAAATATTTAAAATACTTGACTTTACTGGGTATTGGGACTGTAATCGATAAGAGGAACATTGCTAGACATAAGTGCTCTCCACCTGCACCCTCTGTCGGCCAGCTGGTGAACAACAATGGACTGGTGTGCTAAACTGAAAGAGATGATGTACTGATCTCGAGGTTGCCCACAGATACACAAAATGGTGAGAGGGAAACGTTGGGAATATTATGGTCTATGAAGAGGTAGGATGGGCACTCTTTTAAGGGTATTTGATTTTACTCAGGTGAAAAAGGTTGAATGATTATACTAAGTACAAAAATCAATAATATTTGTTTATTAAACAATAGATTAAAGAAAAACAGTTGCCTTCATGTCTAAAGAATGAATGGAATAAATAAAGTATCCATTTAGGTATATGCATAATTCAAATGCTTGCTTAGAGAATCTAGCGGCAGATTTACAAGCCCTGCCACTGGTAAGTCACTTTTTGTGACGTACTGGTGGCGTGTTTTTCTGCCCCTTATTCACATGGACAGGAAAAGCCACCCTGCGTGGCTTTTCCTGTCCTTATAAATATGGCCTCTTTACCCACAGCACTTTGCGTGAAAGGAGAGTTCCATGGGTGTGACTGTGGGTGTTCCCACGCAACACCCATGGAACAAGACACATTTCAAGATTTATGAGGAAACGTAAATCTGGAAATGCGTCCAAATGCTATGTCACCCTAGGGGTGGTGTAGCGAGGCGCAACGAGGAGAAATGTTTTCATTTCTCCCAGTTTTTTCCTCCTTCAATGCGTGCTGCATTCTACAGCACGCATTGAAAGAGGAAAGAGCCTGTGGTGATTGTTTTTGTGCAGGAAGGTGCCCCTTCCTGCACAAAAACAATCTCCCCATGACGCAGGCATCCTTGCACCATGATGCAAGAGTGCCTGCATCGGTGCATGGCAGCTGTTTGTGCGCCAGCGAAGGCTAGAGCACAGGAATGATACATATCCTTGTAAATATGTTGCATTACTGTGCTTTGGAAGTTCCGCAGCGTGGGGCAGCCAAAGGGCTTGATGTGCCACGCAGCGGCACTTCCTCGTAAATCTGCCCCCTAGATTTCATAGCACGCATGGAGGCTAGCTTTTTGCATTAAACTTTGCAAAGTCCCTCCACTACATCTTTTTAAAACCATAGAGAACAAAGAATAAAGCATCTATTAACAATATGTTCTTTCAAAAAGAATATTCTTGAATAGCGTTCATTAAAACAACATAAACATATTCGATTTTTATCCTCTTAGGTATAAGAACTGCAAGTCAACAATTAAATATTTTGCTGATGTACCAATGTGTCCTATTCTCCAGAACACTCCAGCAGAACCTGTAAATGATGCTGTATACCACTTGGTATACAGATTAGTTGTGCACTCTTCTAGGGGAAATTCCAGAGGATCTTATCTAAATTCACAGTATTTTATTTTAGACTATGAGTATTTATTAATTAATTTTAAATGTATGCGATTTCCATTCATGATATTTTGGTCCATTGAACACATAAGGGAAGAAGTAAACAATGTTAATATCCATTTTTTGAAAATCATGACAATAGTGCTCCTGTCGTAATGCTTATACTCAATTCCAAAGCATTTCGGAGAATGGTATGCCCTTCTACAGGGAAAAAGGAGCTGCCATTAATGGTATGCCAACATTATTAATAAAGTTTCTAAATGTAATGAACCGCACTGTTTCCAAATAGACATGTTCACAAATGTGAACAATAGCATCACGCAAAATAAATGGATACCGATGTGCGATCAGCTTTAACATATTAAAAACAAAAGTTAGAGTAAACTGCTAATGAGGCGAATCCAAAATAAATCATGTGTTTACAAACTGACACCCTTGTGAAAAAGACATAAACTAATGGTGAGAGCACAAGTGCAGTGTGTCTGGTTAAATGAGAATCCACACGTGGAGTTGTGTATAAAAATCTATTTCTGACAAAGACAACAACCAAACAACAGACAAAACCAAAATAGTGTGATGTGAAAGGTCTTGAATAAAATCATTGAGCAGCCGGCTCTGAAATCCAAATTCACCAAGCGTTCCAAGTCATCCGGTTGAACCGTGAACATGAAATAACAAAGCAATAAACATTCAGTGCAAGTGCAACCCTTTGTTAAAAACAACGCAAGTGAATGAGCTGTCACCGTGCAGAGTGAAAAGAAACGAAAAGCGAAGCTTGAACTCATCTGTGAAACCATTAACCTTACCTCAAATCCTGATATTGAATGAGACGCCACTGGACTAGCACCATATTTCAAATCCCATGTAAACCCAGCATATAGACGTCTGATTCACGTGACTGCTCGTCAACCTTCCCCAATGCCTGCAAGGAATCACAAGTTTATCCCATATAGAAACTGCCGAACCTTGAACAGACAGCCTTATTGTGATGCATCTAAAATGTAATGTTGCCCATGTATCACAAAAGTGCTTAAAATGTTAATGCATCAAACTCAGCTGATACCCGCATACAAAGTAGGTGCGTGAAAACCAGCCACCATTATTTCCTGCCTAATGAAATTAATCCAAACAAACATTGGCATAGCCAATAGGTCTCGCCTTTGGGTCCTTATAAGTGCTCATCAAGAGCTATTGGCATAGAAATGATTTTTACGGTATGTTGTAGAGCATTGCGGCTACTTAGTCACAGCTTTGTCAATAAATAGTTTTCAAGGTTTGCAAAATCTCCTGCTATTTTAACACACACAGGGACATATTATCAAGCCTGTGCGCTAAAATTATCGCCGCTTTATCGGCCGAAAACGGCCGATAAAGCGGCGATAATGGGCTTGATAATATGCTCTGTGGAATTCCAATCGAAGCCCATGTTAGATGTCTTCACATCTAACATGTGCTTCGATTGGAATTCCATAGAGCATATTATCAAGCCCATTATCGCCGCTTTATCGGCCGTTTTCGGCCGATAAAGCAGCGATAATTTTAGCGCACAGGCTTGATAATATGCCCCACATTTCTCTACGAATACCAACCTGTAAGCTAACAATATGTCTTGCAATAGACAGTGCATGCACTATATTAGGTAAGAGATAAAAAAGAACCGACAAGATCACATCTAGTCCTGTTATCTGCCCACCTTAACTTTGTTCGTGTACCTGCCAACTTTTTTCTTTTTTAAAAAAAAACATTTTATAAAGTTTGCGCATTGAAGATAATTATATGTGCCTTAATATTTGCGTATAAGAAAAAACATTATGGAGAAGTGTGAGACTTGGGCCTAGATGTATCATTGTTCCTATTTGCGATTTCTTAATAGCGATTTTTACCGAATCGCTATTAAGAAATCGCAAAATGGGATGTATGTTTTAAATCGCTATTTTTTTGCGATTCCTTATTATTCCTAATTTGCGAATTCGCAGGTTGCGAATTCGCAAATAAGGAATAATTTCCCATTCATTCCTATGGGCCAGAAGGCCCATAGGAATGATTGCGAAATAATTCTCAAATTGCGAATTCGCAATTTGCTAATCGCAATTTGAGAATTATTGCAAGGGTGCAGGGGTGTCTCACAGACACCCTGCTGCACCCCTGAAACTTACATGTGTGTGCATATGGCGCACATACATGCCCTACGGGCATGTATGTGTGTCACATGCCACCCTCAAAATTGCCAAATTTTGGTTTTTGAAAGGATTTCGCAAATTAACACGAACGTCAAGTTAGTGTTAATTTGCGATTCCTTAACCTGAATTCGCAAATTAAAAAAGCTTCATACATGGCATTTAAGGAATCGCAAAATTGCGATTCCTTAAATGCTTAAGCAAAATAAGGAATCGCAATTTTTTGCGATTCCTTATTTTGCTAATTTCACATACATCCCAAAAGATGCAAAATGTCCGTTTGCGATTCGTTAAGGCCGAAATTCTGCGAATTTCGGCCTTAACGAATCGCAAAATGCTTGATACATCTAGGCCTTACTCTTTGAGTCTAGAAGTCGGCGGTCCTGCTGCCCTGATTACAATGCGGTTGCCTTCACGGCGGTCCCAATGTGTATATTTTCTATTACGCCGTGTGCTGGAGACTGCAGCACAGGCCCAAAAGACAATACACACGTCAAAACATCCATGCACCATGTGGCAGGCACTTTGCGGTGCCTGAAACATGGTGCAGGGATGGCTAGGGGGCACCCCAGGCCACATAGTGGAGGGCCTGCTGGGGGCCCCGAAACTCACTTTCTGCCTGCCTTTTCATGGCGGGTGAACCGCCTTGAAAGGGCAGGTGGAAAGGGACATTGTAATCCCTTACAGCAGTGCCTGAGCAGGCACTGTCCTCATTGTCGCAATTACTGACCCTCCGACATGACTACGGGCTCCTTGTGGCCATCAGAAGCACTGCGGACGGTCTTTCCGTCCGATGCTACCACCCCGCTGCATTCCAATGCAGCCGGCGGACTGCAGGGGTACATGTCATTGGACCCACCAACATCGCAATAAGCCCTAAGGGCCTCATTTATGAGAAATGACGCATCGCTGCGTGAAAGCAGCGATGGGTCACTTCTCAGTGCGCACTCCTTGCGACATTCCTGATGCGTCATATTTAATGTATGACGCATCATGTCGCAAGGAGTTACAGATACGTCAGTATTTCTGACGTATCTGTAAGCGCAAAAGTGACGCATTGCTGGAGTGTGTCACAAAAGTGATGCAACTCCAGCAATGCGTCCTTTCACATGGGGCATGCCCCATGTGAAAAGGCCTGCGTCAGTCTTATGCCTGCTGTGAGGCAGGTGCAAGATTTTGATGCAACGCCGTCCTAAAACTGACGCAATGAAATCTCGTAGATTTCACTGCGTCACTTCTACGACCCTTCCTTGCGTCAATACGCCCCCCTTGCATACATTATACCTGGCGCAGGTATAATGTGGCGCAGGGGTTTACAAAGTGACGCATCTACCTAGATGCGTCACTTTGTAAATATGGCGCAACAAGGTGCATTTTTTACGCCACTGGTGCGTCACAATAAGTGACGCACCGGCGGCGTAAAAGTGACGCACAGCCTCATAAATGAGTCCCTATAATCCCAGATGTTCCGCTTACCTGCCACGTGTGCTTGCGGCATTGTGAATGGTGATAAACTTGCTAGACAGCTGATCTGCCATATCGAAATCCTGTTGCTGGAAATGCGAGTTCTCTGAGGCCAATATTGCTCCCCCGGCCTCGATCGCGTGGACCCAACCTGCTACAGTGAGGCACTGTCTGCACTACCACTCATGGAAAAGTGATAACACGCTACTCTAAAAGAGCAAGCTTCCTTTGTATTCATTAACCTGTCTGGGTTTTTGAGGAAGTATAAGGGTCTGTTCACTTTAATGGTGCTTACTTAACCACCATATTGAAAGAGTGCAACTTCCTGTATGCTACACCGTTAGCTCTCAGAGAAAATGCTCGAGTCCAAAAGAAACTCATTTTCATATTTCTTACTATTAGTACAGTTGCAATTTTTTTCTACATCTTTACTTTTTAAGCAATCGTGGCTCCTTCGCTTCATCCTAAGATGTTTAATTGGACGCCCCAGAGGTTAGTGAAATTTGTACAAGAGCTGGTACCACAGTGTTGTAGGTGCAGCTTACTAAGAGCCAATGACCAACACATGTTTTTTGAGTGCCCAGAATTACAGGTGTATTGGTATGAGGTGGAGAATGTGGTTGCGAATACCTGTGGGGTCAATATAATGTTAAGTTTAACATTAATACTAATGGGGGTGGAAGCCCGCCCAAGTCAGCTTCTAACAAAATCTAGGAGTGCCCTGGTATTCTATATGATGCTCCTAGCCAGAAGAGAATCTGCAAGCACTGGATGGATTCTTCCCCGCATAAGGGGATTGATTGGGTTCAGGCGGTTAGAAGCATTTGTAAAATGGACATCAGCTCTGGAACTGGGTGGGCTGATCACAGCTGGATATGGGTTAAATTCAGTGCTTAATGACTAAAATGTTAAGTGCAGGTGCTCAATTTTATTTAGGAGACCACACCCACTTCCTCTAATGGCCCAAACCACTTCCCCTACTGGCCCGACCCACACCCACAACCAGCACTGTTGAAAGACAGATTTAATACCCAATCTGAATTTCAGGGAGCGACTGACTACAAGAAGAAAGATCTTTCCTACCAACTGTGACTCACATCGCCTGATGGAGAGCTATCCGAGAAAGCTGGGCAGTGAGTAGTGTGCTGTTGAATTGTCAGGATAGGACCCTGATTTCATCAGATAGAGTCCCACTTCCACCACTATCCTTACTCAAGGTTAATACCCAACCACCATTGACAGCTCTCTATTGAAGCAGAAGAACTACCTTCTCACAGGAGTAGAGATAAAAGAGTATTCCTTATACCCACTAGATGGAGCAGACCCTCAACTCGCACTGATTGCTAGTGTTAGTGGTGTGCTTGCGCATCCTGAGGCGGAAGCCGGGACCGATGCTGGTGACATTGCGATTGCGGCGATTGTTACTTTAACCTTTTTTTAAAAGCGCTACTTATCTGTATAGTATTTTAAAAAGCTTGCACCTTTGCACATTATTTTTACCTCACCGAACCGGAGACAACTCCCCCCGTGGGTCCCGCCATCTTGGGTGAGGAGCCGGCCGAGCAGTCTAGTGCTCCGCCCCTCCTGCCCCTTCTCACATAAAAACCCTGAGATCAGACACACCCCACTGATTGCTAGTGTGAGTGGTGTGCTTGCGCGTCCTGAGGCGGAAGCCGGGACCGATGCTGGTGACATTGCGATTGCGGCGATTGTTACTGTAACCTGTTTTTAAAAGCGCTACTTATCTGTATAGTATTTTAAAAAGCTTGCTCATTTGCACATTATTTTTACCTCACCAAACCGGAGACAACTCCCCCCGTGGGTCCCGCCATCTTGGGTGAGGAGCCGGCCGAGCAGTCTAGTGCTCCGCCCCTCCCGCCCCTTCTCACATAAAATGGCACCCTTTCCTAGGAAGCGCAGCGGACGAGAGCAGCGGGCGCGCCGCCGGCGCCAAAGGCGAGCTCGACTGCGCCCTTCCGCGCCGGACCCGCGCCCAGTGCCAGGACCCCTGATCCGATGCAAGCCGATCCTACCTCGAGGTATACATACAACAGCGATACCTTGTGGGCTTTAAGGGACAGTACCAACTTAACGGGCTGTACTATTTTGGAAATGGGGGATGATGCGCGGAATAACCCTCACCAGTGCGTTAACTGTTTACAGGTTTTGCCCAGACTGTGCTGGCAATCTATTGCACCCCCCAGGAACTATAAGAAAATGCCAATGAGGAAAGAGCACCCCTCGGTAAAGTGCCTACTTCTCAATGCTAGATCATTGGTCAAACACAGTATAGAAGTAGCAGATTTGATTCAGGACACTGGAGTGACGATAGCATTCATCACTGAATCCTGGACCGATGCCGCCTTGGGTCCAGACATTGTTAACGCCACTCTGCCGGAGTATGTCTGCTATACCCAAAATCGAGAAAAGAGGAATGGCGGAGGCCTAGCTATTATTTACCACAACTCAGTTAGAGGGTCCTTTCAACCTGGACCTATAGGCCTAGAGGAGACTCTTCTGTTTATTCTTACCCTATCTGACCATCAAACCCTCAGAGGCTGCCTAGTTTACAGGCCCCCAGGGACCAAAGCCCCATTTGTTACAGCTCTGAGTAATTTACTCGAAGTAGCAGTCTGTGCCCAATCCTTCACACTATTGGGGGGGATTTTAATTTCCACCTTGAATGCGGCTCGGATCCAGATACGCGCGATCTGATTGACCTACTGCAGGGGGTGGATCTGAAGCAATGGGTCTGTGGTCCGACTCACAAGGCAGGACATACACTAGATGGGATTTTTTCTAATCATCACAACCTAAAAGTACTAACAGTGCAGCTGGTCCCCTGGTCTGATCATTCAGCAGTCCTTTTTAATTTCACCCTAGCCCCCACCGTGAGATCATCTAAAGTTAATAATGTACCAAGACAGGGTAGGAAATGGAACAACATAAATGGTGAGACGCTGGAGGGCGTATTAAAAACATCCTTCTTGCCCCTCTCAGGAAATGTAGAGGAAGCAGCCTCAGCCTACACTAATTGGCTTGAGTTAGCATGCTTACAACTGGCTCCCCCCAAAACTTTCTACTCCACGCGCTCAAACCCTTCCGCCCCCTGGTTCTCTGATCAGATCAGGGACCATAAAACTCTGTGTAAAAAAATGGAAAGAACTTGGCGGACAAATTATAGAGAGGCAGACAAAAAACTTCTCAATATTGAGCAAAGAGCCTATAAAGAGATCATACAACAGGCAAAACGGGCCTTTTCCACGAAACGGATTAAAGAAGCCAGTAATGCCCCAAAAGAACTATTTCGGACCGTGTCATCCCTGGCAGTCCCCAAGACTATAGAGATACCCCCAGTCTCCAACTCTGTGATAATCTCGCCACTTATTTTCCTTGAAAAAGTGGGAAAAAAATTCTCTTCAATAGACAGTCAAGTAAGGATTCCCTCCCCTATCGCTGGTCCTGAGTTGGACAGCAATTCGGAAAAACTCCATTAATTCACCCAAATCAGGGAGGAGGAGGTAGCGAGCCGACCACAGAAGATAAAGTCGGGCTCCCCTCATGACCCCTGCCCTGCTACAGTCGCCAAATTAGCTCCAGCCACTATTGCAGCAGGACTCACCCCCTTCTTCAATCTTATGTTGGATAGTGGGGAATTCCCCTCTAAATGGAAACAAGCATCCATCCTTCCCCTCCTGAAAAAGTCCAACTTGGACATAACTGAGATGAACAACTATCGGCCTATTGCCAGATAACCCCTCCCAGCCAAAATCATGGAGAGCACATTAAACATGCAGCTAAGTGCTTTCTTGAGGATAGGAGAACATCTTTATCCATCCCAACATGGTTTTCGTGCAGAACACAGCACGGAATCCACCCTGATTAAGTCTGTGGAAGACATTAGAAGAGTGATGGACGCAGGAGGTAGAGCAGCCCTGATCCTGTTGGATCTCTCCGCGGTCTTCGACACGGTCCATCACAAGTTGTTGGTGGACCGGTTGGTGGCCTGCGGAATTCAAGGAAAGGCACTGAAGAACTTACAGGCCTTCCTTTCCAATAGGACTCAGACTGTGGCCCTGGGGGACTTTGAATCACGTCCATTTGTACTTCCTTGTGGAGTTCCCCAGGGGTCTTCCTTGAGTCCGACCCTTTTTAAGGTGTATGTCTCCACCCTAGCGCCGGTTATTCGATCCTATGGCTTTAATCTCACAGCATATGCAGATGACACGCAGATAGTGGTGTCACTGCTTCCGGGTGAAATAGATAATACAGCAGACAGGTTTAGAGGCTGTATGCGAGAGGTAGGCAACTGGATGGCACAAAACTGTCTCAAGCTCAATTCTTTGGTTCCAAGGGCAACTTTTGGTCCCCAAGGTGGCGGCCAGAAGAAATGGGAACCCTCCCCTCTCCAGTGGCGAAGGTTAAAAACTTAGGTATACTTATGGACGAATCACTGTCCTTTAAACCACAGATCTGTTGTAAATATTTAATTTACCGTCTTAATTTCTATGCAGGTAAGTACTTAATCAATAATAACTCAAATCGGAAAGAAAAAACAGAGTCCGTGGTGTTAGAGTTCTTAGGGGTTTTATTCCTTAAAAAGGAATGGTCAAGACCTGGATATCATGTTCTTCCCACCACAGGGGTGGAAGAAGGGATAGAGCGCTCTATTTTATTGACAGTACATAGCTTATATACTTAATTTACATCATAGAAAGCAATGCAGTAGGCGTAACAGCTGAGAGAAGACAAGATAACAGCATCCACGTGTTACTAGTACGTAATCAGAAGGCGTGAACTGGGCGTGAACTGGAGGTGTGTGCTAGAAACGTCACAGGTAGGTGTCATGAGTGGGTGGCACCAAACAGAAATGTTGCAATGTCAGCAGAAATCGGAGGCTTGGGTGCGCGCGCAGCTGCATGACGTGTGATTGACGTGGAAACTGGAGGGTGCAGGGGACTTGACATTTACACTGACGGAAAGAGACAGAAGTCTGGCATGTCAGATCAACTCGTACTTCTATCATATCTGATATCTGATGTTTGGGAACCATATTATCTGAACGGAAAAGGTCTCTGGGGCAGAAGCTATTCTATACTGACTGTGAGTGTGTGTATAAGCGCCTAAATGTCTGCATGAGAAGCGTGGGGCATGGGCCTTCCAGGGGAGCATGGTAACAGAGGCTATGAAATACTTGCATGGAGACAGGCCAGCCGTTTGGCTCTGCAGCTGGGGATGTTTACTTAAACTAGTAGGCAGGAATGTATTTTCGAGGAGTGGAGCAGATAATTCGAAGGTTGTAGTCAGTCTTGGCAGGCAGCAGGCTGAGCTAAGCGCGGTGAGCCGCGCTGGGAGTAAGTCAGAGTTCACGGGTACAGAGGCAGCCTGGGCTGAGGCTTTCAGAGTCAGAAGCCAGAAAAAAGGCTCGATGGCAGAAATTCAGGGCCTACTTTGCCAGAGCTGGAAAAACGTGTAAAGTACACTACAAAAAGACGTTGGCATAGCATACTTAGGAACGGACTATTCAATCCATTCAGGGTGGATCTGAAAGAGGACATGTTAACGTTGGACGCAAATGTATTTGCGTCTTCATAGCTGGCACAGGAGGGAAGTTACATGCACTTTAAGCTGGTACATGGAGACGGTGGGGTACTCGCTAGGGAACACAACTTGACCAAAAATTTATATTTCCTCATTCCCTCCTTGTTCCCTACGGACCCTTCATGATATATCGATCCTCATGAATCGATCAGTTTGTTCTTGTAACATCATTTGCTCGTCTTTCTTTCTTTGACGGTTTGAGAAGAAACTGGAATGTTCAATGCATGACGTGGCACACAGTCCACAAATCGCTGGCCCACACTGTAAGCACAGGCAGCAACTGAATACTAGGACTAGGCCAATGCCTAGGAAGGATAGGATCTTCCATCCCCAAGCGGTTAACGTTGTCCAGAACCAACCGGACCAAGTCCAGGTGCCTGGATTCTGATGTATCTGATTTGCAATTTTATGAAGACGTGTAATAGCTTGATATACAGATGGCGCGTTTTGTGGAATGAAAACACAGCAACTTGACCCGATGACCTTACAGGCTCCACCTCTATCTGCCAAGATGACGTCAATAACAAGACGATTCTGAAGAACAACAACCCGCATGGCGGACTGCTCTTCTGTTAAGTTACCTAAGGCGGAGGCAGTTTCATTTACTACTGCTTCAAGTGTTCTAGTTAATCTGCGTATTAATTTACTATTTTGGACGGGGCCTAAAAAGAAAAAGAATCCTTTATTAAAATCGGTGTACTGTTCCCATGCCGTTTCTGTGTAGTCGACAAGCGGGATATCTCTTCTGAGTCTATTCTTTACTAGATTTGTATTTCTGTGATAATCAGGAGGAGCTAAAAAAACAGGTGGCAGAAGGAATGCGATATAACAGGTACCATCCCAATCTGGAGGTAAACGTATGTATGCGGTATGACCACAAACAAAATAGGAATGACTGGTAGCTTTAAAGGACGATTTACCATGATCACTGAATTCGACCACAGTAGTACATTTACTATGACCTAAGTGTACTGAACCTTTCTTACTGACACATAATTCACCAGTGACTGGTAATACTGACATAGCGGGAAGAACTGGTGCAGCTTCAGATTCAACAGTAAGAATCATAAGGTTAATTGTGTAATTACCTAATCCATATACTTCATTTTCTAGATCAGTTCCTATTCTAGTGGGGAGTCCCTCCTTATCAGGGTAACAGACGTCGAGCAGGACCAAGTTCAAGTTTCCCCAAACCCAGCTCCCTTTGAAAACAGCAATATCAGAATCTAAGGAATTAATTATTTTAAACCATGCACCACAGGAGCCATTGTGAGTGAACGGGTACGGAAAGAGGGGCAGAGCTCCCTTGTAATTCTGGTAGGGAGGGAGTCGGCCACATATCCAGCAGTTTGTAGCATTGTTAGTCTGATGGGAATGATGTAACATACTAATGAATGTGTTGTTGCTCAGCGCAAGTCTGTAAGAAAGTTCATGTGGAGGTAACTCACTAAAAGAATGTTCAGCAGAAACATTGTAAGCAGATTGTTCACGCTTGAAAATAGGGTAATAGATAGGGAGAAGTATACTTGCAACAATAATCAGAAGACTTAGAAAAAACATGATTAATAATGTCACTATACAGTGACTACGCAGTGATTTGCAATATGTACGTTTCTTGAGTTGTCTCTCTCTCTCTCTATCTCGATCTAGGGGATACATGTCAGAAACTATTTAACCGATTCACCTAGGGGAGGACTTAAACAAGTAAACTGTCTGACTTGCTAGATCGAAGCTTGAGTTTATACTCCTCTTGTTGAGTTTTCTCTCGTTCGGAAACTTTAAAGTCTCTAGGCTTGATACAGTCTTTGGTGGGGGTGGACGAGCCTGGGTCTGGTTTCAGTTCGTTATATTTCTTAATATGGCTCGTGTGGACCCACCCCTTTCTGCCTTCCAGTTTCACTGCGGTCCTCGTTGTAAGAAGGACGGTCTTTGGCTCCTTCCAGCGGGGCTCCAGCGGACTTTTCCTGTCGAAGTTCCGTATTAAAACAGTATCACCAGGACGGACATCGTGTGGCTTTACATCAGTGTTGTCGGGAAAGGCTGCGGCAACCTGTGAACGACATGATTGGAGTGCAGACATCAAGGAGGCAAGGTAATCTGTCAACATATTACAATCGACATCAGTAATTTTCTTAGGAATGGGCGTCCCCCACATATTTGGTGGTCTACCAAAGACCACTTCGTACGGGGATAGTCCTGATCTCGAGTGGGCAACCATCCTCATATAGAACAGTGCCACTGGCAGGGCGACTATCCAGTCGACCCCTTTCTCTTGACATATTTTAGCAAGGCGTGTCTTTAGTGTCTGATTATGCCTTTCTACAAGGCCTGCGGCTTCGGGATGTCGGACACAATGGAATTTCCACTGGTATCCTAGCAATAAGGAAACTTCTTTCATTAATTCGGATGAGAATGGCTGTCCGTTATCTGAGTACACGACACGAGGCAAGCCGTACCGTGGAGAGAATTCTCGAACCAGCTGCTTGGCAGTGGTCGGGGCAGTGTAATCTGGGACTGGATATGCTTCGGTCCAACGGGACAGTGCACAAACAATTACGAGGACATATTTGAATCCTCGACAACGGTCCATCTGGATATAATCCATCTGGAGGACTTCAAAAGGGTGATCGGGAGGATGAAATCCACCTTGCTCTACAGGGACGCTTTTACCTGGATTGAACTGACAACAGATCATGCAAGTACGCACTTTCTGTTTTGCTGCTGCTCGTAAGTGTTTATTGCTCCAAAGATTTTGTAAACTGTCTAACATCGCTTTTTCTCCTAGGTGTGCTGGACTATGTGCTGTATTGATCATGACTTGAACCATGGAGTCAGGGAGAAACCATGTAGATTTTCCCTTCGTCATCCAACCTTGATCTGTCTGGATCCCTCCTAGTTCAGTCCATTTCTTTATTTCATCAGGGGTAGCATGTGCCTGAATATCGATTACATCTAGTGTGGGATCCCTGACTGTCATACAATTTGTCGGTCCTATTGTCTTTGTCACATCGGTTGTCTGAGTGTGAGTCAGTGCTGTATGTTTTGCTGTCTGGTCCGCCAGGTCGTTACCCTGGGAAACAGAATCTGTAACTTTAGTATGTGCTTTACACTTCATGACAGATATGCCTGAAGGCAGATGTATTGCTTCTAACAGTGCTTGAATGAGGGAACCGTGTTGGATCTTGGCACCATGAGAGGTCAAAAAACCTCGTTCTTGCCATAACATTCCGAAGTCGTGTACAACTCCGAACGCATAACGGGAATCAGTGTATATGTTAACATTTCTGTTCTTGGCTAGGATACAGGCTCGGGTCAGAGCAATAAGCTCTGCCGCTTGAGCGGACAGTGTGTCAATACGATGTGTTTCTTTAACTTCGGTTTCAGTGGTTACTGCATATGCGGCCACTAATTCTCCTGTACTTGTTCTCATACATGAACCGTCCACATAAAGTGTCAGGTCTGGATTTGTCAGTGGAACATCTGTTAAGTCTCGTCGTGGCTTTGTTACTGCATTAATGATCTCTATACAATCATGCGGGGCTGGATCTGTCATAATTGTAGGTAACAGTGTTGAGGGGTTCAGAATGCTGCAGCGTCTGATTTCTATGTGTGGCTGGAATAGCGTTAATTCGTAACCTGTCAGTCGTGCTATGGTCAAGTGCTGAGTCTGGGTTCTGTTTAACAGAACCTCTACAGAGTGTGGAACTTGTACTGTTAATTGATGGCCTAAGACAATTGAATCGCTCTGTCTGATTGCTAATGCTGTTGCTGCTACTGACTTTAAACACGCAGGGAGTGCCTGGGCTACTGAATCCAATGCACTTGAAAAATAAGCGCAAGGCTTATGTGAACCTGCTTGATCTTGAGTGAGGACAAACAATGCTGTACCATCACGTTCTGTAACAAAAAGTGTAAAAGGTTTGCTGTAACATGGTGTCGCTAAAACTGGTGCTCGGCATAACGCTTTCTTTAATTCCTCAAAGGCTTGTGTATGTTCCTGAGTCCAAGGAAGGACAGTCAAAGTCGCTGCCTCCTGTGTCGTTAACTGGATGAGTGGTTTAGCTAGAAATGCATATTGAGGAATCCATTGTCTGCAATACGAGGTGAGGCCTATGAAGGCCCGCACTTCCTTTTGTGTCTGGGGTCGTGGCATATTTACAATTAACTGAATGCGATCGGGAGTGAGCTGTCTCCCCACTTTGGACAGCAAGTAACCCAAGTACACAACTTGCTGAACACAGAATTGTAGCTTCGAAGGAGACACCTTGTGTCCCTTGTCGGCCAGAAAATGTAAGACTGTCAGTGATGCTTGTTCGCATTCGGGCTCACTTCGTGCGGTGATCAGCAGATCATCGACGTATTGCAGTAAAGCAGTGTTAACTGGCATTTGAATACAATCTAGTTGTCTTTTCAGTGCTTGACTATAGATGCTGGGGCTTTCTGTGAATCCTTGAGGTGCGCGGGAAAATTTGAAACTTCGTCCATTTAAACTAAATCCGAAAAGGTATTGGCTCTCTGGGTCAATAGGTACACTAAAGAAGGCGTTCTTGAGATCAATTACAGTAAAGACCGTTGCTTCTGAATCAATAGCAGTCAATAGGGAAGAGATATCGGGGACCACAGGGTACTGTGGAACAATGCATTTATTCAGCTCTCTTAGATCAATCACCAGCCGATATACTGGCGGTGCATTGGGATCAGTACGTTTAAGAATCGGAATGATTGGTGAATTACAGATATTGGAGTCGGTCTCTACGACCACTCCTTGGGCAATGAGCTCTTCAATGATTTCCAGTAAAGCCACTACAGCATCGGGTGGTAACTTGTATTGTCTGATTCGTGGTAGAACAACTCCTGTCTTGAGTGTATCACGGTATGTTGTGATATGCATACAACCTACATCAGTTGGGCCTTTTGCCCACAAGTGATCTGGTACATTTTTCAATCTGACGTCAAACTCTCGCAAAACGTAATGACCCTTGAAATCCCGCAGAAAGAGTCTAACTCCCTCCGGGGAACAGCAAATTATGGCTCCTAGAGCCTTCAACGTTTTTATTCCTAACAGATTTTCTGGACATGATTTCGTAAGTAACAGGTCTGTAACACGTGATAATGGCCCCACAGCCAGAGGGACTGGTTCAGATACCTCATTTACAATGGGCTGTCCTGAAAAGCCAAGGGAAACATTCTGTGAGCCTGAGAGGGGTGCCCCTGGGACTTCATTATGACTGATTGTTGTGCGGCTTGCCCCTGTGTCAATTAAAAACTTTCTGTCTTTTCCCAATACTTGACTGTGTACATAAGGACCCTCTTGATCTACAGGAACTTCAATAAGAGGCAAGCCAAACTCCCTCTCTAGGCTGTTTCATGTGTATCGTTGATACTCAGGGTAAGCAGATTGGGCATACTGGTACATCTGTTGGGAAACTTGTTGAGTCGAGGCTATGGGCTGTGGCTGTGATACCGCTACTGTATGTGCTGTATGAGATGAAGCATGCATAGGCTGTGTATTCTGCATAGGTTGTACATTCTGTGAGGTCTGTTGCTGGGCCTGATCTTGTCTTGGCGGATGCGGTCTTTCTTTAGTTTTACCTGTGGATATGTTATGTTTCAGAACTGGACATTCATGTACGTAGTGACCTGGCTGCTTACAATAGTTGCATGTCCCTTTAACGGGAGTTGCAGAATGATTTGTCTGGGTCGCACCCTTTCTGTGACCGTCGGCGGGAACTGTTTGAGCTACTAACATTTTCATTTTCGTGTCTTTCATACGTTTCTGTTCCTGATCTTGTTCTTCTCTAATTCTATTCTGATGGTATTGTAACATTTGTAACATCTGTGATGGCGTATTTGCTTGCCAAGTACTTTCAACCTTGTATACACGGTTTTTAACTGCTAACAGGGAATTCTCGACTAACTTTGATACAAAAAGATGCGGGTACGACTCGCTACTTGGTTTAAGACCACTATTAATAATAAAACATTTCTCGAATCTTGAATAGAAGTCACTAGTATCTTCGTCGGGTTTCTGTTTACATGCTGAGATTGCATCCCAGTCTTCCTTTCTAGTTGTCAATAATCTTGGCAGAACCTGTACTATCAAACCTGGTAATGCTTTAGTTTTCTCCCCAAGGCCTACCCCTGGGACACGTTTGTTCTCTTCGTCTTCTATTTCTGCCCATACAATCTTTTTCTCTCCCACCTCCCATTCCTTTTCCTTGAGTTTCTCGTAGATGCCCGTGGGCAGCAGTACCTTTAACATTTTCATGATATCTTCATATGTGTAATCCCCCATTAGTAACATGTCTTTAAGCTCTCTGTGAAAACCTGCAGGGTCTTTATCATGGCAGGGTACTAGTTTCTTCATTTCTAACAGTTCTAACTTAGTCAGAGGTGTGTGTACATACACACGTTTCAAGGTACGATCTTCACCCATAACTGGATGTACCTCTCGTAAGGGGTTCTGACTTTCAAGACCATGCAGACGCTCTATATGATACATTTTTCTTTCTTGGGGCGGGGCGGGAACATATTCGGAGCTTACAAAAGTGTTATATCTATGTCGTTGTTCTAGAATTATTTGTATTAACTTGGTACTTAGACCTCTCCATCTATCCATGAGTAGTGCTTCTAATGTTTCGTGTAAGGGACCTGGATCAGAATGTTGGTTTCTGTATTTCGTGAGGAGGTGCTGAATCATGTATACACCTGCTAATTTCTGCTCGTCTGGGGAAAGGTTCAGGAATGTCTGCGCTACTGTGTCATCATTGTATATGTCTGGATTGTCAGTCCATAATATGGCTGACCGGGCTAGTTCTTGTTCATCCATAGAATTGAGTACGTGGTACCCTATTCGGTCTCGAAGTCTTTTATCAGTCTCCTGGAACTGATGTTCAGAAGAATTCGGGTTTGTTAGGGCAGAGAGGAATACTCTCTTGCTTTCTGGACGAGTGCCTTTCCTAAGGTAAGTTCCCTTACCTACATACGCTATAGTGTCTGTAGTCCTTTCTGATTCTTCAGGTTCTTCCTCCTCCCCGGAGGAAGCCTTTTCTTTTTCTTCTTTGTGTATGTCTATCACTGCCTTTCTAATTTTCTTGTACATACTGGATATGCAGGTCCCCTTGTCGTGTTTTCCTTCAGATATATTTTGACCCCAGTTGTTGAGTGCATCTAATTCACCCTGATCTGTTTCTGGCCTGTCTCGTTCTCTTATTAGGCAATTTATAAAAAAGCGTAGTATCTGTCCTTGAACGTCAACTTTCTGATGCTCCATGGCATCCTTAATACTGTCAGGGTCTTTTCCAGTCTGAATAAACTGATATATTCTATCTAGGCGCTCCTTCATTCCTGCAAATAATAGCAGGAAATCAGTAGCAGATCGTAACCGTAGTGATGCCATCATCATTCTATCGTCTTTGCCGGGTACTGGATCATATCTGCAAACTGTAAGTTGTCCTTTGAGTATGTCGAGACGGGGTGACTTGAATGTGAAAGGACTCTGCAAGTCCCCGAGCTGTAACCTGCGTGTTAATGGCGGGGTCTGGTGACCCCCGGTCGCACCTCCTGAGGCGGAAGCTTGGGCATTATCTCTCTGTGGAGTCTGTATCTGAACTTGAATCTGTCTTTTAGTAGGGTCAGGTAGAAGCGGTTTCGGTAGATCGACTTTAGGTGCAGGAAGTGGTGGAGGTGGTGGAACAGGGGGAATCTGTCGTGGTACTGGCGGAATATGATCTTGGGGCGGGTTACCACCCCCGTCCCTGTCGTAAGGCAGGGCGCGGACAGGCAGATTGGTGTAAGCGGGTGCTACATCCTCTAGATAGGAATTCAGGAATATGTCTTTAGTAGTCTTGTGAATTACTTTAGTTGGCACTAATGGTGGCGGCAGATTTTTCGGTATTTCTGAAATGGCCTCAGGCGAACCCTCGGCCGCGAGATACATACCGTTTACGAGGTTATTTCGTGCGCGGTCTACTTGCTCTGATTTTACTCGGATCCCTTCAGTAACTAATTCGTTTTCTTGGGCTTTATCTGATTCTTTAAGTCTGTCTTCTCTACGGAGTGCTTTTTCAGCACGCTTATGTGATTCCTTACGCCAAAACTCTATGGCGTCTTTCTGAGATTGTCTGGCTTTCTTTTTCCATAGTGCTTCTTCTACCTTCATGATGCACTCGGCATCCCAAGTTCCAGTAACAGGCCATCTGTGTCTTTCGTCTAGATGCTTAGTATAGTCGGCCCATAAATCTAGATACAATATGGCATCTAAGCCATGCTTATGGTACATAAAATTTCCAGGAGTGTCCCTAGGGGGAATAGGAATTGCTTCCTCTAGTATCCCTTTCCTAGTTCCTATTTGCTTTAATTTGTCGAAGAACGGCATCTTGTTTACTTAATACTGAATGCTCAACCCTAACTACTTAATACTGAATACAGCTAGTTATACAAGAACACAATAATGCACATTAAAAACGGTCACATTCATACCACGACATTAATCACATGAAAAAGACATTTTGAAACATATATGACTACCCTCTATACTGGATGTACTGCTAAACAGTACAGATACACTGGTAAAACAGTGCAGAAATTCAGAATACTAGATATACTGCTAAACAGTACAGATACACTGTCTAAAAACAGTGCAGACCGTGTTTGTGTACCCAAACCCGTCTTGATACGTCCCAGCAATGGTACTCACCGGGAAGCACGGAAAACAGAAGGCCTCGGAAAACTCGACTGGACTGGACTCGACTCGGCTCGACTCGGCATGTGGATACTTCGGAAAACTTCGGACAACTTCGGAAAACTGGTGGGTCTCTCGACACCTCGGACCTTGCTTCTTTCGGCTAGGCTCTGGTCGGGATCCTCCGCACTCCTCACCGCCTCGTCTGGGCGCTGATTGCAATCTTCGTCACCTCCGTGGGCCAGAGGGAGATACAGGAAATCCTGCCGGTACGCGTAGTTTCCTTCTAACTGATGGCAGGGGACAGAGTTTGCAACGCACCAACCAGCGCGTGAGGTGGGGGAGGGGTCCCTGTTCGGGCGCCAAAATGTTGTAAATATTTAATTTACCGTCTTAATTTCTATGCAGGTAAGTACTTAATCAATAATAACTCAAATCGGAAAGAAAAAACTGAGTCCGTGGTGTTAGAGTTCTTAGGGGTTTTATTCCTTAAAAAGGAATGGTCAAGACCTGGATATCATGTTCTTCCCACCACAGGGGTGGAAGAAGGGATAGAGCGCTCTATTTTATTGACAGTACATAGCTTATATACTTAATTTACATCATAGAAAGCAATGCAGTAGGCATAACAGCTGAGAGAAGACAAGATAACAGCATCCACGTGTTACTAGTACGTAATCAGAAGGCGTGAACTGGGCGTGAACTGGAGGTGTGTGCTAGAAACGTCACAGGTAGGTGTCATGAGTGGGTGGCACCAAACAGAAATGTTGCAATGTCAGCAGAAATCGGAGGCTTGGGTGCGCGCGCAGCTGCATGACGTGTGATTGACGTGGAAACTGGAGGGTGCAGGGGACTTGACATTTACACTGACGGAAAGAGACAGAAGTCTGGCATGTCAGATCAACTCGTACTTCTATCATATCTGATATCTGATGTTTGGGAACCATATTATCTGAACGGAAAAGGTCTCTGGGGCAGAAGCTATTCTATACTGACTGTGAGTGTGTGTATAAGCGCCTAAATGTCTGCATGAGAAGCGTGGGGCATGGGCCTTCCAGGGGAGCATGGTAACAGAGGCTATGAAATACTTGCATGGAGACAGGCCGGCCCTTTGGCTCTGCAGCTGGGGATGTTTACTTAAACTAGTAGGCAGGAATGTATTTTCGAGGAGTGGAGCAGATAATTCGAAGGTTGTAGTCAGTCTTGGCAGGCAGCAGGCTGAGCTAAGCGCGGTGAGCCGCGCTGGGAGTAAGTCAGAGTTCACGGGTACAGAGGCAGCCTGGGCTGAGGCTTTCAGAGTCAGAAGCCAGAAAAAAGGCTCGATGGCAGAAATTCAGGGCCTACTTTGCCAGAGCTGGAAAAACGTGTAAAGTACACTACAAAAAGACGTTGGCATAGCATACTTAGGAACGGACTATTCAATCCATTCAGGGTGGATCTGAAAGAGGACATGTTAACTTTGGACGCAAATGTATTTGCGTCTTCATAGCTGGCACAGGAGGGAAGTTACATGCACTTTAAGCTGGTACATGGAGACGGTGGATAACTCGCTAGGGAACACAACTTGACCAAAAATTTATATTTCCTCAGATCAATGCCTTATCCTCAACAACGCATTACACCCTTAAAACAATTAGGAAAGTTCTGCCATTTTTGGAGGTAGAACATAGGAAAACTGTGGTAACTGGACTAGTTCTCTCACGTCTAGATTACTGTAACAGCCTCATGCTGAACGCCCAACAGGGCTTACTAAACAAGCTCCAGATCCTGCAGAATGCAGCCGCTCACCTGATCACTGACACCCCCAAGTTTGCCTCGGTAGCACAGGATCTGGTGAAGCTACATTGGTTGCCAGTCCGAAAAAGAATAGTCTTCAAAGCACTCTGCGTGGTCTTCAAAGCACTGCATGACCTTGGCCCCCGGTGTATGAAGCTGCTTTTCCACTGGCACAAGCCTGCAAGAACCTTAAGATCTGGTGAGAAGGCGCTGGTAACAGTCCCTAGAATCAGGAAAGCACGATGGGGTGGCAGGAGCTTCTCCCTGGGTGCGGCAGTAGCATGGAACAGATTACCACTCAATCTTAGACAGTCGTCGGACCTTCTATCTTTCAGAAGAGCACTAAAGACCTGGCTCTTTACACCCTAAGCTCCCTGCCCAAACACACTGGATCCATCATTTTAGAGCCAGGACACCTCCGGGTAACAGTGCGCTCTAAAAATGTGAAAAATAAATAAATAAATAAAATACATGGGAATAGTAGAAATCACATATAACAACCACTAGGCTACTGTGGCGTGCAATGCATTACTGCCAAGTTGCCTACATCATGTTTGACCGTCAAACAGTTCTGTGTTTTAGCTTTTTTTTTTTTTTGTACCAGTTATAAACACCTGGAATGAAAATGATCATTTGAAGCTTCAGAGAACCCCCTGGCACATTCCATCTATACATCCAAAAAACCACACTGTGCGCAAACACCATCCACAGTTCCTTACACGCACCATATGCATTCATCTTCTGAAGTATATGTGAGTGAAGAGAAACAACTGTTCATGTTCCATTTCGTTTATAATTTATTACATTTTCAAATGTGTTTTCTCAGTACCAGGACAGCAAAGACTACTGTCCCTGGTGTTAAGCACATGTTAAGTTAATGACCTTTTGTGGTTCACCTTATCAAAGATTGTGGCTGTTTCTTGAGTGGGCTTTCACACTCCTCAACCAACAACCCAATTGCTCACATATGCTACATTGTAAACCATCTCTGTGATTATGTAGCAATTTCTGCTGCATTATTTTAAAATTGGTCCACTGCTCTGCTACGGTTTAAATATGGAGTGCTCAATACCAGTTGAAATCCTAATAATGAGTACTATCAATTTCAATTCAAAATACTTTATTCGGTTTTACAAATAGAAAACCATAAAAGCGATGTTACAACAAGAAAAGGGGCGGTGTTTAAAAAACATGTACATTAATAATAGACAAATATTATAAATAATTCATACGAATATTAACACAAACATGTTAAAAACTTTCGTCCATGTAGTATGTACAAGCTCTAAAGTAAAATTTAATTGACACATCAGCCACATTACTGGGATCCATTAATTCGGAAAGCTTTTTCTCAGTCTCAATGCAGATTTTAAAAATCCAACCACAAATAGAGTACTTTCTGGTCTCAGCATTTGCAAAAAGCAAAGGGCTGGGCTTACCTGGGTAAAATTCATCTTTTTAATAAAGGTTTAAAAAGGACCTCCGGGGGACATAATAGTAGTGGCAAAAAAACATAAAGTGTGTCAGATCCTGTGGAGATGAGGCATCGCAGCCACAGGGAGACAGCACCTGGCCTCTAAGGCTTCCCTTTGGAGCAGAAAGTAGGAGGTGGTAATAATCAAACCTGAACCTAGTTAGTAAGAACCGCTCATAGGGAGAGATTGGCCATGTAAGATATGGTTCCAGCGATGGAACAGTTTTAAGTAACATAAATTTACGTACGCTGGGTTTTACCAATTCTGCCCTATCTCCATTAAATTTTTGCCATAGAGAAAATGTATTTTTAACATAAGCCACATCCCCAACGGTGATCGTGTCAGGACTTAAAAAAAGGTCCAGGAGCCCCAGATCGTTAAAGCAGGTTTTTAAATATTTTAGCCAGGGGATGTTAAGCATATTTTCCAAGGGCATGCCCTTTTTAAGCAGCTGGTGAATAAGGGTAAGATCTTTGTTTAACCAGCACTTAAGCCAAAAGAGCAAAGGGCGCATAGCTAAAGTGTCACCGATAAATGGGAGCCCGGTTTCTTCATGAGTGATTACATTTGAAGTTCCTTTGGATACTCTCAAATAGTTTTTTTTTAAAGTAGTTCTCTGCCACCTGGATGCCCTTGGCTGCTACATAGCCCCATAGCTCACTGCCATAACTGCCAATTGCAACGCTTTTTGCCTGATATAACTTCAGCATTGCTGCAATTGGGCATGTGCCCATTTTGCTTGCAAAATTGAAGATAGCGGCATTCGCCCGTATAATCTCCCCTCTTTTCCTCTCAACTAGAGCGCCACAATTTAGATGGTCATCAAATTGGACTCCCAAGTTGGAGAAGGTTGTGGTTATGGGCACTTTTTCGTTATCTATACTACTATTATAAAGAGAGAACAGAAACCTTTTGGCAAGGTAAACTCGGGAACCACAGCGCCAATCCACACACCCAATACATTGTTGTAATCCTCAGGGTATGTAGATGGACATAGGCTGCATAAAATAAAAATAAAACGTAAATTAAAAAATTTAACTTTAAAAACAAAGTAGTCCCCAAAACTAGCGCCGGCCGCAACGTAGCACTGACCGCGACCTACACCTGCGTGATGACGACAGGCGGGGAGGAGCGGTGACGAGCGGCGAGGAGTGGCGAGGAGTGGCGCGGCGGCTCAGGTAAGGTGAGGCAGGAGGCGAGAGGTGGTCCGGGCAATGTCGGGGCGGGCGGGGGCCCGTGAGTGGCGGTGAGCGCGGCTGAGGTAAGGCAGAGACGGGAGGAAGGCAGGCGGGCGGGCAGGCCGGCGGGGGGCTGTATAGGCAATGTCGGGACGGGCGGGCGCGGTATAGGCAATGTCGGGGCGGGCGGGGGCCGGTATAGGCAATGTCAGGGTGGGCGGTCGTGGGCCCGGCCGGGACTAAACAAAAGCACAAAATGCTGCCCCCAGCCCCCTTCTGCCCCCAGGCAACGCCGGGGCGGGCTGCTAGTTTACCATAAAAGATTAATTTCTCTTTGGGCGGGTCCCAACCTGTAATATGTAGGATTTAAAGTTGTTTATGGCTACTATCCCTACTTGTATAATACTGCGCTGAAAAATAAAAATAAACCAATGTGTGTTTACATTTGCCACAAATATAGTTTTTGTTAAGTTTGTCTTTATTTCAGGGTCTGATAGCTATTACAATATAAGAAGAGTATCAAACTGCTATGATTTAATTGCTCCCCCACATTTCTTCCAACTTAACAACGTACTCAGGAGATTGAAGGGTGTTGAGCTGTAGGGCCAACATTCCTACCGGCTTAATGTAGTTTGTAGGTGGTACATAAGAAATACCACCTATTTTAAAAAAAAATTATATGAAGAAACTAAAAAAAAGATACATTTTGCCAAACACTTTTGAACAGTAAATCAGGAGTACAATAGCTACCACTTGTAAACAGAACTTTGCTAAAATACCCTGGCTCAACCTCTTCACCTTATTTTCTCGCAACAATAGGTTTCTGGAAAGGGACAGCAAAAAACGAAAAGCCTTAGATACAAAATATCTTAGTACTGTGGAAATTCTCATAACACATGAAAAGCAACATATATATTTAATTCTGGTCATTGTAGTTATTGGTTTGCTACCACATGAATAAGCTTTTGGCTGCAGCACACTCACAATGTGCATTTTGGACATACATTATGGATTCATCTATTGGCTGGTGGGATTTAGGGGTGTAGAAAGATGTTTTTAAGCATTGATCTGGAATCTAATCCTTTGTGAAGTTTCCAAAGATTCTTTAGCTTCACCTTCACAGATGAGCAGATAGTTTTGCGCATTGCAAGCTAATTTTGACTGTACTGAGAGATAATTGCCACACTAATCGAAATCAGCGAAATGGAAAATATATGGAGACTTTATCTCTGGAAGTTTACATTTTTTCTGAGATTTTTTGCACAGTAACAAAGTGCATGATTTCCATGCAACTGTAGAAAATGGTAAAACGTTGCAAACATTGGAAAGTTGCTAAACATTTTCCTAGAACCTGGTGTAGATTGCAATTAAATAAATACAGACTTTCACCCCTCTTGTGTCAATGCACCGAGTAGAAGTTTCCTACAGAGTAGGCGTTACTAGAATATGACTACAATCAAGTCTCGACTGAAAGCATTTGAGATATAGCGGATGACATGCAAAATGTGACTCCACTGCCCACAGTGCAAAAGTTGATCAGAAATGGTTACAAGACCATACTAGCCCAAAAACACACCTGACAGTCATTGATGCTGTTTTTTTTGGGGGGGGGGGTGGGGGTGTACTGCATTACCACAGTAGGCTTTGTTCTTCTATCAAAATTGTTTCTCTAGTTCCCACATGCATTACTTCTTTGGGACATATAAAAGTCTGTGGATGTTTTGTAATTGGATTTACATAGTGCTTACTACCCCTGACTAGGTGCCAACGTGCTTTTACTATAAGCAGCGTGCTACTCTGGAACCCAAGGTTAGTGGTTAATCCATGGAAGTTGTGATTAGTAATATGCTCTAAAAAACGTATCCATATATTCCAAGTTTTTTTAGTATATGTTAATAACAAGTAGGTGTGATCAAATATGGGGACTTTGTTTGGGTTTCAAAGCACTTTTTCCTTTCTCTCCCATGTTTTGGAGTCTCTCTACCCTCAGTAGTTTAAGTGAAGAGGGTAGCACAAAAGATGCGGGTGGCTTGCTGTTGCCATCAGAAATGTAGAAAACATTCTACCAGCCTCGTCTTTGCACAGACACATCTAAAAAAACTAAGGATCAGTTTAATACAAACACAATGCATTTACCACTGCCCTGCAACTACTGCCTGAATAAAAACAATGGCAAATGCAGTGTTACATCTTATACACTCTCCTGGTTCTGGGAGCAATCAAACAGGTACGTTGAATAGGACAATGCGCCCTCTCATTCCTCTCTTCAACTAAGCTGTGAGAATAGCTGATTTGCGAGCAACTGACCCGCTCACTAACATCACTTTAGACAACTCTTTCCAAAGAGTGCTGCAGCCAGGTTATAAAACTGTACACATTTGAGTGCATTTGGAAATCGAAGGGTATCTTTTCAAAACTGCGGTGCCCTCCCCTTTTCACTAAAGTGTATTTGAGATGAACAGCATGAGGCGCATGTTACGGGCTCTTGGAAGTAGCAGCGCTACTTTTTTTTTGACAGTTGATAGATTTTCTGGTAGTACATGAAGGGCTAAAAAGAACTAACCGATTATTTTACAAAAGAAAGCTGTGATCATTTGAGAAAAGGTGCCAGTATGCACGTTTTCTGGGAAAGTCAATGAAGCAGGGCTTGGCTATACAGGAAACGTTTATGAGTATCGAAATTCGTTTTGGCGCTCTCATATTTATAAATCTTCATTCTCTCAGCTCACCAGTTCTTGCATGTTCAGACTTCCATAATCATTCCGATTAAAACATCCGTTTTTGGGACCTGCAGTGGCAGGCACTACTACGCTTCAATAACTTTGCTCTGAAATACCCCATGGAAAAGGTAGTTGTGGAAAATGGGGCAAACTCACCTTTTGTACCTGCAGCTGCTTGAATTCAATTCCTGGATACGGAATTATTAATCTGCACTGCCTCCGGGATTGATTTTGTTGCTTTAACTCTTAAAAGGCCCTAACCGCAGTAAAGCATTCAATTCCTTCTCAGTGCAGGCCTGCTATGCGCTAACAGGTTACACGCTCTCCCAAGAGTTTATCCCTAAACTGGGAACACAGTGTGTTCCATGTAGTTTTAGCTGGGCCTCTGGACAGCTGCGATGGCCAAAAGTAGTACCACATCTAACAGGCCTCAGGGTCACGTTCTGAACTTTCCCAGCGGGGAACATCGTTTACAACGTAACAACGCTGCCATTACAACGCAAGTCGTTACTACGACTTGCGCTGGATGGCGCTGTTGGTTAAGGAAATATTGTAATTTTATATTCCAACACCTTCCCTACTGTTACGTGGACTGGTGTTGGAATATAAAATTATAATATTCCACAATCCGCACCCTCCAACACAAGTCGTTGTAACGACTTGCGTTGGAATGGCGGCGTTGTCAAGTACCGCGATCTAAAAGATCGCGTTGTACTGACATACATCCTTCCCAGCTTGCTGTGATATCCTGTAATCTCTATGATGACTCCCACTCTTCTATGGTTCTTCTTGCCAGGGCCGGTCCTAGGATTCGTGGGGCCCCGGGCAGGATAGGAACATGTGAGGCCCCTCTAATTTGCATAAAATGTAGTATCACAGAAGTGTCCACTGACTCATCATTTTTTGGCACTGTTGAAGTAGCTTTGCAAGAAGCTACCTCTCTAATGTGTACATCACTGAGATGGCTACAAATACAAAAAATAGCCCTAATAAAATAAATGCAAATATTTTAAAGCTGTATTATGTGGAAATGCAACACGTCAAACGGGGTTTAAAAGCTATGCCTCTATCTCGCCAAAACCAATGTTTCCAGATTAGTGCATGAATAAAATTCTAAGACAGACTGTCCCATAGCTGTACAGTGGATCTTCAGGTGGCTCCCTGATACTCCAGTTGCACCAATGAAGTTCAAGGTTAAGGCATTTGGTTTTAGCAGGCATGGACATCAACATAAAGGGATCCATGATGGTTCGGGTGAGCGACCTGAAAATGCTCCAGTAAACAGAAAGCACAAATAAGAGGATGAGAGGGCACTTGGAAAATAAAGAGGCAGGTAATTGAAAACTTTGGCAGAAGGCTCAATGTACTTAGCAGCACATGCTAGTTCAAAGACAATTTTACCTCTCCTCCAGCCTCCTACTTTTTTTTGCTGGTTCTGCCCACTTACATTCACCTCTCTCCTCTGTGCTTTACTTTTTACCTCACCTTTTGCTCAGCCTACTTTCTTCTCTTGCTGGTTCAGCCCCTCTTACATCCACCTCATTCTGCATGCTCTCCTTTTAACATATTATCTTTCCCCAATGCCCAAGCCTTTTACCTTTACTCTTTGGTTCTGCCACTCTTACATCCATCTTGACCCTCACACCTCCATGCTCCACTCTTTACCTCTCATCTTTCCACCTTGCCTCTGATATTCACTTGCTGATTCCTCCCCTCTTAAATCCACATCTCTCTTCTCTGTCCTACTCTTCACATCCCAACTCTCTACCCAGTCTTTATCTTCTTTGCTGGTTATGCCATCCTAAATCCAGCCATGCCTTTAACTTCTTCTCTTTCCTTTTATCTTTTCTTTCTGCTCCTACTTCATTACATGCAACTCTCCCCTTACTTCCTTCCTCTCTCCTCTTGTTGCTGATTCTGCCACTCTTCCATCAAACTCTACTACGCTATCTTCACTGCTCATCTCTCCCCCAGCCTTATAACTTTTGTCACTGGTTCTTCCCCATTTCCATCTTCTCTCGATTTTCATCCTCTTGAACACTCTAATCTTTTCTCACAGATTTTTCCTCTTACACCACCTATTTCCATTCATTATTCATTCATATTATCATCTCTTCCTCAAACTTTATTTCATGGATTCTGCCCCTTTTACATCAATCTCTCTGCTATCCCCAGCTTTGTTGCTTCTCTTTCTCGTTATGTCCTTAAATCCATCTTTCTCCTCCATGCTGTATGCCTCATCTCCCCCCCTGCCTCTTACCCTTTTCACCGATTCTGGCCTTCTACATCCACATCTCATCATTCCCTCTCTCTTCTCTGTATAAGCTTTCTTGATTGTTCTGCCTCTCTTACATCTACATACCGCATCCATGTACTGCCATTCTTCTCTCATTTCTTCCTTCAGACTCCTAAGATTTCTTTGCTGGTCTGTCCCCTTTGCATCCACCTCTCCTCTTTGATCCCCTTACCTCTTACCTTGTCTCACTGTTTGTCTCAGAAATCCATGTCTCCCTTCCATGCTCTACACTTCACTTTATCTTAACTACTGTCTCTTACCTTTCTCACAAATCCTGCCTATATTACACCCACCTCCTACCTACCTGCTGAGCTCTTCCTTTCATCTCTCTGCAGTCTCTAGCCTTCTCTCACTGGTTCTACCTCTCCCCTGCCTCTCTACCCTAGCGTCTTACCTGCTCTTGGTTGTCTTGCCCTCTTATATCCAACACTCACCATTCCCTCTCTATGACACTTAAGTTTTCCTGAGGGTTCTGCTTCTCTTATATCTACCTCGCCTATCCAAGCACTGCCTTTCATCTTTCTCTTCTACTTTGTTCACGGGTTCTGCGTCCCTCATGTCCACCTCGCCCCTCCATTCTCAACTCTTTTGGGGATATTCCGAAAAAATCATGTGACGCATCATAGCCTCCCCCTCCCCCCCCCCCCGTGCGGCTGCGCTGCCCTGTGCGACAGCCAGGGAGCAGGAGAGCACTATATCTTCAAACACTTGGCTCTCTCCTCCCCTTTCCCTTGCACCGTCACTCGTTTCAGCTCTGTGCGCCATGCACACACCTTAGCGCTGAAGCGCTAGGGTGTGTGCATGAGTGTTGCATAGGTTTTGTACAGAAGGGTACCCTTCTTGTGCAAAATAACTATGCTGGGTACGATACTACGCTTTTCCCACTGTGCATACGTGCTGCGCAGTGTAGTGCGCATGCAAAGTCGTAAAAGCATGGAGAAATGAAAGCATTTCTCTTGTTAGCGCCTCCTTTGAAGGGGCGTTAACTTTTGTTGCAAAACCATGTTCACATATTTTTGTAAATATGGTTTTGCATCAAAGGGCATGGGTGGTTACATGGGCACGCCCATGTACCACCCCCTCGGCGCAAAGTAACGCAAAGCAGTGCTTTGCGCTTCTTTGCATTACTTAGAGGGTGCTTTCCAGCACAAAACAAGTTTTCGCTGGAAAGAAAATAGCAGCAAAAAAAATGTGCGCTGGTTAACGTCACTTTTATGACGCAAAACCTGCACAAAAGGTTTGAAAATCTCCCCCTTCATGTTTTATCTCTATCACCTCTACTCTCCATTCACTGTTTCTGCCTCTCAAGCTTCCACCTCTCCCCTACATACCCTGCTATTCATCACTCTTCTCTCCGGCCTCTTACCTTGCTTCACGTCTTGTGCCTGGGCGCAATACAGTCCCCTGCATCACAGATGTGCCCACAACACTTCTGAGGGCCCCATCCCGCCAGGGGCCTCCCATTCAGCCTAGGGCCAATGAATATCTGTGAGATGTGGGAGACTCTGGGGCCCATCATCACATTCTGCAGTGAGGGACCCCATCATTTTGTGTTACACAACTGCTCTCATATTACTTTTCAGATGCGTAAAGCAATGAATGGTGAGTGGCCTGAGGGGTTATATGACTTGGGTGTATCTTGGAGGGTTCATTGCGCTCCCCTTGGGGTGATAAGGATGGATGTGGGATCACCCCCCCCCCATCGCTTCCCCTAACTGAATGTTAGCATCTCAACTTAACTTTTAAAGAGCGAATTGCTCATTCTTCCTTCGGTTCATGTAAATTACATGAAAATAAAAAACACCAAGCGCTTATAACTGTAGTTATTATTTATGTTAAACTCCTTTTATGTTTGTTTTGGATGAACATGCTTGTTTGAGAAAAAAAAACAGAGTTGCAAAAAAAGAAAAGAATAATAAGCGCTTCATCCATTTCTTCCATAGAAGGAGCAGCGCCTTTTGTAATGTGAGATCACTCTATGGTTTTGTGTTGTGACTGTGAGCCCTGCAATTTGCTCTGCGTTTCTTTCATGCAGGGGCAGGGCTCACTTCACACCTCACGCCAATTCAAGCATCTCCCTAACTGCTTTTATGCAGATGCAGCGATTACGGTGATCAGGGCCCAATCTGCACTGCAGCATCTGAAAGGGATGGGGTGTCATATTGCACTTTCAGTCCATGGCAGCCGGGAGTAAAGGGGCCCCCGCCGTGGGCCTCGCTCATTGCACCACGGCTGCAAACCCCAAGGGAGGGGGCTCCCCACCTGTTACTCTTACAATGGCACCATTTCAAAGGTTGATGGGCCCGTGGGGGGGCCCCCTCACAGTAACACAGCCGCGAGGCCCTGGGCGGCTGCCCACTCTGCCCATGCCTAGCGCCGGCCCTGCTTCTTGCATCACAGGTTGGAATGTATATATGTCATAGTTCGGGGAAAAACTGTAAACAGAGCTGGAGGCAGTTGGGACTGGTGCAACTTGGCAGGATGGGATCTTCTGTTAAGAATAAACCACTATCAATCTTTATTGAAGTCTGGAGCCTGGTACCTCAAATTGCCACCACTTCACTATCGGCCCGCCCTCAGTCACAATTATCCAAAAGGAACGAGTATGAGAATGCTGTTGGGTGAAAGGAACATGTGCATCATGCTTGGACCTGGGTGGGCCATTCTCTGCTGACATACCAGGCAGGCATCCAAACTGAATTGGGAACATGAAAGATACGTAATTTTATTTTTAATAATTACTGGGCGCAGGGGAGAAAAACTCAATGGACCTGGCCCTGAGATATAAGAGCCAGTGCTAAGCACCGGAAACCACAGGCACAAATTAACCACTGGTTGACTCCCGAAGATGGAGAGGAAAGTCAATGACTTAATGAGGGGTCCGATGATTACACCTGCAGGGCCAAAGATAGTATGTAACAGGCCTAAGGTTGAGACAGGTTTCGTAGAATGACCTGGTCTTGCAGACATTGGTGATAAGAGGACAAAAGTAAAAAAAATATGATTGCTGCACAGGTACCGCAATTGTAACAAAAATTAATAAACAGAAAAAAATCATGTTGCCACGTTTGGCGCCACAAGTAATAAAAGAAAGGCTCAGCCGCCATTGCAGAGGCATGCAACACTGGGGAGATTAAAAAAATGTTGGGGTAAGAGCATGTTTGAAAAGTATTTAAGAAAACAGTGCTGAGAAGCTCTATTGAAACCTAACGAGTAACAACACATGTGACACGGGGTGTCCTCATGGGAGGTTACAAGAACAGAAAAGTCAGTACTAAGGAGGGACTATCAAGCATATTGACCAATGAAATGCCACCATTCACAAATGACAATGACATAAGCCAATTAAAAAGATGACAGAAAGTGGTCAGAGTTCATGCCCATATCCTATAGTCAGTATTTGCATGTGCAGCGTAACTGCACGCACAAAGAAGACAACGAAATCCCCTCTAAAGCATTGACTGCAAAATTGACGGAAAAAGGATATCCATCCAAACTACTCAAGCACTCTTGCATGGTTTACCCCAAGTGAAGTACTGTTAGAAAAGCAACCAAAAAAAACCATGACACGTCTCGTGTGTGTCTCCACCTTAGGCCCATACACTAACTCATTTAAGAAAATCATCCGCCAGAATTGGCACCTTATAAAAAATACAGACAAGGACCTCCAAATACCTTTATTTGCACTGAAAAAGAATGTCAGTATTGGCCAGCGCATCATCAGGGCATCGGATGAACCCCCGAAGAAATCGGAGTCATTACGCCCCTTCTTCAATTTGCACCCCATAGTGGGACATCACAAGTGTGGGAACTGTCAAGCAAGCAGTTCCAATATGGAGGGCACAGAATCCACAAACGGAACAGACAAGTGGAAACATAATGAATTCTCCAAACTGTAAAACTTTGGGGCAGATTTATGTTAACTGGCGCATCCCCAGGGATGCGCCAGTTAATGTGCAGCACAGTGCGCCACAGCTCCGCCACCCATGGTGCGCCGCATTTATAATGCGGCGCACCATGGTGCAAAAACGGCACAGATGTGTGACGCATCTGTGATGGAATGGTGGCGCATTGCGACGCAGCTCCAGCAAGGCTCGGGGGTGCCCTATCTTCACAATGCTGCGTCAAGACCTACGCCTGCTTCAAGCAGGCGCAGGGATTTGACGCAGCATTGGCCTGAAAGTGACTGAGTGAAATCTCATAGATTTCACTCAGCCACTTTCAGGAGGCGTTCCCGCGCAGGAACCCCCCCCTGCGCAGGAACGCCTCCTTATGGCGCAGGGCTTTACAACGTGTAAATAGGGCGCATTGTTTGCGCCGCCGTTGCGTCAAGTAAAAGTGACGCAATTGCAGAGCAAAGAGGCGCAATGGCATCATAAATCTGCCCCCAAGAATTTTGTCTATGCCATCACTTGCCCCTGCCCTTTGATGAACATAGGCAAAACAACACAAGAAATCAGGCAACGAATAACCCAACATCATTCTAGGATTAAGAAAGTTGGGACAGATTTACAATAACTGGCGCATCCCCAGGGATGCACCAGTTATTGTGCGCCACAGCTCCGCCACCCATGGTGCGCCGCATTTACAATGCGGCGCATCATGGGGCAAAAACGGCACAGATGCGTGACGCATCTGTGCCGTAAAGGCAGCGCATTGCTCGAGTTGCGTCGCAAGCGCGACGCAGCTCCAGCAATGTTCTGGGGGGCCAAATCTGTCCAATGTTGCGTCAAGCCTTACGCCTGCTTCAAGCAGGCGCAGTGTTTTGACGCAGCATTGGCCTAAAAGTGCCTGCGTGAAATCTACAAGATTTCACGCAGGCACTTTTGCGAGGCGCACCTGCCCCGGAACGGCAACCCTGCGCCGGAACGCCCACATGTGGCACAGGGCTTTACAACGTGACGCATCTGCCTAGATGCGTCACGTTGTAAATGGGTTGCAGGGATGCGCCACGTTTACACCGCTGTTGCATGATGCAACAGCGGCTTTAACGTGGCGCAAGTCTGACATAAATCTGCCCCAAGGTACCCAATGCACCCTTTGCTGCTCACTTTCAAGAGCTCAAACATACAGAAAAAGATTTCCGGTGGACCATCCTGAGTGTGATTAAACCGAACCCCAGAGGGGGTGACCTGGAAACGACATTGCTTCTAGCTTACTTGATTATGCATTTTAACACGGCCTCTGTGGGACTGAATGAAATGTCTGAGATAAACAGACTTTAATTTTTAGCCTGCGAAATTACTAAGGGGCAGATTTACAATAACTGGCGCATCCCCAGGGATGCTCCAGTTAATGTGCGCCGCAGCTCCGCCACCCATGGTGCGCCGCATTTACAATGCGATTCAGAAAAGGGGGTGGTGATGCACAGAGTTTCTGAATTAAGCAGAATACTCCTACCCAGTCAACAGATCAGGGCTTGATCCATCACCGGACAGAGACTGATTTGCATATAGCCAGGTTCTGAGCTGGGATGGTGCAGTGAGATAAAAAACGGTGATGGATCAAGCCCTGATCTTTGGACTGGGTAAGGGTGGTCTGCTTAATTCAGACACTCTGTTCATCACAACCCCCCCCCCCTTTTCTGAATCGTTTTTGGCCACTATAGGTGTGGCAGGGTAAACTCAGACATGAGTCCCTTTCTCACTGCACCATCAGGATTCAAGCAAGCCGGGCCGAAGACGGCTGAAATGCCAGAAACTGGTCCCCGGTAGCTTGTCTCCTTTCTGGTGAAGAATTGGCTTGGTAGTTTAGTCTGCCCTGTTCCCATGATGCACTGGGCCAGGGACAGACTGATTTGCATATAGCCAGGTTCTGAGCTGGGATGGTGCAGTGAGATAAAAAACGGTGATGGATCAAGCCCTGATCTCTGGACTGGGTAAGAGTGGTCTTCTTAATTCAGACACTCTGTTCATCACCACCCCCTTTTCTGAATCGCATTTACAATGCGGCGCACCATGGGGCAAAAACGGCACTGATGCGTGACGCATCTGTGCCGTAAAGGTGGTGCATTGCTGGAGTTGCCTCACAGGAGCGACGCAGCTCCAGCAAGGCTCGGGGGTGCCCTATCTGTCCAATGCTGCGTCAAGCCTTACACCTGCTTCAAGCAGGCGCAGGGTTTTGACGCAGCATTGGCCTAAAAGTGACTGAGTGAAATCTTGTAGATTTCACGCAGGCAATTTTTGTGAGGCGCATTTGCCCCGGAACGCCCACCCTGCACCGGAACGCCCACAAGTGGCGCAGGGCTTTACAACGTGAGGCATCTGCCTAGACGCGTCACGTTGTAAATGGGTCGCAGGGATGCGCCACGTTTATGCCGCCGCTGCGTGACGCAACGGCGGCGCAAGTCCGCCATAAATCTGCCCCCAAGTCTCCAACACATTTCAATCACATGCTCCTCATGTTCCCCATTCTAAACTACAACTACCAGCATGCCAAGTGCACGTAGCATGTCAGAATCTACAAGTTAGGCTCGAACAGACGTGACTCACACTTCCGCATTGCAGAGATGCCGACGATGCGAAGCCGGTGAGGGACGTTGTCAAGCATGAGATCGCCGAATTTAGGCAAGTTATGCAACACGCGCTCTTGAATGTCATGCTGATGCTGCTTAAACAAAGGTGGAATTTCGACGCTCACACACGAATCACTTTTGTCTCACTTAGGAGTCGTCCCAATGGCAAAGGAAAAAAAACATGTTCCCCGTCGCACTCAGCGCTCTAGGTTGAACAAATACAAGAGAGTCATGTTTAGTTGGTTATATGCGTGATTTATATTATTGTGATGCCGGCAAATATAAGAGCAAATACAAAAGCTCATTCTTCATATTCATTCAACAGGTCACCCTCAACAATGCGATCACTGTACAACTTTCCCTCACTTTGATGCCTGATAATCAAACAGATTAAAAATGAGTTTTGACTATGGTTTATATTGGATGCACTTGCAAACTTCAAATTATGCTTAACTTCGGACAATGACCCCATTTTCGCTACAGAGGTTCCGTGATGCAGAATCTATACACACCAGCTGGCACGTCCTGCTGCTGCCAGGAGGAAAGCCAATCTTTAACATTGCATGGAATATATTCATGAGCGCTTTCCTTAGCGCCGTGCTGCAGTTTCTTTAAAGTCACTTGTGGCATTTTAATAGAGTGCACCTATACGAAAGCTGCTTGACTCACAGCATAGTAACATTTCCCAACTTTTCAATACTTTTTCCAGGAACTTCATTGTACAACGCCGTTTTAGGTGCCATTATTTGGCAATCACCAACGTGCTCATCTCCTACCCAAGAATGGTAAGACTACACCCTTTAACCCCTTTACTGCAGCGGCTATTCCGCGGCAGTGCTAAGGGGGCGGGGGGGGCCACGCGGCGCGCCCATGCTGGTGACGGAACCGCTGGTGACGGAACCGCTCCGTCACCAGCCGCGGTTGCCTGTGCTCATGACGGAGCGGTTCCGTCACGGCCCCGCCCGCTCAATGGAACGCTCAGCGCAGGCACGGAATCCGCGCCATGCAGGCGTGCCGAGCGGGCCCTGACGGAACTGCTCCGTCATCAGCACAGCGCGACCGCGGCTGATGACGGAGTGGTTCCGTCACCAGCAGGGGAGGGGTTAATGATGAAGGCAAGTAGGGTTATTACAGTTCGGGGACACATAGCTGATATACTTTTCGTGTTTTAACATGTTTTAGTGTCCGAACAAGTCCTGGTCCTGAGGAGAACCCCAAAGAAAAGCCGGGTTCAGAAACTCATTGACCCACCCCAGCTAGGCGTGACTACCATGAACTCACTGAATAACACAGTGTACAAACGGGCCAATTAGCCTGCTGTAAGTGTTTTGTTCACTAGCTGTACATGGCAGGTTGCAACCGATAAAAAATGGCTGCGTAAAAGCCAGCCATCATTTTTACCCTCATCATGAAAGTAATCCAAAAAGCAGAAATAAAACAGAAACTTACGATCATGGATTCTTCCACCAGTTAACTGACATGAACCCTTGCAGTTTCATAGTGGGGATATCTTGTGCCATTCGCTCATCTCCCCTGGCTCACCCCTCCACAGTAAAACACTTTTAAATGATTGATGTCCTCTGCGTAGCTTTATTATTATAATAAAACACCATTTCAGTTGTGGGGTAAAACTTCCCACATTGACCATTTATCAAATTCACACGTAAATGCTGCGCCCCATACATATGTGCCACAGTTTACCATATATATACAAAGTGGCATCTCTAGAGGCGTGTTGTACCAGCAGGACACAACACCACCCCCTTTTCCAAGCCACCAGCTACTAGGGTAGCGCCAGAGAGTCCAGGACCACCAGCAGGACGGCCCCCTCTCCCGCCAGCCTAGAGCCGCCATAACTGCATCCCCTGCTCCAGGGTCAACCGTTTTTCCGTCCAAAATGAGTCCCCCAGCCTTTCCTCTTATCAGGGACCCCGCCACAGGGCAACGAGCTCCACTGGCGCCCTTGCCCTCCCCCCATGCTAACGCCCTGCCACTCTTCCAGGGTGTAAGGCAATGGCCCCCAGAATGGTTTGCACAAACACCTCCAACCCTACCCTGGACAGGTGCACCCCCCCTGTCCGATACTCATCTGAAGTCAATGTCTGCAGCAAGTTATGTCTAATAACCAGGATCTGTGAACTCCTCAACAGCTTTTCCACTTCTCTATAAATTTTTCTTACTGATGTATTCATTGCTGCTGATGGCACATCACCCCCCCACTCTCTCCGAGTGAGAACCTCTGACCAAATAATGGTTGTGTCCGGCAATGCCCTTCTGATCCAAGTAAGAAGGGAGAATAATGCCTCCTTGGCTCCACGCCTGCCCCCCGGGACAAAGTTTTCGGCCCCCACATGAATAACCAGCACGTCTGGGATAGTCAGACCTTTATTGAGCGCACTCCGCAAATGAGCTGAAACGTCCTCAGCCCGCAAACCCTCCAACCCTAACAAATTGTGGATAATTCCCAAGGTCCTTTGCGTCTTGTCCACCCCGGACTCACCAAACCAATTCCCCGCTATGAATATGACCGAATCTCCGCACCAGCATACTTGCATCCTCTGACTTGCCACCCCTGCAAGCGAGACCAAAGAAAAGAATAGAAAGAGAGAAGTGCATAAATACCAACCTGCTGCAAATACCACCCACCCTACACCAGCTGCGGTCGCACATAGCGCTCAAAACTCGATGAACTCCACCTGCCCACTTTCTTGATTGCACCCGGTGATAGTCCCAATTCCGCTGCTATAGTAGCCGCCCCAATACGGAACAAATGTGACGTGAAATGAGCTACGTCTTCACCTAACAATTCCAGAGCCCGCTTGCAAATTCGCGTGAACTGGAATCTTGTTAGCGGTGTACCATCCGCATGCACCAACAGCCTATCGTCCTCACATCCCGGCCTCATCTGCATAAACCTTTCCATCAACATCACCGGGCAGTAGCCCGCCCCCTGAACTGCTCTCGGTTGCACCCATACTCCCTTTCCCAGTGGGTCTGTCTTCGACCTCCGTACCCTCACCTGCAGTAAGCCCGCTGCAATCACCACATCACAAACAGCCATTCCACCCTGTCTGTCCATCTTGGAGCTTGGCACTAGCTCTGATACCCGGAATGCCCCAAAGAATGCTAAGGAATATGGTAGCCGCAACAATTGTACCTCAAAATGCTACCAACATACCTGTGGTAACACCCCAAAGATATTCACCAACCGTTTGGAATCAATTGGTCTCCTGGTATCCTTTCCCCCTGGAACCAATCAGTCCCATCCTCTCATAGCCCTTCTAACTCTAAGGTCTTTAGTGGGATCCGTCACCCCTTTAATCCCTGCAAAGAAGGCTATTGCTGACAGTTGTCTGCGTACCAGAGCCAAGGACCTTCCCTCTTCTCTCTGGCTAACTATGAAACTGAGCACCCCTTTAGGCATGGGCGGAAAATCCGTTCCGCTCGCGGATTTTGCGGATTTTCGGGAAATCCGCAATCCGCGAGATTTGCGAATTTCCTGCAAAATCCGCAAATCCGCGAGCAGCGGATTTTGCTCGCACTGCTCGCACTGTTCGCGTGAGTTCGCGCCCCGCGAATAAGTGCGAAATTGCAGAAATACGATCTAAGCAAAACTGAAAGTAACTACTTACCAGGTTCAAAAGTTCAGGCACATCATTAGTAGCCATTTCCTGTAGTGCTTCCTGAGGGGCCCCTCCAGAGTTCAGTTGCCAGTTGAAACTATTATGTGACCCTGCTCTGAACCTCAGAATAGTTACACATATGCCACAAAGGTCATGAATTACAGCTAAGGGAGACAAGCAGGAGCCAGGCTGGAAGTTAAAATCCATTAATCAGCCCCTAATTCATTATTGTCAGTTGGGGCAGGGCAGGTGTTGTAACTAATTTTGCAACAATGAAAGCACTTAGCAAGTGCAAAAGATCACTAATCAGGGCGCACTAAGGAAGCAGGTGCCAGCTAAAAAAATATTCTGTGACACATTAATCAGCCCCAAATTAATTCAGGTCACTTGAGGCAGGGAAGGTGTGCTTTGCTTTGCCGAAAATAATGTACACTGGACAACCAGAGGGTGTGGTGATGAAACAGAGGGTGGCATGGGTGGGCCAGAGGGTGGCATGAGTAGTCAGAGAGTGGCAGTGGTGACAGAGAGTGGCAGTGATGAAGAAGAGTGTCCCAAACAGGTTGGACACGTAGAAACAACAAGTTCGCAAAACTTGCGACCCGACAGGTAAGTTCGCAAATTGCGAAATTGTAAAAACCCTCGCGAACTGGCAGAAACACGGGCGAACACAAAAAAAAAAATCCGCAAATTCGCGGGAATTCGCGGATTTTGCGGATTGCGAAACCGCAAATCCGCAAAATTCGCGAACGCGAGATCCGCAAAATTCGCTCATGCTTACACCCCTTGTGGTGTAAATTCCTCCACACCCCCTTTGCTCTGCAAGACTGCCATGTAAACCTGCCAAGCCCTTTCATACTAAGCATGGGCGAATTTTGCGGATCTCGCGTTCGCGAATTTTGCGGATTTGCGAATTCGCAATCCGCAAAATCCGCGAATTCCCGCGAATTTGCGGATTTTTTTTTTGTGTTCGCCCGTGTTTCTGCCAGTTCGCGAGGGTTTTTACAATTTCGCAATTTGCGAACTTACCTGTCGGGTCGCAAGTTTCGCGAACTTGTTGTTTCTACGTGTTCAGCCTGTTTGGGACACTCTTCTTCATCACTGCCACTCTCTGTCACCACTGCCACTCTCTGACTGCTCATGCCACCCTCTGGCCCACCCATGCCACCCTCTGTTTCATCACCACACCCTCTGGTTGTCCAGTGTACATTATTTTCGGCAAAGCAAAGCACACCTTCCCTGCCTCAAGTGACCTGAATTAATTTGGAGCTGATTAATATGTCACAGAATATGTTTTTAGCTGGCACCTGCTTCCTTAGTGCGCCCTGATTAGTGATCTTTTGCACTTGCTAAGTGCTTTCATTGTTGCAAAATTAGTTACAACACCTGCCCTGCCCCAACTGACAATAATGAATTAGGGGCTGATTAATGGATTTTAACTTCCAGCCTGGCTCCTGCTTGTCTCCCTTAGCTGTAATTCAGGACCTTTGTGGCATATGTGTAACTATTCTGAGGTTCAGAGCAGGGTCACATAATAGTTGCAACTGGCAACTGAACTCTGGAGGGGCCCCTCAGGAAGCACTACAGGAAATGGCTACTAATGATGAGCCTGAACTTTTGAACCTGGCAAGTAGTTTCAGTTTTGCTAAGATCGTATTTCTGCAATTTAGCACTTATTCGCGGGGCGCGAAGTTGTACTGGGAAGCCGCGAACTCACGCGAACAGTGCGAGCAGTGCGAGCAAAATCCGCTGCTCGCGGATTTGCGGATTTTGCGGGAGATTCGCGAATCTCGCGGATTGCGGATTTCCCGAAAATCCGCAAAATCCGCGAGCGAAACGGATTTTCCGCCCATACCTATTTCATACCTACTCTTAATCTTAGAAGCAACCGACGCCGCTATGAGATCGGAAGCAACAGGGCACCAAGCTTCCACAGGCTTTCCGGGAAGGCCGTCATCTTAGCGTCTGCTTGTGGCCATTGCGCTCAGAATTCTGTCAACTTAAAACGAGACAGAGAGTCAGCTACTGTGTTAACCACACCAGGCACATGCTTGACAATGAAATGCACATTACGCCTGAGACACTCCCGCACCAACACTTTCAGTAAACGGAGCACCCACAGACATTTGGCCCTTTGGTTGTTCACCGACAAAACCACAGACATACTGTCTGACCAAAACACAATTTTTTTGTATTCCAGGAAAGTACCCCATATCTGAAGCGCCACAATGATGGGGAATAACTCCAGGAATGTGATGTTGCGGACCAGCCCCCTCTCGAACCATTCGGTTGGCCAGTGCTGCATACACCACCTTGCTCCTAACACTGCCCCGAACCCGACACTACCTGCTGCATCCGTATAAAGTTTCAATTCTCTATTGTCCTGCGCCGGTTGTTGCCATATTACTGACCCATTGAAGTGCCCCAAGAAATCCCTCCATGTGACCAAATCATCCTTCATCTCTGCTGTCAGCCTAGTGTGGTGATGCTTTTCCGTCAAACCTGATATTGCCCTGGCTATATTCCTGGAAAAGACCCTGCCCATAGGTATCACCCGCAGTGCAAAATTAAGCTGACCCACTAATACCTGTAAGTGATGCAAAGTAACCTTGCGTGCCCCCAAGCATTGTTCCAAAGACCTTCAAAATGCCTTAACTTTTTCTTGAGGTAATCTGCACACTCCTTCGACCGTGTCTATCTTGATACCTAAGAACGTCAATTGGGTTTTTGGTCCTTCCGTTTTCTCCGCCGCCAGCGGCACCTCCAATGCCCCCGCCATTCGTTGAAAACACACCAATGCCTCATGACAATCTGACGAGCCTGCCGGCCCCATAAAAAGGAAATCATCCAAGTAATGCACGACCTCCCGCACACCCATCCACCTCCTGTACTGTCCATTCCAAGAAACAACTGAATGTTTCGAATATTGCACATGCAATGGAACAACCCATGGGCATACATAGATCCACAAAGAAATTGCCATCAAAGGTGAATCCTAGCAACCTAGTGTCATCCGGGTGGACCGGCAAGAGGCGGAAGGCCGACTCAATATCGGCCTTTGCCATCAGTGCCCCTCTCCCCAGCCGCTGCAATTTCAGAATCGCCGAGTCAAAAGTTGTATAACGAACTGCACACAGATCTGGATCCAAACCCTCATTGACTGACCCACCCGCAGGACTCGACAAGTTGTGAATGAGACGATATTTTCCAACTTCTTTTTTTGGAACTAGACCCAGTGGAGAACATACCAGGTCCTGCCTAGGCAATTTCTTGAAAGGGCCTGCCACCCCCCCCCCAACCCCAACTCCTTCCCAATTTTTTCCTAAGTCACTTCTGGGTTCCGTAGCACTGACCGTTGGTTGCGGGGAGGAACTGCGCTTGGCACTGCAGAAGAGAGAATGTGAAAACCATATTTAAAACCTTCATACAAAATTTGTGCTTCTGCCCCCTTCTCATACCTGGCGAGCAGATGGGTTAATACTGGGAGGTGTATGGGCGTGGGCAGGTTCCGAGCTTCATTGGGCGGGACGAGGTTTTGGTTGAGAGGGAGCTGCGGGAGGAGAGCGGGGTTCCTTAGGCTTTCCGATCTTTTTGAAACACTTAATCTCTGGGTGCCTGAACATCCCGCAGAAGGAACAAATGTGCTTGAACTTACATGCGTTCCTCTGTTACATTCATTCTTGTTGAATTTCCAGCATATGCCAGAACTACTGGGGTGGCTTGCGGTCTAGGGCCCGCCCCACTCTGTCCTATACATACTGTTAGTTGCAACAAGTTTTTGTGTGGGAGGATTCATAATTCCACCTCATCGGGTCATTGGTGGTTAAAGTGTTTTAAGAAATAGCCTGCTACATTAAACTGGTTATTCTAGTTAACTTGATATTCCCACATGATGTATTTGATTTATTGGTGATTTGGGCATGCTTGTTTCTCCTTGTTAACCTCCTTCCTTTCTTCTCAGCATGCGTGAGACTTTGTAGGGGGAGATCACGCTGGTTCTCGTTTCCGCCGCATGATTGAGAAATGGCACGGACGGGTGCTCATGTCCGCCGCATGCGTGGGAAATGGCAAGGACGTGCTCACGTTGACGGAAATGCGACCGCACCCAATCCCCGGTGCTCATTATTCACCGTCTTTGGCCGCGGAAAGAAGCATCTCTGGAGTTCCTTCGACTGCAAGTGTCCCAGGGGTTGTTTGGAGGTGCCGGAGGTTGGTGCAAATATCCTGGGGCGTGGAGGCAGTTTGTTTGAGTTCTGTTTGGTGAGCCTGGTGTTCTGGAGGTTTGGAGCAGCGATCGTCTCCAGTGGGCAGTCTTGGTTCCTTCGCTGGGTTTCTTCTCTTCTAAGCTGCCATCCTTTCCTGCAAAACTCGTAGAGTAGGTCGTTGCTCTTCAGGTAGGATCTATATTTTGCAGAGTCAATCTGTGTGGAGGTATTTAAAACATTTTGAGGACGATTGATGCAGAGAAAGAGCATCATTGGAGGGTATTTGAAATCCAATGCTGCTTTTTGGGACAAGAGAATGAGCTAACAGAAAACATTTGAACCATGGAAATTTGAGAGAGCAATAACTTTGAAATGCAATCGTTTTTGCGCCTTTTATTTTACAAATTGAATGTTCAGTTAATTATTGTGTTTAGGAACAACTCTGTTTAATAATATAACAGTAAGGAAATTATCCCAGAGGTTTAGTGAAGGCAAAACTAAGCTTTGGAATTACTAAAGGCATGTGCAGAAAGTTTTGTGTCTAATTGTGGATTAAAAGTCAGAGTCTGATTATATAAGACTTTTGTAAACGTAGTACGTTTGCTGGATTTGGAGTTACATTTAACTTTTCCTTTTCAGATCTCCTTCCCAGCTGGTCCCTTCCTAATTCCCTTTCCCCCCGCTCAATCACTTCAATACTCTGTGAATTTAAGGTTCAGAGGAGTTGGAGATATTGAGAGGTGGGCCCTTTTGTCATCGCATCAGAACCCGAGGAAGACTGAGCCTGACAGAATAATGAGCCCACGAATTATATTCCTCCTGGTCTGAGTGCGGTGAGATAATGGCCACCATGGATGATTTAATGAAAGCAATTGTTCAAATACAGCATGACCTAGCGGAGACTAGAAATGTCACTGCAACTCTTTCTGATAAGGTGGATAGAATGCAGCGTTTGAGTACTCCACTTCCTGAAGATGTTGAGTCGAAGCCTATAACTAACATTGCGGTAACTGTTCCTTCTCAAATTCCTCTGGCACCTCCAGAACGTTTCTCAGGAGATCCTTCTAAAGTACAGATCTTTCTGACCCAAGTCGAATTACACTTCACTTGTAGACCAACAGCCTTTCCTGATCCCCAATCCAGGATTGCTTTTTTAATTTCTTATCTTTCGGGGGATGCTGCTAATTGGGCTGTTCCTTTGGTTAGGCAAGACAGTACTTTACTATATAATTGGAGGCGCTTTGTTGAAGAATTTGAAAAGATCTTTGATAGGCGAACAGTAACCCTCTCTGCCGACCGAGAATTATTGCAACTACGTCAAAGGGAATAGAGATCTTATCTCTTATTTGTCCCACTTCAATAGATTAATAGCAGAAACCTCTTGGCCCGAGGAAAAGAGAGCAGCTCTCTTTTATCAAGGTTTGAAGGACGAACTAAAAGATGTTCTTACACAAATTGATCCCCAGCCAACTAACTGTTCTGAATTAATTAATCTAACTTTAAGACTAGATCACAGAATGTCTGAAAGAAGAACAGATAAAAGAAAGTATGAAAAGCCAAATTGGAAACCTGAAAATAAACCAAGAACACAACTAACTAATTCAGAGACAACTACAGAACCAATGGAGATAGGACCTCTTAGACAACCATTGTCAAAGGAAGAAAAAGATAATAGACGAAAAAATGGTCAATGCCTTTATGGCTGACGAAAACGACATTTTGTTAAAGATTGTTTAATGAAGCCTAAAGGAAAAACTTTGAGTGCTAACAAAAGTGTATCATTGAAAGCTACGGATTCAACGTCGGGAAACTACAGTGCCTAAGATGTCTAGAAGGGGACCTCTTGGGAACCATCGCTTTCCCTTCCATAAATTTCTGTGTATCCAATTACAAAGCTCACTTTTGTTTGGCAGTACAAATTCAACTATCCACTGAAATATACCAATTAGAAGTCTTATTAGATTCAGGCGCTACGGGAAATTTTGTGGATCTTGAAACAGCAAAACGACTAAAAATAATTTGTGAGAAAAAAGAGACACCAGAAATTGTTCAAGCAGTAGATGGTAAGGTTTAGGCTGGGGGTCCTGTCACCATGCAGACTACAAAAATACATATGATTTGCATAGATGCGAAAGAACAACTGCATAAAGAAGAAGTTCAATTCGATGTGATTCAAGCTCCACAATATGGTTTTATTTTAGGAATGCCCTGGCTTTGTCAACATAATCCTTCAATTGATTGGCAAAAAAGAGAACTTGTTTTTCTTTCACAATATTGTCATTCAAAGTGTCTAAAGGCTATCAAAACAACTAAGGGACAAATAGCAACTGCAGAGGAAAAAGAAATTGTCCTCCCTAGTGTATACCGCCAATACAAAGATGTGTTCAGTGAAACTAAGGCATCATCCCTCCCTCCACATCGGACCTATGATTGCCAAATTGACCTAGTGCCTGGTTCTGGTGTACCAAACTGCCGGATATATGCACTGTCTGAAAGTGAAAACAAACATCTGAGACAGTATCTAGATCAGTATTTAGAAAACTGAATTATTCGACCTTCAAAGTCGCCGGCTGCCTCGCCTTTATTTTTTATTCTAAAAGCAAACGGGGAATTAAGACCTTGTATTGATTACAGGGCCTTGAATAAGATCACGATTAAGAATAAATATCCTCTTCCGTTAATCCCTGTTCTTTTGGATCAAGTCAAAACTGCAGTGATTTAAACCAAGCTCGACCTTCGTGGTGCGTACCATTTGGTACGTATACGAAATGGCGATGAATGAAAGACAGCGTTTAAAACCAGGTATGGATTATATGAGTATTTAGTAATGCCCTTTGGACTATGCAACGCCCCAGCTGCGTTTCAGTTTTTTTCTAAATGATGTGTTGCGAGAATACCTAGATCTCTTTGTCATTGTTTATATAGATGACATATTGATCTATTCAGATTCCATAGCTCTCCATGAAGGACATGTAAAGAAGTTTCTAAGCACACTTCAAAAACACCACTTGTACTGTAAATTATCAAAAAGTGACTTTCATGTTTTTGAGGTAGAATTTTTGGGCATCCTTCTTACACCCTCTGGCATGAAAATGACCGACAGAAAAATACAAGCTGTTGCTGAATGGCCAATCCCACAAACCGTTCGTGATGTGCAATGTTTTTTGGGTTTTGCGAATTTCTATCGCCGCTTTATAGATAATTTTTCAGCAATTGTGGCTCTAATCACCCGGTTGTTAAGAAAGAAAGTAAAGTTTGAATGAACTCAAGAAGCTGACAGCGCATTTAATATTTTGAAAAAGGCCTTTACAGCATCTCCAATCTTAATGCATCCGGATGTTCAAGAACCCTTTATAATTGAGGCTGATGCTTCAGATGTTGCAATTGGTGCCATTTTGTCTCAAAGAAAGCAAAACTCTGGTCAGATGCACCCAGTAGCATATATGTCACGGAAGTTAAATCCTGCTGAACAAAATTATACTATTGCTGAGAAAGAATTACTTGCCATACATGACGCTTTCAAAGAATGGCGGTACTATCTTTTGGGAGCAAAATTCACAGTAACTGTATACACTGATCATAGAAATTTGTAATTCATGAGTTCAGCAAGAATGTTGACTCCACGCCAACTAAGATGGATGATGTTTTTCGCAGAATACGATTTTATAGTAACTTATCTCCACGCCAACTAAGATGGAGGATGTTTTTCGCAGAATAGGATTTTATAGTAACTTATCGTCCAGGACAGGACAATAAAAAAGCAGACGCACTGTCTAGGAAAGACTCTTCCTTACATAGAAGTGAAGGAACTCCTCAAGCTATAATTGATCCTGATAAAGTAATTTATATTTTAACAGCAGATCAATTTTTAGACAACATTCTTGAAAGTTTTCCTCCTTCGTTGTGGGCAAAATGGTTAAAAGAAGATGCGACTTGATTCATCAAAGAAGGAATACCGTTCCGTAAAAAGAAGGTTTATCTACCAACTAAAGACTTACAAGAGACAGCATTTCATTGGTTGCATTCCTCTCCTTTGGCAGGTCATCTAGGACCTAAGAAAACTGTGGAAAAATTAGAAAAACTATTTTGGTGGCCTTCAATGAAAAAATATGTTTTTCAAAAGACATTGGATTGTGAGATTTGTGCTCATTATAAATCAGATCATAGTAAACCAACGGGTTTATTGCAAGTTTTTCCTACACCAACCAAACCATGGGATCATATTTCTTTGGATTTTATTACTGGTTTACCACAAGTAAATCAACATTCGGTAATCTTAGTAGTCATAGATAGCTTAACTAAAAGTGCTCACTTCATTGCATGCAAAGGATTGCCAACTGCAGGACAATTAGCACAAATATTTTTGCAGAACATTGTACGTTTACATGGCTTACCAACAGTACTGTTATCTGATCGAGATTCCCAATTTTCATCTAAGTTTTGGCAGCAATGGTGTCGCAGTCTGCAGATAACATCGAACATGTCAACCAGTTATCATCTGCAGACGGATGGTCAGACTGAGCGTTTAAACCAGACTTTGAAACAATATTTGAGATGTTATGTTTCTGACACCAATAAGTCTTGGTTGGATTTATTATGGATGGCAAAAATAGCTTATAACACTTCACCTCATTCTTCTACTGGAGCCTCTCCTTTTGAAGGACTGTATGGTTACATGCCAAATATCATTCCTTTAACACTACCCAAAATAGAATGTAACACTCCAGCTGTGCAAGACACCATTCATTCAATGCAAAAGATCCATCAGCAAATTCACAATAGGTTATTACAAACCAAGAAAAGTTATAAGGTACAATATGACAAACAACACCGATCGGGTCCATTGTATGTTCCAGGAGATAAAGTATAGTTGTCCACCAAAAATGTTATCTTTAAGCAAAAAAACATGTTCCATCCTAAATTTATAGGTCCGTATCCAATCATACGTCAAGTCAATCCAGTAACTTACAAACTACTTCTACACTGAACTTAGCGAATTCATCCGGGGTTCCACACTGCACTTTTGAAACCTGCTAGACAAAACACGTCTGAAAAGCCTGCACCTCTCTTAGTACAAGGAAATTGGGAGTATGAAGTACAAAACATTTTGGATTTCAAACTCAGGGGCTCTAAATTATGGTATCTTGTTTCCTGGAAAGGATACGGGCCTGAGGACGATTCCTGGGAAAAAGCTGACAATGTGCATGCTCCTCGTTTGATACGACGTTTCGACCTCCAAAATCCTAACAAGCCGGGCCCTAGACCGCTTCCGGGAGGGGGAAGTACTGCCAGAACTACTAGGGTGGCTTGCGGTCTAGGGCCCTCCCCACTCTGTCCTATACGTACTGTTAGTTGCCACAAGTTTTTGTGTGGGAAGATTCATAATTCCACCTCATCGGGTCATTGGTGGTTAAAGTGTTTTAAGAAATAGCCTGCTACATTAAACTGGTTATTCTAGTTAACTTGATATTCCCACATGATGTATTTGATTTATTGGTGATTTGGGCATGCTTGTTTCTCCTTGTTAACCTCCTTCCTTTCTTCTCAACATGCGTGAGACTTTGCAGGGGGAGATCACACTGGTTCTCGTTTCCGCCGCATGCGTGAGAAATGGCACGGACGGGTGCTCATGTCCGCCGCATGGGTGGGAAATGGCAAGGACGTGCTCACGTTGACGTACGCGACCGCGCCCAATCCCCGGTGCTCATTATTCACTGTCTTTGGCCTCGTAAAGAAGCATCTCAGGAGTTCCTTCGACTGCAAGTGTCCAAGGAGTTGTTTGGAGGTGCCGGAGGTTGGTGCAAATATCCTGGGGCGTGGAGGCAGTTTGTTTGAGTTCTGTTTGGTGGGCCTGGTGTTCTGGAGGTTTGGAGCAGCGATCGTCTCCAGTGGGCAGTCTTGGTTCCTTCGCTGGGTTTCTTCTCTTCTAAGCTGCCATCCTTTCCTGCAAAACTCGTAGAGTAGGTCGTTGCTCTTCAGGTAGGATCTATATTTTGCAGAGTCAATCTGTGTGGAGTTATTTAAAACATTGTGAGGACGATTGATGCAGAGAAAGAGCATCATTGGAGGGTATTTGAAATCCAATGCTGCTTTTTGGGACAAGAGAATGAGCTAACAGAAAACATTTGAACCATGGAAATTTGAGAGAGCAATAACTTTGAAATACAATCATTTTTGCGCCTTTTATTTTACAAATTGAATGTTCAGTTAATTATTGTGTTTCGGAACAACTCTGTTTAATAATATAACAGTAAGGAAATTTTCCCAGAGGTTTAGTGAAGGCATAACTAAGCTTTGAAATTACTAAAGGCATGTGCAGAAAGTTTTGTGTCTAATTGTGGATTAAAAGTCAGAGTCTGATTATATAAGACTTTAGTAAACGTAGTACGTTTGCTGGATTTGGATTTGCATTTAACTTTTCCTTTTCAGATCTCCTTCCCAGCTGGTCCCTTCCTAATTCCCTTTCCCCCGCTCAATCACTTCAATACTCTGTGAATTTAAGGTTCAGAGGAGTTAGAGATATTGAGAGGTGGGCCCTTTTGTCATCGCATCAGACCCAGAGGAAGACTAAGCCTGACAGCATACCTGTTTCTTTTCCCCGGCACCCCTGTCTCCTCGAAACAAATGTGTGGGTCTTCTAATTGGCACCGCTGAATAAAATTCCCCATGCCAAATATTAATCTCGCGCTGATCCCATGCTATTTCGGACTTTCCACCTTCATCTGCCTGAATTTTTTATTTTTTTTTTTATTTTTGGAAAACCTTTATTGTGCATTTGCAGAAGTACATATACGGGCCTACAACCCACGGGCCGGCCACGAAAGAAACTGTAGCAGCACTGTCGCAAACAATACATTGACACGGTAGCACGTAATGAACACAGGCTGACATCAAAAAGTTACACCATTAATTAACGTGATAGCGCGCCACAGGAGCTGTGAGGTTAATTTTCAAAGGTTTTTTTTCCGCAGCAATTAAAGTCCAACATTTCTGTTTCAATATAAAACACAAGATAAAGTAGGGAAATAATAAGGCAGGGCCCGTGCAGGAGTAAAACGCAACGGTGGCGACATGTCCACCAGACTGACAATGACGTAAAGAACAAGGTTCCACAGGCAGCATAGGGGTCAAGTACGGCTAACAGGGATATCAGGATCAGTAAACCATCTGGTGTGCACCCCCGGCCACCCGCCCACAGTCCCGACACAGGCCCAAGGCAGGAAGAAAGAGAGAAATCATAAAAAGGAAAAACAAGGCACCATAGAAACCGAAAATAAGAAAACCCATCCCCCAACCCAGCACCCTACACGCATGCAGAGGCTACGGCCTACCCCCCCCCCAGCAGTGTGTCTGTCGCCCAATAAACCCGAAATTTAGAGTAAGAAAGAAAAAGGGGAGAAAAAGAAAACACGATAGTGACTGAAGTATGAGAGTAAGAGAAGAAAATCCAATCCCACTTCCATAATACAGAAGCCCGGAGGAGGGCCAAAAACATTATTACCCGGGCTCCCAGCCCACACCTAGTCTCCCACCCGACAACCACGACCCGCCAGAGACCATATCTGACGCAGCACAAAACAAGCGACCCTGTAGCCTCCCAGTACATCGAGGAATGACACAATCCAAAATGCAACCAATCAAGTGAAGAAAACCACAGCAGGGACCCCCCTTTCTGCACCTACACCAGGCCCGCCCGCACGCCAAACCCCCATCTTTCAAGCAAAAATCAGCAGCTGTGCCCACCAAGTACAGCCCCATGCTGGTCAAAACAAAGCGCCGTCAAAAGTTCCAAAATAGAACGAGGGTCCCGATATCTGGCAGCCAGGCAAACAAAGTCAGTACAAAGATACATCACCCCTGGCCTGAGCGTTGCAGTCCTTCCGAAAATGGCCACCGCGGGAACCATGCCGAAGGCAGAACAAAGGGACAAGATGGCCGTCCCCAACGAGGAGAAAACCTGGAAGAAAGAAATGCAGGATCCCAGTCTACAAGGGGACGACTAACAAGAAGGGGGGGCTTCTCAGCACATTCGGGAAGGAGTACCACCGACTGGGGAAAGGATGAAGTTCCAGTTGCAGGAGCGGCAGAGAAGTCCAGCAGCCGGGACGGCAAAAGACCATGTGGAAACAGTAATGGCGGAGGCTGAGCATTAAAGTGCAGGGCGGAGAGAAACAAAGTATCCCCCTTCGCGGCGATAGGCAAGTCAGCAACACTGTCTCCAGAAACCATCAGCTCCGTGGCGGGCAACAGTTGAAACATAGTAACCGGACCAGGGATAGTGTCAGACAGCTGGTGTCCCGGTGCAGATATCGCCTCCTCAAACTTGGGGCTCAACTCACAGGTAACCTGCCGACATGCGGAGCCAAGAGCCTCGAGAGCCGCCAGAACATCCTTACACGTCGGGGCCCGCTGCGGAGCCACACAATATGGCATTTGGGTCGGTGTCCCCGGTTGACAGGAACAGGGTAGCGTAGGCAAGGCAGGACAACCAGGGGACAAAGAAGCGATCGTCTCCCCTGCTCTCGGGACCGCCATCTTTACTGCCGCAGTCCAGAAACAAAGGGTGGGGGGAAGAACGTTCAAAATTCGAAATGCAGCAGGCGGGGGCGCCGGCATGGGAGCAGACCGCAGAGCAGAGAGGCAAATCGCAGGCGACCCCTCGCCGCTAGTCGGAAGGCAGCCCCCGGCGCAGGCGGCGCTGCCAGCCGGAGCCGAGCAGCCCTCCAGCCGAGTCACTCCAGAAAACAAAGGGGTAGGGGTCCCGTCCCGCCAGCGCCCGCCGCATCCAGGTCTGGAGAGCCCCCGAGTAAGTAAGGATGACCGCGTCGATCCACCCCACCAGCAGCAATTCTGGCGGGAGTTGCAGTGCCTCCCGTGTCAGTCCACCGGGGCACCGTCGTCTCGCTGCGGCCAGCAAAGCGGAGTCCAGGGGAATACAAATGGCGGGCGGCTCTCGCTACCGTATCTTCGTCCACACGGCCGGTAGAGACCTCGTAGGAACGCGGTCGAGATCAGCGCGCTCATGCGGTCGTGGCGCCGCGGCAATTTTCAGGATCGGTAGCAGGATACCGGCGTGGGAAGAAGAGGCTCGCGGAGCTGGGAGCCTACGCGTCCGTCCTGTCGGCCATCTTGGCTCCTCCGCTTCATCTGCCTGAATTTTGTGTCATATTGCAACCATTCCATTCCCTGAAATTCTGAAGCTGCCCCGTGAATCAATGACATGTAACTTATCAACTGTGCAGCCAATGTAGGGAACCGTTCAACCATAATTGCTGCGTATATAGCAAACCCAGTCACCCAGTTCTTCAATGACGATTCCACCCAAACCTTCCTTTGTTTCAGTTCCCCATCTTTACCTGACCCGGTCTTCCCCGGGACCGCACCCGCATTAATCTGATCAAAAACATCCACATGTTCCCCCTTAAAGATCTTCTCCCTTGTATCTGCCGGCACGTGCCAAGTTATACTTGCTCACAGGGACACTGCCAATGATGCTGAGCCGTATAACACTGGGCTATGCATAAGGGGAGTGTGCACCGATGCCACTGTCGCCGGGGGAGGAGCTGGAGACACTGTAACTGGCCCCGCCCCTACCGCCCCCACCGCCCCCACCGCCCCCACGTTGCTCGCAGAGCCCTGAGCCGTGGTAGTCATCACCATTGGTGATTGCACTACACCCCCTGACTGGACCCATACCTGAGCCACCCCTCCATTTTGTGTCGCCACCACCGGGGCCTGAATTGTTTCCACCAGGGTCCGCGCTGCCGTATCAGGCTCGGCCCCCCCTTCCCCCTGTGTCCCCCTACTTGCTTGACTATCAGCCCCCCCCGGCTGGCCCCGTTGCCACCACCGCATTCTGTGCCAACGCCCCCCTAGGGGACAACCCACTGTTTGCTCGCCTACGCCCGACACCCGTATGGTGTCCTTGACCACAAGGGGCTGGCCCTCTGCCATCGCCTCACCTGGAACGGTCATTCGCTGTCTTGAGACTCGCTTGGTCTTCTCTTGCTGCGAGTCCTTAAAGAGAACAGGCGTCCGCCATACACGTTTTGCCAAGTTGGACTCCTGCTGCCCACTTGCACCCCCGTCCTGCGATAGAGCCCAATCGATACCTCCCTTCTTTGCGACCTCCCACAATGCCGCCAACGAACGGAATTCCTCTGTTGATGCCGGAGCCTCCTTGCCCCCATGTCTGCTTGGGCCGCATTCCGCCAACACAATCATTAATTGGTCAATACATACATGCCCCTTTCAACCGGTCTTGCACTGGCGCGCCTCCTACTATGCGCCGTCCCTGCCCCTTTACACCCGGGCACCATACCCGCCAATGACGTAAACTACAGCCCCTTTGCACCATACGGCTTGCGCACCACTAGTCACTTTAAAGCCATTTACAATAATTTGACCGTTGAAATTCTATGGACTAGACTAGTAAGGCTTTCAAAACTGGGAAATGCCACCTTGTAACCTATTTTAAACCTGTCTGCGAATAGAGGCCATGCTGGTGAACGACTGAGCAGGTGACAACCCTGGTGAAAAAAGGGGGTGAACAATCGGACCAACACTGCAGCAAGCCATGTAATATGCTCTGTTGCAGGGATTGCAAACGTCCAGGATACATGATCGCGGGAAAATTTGCCTATCAATCAACTTGACATCACGCTCTGCGCTTACCCTCCCATTTCCTCCACTTATCTACAAAGTGATAAAGCCACAGCGAGTGAAAAAGATTAGCGCTGAGCTCACAGAAAATTTTAACGGAGATGTGTATTTTCGTCGTACTCAATCGGCAGAAAAAAACGCAAAGCTGGAACACATTGCACAGCCGTTTCACACACCGGGCTTCTCGCTAACGCGCTTCCTAGATATGCGGGACAATGATTTCCTAAACAACGCGCCCCTGCATAACGCTGTGCTCTTTCCCTTTTTAAAAAAAAATGTATCCCTAAATACTCGAACTCCGCTCTCCTCAGGACCGTAGCCCGACGCGCACCCCATCATGCCACGCGGGTCGGAAGCAAACACCCCTCCCTCCACCTACCTAATAACGCTGCACTCGCTCTGTCCGCGATATCGCTGCTCGTTGCCCCACCCCAGGATTTACAAAAACGCCTATCGTCATCTTACTTGGACAAGGCAGGCATGCTTTTGCCATCATATATTTTGATCCTTGCTCGAAAAAGGAAAAAACACCTCCTCAACAAAAAATGCTTCACCGGGGCCCGAACCTGAGGCCCCCGGCACCATAAACATCTGCGCTAAGACGCTACGCTATGGCCTCTCACCTGTTTGTGGCTCCCTGTGAGGAGAAGAGTGGAATACAAAGCCCTTTGCACCTGTCATCGTATCTTGAATGGCAGGGCACCCGACCCTCTGAATAAACTGATCGAAGTGTACCAACCAACACGTGCGCTTAGATCTGCAGGGGGCGGTCTACTGAGGATCCCTAGAGTAAAGAAAGCCCGCATGGGAGGTAGGTCCTTTAGATGCCTAGCGGCAAATAATTGGAATAAACTGCCAGCGGACCTGCGCCTGGAACCGGAGGAAGCTAGCTTCCGAGCGAAACTTAAAACATTCCTTTATACTAAATAACTGTCCGCTCAGCTTCTGTGCTCCCTGCTCGCTGCCTCTCCCACTTTCAGCGCGTGGACAGGCCGGTGTGCGTAACGCAGCGCTTTACAAGTGTCCCAATAATAATAATAATAATAATTTGAGTTACCTTATTACATTTAATATGTGATAATTTCAAAATGGGAACAGGTTACTTTGGAATTGTAACAAAGAAATCCTCTTTCATAGTGAAGCCATATTTTAAATTACAATTTTAAAAAGGTCACTTTTAGGAAGTTAGTGGAAATACTGAGACTGCAAGGTCTCAGACAGAGTGTGCACTACTATGCACTAAAAAGGGTAATACCATAATTAACTGGTGAATTTAGTGAAGCGTAATACATTCGCACATTAATAAAGCATAATTTACAAGACATGTGAAAAATTCTGTGAACAAATTCCAATAAACCAACAGTGGATTATAGTTGTGTCAATTTCTTGCTTCATGAATCTTGCTTTTATTGCCTCAATTTTCCTTATGGACTGGATACCTTACAGCAGGAAACATCCTGGGTAATGGGCGTAAATCACTCTATCCCAATGCATTTGGGGTGCAAAATGCACCCTTCCTCAGGGGAATCTATAAATGAACAATACTACAATCAATAAAAGCCTTTTAGGAAGTTGGCATTTCCCTGACTTAGCCATGTCGTGTCTGCAATCTGTCTAGGGGTCACATGACTGGGTGTAGCTGACAAGTGGGCTTTGTTTATTCCTCCTAGATAGATTCAATAACAATAGAGAGATTAAGAGTGCCTGGATGGGCCATCACTGGCAGGATGGGAGGGCAGAGTTGGGCACAGCCCTACTAACACTTGAATAGGCTGTGTTCTGACTCAACACACAGGGTGGCATATCCCCCCCGTAGTTACTTTGGAGCCAGGACAGCGATGCAGGATGCCAGGGGACTTCAATGGGAAACCTCTAGAATCTTGTCCCACTTCAAAAGAATAAATATTGGACCTCAGACACCAACTTTTCGGTACACTTCCGAACCTGTGGATATGCCAGGAAAACGGACTGCTGTGCTGCTGAAAGGTGACTCCAAGGGATAGTTGCTGACCTCCTGACTAGAGTCTTAAGGACAGAAGGCTCCAACAACCTTAAATTCAGCACCTAGACTCTGCCATTTGCAAGTCCCACCTCGCCAAGTGGTTCACCCCCTGTTCTGGACCCTTGGATGTGGGCCTGAAGTGCTCCTTCAATCTATCTGTGATTCCTGCAGAACCAACTGATCTCCTCTGATACACAGTGTAATCCTGAGCAAAACTGATGCATTGCCTCTACTGCAAGATTTTTCACAATGCAAAGGACTTCATATCAACCTCGGAGCCCACATTGGCACTGCCACTGTGCGAAGTTTAACCAGTGCAGGCCCTTGCATCACAAATCTCTCATCGAAGGCAGCCTCAATGACGATGCAGATTCTCGCAGCGCACCATCACCTCAACAGTGCCTTTGTTGACAGGATCAATGGCAACAATGCAGGACCTCGCTTTGTGGCTCCACAGCCCCTCTGATCTGACACATTTTCTTTGCTGCACAACACATCCTCAGAGCAGGACATCACAATGCTCTGCAACCAGGATTTAAGGTACTTTTGTTCAGCTGGCTTAACGGGGTCCCTGTAACCGGTCCGTCCTTGATCGTGGTCGGCCTGTACTCATGACTTTGTCCCGGTGCAACCATATACCCACAGTTGGTGCTTTGTGCTTTTGTGCACTATTTTATTGAAATCATTAAACTTGCATTTTTCTGGTTCCAATGATTGGATTGTTGTCAGTTTGATCTTATGTTATGTATTAAATTGTACTCTATTTGTCTAAATTGGTGTTGTATTTTTCTTGTGCTGTGTTTTCACTTTATTACTGTTTGAAGTGCTAAATAAATGCTTTACACATTGCCTCAAAGTTAAGCCTGACTCTCTGTGCCAGGATACCAGAGGGAGCACAGGTTAATTTGGAGTTTGCTTGTTCTTCACCCTGATAAGGATTGTGGTGGCTGCTCAAGTAGTGTTTCACCCTGCTCAACCAGTCTCCCAATTTCTCACAGTGCCTCTCTGGCTTTTGTTTGCAGACAAATGGCAGACTCTTGTATAAGGGTTTGAAGGTATCCTCGTGTCATGAATCACTCAACTTATTCTTCCAAAGATGCTTCAAATAATTATTTTTCAGATGTTACCTGATTAATTCTCATAATTTGGAAGTAGGGGAGATACATTTTCAATGACATTAGATGGAAATTTGAAAACGTCAAACAGTTGCTCCTATTGGTGGATTTTAAAATACCCTTGTTTGTATTGACCCTTCATGTATGTGTATTTCCACATCCAGAAATGAATTTTTTTTAATGAATTGTGTGAACTGGATATTCAAATTCATTGTGTTTGGTTTAACTCTGTGGTCCTGCTATTTATGAAGTGAACCTGAGGATATAATAAATACATAAAAATGTATCTTAAGTACAACTTTGAATGATTGCTCTGCAAAACATTGTTAAAGATGTGATCTGATTCAGTTTAAAAAAAAAAAAGCTTTTATTCGATTTGTAAACAAATCATACAAGCGAAACATGAGATCAATTCATTACATTAAAAAAATTGTTATAAAATACAAAATTTATACAGGGAAATCCATGATATTTCATAAGAGAATAGGACACATACTGACATGCGTTTAAACATTGGATCACAATTAAAACATAAAGGTGACCAAAAGGTACAGAAGTTAAAATCGTACAGACAGGAATAAATATATTTGTCACAAAATGCTTATCCTGGCAGCTGTACGTTGAATAACAGGCCCCTGCCTAGGACATGGGATATGTGGATTTTTAGTTTAAGATGTGAGTACAGACAGGAAAGTATAGGGGTATAACAACACTAAACATTTCCTGGCAGCTGTACCATGAAAATATAAAGGATCAAAAAGAAAGAAACATGTACAGACAGGATTGAGAAGAAGTTATCACTGCTAGAAGATGCTCGCCCTGGCAGCTGTACATTTTATGAGGGTACAGACAGGAATATAGAATCATAGCAGTACAATACTTTTCCTGGCAGCTGTACATTTCAGGATAAAAGTGGCAACAAAAAAGCAAATGTCCGCATTTTCTAAAGCTGATAGTAACACAAGGGCATTCTTAAAAGACCGTGTATTATATTTAATGAATAAAGGCTTTAAATACCTTAATCTTAAAAAGTGGTAAAATTTGCAAAAAAGTAAGAAATGGCAGCAACTCTGGCGTGAAACGTTGTCACAAGGGCAGGGGGTTTCAGATTTCTGTTTCTGTACTGGGAACGCAACTAAGTGATGTACAATACCCAACCTGACGCGGGTTAAAACATATTGATGAGATGGGCGGCAGACATATAGGAGATACGCTTGGAACCCCGATGGTAAGTTAAGTTCTCTATGGAACTTCACAGTAGCTAGCTTACCATATGCCTCATCACGCCCTTTCTTTTTATACATTAGAAAAGTTTGTTTGATCTCTTTTTTGGGTATTTCTACCGCAAGTTCGGGGTCGAGAAGAACATCGATATCAAACAAAGTTTTAAACCAAAAACGGATGTATTTCAGCCAAAGAATGCGTGAGGAAAAGTCCAGGCCTATACAATCAAGAATAATTTCTTGAGTGAATCGAGTTTCTGGCTTAGCCCAAATAGAACGCCACAATAAGAGTGGACGAACGGCTGCTAAGTCCGAGATAAACTCGACCCCAACCTCGTCATGAATTAGTTGAATGGAAGCGGAGTGGGGGACACATAGCACTCTTCTTAGGAACTTGTTCTCTTCTTTTTGAAGAGAGGTGCCATCTATGTGGCCCCATACCCCTGCCCCATACAATGCCGAGGGAACACAGCGAATATTGTAGATGTTAATCATGTCTCGAATGCTTCTTGAACCAAGCTTGGAAGCAAATCGAAAGACGCTGCTGGTGGAGCGGGTCATTTTCAGCCTGGCATTGTCAAGCTCTGGTTTCCAAGACCCATTATTAGCATAGGTGATTCCTAGGTAGCAAAATGTTTTAACTTGTAACATTTTGTCACTGTCTAGATAAAAATTGGACTTCAGTTTATTGGCTGACTCACCGCACAACATAACGTAGGTCTTAGATTTGTTTACACAGAGTCTCCTGTTTTGTATAAACAACATAAAACCATCAATAAGACGCTGTAAGCCCATTTGAGTGAGGGATAAAAGTACCGCGTCATCCGCATAAAGTAAGATTGAGACAGGATTGCCTCCAATCTGCGGAGCGTCGGCCGATATAGTAGCCAAGGTGCGATCAACACAGTTGATAAAAAGAGAAAATAAAAGAGGAGCTAGTACGCATCCTTGGCGGATGCCCCTAGATACCTTAAAGAATGGTGTACATTCGCCTAGGGTGCCATATCGGACTTTACAGGAAAGTTTCTGGTAAAGCCTAGCCAGAAAATTTACTATTTCTTTCGGTGCTCCTAACTCCAATAATACCTGCCAAAGAATGCCGTGGTCAACTAAATCAAAAGCGCTGCTCAGATCAGCAAAACATAAAAATAAGTTGCCCTTTTTGGCCACTGTATATTTATTAATTAAAAGATCCAAATTCACGCATTGCTCCAAGGTACCCATCCCCTTCCTGAAGCTGTATTGCACTTTAGTTAAAATGTTCATGTCTTCTGCCCAAGTTTCTAATCTTTTGAGCAGAATTCTACTCGTAACCTTTACTGAGGCATCCAGTAAGGAAATTGGCCGATAATTGGAGGCCTCAGATTTGCTGCCTTTTTTAAATAAGGGGACAATAATCGATTGACCCCAAGAGGGAGGAAAGTTACCTTCCGCTGCGCAGTTGAAGGTCCTAACCAAAATGGGGGCCCATAGGTTAGGTTCTGATTTTAATAGGTCTATGGGCACCCCGTCATGTCCCGGGGCCTTCCCCCCCTTGCTATTGGCAAGGCCTTCTAGTCCCTCTTGCAGCGTAATCTCTAAAGGTATAGGTGTCCATATTGGCAAAACAGCATTGGGTAGGGTTAGTGATACCCTTTCCGGGTTAAAAATATTAGTAAAATGAAAGACCCAGTCCTCGCAGGCAACATAGGAAGTGATTTCTGGGACACCTTCTGTATTTAGAAATGGGCTGTTGACTATTTCCCAGTAGAGTTTACTATTTTTTGCCTCAACTGCTTCATTCAATTTGTCCCAGGCTTCTCTTTGTAAAACCTTTTTCCTGTTAGAGATAGCCAGTTTGTAGTTGACCCTTGCTACTTTGATGCTGTTGCCATCTCGGGGTTTAAGCCCTAAAACACGTTTCAATTCCCGTAAGGCTACAGTGCAGGGCTTATCGAACCATCCCAGTTTTACCGTTTTATTAACTGATGGTTTCTTGGTGAAAATACCCTCGATGATGGTGTTGATATTAATGAATTGTGATATCAGAAGATCGTGGTTAAAAACATCTTTAAGGCAGTAACTAATCTCAGTTTTGCAGCTGACTATCACCTCCCTTTGTTTGGCCGCGGAATTAACCCCCGTCCATTTGATCCTCAGGCCATTGGGTCGGCAGGACACTATATCGGTGGTACAGGTTTCCCCATTTATTTGTGTAGCGCCCCTTAAAGGAAGGGTGACACAGATACTGTTGTGATCGCTAAGACTTTCCTCCCTCACATACAAGCCTAAATAGTCCCCGTTACTTGAAAACAAGATGTGATCGATGAAAGTCCCAGCTTCCCTCCCTGTAAAGGTTGGGCAAATGGCATTCTGCTTATTTTTGTTACAATTTAACAATGATAAATCTAATTTGAGTAGCAGTTTGTTTAAAGTGGAGCCATAATGGCAATGTGGGAAATGAGGAGAATCCTCACTCCTTCCCACACTCCCGGTGGGATTATCCGGCTCCACCCCAAAGCCACAGGGGTTGCCTTTGGATAGCTGACATGGCTGAAGGTTAAAATCCCCAGCCCATAAGATGTCAGACTGCTTGTTTGAAATGCCCATGACCGTAGCAATTTCTTTTTCCAGGGGGTACAGGATATTTCTTCTGGTGGCATCAAAAATGTTATTATAAAAATTAACGAGGACCAGATCCTTACCCTTAGCACATGCAATCCTTAGTACCTGGCTATGAGCTCCCACATTTGAGCTACTTCTAACTTTGTATGTTTCCAGTCTATTGGAGAGGAGAATCAGGAGACCCCCCTTTGCCCTGCCTGAATTAGATTTGGTGGCATTAAGGCAATAAGAAGAATAACCTTCTACATTGATGTCCTCCTGGCTCCAGGTCTCCTGGAGGAGGACTATATCGAACCCTTCTCCTATGAATCTAGACCAGAAAGGGGTATTTAATTTCCCTGCGATACCAGCGATATTCCAAGATATCACATTAAGGTCAGCGGGCTTGGTTGCCTGAACTGGTAACTTTGAGGGTCCGCTTACTGACCTACGGGTGGGGGATGGGATGTTATGAGGGTGGTGACAAAAAGGAGGGGAATGGGTCAAAGAACTATCAGGTACTAGGGCCCTCTGTAAAACCATATGACCACTAGGAGACACAGGGGCCACTAAAAGGGCAGAATTAGGGCTAGCAGGGTCAGATCGCTCAACCACACCAGATGTCAACCGCCTGTTGACAGTTGGAGCCGATGGTATTGGGACATAAAGTCAATCAACCATCTCCAGGCAGTCAAATCTGTTGGAGGTTTGGATACCCTGCCACCCGCCATCTGCAAAACGGTTATTTTTGGGATACCAAGGACGAGGTACCCAGTCCCTGCCTCTAGGCTGTTGAAATTGCCATGGGTCTCCATAGTCCCATTGGTGTTCTTGGTTCATAGCCCAATTTGGCGGTGGGATTGGGTAATGGTAATTAAAAGTAGGGGGGTAGAAAAAGGAGAGTCGGTGAGTATCGATTCCCCCTTTCTTCTCTAGATCAGGCCATGAACAAATGTGGTTCACAGTAGAGGCATCCTCGCATGTAACAATGACACAATCCCCTTGAATACTCTTGGGGATCTTCCCCACCCAGGATACCCTACGTACCGAAGATATACTACAGGTGGTTGGGGGCTTCAAAGGCCTGTGAACGCAGAGCCACTGCAGAATTTTATTCCGGAGGGACCAATGGGGTTCATCAGTTCCTTCTGGAAGTTCCGGTACTCCTGTTAAGATTACCGTAAATGGAGATACCTCGGGAGCCAGTTGAAATGGGCGTTTGGGTCTAGGCTTCTTTTTGTCTACATTAGAATTAGCTTTGGGGGCCTTATTTTTGCTGGTGGATTGCTGTAAAGGCTCGTTGGTCAGGGTACGGTTGTCAACAGTGGAAGCAACTTGTTGGGTCTGGGCAGCAAGAAATTGCTGACTGGATGACGGTGTCTGGGGTACTGATTTATCTTTCTGCTTAGATTTGGAACAGTTTACACAGGTGTTAGAAACAGACGGTGTTACAGTTGAAGAATCCTTTATTTTAGATTTAGTATTGAACGTAACTGTATTGACAGATGGTTTGTCTGTATTAGTGTTAGCTAAGGGAACCCCCGGACAGGACACCACTGATGAAACCCCCCCGGGTTTAGCTGTTCCTGCCCTAGGATGGTTGGGATATTTATCAATAAGTATGGCAAGCTGTTTCTCAATGGCCATGATACCTCGTTCCAGAGGCTGGAGTTGATGTTTAAGTAAGTCCCTGAGTCTTTCAAACAACTGGGTATTATCAAAGTCAGGCGGACAGGATGCACCCCCTGAACATTACCCTTAGAAGTACAGTGTAAATTAGGCGAGGCAGATGATACAGAGTTGGTACAAGTGGGAATGTTCGTGGCTGAAGCTATAGTAGACCCTTTCTTTTTCTTGTTTTTAGGATGTTGATTAGCCTTATTCCCTTTGTTTGAGGGTATTGACTGCTTAGGTATAGCACCTTCTCTCACCCCCATGGAACGGATACCTTGAGCCTGGTCTTCAATTACAATTCGCTCTAAGTCCGGGGTGATCTCAAGGTTCTCAGTGGAGTCCAATACCAATGACAGATTTGTGGCTGATAGATCTACAGCATTGGAGATGGAATGGACTTGTGTTATAACGTTTCCAGGTTGAGAAAGGATAGGAATAGACGTAGATGCTGTGACTGGTGCTAAAGCCGTAGCTATGAGGCCCAAAGAGGATCTCTTGGCAAACGCGAGGTCCTGGGATACCCTGCGCTCTAAAAGAGAAATATTTAGGTTGATGGCCTCAGTAGTAGTTGAAATAAATTTGTCAATGGGACCTATAAACTGCGCAGTTCGCAGTGCAGTCTTACTCCTGGATCCCCTTGTTACCGACATGATGTGGGTATGCAGGCACAGGGGCAGCGATCTATAAACCGAAACACTAAAATGAAGAGTACCTTTAACAGAAGAAATGGTCGTCAGGCAATTTCAAAACCAGGGGGGGGCCCAGCCCAGCCTGGTTCAGTCTGGAACGGGCTGAAACGGGCCCGCCCTTGGCCCGGGCTTCGCCCGGCGTCCCGCAAGGCGGGGCTGACGTGGGCTTTAAGCGCCTCCTGGCGCGGCTTGGAGCGTTGCAGCCCGCTTGGGCTGATGGGGCTTGTAGTCTCCTGTCCCGCACTCCACTCGGCGGCTCAGCTTGGTCAGCGAGCGGCGGGAGGCGGGCAGGATATGCTGGAACACGGTGATCTTTCCCCCAAACGAGGCGTCTGCGAGGCGGTAGGGCTCTCTGATCCTTGTGGCAATACCACAATTGTCAGGGCTGATGTGGGCTTTAAGCGCCTCCTGGCGCGGCTTGGAGCGTTGCAGCCCGCTTGGGCTGATGGGGCTTGTAGTCTCCTGTCCCGCACTCCACTCAGCGGCTCAGCTTGGTCAGCGAGCGGCGGGAGGCGGGCAGGATATGCTGGAACACGGTGATCTTTCCCCCAAACGAGGCGTCTGCGAGGCAGTAGGGCTCTCTGATCCTTGTGGCAATACCACAATTGTCAGGGCTGACGTGGGCTTTAAGCGCCTCCTGGCGCTGCTTGGAGCGTTGCAGCCCGCTTGGGCTGATGGGGCTTGTAGTCTCCTGTCCCGCACTCCACTCGGCGGCTCAGCTTGGTCAGCGAGCGGCGGGAGGCGGGCAGGATATGCTGGAACACGGTGATCTTTCCCCCAAACGAGGCGTCTGCGAGGCGGTAGGGCTCTCTGATCCTTGTGATTCAAATCTAGCCATAAAGATGTTTGCATGACTCGGGACCCCCGTAAATTTCATTGAGGACCCATTTTTTTGCAGAAAAAAACCTTTCTATTCGAAGTAATTGTGGTACAAATAAAAATGCAAACATTCAAGTAAACCTATGTCTTAATAGTTGAGTAATGCCCACTTTATGGCTTCTATTCCATCTTGGTGTGAAATTGATGTGTATTAAACATTGACGTCTGTGGTGCATAACCATTTTTCATGTTCATCCATGTAACCTGATAGCTAATAACTTGTTCAGAAGAGAAGTGACGTCTTTCACATATGACCATATAGACAGCTCAACAGGCTGGAAAAATTTATCAAGGTGCTTTCCTAATGGTTCTTGAATAGAAGCGCATGCTGACACTATTGGTCTAAAAGGAGGATCTGTTAAGTTTTTGTTAATTTTTGGAAGCATCTATTTAAAAACAAGAATAAGTACACTGAGATGAGGCAATTCCACTCAATGTGTAATGTAGAGAACACAGTAACGTATCCTTATCAAGGACATAGGATCATTTTAAGACTTACATCCTGTTGTGACACCAGTAATTTAATGTATTATTTAAAATGGCCGTGTGGAGTTATGTATATAGGAAAAATACTCATATAATTAAGGTCAGAGTTACTGAACACAAAAGTAGCATTTGCTGTAATTTGAAACATCTAGTGTTCCCTTGCATTGGCAAGAACTCAAACATACCATGACCCAGTTAAGGTTTCAAATTCTTGAAGTTAGAATGTCAAATGCAGAGATTGATACCAAGACAAAACTGAGAAAAAGAGCAAAACCCATTGGATTCAGTTGATGAACACACTACAACCTTTTGGTTTAAATGACATACTTGAAATGGCATGTTTCCGATGAATATCTAAGATGCTTATACCATAGGTGACACTGTGACTGTTAACTTTTTCCTAATTTTTATGTGCTCCTTCAGGGAGTTTAAGTGGTATCCCCCTTGGTTTCCTTTTTCAAAAATAATGCCTTCAATTCTACAGCAAACCAATTATTGTACTAATTGTTAAGAATGCAATCATGTTATACCTTCAGTATGTTTTATTCATTAAACTTGGGACACTGTAGAGGTAACTATAGGAATTATTTTTCAATGGTCCTCATTGATTTCTTCATGAAATGTCAGTATTATAAGGGGATATATTAGAAAGACCCATAGGTTGGTATGAAATTGCAAGGGCCCATGTTTGTTACATGGTGGAACAGTCTTTCATTGGAAGCTTCTGTTTTATTTAAATTTTTCAGATTACTTTCAGGGCGAACATAATAAGGGTGGTTGGCATATACACAGCCATTTTGCTTGAGGGTGGTAACAGAGATTTATGCATTTACATTTTGGGTACTTTTGTATTACATTGGTAACATTACGTTTGAGATGTATCGCAGTAGGGGCTATCTGTTCAAGGTTCAGTGGTTGTTTAATAGGATAAACTTCTGCATCCTTACTCTACCAATATGGCACGTATTTCGATACATGAAAGACAAGTTTCTTGTGGGGTCATAAATACGGTGCCATCAAGTAGCAAATCGGTTGAATATCGGGATTTGAGGTAAGGATAACGCCTTCACATATGAGTTTACGTCTTACTTTTCAGTTATTTTCACTCCCCCTGGTGATGGCTCATTTACTTGGTCTTTTTCGCAAGTGGTTACACTGAATGCCTTTTGCACAATTTTTTTATGTACACATCTCAACGAGACAGCTTGGCACACTTGATGAATTTGGGTGTCAGAGTGGGCTCCTACATGATTTTATTCACAACTTTTCCCATCACACTATTTTGGTTTGGCTTTCTTTTCGTTGTTTTTGTCAGAAGTGGATTTTTATGAACGGCTCCAAATGCAGTTTCTCATGTCAATGGGAACACTTAACTTGTGCATTTTACCTCTAGTTCATGTCTTTTCCACATGGGGACAGTTTTTAACAGACATGGTTTATTTTGGATTCACTGCATTAGCTGTTTACTCTGTTGTTAAGATGTTAAAGCTGATAGCCCATTGGTCTCCATTTGTTTTTAGGTTATACTATTGGTCACATTTGTGAACATGGCTATTTGGAGACTGTGAGATCTATTACATTTCAAAATCTTAAATAATGTTAGTGACATTTAAATTGTTGTAGCTTTTTCTTCCTGAAGAAGGGTATGCCATTGCCCAAAATGCATTGGAGTGGAGTAATAACCATTATTAGGATTATGACAGTAGCCACTTTGTCATTATTTCCTAAGAATTTGAATTAACATTGTTTACTCCTTTCATATGTTTAATAGATCACATAATTTTGATTCAAAACAAACCATATATAAAATACATTTATAAATACTCATATACAAATATAGAATATTGTGAATTGAGATAAGTTTCTTTGGAAATTTCCCTAAGAGAGTGCAGAGTTAGTCTGTATACCTAGTGTATACAGAAAAATTAACTCTTTTAACATTATATCCAGCATACACATTCTAGAATTTCTCTCTTTTCAATACTGCTTCTCCGATTGATAGGCAATACTTTATTTGTCTACTTCCCAATTTGAGGCTTGGAATAAATAACTGTGTTTGTAATCTCATTGGTCTTTATTAAGGGTGTGGTGATTGGTTTAGCGTAGCTTGCAGTATGTTCCATTTCAGGCTGTCTGTGCTCTATCAGGTGAGTGCTGTATTAATTACAGAGGATTTAATACTGTGGCTTTTTTAAAGGTTATTGTTGACCATCAATGAGAGTCTAGCATTGGTGGTTTGGTAGTATATGAAATTGGTGCCTCGGATAACAGTGCTTACCTTACCATTGGTTGCGCATGTTATGTTACACTTCTTGTGGGCATTTAACAAGGCTCCTTTTGCTTCTTCAAAGTGGGAGGCAACGTGCATGACGGGGCTGTTCTACTTTTTTCCTCTCACACCATCAAGAGAAAGGCAGGTGGATTGATGCCAGTGTGGTAGAGTGTTTGTGTATTTCTCCAAGAAGTATTATTGGCTACGTAAATCTTCAGAATAAAATAAACAGGTATGCAAGGTCCTAGGAAATATTTCAAGACTACAGGGCTATTTGGGATGGGACAAACTCACATTAATCTGAATGTGTCGAAAGTAAATGACATAGAGTTCAGATGCTACACAGCCAGATAGGAGAACCGAATTTGTAGAACATTACACCTGATGAGAACTGTTGACTGTGACACTGATAGTATGTAACACACACAGAGAGGGGTAGTGTGTATGAATCTCTTAAAGAGAGGTGGCATGTGCTTAGTGAAAAAATACTGCCCTCACTCGCAAAATTGTGACATGCTTCATCATTGGGCTTGATTCTATACACCCCTGCACAGTGACGTACCATAAAAATAACATAAGGAGCTATACCTACCAATAGCCCCAATACGAATTACCAAATAACCAGTCAGTTGGCAGTGAAGAAAGTTCAATAGTTTATTATGCAAAATACGCTATAGAGGAGCCTCTCCAACCCTCACCCATCAGGTGCGCGGAGAAGACTGCTGGCTTACATTCAAAACCGCACATATATACTTTCAGTTCAACACATGAAGTCACCGTAAATGGAAAAACACCACTTGGCTCTTGGGCCCCTAGGAAGGACCATATATGGCACACATGATTGGTTCAAAGCTTTACTAAGTTATTACTGGGAAGGTCAGGAAGGGTGACTCCCATTCGTCCTGGTGCCCAGGAGTGTAGGCACGGCGCCTCCAGGAATGCCCTTATCGCACCCAAAGCCAGATGCGACCTTGAGTACCAGGACAGAGGGAGAACAGTTTACTTTCAGCTGCTTTCAATAATTCAAATGGACTGGATACTTACAACTAATGTAGAGTAACACGTGATCACAGCTCGTGTCTGACACAAGCAGGGAAAATATGGCATCTGTACGGTTTCTCGGCCTACTCTATTAGTATAGAACAAATGGACAGAATAAACCTTTTCCTACTAGCTAAAGCAAATAGAGGTTATGCAGTGTGCATATTAAGCATAGAGGATATATGGATACATCGTCCTAACACAATATATATGTCTGATACTTCTCGTGTAGGGGAAATCTAACTTTTATCCCTCAGAACGGACCTTTTAGCATGATGTAGCTAACTAAAAATGGTTTCAGTCTTCAAAGATCCCTTGGTCAATCTGCATCATATCCTTTATTTCTTGCTGAACTAATTGAGCTTTTACCGCTGCTGGTGAAGGACCAGTCACAGAGGTGATGAGTTTAGCAGCACAGTAAGAGCATCATGCATGCCCACATTGTATGCAAAGGCAACAGGTGAATATGATATCTGCTACACCTGCCAGTACCATCAACATTTTCCATCCCCAGGTGGACAACAGTCCTCAAAACCAACCAGATAGGGACCAGGTACCAGTTTCTGTGTGTACTTCATATGCCAAGCGATGAAACTTTTGAATGGCCAGATGAACAGAAGGGGCGGAGTCAGGGATATATACACAACAGGAGCTGCCGATCACGCGGCACGCTCTTCCTCGGTGGGCCAGGATGACGTCTAAAACCATTCAATTCTGAAGCGAGATGAGTCTCGTCGCTTGAAGCTCTACAGTTAAATTGGTCAATATACCTGCGTAGTATTGATCACCCTTTCGACTACTCTGGACAGACACCTTACTTCCTTACTAGTGATGATGGGTCCCCAAATAGGAAATACTCCCTTTACAATATTAATAAAGTGCTGTTCAGGGGTATCTGTTTGGTCTATGTCGGTGGTATCTATCTCTCTTTATTCTTGAAGAGGGGCAGACTCCGTTTATCTAATCGATGATCCTTATGACAATTAGAAGGGGCTATATAGACTGGAGGGTACAAGAAGGACAAATAACAACGGCCAGTCCAGCCGCGGGGAAGCCAGGTATAAGCATTTTCGCCACAGACAAAATATACATTTAGGGGAGTTAACAATGGAGGGCTACTGAAAGTACGTAACCGATAGGTGTAATTGCATTGACTTTCTCATACCGATATGCACCCTGCTCCCTGAACACAAAATGCAGAGGTACTGTTTAATATAGGCAATGGAATTGCTCTATCATCTGTAACATTTCTTTCCTTAAATTGTTGAAAATACTGGGTGAAATTGAATTCTTCAAAATCCAGGATTTCGTTTTTTAACCAGGTGACGTTTTCATGTTCCGCATACAAATTCATACATGCATTTGGATCTAAGGACCCCTCCCCGTCATTTCCCTTCAGGTCAAAACCCTTGATGAACCTCTATATATGCTAAAATCATCTCGTAGTCTTTCTCCGAATATCTTTAAGTATCTACAGTATAATGCATGCACATCATGGAGAGTAACTTAAACCAAGCTTCACAACTTCCTAAATAGGACAGGGGCAAAGAGATGAATAAATCATGCTTGTGCATAACAGAGGGTAAAAGACCGCAAACCCAACAGTTCGTAGTATTCGTAGCAATGTGCGTTTGATGAAGCATTTCAACAAAAACATTTTTCGTATAAGTCTGATGGTGCCTTTCCTCATGCGGGGCTAAGGTATGGAGGCGGGGCAGTGGTTCCTGAAACAGTATGCATGCGGTGAAGAAATTCTAAATATGTAAACACACTCATTAATATTATTAACAAAATCGCTATTGTGACCACTAATGCAATTTTAACAAGCTGTGTCCAACTCGAAAAGGCAGGCATATATACAGGGTGATAACGTGGTGCATGAGGATGTTCCTCCTTGGGAACAAAACGGGCAAAAGGGTACATGCTAGCTAAAAGTCCAAAAATAAACTCGGGCAATGCAGTCCAACCTGCCAGAGGGTGCTTCTGTCCTGTGCCCGACTAGAGCCTCAAAGGCAGGCTCCTATCGTTCATCACAAAGAAAAACTAAAGCAGACTTTCACGTTGGAGTTATGTTCTCACACAACCCTTGAACAAATCACAATCTGGGCCCCTTTCAAACAGGAGATTCAGTCTTTCTTTCAGAACAGAGCAAACAAAATGTTCAAGACTCTCAATGTGTTCAGTCCAGTGTCTCGCTCAGTACCCCAGAAATGTTTCTGATAAGCTCTATTACTTGAGTCTTTGCCTATCTCCTACCACCTTGGAGAAGTGTGGCTCACTGGTTAGAGCGGCAGACTCTGAAGCAAAGATCAGGCCCAGGATCAGGGTTCAACTCCTGACGCAGCAGGGTCTTGGGCTCAATGTTCGCTGACTCGATAATTCTCGCCTCGGTGCCTACTCTAATCATGGGTCTCACGCTGCAACTCTAGGCAATAGCTTGCTTAATCTCCACAACGGCCCCCACAACACTGGGATGCCTGGCTTCACCTTGGTGGTGCCCAGGAGGGGCATCTCACAGGGAGAGCCAGGAAGGGTTCCACAGCGTTATACAGCGCCGGGACGCCCCGTTGGGGCAGCTGTGCGCTTTACAAAATACACTACATTTACATTTACATTTACATCTTCACCTGGGGTACCGTGTCTTTTTCTGGGCCGCAGATTGTATCGAACATGGCCAGGTGTTTCCTGATCGGAGAACAAAACAGAGGATGGTGAATCCGTTGCAACAGGAATATCATGAGCCTTTCGCTCAACTGCAGAGGAACAGAATCCGGGGTAATCACTGGTGCAGATGACAATACCCCTTCCAAGCCCTGTGCTCTTTCTCCTTGCCTTTCTCCAACTTACAGGGCATCAGAAAAAGGGACAAAGTGAGGGGCTCGTTCACACTCCTGGGTCAAAATTCCTTCCTGGTTTTGCTGATCATAAGGAAGCGGGAGGGGCAATTTCTTGACATGGGACACATGTATCCAATGTCTCTTTCCATTCACCTTCACCGCCGTCCGCATGGCCAGTAGAATCTGATGAGGCTCGGACCAACGAGGGTCCAAGCTGGATTTCCGCTGATAGTTGCGGACCATGACCCACTGTCCTGGCTCCAAACGATGTCCGGGATCCTCTGGCAGGGCCTGCAACACTGCTGAAACCTGTTGATGAATGGAACGAAGATCTTTAGTCAAAGCATACAGATAATCTGTCATCATAGGATATTCAATATCACGAAACGTTCTGGGTCTTAGGACACCCCAAACGTTGGCAGGGCACCCAAAGATAACTTCATAAGGTGACAACCCAGATCGAGAATGTGGGGTAACTCGTATTGACATCATTGCTAATGGTAGGGCATCGGGCCACCTTAACCCAGTACTGTCTTGAATTTTTGCAAGCTTTAATTTCAATATTCCATTATACTTCTCGACCAGTCCAGCACACTGAGGGTGTCGAGCCACATGGATTTTTTTCTGCCTAATTTGCAACCTGTTACAAACATGACTGATAAGATCTGCATTAAAGTGCCCCCCGTTATAACTCCAGATCACCCAAAGCAATCCGTAGCGTGGGAAGTACTCCTTTATCAGAGTATTTGCTGTTGCCAGAGCAGTGTTTTCTTTAGTCGGGTAGGCCTCTATCCATTTACTGAAGGCGCACACCACGACCAGGACATAATTTAGATTATTCACTTGCTCCAGTTGGATATAATCCATTTGGAGCACCTCAAAAGGCAAGGATGGTGGTGCAAAATTCCCACTGAGAACAGGTTCCTTACCTCAAGGATTATGTCATAAACAAACCATGCAGTATTGAACCAAATAAGCAGCAAACCTCAGGATATTAGGATTATTCCACACAGGGTCCAAAAGTGCACAAATGCCCTTTGCCCCAATGTGTTCTGAGCCATGTGCCATGGTCACTACGGCATTCACTAATGCATTGGGTAACAACCATCTCTGTTTCTCGGTTAATTCAACCCAGCAATCGTTTTCATCTAATCTCCCTACTTCCTTTTTCCAGTGAGCCAGCTCAGCAGATGTAGCTTCCTTCTGTATCTCTCAGACACTTTCCATAGGATTATCAAACATTTCCGTCCCTGTCACCCACCTAGCAGAAGTAGTCAAGAACATTGAGGACATTTTAGATTTGGCAGTTTCTTTAGCTATATGATCGGCAAAAGCATTACCTTCACCCACTGCATCCACCACTGCATTATGTGCACTGCATTTAACTACAGCCACCTTTTCTGGTAATGTCAATGTGGTCAGTAATCAAAGAATCAAAGGGCCATTTTGTATTCTCTGTCCTTGGGAAGTAAGAGAACCCCTTTCCGCCCAAGTCGGCCAAAACTATGAGCCACGCCGAAGGCGTATTGGCTATCTGTAAATACTTACTCTCAATCCTTCACTTAATTCACAGGCCCGAAGCAATGCCAGTATCTCAGCTGCCTTTGCTGATGATAGGGTACTCGAGAAGCCGCAACTACAGTGTGAAGAGTCGTAATCGCATATCTAGCTGTCGTCGTGCCATCTGTTAACTTGAAACAAGAGCCATCCACATACAATTCCCCTTGGGGGTCTGATAGAGGAATGTCTGTGAGATCTACTCATCCCTTCGTCTCTTCCTCTGTCCAAAATATACAATCGTGTACATCATTGTTTTTCTCGTCCGAAGGGAGGGGTAGTAACGTGGCAGGATTCAGAGTGGCAAACCTTTTAATTGTAATATGGGGAGCAAACACAGACAATTCATATCATGTAAGAAGCACACTCGTAAGGTTCTGGGTCTTTGTTTTGTTCAATAATGTATCCACAGCATGCAGTACCATCACTGTGAGGTCAGTGTTCAAAACGAGCCCTTAAGACTGTCAAATGGCCATGGCGACAGCAGCAGTTGCCCTTAAACAGCTAGGGAGAGCTCTGGCGACGTTATCCAACACTGCCGAGAAATAGGCAAAAGGTCTTTGCTTACCACCAAATCCTTGTGTTAACACAGAAAGCGAGCAGCCATCCATCTAGTGTATGAAAAGCACAAAAGATTTTCGGTAGTCAGGAGTACCCAAGATGAGTGCAAAGCAAAGTGCAGATTTTTAAAGAGTCAAAAGCTTTCTGACACTCATCAGTCCAGAGTAGAGGTTCATGCACATCTTTAGTGGTTAAGTACAGGAGCTGTTTAGTAAGAAGAGAGAAATTAGGAATCCATTGACGACAGTAAGAAGTTATGCCAAGAAATGCGCGAACATCACGCTGAGTACGAGGTACAGACATGTTAGAAATGGTAGTCACACTCTCAAGGGTTAATCTCCTCCCCTCTTTCGACAGTAGATGACCAAGGTAGGTCACCTCCTGGCGACAATATTGAAATTTGGAAAGGGATACCTTATTACCATTAGCCCCCAAATGAGACAATAATTTAACAGTGGCGTCCTTACAACCCTCTTCAGTATCAGAAGCCACCAACAGACTGTCAACGTACTGTGAGAGCACATTACCAGGGGGCAGGGTCAAATCATCCAATAATGCTTTCAGGGCCTGACTATAAATGCTAGGACTCTCAGTGTACCCCTGGGGAGCACGGCAAAACCGGAAGCTGCGACCAGATAAGGAGAAGCCGAAAAAATGACGGCTATCAGGATGAATCGGAATGCTAAAGAAAGCATTCTTTAAATCAATAACGGAAAAATACTTAGCAGTGGGAGGGATCATAGTGAGAATAGTAATGAGGTCAGAAAGCACAGGGTATTGCGGCACCACTATCTTATTAATTTCTCGCAGGTCAATTACATAACGGTAAGTGTCAACATGGTCAGGGTCGCTACCATTAATGGCCTTTTTCAAAATCGGCAATATAGGACCATTGCATACGTTGGCAGCCGTTTCTTCCACTACACCCTTATCGATCAAATCGTGGATAATAGAGAGCAGAGCTTTCTCACATGCCGGTGAAATTTTGTATTGAGGTATACGTGGTCAACGAGCTTTTTGTTTCAGAGTAATGGAGAAAGGCGGAATCTTAAGTAATCCTACATCTTTATCTCCGGTGGCTCACAGTGTCACTGGGATGGCAGCGAGCTTAGGAGGGAGGGGTTCATTTTTAGCAAAACACCGCAAAGTATGTTTACCAGGAGATTGCATTGTAAGATAAACACCATCAGGAGAACAATGAATCTTCGCATGCAACTTCTTTAACAAATCCATCCCTAATAGGTTTTCCTCACAATGTGAGGTCAACAAAAACCGAGAGTCCACTGTGACCGTACCAATTGTAAATGGAATAGGTTTAGAAATGGGGCTCACCACCAGAATTCCAGAAAAACACACCAAAACATTATCCTGCCCGGACAGAGCAGCCCCTGGGACCAGTAAACGAGAAATAGAACTATTCATCGCACCCGTATCAACTAAAATGTTTTTGGATGTCCCCATCAACCGCCCTCGCACATAAGGACCTTGCTGATCAACGGGTACTGACACCTGGCCCCCACTCTGTCCTTGGCTGTCCTATGCGTAGGCATATCCTTCGGTCCCATCCATCGCACAGTCTTCATTATAGTACTGCCTACCTCTCAGATTATCAAAATAATTATTTTCAGATTCACCATGTGTTGCTTCCTCTCTCCGCATATCACTTCGATTTACACCACCTCGACCTCTTCCTCTTCCTCTTACTGCCCCATTCTGAGCCAGCAACAATGAACACTGAACTCGCTAAAGCAACAACTGGCCCTCAGCCTCATCCATGAACCCTCTACCACCTCTCTCTCTGTCTCATCCCCTAAGGACTTGCTGTAACAACACTTGTGTTTTAAGGTCCTTTGCTTTCTTTTCCATCTTATCATTACTCTCATTTTCCCTGTGTTCATAATACTGAGCCATGCTCAGTATAACCGAAGGTGTAGAAGTTGTGCAAGTACTCTCGGCCGCTTGTAGCGCGCAGAGACTTCTGGCAACAGATTGGTCACAAAACGATTAACAAATAATCGTATACCACCTTCCACCGACAAATCTTGCCCACTAAAGTCAATGAATACCCCCTCAAATCTAGTGAAGAAATCCAAAATACTTTCGTCCTTCTTGTGCTTACACGCTGTCAATATGTCCCAATCCACCTTATGATGTGGAATTAAGGAGTGCATATAGATAATAATCCGACCCGGTAAGGCCAATATTTCGAGCTTCGGCTTATCACCAGGTTTTTTGTCCTTGTCCCAATCTTTGATCTGATCCCAAGTCCTTCCCAACTCCGCGGCAGGATCCTGATCATGCACCTGGCACCAGAGATCAACAGGGACTAGCAAGCCGAAAAATAGCTCTATGTCAGCTAAGGTCATAACGGCTGAGAAGGCTGCCTCGTAAGCTCCTTATAATAAGCCGTTGGATTTTTACGAGGATCAGGGAGTTGCGATTTTAGTGAGAGAACCTCACTCCTTTTCCAAGGGGTATAAACCCATTGCTCCTGAAATCGCACCTGTACACGAGGTCTAGTTACTTGATTTTGATCATATTTTAATTCTGGTATTTCAGGATGGTAAATAGGATGGACTTCCCGCATTGGTTGCTGAGAGTCCCAGTTTGGACATTTCAAGTACAGCCGCCCTCGATAATTCAATAAAACGTCGACGTTCCTGTACACTTACTCGAGTCCTAATTCAGATTTATGAGCCCGGTCCTGAATATCATACATCACTTGAAGAGCCTTCCCTCCTGGGAAACACTGCTCCCATAAAGAAATAAGACATATCGCCATGTGCTCCAAGGCATGCTGCTGCATGACGGGCTCATAATCTCGAACGCATCGGGCCATAAAGTGGCTGTTTCAAATGCTGAGGGAGATAAAACAGAGGAAGTTCCCAGAGGGGTGGGGGAGAGGAAACAACAGGTGCAGAAGTCAAGTCAAGTCAAAGAATTTATATAGCGCGCTACATACCCAGAGGGTCTCAAGGCGCTTGAGGAGGGGTGGGGAATTACTTGTCAAATATCCACGTTTTAAGTTGCTTTCTGAATGCTAGGTGGTTCTGGGTAAGGCGAAGGTAAGAGGGAAGTGAGTTCCAGGTTATAGCTGCCAGGTAGGAGAAGGATCTACCTCCCATGGTGGTTTTGTTGATGCGAGGTACAGTGGCAAGGGCTTGGTTGGATGATCGTTGCTGCCGGGAGGGGGTGTAGAAGGACAGTCGTGTGTTGAGGCATTCTGGTCCGATTTCGTAGAGTGCTTTGTGTGCGTGGGTTAGGAGCCGGAAAGTGATCCTCTTATTGACGGGAAGCCAGTGGAGGTTTTTCAGGTGACCAGAGATATGTTCTTTACGCGGGATGTCTAATATGAGCCTGGCTGAGGCGTTTTGGATTCGTTGGAGTTTTTTCTGGAGTGTAGCGGTAGTACCGGCGTAGAGGGTGTTTCCATAGTCCAGTCGGCTCGTGACCAGAGCGTGGGTGACCGTTTTCCTAGTTTCGGTGGGGATCCAACAAAATGTTTTTTTGAGCATGCGAAGAATGTTGAAGCAGGATGAAGAGACGGCGTTGACTTGTCTGTTCATCGAAAGTGAGGAATCCAGGATGACGCTCAGGTTCCGTGCGTGGTCTGTCGGGATGGGTGCTTTTCCAAGGGCTTCTGGCCACCAAGAGTCGTCCCATGCAGAGGGGGAGGTACCTAAGATGAGGACTTCTGTTTTATCTGAGTTCAGTTTCAGACGGCTGTGTTTCATCCATTCGGCTACTTCTTTCATTCCTTCGTGTAGGTTGGTTTTGGCGGTGTTGGGGTCTTTGGTGAGTGATAGGATCAGTTGAGTGTCATCCGCGTAGGATATGATGTTGAGGTTGTGTTGGCGGGCGATGGCCGCGAGGGGGCTCATGTATACGTTGAAAAGGGTGGGGCTGAGTGAAGATCCTTGTGGTACGCCGCAGATGACTTCAGTGGCCTCTGACTTGAATGGTGGAAGGCGGACTCTCTGGGTTCTTCCGGTGAGGAACGAGGTGATCCATTCTAGTGCTTTTCCTTGGATTCCGATGTTTCTGAGGCGCTGTAGAAGGGTGCTATGGCAGACTGTGTCGAAGGCCGCGGAGAGGTCGAGGAGGATGAGGGCGACTGTGTCTCCATTGTCCAGTAGAGTTCGAATGTCGTCTGTTGCTGCGATGAGAGCGGTCTCAGTGCTGTGTTTTGCTCGGAAGCCAGACTGTGAGGAGTCGAGGGATTTGTTGGCTTCGAGGAAGGCGGCGAGCTGGTTGTTGACAGCTTTCTCGATGACTTTGGCTGGGAATGGAAGGAGCGAGATGGGGCGGTAGTTTTTGAGTTCGGTGGGGTCCGCTGTGGGTTTTTTCAGAAGGGCGCTGAGTTCAGCGTGTTTCCAGCTTTCCGGGAAGGTGGCGGAGTTGAAGGAGCAGTTGATGACTTCTCGGAGGTGCGGTGCTATGACGGAGTCTGCTTTGTTGAAGATGTGGTGAGGGCATGGGTCTGTGGGGGATCCTGAGTGGATGGAGTTCATCAGGCGGATGGTGTCCTCAGTGGAGATTCGGTTCCAGTCATTAAGGATGTTCGAGGGGGGTGAAGGTCCAGCAGATGGTTGGGTGGGTTGGTCTCTGGGTTGGTTGTCGAAGCTGTTGTGGATGTCTGCAATTTTGTTGTGGAAGAATGAGGCTAGGGAGTCGCAGAGGGCTTGAGAGGGGGTGATGTCTTTAGAGTTGGCCAAGGGATTGGTAAATTCCTTGACGATGTTGAAAAGTTCCTTGCTGTTGTGGGCGTTGTTATCTAGTCGGTCCTTGAAGGCGGTTTTCTTGGCCTTTCGGATCAGTTGGTGGTGTATGCGGGTGGCGTTTTTGAAGGCGTCCTTGGTGCTGGTGGTTGGGTCTTTTTTCCAGGCCTTCTCAAGGGAGCGGCAGAGTTTCTTGGATTTCTTAAGATCATCGTTGAACCAGGAGGCCTTCTTGCTGCCAAGTTTGCTTTGCCGTTTTTTCAGTGGTGCTAGGATGTCGGCGCTGTTGGATAACCATAGGGTGAGGTTGGTGGCAGCTTGGTCGGGGTTTGAGGAGTGGGCTGGGGGGTTTAGGAGAAGCGATGAGGAGATCTGGTCGATGGAGATTTTGTTCCAGTTTCTTTGCCGGTGCTGAAGTTAAAGGGATTGCAGGATATATGCGTTGTGGAGCATAAGGGGGAGGTGGACGCGCATCCAATAAATCCTCTATCTCATTCAATCATACAATCAATTCCCTTCTCAGTTTGAGCTTTATCATAAGCTATAGCCCTCTGTGTAATCATCTGACCTTCTTTCATTTTACATAACTTTTCCTTCATGATGCGTCTACACTTTTTCTTTCTGCCACATATTTAAAGAATCAAACATAGCCTGCTGACTTCGTTTGGAAAACAATCGGTCCTGCAAGAAATGTATTTTTTTCTCATCCAAAGACCCGGTTAGGGGCCACTGTAGTTCCACATTGTCTTTACTATATTTATGCCATAGCGCATTAGACAGAATGGGTGAAATACCATGTTTAACATACATTTCATAACTTGGGCTGCCCTCTGGCGGGGCGGCCTGACTTTCATCCAAACGCATGCCTTTTCACCGACAACAACATCCAAAACATAATTTGCTAAAACACTGCATTCTTATTATTGACAGTTAAATCTCGTTTAGAAAAATAGTCTTTTAAACATGGCCCACACGGAAAATTCCGGTAGATTTTATTGATCCATATTTTTCACACATTATATCCACCTGGGATGGACGCGCCTTAGCGAGCGTGGACCGCCGGGGATATTCACTTTTTTGGTCCTGAAGAAAGCTGCATTAATATCTATGGATAGCTGAAACATGTCAACCTAATTTTTGAAAGGATACAAAGGGTTAATAATATTACCTCTAAGGTTTCCAACACACTGTTTTTATTAATATTAGCTGACCACTGAATAAAGTTGGTTCTGGTACAGCTGATATTTTTTTAACTCACTATCACTTTCACACAACACAAATTGCAAACAACTTTTTTCACAACAACCAGCTCCGCTGTAATTCAGACGTTGAAACACACTGGAGGGACATTCGGTTCCTCCAGTGGGAACCCCATGATGAAGCATGTCACCACTAGGGTGAGTGAGGGTTCTTCTTAAAAAATAAGTTATTTCTTTCTTCCATCATTGCATGTGTTTCACTCATTATTTGCTTTTTCTCTTGTCTAAGTCTCATCACTGATGGTGTGAGTCTGTTTTTTTGGGGTGGTTTGGTTTTCAATTTCTGACCACAGCACCGATCAGTCACTCTTTAGTTGTTGTTGCATGTTCATACATTCTCAACATTTCGATTCGCCGTCAAGATCAAAACGGGGACAGAACAATACATACATAGATACACCAAGAAAGAATTTTCAAAACAACATGTCTTTTTCCAAACAAGGGAAAGGAGCCCATCGACTCCCGTTATGGAGAACTTAACCAATTCAGATTCCAGACCAACAGATTCCCAAAATCAAGCAGTCCAAATACTACCAAGAGATCTTCGAACAGGTATTAACCACAGACTGTCCTACAGACCATCCTGCAATCTTCCCGGTTCACCGTCAGAACTAATCTGACTAAGCCTGCTGCCTTAGCATCGCTTCGGATGTGTCCCGACGGCTACCCAGGTACAACCACCGGCCTTTCCGAGAGCAGTCCGGCCGGGTGCGCACCACACGTGCCACACCAGGGCGTCTGATCAGAGTCTCTATTATTCACCAAACAAGTCTATCCGTGCAGCCACAATGCTGCCCTGTCAGACCCCCAAAGTCCTCCGTGGTACACCGACCACCAAATCCCACACAGTTAACTGCTTCAAAGCTCCGCTCAACTGCGCGTTCCAAAAACACCAAAATCAGTTCACTCAACTGGTGCACACAGGTACAATTGCGTATTCTCCACTGCCAACTCCAGAACACCAACACGGTCAGCTGCCGGGTTACGCCCGAAGGATTCCGGCGAAGGGTCACTAGGACCTGGGGCTCCCTGATCGCAAGAGTGGAGTAAGTCAGAATTTCCAGTCAGTCCACCCACTCGACCAGAGCTCCCCTTTCTTTGTCCTTTCTACCCGGTTACGGGAGGATGACCCTAACCTGGAGTCCTACCAGAGTCGCCAACTGACATACCATAAAAAAATAACATAAGGAGCTATACCTACCAATGGCCCCAATACCAATTACCAAATAACCAGTCAGTTGGCAGTGAAGAAAGTTCAATCATTTATTATGCAAAATACTCTATATAGGAGCCTCTCCAACCCTCACCCTTCAGATACGCTGAGAAGACTGCTGGCTTACATTCAAAACCGCACATATATACTTTCAGTTCAACAGATGAAGTCGCCGTAAATGGAAAAACACCACTTGGCTCTTAGGCCCCTGGGAAGGACCATATATGGCATACATGATTGGTTCCAAGCTTTACTAAGTTATTACTGGGAAGGTCAGGAGGGGTGACTCCCTTTCGTCCTGGTGCCCAGGAGTGTAGGCAAGGCGCCTCCAGGAATGCGCTTATCGCACCCAAAGCCAGATGTGACCTTGAGTCCCAGGACAGAGGGAGAACAGTTTACTTTCAGCTGCTCCCAGTAATTCAATTGGACTGGGAACTGACAACTAATGCAGAGTAACACATGATCACAGCTCGTGTCTGACACAAGCACGGAAAAGATGGCAACTGTACGGTTTCTAGGCCTACTCTATTAGTATAGAAAAAACGGACAGAATAAACCTTTTCCTACTAGCTAAAGCAAATAGAGGTTATGCAGTGTGCATATTAAGCATAGAGGATATATAGATACATCATGCTAACACAATATATATGTCTGATACTTCTTGTGTGGGGGAAATATAACTTTTATCCCTCAAAGTAAGTCCCAGTTATAGATGAGCTGTTGCATCTGCTGTAACTATTGTGGTACACCATATCCCAGTGTCTTTCTTTTTTGCTCTCTTTCAAAGGAAAGGTGTTGTTTGTTGGGTTTTCCCATAAATTTATCGTACCCACGATGCTCTTACTCCACGTAGCCAGCTGATCCTTTGGATCTTTGGATACTTGATTATATCCTTAAGGCCTTCAGCATATTGTAACAATTCTGGTGTACTCCAGATTATTCACCAGTACAGAATGTGATGCAGCTTAGCAAAGTCAACCAGAGCTTTATGGCCTAGGTCACACAGCAATGATAATACCGGGGTGCTTTGAGGGAGAGCAGTGATGTGACGTAAAAATCGGTTCTCACCAACAGTGAGCTGTGACATGTTCTTAAAACCCCAAAGTTCTGCCCCAATGTAACACTGAACTCACCACTTTCATATCATATATTTGAAAGACAGGGCTAACTGGCTTGGTCAGGGAAGGATTGAACTCATTTTGTAGGATTCCTGACAGCTGTTGATGCTTCAAGGTAGTAGTGTCTATCGGGCAACCCCAGTGCATGTCCTTTTGCATGGTCACCCCTAGATATGTGAAGGCACTGACTTGTTCCAATGGTCGATTGTCTAAAAGTATATCTCCTTTAAAGGCTCTATGTGGATTAAACGCCATGAACTTGGTTTTAGTTACGTAATTTCCAAGCCCCGGAGGGTACAGAACTTTTCAAAAAGATATAATACTCGCTGTAAACCCCTCGGGGTTTTAGAGATAATTAACGTATCGTCGCAAACATAAAAATGGGGATTTTAATGGCTGCAAGAACCGGGGCATCAGTAGCAATACCATTTATAAAAAGCAAAAATAATATAGGGGCCAGTACACAGTCTTGACGCACTCCCTTCACAACAGGGAAGGGTATGGTGACATTTCCCTGCATTCCCCAACATATTTGGGCAAAATTGTACTCATGGAGGCGAGCTATGAGAGGGAGCAGTCCGGGCGGTATCCCAAGCTCCTGGAGCAAAGCCCAAAGCTTGCTCAGAGAGACCAGATCAAAGGCTGACTTGAGGTCAAAAAAGGCAGCATACATGCTGCCCTTGCCAGAGAGCATAGACTGCCAGTGTATTAATCTGAACCTAAATACCTGGTCAATCGTGCTTAGATGATCTCAAAAACCTGGCTGTAAGGGAGTGCAAATGTTCTGGTCCTTTATCTTTTCTTGAACCTTTCTTAACACCAGTCGGGCAAACACTTTTTGTATGGAGTCAATTAAGCTTTTAGGACTATAATTTCCTGGAAGGGATTTATCACCTTTTTTGTACACTGGGATAACCTCAGCCCCCTTCCAAGTATCAGGTATTGGTGCTCCAAGAGCAAACGCATTTGCAGGTAGCAAAATATACCTATCCCTTTTTGTCTTATCATGGACAAAAATGTCGACTTGAAGGCCATCAATCCCCGGTACTTTGCCATCCCAGATTTCACAAAAAACTGCATTAACGGCAGTTACAGTAAAAGGCTGACTAGAATAATGTATATGAGGGAGTGTTGGAGCACTAGCCTCTGCAGGGTCAGCAGCATATTGTGATTCAAAGTGGCTAACCCATTGATCTTGTGCTACGTGGTTTGGTGGCTGAGGTCGAGATCCGTCACTGCCCCATTTCACCAATGTCCAAAACCTACGGGCATTATTATTAGCACATGCCATTCTGAGGTCCTGCCACCTACTTTCCTCCCATTCCTTTTTTGCTTTGACTTGAGCTCTCCTATACTTTAGCCTTGCCATTCGCACACTACAGGGCTCTTTTGTTTTAATTGCATCCACAAGATTACTCTGGGCCATGAAGGACTGGGTTCTTTAAGACCCAGCGGTGCCAGGGCACAACACCTGAAACCTTCTTGGGTAACCTGCTCCGGCGTACGAATCACAGAGACACGGGACACTTCCTTCGGCGTCAAAGATTCAAGGTTTATTTGCTGCAGGGAACACAGATATCACGACAAGTACAACTCGTGCAACTTGGGGAGACTGCTTCAAATTGGTTCTGTGGATCGCTCCTTTTATACAGTTTTTACCCATAGGACAACATGGTACACAAAGGTTTACAACCCGGTTCCCACCATTATCCCCCAGAGGGGTCGCTTTGGTCACTTTGATACACATGAGGTCCGGAACATAAGTGCGGAAACATTTGGCGGTTCCCAACTGTAAAAACCCATCTTCCCAACATTAGTGCATTCCAATCGGCAGTAAAATCAGATCGAAATGGGAACAAGGACAGGTGCAGAGGAAGACGGAGACAGTGGGGAGATCGGAAAGGGTGTAAAAGGGGAGGTATCGAGAAACACGAGATACAGGCATCAAAGGGACGTGCCTAATGAGATGCACGGCTGAGACAATAAACCGGCACGGCGAGATGAGCCTCGAGCGGGGCCATCTGCCTTACAGTATCATCCCCCTCGTCATAAAGACACTTTCAAAGGACATGTGTCTTCCGCAAATATCTTGGGAGTCCCAGGGTCGCGAAGCGGACATCGTCCGTTCGCTGGCTACTTGAGGGCAAGAGACAAAATGGATGCCGTATCTAAGATGGAACCCGTGGGTACAGATGAAAAACCCACCTAACAAACGAACGGTTTAAGTTAGCACAGCGAAACTGCGCACACTTACTAAACTCGTCATTTGCGGTTCATAGATACCAGACTCGACCATATTCGTACGAGTTAAAAACACCACTTATAATTGTCACGGAACCTCAGACGCTCCTTTTGCCCTCATGTAGGCAAGCACTAGTCGGAATCATATTCGATATTCATCAGACCATCGAGATGTTGCTGTAGCATAGCTCTGTCCAACCGAGTCCCCTTGGTAACAGGTGGCTGTCTCATACACGTTGTAGCACAGAGGCCACATAAGGCAGGACCACACTGCACACAAAGGCAACACGTGAACAGGAACACCACAACGACTCCGATGATCATCAGAATCTTCCAACCCCAAGTCGACATCAGGCCCCAAAACTATCCAAGTAGCGTCCAATCCCCTACATCCACGTGTATGGATTCGGAGATCTTATGCAACCTCGAGATGGCTTGATAGACAGTTGGAGCGTTATCTGGAATGAAAATGCAGCAGCTCGAATGGATCACCTTACATACCCCACCTCGATCTGCTAAGATGACATCTAAAACCATACGGTTTTGTAACGTCATAAGTCTATCCGCCTGAAGTTCTGTGGTGATATTACCAAGGGCACTGGCAGTCATATTAGCTGTCGATTCTACCACTCGAGTCAACTGACTCAGGTTCCTACTATTAACCATAGGTCCCCAAAACGGGAGGAAACCCTTGAAAAAGTCTCCTGCCTCTTGACCGGCAGTATCCTCTTCGCTAATTACGCCTCGCACAACTCTAGTCTTATGATAATCGGCATCTACAGTGAACGTCGGAGGCAACAGATTTGCAATGAAACATGAGCCCATGAAGTCAGCGGGCAACCATGCGTATGCACGATCATAACAGATAAAGTATGTACCCTTGGCAGCCAGAAACACAGGGGACGAGAACATCGGCAGAATGTAATTTTCAGTGCAAGCACTTGCTCCAAGTCGGGCTTGCGATCTTCGGCCACGACCCATAAGACAAAAATTACCAGTGTGGGGTACGACCCATATTGGAGGCGAGCTTTTAAGCTGCTTTTCACTGGTGAACACACTATATTCACCTCTACTTAGGACCCTATAGGCTTGTACCTCTTCTTCGGGAATAAGCGAGGGATCGTAGATATCACTATCTAAATCCTCTATTGCTATCGACAAAGGTTTTTGATACGAGGTAGGACCAGAGTAGGGAGAACGTGGTTCTCGAATGGGGTGGAAACCCAGTGCGCTTCGAAACATTGTCTGAAATGCTCGAGCAGACCCTTGGGAGCTATACGGTAACACCAGATATGGAATTCCCTTATCCGTAGTATGTGGCATCAACCCACACACCCAACAATTAGTAGTGTTAACCACTAACTGATGCTGATGAAGGAGCTGAATAAAGGAATTGTTGCGGAATTCTACACGTCTAGCCTGTTCGTGTTCGGGTAACATATGAAAGGAATGAGGAGAAACAGTGGAGGTAAGTTTAGGGTCAGGAGTAGGAGTAGGTGTAGCAGAAGGTAAGAAGTAAGACATCGTGTAATACACCCCACCCGCCAATAATGCAGAAGCAGTCAAAAACAATACAAATAATTGGAATATAAAACATTTGGTGCGACTGAGTTGCTGCAGCTTGAATCTATGAGCCTGAGCTCCTTCTAAATCATTCAGCTTCGAGAATGCCATTCCCTACGACCGTCCGCAACGTTTCTTGACGCACTTCGTTCTGTGTAGCAAAGTCAATCCCTAGGAGTTCCCAGGAACCGACGGCCTTTAACCTAGCGTCAAGACCTACTATCCAGAAGGAAGTACGCGCGCGGCCCTACGGCCTTCAATGCACAATATATGCAAAACAATGTCTCTCAGCTGTAGAAGCAAAAAGTGTAAGAAATAAGGCTCAATGAATATATACAAAACAATTACAATAGTAGGAATATTCAAAGCTGATCACGGAAAACGGGATAATGCAGTTGTCAATACAGCAAAGCAGGATCTTTTATTAGTCTTTAGTGCTAGATCGCAAAAAGTATCGGGTTTTCCCAGGACGTGTCTGTTCGTCAAACAAAGGATCCGTTGAAGGGACAGCGTCCTGTTGATCAGCTGAGTGTTTTGGTCTTGAGTCTTTTGCTGACAATTGTTCGACAGTGTCTCTCTGCTGCACTGAGGATTCTCCGACAGGCTGCGCGTCGCTAAAAGGTACAAACGCCGGCAATACTTCGGTTTCAGTTGATGCAATGCCTTTCCTCACCCACGAGTCTGCTGGCAACGGGATGGGGACTTTTTTGGTGTGGGTGGCGTGCACCCAATTCTTCCGCCCCTCAAGACGAACTGCAGTTCTCGTGGCAGGGAGGACCTGATAGGGTCCGGTAAACCTCGGGTCCAAGTTGTTCTTGCGCGAAAAGTTCCGCGTCACCACCCAATCTCCGGGCTGGAGCTGGTGGCCTGGACCCTCCGTCTGCGTCGGCAATGCTTCGTGAACCTGTTGGTGAATTAACCTCAGTTTAGCAGTCAAGTCATGAAGATAATCGATCAACATTGGGTACTCAAGATCACGAAAAATACCTGGCCTAGGAACCCCCCACACATTCGCAGGACGACCAAACACTATTTCATAGGGACTAAGCCCTACTCGGGAGTGTACAGTCGCCCTAGTTGACAGTAATGCTAAAGGTAAAGCGTCAGGCCACGAAAGACCAGTCGTAGCCTGAATCTTCGCTAGCTTTAGTTTAAGGGTGCCGTTATACCCTTCAACCAAACCAGCTGACTGGGGATGATTGGCGCTGTGGAATTTCTGATTAATTCCAAGGCCCTTACACACACTCTTCATCACACTACCCACAAACTCACTTCCGTTATCTGACCACACGACTCTAGGCATTCCATACCGAGGAAAATATTCCTTCAGCAGGATTTTCGCAGTAGACAAAGCAGTATTGTCTTTGAGAGGATAAGCCTCGATCCATCGGGAGAATGCGCAAACCACAACTAAAACGTATTTCAGGTTATTGCATCGCTCCATATGGATGAAGTCCAATTGAATCACCTCAAAGGGGCATGAAGGGGGAGCAAAACTGCCAGGAGGAGTTGGGGTTCCTTTGCCAGGATTGTACATCATACACACCATACAATTCTTCACCAGACGTTCAGCACATTTCGTGATACCATCATTCTTCCATATAGGGAACAGCAATTTGCAAATACCTTTCGCGCTAATATGTGCTAACCCATGCGCCATAGTCACAACGGCCAGCACATACGCATCCGGTAACATCCATCTTTTCTGATCAGACAAATCAATCCAACAACCATTCGCATCCAACTTTCCCGTACTTTCTTTCCACTTCGTTTTTTCAGTGTCGGTGGCTTCATTCTGGATTGCTTTCACACTCTCGATAGTGTCCTCACACATACTCGATTCTGTAGGCCACCTAACCGAACTCGTCACATACATTCGAGTGCTAAGGTTCCGGGCAGTCTCCTTAGCAATCTCATCCGCAAACGTATTACCACGACCAACATCATCCGTCACCTTACGATGCGCACTACATTTAACAATCGCAACTTGCTTAGGCAACGTCAGGGCATCCAAGAGATCATTCACAAGCTGTCCATGCTGAATCTTCGTACCATGCGACGTCAAGAAACCTCTCTCTCTCCACAATCGTCCAAAACTATGTGCGACGCCAAATGCATATTGGCTGTCGGTAAACACATTCACACGTTTCCCTTTCGCTAACACACACGCTCTAGTAAGAGCAATCAGCTCTGCAGCTTGGGCAGAATTCTGATTTAATCTTGCAGTCTCAACAACAGTATTCAACGTTACAACAGCATAAGCAGTAGTCACATCGGCAACTTAAAGCATGACCCATCCACATACAGCGTACCATCCGGATCTTCCAATGGGGTATTTTTAAGGTCCACTCGACCTTTTGTTTCTTCTTCGTTCCTCAAGTAACAATCATGTTCTGCTACTTCATTTGACTCTGTGCTAATTGGTAACAAAGTTGCCGGGTTCAGGACATTACAACGTTTTATTTGATGATTTCGCCAACAATGAAAAATTAGGAATCCATTGCCTGCAGTACGACGTGATACCTAAAAAGGCACGCACATCTCTTTGGGTTGTTGGCACAGCCATTCGCGCAATTGCTGCAATTCTCTCCGGGGTCAACCTCCTTCCCTCCTTTGACAATAAGTGACCTAGATAGGTTACTTCTTGACAACAATATTGGAGTTTAGTAGGTGACACCTTGTGATTTAACTCACAGAGATGTTGCAGCAACGGCACCGTAGCAATTTTGCAAATGTCCTGAGTATCTGCAGCTACCAATAGGTCGTCGACGTATTGGATTAAGGCCGCACCAGCCGGCAACCTAAACGCATCCAGTTGACCCTTCAAGGCTTGACTGTAAATCGATGGACTTTCACAGTAGCCCTGAGGAGCGCGTTTGAACCGGAAGCTGCGTCCACCAAGAGAGAAACCGAAAAGGTCTCTGCTCTCCTCGGCAATCGGGATGCTGAAAAACGCATTTTTCAAGTCAATCACCGAAAACCACGATGCAGAAGCTGGAATCAGAGTCAGTAGCGCCGTGATGTCAGGCACAACGGGGAATTGAGGAACCACAATTTTATTCACCTCCCGTAAATCGATAACAAAGCGATAAACAGGCGGCTTCGAAGGATCAGTACGTTTAAGAATGGGCAGTACAGGGCTGTTGCACACGTTTCCCCTAGTCTCTTCAATGACATCTTTCTCGATCAGATCATAAATGATCGCTAACAGTGCTCGTTCACCATCAAGGGAGATACGATATTGGGGAATACGTGGCAATCGCACATTAGATTTCAACTGAACAACATATGGTGAGATATCAAGTAGGCCCACATCATTTGGACCCGTTGCCCACAAAGACGCAGGAAGAGAACTCAATTCCGGTGGGAGCTTATCGAGGGACAAGTACATGGGAGAGACAACCCTCTCTCCTAACGTAAGCTTCACACCCGCAGGGGAACAATACAAAGTCGCATACAAACGTTTAAGCAAATCCAGGCCCAAAAGATTTTCGCCACAACCTGTGGTTAGAATCAACGGAGCTTCTAGCTCACGTGGCCCAATTTTAAGGGGCAAAGGGCGCGAAACTGGATTGCTAACGGGGGCGCCAGAGAATCCAACGGAAACATTTGTTAAGCCAGACAAAGGTGCGCCAGGGAGTTTCGAATGCTTAATGGAACTTTTCGCTGCACCAGTGTCCAACAGAAAAGGCTCAACGACGCCCGATGTAGCAACTGCGACGTAAGGCCCTCTCTGATCAACCGGAACTGATACCACTCCCTCCCCTTGTCTTTGGCTGTCCTAGTAATTACTGTCGTCAGTTCCCTGATCGACGTAATAATCGTCTACATTGTACTGCGCAGATCGTCCTTGCGACGATCCACGTTGATCGAAACAATTATCGGAATTTGATGAGTTATCTGAGCGATCGTTCTGAGCACCACGACCTCTACCACGTGATGCCTGCTGTGAACCACCACGACCTCCTCTAGACGAGTTACCACTATTTCGTTCATTTAGAACAGGACAATTGAATTTAATGTGACCCTCTTGTCTACAATAAGCACATTGATTGTACCCTAACGAAGATCTTTGGGAAGAGGAGTCATTACGAGTTTGAGATCGGTTCGATTGCGGCTGCGATCTATTCTGTTGCGAATTATTCTGATTTGAACGTGGGGGATACGCTTGCTGAAGCAGCACTTTAGTTTTTAACTCTTTCGTCTTTTTATCAGCACGGTCATTCTCTTCTTTCTCTCTGTTCTCATAATATTGTGCCGTAGCCAATATCTGAGCCAAAGTAGAAACAGCCCATGCACTTTCTGAATTCCTCAATTTATTGCTCAAATCGGGCAGCAAGTTCGAAACAAATTTATCCACGAACAACCTTTGACCACCCTCAGTGCTCATATCCTGGCCACTATGGTCGATGAATGCCTCCTCGAACCTCGTAAAGAAGTCGGAAACACTCTTGTCCTTCTTTTGCTTACAAGCCGACAATTTGTCCCAATTTACCCTCATAGCCGGCATAAGAGTTTTCATTAATGTTATTATTCTTTTGGGAAGATCAGTAATCAGCTGGTCGGGCTTAGCACCACCAACTTGTCCGGCATCTGCCGCTACAATGGCAGCCCAAGCACCACCTAATTCATTCGGATGGTTTTCATGGCGAATCTTAGCCCATACCGGCTGCGGTACGACATTGCCAAACAACATGTCGATATCGGCAAGATTCATTATCGTAGCATCTACGAGCTGCGATAATTCTTTGTAATACCCTGCAGGATTTTTGCGAGGGTCAGGCAAAGATTGCTTCACCTGTAACACCTCTGATCGCTTCCACGGGAGATGTATCCATACTCTCTGGAAGAACGGCAAGATCGGAGGAGCAGCTGCGGGGTTACCTGGCATCCAAACTGGCGGAACTTCCCGCATAGGATACTGACCAGACTCATCTGGCTGTCTTTCGACATCCTCAACAAACAAGGCTTGAGGTATGGGCGTGGAACGAAAAGATAGCAATCGTTCAACAGCACGTCGAACATTAGTATCCACTATCAGTCCAGTCGAGAACTGAAGCTGTAAATCAGACAACGCGGTCAGCACCTCGTCAGGTGCGTCGGCCGATATCTGATCACGAAGAACCTTACACATTTCCTCGAACACAAATCTTTGGGTTGGTATATTGAACTGACAAAACGTGTCGAGCACAACGCGTGGTGGATTTCTAAGGGGGTGCGTCATCCAACTGACGTAAATAATTAATTTACTCTCTTAATTTCTATGCAGGTAAGTACTTAATCAATAATAACTCAGATCGGAAAGAAAAAACCAGAGTCCGTGGTGTTAGAGTTCTTAGGGGTTTTATTCCTTTAAAAAGGAATGGTCATGACCAGGATATCTGATTCTGACCACCACAGGGGTGTCAGAAGGGATAGAGCGCGCTACATTTTATTGACAATACATAGCTTATATACTTAATTCATATCATAAGCAACAGTGCAGGAGGCGTAACAGTTGAGAGAAGACAAGATAACAGTATACACGTGGTACTAGTACGTAATCAAGAGGCGTGAACTGGAGGTGTGTGCTAGAAACGTCACTGATAGGTGACGCAGGTGGGTGGCACCAAGCAGAAATGTGGCAATGTCAGCAGAAATCGGAAGCTTGGATGCGCTCACAGCTGCATGATGTGTGATTGGAGGGGTGCAGGGGACTTGACATTTACACTGACGGAAAGAGACAGAAGTCTGGCATGTCAGATCAACTTGTACTTCTATCATATCTGATATCTGATGTTTAGGAACCATATTATCTGGGCGGAAAGGTCTCTAGGGTAGAAGCTATTCTATGCTAACTGTGGATGCGTGTATAAGCGCCTAAGTGTCTGCATGAGAAGCGTGGGGGCACGGGGCCTTCCATGGAAGCATGGTAACAGAAGCTATGAATTACTTGCACTGAGACGGGTCGGCCCTTTGGCTCTGCAGCTGGGGAGGATGTTTACTGAAGCTGGTAGGCAGGAATGCATTTTCGAGGAGCGGAACAGATAACTCGAAGGTTATAGTCAGTCTTGGCAGAAAGCAGGCTGAGCTGAGCGCGAGGGGCCGCGCTGGAAGTAAGTCAGAGTTCACGGGTACAGAGGCAGCCTGGGCAGAGGCTGTCAGAGTCAAAAGCCAGAAAATAGGCTCGATGGCAGAAATTCAGGGCCTACTTTGCCAGAGCAGAAAAACATATAAAGTACACTTCAAAAAGACGGTGGCATAGCATACTTAGGAATGGACCATTTAATCCATTCAGGGTGGATCTGAAAGAGGACAAGTTAACGTTGGACGCAAATGTATTTGCGTCTTCATGGCTGACACAGGAGGGAAATTACATGCACTTTAAGCTGGTACATGGAGTCGGTGGGGTACGCGCTAGGGAACATAACATGACCAAAAATGTATATTTCCTCATTCCCTCCTTGTTCCCTACGGACCCTTCATGAAATCTCGATCCTCATGAATCGATCAGTTTGTTCTTGTAACATCATTTGTTCTTCTTTCTTTCGTTTACGTTTTGAGAAAAAAACTGGAATGTTCAATACAAGAGGTGGCACATAGTCCACAAATCGCTGGCCCACACTGCAGGCACAGGCAGCAACTGAATACTAGGACTAGGCCAATGCCTAGGAAGGATAGGATCTTCCATCCCCAAGCGGTTAACGTTGTCCAGAACCAACCGGACCAAGTCCAGGTGCCTGGATCCTGATGTATCTGATTTGCAATTTTATGGAGACGTGTAATAGCTTGATATACAGATGGTGCGTTTTGTGGTATGAAAACACAGCAACTTGACCCGATGACCTTACAAGCTCCACCTCTATCTGCCAAGATGACGTCAATAACAAGACGGTTCTGAAGGACAACAACCCGCATGGCGGACTGTTCTTCTGTTAGGTTACCTAAGGCGGAGGCAGTTTCATTCACTACTGCTTCAAGCGTTCTAGTTAATCTACGTATTAATTTACTATTCTGAACAGGTCCTAAAAAGAAAAAGAATCCTTTATTAAAATTGGTGTACTGTTCCCATGCCGTTTCTGTGTAGTCGACAAGTGGGATATCTCTTCTGGGTCTATTCTTTACTAGATTGGTATTTCTATGGTAATCAGGGGGAGCTAGGAAAACAGGTGGCAGAAGGAATGCAATGTAACAGGTACCATCCCAATCTGGAGGTAGACGTATGTATGCGGTATGACCACAAACAAAGTAAGAATGACTAATAGCTTTAAAGGACGATTTTCCATGATCGCTGAATTCGACCACAGTAGTGCATTTACTACGACCTAAGTGTACTGAACCTTTCTTCCTGATACATAATTCGCCAGTAACTGGCAATACTGACATAGTAGGTATAACAGGTGCGGCTTCGGATTCAACAGTAAGAATCATAAGGCTAATTGTATAGTTACCTAATCCATACACTTCATTTTCTAGATCAGTTCCTATTCTAGTGGGGAGTCCCTCCTTATCAGGGTAACAGACGTCGAGCAGGACTAAGTTCAGGTTTCCCCAAACCCAGCCCCCATCGAAAACAGCAATATCAGGATCTAAGGAATTAATTATTTTAAACCATGCACCGCAAGAGCCATTGTGAGTGAATGGGTACGGAAAGAGGGGCAGAGCTCCCTTGTAATTCTGATAGGGAGGGAGTCGGCCACATATCCAGCAATCTGTAGCATTGTTAGTTTGATGAGAATGGCGTAGCATACTAATAAAAGTGTTGTTGCGCAGCGCAAGTCTGTAGGAGAGTTCGTGTGGAGGTAACTCACTAAAAGTGTGTTCAGCAGATACATTGTAGGCAGATTGTTCACGCTTGAAAATAGGGTAGTAGATAGGTAGTAAGATGCTAGCAACAATAGTTAAAATACTCAGAATAAACATGATTAATAGTGTCACTATACAGTGACTACGAAGTGATTTATAATATGTACGTTTCTTATATTCTCTCTCTCTATCTCGATCTAGGGGATACATGTCAGAAACTATTTAACCGATTCACCTAGGGGAGGACTTAAACAATTAAACTGTCTGACTTGCTAGATCGGAGTTTCATACGGTACTCTTCTTGGGGAGTTTTTTCTCGTTCAGATTCTGTAAAGTCTTTTGGCTCAACACAGTCTTTGGTGGGGGTGGACGAGTCTCGATCAGGTTTCAGTTCAAAAATTTTTTTCACATGACTCGTGTGAACCCACCCCTTTCTCCCTTCGATCTTCACGGCGGTCCTCGTGGTGAGAAGGACGGTCTTCGGCGATTTCCAGCGGGGCTCCAACGGACTCTTTCTATCAAAGTTGCGCACTAATACGAGGTCCCCAGGACGGACATCATGTGGCTTTACATCAGTGTTGTCAGGGAAGGCTGCGGCAACCTGTGAACGACATGATTGGAGTGCAGACATCAAGGAGGCAAGGTAATCTGTCAACATGTTACAATCAACATCAGTAATCTTTTTCGGAATGGGCGTCCCCCACATATTCGGTGGTCTGCCAAAGACCACCTCGTACGGGGATAGCCCTGATCTCGAATGGGCAACCATTCTCATGTAGAATAGTGCCACTGGCAGGGCGACTATCCAGTCGACCCCTTTCTCCTGACATATTTTTGCAAGGCGTATCTTTAGTGTCTGGTTATGCCTTTCTACCAGGCCTGCGGCTTCAGGATGTCGGACACAATGGAATTTCCATTGGTATCCCAGTAATAAAGAAACTTCTTTCATTAATGCAGATGAGAATGGCTGACCGTTATCTGAATACACGACACGAGGCAAGCCATATCGTGGGAAGAATTCACGAACCAGCTGCTTGGCAGTGGTCGGAGCAGTGTAATCTGGGACTCGGTATGCTTCGGTCCAGCGGGACAGAGCACAGACAACTACGAGAACATATTAAAATCCTCGACAACGGTCCATCTGGATATAATCCATCTGGAGGACTTCAAAAGGGTGATCGGGAGGATGAAATCCACCTTGCTCTACAGGGACGCTTTTACCTGGATTGAACTGACAACAGATCATGCAAGTACGCACTTTCTGTTTCGCTGCTGCTCGTAAGTGTTTATTGTTCCAAAGATTTTGTAAACTGTCTAACATCGCTTTCTCTCCTAGGTGTGCTGGGCTATGTGCTGTATTTATCATGACTTGAACCATAGAGTCAGGGAGAAACCATGTAGATTTTCCCTTCGTCACCCAACCTTGATCTGTTTGGATCCCTCCTTATTCAATCCATTTCTTTATTTCTTCTGGAGTAGCATGTGTCTGAATGTCGATAACATCTAGTGTGGGATCCCTGACTGTCATGCAGTGTGTCGGTCCTGTTGTCTTTGTCGTATCAATTGTCTGAGTGTGAGTCGATGCTGTATGTTTTGCTGTCTGGTCTGCCAGGTCGTTACCCTGGGAAACAGAATCTGTGACTTTAGTATGTGCTTTACACTTCATGACCGATATTCCTGAAGGCAGATGTATTGCTTCTAACAGTGCTTGAATGAGGGGACCATGTTGGATCTTGGCACCGTGAGAGGTCAGGAAACCTCGTTCTTGCCATAACATGCCGAAGTCGTGTACAACTCCGAACGCATAACGGGAATCAGTGTATATGTTGACATTTCTGTTCTTGGCTAGAATACAGGCTCGGGTCAGAGCGATGAGCTCTGCCGCTTGAGCAGACAGTGTATCAATACGATGTGTTTCTTTAACTTCAGTTTCAGTGGTCACTGCATACGCGGCCACTAACTCTCCTGTACTTGTTCTCATACATGAACCATCCACATAAAGTGTCAGGTCAGGATTTGTCAATGGAACATCTGTTAAGTCTCATCGGGGCTATGTTACTGCATTAATGATCTCTATGCAATCATGCGGGGCTGGATCTGTCATAATGGTAGGTAACAGTGTTTCTGGGTTCAGGATGCTGCAGCGTCTGATTTCTATGTGTGGCTGGAATAGTGTTAATTCGTAACCTGTCAGTCGTGCTATAGTCAGGTGCTGAGTTTGGGTCCTGTTTAAAAGAACCTATACAGAGTGTGGTACTTGTACTGTTAACTGATGTCCTAAAACAATTGAATCACTTTGTCTTATTGCTAACGCTGTTGCTGCTACTGACTTTAAGCATGCAGGGAGTGCCTGGGCTACGGAATCCAATGTACTTGAAAAATAAGCGCAAGGCTTATGTGAACCTGCCTGATCTTGAGTGAGGACAGACAATGCTGTACCGTCACGTTCTGTAACAAAAAGTGTAAACGGTTTGTTGTAACATGGTGTCGCTAAAACTGGTGCTTGACATAGTGCTTTCTTTAATTCCTCAAAGGCTTGTGTGTGTTCCTGAGTCCAAGGGAGGGCAGTCGAAGTTGCTGCCTCCTGCGTCGTTAACTGGATGAGTGGTTTAGCTAGAAATGCATATTGAGGAATCCATTGTCTGCAGTACGAGGTGAGGCCTATGAAGGCCCGCACTTCCTTTTGTGTCTGGGGTCGTGGCATGTTAACAATTAACTGAATGCGATCGGGAGTGAGCTGTCTCCCCACTTTGGACAGCAAGTGACCCAAGTATACAACTTGCTGAACACAGAATTGTAGCTTCGAAGGAGACACCTTGTGTCCCTTGTCGGCCAGGAAATGTAAAACTGTCAGTGATGCTTGTTCACATTCGGGCTCACTTCGTGCGGTGATCAGTAGATCATCGACGTATTGCAGTAAAGCGGTGTTAACTGGCATTTGAATACAATCTAGTTGTCTTTTCAGTGCTTGACTATAGATGCTGGGGCTTTCTGTGAATCCTTGAGGTGCGCAGGAAAATTTGAAACTTCGTCCATTTAAACTGAATCCGAAGAGATATTGGCTCTCCGGATCAATAGGTGCACTGAAGAAAGCGTTCTTGAGATCAATTACAGTAAAGAACGTTGCTTCTGAATCAATAGCAGTCAATAGGGAAGAGATATCGGGGACCACAGGGTACTGTGGTACAATGCATTTGTTCAATTGTCGAAGATCAATCACCAGCCGATATACTGGCGGTGCATTGGGGTCAGTACGTTTAAGAATTGGGATGATAGGTGAATTACAGATATTGGAGTCGGTCTCTACGACCACTCCCTGGGCAATAAGCTCTTCAACAATTTTCAGTAAAGCCACTACAGCATCGGGTGGTAACTTGTATTGTCTGATTCTGGGTAGAACAACTCCTGTCTTGAGTGAAACACGGTATGGAGTGATATGCATACAACCTACGTCAGCTGGGCCTTTTGCCCATAGGTGATCTGGTACATTTTTCAATCTGACATCAAATTCTCGTAAAACATAATGACCCTTGAAATCCCGTAGAAAGAGTCTAACTCCCTCCGGGGAACAGCATATTATAGCTCCTAGAGCCTTCAGAGTTTTAATTTCTAACAGGTTTTCTGGGCATGAGTTCGTAAGTAACAAATCTGTAACTCGTGATAATGGACCCACAGCCAAGGGTACTGGTTCCGATACTTCATTTACAATAGGCTGTCCTGAAAATCCAAGGGAAACATTCTGTGAGCCTGAGAGGGGTGCCCCTGGGACTTCATTATGACTGATTGTGGTGCGGCTTGCCCCTGTGTCAATTAAAAACTTTCTGTCTTTTCCCAATACGTGACTGTGTACATAAGGACCTTCTTGATCTACAGGAATTTCAATAAGAGGCAAACCACCTTCCCTCTCTAGGCTGTTTCATGTATATCAGGGGTAATCTGGATATGCAGATTGGGCATACTAGTACATCTGTTGCGAAACTTGCTGAGTCGCGGCAATGGGCTGTGGTCCTGCTACTGTCTGTGCTATATGAGATGGAGCATGCATAGGCTGTGTATTCTGCATTGGCTGTACATTTTGTGAGGTCTGTTGCTGGACCTGGTCTTGTCTAGGCGGATGCGGTCTTTCTTTAGTTTTACCTGTTGCTATGTTATGTTTCAGGACTGGGCATTCATGTACGTAATGACCTGGCTGTTTACAGTAATTACATGTCCCTTTAACGGGAGCTGTAGTGTGACTTGTCTGGGTCCCACCTTTTCTCTGACCGTCGGCTGGGACCGTCTGAGCTACTAACATTTTCATCTTGGTGTCTTTCATACGTTTCTGTTCCTGATCTTGTTCTTCTCTAATTCTGTTCTGATGATATTGTAACATTTGTAACATCTGGGATGGCGTATTTGCCTGCCAAGTACTTTCAACTTTGTACACTCTATTTTTAACTAATGGTAGGGAGTTCTCGACTAGTTTTGATACAAAAAGGTGTGGATATGATTCGCTGCTTGGTTGTAGGCCACTATTTATAATGAAACATTTCTCGAATCTTGAATAGAAGTCACTAGTATCTTCATCATGTTTCTGTTTACAGGACGAGATGGCGTCCCAATCTTCCTTTCTAGTTGTCAATAATCTTGGCAGAACCTGTACTATTAATCCGGGTAATGCTTTAGTCTTGTCCCCAAGGCCTACCCCTGGGACCCGTTTGCTTTCTTCGTCTTCTATTTCTGCCCATGCAATCTTTGTGTCCCCCACCTCCCATTCTTTTTCCTTTAATTTCTCGTAAATGCCCGTGGGCAACAGCACCTTCAACATTTTCATGATATCATCATACGTGTAATCCCCCATTAGTAACATGTCTTTAAGCTCTCTGTGAAAACCTGCAGGGTCTTTATCATGACACGGAACTAGTTTCTTCATTTCTAACAGTTCTAACTTAGTCAGTGGCGTGTGCACATATACACGTTTCAAGGCGTGATCCGCAGCCATAACTGGGTGTACTTCTCGTAAGGGGTTCTGACTTTCAATGCCACTCCCGCATTGCATGTGGTACGTTTTCCTTTCTGGAGGTGGGGCGGGAACATATTCAGAGCTTATGAAGGTGTTATATTTATGTCGTTGTTCTAGAATTATTTGTATTAACTTGGTACTGAAACCTCTCCATCTATCCATGAGTAGTGCTTCTAATGTTTCGTGTAAGGGACCTGGATCGGAATGTTTATTTCTGTATTTCGTGAGGAGGTGCTGAATCATGTATACACCTGCTAATTTCTGTTCGTCTGGGGAAAGGTTTAGAAACGTCTGTGCTAAGGTATTATCATTATATATGTCCGGATTTTCGGCCCATAAGATGGCTGACCGGGCTAGTTCTTGTTCATCCATCGAATTGAGTACATGGTACCCCATTCTTTCTCGTAGTCTTTTATCAGTCTCCTGGAACTGGTGTTCAGAAGAATTCGGGTTTCTTAAAGCAGAGAGAAAAACTCTCTTGTTTTCCGGACGGATGCCCTTCCTAAGGTAAGTTCCCTTACCTACATATGCTATAGTATCTGTAGCTCGTTCTGGTTCTTCAAGTTCTTCTTCCTCCTCGGAGGAAGCTTTGTCTTTCCCTTTCTGGTGTACCGTTATCACTGCTTTTCTAATTTTCTTATACATACTGGCTATGCAAGTCCCCTTGTCATGTTTTCCATCGGCTATATTTTGACCCCACTTGTTTAGTGCATCTAATTCACTCTGATCTGTCCCAGGCCTGTCTCGTTCTCTTATTAGACAATTTATGAAAAATCGTAGTATCTGTGCTTGAATGTCAACCTTCTGTTTCTCCATGGCATCCTTGATACTGTCAGGGTCTTTCCCTGTCTGGACAAATTCATATATTCTATCTAGACGGTCCTTCATTCCTACATAGCATAGCAAGATATCAGTAGCAGATCTCAACCGTAGTGATGCCAATATCATTAGATCGTCTTTACCGGGTACTGGATCATATCTACAAACGGAAATGTTTTCTCTGAGTGCGTCAAGACGAGGAGACTTGAACGTGAGAGGACTCTGCGTATCCCTGATATTGAATCTGCGTGTTAATGGCGGGGTCCGAAGACCCGCGGTCGCACCTCCTGAAGCGGATGCTTGGGCATTATCTCCCTGCGGAGTCTGGATCTGAACTTGAATTTGTCGTTTAGTAGGATCAGGTAGGCCTTGCTTCGGTAGGTCAATTTTGGGTGCGGGAAGTGGCGGAGCTGGCGGAGCGGGGGAGGTCTGTCGCGGTACCGGCGGAACATGATCTGGGGGCGGAGTGCCACCCCCGTCCCTGTCAGGAGGCAGGGCACGAACAGGCAAATTGGTGTAAGCTGGTGCTACATCCTCTAGATAAGAATTTAGGAATATGTCTTTAGTAGTTTTGTGCATTACTTTAGTTGGAACTAATGGTGGCGGTAAGTTTTTCGGTATTTCTGATAGGGCCTCAGATGTGCCTTCGGCCGCGAGATACATACCGTTTACGAGATTGTTTCGGGCACGGTCTATTTGTTCTGTTTTTACTCGGATCCCTTCAATAACTAATTCGTTTTCTTGGGCTTTTTCTGATTCTTTAAGTCTGTCTTCTCTACGGAGTGCTTTCTCAGTACGCTTATGGGATTCCTTACGCCAAAATTCTATGGCGTCTTTCTGAGATTGTCTAGCTTTCTTTTTCCATAGTGCTTCTTCTACCTTCATAATGCACTCGGCATCCCATGTTCCGGTAGTGGGCCATCTGTGTCTTTCGTCTAGATGCTTGGTATAGTCGGCCCATAAGTCTAGATACAATATGGCATCTATGCCATGTTTATGATACATAAAGTTACCTGGAGTGTCCCTAGGGGGAATAGGAATTTCTTCCTCCAGTATCCCTTTCCTAGTTCCTATCTGCTTTAACTTGTTGAAAAACGGCATCTTGTTTACTTATTACTGAATACTCAATCCTTACTCCTTAATACTGGTTACAGCTAGTTTATACGAGAAACACAATAATGCACATTAAACGGTCACATTCATACCACGACATTAATCACACAAGAAAACATTTGAGACATAGATGACTACCCCCTATACTGGATGTACTGCTCAACAGTACAGATACACTGCCTAAAAACAGTGCAGACCGGACTTGTGTACCCAAACCCGTCTAGATACGTCCCAGCAATGGTACTCACCGGGAAGCACGGAAACAGAAGGCCTCGGAAAACTCGACTGGACTCGACTCGGTACTTCGGAAAACTTCGGAAAACCTCGGAAACCTGGTGGGCCTCTTGACACCTCGGACCTTGCTTCTTTCGGCTAGGCTCTGGTCGGGATCCTCCGCACTCCTCACCGCCTCGTCTGGGCACTGATCGCAGTCTTCGTCACCTCCGTGGGTCAGAGGGAGATGCAGGAAATCCTGCCGGTACGCGTAGGTTCCATCTAACTGATGGCAGGGGACAGAGCTTGCAATGCGCCAACCGGCGCGTGAGGTGGGGGAGGGGTCCCTATTCGGGCGCCAAAATGACGTAAATAATTAATTTACTCTCTTAATTTCTATGCAGGTAAGTACTTAATCAATAATAACTCAGATCGGAAAGAAAAAACCAGAGTCCGTGGTGTTAGAGTTCTTAGGGGTTTTATTCCTTTAAAAAGGAATGGTCATGACCAGGATATCTGATTCTGACCACCACAGGGGTGTCAGAAGGGATAGAGCGCGCTACATTTTATTGACAATACATAGCTTATATACTTAATTCATATCATAAGCAACAGTGCAGGAGGCGTAACAGTTGAGAGAAGACAAGATAACAGTATACACGTGGTACTAGTACGTAATCAAGAGGCGTGAACTGGAGGTGTGTGCTAGAAACGTCACTGATAGGTGACGCAGGTGGGTGGCACCAAGCAGAAATGTGGCAATGTCAGCAGAAATCGGAAGCTTGGATGCGCGCGCAGCTGCATGATGTGTGATTGGAGGGGTGCAGGGGACTTGACATTTACACTGACGGAAAGAGACAGAAGTCTGGCATGTCAGATCAACTTGTACTTCTATCATATCTGATATCTGATGTTTAGGAACCATATTATCTGGGCGGAAAGGTCTCTAGGGTAGAAGCTATTCTATGCTAACTGTGGATGCGTGTATAAGCGCCTAAGTGTCTGCATGAGAAGCGTGGGGGCACGGGGCCTTCCATGGAAGCATGGTAACAGAAGCTATGAATTACTTGCACTGAGACGGGTCGGCCCTTTGGCTCTGCAGCTGGGGAGGATGTTTACTGAAGCTGGTAGGCAGGAATGCATTTTCGAGGAGCGGAACAGATAACTCGAAGGTTATAGTCAGTCTTGGCAGAAAGCAGGCTGAGCTGAGCGCAAGGGGCCGCGCTGGAAGTAAGTCAGAGTTCACGGGTACAGAGGCAGCCTGGGCAGAGGCTGTCAGAGTCAAAAGCCAGAAAATAGGCTCGATGGCAGAAATTCAGGGCCTACTTTGCCAGAGCAGAAAAACATATAAAGTACACTTCAAAAATACGGTGGCTAAGCATACTTAGGAATGGACCATTTAATCCATTCAGGGTGGATCTGAAAGAGGACAAGTTAACGTTGGACGCAAATGTATTTGCGTCTTCATGGCTGACACAGGAGGGAAATTACATGCACTTTAAGCTGGTACATGGAGTCGGTGGGGTATGCGCTAGGGAACATAACATGACCAAAAATGTATATTTCCTCACCATATTATATAGCGAAGCACGTTCCCTATTACCAGGAAGCTGACTTCGTCTCTGAGGACCATCTGAACCAGCGGACCCAAGAACAGGTCCGAGCGAATGAAAGAAGCTAGCCGCAAGAGGAGAATTACGACTACGAGTAGAGGGAGAAGCATAGGACACAGGACTAACAAGTGAAGGAGTAGAAACAGAAACAACAGCAGGGGTTAACAAAGCAGGAGCAGTAGCGTGAGCAGGAGTATGTGGAAGCGGAGGAGCAGTAGGAATAGAAACAGACGAAGGAGCAGAAACAATCGGAAGAACGGGTGAAGGTTGAGGAACAGGCAAAGGAAGAATAGGTGCAGGAACAGGTACAGGGGGAATCACAGGGGCTGTGGTACCCTGTACGTACGGAGGTGGCGATTTCATAAGATAGGACATTAAAGGATCCTCAACTGACTCATCCTTCTTTTCCGACTCCGTAGGCAAAGTGGGATAGCATTTATCTATAGTCATACGCTGTAATCTATCAAACACTTCCTTTTCCCTAACCTCCTTATCATGCTGGAACTGCTCTGCTTTCTTTACAATGGTACCAGCACTATCTCGCTGATTTCGTTTAGTCTGTCTGATGTCTTTCTGTCGGGCTTCTTTACGCCACAACCGAAAGGCATCAAACATGGCCGGCCTTGACTTCTTCGCGAACAATTTAACCTCTAGATTATCTAAGATCGGGGCCTCGAAGCTACCATGTGGTGGCCAGCGAAGGTCACCATCTTTCTTCGTATATTTGATCCAGTATTCATTAAAAGTAATCGGGCCTAGCCCATGTTTGCTGTACAGTTCATAAGTGGGAGTTCCAACCGGAGGTATCGGACACGAGTCCTCCAGTCGGGAATCCGTACCACAAGGTCTGAAACAACTAAACAAAGTACTGCGGCCAGGCATCTTGCACACTAGCCGAGTTTCACAAACTTCAAGGGTTACGGGATTTACCAAGTCCCAGCAAAGAACAAAACCCTCGGTTTTTGGCGGCTGCAGTCGTCAAACAACACAACAAAGTACGCTAGCAAAGTGTCACCGACAAAAACACTCACACAGCGTTAACAACAAAAACACTCGCTAAAGTGTCAACAACCAAGAACTCTGGGAGCGACCCACAAATACTTAACTCAAAGATCGATGGCGTCTCCAGGAAGGCCCGTCAATCGTCTCGCTATACCAAGGTCTACGCCAGGCGCCAAAACAGGTCTACAGTCAGGGCAGCAGTCCGTCGCAGCCGTCAGGAGGCGGGAATCTTCGCGGGAAAAGTCTTCGGGCCACTTATTTCGACAACAGGATCGATGAAGCGGAGTGCACCTTCCCTCAGAGATTTCACACGAAGTTCCTCACGATCGTCGGGCTTGGACCGGTACCACTGATGCAGCCCCACGTTGGGCGCCAACTGAAGGACTGGGTTCTTTAAGACCCAGCGGTGCCAGGGCACAACACCTGAAACCTTCGTGGGTAACCTGCTCCGGCGTACGAATCACAGAGACACGGGACACTTCCTTCGGCGTCAAAGATTCAAGGTTTATTTGCTGCAGGGAACACAGATATCACGACAAGTACAACTCGTGCAACTTGGGGAGACTGCTTCAAATTGGTTCTGTGGATCGCTCCTTTTATACAGTTTTTACCCATAGGACAACATGGTACACAAAGGTTTACAACCCGGTTCCCACCATTATCCTCCAGAGGGGTCGCTTTGGTCACTTTGATACACATGAGGTCCGGAACATAAGTGCGGAAACATTTGGCGGTTCCCAACTGTAAAAACCCATCTTCCCAACATTAGTGCATTCCAATCGGCAGTAAAATCAGATCGAAATGGGAACAAGGACAGGTGCAGAGGAAGACGGAGACAGTGGGGAGATCGGAAAGGGTGTAAAAGGGGAGGTATCGAGAAACACGAGAAACAGGCATCAAAGGGACGTGCCTAATGAGATGCACGGCTGAGACAATAAACCGGTACGGCGAGATGAGCCTCGAGCGGGGCCATCTGCCTTACAGTATCATCCCCCTCGTCATAAAGACACTTTCAAAGGACATGTGTCTTCCGCAAATATCTTGGGAGTCCCAGGGTCGCGAAGCGGACATCGTCCGTTCGCTGGCTACTTGAGGGCAAGAGACAAAATGGATGCCGTATCTAAGATGGAACCCGTGGGTACAGATGAAAAACCCACCTAACAAACGAACGGTTTAAATTAGCACAGCGAAACTGCGCACACTTACTAAACTCGTCATTTGCGGTTCATAGATACCAGACTCGACCATATTCGTACGAGTTAAAAACACCACTTATAATTGTCACGGAACCTCAGCCATTTTGCATTTGTTATTAAACCAGGTGCACAGATTTGTTTGGGATGTGCTTTTAGCCCTAGCCACTTTAATAAAAAGTAGTCATAATTTGGAGAAAAATTCATTATGGGATGCAGTTACGGCTGCAAGGGTGGCGGAGCTGGATTAGAGGGCCTACAATTCTGATATTGTGTACTCAATTTCCCTGGCGATGGGATCAAGAATATGTGGCTTCTCCAGAACCATTGCCCATTTAAGACGCATTGTGTAATTTGTGGGCAACAGATCATGGATAGTGAGTGGGATATCTGGTAAAATATATTCCTCTGTGACCAGTAGTTTGAAGGTTGAGCACAGTGGGTTGTGGTCGCTCTCCAAGTAGTCACACACCTCCATGTCCAAGAAGGTGTGCCAGATCTTTAGACTAATTAACATGTAGTCGATGCAACTCCTGTACTGACCATAGTTCAAGGTGTTAGCCCCATGCCTGTCGGAGAGAGTTCCCCCGAATTCCTCCCGTAGGCCTTTTCCCAAGCAGGTCGCTTTTATTTGAATTGCCACCTCTGTCCACCTCTTTACAGGAGTTAGATCAAGGCTTGGAATTCCCAATTGTGCTTCTTCCTCCTTTACAAGATCATGGTCATCTATACCAAGTGGCTCAAAGGTTGAATTAAGATCCCTTGCCACAATTACCTGGGAATCTTTAGAGAGATGATCTAAGAGCTCATCGAGGATTGTTATGACCTCTGATCTCCTTCCCCCACTGAGCCCTCTGACATAGACATTATAAATGTCAATATTCCTGTGAGGGCCCGCTGTCAGCCTGATGGCTAATATATCATTACACTGGGTTGGGAGCTCTTTAATCTTAAAATTAAGGACCTGCCTGACCCAAATTATGAGCCCTATGGAGGGCCTTCCTTTATCTCTGCATCTCGCTTTTGTGTGATAATTCAAATACCCTAGCTGAAAAGGGGCTCTACTAACCATGTCTTGGAAGAGACATATGTCTTGTTGTTCAATAAATATATGCCACCCGAGAAACACCCCTGGGCTTTAGTCCTGCTATAGTCCATGACAAAACACTTTTACTAGAAGAGGAAGAAAGGTTTCTTAATGTGTTCTCTATGCATTAAAGCATGCATTGTTACGTCCTCCTTCCTTCCTTCCGAGACAGTGTCTTTTGGAGCTAAATTGCTCATGACTGGGTTTGGTTGGACTGATGTAGGGAGGATTACAGTCTCACTGACAAGTGGTAGCCTAACATGTGTAGCTGGAATGTCAGCAAGAGAGAGAACCTTCAATCTATCTCCCTAAGTGGTGACAGACTCTGATCTGTGACTGTTTCTGGGGGATTAAGCTTAATGCGCATACTGGAGCCAGTGAGATTTTGAGTACGAATATCGAAATTGACAAGGTTTTCGGCCAAATGGCAAGGAGGGAGTGTCAACGCGATATAGTCAAATGGTACTTCAGGTGATGTGTGTCGCTTAACCATAAGGATGTCATCTCTGAATATCGATCAACAGCCCCTAACATGTCATATCCACTGTGTACATTTATTACTAAGAGAGTCATCATCTTCTCTATATGTATTACCGGTGCATTTGGGAACAATCATGTATATGACATTTTTCATTCCTGATTTGTTAGGGGTCTCTTGAGGCTACCGCGACCTGGTAGGACCTAGGTGGTCATGGTTAATGGGGAACAGAGGTACTGGGATATGGTGTCTGGGATTCTGTCTAGGGTTCTGGTATGTGGGTCTTACTTTAGTCTACCTATCCGGTTGAGTGCATCCCATCCTGGTGTAACATGTTGAGGGAGTCTCATCGGAGTTACTTACACCAATCGGGGCACTGATATGACAGTGGGTGTCTAACTGGCTGTTGCTTCTCATGTTTCCTGATATACTTAGGCTACTTCTGGTCTGTTCTCTGCAGGATTTTTACCTGCTGGATAACTGAGGTGGCCTTGCTTAGGGAGTCAGCTAGATTACAAACGGAGACCTCAAGACACTGGATTTCGTGCATTATGTCATTTAACTGTGTGGTCACAGGCCTTTGTGATGGACTTTGTGGTAGGTCCACAGGGGACCTGTTGAGCTTCACGGTATTAGTGCCATGCCCTCTTTCAATACGATTTTCCTCACCGTTACAACTATGTCCTCAGCAGTGTGGGTCTTATTACTCACTGAAGCCTCCCTACGATCATAGGAACATGCAGTTAGGGGGGTTCAGTCAATAGATTTTCTATTCTGTCCATTACCCCCTCCCCCAATTCTTGTGTCACAACCAAACTTTTCCTCTTTCCCCTCTTCAACTTCTTCTTTCTCCCCTCACCCATATCTCCCTTGCAGGATTTCCTTTTACTCATTTTCATCAGATGACAACAGTAACTCCAGGGAACAAAGTAGCAAAAATGAGTCCAAGATTACGACAACAATAGACATTCCCTTAGTTGGTAATTTAAGCAGCCAGGACCTTAATTCCAGTGGACACACGGTATAAACACTATATGCACATACAAATGAGAATTAAAAAGAAGATTATACCAATTTAAGTACTGTGGGCTAGGACTGCATCCCCAATCGGTGCGGCGATTGCGAGCGGCAGCACGGACCAGGCTAGACAGATCAAAGCCAAGGTGAGTTGCCCTACCCTGTCTCCACTTTGTCACTGACAGGCGTGGGATGAGGCTGCGCTTTATGCGCAAAGTAAAATTTTAATGCCTCCCCCTCAGTGGCGGCTGTGGACTAAATGAGTGTTGCACCCTGGGACAAGTAATTCCCCACCAGAGTGGCATGTGATGGGGCTAGAGTAGATAACCATAAAATAAGGCAGCGTCACCTTAAACAAGCAACAACCGTAAATAGAACTCAGTGGCAGAGTAGCAGAGTAAAAACCGACAGATATGGCCAAAGAAACAATTCAGCTCCATCCTCCCGCCTAGCAGGGTTCATGGTGTGATGGACCAAGGACTGGAATCCTAGTGACTGGTAACAGATCTAAATATTCAATGCTCGGAGGCTTCACGTTAGCGCTGGCGCGTGTTGTCCCGTGCCAGCTATAAATAAAGGGTCGTGGCCCGGCTCAGGCGGTAGGGACCATGCGGTTAAATACACAAGCCGTGTCCTGTAATTACTTCGGCCGCAGCGCTAATTAAATACACTCACGCGGCCCCCCACCACACTGACGATGAGGCGGAAACAAGCCCAATTAAAGCAATTTGTGGGCTTTAATCTCCAGAGTGGTTGAGAGCCTTTGATCTAGGCCGAGAAACCATGTGGGAGCCAACTGCCCTGCACAGGCCTGCTGTGTGCCCCTGGCAAGTCTGCTGCATCCAGTGAGGGCCCTGCAGCCCCTGAGAGCACCTGGAAGGAAGAGGGGCCATCTCTGCAAACTCTGTCAGAGCCCACAAATGTGTATGCCCCCGCACCCTGGAAGAGGAGGACACCACGGCGAGGCCTAGCACCCCAAGGCCACAGAGGCAAAAACCCAATGGTGCTTTTGTCACACTCGGTCAGGCGGCTACTACCACACCCAGGAGGTAGGCAGTGCGTGTGCCGCAAGGAGGGAAGGCGACAGCGCTAAGATAGCGTCAATCCCGGCCATTGAGCCCTTTGTGGTAGACGGCACCCCCTCATCTTTCGCCCCATGGTGGAGGGACTGGACTGACCGTCTCCAAATTTATTTTGAAGGGGCGGGCATAGCCCTTGACAGATGCAGAGCCCTACTCCTCTACCTAGGAGGCTAAGACATCCACTGCATTTACAAAACCCTGGTGGAGGCCACACCCAAAATGTATGTGATGCTACTTAACGCCCTAAATGCGCACTTCAAGCCGATGGTGAACAGGAACTATGAAAGATTCATCTTTCGCCAAACCAAGCAAGAAGCGGAGAAGTCGTTAGACGCATTCCAGGGGCATTTGAAAGAACTCGCCAGCATGTGCGGATTTTCAGACGAACAGGAAGAAATCCAAGGTCAGATAATACAAGGGTGCTACTCGCAGGCCAGAGCATCCCACATGGAGGCGGCCTTCCACCGACCCATCAAGACGGAACAAGTCAACGCGGTGGCAAAGGCGAACGTGGTGAGGCCCAAAGCACGCCAAAACCCAGGGAAGAGACAGCAAGACAAGAAAAAGGAATGCGGCTACTGCAGAGGCACACTCCATCGAATGCAAGACTGCCCAATGAGAGGGAAAAGTGCAGTGCTTGCGGGTGGATGAACTACTTCGTGGCAGTATGCCGGTCTGCAAAATCATGGAAAAAAGCAGGACAGACAGTGGCTAAAGCGCACAACAGTGAGGACATGGAAAATGACACGAGAGACTACCCGGTCCACTATGTATTTGTGGTAGACCAGCCACGACGGAAGAGACAACTACTTCCAAGGTGCAGAATCAAGATCCACCAACAGGATGTAAGAGCCACCGTAGACACTGGGGCCTCGATCAAACTAATGGCTGCCAATGTGTATATTCAACTAAGTGCATGCCCGCCGTTACGTGAAGCAAGGATCATGGGTATTTGCATTCGGACAGAAGACACCCATCCTACTCCTGGGAGGTTTCAAGACTGAGCTGAGACACCAGGACCTCAAGATCCCCACCACAGTGTACATGACCAAGGAAGGAAGCGGAATTGGACAATCAGCATAAGAGCTGAAGCTAATATCATTCGCCATGGCGGTTCAAAAGGAGGAACTGGAGGCCATCATGGAGGAGTTTGAAGAGGTCTTCAAAGGCATTGGATGCCTGAAAGGGAAAGAGGTCTCTCACCACATTTAACCGTCAGTCCAACCAGTGGCGCTGAGGCACAGGCGTAATTGCATTCCACTTGTGAAAGAAAGTCGAAGAAGAGCTAGAGGCGCTGGAGAAGCAAGGGATTATAGAGAAGGTCAGTGGACCCACCCCATGGGTGTCCCCAACCGTAGTGGCACGGAAACCGAAACATCCAGGGCAGGTCCGCATCTGCATTGACATGAGCCTTCCAAACGCCGCAGTGAAAAGGGAACGTCACCTAACCCCCATCATCGACACCATCTTGGGAGAACTGAACGACGCAAAGTGGTTTTCGAAGCTGGACCTACGGTCCAGCTATCACCAGCTATCACCAACTGCCACTACACCCGGACTCTCGATACATCACCACATTCTCTACGCACGTCGGTCTCAGAAGATACCGATACCTCAATTTCGGGATCTCGAGTGCCGCAGAGGTTTTCCAAAACACCATCCGTGAAGTTCTCAGCGGGCTCCCCGGGGTCTTGAACTTAAATAACGACCGACTAATATAAGTATCGCCGATGGAAGATCACCACAGTAGACTATGCTGGGTTCTCCAGAGGATAAAAGAATCCGGACTGACCCTACACAAAGAAAAGTGCCATTTCTAAAAGAACAAGATCAGCTTCTTTGGCTACACGTTCTCCGACAAAGGAGTGTCCCCGGACCCCGACAAGGTGAGAGACGTCTAGAAGCCCTAGCACCCTTCAACATCTCGGAAATAAGGAGTTTCCTAGGGATGGTGAACATCTGCAGGCGATTTTTCCCGGACCTATCCAACCTCACTAAGCCCCTCAGGTAACTGACGAAATCCACCACCACATGGCGATGGGGCCCCGAACAGGAACAAGCCTTCAATGATACCAAAGCAGCCCTGTTGGCAGACACAACACTGTCGTATTTCAACCCGATCCACCAACATCACTGTGGACGCCAGCCTATATGGGCTAGGAGCCGTGCTCATGCAGTTGCAAGGTAATGGAGAGTGGGCCCCAATCGCATATGCGAGCCGCTCCCTGACAGACATAGAATAGAGATACTCGCAGATAGAAGGAAAAGCGATCGCCATCCACTGGGCCTGTCGGCACTTCCACGTCTATGTGTACGGCCATCCATTTACAGTATCTACCGACCACAAACCCCTCATACCCCTGTTTCAAGGGTCAGCATCCAAGCCTCCCCTAAGGATTAAAAAATGGATCCTTCAGCTGCAGGGGTATTACTATCGAGTAGAATACAAACCAGGCACATCCAATTCAGCGGACTACCTTTCGAGATATCCCAGGGCCGCCACCTGAGCGGAAGAAGAGGATGATGAAGACACTGAAGAATATGTACGGCTCGTATCTTAAAGATTCCCACCACTTCCCATGAGTCTTGAGACCATCGTAGAAGCCACCCAAATGGATGAATGCCTGCAACTGGCCATAATAGCGCTCCAATCGAATGACTGACACCCCATTCAGTCCACCATGACTAGATGGACGCCGCAAGCAAAGACTATCCTGGAGTCAATTGTGCGGGTCAAGGATGAACTTTCGGTCGACAGCAGCGCTTGTCTACTCAGAGGCCCGAGACTGGTGATCCCATCAAACCTGGCTCAACAAGCCATGGACCTCACACACAGGGGACATCAAGGCATGGTAAAAACAAAGAGTTGGCTGAGGGCCAAGGTGTGGTTCCTGGGAATGGGCCCACTGGTTGAACAAACAGTCAGATCCTGCTCATGGTGCCAGGCATCAGGCCAACCGGATCGCCCTCACCCCGTCATCACTGAAGAAAACCTCCAACGGCCATGGGAGTGCATTAGTGGTGACTACAGACACCTCCCAGATGGACGCTATGCCCTGGTGATCATCGATGATTACACGAAGTATCCTGAAGTTGAGATTGTAGGAAGTCAGACAGCCACGGAAGTGATTACAAAACTCAAGAAAACCATTGCAACCCATGGAATATTCGAAGTGGTGAAGACATACAATGGCCCACCCTTACATGGACAAGAATTTGCAGACTATCTCAAGGACTGGGGAATTCAGCACAAGAAAGTGACCCTGCGCTGGCACAAGCAAATGAAGAAGTAGTGAGGTCCATGCGCACTCTCAACACAGTAATACGCATCACACATGCAGATGGATCACCACTCGAGAGAGCCATATACAGTTTCCTGAGAGAGTACCGTTTGACACCCCATCTCATGACCGAGGCAGCTCCGGGGCCGGCAAGCATGGGCTAAATAGTGTGAGACACCATCCCACATCACCCAGCTGGACCCCGTCTCAGATTGACGCCAAAAAGGTCCTAGCCAACAGGACCAGTTCCAATGACCACGCTAGCGGTGACTGACGAGCCAGAATGTTGGTCATTTAAGTAATGCACAGAGTTTACGACAAGGACAGGTACCCCAGAAGCAAGTTCCGGCTTCCATTCGAACATCAGCTATAGACACTTATCCGTCGAACCAGCACTATGATAACAGCCAGAAAAGGAACCGAGGAAATCACACACAACACCTCTTTTTTCAAAAAGGTACACGCCAGAAGTCTGGATCAGATGCTGTCAGACAACCTGGACGTCAGTCCAAGACAACAGCCAGGGGAGGAAGGAACAGATAGTGACCAAGGAACAATCCCCACTGAAGATTTGGGCCGATCTGACCATGGCACCCCTTCACTGTTTGGAACGCCAGATGGAGCACTGCCAAGTTCCCCTGCGAGTTCCCTTGAGGGTGAAGTCTCACAGGAAATGACCTGGTTATTGCCATCCTCACGGGTAGAACAATCCAGATATGGCGTGAATAGCAATCCAGCGCCATCTTCCCGCCTAGCAGGGTTCATGGAGTGATGAACCAAGGACTGGAATCCTAGTGACTGGTAACAGATTTAAGTATTCAATGTTTTGTTTGTTGCTTAATAAAGGTTGCGGTGCTGTCTACCCACGCTCGAAGACTTCACGTTAGCGCTGGCGCGAGTCGTCCCACGCCAGCTATAAAAAAAAAGGGGCATGGCCCGACTCAGGCAGTTGGGACCACGTGGTTAAGTACACAAGTCGTGTCCTGTAATTACTGCGGCCGCAGCGCTAATTAAATACACGCGCTCTGCCCCCCCCCACACAGGCCCTTGTGTAAAAACCAAGTTTGGTGAGTGCTGGTTGAATTTCAGTTCGGTATCCAGGGACAAAAACAAAAGCAGTGGGAGGGAAACAACTCACAGTTTTTGTTGCAGTGTTCACTGTAATCCAAAGCCAAGGGGGGTGGCCCTGCCCTGCCTTTTCCGAGCTTTGACGTGCCGCACCTGGCCCGGGTTTCCCCAGGGCACGGCCCGCATGCATCCCGCGTAGCGGAAGTGCAGAGCACCTAATGAGGCGTGGGTTTGCAGCTCCACCAGCTCCACCTGAGTTTGCTGCAGGGTGTTGTGGGACTCACAGGCCGCCAGTGCTAGTGTGATCAACCAGCACCTCTCCCCCACACTGGTGCAGTGTGGCAGCAGTCCCTCTCACATTGGGGCAATCAGAAAGTGCTTAGCCCTTGATGACAGTCTCCCCAGGTAGCCGCAATTTATTAACACAGCCCACACAGCAGGAGGGCAGAGCACTTTATGAGGAGTGGGTTAGCAGCTCCACCTGCTCCACCTGAGTTTGCTGCAGGGCTTTGTGGGATATGCAGTCACCCAGCAGTAGCGGGATCACCCAGCAGCTCTCCCCCACACTGCAGTCCCTCACACATTGGGGCAAGCAGAAAGCGCTTAACCCTTGACAACAGGCTTCCCAGGCAGTGGCAATTTGTTAACACATTACAAGAAGAATGGAGTAATACATGCCATCTACTTCTTTCTTGTACACCCTATAGTACCGCTTATAGTGTACCAAAGCAATTTTTATTAGGTTTTCACATTTTCTTGTATGGTACAGGTTTTAGGGTTTTTTGCATTATATAGTTGCCTAATACAGAGATCTCCTGATGGATGGGCTTACAGCATTCATACGATTACCAAAGTTACCGACAATTATTAATTTAGCTCACGGCCAAATCTCTTTGTACATTTGATTCATGATTTTGGCCTACTCAAAAGATTATTACCATGGGGGCGTGGCTTGGCGCCCGATGGTGATGGTGGCGCCCGTATGAGGCTCGGCTGACGCCTCAAGAGACATATCCTTCGCAGGCCGACTTCTCCTGCCACACAGCTCATTGTCGACGGAGGAACATCTCCAGACAACGACGCAACTATTTTCATTGCTCGGCATGCCCTGATACCGGAGAACTCATCATGGCAGTTAGCGGCTTCATGCAAGGTATTGCCACAGCCGCCATTTTATGACGCCGCCGCTCGTTATCTCTTAGCGCCGCTTCTGTGAGGAGCCTTATCTACACTGAAACCGCTCGCTTCCTGAGCTTTGATCTTTCGCCAGCATGTACTTACCTGCCTTCCTCACCACCTATTAGCACCTCATATTTTTTCCACTAACCTTATAATGAGAGGCTGCAGCATCGTTTTCCGCACATGGTGTTTCATGTTCGATGCCTCATTCCTGTTAAATGAAAACTGCTTACAGTCTACATGGCAATCCCTTACATTTGAGCATCTGTTGCACTTCTAATTTATGCTGCCTTTCGCCGGGTGAGTAATACTCAGGTTGAAAGTGCGTCATTCTTCGCTGTTTTTGTTTCACCACATTTACTGACCAAGGGAGCCTCTAAGCTACGCATTTTGGCTTATTATAATGCAAATGAAGTGACTGTTGCAGCTCTGTTGATATTTACAAATTTACGCTGGCATTTTTTTTTTTCACTTGCTATGTTCTGTTGGCGGATGTTAGACCTCATTTCAACAGTTTTTTCAGTCAGAATCCTCTGGTATCCAGTAGTCTCTCCTTGAATTTTTCATTCTTTCTCCAGCTTCAACATTCTCGCATCTGCTTGTATTGTGCGCTTTGTACTCTGATATCGGTTCCTATATTTCATATGGGACGGCTCAAACTTATGTCGCATATACACTCCAAATCTACGACGAGAGTGGCTTTTGTAAAAAATTCAAAAGTATTTTCTGCTCTCTCTAAATTAGAGGACTCTCTCACTTCATCTGGCTCCGACACTGCCATGGAACCTTCCCAGACACCATCAGGGAAAACCAACACCAAGAGGCTAAAGAAAGATCCTCCCTCGCCTCTCAAATCATCTCCACCTGTTTCCATGGAACTCCTTTTGGTAGAGATAAGGTCCTTTCGACCTTTTTTGGAAGAAATCTGGACCCTACGTCCTTTTATGGAGGAAACCAATGCCAAACTTCAAACTCTTACAGATAATTGGGCGCAAATCGAAACCAGAGTCTCTTCAGTTGAACAATCTGTTGCTTCCTTTCAGGAAACTCATACTGCAGTTTCCCATATAACCTCACAAGTAGGCGCCCTTCAGAAACAGGTGGAGCAGTTGGAAAATAGGAATAGGCGGAATAACTTACGTATTTACGGCTTGGTCGAAGGTCTTGAGGGTTCTGACCCGATCACTTTCTTTCGATCCTTCCTTCCTAAGCTGCTTCATCTACCAGACGGTACAACTCTTAACATACAACGTGCACACCGGCTGGGGCGTCTACCTACATCTGCTTCAATGTCGCAGCGACCAAGAGGTGTCATTCTCTATTTCCTGGAATACACAGATCTTCTGAAGGTCCTTATGGCCGCCAAAGCCTCACCGAAATTATCATGGTCTGGATCTCCTCTGTTCTTCGCCCAGGATTATGCAAAGGCAACTGCTAATCATCGAAAGGCCTTCTTAGGCATGAGAGATGTCCTTCGTTCCATGGGTGCTAGGTATGGACTGTATCATCCTTGCTTGTTTAAAGTAACCTACAACAACAGAACCACCACCTTTGAAGATCCGGTACACCTACAGAGTTTCATTAATGCACACAAAACTACTGCCATGGACTCTTCTAGGCCTTCCTCGTCACATCCAGGCTGAACAGTTGCCGTACTGGTGTTTGCTCTTCTGATGCTTTCGTTTTAGATGTATCTATGCCCTTCTATTTTTATCTGTTCCCTTGCTCGATACTCCCCTCTGCTTATATAATTATCGATTATTCCTTGTTTTTCGTTGTTCTCCTATAATTCATGTTTGTAATTGGTTTTGTATTTCCCATTTTGACTTTGTCTCCCTGGCTTAATGCCTCGTCGTCCACGTTTGTGCTGCCTCGCCTATGGGCCCCTCCTCCCCCAGCTCCATTTAGTCCTCTCCTTTTGTAGGTATGTTATTCCCCCACTTCCCCTTGTTATTCTGTTCCCTTTTTTCCCTACCTTTGCTTTTGTATTTCATCTTCCTTGTAATTGCAGCGGTTTTAACTTCTTTTCTTTCAGGTTGTAGTTTTTTCCTTCCATTTTCTTTTATATCAACATCTTTCTTCAACTCCTCTCTTATTTTTTTCTTTATTCCTTTTACTTGCATGTTCCTTCTTATCTGTAATTCCCTCTTTCTTTCTATTATCTCACTCTGTTATGCTTCTTTGCTTCCTTTTTCTTCAATCTTCCTCATGGATCTCTCTTCTACTTTCTTGTATGCCTTTCACATATACAGATTTTTCCTTTTTCATTCTATTCATCTCTTTTCTCACAATTTTTTCTTTGCTTCTCTTCTTTCTCTTGATTTGCTTGCATTTACTACCTTTTATATGGGTTTCTTTTATAACAATTATGTTGCCTTAATGCATGGGTACTCACAAACTTTCTCTCGGGGGCCGAATTTACAGTGTGGTTTGTGGCCGAGGGCCGCACCAGTGTGGGCGGGGTCATTTGGGGGCGGGGTCATTGGGGGTGGGGCTAGAGAAGGGTAAAAAAAAATGGTGCAGTTTCAAAACATTACAAGACAATGCTGTATTTCCGAAGCAGATGTAACTACATGCAGCACATGTTTATAATATTTTTTTATTAGCAGACAAGGGCAATCTTAAGTGGGATTGAATAGCAAAGTAATGGGTAAGCCTGCAAATGAAAAACAGGAAGCTTTCCTAAAGCCAGTGGTTTATGCAGGAAATGTGTCACTCAATAGGGATTTGAAATAAATGGCATGCACACACACATGTATATACCAGCGCACGTTCATCCATAGGTATCTTAGTGCTGATTATCAGATGTTTATTGCTACCCAACTCATTTTATCGACCTCAGATGGATGAAAGGCAGGACCTGCCGGGATTTGAACCTGTGACCATGAGCTAGAACACAGGCACCTGCAGTGGACGCATTAGTCCACTGAGCCACCAGACCCCGTGTGCACAGTGTGAGAGATATGGAGAGAGGAGAGATGGGGGGAGAGGTGTGAGAGAGGGAGGGATATGGAGAGAGGAGAGAGAGGGATATGGAGAGAGGAGAGAGAGAGGAGAGAGAGAGGGTGGGATATGAAGAGAGGAGAGAGAGAGGAGAGAGAGAGGGAGGGATATGAAGAGAGGAGAGAGGGGGAGAGAGGTGTGAGAGGGAGGGATATGGAGAGAGAGAGAGAGAGAGAGAGAGAGAGAGAGAGAGAGAGAGGGATATGGAGAGCGGAGAGAGGGGGTGAGAAAGGTGTGAGAGAGGGAGGGATTTGGAGAGGAGAGAGGGAAGAGAGGTGTGAGAGGGAGGGATATGGAGAGAGGGGGAGAGAGAGGTGTGAGAGAGGGGGGAATATGGAGAGAGGAGAGAGGGGAGAGAGAGAGGTGTGAGAGAGGTAGGGATATGGAGAGAGGAGAGAGGGGAGAGAGAGGGAGGGATATGGAGAGAGGAGAGAGAGAGGGAGGGATATGGAGAGAGGAGAGAGGGGAGAGAGGTGTGAGAGAGGGAGGGATATGGAGAGAGGAGAGAGGGAGAGAGAGAGGTGTGAGAGGGAGGGATATGGAGAGAGGGGAGAGAGAGGTGTGAGAGGGAGGGATATGGAGAGAGGAGAGAGGGGAGAGAGAGAGGTGTGAGAGAGGGAGGGATATGGAGAGAGGAGAGAGGTGTGAGAGGGAGGGGTATGGAGAGAGGAGAGAGGGGAGAGAGGTGTGAGAGGGAGGGATATGGAGAGAGGGGAGAGAGGTGTGAGAGGGAGGGATATGGAGAGAGGGGAGAGGTGTGAGAGGGAGGGATATGGAGAGAGGGGAGAGGTGTGAGAGGGAGGGATATGGAGAGAGGGGAGAGAGAGAGGTGTGAGAGAGGGAGGGATTTGGAGAGAGGAAAAGAGGGGGGAGACTTCAACAGACTGCATTGTTTACAGAAGGTGTAACACGAGCCACTCCCTCACTTATTTATCTAGGGAGCCATCCAAATGCTGTGCCCACGCCCTTTTTAGTTTTTGGAGAAGGCCTGCCAGGGATTAGCCTTTCTGTGCAAGACCACTCCGAGGTGACAATCCTTCGAGCTTGCTGCTTTCCCATGCCGGCAAAGACGGTTCTAGGGGCCAGGTGACCAAAGAGAACTAGCAGCGCTACCTAAAAATAGGTATAGCCTGCTAAAGAGAGCTAAAACGCCCACAAAGCAACACTTGTTTGGGCTTACCTTTATCAGACCATTTGGAACCCATCCTAGGTAATGAGAGAATAAAAGATACATCTACATTCCTGAAAGAAATTTGAGTACAGGGCAGGGACACAGCGTTTTTTAAAAATGGATTGAAGAGGAATCCCGGGACCTTGCAGAGAAAAGTTTGTAACAAAAAAAAGCATCAAATCAGCTGAGTTGCCAGGGGTGACAGCTCCACCTCAACTTCAAAAGGACTTTGACGGAGAAGAACGACAATCTTGTAAGAACAGACTTTGGTACCGACTCAGGATTAAGGGGCAAAAGAGGTTCATTTACAACTATTTGAACATTGCAATGCCATGAATATTCAGTATGTAAACTAATTAATACGTATTTATTTTAGCAGATACTACACTGACATTTTTATCTACCCAAATGAAAAACTCACGATTTACAGAAGCGTTTGCAGAATAGGAACAACTGCCCATCCTGCCCTATCACCACTCTAACAAAAAAGCCATAAAAAGTTAAAAACAATTCTTGGATGGTGGAGGGAGGGGTTGGTAAGCCCCTTTTAATACACTCTGCACTTTACATTCTATGAGTCGAACGAAGGCCTCTGGCCGAAAATCGACAGTCGTTTTTTTCCTGATGCACTCTTATTTGCTCTCAGTTCAATTGAGAAGCAAAACAATGAAAAAAGAAGAAAAACTTTGACGAAGCTATTAACACCGGCTGGAATGAGTGTGCATTGTCTCGGTGGCTGCGGTGTTTACCTCGGCATCCCCGTGAGGTGGGAGACGCCTCCATGCTCACAATTTGTTTTCAAAACACCGCTAATGAAAGTGGGTGGGGAGGTGGAAACAAGGGGACCGAGGAGGGAAACGAGGAATATGCGGGGTCACAGAAGATGCGGGGTTAGACGCATGGCGGGCGGCAAGACTCAGGACACGTACCTGCAGGTTAGGAAGACAAATTGTGAGCATGGAGGTGTCTGTTTTGAGGCACGAGCCAGGCCATTGCGACCTCCGTAGAAAGACCTTTCACACAGGCGAGGGCTGGCTTGTGCCTCAAAACAGACACCCCCCATGCTCACAATTTGTTTTCCTAACACCGCTAATGATAGTGGGTGTGGGTGGGGAGCCGGAAACAAGGGGACCGAGGAGGGGGTCAGAAGCATGGCGGGCGGCAAGAATCACAACACGTACCTGCGAGTAAAGGAACTGAATATTCTCCGACTAGAAAGGCTGCTGCAAAGATTCTCCGGGGCTGCAAGGACGTCGTCACCATGGATCCAGGAAGCTTCCGAAAGGTCCTTTAAAAGTCAGCTGTAAAAGCGCTAGTTACAGCTGACTTTTAAAGGACCTGTGGTTCGCGCCGGCCGGGTGCCGTATGTGACATCACAGAGGCAGGCCAATTAGAGACAAGCAGTAGGCAGAGACGATGGCCGCAGGAGCAAGTAGTGTAGTGAATAGGTATTGTATACGTATTCACTACGTATGTTCTGGCCATCTTTTCGGTTTACTAACTTCCTGGGAAAAACGTTGGTATAATGGAAAGAAGGTCCGCGGGCCGCCAAGGAAGGCCAGGCGGGCCGCCACTGGCCCGGGGGCCGTACTTTGAGTACCCCTGCCTTAATGTATAAGTCATGTCTTTGAATATAATTTCCTGGAATGTCAAGGGTATTAATTCCCCAATTAAGCGTCAACGCATTCTATCTCACTTAGCCAAGTTGAATGTTGATGTTGCTTTTCTTCAGGAAACTCACCTTTCTGACGTAGAATCTGCTAAGCTTAAAAGAGGTTGGGTGGGAGATGTTTTTTATTCACAAGGCGATGGCAAAAGAAATGGTGTTGCAATTCTTTGTCGCAGATCTCTTCCTTTCACAGTCATTTCCCAAGAATCTGACACTAATGGCAGATGGACAAATGTTAGACTGTCGATTAGAGGTGTTCCAATCTCTCTTCTTAATGTTTATGGCCCCACCAATGGCGACCCCTTTTTTGGACTGACTTTTCTCCACGCATCACCCAATTCATGGATGATAATTTTATTCTTGCTGGGGACTGTAATCAACCTCTTGATCCATTTTTAGACAGGAAATCTGATGCCACCTATATCCCCACTAAATCACATAAGTTGTTTACTCAAGCTATATCCCAACACAAGCTGGTTGACTCATGGCGATTATGTAATCCAACGTTACAGGAGTTTACCTTTTATTCCTCATATCATCACTCCCAATCACGGATTGATTACATTTTCGTTTCCCATGATCTTGCTCAAACGCTTACTGCAGCAGAAATTGGTCCAATTTTGCTATCGAACCACGCTCCAGTAGTAGTTAGCCTAGAGGTTATCCCCAAAGTCGTTGGACCTAGAAGATGGCGTTTTAACAATGCCCTCCTTTTAGATTCCAAATTTTCCTCTTCCTTCACTGTTTTTTTGATGAATTTTTTCTGCTTAATGATGTCCCGCCCATCTCTAAACATACTGTTTGGGACGCTTTCAAAGCAGCTGCCCACAACTTTATTATTTGTTATGTCGCAAAAAAAACGCAAAACTACTCGCCAATTTACTAAATCCCTCCTCCTTGACATTAAAAGATTGGAACACGCCTATTTTACATCACATTCCACAGACAGTCTGACTGCTTTGGTCGCTGCTAAGCTTAAATTCTACGAAAATCTACTGAGAATGCTTCATTATTTTTACTTAAGTCAAGTGCAAAATTCTATGGTGGTAGGAATAAGGCTGGGAACATTCTTGGTAAATATTTGAAGGTTAAGCATAACAAAATAATAATTGACTCTGTTTATGATGCCAATGCACGCTTGCAACATAGAGATGCCGACATTTTGCTGCCTTTTCCCGTTTCTACAAGACTTTATATACTCCTGACACTCAACCCTCCTCTAAATCTCTCACACTATGTAGTAATGCTTAGAATTAGATGATGCGGTCATGATGCAGTGGAATTGCATCAATGTGAATGTTCCAATTTAAACCAGTATTTATGGGTTTGCTGATGGTTGCTGTACTTGACTTGTACTGAATAAAAGTCATCTTAATTCAACAATTTGAGTGGATTACTACATATTTTGGCGACGAGGATGGGATTGTTATTTGAGTGGAGTGTTGGATGTCAGGACGCGTTTGTTAAGGTAAAGGAATGTATTTCAAAGGCTCCGTCATTAGGACATTTTGACTTTAAGAAGAAGTCCATATTAGTCACAGATGCGAGTAATGTTGGATTGGGGGCGGTGTTGATACAGGTGTCAGATGGTAATGAAACCATCATTGGGTTTGCTTCACGTAGATTGCAGGGAGCAGAAAGATCGTATTCTACCATAGAGAAGGAAGCACTGGCATGTTGTTGGGGGATAACACATTTTAGGTATTATTTGTGGGGGTTGCCATTTATGGTAAAGGCAGATCATAAACCTTTAATTCATGTTTTTAAAGGGGGACGAGGTCTGGATGGAAGTGTGACTCCCCGTATATCAAGATGGTTACTATCGGTCTTAGATTACAATTTTGTGGTGGAATATGTGCGAGGGAGTAGGAATGTCATTGCAGACTGTCTTTCTAGGATGCCAGTAGATGATGATATTTGTGTAGAAATTTTAGAAGACTATGTGGTGAATATTGACAGTGAATTTGCTGTTAGTCAAGAAGAGTGGAGAGAAGCTTTGGAGTTGGATATGGAATACAAGAAGATAAAAGAATTGATAATGAATTCTTGGAATGGATCTAGTGAAGAGATTGTACATAAGCAATTTATTTCTGTTAAGGATGAACTTAGTTTGCAAGGTGACAAGATTTTAAGAAGAAATAGGATAGTTCCACCAATTTTGTTGAGGTCAAAGTTGTTGAGAATTGTACATGAGGGACATCTAGGTAGGAGTCTGACTAAACGTAGATTGAGAGAATTTTATTGGTGGCCAGAAATGGACAAGAATGTGGAGGATCTTGTGCGTGATTGTCATGCTTGTAGCAATAGTGATAAAGTGAAGATTACAAGGGAACCTCTGTTGAGGTGTGTGGAATTGCCCATGAAACCTTGGGAGAAATTAGCCTTGGATGTTTTGGGTCCAATTGACAAATTGGGTTGCAATAATAGGTTTTTGCTTGTGTTAGTGGATTACCATAGCAAATGGTTTACTTGGAAATCTATGGGGCAAGTTTGCACTTCAAATGTGATTGCATTCTTAAAAGAAGTTTTCTAGGAAGAAGGGGTACCCAAAACTCTCATAACTGACAATGGTGTTCAGTTAGTTTCTTCAGATATGACTAGTTTTCTTCTAAGCTTGGGCATTAGTCATGAGAGAGTGGCTTTGTTCCGTCCGCAAGCAAATGGACTTGTAGAGAGGGTCAATAGAATGATAATGGATTCCATACAACTTTCTTTGGCCAATGGTTTATCTTGGAAGGATGAGTTGCGAAGAATGATGTGGGGTCACAGAATTACATCACATTCAGTTACTGGAGTTTATCCTTTTGTGGCTTTGAAAGGAAGAGAACCAGGTACTAAGGAGTCTCCAATGTGGTTGAAGGAAAAAAATCAAGTTTGGGTTGATAGGGAAAAAATGAGATCGAGAGCTATTGATTGTCAGTGGCGCAACAAGATAGAATTTGATAGTAGGAGACATGTTAAGGATTTAATTTTCAAAGAAGGTGATTGGGTTGTTGTAAGGAAGTTTGGTTTTGTAAGAAAAGGGGAAAGTAAGTTTTCTCAGCCACATAAAGTTGTTTCAGTTAAAGGCTCTGTGGTTGAATTAGATGATGGGAAGAAATGGAGTTTTGGTAGTTTGTGTAGAGTGTCTCATTTGTAAGTATGTTTTGATGCAATGCAAACTATGAATGTGATTTATTTGCAAAACAGTTCATTGATATGTATTGTACTTTGCAATGTGTTACATTTTCTAATATTTTCTTATTTTCTTTCTTTTTGATTCCATAGGGGGGAAGATATGTAGTAATGCTTAGAATTAGATGATGCGGTCATGATGCAGTGGAATTGCATCAATGTGAATGTTCCAATTTAAACCAGTATTTGTGGGTTTGCTGATGGTTGCTGTACTTGACTTGTACTGAATAAAAGTCATCTTAATTCAACAATTTGAGTGGATTACTACATATTTCTTCTCAACTATTCAAATGCCTGCACAGTTCCCCCTCAATCTTTCTTCTTTGGAAAATGACATCTCACAGAAAGAATTGCTTACAGCACTCCAACAGCTTAAACTGAACAAAGCTCCCGGCCCAGACGGTTTTACCGTTGAGTTTTACCTTCATTTCTCCATATTGCTAATTCCAAAGCTCCATTCCCTTCTTCATTCTTTTGCCGATTTGGGTACTTCTTCAGGGACCTTTTCAGACGCACACATTTGTCTAATACCCAAACCCGGAAAAGATTTGCAATACTGCAAAAATTACCGACCAATATCCCTTGTTAACATTGATTATAAAATCTTTGCCAAATCATTAGCGATAAGGTTAGACCACTTACTCCCTGACCTCTTAGGTGAAGAACAGTCTGACTTTGTTAAAGGTCGTCACATTACTGATAACATCAGGCTTTTATTTAACATTTTATCAAAATCTTCTCATCTTCAACATTCCCTTGCGGCGATAGCCCTGGATGCTGAGAAGGCGGTCGACAGGGTCGAATGGCCTTATCTTTTCCATACTCTCGAATGGTTTGGTTTTGGCCCTAAATTTATTTCCCTAATCTCATTATTATATTCTAGCCCTCGAGCTGCAGTTTTTGCCAATGGTCAAATATCCCCTTATTTTAATCTTAACAGAGGTGTCCATCAAGGCTGTCCCCTTTCGCCCTTTCTCTTCAACCTTGCTTTAGAACCCTTTTTATCCAAGCTACGCCAAAATCCCGATATTCACGGCTTTCAGACCCCAGAATCCTCCGTTAAACTAGCTGCTTACGCAGATGATATCTTACTCTTTATTTCAAATCCTACTGTCTCCACCCCTGCTTTCTTGGAGGAAGTGCGGTATTATTCCTCTATTTCTGGTTACAAACTCAATAATGACAAGTGCGAGATCCTTCCCTTGACGAAATTCACATGTAAACCTGATTTCAGCGCCTCCAACTTTACCTGGAGCCCTTCCCACATTAAATATTGAGAAATGCACATCACCCCCTCCATCTCTTACACTGTCTCCCTCTGTCTTACTAAATACATTAAAAAATTATCGGACCTAACTGCTAAATGGCACCCTCTTTACTTGTCTTGGTGGGGTCGCTTACACACCATTAGGATGATGTTATCTCCCATTGTTCTATATACCCTTTCCAACCTTCCAGTCTCGATCCCATCCAAATATTTAAAGAAAATCAACTCAGTCTTGATATCCTTTTTATGGCACAGTAAGAAATCCAGGATGTCCCTTGCTAGACTCATTCGTCCCACTTCCGGAGGGGGAGTTAATTTTCCGGACTTCCTAGCCTACCACAAGGCTTTTCTGTTACGTCAAGCTTCCTTTTGGTTACAAGACCCTGATTCCCCTTGTCCTCTATGGACCAAGATTGAGCGCCTCTTTTTCTCCCCTTTCTCTTTTGCTGAATATATCTCCTTTTCCCGCAAACCCTCCTCAATTTCCACTACTATCCATAAGTTCACTGTCAAACTCCTTTTGTCCTCTAACCCTTCCCCTCCTACGAACATTGCTGATTTCCTCTCATCGCCCATTTGGCATAATAAACATCTTCTAATTTGAGGCAAACCCTTTTATTGGAAATCTTGGAGATCCAAAGGGTTGCTCTGGATTTCGCAGTTATTCACACGATCTACCTTTTTACCCTTTCACACTCTTCGTTCTACTTTTGACTTGCCCCTTTCCTTTGCTCCTAAATATCTTCTCCTCAAAGCAACGGTTATAGACACTTACACAAGACTTTCCGGGGTAACCCCCTCTCCTATTTCACCTAGTCCCACTCTACAACTAAACTCTGTTCTATAAAACCTTCCTAAAGCTTCTGTTGTCTACAAGCACCTTCATGCCCACACTTTCTCCAGACCTAAAACCAAGGTGGAGGAACACTGGGAAATTGACCGTTCCACAACATGGCCAATCTTTCTCTGGGATAAGATTTGAATGAAAATTCGTAAAACTTCCAGAGCGGCGTCCCTGACACAATCTATATTTTTCATATATAACCGACTGATTTCTACCCCCTCTACACTGCACAAAAGATTCCCTGCCACCCCAGATACATGTTGGTCTTGTTCTTTACCTAATGCCACCTTGTTTCATATGCTGTTCCTCTGCAAAAACGTGCATGCATTCTGGTTGCAAGTTTGGGCACAAATTAAAGTTATTTTCTCTACCTGTATTCCCTTTTCTCCCACGCATATCTTTTTAGGTAGTCTCTCTCCTTGCTGGGATGAGACGGATCTCTTTGTTCGTATTGTTGATTTACTATTGGCTGTTGCATTTCAACAAATTACTGTTAATTGGAAGTCTTCTTCTAATATTACATTCAAAGCATGGTGGTACAATGTTTGTCACAATCATCAACTTGACAATGCTTTTGTTTTTCCTTCCCAGTTGGCGGCTAAACGTGCAGATCTATGGCTCCCTGTTACAATGTATTTAGATAAATGTACTACTCGTTCTTTTAGCCTACGACCTGCACAACAGGAGGTTCCCAAACCTCCATGATACCCTTTCTTCATTCCCCTTTCTCTGCTAGAGTATTTATTGCATAACGTGAGATGTATTTACTTTTATTTATCATTATCAAACCCTTTTTTTCTTTCTCTTTCATACCCACGATGAGCTTATCATTTCTCATTGTTTTGTTAAATTTTAAAATGTAATCTGATTGTTCTGTTTCCCCCTCCCTTTTCTTTCCCCATATTTCTTTTGCTGTATTATGTAGTCTTATCTACACCATGTTTAATAAACTTTTATTGAACTAAAAAAAAAAGATTATTACCATACTCCATTATCCATAATTGGTGTATTATTGAAAACAAACTATTTTGAAAAAGTCCTCCCTCAGTACAATTTCTACAAGTCATCACTCCAAAAGGAATTCCCCTAGCCACCCAACTAGGATGTGTACTGTGCATTGGCGGCTGCCACCGAGTATGCGGGTTGGGCGGGGTGATTGAAAAATAAATTCAAATAAACTTACCTTGCTGCCGACGACCAGACCGTCGCCTCGTATCCTCTGACGCAGGAAGAACAGGCTCCCTCCCCAAAGCTAATCACAATGCTGCAATGAAGATTTGTAGTTGGTCTGAGCGGAGCCTGTATAATGCAGCCTGGTGATAAACATGCAAAGTGCGCAGGACAGTTTGGTCAGCCCAAAAGGACCAACCAAACAGCCATGCTCACTTAAGTGGCTACCATCTTTCCCCTTGCTGGCTGTGACGAGTGTCAAAACCTGTCTGCCACGTAAAGCTGCATTACAAGGGGAAAATAAAATGATAATAACGTAGTGTTAGTTTCATTTTATTTTTCCTTTTTCCACCGCAAAAAATGTGGTGAGGCGGCGCTCCTCCGCGGAGGAGCCGCCACTGGCACTGTGCTAGACAGGCCCCACAAAAGGGGCACTTTGTCAGAGACCTTTTTTGATAGCCTTTGAGTCCAGAACGCTAGACTCATATCCTCTGCATTTTGTGGGGAGAGAAATGTATTCACATTTGATTGGCCGAAAAAAAATGAAGGAAAATGATTAAAATTAATTAAAGAGCAGAAAAGCCTTAATATTCACGGGGCCTTCGGTAAGATTAAAAACATCAAGGACCTCTTAGAAAATAATGTTCCCGGAGATCAGTCAAAATTGGTCGACATGTTTCTTGCTAAATTTGTCCTCCACACGATAGCAGCAATTCATCAGGACTAGACTTGCATGCCTAATCTACATAAGTGGGCTGCCTACAAAAAGAGTACATAAAAGCCCACCTCAGTTGACCCATCCCATGGCGCCCATACTCGGTAAACAAGCATTATTGCTGTCTAAAACCTGAGTAAAAAAAATTGCAAGATAGAATACATAAAACAGTCAAAAAATGTATACAAAAAGCATTGGTCAATCAGTGCCTCAATGGTGGTAGAAGCGGAGCATTCAATTTTGTGCACTGCATGTTGTTACTATACATACATATTCAATGCAGTGTACGTTCATTGAACGGCACCACAGACCCAAAAAAGGGTGTTTAATTACTCGTGCTGGCCTCCAACCTTCAATGCTGTTTGTGTGCGCTGAGTCTGCGCCTCTGCTTCCCCGCTGCCCAATTTTAGAACAGACCAGACATTAATTATTCAAGATTTTAAATATAAATACCTCAATAAATTACGTTGTTGTTTTGTGTTTTTTTGTCAATGACGGTCACCTGACGAAGGCTACTGGCCGAAACGCGCGTAGTTGCTATATTCCACCGCTTTGCCTACTTCACTGCTACATCGACCGGAGATTTTGTGTTTGGTTTTGTATAGTGTATTTTTGTATTGAATATTGTATATATATATATCAATGTATGGAATGTATGTATATGTAACAATGAATTATTTAAAAGATGCAATATATTTATAAAAAAGAAAATAGGAAATATCTAAAATAAAAATAAAAATAATCTAATCAAACAACACTTTTTTTATCAATTGATGTTACTATTGAGAAAGGTCACTTTGATTGTCACGCATTTTATGGGCAGTTAATAACTTCAAGCTTTGCTAGTGGGAGTGTTGTGTCACTCTCATTTTTTCATAAATGTCCATCCCTGATCAAGCCACAGTCCTGAATATACTTTTGCATAACCACTATGCGTGTGATTCATTTCTGCAACTCAGAGCCAGACTGCCACCCAAAAGCTGTTCTGCAAAATACAGTAATATCAGCAGCATATTGCACCAAGCAAGCATTGCAAGCAAACATGTCAATCAGCACAAGAGCTAGCAGTGTGTTAATGTCCTCCCATAAGCACATTTTGATACAAACACAAAATAATTGCTGTACCAAGGGGCCTAATTATTTCTTGTCTTCCATGTACTCCAACCCAGCTCTGACACAATTTAAGCAATTTCTTTCATAGTGTTCTTTTTACTTTGTGTAGTGTTTCTTTCCTTAATGTTGGTACTTAATGCTCTAGACCAGCAAACTAAACATTGTTTGCTGCTATTTTCTGTTTAATCCGAATTCCACTTTTTTGTATTTCCACAGCATTATGGTGCTTCTAAATAAATACAGACGTCATGCTAATTATATACAGAACACTAAAACTACAGAAATGCCCCTCTACTTCTTTAGTTCCTCTGTGCCCTCTCCAGTCCACTCTGTGGTCAATTTTTGAATTCGATTTTGTACTTTTAAAACGTACGCAACAGCACACCAAGATTACAATTTCTTCTATTCGCATTACGTATGACAAGCAGCCACACCTACCAGCACCCAAGCAACCTGGACCGTGTGGTTCACACCAGTATCCTAACGGGCCGACTATCAAAGTATGCCAGAGGCACCACCATGTCTCCCTGCATGGGCAGGCATGTCCATTCCTCTCACTGAATGTCTGCTTGATCCTAAGCTGGCCACGTTGGCTGCCAGAAGTCTGCTGGTCTAGAGGCAGGCAGCAAAGTGTTGGCATATAGTTCTGCCACTTCAATGTACAAAATCATCTCTTTCAAACAGCCTTTAACTTGGGGAGCCCCTTTGCTGGCCCGTGTCAAAGCCACTCTTCATCTGCAGAGTAGTATAGCTTCCTGTAGTGTTTAGGGGCATCCAATATGCACCCAGGAAGTATCATTATAGGGGATATAAGGGGTTGCGTTATCTATAATCCTATATAATGCATACATTACCTGTCACCAAAATGTTGCCACTGCTGGGCCAGACCATGCCAAGTCTAAGAAATCTGCACATAGGGCAGAACGTCTGCGGCAGCTAGAGTCTGCCAATATGCCACGCTTTGTCATGTTGACAGGAGTGTACTATGTCCTGTGTAGGTATCTGTAATAGATAAGTCTATGTTTCCCATTTGAAGATACATCTTTGGTTTGCATGCAGCAGAAGGACCAATGCTTGTCAAAGATTTCCTCCACTGTGTACAGGCTTGCAAATCTGGTTCTGAGGTTGCGCGGGTCACTATGTTATACATGCAAAGTTATAAGATGTTTGGGGGTTGGGTTCTCAAATAAGAAGGAAAACAACTCCCAGTCTGTCAGCAAATGAAGGGAGAATGAATTTCAACACGTGTTTGAGGTTATGATACCCAACTGTGTCCAGTGTTGGAGAAGGTGTCTGGGCTATACACTTCTCCTGCAGTATGAATTTTTGATTTGATAATAGGTCCCCCATTTTTCGAAATTGGTTGTTCTGTATTGATAGAAGCAAGGCAGGGTTGTGGTCTGTGTGGGGATATACATAGGGTGTGATTTCAGCCACGGCAGAGTTCTTAATTTGATCCCGGTTTAGATCTATCGTGTGCATTTCTTGGTATCGACACTGTGATGTGCAATATAGTTTAGTTTGATTGTGGTCATACTTCACCGGATGCACTCCAGGTCCACGAGTGGGGCACATCAAAAGTTAGGATTCCAATGAAGAGATAATTGGGCCTGTACCACTAGACAGTTGAGGTAAAAGTAGTTTGGAGGGAGGGCTGAATCAGCCCTTGTTATACGGTCTCTGTAATTTGGACCAGCCAATCGTGGTTGTTTGTTTCCCAGCCTGGACCAAGGTAATCATGAGGGATTTTAACTGGGAGAAGAACACTCTGTGGAGAGGAATGCAGATATTTTGGAATAAATACAATAGTTTAGGAAGCACCACTATTTTCATCAGGGTGATCCTTCAAGCCACCATTAGGGGAAGCCGGATCCACTTCTGCAACAAATTAGTGATTGCAGAGATACAGGTCTCTAAATTCGCTTGTATGATAGCATCAATGTCTTTGTTGTGCATTATGCCCAAGTATCTGATCGGGACTGTCATCTAGCAAAGTGGGAATTTGAGCTCCAGCGGCTTTGTGGCTCCCGTGAGTGGAACCAGTGAAGACTTGTTCCAGTTTATTTGTAAGCCCGACCACCAGCTATACCCAATCACATCCCTTATAATTGGGTATAGGCTGTGGGCTGGTTTTTCAATCAGGAGGAGGATGTCATCTGCATACATTGACCGCAGAACATTACATTTACTAATTCAATTCCCCAATAGTGGTGTCAATCTCTTAAAAGGCAAGCCAGGGGTCCCATGTAAATGGCGAATTGGAGCATGGACAGACGGCATTGCTGCCTAGTCCCCCTACCAACCGCAAATGCCTCAGTTAGCAAGTAATTGACACTTATTCTTGTCTTGGGCGAGTAATATATTAATTTATTCCATTGTTGGAAGGCCCGTCCTACTCCCATCTTTTCTAGCACTGTAAATAGAAATGCCCACTCAATTGAATCAAATGCCTTCTCGGCATCTATGAAAGTCGCCACAACTTCCAGTCTGGGATGTATTTGGTGAGTGACTGAAAAGCGTGTTTACAGATTGCCAGTTGTGCAATGGCCAGTAATGAACCTTGACTGATCTGGGTGCACAAAGTCAGGCATCAGCGACAGAAGCCTATTGGCCAGGAGTATCATGAGTATTTTATCGTCCACATTAATTATGGTTAGGGGCAATATGAGCTACATCTATCCAGAGGTTTTTCAACCTTATGGAGCGTAATAACAATTGCCTCAGCCATCAAGTTAGGAAGATTACCAGTATGGAATGCTTCTTCATAGGCAGGCAGCAAAAACAGAATCAATACCTCCACATATCTATATATAAAAAAACGAAAGTATGTCTGTCTGTCTGTTTGTCCTTTATGCATTACTACAGCATTGATCCTATCGCCATGAAACTTTAGGAAGTTGTTGAGTACACTCCCGCAAAGGTTTCTGTCAAATTTTGTTTTAAAAATCGGCCCACCAGGGCCCTCATAATCTTACAAATACTGAAATAGACAGCGAATTTGCGAGCATCGTCAACAGTTATGACCCCCAAACGGAAATTGATTGGTCAATCTACATCAGAAGCACGAAAGAAAAAGGCATTAAGAGCTTCACAAACAGACGAGCAACGGGAAGCAAGATTAGATGCTGTTCGAATACAAACTGCTCAAGCCCGTAATTCTCAAACGAACGAGCAACAATATATTTAAGATTGGAAGCTGATCGAGTGCGCACTGCTCAAGCCCGTTCTTCTCAAACGACTAAGCAACGAGAATCAAGATTGGAAACAGATCGATTATGCACTGCTCAAGCCCGCTCGAATGAAACAGGAGAGCAACCAGAATCAAGATTGGAAAACGATCAATTACGCACTTCCTAAACCCGCTCAAATGAAACAGCAGAGCAACCAGAATCAAGATTGGAAGCCAATCGAGGACACACTGCTCAAGCCACACTTAGAAATGTTGAAAAAAATAAAAGAATACGTTTCGATAACAATGGCACAATGTAAATTTAATGTTATCATAACGAGTTTCCTTGAATTTCCTTTCTTCTGAGATCGCAGCAACGCGCGACGGGTTAGCTAGTTCTTAATAAAATCCAGTCGCAAGGCCATTGCTTCCGGACGTACTGTCATTTTTCGAATGGTGATGACACCCCTGACTTCCTCCACAGTGATCTGCTCCCAAAGCATCTGCTGTTTGTCAGGAACTGGCCATGCCAAACTGGGTCTGTCTAAGAATGCATGACTGCCATGCAGATTCATGTCACGCTACAAGATTCCTAAAGTTATTACATCTCATGTTCGAAGACTCTGGGAAGCACATGGAATCACTTGGCTCCATCCCCAGATGAAATTTGAACAATGCATTCCCTTGGGGCTTCAGTGGTCTCCCCAGAATTGCAGCCAGTGGGCAAAGCTGTGGTTTCATACAATACAAAACTTCTACAAAAATGCAAAGTTTTCATCCTGGCAGGAAATCCAAAATCATAAGATTAATATAAACGGATTCCTGGTTTTCAGCCAATCGGAAACCCAAGACGACTTCGACAATCTCTCAATGGCTGACTAAAGTGCAAAGAGTTTTTACTCGGGAAACTATCTATGCAAAAAGGGTGGGTTCTGTAGTTCAACTAAACAGCCTATTGCAGAACTGGCATTGGACTGTTCTAGCAAATGGTAAATGATAACATATGAATTGGCTATGATTAGCTTATGAATTTTACTACCTGAAATGAATTATGTATGTACTGTTAATGTTTAAATATTCATCTCTATTATGAATTTGAAATTATATACACATCTTGTTTATTCAAATGTTTGATGAAAGCTCATTCTCTATGGGATTAAAGAATCTAACGAATTCTGGGAAAGGTTGGTTCCCAGAAGAAAATACAGAAAACTCATCCTATGCACTTTACTATTAGAAATGAGATATGCATAAATGTTATATGATTTATTATTTCTTTTTTATGCATTTCAAACCTTGTACACACTTCACGGAAAACCTATCATGCGCCCTTTACTACTAGAAATTAGATATGCATGCATGTTATATGCATGCATGTTATCTGGTTTATCATCTCTTTCTTCTGTATTGTAAATCCTATAAACACTTTTTCATCTAGTTTGCTAAGGAGAACTTGGTTTTTTACTGGATTTAAGATTAATTCTGGATATTGTTTTTTCTCAGAAGATAAAAAAACAAGTATTTGTAATATTGAAAACATATTATACTGACTATTATATTTTCCTGTTGACCATTCTTAGCTACAACAAAAATAAAAAATAAAAAACATGTCATGCAGATTCTACTGATCTAGAGCTGTGTAGGTGCTTGTAGAAAGTGGCAAAACTCTCTAGCACATCATGGGAGCTGTGCATAACCTACCCATCATCAGTTGTGAGCTTAATGACATGGTTTGTAGCCCAATTTGGCTTCAACAAAGATGCAATGGTATGCCCAGGATGTTCACCCTTGCTGCATATATGTGGGCTTTCTTGTATTTACTATAAATATGGATTTACTTGTCAGCTGCTTCTTTGTACTCTCGGATTTTGGTTTGCAGTGACTCTAACAATGATCCCCCTCATTGTAGTTATCTTGGTGTTCTATTTGGGGCATAAAAGTTTACCAGGGTGACACGGATGGTGCCAAACAGACCCTAGACCAAGAGGTATCCCCCTCCGGTCTGCTATTGTATGCAAATGATGGGATTTGAATAGCATACCTCTGGAGTAGGTCGAGTATGAGGAGAAGTAGGGGTGTTCTCCTCAAAATTTGGCAAAACTGGGCCATGTGCATTTACTGGAAGAAGACCATGTTGGCCTGATACAGAGTCAAAATGTCAAGATCTGGTGACACTTGCATGTGTTGTTCAGCCCACTAACATTCCACAAGATGCATTTTAGGGCCATGTGGAGTTAACTGTGTAGTAAGACAGGACCTTAGTCATGGACCTACATGTGCTAGCTGTTTAAAGTGGGTGGCCGACCATAAGCATGTCCTGCTGTAGTCTGAATGCTGAGCATGTAGGGTAGTAACTGTCAAAATACCTACCCCACACTTCCCTCTCATATCACACACGAATTGCCCCGTGAATGCCCCCAAAAGAACCCTCACCCATAAGACATAGGAATAAACATGAGCAATCAAATAAGACGGTTGCAATGAGGTCTGGTGGCACCTTGCCTAAAAGGGTCGGAGCAACATTAAAATCATGATCTGCCTCTATCCTCTTTGAACCAGAGGTGGGCGCTTATCCTGCTCTGGCAAGAGCTAGGGAGCACATATCGTGCTCATGTGATGCATTGCGAGTGCTTTTCCCTTGGTTTCCAAGAGCCCAAAATCAAAACATTACTCTGTGTCACTCAGAGGCTGTTCTTGTGTACTTATGCGTTCCGGGGGAAAGTTGCTCATGCCTATGCGGTGGAGGTTGAGGAAGGAGGCTGCTTTTTTAGGACTAGTGAAAAACTGTTTTTTACCCTCCAGGGAAAATTGCAACCTCACCTGAGACAACACAGCAAATGGGATTTCCTTATCCTGGAGCTTTATCTTGACAGATGTGAATGTGTGGCGAATAGCCTGCACTTTCTGAGTGAAGTCCAGGAAGAAAGACAGGGTCATACCTTCATATTGGATGGTACGCTTTTCTCTTGTGAGTTTTAAAATGGTGTCCCGGTCCCAAACTTTACGAGTTTCTGTTGTAGTTGCTTGCCAGTAGACCACAAAAGATTGATGCATACATCTTGAAGTTTATTGAACGTAAATGAAGCTGCAACACAGCACAGCCAATCACAGCAGCTAACGGGTTCCAACTGACAGCTGTGGAAGCCGACGCTCTTGTGAGTGCTACTGCATTCCTTGGAACAAAAAGTCTTTGTTCCATTGCTTATGCAGATATGACTCAACCTACTACATTACTTTGTCCTCTTATGCGAATAACAAATTGAAAACAAATACACTATAATACAAATAAGCAAAAACAGTACAGTTCTAAAATTGTACTCACAAAAACTAAAGATACATAATACATAAGACAAAATCACAAAAAGAAAGATACAATACTAAATTCAAAAATGTATCTGAATCTGATTGGTAACCTCTTTACACTGACACTCCTGCGTACACCACCTTCAACTTCCTATAATGCAGAGTGGCTGACCTCATCATTATCAACCACTGAAATGGGACAACTAGGACCACTTTGCTCATCTGGTTCCCCAAACAATTGTCCTTGAGGTCAACATTTACTCTGCTCACTACCGCACCTAAGCACCTTCCCAATGTTCCACCAGCTCTTTCTATTGACTCTCTCTGCATTACCACAAACTTTGTTAACTACAACAGATCCACAAACTGTTTCCCCTCCTTTCCTTACATGTACATCTTTCCTGGTGCAAATGACATCACCTTCCTTGAGAAAACATACTTCACCTTTGATTGTGCATCATAGGTTATTTTTTTGCTTGGATTTTGATCCAGAAGCATAACTCTTAACCTGCAGGTCAAGTTCTGCAAAGGAAACACCAACGTTAATGTTACATTTTATATATTTACTTATTTGCAATTGTTATGTCACATTAAATACTGTTCATCTTTTAGTAGTATTGATGTTCAATTTAGAATCTCTATTGCTGCTAGGCACCAGGTCAGTTGCCTCTGTTCCAGTCTGCCAGCCAGATTCTGTATGTTGCTGTGCCGCAATTGCAGGAATAAACTAATTAAAATATACTTGTTCCAGTGTAAGTTTTAACAAATTTTGGTGACGAGGGTCAATTGAGAAGAAAGGACACTCTACCAACATCATAGCGGCACAGGTGTGGAGGGGATTGGAAATGTTTGCCTATTCTATGGTCAGCGGATTATATACGAAGGAAGAATCAAATTCAGGAAGACACTTCTGCTGTTATCCTGGAAACCCGGTATTTGTGTGCATTTCGGGTCGGGAGGAGCGGAATTTAACGTGAATGAGGAAATTGTGAAATGATTTACTTTTGAAAAGTTTGCGCGTCCAGCGTGAGGGTGGGTCACCGGATAGTTGCTGTGCGCGTGTCATTATCCAGTCGAGGCAGCATTTCTGGGTTCCATTGCACATGCGCAGATGCGAGAAGAAGTTGTCACCAAGACGCGTTGACGGAGTTCTGAAATGCTATGCGACGTGCTACGTCACAGTAAGCACAACGTGATGGCCATTTTGGTTATTCCTGTTTCCATGACAACGTTTCACCGGCATAAGGAAAACCTTTTTATGATATTGTGAGGTTTTCTACAGCGACTTTGCCGATATTTTGGTGAATTAATTCAATATTTCGGAAGTAAGTTGGAGGTCATTGACTGGTCGTGGTCTGGTATAAGGACAGAACTTGCTTTTGTTATTTTTTGTATCTTCTTTATCCTGTTCGTACTTTGTGACTGAACACAAGTGATACACTCGTCTTCGGGGGAATGACTTTTTGATGCCTTTGCGTATTTATGTACTATATTACTGATGGTAATAGGCTTTATGTTAGTTTAATTTTAAACTAGTCTGGTATCACCACAAAGTTATTATTTTTTTTTGGTTATTGTTTCTGCTTTAAAGCTAACTTTATTTATTATAAAGAAGAGCATTCTTTTATATTGTTTAGGGTCAGAGGGACAAATGGTGTTTAGAGCTCTGCCTCAAATTCCGCCTTCAGAAGGGGAGGGTGAGGGCAGTAATGTTTATAAAGAAGCTTTATTAAGGTTAGAAAATAAATTTAAACCCATGACAAACATTGCTTTAAACAGGTATAAGTTTTATACGAGGGCACAACATGAGACAGAATCTTTTGATGATTATATTACTGCTCTAAGATCGTTATCCGTGCAATTTTGGGAGAATGTGTGATGAAATGTTGAGGGACCAAATTATTGTACATGTAAAAAATAAGAAAACACAAGACGTTTGTGGGAATTGGGTGATTCTAAGTTATCTGAAGCCATTGCTATTGCCAAATCTTTAGAACAGTCTGAAAAATGGATGATCACAGTTAAGAAACATAGTGAACAGAAAACTGAATCTGTTGATGAAGTTTGTTTGGTCAAACGCACAGATTTAGTTTCCAATGAAAATGTCCATTCTAGTTCTAATTCCAGTAAGGCCAATTTTCATGGCAATGTCAGAAGATTTGACAAGTCTTTCATGTATTTCAGATGTGGAAGTAGAACACATATGGCTTCATATGGGGGATGCCCCGCCATCAACAGAGAGTGTAGGCAGGTTGGGGCATTTTTCAAATGTGTGTAGAGACGTTAAAAAATTTGTTCCGAATTCTCATGGAAAAGAAGCGTCTGTCATTGAAGAAATCCCTAAAGTATGCAAGTGTGAATGTGCTAGAAACCACTGTGAAGATAAGAAAGGTTTTGTGGTGTATTTGACGGGGGAGGGGTATTTCTAACGTAAATGATCCAGCTGACTGAAAATGTATTAAATAGCCATTGTGTCAGGTTGAAGTGTGAAATATCAAGTTGGAACTTATGGCTGACTCAGGTTCTCCTTGGACGATTATTTCGAAAGAATATTTTGATTTACGATTAAGTCCAATTCTTAGCCTAAAAAACATTCTTCCATCTGATATTTGTGCTGTAAGTTTTGATGGGTCTAAAATTGATATGTTAGGTTTTTTTTAGGTGGATCTTACTTTCAAAACTAAATGTATGACTGTCAAGTTGTATATAGCCGTCAAAGGTGTCAATGTACTGGGCTGGAGAGACCAGTGGAAGTTTGGTATTATACTCAATCCTCGTGCTGAAGAGCCAGTGGTTTTGGATTCTAATGCGGAGGTAGATAACATCGCGACGGTAAAAAATGAAAACTTGGAAAAGTTGGAAATGTTGATTACAGCAGAGTTCAAAGATGTATTTTCAGATAGGTTTGGAAGGATTAAGGACTATTCGCATAGAATCAAACTTAAAAATGGTGTGATTCCTCTCAAACAAAAACTAAGAGGTGTACCCATAAATGTTAGAGAGGAACTTAAAAAGATGCTAAATGATTTAGTTGCAGAGAGCATTATTGAGCCAATTGAGTCTGCGAAATGGGTTTCTTCCATTGTTTTAGTGAGGAAACTGGATACAAGTTTAAGAATGTGTGTGGATCTTCGAGCTCTCAATGCGAGTATAATTGTAGACTGTCATCCCCTTCCCAATATAAATGAAGTGGTATCGATGTTGGAGGGGGCCAAGGTGTTTTTGACTTTAGACCTGAGATCAGCCTACCATCAGGTTCCTCTTACTGAAGAGTCTAAATGCCTCACATCTTTTATCACTCCCCAAGGATTATACCAGTACACCAGGATGCCGTTTGGGTTAGCATCGGCGGCATCAATATTTCAAAGAGTCATGTTCAATACGTTTAGAGATCTTGATAACTTTGTTAGATGCTTTCAGGATGATATATTGATTTTTTTCACTACTAATGAAGAACATTTACAACATTTACGGAGTGTGTGTGAAAAGTTGAGAGAAAATGGTCTTACCTTAAAACCTAGCAAATGCAAGATGTTTCAACACTCTGTAGAGTACTTAGGACACACATTGTCGGGTGACGGAATGGTTCAGAAAAAATCGAATGTTGATGGCATTACTAATGCTCCTGCTCCCACAAATAAGGAACAGTTTCTTTCCTTCGCAGGTATGTGTGAATATTATAGTAAATTTGTATACAATTTTGCATCCAAGATGGAGCTTTTAAGTAAACTTCGCAGACATAACGCTGCTTTTGTTTGGGAACAAGAAGAACAGTCAGCTTTTGACCTCATCAAATCAGATTTTTTACAAGCTCCCACCCTTAGACCTTTTTGTTTGAACAAAATGTGTATAATCACAGTGGATGCGCACTATGTATAGTTTGGGTTCTGTACTGTCTCAAAAATGTGGAAAGGAGGAATGGAATATTTGTTTTGCTTCACGTACACTGAATGAAACTGAACGGAGATATGCAGTTATAGAAAAGGAACTTTTGGCTTGTGTCTGGGCCATAGAATGTGCGTGAAGCAGGCGTAAAGATTGATGCAGCATTAACAAGATAGGGCCCCCAGAGCTTTGCTGGAGCTGCGGCGCGCTTGCGACGCAACTCCAGCAATGCATCACTTTCACGACACAGATGCGTCACGCATCTGTGCCGTTTTTGCCCATTGGTGCACCGCATTGTAAATGTACTGGATATGAAGGTGAGCAACCCAATATACCCTTGCGGGCTCGGGCAAAACTTGTTATAAGGAAAATTTCTGTCTTGAAAACAAATAATAACTTTCAGACAACACAAAATCCTGGTTTTTCGCATTTTATTTATCATTCATTGTATATATTGTGTTAGTGTGGTAACACTTTTTGTTCTGACTTTGTTGGACTTTTTCTAAAAACTAATAACATAGGACAGCCACTGATTAATCTCAGGTTTAGGTACTTTGATTATTTAATACAGGTCCTAACAGTGCTGAGAAATAGGAAAACAATAAAACCCCTTGCTGGCCATTTGCATTGTAAATGTGGCGCATTAATGGTGGCGGAGGCATGGCGCACAAAAAGTGGCGCATCCCTGCATATCAGCAGGGATGCGCTACTTATTGTAAACCTGCCCCAATATATTTAAGATGTCATAAAATCATACAAGTGCTACCTCTTTTTGAGGCCCGAGGCTGCCCTGAGAAGTTTAAGACGGTATGGGGCAAATGGTTGAACATGATGGGCTGAAATTCACGCGGACCTCACTTTTGCTATGTGGTTTTATTCTAGGTCAGAGTGAGATGATACAGGGGGCCTGGTATTGTGATTGGGCTTCCTTATTATTTGTTGCTGATTCACACTGAAGCATCGTGCTTTTCATTGCTGTCTTTTTATGTTTTTTTTCTCATAAATGTTAATAAAAAATTGGTTATCAAAAAAAACCATACAAGTGCAAATGTTATGTTTTAAAATCCTGCTATATGCTGCGGAGAAGGTTCCCTGAGTATACGGGGAATCCAGTATCATGTGTTTCGCTGCAGGATAGACTTCTTTAAAAACGTTGCTACTCTGCACGCAATGTGTTCATCTACCAAGAACTGCAGCAAAATAAGAGCTGGATAGCATTGCTTTACCCCTTGATGTTTTAAAAGTGGAAGTATGCACACTTTCCTCAACTCTTCATAAAATTTAAAAAAGAACATTAAATGAATCGTGGTCTTCTCTGAATGTCTGTCACAGAGGCAAAGCAGCAGGTTACGTGACCAGTCGTTCATAGATGGTGTTGTTTTGATTCTGTGGACATTGCCCAACCTAAATCTTGTCAGATGCATCCTATCGTACACTCCGCGTACAAATAATAGGAAAGGCTCCATTTGGATATGAGAAAGCGTTAATTGGTATTGCATAACGCTAGGCTTCACCATTTCCCCTGCCATTCTCAAGGAGTCCAAAAATTGTAGACCCTCCCTTCTCAGAGCCTTTCTCGACACGGCTAACATAGTGCTGGGATTCGTACAGTATTCCGGGTGACCTAGATCCTTAATGAATTTGCATATAAAGTTGATCCACTGGATCTTTGAGCCCCCATCCAGACCCATGCTATGCTTCATATTGTCTCTATTTAATTTTGTCTGCTCCTTGGTCAAGATCCTATGCAACAGGAGTACTGGTTCCAATCTGATAAGATCGGAAATAAAAGGAAGGGCCAGCTCCTCATGACAAACAAAGGAGGACGTGCTCGGAGAAGCAGACAAAATGTTCAGCAAGAAGGAATTTTCCACCTGCTGCTGTGGGAGGGTGTTAACAAAGCCCCACACCCCAGCCCCGTACATACGCCTGTAATGCACTTCGCTTTAAATATTTGCGAACATTCCCCTGGCGGCTTCTTCCTCAATTTCTAAGCAAAGGTTGCTAGGGCTGTGGAAGATCTTGTAAATGCAAGCTTTTTAGTGGTTATTGCATGGGACCAGGTGTTGTTCTGATTAAATAAAATGCCCATATACGAAAAGTTCCTTGTTGTCACTAACTTTTTGCCATCCAGAGATATTTCCCTTACTCTCTGAATCCTCTTACCGCATCTTATGACAAATGTTTTGAAGACATTAATGCTAAGTCCCAGATCTTTCATGAAGTCATTAAAGCTGTCAAGGGCCGTCTGAAGACCATTTTGGGTCTGCGCCATTAAGACCGCATCGTTTGCATATAGAAGGGCTAGAATAAGTTGCCCTCCAACTTGAGGGAAATCATGTCCCTGCCTGATTAGAGCTTTGCCAAGGCTATTTATATACAGATTAAAAAGGAAGGGGGCTAGGACACAACCCTGTCTGACCCCTCTCCTAATGGGGAATGAATCAGTACGCTCCCCTCCTATGCCATAGCGAACACTGGCTGAGGCTCCGTTATACAGTTGTTGCAATAACGCTATAATGTTTTGGTCATCCCCCATTACTACCAGGACCTCACATAGCTTCCAATGAATTACAGAGTTGAATGCCGCAGTGAGGTCCACAGACACCAAATACAGACTGCTCTTTTTTGCTTTGGTATACTTGCCGATAAAAATAGACAGGTTTAGGCTTTGTTCTGTAGTGCCTAGCCCTTCTAGAAAGCCATACTGTAGGTCAGACAATAACTAATTGTCTTCTCCACAGTCTTGCAAGCGCTCCAAGATGATGCGGCCCACCGCTTTTACCATTGAGTCGTGACGGGAAACTGGTCTGTACCACCCCAGGTCGTGACGATCACTTTTTAAAAAAAAATATTGGGATCATTATTGATTCAACCCAGGTCTTTGGTATTGATGTTCTAAAGCTGACGTTTATTACTTGAGTTAGTAAGGGACCCCAGAAAGTGATGTTAGATTTAAATAAATATACCGGCATTCTGTCCGGTCCCGGGCCCTTGCCCCCCAGACTGTTAGGGAGCACTCTGTTTACCTCCACTGTAACTTGCAACTCTACACTATCTGGCTGAGCAGGGATGGAATGGAGCTGTTGTTGATCAAATGCTCCTTTCCCATTATAAACCTTTGTATAATGGTTAATCCATACCTCCTTCGAAATTGCGATCCCAATAGTTGATCCATTACCGTCTGCTAGAAAGGGGGCCCTTATTGCCCTCCAAAATGTCACGCAGTCTTTCAATAAAGCCGCTGTATGGAGATTTTCCCTAACTTCCTGCCTCAAAATACGGTTTCTATCCATAATCACCAACTTATTCTCTGATGTATCCTGTCTCACCCGATCAGGGGATCTAGGTTGCCTATGCATCTCCTTTTTCAAGTTAGTGTGTGCTAATGAGCAGTGTTTATCAAACCACCCTTGTTCTTTATGATTATTATGATGTTGCGCGAATAATAAACTCCTGATCTCATTACATATAGTTAAGAAATACTGTACAATGCTGTCACAGGAGGAAGTATCATTCAGAAAGATGTCAAAGAATGTTTTGCTATTTTTAAGTATTTTAGTATTAAGCGTGGTCACTCACACGAGGAGACAGGTCCGAGGAGAGAGGCTTTCATCTGCACAGCGCACTTTTCAGCGGCACACGAGGCTCCCAGCTGACGACTCGCCGCACCCGCTCCGCGGGTGCCGCATCGCTGGTGAGCCCCAGTCCCTGCATCTTGGTGGGCGGAACCCAGAAGTCGTTAGCGGAAAGGCGGTAAGGGGCGCGAGGCACCAGCGGGGCTGCGAGCGTGCAGGGACTTCATTTCCCAGAAGTCCCTGCGAGACCAAGGAAGAGCTTCCGGTCCGCTCTCCCTGCTGGCCCGCCCCCCGCCCATCTAAGGACTTCAAAAAAGAGCACCGGCATCCCTTGCACTGTGGTCACTCTCACGAGGAGACAGGTCCGAGGAGAGAGGCTTTCATCTGCACAGCGCACTTTTCAGCGGCACACGAAGCTCCCAGCTGACGACTCGCCGCACCCGCTCCGCGGGTGCCGCATCGCTGGTGAGCCCCAGTCCCTGCATCTTGGTGGGCGGAACCCAGAAGTCGTTAGCGGAAAGGCGGTAAGGGGCGCGAGGCACCAGCGGGGCTGCGAGCGTGCAGGGACTTCATTTCCCAGAAGTCCCTGCGAGACCAAGGAAGAGCTTCCGGTCCGCTCTCCCTGCTGGCCCGCCCCCGCCCATCTAAGGACTTCAAAAAAGAGCACCGGCATCCCTTGCACTGTGGTCACTCACACGAGGAGACAGGTCCAAGGAGAGAGGCTTTCATCTGCACAGCGCACTTTTCAGCGGCACACGAGGCTCCCAGCTGACGACTCGCCGCACCCGCTCCGCGGGTGCCGCATCGCTGGTGAGCCCCAGTCCCTGCATCTTGGTGGGCGGAACCCAGAAGTCGTTAGCGGAAAGGCGGTAAGGGGCGCGAGGCACCAGCGGGGCTGCGAGCGTGCAGGGACTTCATTTCCCAGAAGTCCCTGCGAGACCAAGGAAGAGCTTCCGGTCCGCTCTCCCTGCTGGCCCGCCCCCCCGCCCAAACCGCCACCTACAAAACACCACCTCACTCCCGCAGCGCGGGACGCAGCCCGGGCTAAGACTGGGCAAAGACAGGGCCGTTTTAGGCCGTTAGAGGCAGTTAGAGACTGGGCTGGGCCACCCCATTTCGATGTCCAAGTCGACCTCTAAACTAGAACCCAGCATGGCAACCCGTGAGTTTAGAGACAGAGCTGCCAAATCAAAATTAAAAAATGGCACCCTGGACGATTTCATCACCAGGACCCACACTGCCATTGACAATGAAATAACCAAGATGCAACATAGGGAGTCATTAGAACTTGAAGCTGCCAGAAGACTGTCAGTCGAGCTGACCGCCGCTAAAAAATCCTCTCTTGGCCCTATTGCCTGGGCGAAAACTCCTGAACGGCTGTTAGGTCCTACACCCACCCTGATCGTTACTAATGCCGATATTCACGCTACAAAAGTAGTAAGATCACCCTCCCCACAGGGGAAACCCTTAGACAAATCCATCTCCCCCCCAAATTTCCATCCGGGCGAGAATGTAGACCAAAAGAAAGGTTGTGACGAGGGCTTACCCTCGACAGTTGAACCCACCCCTGCCCCACAAGAAAAAGATGGTAGCCTATTCACAGCACAAAAGCACCCATACAATAAAAGGAAACGCAACCCTACCTCGGCATACTCAAGAAAAAAGGCCAAAGTGGCGAAGGCACAGCTACCAACCAAGGCACCTCCCCTTGATAATTTGCCAACACTGCAATCCTCAACTCTAGTAACATGCACAGAAAACACCTCCCCTCACACAGTAGTCATTCAGGAAAACAACGATCTCACCATAGAAAGCGACACTGCAGGAATCCCTCTATGTTCTATCAAAGGGAGGGATGTTGAATTTCTCACTATTGTTTGGGAAACATTAAAAAAACTACTCACCCCAATAGAAAAGAGATTCACACACATAGAGACGCAGCTACTAGAAATAGAAAAAAGTATATTAAACCTGGCAACCATCACTATGCAGAATTCTAAATCTACATGCACAAATGGACCCCTGCTCCCAGCCGTACACTTGGACTCTACCACCCAAGCAGCAGTGATTTCGCGGCCTCCCCCTAAAGCTAAGAGACCAGGATCTATTAACACACTTGTACCTGCTGCATGCTCTTCCCTTAACACTTCCAATACTACATCCAAGGTCAAACCAACACCCAAACCCCGAACTAAGGTAAATGTCAATAATCCTCCTAGTGGGGCAATGCCATCCCCCCTAGCCGCACCCGCCCAAAGTATACCTGTCCTGACTGAGCAACCTAATGTGAGACACAATGGCCAGAGCACTAATCCTCCAACATCGCAGAGAGCCAGTACCAGTTTTATACGATCAAGGGGATTTGTAGATCTTCCCCCTGAGGTTAGCCCCTACGTCGTGGTGCTGACTGGGGTAACTGAACTGGTATATAATCAGCATGAAAACTTTGCCTCTCTCAAGAACAAGGTGATCCACTGGTTGGAAACCAATAAACCAATCCCCAACCACTTAAGGAGTAAAATCCTCATGGTACGGAGGGTACCTTGGGTAGGGACCACACAAAAGACCACCCCTGGAGACTGTGTGATACTCACCTTTGAGGACTCTAACACTGCTCATGCCATTTACTCATGGATCAACCATAGCTCAGTTACAACAATAATAGCAAGACCACTCACCTTTTTCTACCCACCACGTCCCCCTTCAGCTCAGGGGGGGAACTGGAGCAGGATGCAGGCGAGGAAACACACTTGGGGAGCACAAAGTAACTGGTGGGCAGATACACCCGGAGGATGGAACGGGATCCCGACTTCCAATAGATATGGTTGTCTCGAGGAGGTGGACTGACTTCCACATCCAGTAAACACTGCACCCCCCTCACCCATTCAAACCAGTAATCACACTCACTCTTCAGGCAATGCACCGATAACCAGTACTCTAGACACACTTACGGTTGGCTCTTCTCTCCCATCAACACCAGCACACACAGTGTCTATTGATCTTAGACCAGGGGCAGATAGACATACCACATGCTCTCCTATGGGTGAAACCGCTGACTCCAATCAGGGGCTGAATTATAAACACCCCATTCCACAGAGCCACACACCAAACAGTGCTCTATGGCATACCGCCCCACGTAATCAGTGTGGGAAATGTGTAGCTCTAGGGCGCCCCGGAACATCAAACATCAGAAGCACAACAGAGGCTCACGGCACACTCTCCATTCTATCCTGGAATGTGGCTGGGTTAGCTAACAAATTAGATACCCCTGATTGGAGAGACTTAGTAGAGAGCTATGACATCTGTCTCTTACAAGAAACTTGGGCTAGAGAACAACTTAGCCGCCAGGGATTCGCGACCTTTAGTATTGAAGCGAAATGGGGGGGAAAAGGCCGCCCTTCAGGAGGCCTTTCAACCTGGGTGGGGTCCCACCTGGCTTGCAGGGCCACACCTATGGAAACCAACTCTTGTGACTTCCAATGTGTCTCCCTAGAATGGCCATGTGGAGGGAAACTTGTAGTGATAAACTTTTATTCGAGGCCAGTTGGGGTTGCTGCAATATCGGGCCCAGTGGAAGATCTAGCACATTTTCTCGATACACACAATTTTTCCTCCCCTTTAATCATAGGTGGTGACTTCAATAATCAATTTGAACCACTCCCCGCCTATGTGGAAGGTATATCTGCCGAGGAGGATGACCTATGGGATATTCCTTCCTTGGCAGATGTAGTCACGAAGACATGTTCCCCCCTTGCCATTCAGATAATGTCCCTCACACTCAGTCACTCTCTTAGGGCATGCAATGGCCGGATGGAGGGTGATATTCCGCCTAAAAACACCTTTAATAGGCTGGGACACGAATCAAGGATCGACTACATAATGGTATCAACCAGAGACTGGAAGAGGGCGAAAGACTTCAGAGTCATCCCCAGATATGATAGCGACCACAATCTGCTCTCACTAAAGTTTGAGATCCCTTATCGTCAACTAGAGAAGGTAGATCCCAATGCACCATCCCAGTCCGACCTAGTGTTAACCAGCAATAGGCGTAGAATAAAATGGACCAAATTGCTGGAAAACCAAACTAATATTGAAAGACTCTATGCACTAATCGCACCTGCCCTGGAAAAAGTAGAGTGCTGTGTGAACTTTCTGGGGAGCGATTCAGAGACTAACACTATGGGTAGCCTGGACTCTCAGGTACGTCTGGCTGCACTCTGGAACATCCACTCGGAGCTATGTACCAATCTTGCAGATATATTGAACCCAGTTGCCAGGCTTCGCAAGCCCAAAAAGAGAAGAGCGACCTGGTTCAACGCCTCTTGCAGGGAAGCAAAAACCCTCCTGCTCGAATCACTGAAAGCCCGAGAAACCCCAACCGTAATCAGGGAGAAACGTCTTTCCTACAAATCTGCCCTCCATACCGCAAAAATAGAATGGGACGAGGAGAACTGGTTAAAGATAACAGCCGCCCTCGCGTGCCAAGACTCACGGACCTTTTGGCAAATCGTTAGGCACGGCTCGTCTGAACCACTTGCAGCTGTCGAGGCTTGTATTGCACCTTCTGTCTGGGAGGAACATTTTAAAAACTTATATCTCCCACATAACAGCGACAATGAAAGCAGCGAACATGGTGGAGAGTCCCCCTACATCACAAGCAGGCCAACTGGGATTGAGGGCTTCACTTTAGAAGAAATTACCCTGGCAATTTCCTCCCTGTCTGCTGGTAAGGCGCCGGGCCTAGATAGGCTCCCAGGCGATCTTTACAAGCATGAACCTAGTGTCTGGGCTCCCTATCTAGGGGTACTATTTAATGCTATCCTGAAGGGCTTGCCAATCCCTTCCACCTGGCCAGGGGCAGAAATTGTGCCAATTTTTAAAAAGGGTTCGCCCCTCCTTCCTGCAAACTATAGGCCTATAAGCCTAATCGACGTTTCCCAGAAACTCTTTTCCAAACTCTTGCTAAACCGCCTACATGAGTGGATCAGGGACTATAACATCTTGAGCCCCTTTCAGGCAGGCTTTAGGGAAAAGGTCTCCACAGTGGACCAGGTCTTTCGTCTGGCCATGATACACTGGAAAACAGTACTACTGGAGGGTGGCAGCCTCTACACGGTATTTGTGGACCTAAGGGCAGCGTTCGACCTGGTACCAAGGAACAAGTTGTGGGAGGTCCTCGATAATTTGGGGGTCCCTGATGGTCTCTTGAAAATGATAATACGCCTCCACACTAGAAACTACGCTCAGGTTAGATGCGGCAGGATGGGAGAACTGTCTGCGAAGTTCCCCGTTGGCAGGGGGGTAAGGCAGGGTTGTGTCCTCGCACCAACCCTGTTTTGCCTCTACGTCAACGGGGTAATTGCCCACTTAGCAGGTGTAACCAACTCTGATGCACCGAAACTGGCCTCTGAGAGGGTATCAGCCATCATGTTCGCCGACGATACACTGCTTTTATCCAAGTCGGCAAAAGGTATCCAGTGTACCCTTGATGGCTTTGTGGACTTCTGTGAAACCCACGGATTAGAAATTAATGCCACAAAGACTAAATTCATGGTCTTCAACCCTCCACAGAAATTCCACTTCCGTCCTAGCATTTTACACACTAAACTGGAAAGGGTAAACACCTTTGAATACCTAGGAATTGTTTTGAACGATAAATTTACCTGGAGCTCCCACCTGGAAAAAGCGGCACTGAAACTGACCCAGCAGTCGGGAGGCGTAATGAAGCTCGTGGCAAACAACAAATCCTCGGTTAGGCCGATTGGCCCCCCACTACAGATCTACAAATCCCAGGCCAAGGGGGCTGCCCTCTACGGATCTGAACTCTGGGGCCACAAAAATACATCTAAATTGTTGATGGTGGAAAACAGATTTATCCGTAACCTTGTAGGGTTACCATCGAGCACCCCCCTTGTCCCGCTGAGGATGGACCTTGGTTTACGACCGCTTAATGAGGAGCTGGCTCTACGCCCACTGGCCTTCTGGCGTAGATTATGGTCAACCCCTGAATTGGACAGCTATAGGGAAGGACTACGGGAGATCCTAGCCACTCCTGGTGCCGGAAAAATCAAATGGCTCTTCCACATCAAGCTCGAACTGGTGGCTGCAGGTTTCTCAAGTATGTGGTCTGACCCCCAGAACGAGTGCCAAACCCACTCTAAAAAAGATCTAGCCAGGTCTTATCGAGAATCTAAACTCTCACGGACTCTTAACCATCTAGATCCTGGGTCCCTGACAGCGTCCTTTTTCTCCCATAAGGTGAACTACAATATGGAACCGACTCTAGACAAAATTTATCCCAATGTACTGAGAAAATTATATCTTCAGTGGAGGCATGGCTCTCTTCCAATCAAATCTTTTACAACCAAATGGAACCATGATTCCAGCAGTACATGTCCTGCTTGTAGAAACACGGATGAAAGCGAGCTCCACATTCTCTTTTTCTGTCCTGCTTACCAGGGGATCCGTAGGTACTGGATTCTCCCTCTATGCAGAAACTTGGGATTCAACAAGTGCCTGCAGGCTTACAGAGTCCTAAAAACTGATTTGTCAGACCAAATTGTATTTACAATGGCCAAGTACCTGGGCGCCCTTTGGTCCACCAGAAGGAAATGCCTCAAATTATAGACTGAATATGGATCTGTTTTTATCACATGCAGGTTTCTTTCCAGTAATGTTTTTATGCGTTTTACATTTCACTGTACAAATCATTTAAATGTATTGTTTTACATGACTGTCTTTTATGGTAAATTTTTACCGAAATAAAGGTTTTTCAAAGTCAAAGTCAAGTATTAAGCGCCACTGGGTCCACTTTGGACCAACATACAGAATATCCATTAGTTCTAATCAGTTCGAGATTACCACTTAATGGAAGGTTTTGTTTGGCCTTCTTTTTTTTAAAATCAAGGCACACAGCTATTCAGCCTTACATCCCGGAGGCTAGGCAGCATTCTTGGAGAAAGGATATGTGGTGTACACAGTACATGTTGTAAAATCATACCAGGTTTAATTTTACACCAAAAAAGAGTAAATAGGCAAGGAAGGGCACGAAAGCGACAATACCCAGTTCAGGGGGTAGGCAGGGCCGTGCGCCCACAAAATGCAACTAAGCAGTGTAAATTAAACGACAACGGGGGGGGAGAGTCAGGATATTAATGGAATAACGAGTAAGTTGGAATTGAGGGCTAGGGGGAAAGTCGTACTTCCAGTGGGTCAGTGTCAGGAGGTAGACAGATATCACCCCTATATTCATTCCAGGCCCCCCAAACCGTTCTCCACCTCTTGGGCTTACCCCTGGCCACATACACCGTCTTCTCGCGAACCATGCACCAATCCATATTGGTCTTCCACAGTTCCACAGAGGGGGGCGACGGGGCCCCCCACTTCTGGGCGATGTCCCGTTTCGCCACCATATTCACCAGGGTGACCCATTGGGTTTGAGCATTATTGTAATCCGTGGGGCCCCACACATTCAGCAAGCAACGCCGGGCCTCCGCCGGCAAGTCCACTCCAGTCACCTCACACATCACCGCATGGACTCGCCTCCAGTAAGAAGCTATAGCATGGCACTCCCAGATGATGTGCATGAATGTGGCCAGTTCTCCACATCCGCGCCTACAAAGACCATCCGCTGAGAGTCCCATATGAATCAGTCTGGGGCCAGTCACATAAACTCTATGGAGAATTTTCAGTTGGACCAGGCGTAATCTAGCTGGGATTGCCACTTCCTTAGGAGAAGACACCGCACACTGCCAATCCTCATCGTCCAATTCGACTCCATCACGCACCCACTGGTCCCTCACACCCAACAGGAGGCCCGTACGAACATTGATCAATTTTTTGTAGATCAATGAAATGGCACTGTCCGGCATATGGCCATCCAGTACCCTGTCTTCCAGCGGGGACGATTCAGGGACCTTCTCACCCACCGGCAGCACCGCCATAAGAGCGTGTCGCAATTGGGCATATCTAAAGAATTCTGTCGCTCCCAGTTGAAACTCCGTTTGTAAAGCGGCAAAAGACTTTATCTCGCCCCTGGCCATCATATCATCCACTTTAGAAACGCCAATAAGGTCCCACCGATCAAACCCCTTTGTGTGCCACAGTTTGCCCAGTAAATCAGAGACGTAAAGCGGAGTAGCCAATGTAAGCCTCCCCTGCCACCCCTGCGCCTTCGTGATGGCCCTCCAAATATGTACAGCTGTCTTAGTGGGACCTGTCATTCCTCCATCCAGAGATCTCAAATATAGCGCTCTGTAGTACTTCCCGTCGTCAAGGAGCCATCGATCCATGGCGTACCACGGACTAACAGCCGGTCCATAGAAACCATGGTTTAGGGAGGCCAGCTGAGAGGCCCAATAGTATCGCCTGATATCCGGCAAAGCGATGCCGCCGTCGTACCAAGGGAGCGTCAATTTGGTGATAGCAATCCGTGGCCTACCTTCCCAAAGGAGGGTCCGCTGCAAATCTTCAACCTCCCTAAAATACCCGGAGGGGACAGGGTCCTGTGTGTTCTGGAGCGCGTACAAGAATCTGGGCAGGGACATCATCTTAAACAATGCCGCACGTCCGAGCAGGGACAGCGGCAGCTTGCGCCACCCCTCCACATCGCGCCAAAGGCGTGCAAGAGGGGGAAGCAAATTATTGGAGTATCGCGCCCGGGCATCGGTTGAAATATAAATGCCCAGGTATTTGAACCCCTGCCTCGCGATCTGTATGGCGCAACCCCTGGGAAGACCCGGAGTCTCCCCGTTCAGTACATAAAGGTGAGATTTAGACCAGTTAATAACCAGGCCCGAGTATCTACCGAAAGTATACAACACATCACAGGCCACAATCAAGGATTTACAAGGGGAGGTGAGGTAGAGCAAAATGTCATCCGCATATAAAGACACGCGGTCCTCAAGGCCAGGTGACCACTTCATCCCACAAATGTCTGGGTGGGTCCGTAACCAAGCGGCAAGGGGCTCAAGAGCAATGCAAATAGCACAGCGACAGGGGACATCCCTGTCTGGTGCCTCTTCGCAGAGCAAAAGAAGCTGACACTCGCCCGTTGACCGTGACGTTGGCCAATGGGTTAGCATATAGAAGTCTGACCCATCTGATAAATTCAGGGCCAAACCCAAATTTCATCAGCACTGCCCACAGGTAATTCCATTCAAGGGAATCAAATGCCATCGTCGCATCCAAAGATGCCAAGACGGACGGCTCCCGGAGCATACTGACCCTTGCCATGACCGCATGGAGTCTCCTGAGGTTGAGGGCAGTGTTGCGATGAGGTATAAAGCCCGATTGGTCCGGGTGAACCAAGTCGGTGATCGCACCCACCAGCCGGTTGGCCAATAATTTAGCCAGGATTTTAGGCTCGGCATTCAACAAGGAGATTGGGCGATATGACCGGCAAAGGTCTCTGGGTTTCCCATCTTTGTGAATGATCACAATGGTGGCCAGTCGCTGGTCCGGAGGGAGCTCACCCGCCTCGCGCGCCTCCAGGAACATGTTCCGCAAAGGCAAAGCAATGGCGTCAGCCTTTAATTTTATAAAGCTCTATCGGGAGTCCGTTGGGACCGGGAGCCTTGCCAGACCTTAAGGAGCGTATCGCAAGCACCACCTCGTCCGCTGTAATACCTCTGTCCATGTTGTCGCGTTCAGTATCCGACAAACACGGAAGTTCAATCCCTTCAGGGAGAAAGGCAGAGTCCGCCTCGGTCATATCAGAGGCCGATGTGTATACAGACTCAAAGTAGTCGGCAAAGACCGTAACTATAGCGCTGGGGTCGGTGACAACCAGTCCGTCTTCACCCAGCACCTCAGGAACCACCCGGGAAGCCATCTCCTTCTTGTCAAGCCACGCAATAAGCTTGCCTGCCTTATCCCCTACATCATAGATCCTCCCCTGCTGTTCTCTGCCCATCACCTTGGCAGCGTCAGTAGCAGTGGCTCGGTACTCCGCCTGCTTGAGTGAGAGAGCATGTAGCAGGGCGGGCGTCGGACCAGTCTCCAATTGAGAATCAAGATCCTCAATCTCTGATTCCAGCCGCACCACTTCCTCATGTCTGCGTCTGCGCGCCTCGGCTATTAAGGAGAAGGCTTCTCCTCTCAGGACAGTTTTGAAGGCCTCCCATAGGGACGAGGCCGACGTCACCAAGCCCGAATTTTCGGAAAAATAAAGTTCAATGGCCTTAGCCAGGAGGTCACGAGTCTTAGGGTTACGGAAGTACCACGGATTGACCGGCGCTACTCTAGAGGCCACTACGATGTCAAAATCAAAAGACACCCAGACCGGGGAGTGGTCTGAAATGCCTCTGGCCATCAAGCGGGGCTCAGAGACGGCCGACTCATGGGCAGCCAAAGCCAAAACGTAGTCAATCCTGGAGAGGCTGCCGTGCGCTCCCGAGTGGAAGGAATATTGCCACTGAGCGGGATGAAGGAGTCTCCAGCAATCGATAAGCCCCATGGTGTTCAAGAAATCGGGAAGCCAGGACTGCGCATTTCGAAGATCTCTGGATGGATAACGGTCTAAGGTCCCAGACCCAACTGCATTGAAGTCCCCACCAACTATAAGCAAGCCTTCTGGCAGGCCCAAAATGGCGCCCCCAAGATCTTGAAAAGTAGTCGTTTGTAAGCCAGGGGGGACGTAAACAGAAACCAAAACTAGGGTACGCCCCTCCCACCTGCCCGTGACGGCGACGTAGCGTCCCCTCTCGTCAATCACACTAGTTTCCACCTCAAACGGGAGAGACATGCGCACCATGATCCCCGCCCCACGGGACCCCGAGGAGAACCCCGAGTGTGCCACCATTTTAAAGCCCTTTCTGTTGAGTGCGTGGCACGTATTTCCAATGAGATGAGTTTCTTGCAACAGAATGACATCAGGCATGCATCTTTTAAACATTTGCAACACGACCCCTCGCTTAATGCGATCACCCAGCCCATTAACATTCCAACTCAGAACATTTAACTTCTTACCCCCCATCGTCAATGTACAGGCCCCTGCCACCCCCACAGGGAACAGCCGCTACAGCATATTCAACAGAAGAGTAATCACCTTGCCATGGTAAAGAAAAGGGAAAGAAAACACACAAGAAACAGTCATCCCGACCACCCCCTACCCTGCACCCCTGCATTAGACTAAAGAGCCCCCCAAACTAGCAGTGTGCCTGTCGCCCCAAAAACTAATCTACGAAAAGCCCCTAGAGGAGAAAGGAGACAGCCTATCCCCCCCGTTTCCCCCGTTCCCTGAGAAAGGATAACAGCAAAATACAATAGTCTGTGACTGACTGCCTGAGCAGACTCATCATCCGAAGACGGTCCTAAGGGACCTCTCACTCCTGAAGATCGGGGCCGCCCGACGCCCCCTCCGACTGTTCCTCGGGCGCGCTCCGGCGTTGGGGAAAAGTGTCCAGCCAGTCCCCAGCCACTTCTGGCATGTCGAAGAACAATGCCCGGCCATCATGTTCGAAGCGTAGTTTCGCTGGGAATAGCATAGAGTACTTCATCCCCAACTCTCTCAGCCTGCGCTTCACGCCCATGAAACTTTGCCTTCGCTTCTGCACCGCTTGGGTGAAGTCCGGGAAAAAGCTAATGTCAGCATTCTGAAACTTTAGCGGCCCACCTCTCCTCGAGGCCTGCAGGATAGCGTCCCTGTCCCTAAAATTGAAGACCCTGGCGATAATTGGACGCGGAGAGGCCCCCAGTTTCGGTCGGCCTCCAGGCAGTCTATGCGCTCGCTCAACCGAGAAGAACTTGCTGAGGCCACCGGGGGCTAGATGGTTCTGGACCAAGTTCTCTACAAAGAGATCAGTAGCATCCTCCTCAGCGCCCTCCGGAACTCCAATGATACGGACGTTCTGGGGCCTGGCCCGTCCTTCAAAATCATCAAGCCTGCGGGCAAACAACATGTTCGCAGCTTTTAGGTCTCTGATCTCTGACTGTAGGTCCGTCACATCCACACTACATACAATAAGGGGGACCCAAGGGCAATTTAACGACCTGCTCTGAATACACGCCCAACAGACATATATCACAAAGAAGTATCAGAGGGTCAAGAGTTCAACAGGCAACTATTAAGGACAAAGAAGGTGATAGTGAAATGCTACCTCTAGCCATATGACTGAAAATATAATGGTAGTAAAGGGGCCAGGTCAAGTTGTTGTCTGGTCTCTGGCACCCATCAGTCACCACTCGGAACCGCCCTTCATCATTTGGGGCTCCGAGGACCAACACTGTACCTGATCTTGTTCTCTAACAGAGAGAGATATTAGCCTTCCTGTTAGTCAGTGTATGTTGGTATTGGAGTGTTGGTAATGTAACTGACGGGGTAAAAAAGTGCGTGCAGTGCAAGGAAAAACCAAGAGAGTAGAAAAAGTGAATAAAATTGGTTTAGGGAGCAACAGAAAATTTAATAGGGTATAGCTCCCAGCACCAATGTTAAAAATAGCCAAGACAGGGAAACCTTATAAACTGTCTAGTGGTGGAACGTGGTCGACATGTTTCAGCAATTCAGGCCAATAGCCTTGCTTTCTTCAGGACCTAAGTGTATCGCTACTGCAAACAGAAAAAAAAACCAATACGTGATAGAAGTGTTATAAAATAAGAGAAAAAGAATACTGGAACGACATCAATATGTAAATGTTACCTGGACATCCTAGGTGTGCTTGTTCCAAGTCTTCTCACACAGTCAGCGGTGGACTGAAATATAAAAGCATGGCGTGAGCATATCACTCACCAACTGTCCGAAATAAGCCTTCTGTTACACCTGTTGTAGTTGTCAACCTTGGTGAGGTCCATATCTAAGGACTACGAACAACCACACTGTTTGTACTAGTGTAATAGCGTTTTTTAGAAATTGAAACTTTTCAAGTTTCTCAAACTACTTCTTACCTGGTTTCTGAGAAGTAGAGACCTCACCCCACCTGGCTGCGGCTCAGGATATTGGTGAAGCACCGCTCTGTAAGGGTGAATAAATCCAAGTAACTGAATCACTCACCGAAAAGTGCCAAACACAGGTCTATTGTAGCTTACAGAGCATGGTATAAATTCTAGCAAAGCACGAGGGGCGGTGTACAGAATGTTCTATCCGCTCCAAATAAGGGGTTCGTAATTATAAACCAACTATTGTCATCGTGCTGTAGAGAGCGCACATTGGTATCTATGTACCTACTCGATGAGCCCGTAGTCTGAAATAGTAGTTACTCAATTTCAAAAGAGGATACCAGACTGAATGTTCTAAAATGTCACAGATACACTCCTATTTTGGTTAAGGTGACAGCGTGCAGCAAACCTGCAGGTCTAGCGGTAAACTGACAGTACGCGCAAGACTAACTAGTGTTCGCTTTAAAGAGGCATGCTGTGACCGCAAAGGTATTGAAGGAAGGGAACCCCAAACGAGGAGAGGACTCACCTAACCGTCAGTACTCCAGCACGGCATCTGTGCCGTCTGGGGAGGTACCGGTGGTTTGTTGTTCTGCTGTTTTATCATCCTCTCCCCCATTGGGCAAGATAATCACGTGACGCGCCAAACGAGCGCGTCACCCTTTCAGCGTGTCACCAATGATGTGAATGGCTGAGCCCACACGGGGATTGGCCAATGGCGCACTTACTTAATGTTGTCAGGGTAACATGTAAACAAACGAACACCGGCGAAATTGCCGATTTTGGCATTTGTGAAAAAGATCGAAGCCCAATAGAAGTGTGTATTCTATTTCAATGCACTAATATTTGATCCTATAATTTGATCTCAGTTAATTAAAGGATATAGGCTGGATCTATCTGCTAAGCAGGGTTTTGTGAAGATGTTCATGATCACACATATCTTGGTCAAACAATTAATTAGATGATTTCAGAAAGAAGACCAGGGTATGTCATCATTTAGCCCTGTTTGGTCGGTACCAAGTTTTAAAACCCATTTCTGTTCTTTCTTATGAAGGAATTCACTCACATTAGTGACGTGAGAAGAAATGAATGGTTTCTCCAAGACTGTCCATATGAATGATGTAGGTGAGTGATTCAGAGTGATGAAGTGGGTAGTAAGTTTGGTGGCCTGCCTTCTACAGTTGATGATACTTCTGTGTTCAGACAGCCTCACCTTGATCTTACGGGTGGTCATCCCCACATATCTAAGCCCGCAAGGACAGGTGATTAGATAAATTAGTTTGTCACTGTTACAGTTCATGAACCTCACCTGTCTCCAAGGCCTAGAAGTCCCGATGTCAATCTCTGTAGTTTTAGATGTTTGGGCACATGATTGACATGTACCACATGGATGGTGGCCGGACACTGGTGGTAAATCCCAAAGGGTACCTACTGCTCTACGGGTCTCATCACGTGGTCTAGTGTGAACCATTCTGTCTCGCAAATTGGGTCCTCTCTTGAAGGAGAACAGTGGCTGTTGGATAGAGTGGGGTCCTGAATTCAAGATAGACCACCGTTTCATCACTGCTTTTTTGATACTGTGAGAAAATGTACCGAAAGTGTGTACAAAAGTCAATCTTTCTAGAGGTGCTTTCGGAGTGGTAGTGTAGGTCCGTCACGTCAGAGGTTAAACTCAACGATTTTATGTCGAGTGACTTGACTCTGTTGTTAGTCTTGCCGAGATCGGCTCTGATCAGATTGATCTTGATGGCTAACGTGTCGACCTTATGTGATAGCACCTCATGTTGCTTATGCATCTCAGCCTTGATGCCCGCAATGGCTCCCATGACGTCCCAGAGGGTTGGATCTGAGTCATCCGACGACACATCCTGCTGCATGTCTTTAGTCCGCCCTGTGACTCCGGGCGATCCCTTTGGGAGGGCGTAGCGATCGGAGATAGTGGGTTGAGAAAGGCACGTTTTTCTGCTGACCCGGGGTTTCCCTTTGTCTGGATCGCCCCTGCCCGCCATGTTGGGCAAAAAGGTCACTCAATCAGGAAGACACCCTGGTCGTCGTCGGGGCCCCAAGTCGGTAGGCGATAGCATCCGCCCCCACCGCTCATCCAGCACTTCAGTCCTTCCACTCCCAGGACTGCCACTGTGTAGCAGCGCTGCAGTCGCCCACGTAATTCCGGGCTATGATGGCGTCGTCGTCCCCAACCTTCAACACGGTGTAAATTCACCTGGAAAACTCGGATCTTCAATCGGAGAACGAGTCGTGCGTCAGCAGCAGTTCAACAGCATATTCCCACTACCGTGGGGCAGGATAAGCGACAGGATTAATTCCGAGGATCGGAGGGTCTTCGGAGCTCCGAGCTCGCGCGGCCATCATGGTTGCCCGCGAAGCTCCTCCCCTTGTTTGGCCTTCTTAAGCTTGCGAGGAGGAATTTTAATCTCCAAGCAAAGTGGAAAGTGGTCGCTCATTGGGTTGTCACCAACCTTAAAAGAAGAGACCCTGGATGCAGAAGAACATGAGACTAACATCAAGTCTATTGTAGACGCTAGTCCTCTTCTGTTAAAAGTATATGGCATAGGTACAGGGTGGGTTAGAAGATAATTCACAAAACCCAAATCATTCATAAACACAATCTCATTTAACAGGTCTCCCAGTGGTGTGTGACAGAAGTGAGTGTTACGGACCCCACCCTCATTCTCAAGTCCACATGTTCTGGTATCAACAGAATTACATATTGCACAATTGAAATCCTTCATCAAAATAATCATACAATCAGAGGTGTCAGCATTACACATATCAATTCAAATAATCTTTATTTCGATCATTTCAGATCATGAAAGATAGACACATAAACACACCATAAAACATATAAAAATGAGTTCAGTATTTGAAAGTTTTAAAAAGTCCATGATTACAATCTAAAAAGGTGAATGATTTAGAGTTAAAAGTTAATAGAAGGTGCCGCATTGGAGGTTTTTATAATTCTTGCGCGTGCTCTCCACATTGCCGTCAAGAATTTCGCCATGGCAAAGACAGTTGGAGCTGTTAAGTCTGTTTTGAGCACTCTGTAAGCTGGGGCATACGTTCGGAAACCCAGGTTCTTTAAGTATGGGACCAGCCAATAGCTCCTAATTTTACTGTAGGCTCTGCAAAATAATACCACGTGTAGATCACTTTCCAGCTTGTAATTACATGCTGGACAGTTGGCCGACTCCAGGTTGCCGTTCCAGGATTTAGTAAAGGCCCTCAATGGTAGCGAGCCATATCTCCATTGCAAGAAAATCTTTCTTACATGCACGGGGGACATGGCGTCCAAAACATACTCAGGTCTATAAGAGTCTTTTGCTTTAATGAAAGTGTCACTTAAAGATCCTTCCCGGATTGAACCCAGAACTCTCTGGAGCATAAAATTGTAAAACAGTCTGGAGAGTTCTTTCCTTGGAAGCCTTGTGGACGCTACTTCCGGATTACACCACAGCTCTGGGATTCCGAGTGTTGTGCTCATGTCCCTAATGTACTTCAGCCAAGGGATTTTGGACACATGTATTAACCTAAGGAGCTCCTGTAATTCGCTTCTATAGTGTCCCAAATCCTGGCTACTCCACAGACGTCTCCAGTAAGTCAGGGGTTTTAGGCCCAGTTCTTCGGTGATTGGGCGCAATGCCAAGTCCATTCTTAAGGGGAGAAGGGGGCTACTCGATGGAAGCCTCCCTTGCCTTCCCTGCTGCCCCCGCCGCCGCTGACCACTCGCGGCCGCCGAGAGGGGCCGGGAGAGGATTAAAAACTACATTTCCCAGCGTCCCCGGAGCTGCGGGGACGCCGCCTGCCACCAGGGACTTCCGCCATAGGCGTACTTGAGAGCGCCCTTCCCCCGGCTAAGCGGGGACCTCTGCTGTTGCCTACGGGGCTTACCGCTGTGCTGCCAGGACTCCAGCCGGGACTACAGCCTCCCTTGCCTTCCCTGCTGACCCCGCCGCCGCTGACCACTCGCGGCCGCCGAGAGGGGCCGGGAGAGGATTAAAAACTACATTTCCCAGCGTCCCCGGAGCTGCGGGGACGCCGCCTGCCACCAGGGACTTCCGCCGGAGGCGTACTTGAGAGCGCCCTTCCCTCCGCGTCGCGGGATGCGCGCGGGCGGAGCCCGGGCAGAGGGCGGGCCGTCTAAGGCCGTCCAAGGACGACCAGGGACGGGACGGGCCACGTCCGTAACATCACTCATCATGGGAAAGCGCAAATTGGTGACATCAACGGCAGATGAAGCGAAAGCGAAAGTGCCCAAGTACACCACCAGTATAATAACCTATTTAACAACAAAGGTGGGGGAACTATCAACCCAGATCGCTGAGTCTGAGCGTGAACTAGGCCTTGCTCCTGGTCCTGGGAGCGTTGATATATCCAATTCCCCTGCTATAAACTGTATTCCGTTGGAGCCTCGGGTCATTATTGAGGCCTGTAGACCTACCTTGTCACAACCCGCCACAGTTCTTCCATGTCCGGCTTTACCTGAAACTGTGATACCTAACTTTCCTGTGAACTCTGTGGATAGCGGAAGCTCTGCTTTGAGTATGACTGGTACCTCCCAGCCAGCATTTGTAACGGAGGAGGGCATTATGACCTTACTGGAAAAACTGTTCTCAGAAAGACTGGAGTCTGCTTTAATCCAGATTGCCTCGGACATAACTGAAACTTTGCAGGACTGTGTCAAGAACCTTATGGCAAAATGTGATCGCATAAATGATGCCCTTAACACTCGGGCCCCCCCTTCTTTTATGCCTTTGGCACCTTGCCCTACAGTTGTGCAGGGGCTTGCCCCTAAAGTTGTGGACCCATTTACATCTAGGCCGGTTGTTACCCCTCTTTTGCCCATTGTTAACCCCGTGCCTCAAAAAGGGAAAGTGGATAATGGGATATATATTCCCATAACAGAGAAAGCTCACAGTGTAAGTTCTTCCATAAAGCCTAGCGGCCGGCCGGGGGTTGTGGAAAAAAGGGTACCCCCAATAAATTTACCTCCGGACGCAACACCCTTTGTTGCAATTTTGGTTAACGTGCCCAAACTAGAAGACGGGGTGGTGGAACAACATGAAACCCTTCTCAGGCACGTTAAGAAATGGTGTAATGCAAATTGCACGGGAGAAAGTAACATTGCTGATAATATTGTAACAAGTAGACGGGTGAATTGGGTGGGCAGAAACAAGAAAGAGGTATCTGGTGATTGTGTTATTGTCAATTTTAAATCCAGGAATGTCGCTAGTCGACTCTTCTGGGATGACTCTCCTCCTCTAGACCCTGTAAATAAAGGGGTCCGGGTGATGCCCCTTGGCTTCTTCTATCGCCGACCTTATAGACCAAGTGCAGTGGAGAACAACAAGTCACAGTTTACTGGTAATCCTGGGCAGAAGATAAACTTATCTCACCTTTGCCTATTAATGTCTGGAAGACTAAGCCAATCAAGGGCAATAGGGTAGTAAATGCTGCAAGGAATACATCCCCTAATGACTTACCATTGTCTAACATGTTCTCGCCTCTAGCTGATAGAATTGATATTGAATGACTAGAACCTGAATATGAGAACCTGATTTGCCTATCCCCAGGTAATGCTGAGGCTGTCCCATCTACTATCAGGGTAGAACCTGAACACGAGAACCTGACCCGCCTATCCCCAGGTAATACCGTGGCAGTTCCATCTACTGCCAGGGTAGAAACGGTTATTAATGACCCTTTAAAACTAGGTGGAGGGCACATTCGGTTATTATCATGGAATATTGCGGGCCTACGGGCAAAACAGGATGATCAGACTTGGCTACAATTGGTGAAGAACCATGATATTGTTGCCCTACAAGAAACGTGGACGAAAGATAAAGCCTTTTGGGTAGATGGATTTATCTCCTTCTTTGTTGATGCCCAGAGTTCCATATCGGGAAGGGACAGAGGGGGTTTGCTATTTCTTGTCTCAGTTAAATTGCAGGGAATGTTAGAGAAATCCCCAGTTCTTCGCACTATTTTCAGCTGGTGGAAATATGTTCTGTAGACAAGAATAAGATTGTATTAATAAATTGTTATAATTCTATGCAGGGGGGACCCCCAAATTTTGTTTTAGATGGTTTATCGGCCTTTTTAACCAAATATATGTCTAAACAAACCACTTTTGTTCAGTTTATAATGATGGGTGATTTTAATGTTCATTTGTGTGAGTCTCATTGCCAGATTATTGATGATACCGGTCCTGATTATACTTCGCTGCCACACTTTGAACATAGCCCTAAGGGTGTGGCAATGGAAAATCTGTTATCATCAAATGACCTATACGAACCAGGGTTTTCAGATCCTACAAACCGTGTGGTCACTTATAACGCAAGGGGCAGTGAATCGATTATCGATTATTTCTTTATGTCTTCAGGGCTCCTTGGTTATGTATTGTTTTATAATGCATTTGTAAGTGGGTTTAGTGACCACAATCCTGTACTGCTGGTTCTGGACGCTCTATCTGGTTTGCATAAAGGAGAATTAAGGGCTACTTCCACGAGGGACGTAAGGAGCAAAGATCAGGGGAGACGCCTCAAATGGTGCAAAGTCTGCCCAGAGGATTTCCATGGTCTTATTGTACAAGACATGTCAGTTGAAATGGAGAAATGTAGGGATGGAGAGAGGAGGGGGGCTGAGGTCGTGAGTGCCTTTGAAGCGATTTGTGCTAGAGTGGAAAAAGAGCTTAGAGCTAAACCAGGGAGGGGTTCTGCTCCAGCTTGTAGATGGTTTGACCGCTCTTGCTCACAGGCACATTCAGCTTTGCTGAAAGCCCTTAAGCAATCCCCTAGAGACAGGCCCTTGGTGGCACAGCTAAGAAGGAAATACGCTTTGGCAGTTAAACTGCGGAAGAAAGCCATCAAAGATGAAGCATGGGATTCTTTAATGGATCCCAAAACCCTTAAACATAGCTCCAAATTTTGGGCCACAATAAATAATCCTTTGTTCTCCAACACTAACAACATGGATCTTGAAATTAACATCTCTGAAGCTGACTGGATTAACCATTTTTCCAATATATATGGTTCAGATGAAACAGTCGAGGCGTTTAAAATACCCCACTCCTTATCGTCACCAACTAAATTAAATTTTAGCAAATCGGAAGTAGAGCTGGCAATTCTAGGCTCTGCTGCAAATAAAGCCCCGGGCCCAGATGGGGTACCCCTGGACCTATACAAACTTAACTCTGAGATGTGGGCTGAGATTTTAGCTAATGTTTTTAATTGTGTGCATGAGGGGGGTCTGCCAAAAACGTGGGCTTGTTCTATTATTGTACCCATTTTTAAAAAGGGGCAACGATCAGACCCTAAGTGTTTTCGACCGATCTCGTTATTGGATTCTTCTATGAAGATTTTGGGCAAAGTCCTGCTAGCTAGAATTAACACCTGGTCCCTAGATAATGAGATTCTAGTAGATGCTCAGTATGGGTTCCGTGCTGGTAGGGGGACTGAGGACCAATGCTTAAATCTTCATATGTTAATCTCGAAATACACATCTGTTAAAAAAGGGTCAATTTTTGTTGCTTTCATGGACCTGTCTACGGCTTTTGATTTGGTGAACAGAGCCCGGCTGTGGAATATGCTACTGAAGCTGGGTCTTGATCCTCCCCTTGTATATTTTTTGGCAGAACTACATAAGGACCTAAAAGCCTCAATTAGAATGGATCAAGATGGCAATTGTACTGCCTGGTTCAAATCCAGTAGGGGCGTGCGGCAGGGCTGCATCCTTGCCCCCATGCTGTTTACTCTGTATATAAATTCACTTGAGGAGACACTTTTAACTGCTACCTTGGATATTCCGCGTGCAGGGGACACTCGCATTCCTGTTCTCCTGTACGCGGATGACGCAGCTTTAATAGCTCGGACTCCCATAGGTTTGCAAAAACTTTTAAATGCTTTTAATGATTTTATGTCATCATTAGACTTAGTGATAAACAACTCCAAATCTCACGTCATGGCTTTTGGGGCTGGTAAAAATAACTCTAAACAGTTCTACTGCAATGGTGACGTCATCACTAATGTAAAAATTTTTACGTACCTGGGTGTAATTTTTGACACTAAGGGGAGCTGGACTCCACAAGTTGTAGCCAAAACTAAAGCGGTTAGGAGCTCAGCCAATGCCATTTTAAGTTTTTCCAAGAGACTGGGCGGGAAGCCAACGGGTGCCTTACTTAACCTGTACAGGGCGAAATCAGTAGCAATAGCCAGGTACGGCTCGGGGTTGTGGGGCCATGTAAATAGTGATTCGGTCCAAAGGGAAGAAAATAAGTTTCTGCGTTCCACCTTAGGGCTTCCCCAATCGACAGCCACGTTCTCAGTTCACCAGGAAGTTGGTCTTGGGTACATATCTGACATCCTTCAAATGGCCCCTATCCTGTTATGGATAAGGCTCTGGACCAATAATAGCCTAGGTCTGAATCACAAAATATTGGTGGACTGTCTAAAATTGGACAATTACAAAAACATTACTTGGCTCTCATACATTCAAAAGTGTTCTCTGGACCTGGGACGTCCTGACATTTTTTGGGCCCCTCAGGGTCTAAAGAAATCGGATCTAAATTGGGTGAAGGTCAATTTTATTAAACTAAAAAATGTGGAGAGGGAGGAACGCCAATTACTTAAGCCCACGGTCAGAGCCCATTACCTGACTATTACCAGCCTTACTATACAATCGTATCTTACCATCGTCAATATCCCCTTTCGTAGGTGGCTCCTGGTTAAACTTCGGTTTAACCAGATTTACACAGTCCTGTGTGATAGTCAAGGCTGGTATAAGGAGGAGGACGCCCCTGTCTGTAATTGCGATAATTTCTCTACGCAAGATAATATGCACTTTATGTTGTTTTGTAATTTTTATATTGCGCCCAGACAGAAATACCTGATACCATTACTGAAGGATAAAGCCTTCCATCAGGCAAAACCTGCCCTCCTGTATCTTCAATTATTGGATTCGGCGTTGGCTATGTTTAGCGTGGCCAGCTATCTAGTTGCCGCTGTTAGGATCAGGAGGAGAAGACTTAAAAATGTAACACTAGGGTTTTGTATAGAAGACTGAAATGGAAATGTTGTTTTAAATTACAAACTTCGTTTTTATTGAATATTTATTCTTTTTATGAAGTATTTTTTACACATTGTATATTAATTAATTATTATTGATGTTTCCTCATATCATCTTTTCCACCATGAATACGTAAATAGTAATGATTAATGATTATTGTATTTTCCCATGAATTTGCATTGCCCTTTTTGCGATTGTAGAATGCTTTTATGATTTTTAACTAAATCGAATAAAGTGGTTTTTGACTTGACTTTGACTACTCGATGGAAGAGCCGCTAGCTGTCTTATAAAGTTGTTTTCTGCGACCTGTATAGTCTGTAGCGGTGTGTGTCCCCATAACTCTGCCCCATAGGCAATACCTCCTCTAGCTTGAGCTTTATAAATATGTATTGCCGGTGCCAAAGGTCGAAGATAGGATTTATTGGCAATTCTAGAAATAGCACCCGCTCTCTGAATTAATTTTAAGGTTGCCTTTGTTTTGTGTTGCTTCCAGGTCAGAGTCTGGTTAAGTGTTATGCCCAGATACTCAATTACGTGGACTCTTTCTAGAGATACAGCTCCCAGACAGGGATTTGGGCAACTTTTGGGTTTTTTGCTGAGAATCATCAATTTGGTCTTGGAAGGGTTTATTTCTAATCCCCTTTCGTTGCAAAACTCCAAGAACCCATCCAAGACTCTCTGCAGCCCCATTGGTGTTTTTGACAGCAGCAGGGTGTCATCCGCGAACATAATCGCTGGCACCCTGCTGTTGTTTAGTTGTGGAGCATCGACGTTAGGGATCCTGCTCAGGTATTCTATTACCCCATTTGTAAATAGACAGAACAGGGTCGGCGCCAACACACATCCCTGCCTTACCCCACGTTGGACAGGGAACCTATCTGTCAGCCTGCCGCCCTTTCCATATCTTACACGGGCGTAATTGTCTGTATGTAGCCTAATTAAGATGTGGAGTATATCACCCGGAACACCCAGATCCTCCAGTACCGCCCACAACCTGGCCCGTGGGACCAGGTCGAAGGCGGCACGGAGATCTACAAAAACCGCATACAGTGACCCCCTTCTAAGTGTGTCGTCTTCCAGTACAGGATGTTAAGTCTAAGTATCTGATCGACTGTTGAGACTCCCCTCCTAAATCCCGCCTGAAGAGGGCTTAAAATGTCAGCCTCGTCCATCCAGCTTTGGAGGCTATCAAGGATTAGTCTGCCAAACAATTTTTGGGTCACATCAATGAGGCTAATTGGACGATAGTTGGCTGGGAGCAGGGGCGACCCCTTTTTAAAAATCGGGACCACCTCTGCTCCCAGCCAAGTATCCGGTATTCTCATCCCCCCCAGCACTGCATTGAATAATACCATCAAATAGGGTGCCCAGATCCCAGGTTCTTGTTTGAAGAGGTCACCCGGCACCCCGTCGAGGCCCGGGGCCTTTCCAGAGGACAGCCCCGCTATTGCCACCTTTATGTCTTTGATGGTAAAAGAGACAGAAATGTGCGTGTTGTGGGTAGAGGGTGCTATTGTTGCCAACTCCTCATTGTCAGAGGAATATAGCTTCTGGAAATGGTCCTGCCAAATGCTTGCAGCAATGTTTGGTTCCACAGCCGAGGGGAGATCCCCACTTCCATGGTTTATAATTCTCCAGAATCTACGGGAGTCCCTTTCAGCTAGGGACTCCGATAGATTCTCCCAATGCTGGACATCCCACTCTATTTTGGCGTTGGCTATGAGTGATTTATAGGTCCTTCTTTTAAGGCAAATTTCCTCCCTCGAGCTTCCTTCCTATATAGTGGACAAGAGGTCTCGCTTTGCCAATCTACAAGTGCTGTTGTACCATGTGTTTTTGGCTAAACACTGCACTCTTGGTCGTCCTGTGCTTAAAAAATCAGCTTCAAGCTTCTTGGTTAGGTTTAGATGTAACTGAGCTAAATTCTCGCTAATGTCTTTTATGGAGTCAAGGCACCATAAGTCAAAAGCCTCGTCAAGAATAGGGATAATCCCAGCATAAAGGGCAGCCAACTTCTCACTACTGGAGGCAAGCTTTTCCCATCTTATCCGCCTATGGTTGTTCTCCAAGAGGTGTCCTCCTATCAATTCCTGGGCGCATGGCACAGTCTCCCCCGGAGGAGGGATGGCATACTCTAGCTCCAGGGCGTTATGGTCACTGTCGTATCTATCTATTATTTTAAAATCCAGTACCCTTTTCCATGCCTGCATTTGTACCAGGAAGTAATCCAGTCTGGTTTGCCTCCCTGCCTTGTTAAATGTGCATTTAGATGGTATGTCAGATCTAGTGCGGCCGTTGCAGGCTCTCAAACCATAGGTGAGATTTAATGTGTTTATTTGGACAGCCAACGGTGTCCAAGCTCTAGGAGGGGGTGCTTCAGTCTGGGGGACCTGCCAACTTGAATCCTCCTCCAGGGAGGGTCCATCAAGTAGGCCAGGTAGTGGCTCAAAATGCGAGTTGAAGTCCCCCCCTATTAGGTAGAACATATCCCCAGGGATGGTTTCTAGAATGGACGACAGTGACTCTATAGTTTTAGAAGTGGCCGCTATTTGAACTGGTCTAGAATAGATGTTTATAACTTATAATTTAAAAGGACCTGGCCATTCGAGTAGTACTGCCAGTATATCTTCCGAATCTGCTGGGTATCTTGAGGCTATACATCCTAGGTCTGAAGCAACCCAGGTTGCCAGTCCTCCGGATGGACGTCCTCTCCCACCCCATAGAGCGGGGATTGAAAAAGTCTGAAATCCCCTAAATGATGTCTCTTCCCTTGTCCAAGTCTCTTGAAAGAGACAAACACTTGTTGGGTGTATTAGCTCGGCCCAAGACTCCGAATCTATTTTGTTACTGAGACCTACTACGTTCCAGGAAAGAAATTTAAGGATTTGAGGGGCGATCTGTGTCCCAGCTTGACCAGCCCTTGAGGTAGTATGGACTGGGCATAGGGCGCTATCTATTTGGACTTCCTCAATTAGCGGGGCTTCTAAAGTATTTTCCCTTTTATTTGACTCATAGTGTCGGTCTGGAATCCCAATACTGAGTTCCTCCTCCCTAAGAGTGAGGGAGACTTGGTTACCCTGATCAGTACCTGCCGGACTCTCTTTTGCCCCTACTGCAGAGGCCAGCTGTCAGTCCACCATTTCTAGACAGTCGTAACGGTTGGACAGTGATAGAAATGGTGGCTGATAAAACCTAGGTGGCCATGGCTCCTCTCTATCGTGGTATCCCCATCCCTTTCCTCTTCTCTGTACAGTTTCCCATCCCTGGGGATCGCTGAATGTAGCAGGGTAGATAGGGGGTAGTCGTGCGTGATCATAGGGGATTCTCCTCCTTTCCTGGTTTCCCTCCCAATTTCCCATTAGGTCCTGATGGTATCCTCTCCTCTGTGCCTTGTTTGGGTGGTCGCTAGGTGGATAAAAGTAAGAAAGGGGGACTGGGTGAATAGTACTCCCTTCGTCCTCCAGGAAAGAACCACAAATGAATTGGACTGTACCTGGTTCTTTGAAACTCACTAGTATACAGTCACCACTAATTGTTTTAGGTCTCTTTCCCACCCACGAGACTCTTCTTGCCATGCGAATATCGCTGGTCTTGCCTCTAGGAAGCGGCCTATGTGTTGAGAGCCAGTTAATTACCTTGTTTTTTAATGACTCCCCTGTCTCATACGAGTCTGATTTCAGTTCTGGGACCCCAATTAAAATAGCAGTATATGGTGCTACCTCTGGTGGGAGATTGACTGTGACTGTTCTTGGTGGTTTTGTTATTAATTTTTTTGGATCAGGTGCATTTTGATTAGTATTCAGCTGAGGTTTTGGGGGACTTGTGTGTTGCACATTTAACTGATTATTGTCTATTACTATTGGTGGTTGTTGTTGCATAGCACTGGGTTGTTTATTAGTAGCCCCTCCTGAAGTCACTGGAATTGCCAAATTAGCTTTTGGTTTTGATGGTTGATTGCTATTTGATTTAGTATTTTTAGCCCCCGCTACAGTTGTTGTTCCTGTCTCAGTAGCTTTTACGATTTTAGGGGGACCCAAGGTGTTGTTGTGTTTTGGGTCAGTAGAGGGGGATATGGAGCGAGGGGTTCCAGATTTCCAACCATCCATAACTTTTAGGGCAGTCTTCTCAATTATGATTAGTCTTGCCTCCATTTTTATCAGGCGAGCTTCCAAAGGACTTATGATTGACTTTAGGAGGTGGCCAATATCCGCTAATGTTAGATCCTCTTCTGCTGACTCTGGATTATGTTCTAGAGAGGGAGGTAACAGATCAGTGAGGGTATCACTGGGCGGTTCCTGGTGCGGATCAATTAATATCAGAGGTGATGTTCTTTCTTGGATATTATAATCTGTTATAGTTGTGTTATGTGTTGACCCCGCATTTTGCTTCGTTTTCTTTCCCTTCTTTTCCTTACTACTCTGTTTCCTTGTTTTCTTCTTTTGTATTGCACCCTCCCTTCGCCCTCGGTCTACGCTACATGCCCCTAATAGTTTTGGAATGTTAGCTGTGGTTGTCGCAAGTTCTTCCCTCAAAGATGTGGGGCTTGAAGTAATTATGTCTGTAGTGTTTGGTGGTTGGGTAATTTGCGTTAGGGGGAGGGACAGAAGGCTCATGTCATCTAAATCGCTTAGTGTTCCTTCGGAGAGATCTATACTGGTTGTTTGATGTGCCCCCCCATATGCACCGAGCTGTGATTGATCTGTGATCCGTCTGTCCTCAGGTGTTTTCGACATTGCTATGACCCCCATCGATGACCTCCTAACCCATTCTATTTCCTGCGAAATTCGTCTTTCCAGGAGGGTGATATCGTCTATCAAAAGGGAACCAGCCTTCAAAAAATAATCACCAATTTTGCCTTGGTTTGGGGCAGTTGTAGTAGGGGCGTTGGCTGCCAGGCTAGCTTTACTCCTAGTCTCCATCTTGCTCATGATGCGCGATATGTCTCAAGGTCACCCAAAGAGCGATAAAAGAGTAATATGTCCAATGAAAGATGTAAGGTAGTACCTGATGTAAATGAGGTGGCCCAGCCCAGTCTCTCCGGTCCTCGAACGGCCTCAAACGGCCCGCGCTTTGCCCGGTCTTCGCCCCGCTCGCTCCCGCGCAGCGGAAATGAGTTTCTTAAAATAGGGCTGAGGCAGGGGGTGTGGCCGGCAGGGAGAGCGGCCACAGGTGTGACACGCAGGGACTCCTGGGCAATGGAGTCCCTGCTAGGCTGCTCGCAGCCCTGCCGGTGTAGAAGAAGTCTAGGAGGTAATCCTTTCCCCACACGAGCCCCTCAGTATCTCTGGGCGCAGCGGGTCCTGCAAGTCGTAGAGTTTTCCCCTTACAACAATCCTACGGCGCCAATCGGGCAGGTAAGAGCCTCCGCAGTGCTCCAGTAGTTCGCAGGGCAAGGATTCCCACTCGCTTGATCCGAATGGTGCACTATTAAGCACACGGGGGCGTGGCCGGCAGGGAGAGCGGCCACAGGTGTGACACGCAGGGACTCCTGGGCAATGGAGTCCCTGCTAGGCTGCTCGCAGCCCTGCCGGTGTAGAAGAAGTCCAGGAGGTAATCCGCTCCCCACACGAGTCCCTCAGTATCTCTGGGCGCAGCGGGACCCGCGCAGCGGGTCCTGCAAGTCGTAGAGTTTTCCTCTTACAACAATCCTACGGCGTCAATCAGGCAGGTAAGAGCCTCCGCAGTGCTCCAGTAGTTCGCAGGGCAAGGATTCCCACTTGCTTGATCCGAATGGTGCACTATTAAGCACACGGGGGCGTGGCCGGCAGGGAGAGCGGCCACAGGTGTGACACGCAGGGACTCCTGGGCAATGGAGTCCCTGCTAGGCTGCTCGCAGCCCTGCCGGTGTAGAAGAAGTCCAGGAGGTAATCCGCTCCCCACACGAGCCCCTCAGTATCTCTGGGTGCAGCGGGACCCGCGCAAAGGGTCCTGCAAGTCGTAGAGTTTTCCCCTTACAACAATCCTACGGCGTCAATCAGGCAGGTAAGAGCCTCCGCAGTGCTCCAGTAGTTTGCAGGGCAAGGATTCCCACTCGCTTGATCCGAATGGTGCACTATTAAGTACACGGGGCGTGGCCGGCAGGGAGAGCGGCCACAGGTGTGACACGCAGGGACTCCTGGGCAATGGAGTCCCTGCTAGGCTGCTCGCAGCCCTGCCGGTGTAGAAGAAGTCCAGGAGGTAATCCGCTCCCCACACGAGTCCCTCAGTATCTCTGGGCGCAGCGGGACCCGCGCAGCGGGTCCTGCAAGTCGTAGAGTTTTCCTCTTACAACAATCCTACGGCGTCAATCAGGCAGGTAAGAGCCTCCGCAGTGCTCCAGTAGTTCGCAGGGCAAGGATTCCCACTCGCTTGATCCGAATGGTGCACTATTAAGCACACGGGGGCGTGGCAGGCAGGGAGAGCGGCCACAGGTGTGACACGCAGGGACTCCTGGGCAATGGAGTCCCTGCTAGGCTGCTCGCAGCCCTGCCGGTGTAGAAGAAGTCCAGGAGGTAATCCGCTCCCCACACGAGCCCCTCAGTATCTCTGGGCGCAGCGGGACCAGCGCAGCGGGTCCTGCAAGTCGTAGAGTTTTCCCCTTACAACAATCCTACGGCGTCAATCAGGCAGGTAAGAGCCTCCGCAGTGCTCCAGTAGTTCGCAGGGCAAGGATTCCCATATCTAGCAAAGTCTCTGATAGCTTCCCAACCACAGTGCTAATTTCCCCAGGTGGTACGTTGTTATACAGGTTGGCCAAAACGATGCATTGATTAATGCCCAAGGTATGATAAGGTATGATAATAGGGGTCACCCGCACCAAAGGTTATTTCTCCAGTTACCAAACTATTCGAGATGTAAGTACAGAGTCCGCCCTTGGGTCTGCCCCTTTAACCCTTTGTTGCTGGAGTATTAAACGTCTTAAAACCATTAATGTGAATTGGGTCCAGTAACCATGTTTTCTGCAGTCCAAATATATCAACTTTAGCTATAACCTCACACCAGACAGGATCTTGGGTTTTTGAGCGCAGCCCGCAATATTCCATGAGGTAATCCAAGTGGGGTCCACGGAATTGGGCAAAAGGCTATTTGGCAACATGCCTGAGGGGAGGACCTGATCCAAACTTCCTATCTCCTGTGGGCTAGTACAATGTGCACATGGGTTTGTACCCTGATCCTGATATACTGGCTCGCCGTCCCGTAGTATTGAGTCAGGATTCAGCTGCATATATGGTACTCTTGTCACTTGTTTGCTACAAACTGAGCTGACCATTTGTTCTGAGGAACCCTCTTCTCAATCCAAAACTACCCCACCACCTGGTTCTAACTGCTGGTTAATATGAATTAGTCAGTCAATTTCATCCAGGTTATTGAGGGACTCAAAAAAATTATTAATTGGGACCGCATAGCTGAACCGCGAAGGCCCTGCTGTAAAACTCTGTTCTTGGGGAAATTGCAAGGATCTAGGGGGTTGGTAGAAGAAACCCAAAGGAACAACACTTATCCCATTTCTCCTTAACGGCCAATTGCCCACCCTATCAAAAATTGTTTGAATTAAGGCTGGAGACCTAAAAGATAGCACAACATATTCGCCAGGCAGGGTTTTATTTGATGATCCAACCCAACCGATTTGTCGTGCCATCTTGAAGGTTTTGTTTCGCAGGGTGGACCAATGTTCGGCCTCTCCTTCTGATAATTGGGGAACATTTACCAATATTACTGAGTACGGTGTGGCTTCTGGTGGGAGTTGCAAATTTCCTACTCCCTATGGGGTCATATATAAACTTAACTTTAGGCTATTTAGAGTTCATGTTGACTAATCCCGATGTGTCTAGCATCCACCGTAATTTAGCAACACAGCTTTGGATCAAAAGATTTCAACACTTTTGAGCTTACCAACTAGTGTTTGATCCAGTCAAAAGCCTCTTGACATTTGCTATTCCACACATAAGCAGCATTTTTCTTCAAAAGACCATGTAAGACATTGACATTAGTGGCATATTCAGGAATGAATTTAGCATAAAAATGACACAATCCCATAAAAGACTTTAGTGTTGTCTTTTCCACTGGTGCTAAAGCATTGATGATGGCATCCACCAAACCTGGTCTTTGTTCAGTTGATGGATAAAAATAGATTTCCCGTGCATAAGGAGTATCTGACATATATTATGTTAGCAAGATGCATCTATACGTATCTTTTTTGCTTAAAAGAAAATATATAAATATCTATATGCGCTTGCAGGGGAGAAAACGTTTATTCGCTCTTTGCGTATCTATTGCTAACAGTAAGGCAGAGAACCATACAGACGCCATTTTCCAAACCTATGCTCGAACACAGGTTGTGATCACATGTTACTCTCTCCGGCAGTTGTCAAGTCCCAGTTCATCTGAATTACTGGGAGCGGCTGAACATGGGCTGTCTACTCGGCTGTCCTGAGACTCAAGGCCGCATCTGGCTTTGGGTGCGATAAGCAAATTCCTGGAGGCGGCGTGCCTACACTCCTAGGCACGAAGACGAAAGGGAGTCACCCCTCCTGACCTTCTCAGTAATAAATAGGTAAGCTTTGAACTAATCATGTGTGCCATATATGGTCCTTCCCTGGAGCTCGAGGGACAACTGGTGTATTTACCTCTTGGGGTTGGAAGATATTGACTGCTCTATGCGTTGTAATTACAATATTATTTTCATGATATGTATGCCTACAATGTGGTCCTATGCTCTGCTCCATTTGTATTTCTGCCTGTACCCCTGTTAAAAGAAATGTCGCTGAGATAATGGCCCAACAAAAGGAAATTTGCCGAATTAATGCTAATAGATGTACATGATGCATATTTATATTATCCTTAATGAACGACTGTCTTCAGCTAAATGCTAAAAGGGTCGTCTGTCGTAGATTGACAGCGAGCAGGTTAGCATTCGCTGAAGCCAGTTAGTTTTCCGATGTTATCTTGCCCTTTTGTATTTCTGTCAGCCCTTTTGTATGCCATGTACTACCTCGTGTTCACTATGTGCTCTGTCCTACTTCTCTGTTAACTGCTTGTGTATTCTGCCTAGAAACAAGTTATATTTAGCTTCTGCCAATTACACGCATGCTCAGTCAAGCCACATCTGTTTCTGATCCATCACTGTCGAGAATGTTTTTACCCCAACTGGTCAACTGTTAGCTCCTCCCACTTGTTGAATGTGTGCTCTCAAAATGTCCTTATATGTACATAAAACTCATTTCAGTAAGTGTACTGCCTTCTTTTGAGCTCCTGTGCGGTATAAATGGACCATGTGCCTTCCATACTTTGTGCTACTTCATGCTTTGCCTAAGGGTACTGTGAGACCGTTGTTCCACCTCATGAGGTCTTAAGAAATGTATCTTTTCTATTCCAGTTTCCGTGCCAACGTCAAGTCTATGGTTTGAGGGCTTTAAAGCGGCACAATTAGGCCTTGCAGAGACTGATACCACAAATTGGCGCTTCCAACGTGGGGCTCCTCGGCAAATCAGATGCCCGAAGGACTGGTCGAAACAAAGGATTGGGAACTCGCTTTGGACGTGATCACTGCCAGAGGAGACCCGAGTCTTGGCATCTACGGCGTTTTTCCTTTCTTTCCGATCTGACCATCCAGGCGGTGATAGTCCTTCTGTTGATTCGCCCTGCAGAGATCGTTTGGTTGATTTGAGAACTTGGCTGTTCGAATCTGCACACTAACAGGATTGGTAAGAATTGTTTAATACAGCCCTTGCTGTGAATGTAAGGCCTTGGATTGGTAAGGTAGTTTAGCACCACTTACTGTGGCTCTTTGTATGCGTAAGCTCACAGTTGATTTTTTTTGTTTGAAAAAGACCATACATGAATTGCAATTTATATAGGCAGGTAATGAGGAGATTTTTCTCTACTTTATATTTGTTTGAACGGTGCAACATACGTAGATACTTTAAGCGCTAATTTGATTATAATATTGCATATTTTCCATTAATTTTAGCATGCCTGTTTTCAGCGCACTTCGTAGGATGTGTTGCTTTTGTAGTGGTACCAGTTTGACACTCGATGAAGCCCAACCAGCTCCCCCGGAGGGGACGCCTAGTAGGGATAAGTATTTTAAGTATGGTCTTTTTTCCATAATGTACAGTACAATATGGAATAAATACACTAAAAATGATCCAGAGTTGTGTTGGCCTATGCATGGGTGATTTGATTTACGAAAGATTCAGTATGTGGAGCAGTGTATGTTTCAGCGAAAGTCTAGACAAGATATGTTTGATTGTGTACGAATGTGGGAGAAAGCGGTGCGTGAACGAATGAAGCGTGAGCAAGCCTTAATTGAAAAAGAACAGCGTAAAACCATTCACGCGAAAGCCTTAGAGTTAAAGGACAAGGAAACAAAAGAATAAAAGAAAGAGAGGAAAGGGAGCACAATTTACAGGTAACTGGCCAGTACAGTGTTAGGCAACCCTTTTTTCCTATCCTTAACAAGCAACATGACAATTTCTTGTTTTTAGATCGTTCTCCACCTCCGTATATTTTCCCTTCTGCTCCTGATAAGCCCGATGAGAAATCTCCTGAATATCGGGATAAAGCGTGAGACACTAGTTCTATGATTCCTGCTGCATGCTCTGCTGACCTTAGATCTGCTGCTCGTAAAACCGCTCTTAATACTGCCTCTGCCCAAGACCTCTTAGAGGACATGAAAGATTGGTCGGAGAAGGAGCAAGTATATTTTACAGAAGCATTTACTGGAGAAGTTATTGAACGGTATAGGAAATATTCAGGAGAATTTGAGCCTGTCGATGTAGCGTAGGATTGTAAGAACATGCGTGATGGTCTTTTTCTTTTTCCCCAGGTAGCTGACTCTATCAGGCGTTTGGTTAAAATATGTGCTGAGGCAGCTCGACTGCGGCTGGAGAAAAAGGCAGTGGACGCAGCAGTGCATACATCTCAGACCGGCACGGTTGAAGCTTCTATCTTCGGATCAGATAAGACAATGATAGTTCATGGGAAACCTATGCAGGGAGCAGCACCTTTGTATATTCCTCCTAAAGGCGAGGGAACAGATGATGATAAATCTTCTGCTCATTCAAAGGGTTATTTTGTTTATAATTGGGTTTATACTCCTTGGAATAGAGCGGATGTTATGGCTCTTAAGGCTGCATTGTCTGATCCGAGAAAAAATCCAGCAGCCTTTTATGAGGAAGTTGAGGGTGCTATTAGCTCTTGTACTATGACACTGCCTGATATTGATTTGTTTTTCGGATTGATCCTACCCCCTGATATGTGGAGAACTATTTGTAAAGTTGATGATAATGTGACATTCGGGGCATAATGGAAAGATATAGAATTAGCAGATTCAGAAAGGGAACCCGCACAGAAACCATGTCGGCTAATTCTAGATCTTCCAGCAGCTATATTAGTTAAATTAGAAATGATGATTCCCTCTAAAAAGATAGATTGGACTATATTAGCATTGTGTAAACAAAAGGTAGATGAGTCAGTGTCAGATTTCTTTACGCGTTTTGAGGAAGCATTTCATGATTTCAGTGGCCAGTCATTAACAGATGATACAGGCAGACATCTGTTCATTGATAAATATGTTGCCAACTTGCTGCCAGAAATAGCCAGTCGCTTAAAAGCTAGTGAGAGTTTGTGGACTACCTCCTCTCCGGTTTCTCTTTTAACTATGGCTCAGTATTACGAACACAATCAACGAATGTTGTGGGTAGACCCAACTACCCTCGTGATTATGCGCTCTATTCACAATGAAACAGATAGGTTTCTTCTCAATTTTTCTTTTATTTATACTTCAAGTTCATGTAGTCTTCAATCCATTATTAGACCATGATTTACAAACAATATTTTCTTGCGTGCATAATGACAGTCTTATGTCGCAATGTGACGATTCCACGTAATTTTCACACCCACCCAATGCATTTCAGGTCAAAAACCAAGACCCTTCGTCAGCAGTCTGAAAACAATGGATAATACAGGACCAAATTAGTTACTCCGACAATTATATCTGCTTGTCATGTTAAGTACAAAATGTGCTAACTGAGATGGCTAAATCAACTCACCAAGTGGCCAGTTTTCTGTGTGGCTAATAGACAACAAAGATAAGTACCCAAGTGTACCAGGTGACAACTAGAAACGTATAAGTGTAACGTGACATGTGGCGTTGACAGAAAACTGTCAAGACTGAACTACATGCATACCGAAGAGGTACCTAGGTGTGCTATATACGAACAAAGTATCAGTGCAGCGATAAAGACAAAGATGTGATAGTATCCAGAAACCACAGGTGCAGAAACACTTGCAGAGGATAGGACAACGCCGTAACTCCGCAGGCTATCGCCGGTTTGAGCGGTTCAGAAAGAGCGGTGCAAAGAATGTTTGAACGCAGGTCGCGTGATCGGAAGGTTGCCCAATCTATGAAGATTAAGAGAAAGCAAAAGCACCTGTCATGTGATTAGAGTATGAACGCTTCAGAACATGGAAGTGAAGGAATGAGATATGTGAAATATGGTGACAAAAAATGAACATTGATATCACCAGAAATACTATGTGCGACTCAAAATGTAAAATACAATAAATGAAAATACAAAACTGAAGAGATATGAAATATTGTTGAGGACCAGAGTAGTTCGTGGGACAATGCGATCCTTCAATCAACAATCATAAAAAGCAAGAATGTTCAACACGATCATTCATCCCGAATGGATGTGCAGAATTAAGTCTCTTGATCCAGTGAAATTCTGCTCCTAGTCTTTGTTTTTAGAGGAGCCATGTCTGAGCGTTGTGGGGTAGTCTCAAGAACCGTAAATTTGAGTTGTGATATTTGATGGCTGGCTTCTTTCCAGTGACATGCTATGGTAGATTTGGTATTCATCTGTCGAATGTTACTCTTATGCTCTGTGATCCGTATTTTTATTTTGCGTTCAGTTTGGCCCACATACACTTTCCCGCATGGGCATTTGATTGCGTACACACAATTGGTGGTGTCACAAGTGCTCGTGTGATTGAGTTCTATAGGATAACCTTTAGTGGGATGTGTGAAAATTCTTCCTGTCATCACGTTATTGCAATGGATGCAATTTAAGCATTTGAGCATTCCTTTCCAGTTAGAATTTTCTTTCTTGGTCGTTTTTAGTAATTCTTTCAAGTTCTTAGGCCTTTGAAAAGCAAATGTTACTTTGTCACTGTATAAATCTTTAAGATCTGGTTTTGATTTAATCAAATGCCAATGCTTATTGATGATGTGTTTAATTCTGGTGGATCCTGTAGAGAATTTTAACACACATACTGTCTTTTTGCTGTGAGTTTTAACTTGCTCTTGTAGAAGAACGTTCCTGTCTAGTTTTGCTACTTTGTTCAATGAAGTGGTTAGAATATTCTGAGGATAACCTCTCCGTTGATATTTCATGGTTTTCTTAGTATTACGAACGCCAGGAGCTAGAAGCAAAGGGTAATGAGGATAAAAAGATGAAAGAATTGAAAACAAAAGTTATGGGCCGCCTTCTAGAGACAATGATAGAGGTAGACGTGGATCCTATGGTTCGTCTTTCACTCGTTCTAATCTGTCAGTTGACCAGTGTGCGTATTGCAAACAGTTCGAACACTGGCTTTCTGATTGTCTGGAATTACGTGCCCAGCAAACTCAACGCGGCCGAGGGCAAATGAGAAATCGTTCAGGATACTCAGGGCCTAGAGGGAGAACGAATGATCGTGCTAGGTTTGATTCTAATGAACGAAGACAGAATGGGTTTAATACTTTTGATAGGCGAAACCAATATCAAATATCTAACTGCGCCCCATCAGATTTTTATGATTCTGCTTATGTATAGGATTGCCAAGGATGGGATAAGGAATCGGTTGAAGTTCCTGTAGATCAGAGGGGTCCCTATATTACAGCACATGTTTTGGGCTCTACTGATCGGTTTCTGGTTGATACAGGAGCTACTCGTAGCGCCTTGTCTAAACAATTGGTTCCAAGGGCACCCTTGTCTGGCTCAACCATTACATCGATAGGGTTCGATGGAACACCCTCCCTTAGCCCATTGTCACAACCACTTGCATTCCATATTGACAAGTTTGCTGCTCCATGCCCGTTTTTGCTTTCACCGAACATGCCAGACAATATTGTGGGTCTTGATATGCTCAAATATTTGAGAGCTACAATATGCTGTGCTCCTGATGGCAAAAAACACAGTTGATGGACAGAATGCAGAACAATGTCTTACATTCACCCCAGTACAAAGATCTGGGCCTAAATCCATCGTTTTTTTGCACTCCACACCACCCTAGGTCAGACAATGGCTCTATGCAAATCAGCCTTGACCCTGTGCCTCATGGGAACAGTCCAGCCCGAACTACCAAGCCATGTCTTTCCTAGACCGGAATCAAGCATCCAAGGACCGGTTTCTGGCTATCAGCCTTCTTCAGCCTGGATAGCTTGACTCCAGTGATGTGGAGAGCCTGGGACTCACGTCTGAGCATACCCAGCCCACTCGGGGTGAAAATTGCAAAAAACACAGTTGATGGACAGAATGCAGTACAATGTCCTGATGGAGTGCATGTTATTCTGAATGAGAATTACCCTGTGCTCGAAAGATCTTGTCTTCTTAAAGAGGATACTGCATTAGCTTCACTCCTGAGTATTTTGTGGGCTACTTCGGACACTGATGTAGGGCAGATGATTAATCCACCAGTGCACATTAGTGTCAAGGAGGGTGCTTTATTACCACGTTTGCCCCAATTAAATTTCACAAAAGGGTGAAGAAGCACTCATACACATTGTTTGTGATTTGATTGAAGTTAGGGTTGTGGAGGAAGTCCCTTACAATGTTTGCAATAGTCCGATTCTTCCCAATTTGAAAAAAGATACTGATACTAGGATTTCTAGATTTATTATTGATTTACAGGAAGTGAATAAGATTGTAGTACCACAATATCCTGTGGTTTCTGATATTACGACACTACTTACTTTGGTTCCCCCCACAGCGACCACATTCTCTGTGATAGACTTGAAGAATGCTTTCTTTTCGATCCCTATTCATCCTGATAGCCGATACTTGTTTGGTTTCACTTTGAATAATCGAACGTGTAGATTTTACAGAATTCCTCAAGGCTATAGAGAGAGTCCAAGTATTTACAGTCAAGCATTGAAAAGACAGCTTGATTCTTTTGATTTGCCGAAAAGAGTGGCTCTCATACAATATGTCGATGACATCCTGTTGGCAGCCGATACGGCTGAATTGTGTGAAGAATGTACTTTGTCTTTGCTTTCTTTTCTTGCTAGGCACCATCATAAAGTGTCACAAAAGAAATTGCAATATTGTAGACAGAAGGTGACCTACTTAGGACACCTTCTGTCTAAGGAGGGTCGTGCCCTGACACCAGATCCTATTCAAGCAATTTTAGACACACCAGTACCTTCCACTCAGAAAGATGTTTGTGCTTTTAATGGTTTGACTACATTCTGTAGGCAGTGGATAGTAGGATTTTCACACATCATCAAACCCTTGTTAGCACTTTTGACTAAAGACACTCCCATGCCTCTCCCATGGACAGATGAATGTGAAAATGCTTTTCAACAGTTGCGTCAAGCTCTTTGTTCTGCACCAGTGTTAGGTACTCCAGATTACACGAAGGCTTTTATACTCTATGTGCATGAGAAAGATGGGTATGCATTGTCAGTTTTGGTACAGACACATGGCGATAAGCAGCGTCCCTGTGCATACTTTACAGCAGTCCTTGATCCTGTTGCACGAGGATTGCCCGGGTGCTTTCGTGCAGTTGCTGCAACAGCTGTGTCTATACGTCAGAGTGAAAGGATAGTTTTGTCACATAAACTGTTAGTATTAGTACCTCATGCAGTATATGCTCTCTTGAATCATACTAGGACACAACACTTAACTTTTGCCCGCTCTACAGGATATGAATTGACATTACTAGCGCCTCAAATTACCTTGAAGAGGTGTGCCACGTTAAATCCAGCCACTTTGTTGCCATACCCTGCGGCTCAGTCTCAATCAAAGGAGCCTCATGATTGTATCTTCCTTACTGTGGAACAGACAAAGGGTCGCATTGACTTGCAAGACACGCCCCTTCCAGATGTAGATTTGGAACTGTGGGTTGATGGGTCCTGTTTGAAGTTACCAGATGGCACGACCTCAGCCGCATATGCAGTCACAACACTTGAGACAGTAGTGGAGACAGCTCACATACTACAGAAGTCGGCTCAGGTAGCTGAACTAATAGCTTTGACACAAGCGTGTGAGCTTAGCACTGACTTATGTGTGAACATCTACACGGACAGCTGCTATGCTTTCAGAGTGGCCCATGATTTTGGCCTACTCTGGAAGGAAAGAGGTTTTCTAACATCACATGGGATGCAGAAAATGCATGGAGAATTGGTACATAACCTTTTAACTGAGCTAACATACCCAAAGAAGATAGCGATTGTGAAGTTTAGCCCACACAAGAAAGTGACTGATAAAATAGGACAGGGTAATGCTTTTGCTGATCGCGTAGCTCGTAAGACTGCGATGCAACGAAAGCACCACTTCCATGTATGTAGTAAAATCTCAAGCTGAGCGATGGCATGGTGCTAGAGAGGAAGTACTAGATGTACAGAGATCTGCCTCAAAAGCATAACTTTGAGCAATGGTCCAAAGAAGGAGTATTGGACGATGAGGGTTGCTGGTGTAGCAAAGACATGGATAACTGGAAATTACCTGCAGCCTATTTACAACCTATGGTTCAAATGGCACATGGGCTGGCACATGTTGGAACTCTAGCAATAAAGAAATTGCTTACACGAGTTTGGGAGCATCCTGAGATTGCCAGCACTGCTAATAGAGTAGTACAGTCTTGTTTGATCTGTTTACAGTATAATCCTGGTAAAGGGACACAAACTACTACAGGAGGGTTTGCTACACCGTCTGCACCTTTTGAAGTTTTGCAGATAGATTACATCCAACTTGAACGCTGCAACAATCTAAAGTATGTCCTAGTGGTGGTTTGTACCTTTAGTAAATGGATAGAGGCATACCCTATGAAGGATAATACAGTGCTAACCACAGCTAAGGTGCTTTTAAAGGAGTACTTCCAGAGATCTGGTGTTTGTAAACTTTTGTGGAGTGACAACGGACCCCATTTCATTGGGCAAGTTGTTGAGTATGTCCAGAAAGGATTAGGGATCACACAGAAATTTCATGCAATCTTTCATCCACAATCAGAAGGATTGATGGAAAAGTACAATGCTACTCTGAAGCTTAAATTAGCAAAAATTGTGGCTTCCACGTCTTTGAAGTGGCCGGATGCCTTACCTCTGGCATTGTTGTCCATAAGATCGGTGCCACATTCACGATCTGGGCTCACACCTTGCGAAGAGTTTTTTGGAAGGCCAATTAATATATGGAGAGTTCCTAAGCCATGAACTATACATGATGTACCTTGTGTCTTGATGAATGACTATTTGGCACAATTACCAGACTGTTTACTTTCTATTCATCAACAGGTCCGAGAAGCTCTTCCTGACAGATCTGCAGGTGAGGCTCACGATCTTCGGCCTGGGGACCAGGTTATGGTCCGAGTCTTTGAGAGGCCAAACAGCTTGGAGGCGAAGTGGCAAGGTCCAGAATAAGTGCTCTTGGCCACAAGGACAGCAGTTCGGGTGACGAACCGGAAAAGGTGGACACATGGCACCCATTGTCGAAGAGTGTCACCTACTTTGGTGGAACCTGCTGTACTGACCGACCAACAAGATTTTCTGGATAAGGAGAAAAGCCCAGCAATCGCACCTGACAAATCTGAGGAGGTCTTTCCGGACCACACAATTCCTGGAACATCACGATATCAACTGAGACCAAGAAAATAATTTGTTTTGTCAAAGGAGACTGGTTGAGCTACCGCCCTAGGTAGTAAAATGGAACACCGATATGGCAAGGGGGGGATCAGCCCTGCTTAGTGTAGTGACACCCGTCTTGACCTGGTGTGAAGAAATCAACAGCTGCCCAAGGGATAAGAGCGCCAAGGCTTAAATATGTTTTGTAGAATGTTTTCTTATTACTGTTGCTGAAATGAGTAACAGAAAATTCATATGTGCTGTAGGGGTTGTTGTTGCTATGGTGGTTATAGCAATAGCAGGTTGGTGTGTGGAGAAGGTGGCCCCTGTTCGACAACTTTTGCTTGCCACTACTCCAGCTCCAGTTTAACATTTTCATTTTACTCTTCCCTATCATGAACAAAAACATCGACAATCTTATTTGAATAATACTTTTATCCAGATGTTACATCATACGCACATTGCTACAAATACTACCGACTGTTGTGTGTGGGATGATACCGGCCCACCAGAAAAAAGTAGGAACACCTTTCATTCCTCTTCCCTTCTCTCACAATGGTTCTTGTCAAGCTTGGTAAGCGCTTTTGTTTGCATCTAGAAAACCTTCGATAGGCGGGATTAACTTTTGTCCTAATAAAGTTTGCTATCAAGATAAGGATGAATACCCTCAAGCCAAAGAAACTAAATGGGAACGGGAAGAGTACCAACCAGACAATGTTTCAACTCCATATGTCTTCACCAGGACAAGTACAATCAATACTGATGAACTTTTTGTGATTTCCATTCCAGAACAAAGCAGACTTATGTATTAGTAGTGTGGGGACAGTTCTAGTGGGGAGTAGTGAATGCACTATCGTATTGACACTTGAAGGTGTGAACAATAGTACTTTTACAGCTTCTCACAATACATATTTTATTTGCGGAAATAAAAGTTATTATCAGCTTTCAATGGGTGGGTCAGGAGTTTGCTATGTATCTTTTCAGTTGCCCCCTGTATTTTTGGCACCTGCATTATATCACAAGAATCTTGTATTGTATAATGAGATTTCTGTAAATAGAGTCAAGAGGACAATAAGTATGGATGAAGTGGACCAGACTGATACTACCTTACAACAATATGTTGATTTTAATGTAGGCTTGTTCTTCTTTGTGGGTGCTGCATTAAACAGTTGGAGGATAAGGCGATTAACTCGTGTTGTAGAAGCTGTTGCCAATCAGACAGCTATGGCACTAGGAAATATTACAGAGGAGCTTCAAATTTCAAGAATTGTTGCTCTACAGAACTGAATGGTTTTAGATGTAATGTTAGCTGATCAAGGTGGTGCATGTCGTATCATCGGAAGTAGTTGTTGTGTTTTTATCCCTGACCATTCGCCCTCAGTATATGATGCAATTTCTAAACTGCATAAAATTGCTGCAGAAATCCATCCAGAAACTGGTACATGGACATTTTCGATCTGGATATGGACACTTTTTACCTCTTGGGGTTGGAAGATATTGACTGCTCTATGCGTTGTAATTACAATATTATTTACATGTTGTGTATGCCTACAATGTTGTCCTATGCTCTTCTCCATTTGTATTTCTACCTGTACCCCTGTTAAAAGAAATGTTGCTGAGATAAAGGCCCAACAAAAGGAAATTGCCGATATAATGCTAATAGATGTACATGATGCATATTTAGATTATCCTTAATGAACGACTGTCTTCGGATAAATGCTAAAAGGGTCGTCTGTCGTAAATTGACAGCAATCAGGTTAGCATTTGCTGAGACCAGTTAGTTTTCCGATGTTATCTTGCCCGTTTCTGGGAAGCCGTTTTGTATTTCTGTAAGCCATTTTGTATGCCATGTGCTATCTTGTGTTCACTATGTGCTCTGTCCTACTTCTCTGTTAACTGCTTGTGTATTCTGCCTAGAAACAAGTTATATTTAGCTTCTGCCAGTTACACGCCTGCTCAGTTGAGCCACATCTATTTCTGATCCATCACTGTCGAGAATGTGTTTACCCCAACTGGTCAACTGTTAACTCCTCCCACTTGTTGAATGTGTGCTTTCAAAATGTCCTTATATGTACATAAAAACTAATTTCAGTATGTGTACCGCCTTCTTTTGAGCCCCTGTGCGGGTATAAAAGGACCATGTGCCTTCCATTCTGTGTGCTACTTCATGCATTGCCTAAGGGTACTGTGTGACCATAGTTCCACCTCATGAGGTCTTAATAAATTTATCTTTTCTATTCCAGTTTCCATGCCAACTTCAACTCTATGGTTTGAGGGCTTTAAAGCGGCACAATTAGGCCTTGCCGAGACTCGATACCACATGGCTGCATGGCTGCAAAGGCTTGAACGTGCTTGGAGGCGAGAGCAGACGGAAGCCTTTCAGGAAGCTCCTCAAAACGTGGATTTTTAATCTTTCCGACGATTGGACTAAAGCTGCTATCTAGCCCCCCCCTCCTTTCACTCTGTGAACTGGTTACAGGATTTACAGCGCCATGATGCTCCTTCCGGAGCGAACGTCTGCGCTCTAGAAATACCCCTCCAAAATATCCAAAATATCCCAAAAATATCCAAAAAGAAAGCCGGGCCAACTATAAAAGAGAGATGAGGAAATATAGAAGCGCACTGAAGGATGCTAAAAAAACTTCTTTAGCGATAGGATTGAGAGAGCAAGTAATTCTTCAGGAGAATCGTTTAAAATCTTCAAGGAACTTCTGAAAGCCCCGGTCCCGCCAGTCGTGCATGATAATCCCAAAGAAAAATGTGAGGAACTGGCCAGCTTCTTCCATTCTAAAATAGAGAAAATATTATCCTCCTTGCCCGCTATCCCTCAAATCCCTGAGCCGGCTACTAGTCCAATAAGTTGCTCGATTGAGCTAGCCTCCTTTGGCCCCTTCTCGGAAGAGGAGGTTATAAAAGTCCTGTTAGAGATGAAGAGTGGATCTCCGAGTGACCCAGTCCCCATAAAATATCTTAAGCTTGTGGCTAACACCTTGCCAACCCCACTGACTGACCTCATGAATCTCTCACTCTCTCATGGCATAGTGCCCCAGAGATGGAAAAACGGCTGTGGTAAAAGCCTTATTGAAAAAACCAGGATTGGATCCATCCAACTTGACCAACTTCAGGCCAATTTCACTTCTGCCTGGATTCTCAAAAATTGCAGAGAAGCTGGTCAACCGTCAGCTCTCTTACCATCTAGAGTCTAACCACCTGCTGGGAGACTCCCAGACTGGTTTCCGCCCCGGCTAGGGAACAGACACAGCCTTGCTGGCAGTAGTGAAGGAAGCAAGGAGCACTCTAGATACAGGAGGGTCAGTGGCAGTGATCCTCCTGGACTTGAGTGCTGCCTTTGACACCGTGAGTCATCAGGTGCTCCTCCAACGTCTGTCAGAGGTAGGTGTCTCAGGGATGGCCCTGAAATGGTTGGGATCTTTTCTCTCCAACCGTTTCTACCAAGTCTGGGAAGGATCAGAGCAATCTGCCCTATTCCCTCTTCAATGTGGAGTCCCGCAGGGCTCATCGCTGAGCCCTACCTTATTTAATATATATATGACTCCACTTGAAAGAGTGGTCACCCCCTCAGGGGTGAAGATCATCAGCTACGCTGATGATACTCAGCTGGTGGTGGGCCTCACTCAGTTGGCGGAACAACCTGAGGTGTTACACGACTGCCTTGCCAATGTTTATCGTTGGATGTCTAACTCCGCCCTAAAGCTTAATGGAGGTAAAACCGAGCTGATGCTCCTGGGCAATTCCATTATTGCGAGCTGTTGGCCCCGGTCTCTTGGTGATCCACCATCTCCCAAGAAGGAGATCAAGTCCTTGGGAGTATGGTTGGAGGAAGATCTGTCCTTCAGGACCCACGCCAGGAAAACCGCAGGGGTTTGCTTTGGTCTGCTGAGGTCAGCCCGAAAGGTGTTACCACTGCTTCCTGATCCTGCAAAGAAGCTGTTGATACGTGGCCTAATCCTATCGAGGCTCGACTATGGGAATGCGTTGTTTCTCGGTGCTCCCGAAGCGATCTTTAAAACCCTCCAACAGGTGCAAAACGCAGCTGCGAGAGTCCTTATGGATGTTCCCAGAAGGCAGTCTGCCGCCCCGGCCCTCAAAGCGCTTCACTGGCTCCCCGTGAAGGAGCGGGTGAAATTTAAAGCGCTATGTACGGCCCACAAAATTCTGCATGGCAAAGGTCCCCCCATCCTTGCTAACATGGCCCGTCCTTATAAGCCCCCACGCCTGTTGCGCTCGGACCAAAAACATCTTCTGCAGTCAGCGAGAGTAAGGAGAGCTCGTTCTGGGGGCAGGCGTTTCTCTGTGCAGGTGGCGACTCTTTGGAATTCTTTGCCCCTCAAGATTCGCTCAGAGCCCAAGATCCTAGCATTTAGGAAACTTCTTAAGATCTACTTGTTTCCACAGTAGTGATTAGTTGAGTCTCTCCTTCTGGTCTGTTGCGCCGGGATGCCCCCGGGTAAGCTGAGCGCATTACAAATCTCATACAAATTTCATATAATAGTTGCTCCACTGACTTCTTTTCTGAACAATAGAGACGCCGATCGGATGCCCTGGTGTGGCTCGTGTGAGGCGCACCTGGCCGGACTGGTCTCGGAAAGGTCTGTGATTGTACCTGGGTAGCCTTGGGGACATATCTGTGGAAGAGGTGTGGCACAGCGGCCAGGGCAAATGACGCTCGTTGCTGGGGATCATGGTTCAATCCCTGGCTCTGGTGGCAGGGGTCAGCCCAGGACCATGTGAATCTGGGAAATAGCTCGCTTAATCTTCCCGACTGCCCCCAGCGCCTTGACACCTTCGGGTAATTCTTCGCGCTTTACAAATACTGGACATTTACATATCTGAGGCGATGCTAAGGAAGTGGGCTTAGTCAGAATAGTCCCACGGGTGAACCAGGAAGACTGCAGGATGGTCTGTAGGACAATCTGTGGTTATACCTGTCCGGCGGTCTCTTGGTAGTCTTTGGACTGCTTGATTTTGGTATCTGTTGGTCTGGAATCTGAATTGATTGATTCTCCATGAACAGGAGTCGATGAGCTCTGTTCTTTGTTTGGAAAGACAGAAAAAAGACATGTTGTTTTGAATATCTTTGTATGTACATATATTATTGTTCTGTGTATGTTTGAATAAGCGAGAGGGTGAATACGTTGTGACTGTTTGAACATGGCCATGTTTGGAAGTATGTTTTTTATGATTGAATGAGAAATACGTGACAACAATCACTATGTCATGTGTTAGCAACTTGAGTTGTTTTGGATGTTGTTGCCGCCCTAATGAAACGTGCTTGGCTGAAAGTCAACCTCCCCCGCCTGAGGGCAGCCCCAGCTATGATATGTATGTAAAGCATGGTATTACACCTCTCTTGTTTAATACACTATGGCATAAATATACTAAGGATGATGTAGAGTTGCAAGGGCCCTTAACCGGGTCTTTTGATGAGAAAAAGATACATTTTCTGCAGGATCAATTATTTTCTAAACGTAGTGGACAGTCAATGTTTGATTCCCTAAACCTATGGCATAAAGAAGCAAAGCGTAGACGTATACGAGAGGAGAAGGTATGCAGAATGAAGGGAGGTCAGACGAATACACAGAAAGCCATTGCTTATGATAAAGCTCAAACCGAACAGCAAATTGAATGTGCAGATAGGCAATTTAGATTGCAAGTGGATAAGACCTACGTGGCTAGGATTGAAGCGGAGGATGAAATGGAGGACTTATTGGATACTCCTCCACCTTATGCACCACAACGTATATATCCTGTTGTTCCCCCAACTCCAATACAGGTTCCTTCAGCCTCTGCCCCTGTTGTTTCCTCCTCCCCTATCTCTCCGGGAACGTCTTCTGTTTTATCTCCCTCTGTGTCTGAGACGGCTACTTTATGGTCTGTTACATTGCCAACCTCTGCTATATCCACAACCATTTTGTCTCCCCCTACCCTTGCGTGGACTTCCTAGTTCGCGAGTACAACCCCATCCTTAGCTGTTTCAACTCCGTCTCCTGCTCCGGGGGATTTCAACACATGAAAGTTGTTTACTCATTTGACTACAGGATTAAATGAGAAACAGATGATAGAAAATCAGTCATCCCAGTGGAAGCGGCAGCCTATTTATACTATAACTGATATATGGAGCACGCTTCGAGACTTTGAGCCTGTTATGCAGCAACATGCCCTGAAACACATGGCCACATGTCTTCTTACTTTATGGGAAAAGTGTTTTCCGGGAGTGATGGCCCCCCAAGTGATGTATGATATACGGGACAGGGCTCATAAGTCTGACCTTGGACCAGAGGAAGTGTACAAAAATGTTGAGGTTCTATTAAGTTATCGAGGGCGGATTCACCAAAAATGTTCCTCATGGGACTCTCAACACCCTATGTGAGAGGTCCATCCTATCTTTCATCCTGAAATACCGAAATTAAAGAATGATCAAGATGAGGTGACTAGACCTCGTGTAGAGGAAGGATTGCAGGATCAATGGGTTTACACCCCTGGAAGAGAAGTGAAGTACTCTCGCTAAAATCACAATTACCTGACCCCCGTAAGAATTCCACGGCTTTTTATAAAGAACTCACAGAAGCGGCTTCCACAGCCGTTATGACCAAAGCTGACATAGAGCTTTTTTTGCGTTGTTAGTCTCTGTTGATGTATGGCGTCAGGTGCATGAGCAGGACCATGTTCAGGAGTTAGGCGGAACATGGGAACAGATAAAAGATTGGGATAAGGAACGTAAGCTTGGTGATAAACCAAAACCTGAACTATTGGCGTTACCTGGCCGTATTACTTACATGCATTCCTTAATTCAGCCTCGTAAGGTGGATTGGGATAAATTGACAGCATGCAAGCAGAAGAAAGACAAAAGTGTTTTTGATTTCTTCACGAGATTTGAAGGCATATTCATCGATTTTAGTGGACAGGATTTATCATTGGAAGGCAGTATACGATTATTTGATAATCTTTTTGTGACCAATTTGTTATCGGAAGTTTCTGTGTGGCTACAAGTTGCTGAAAGTACCTGGACCACGTCTACGCCCTCGGTAATATTGAGTAGTGACCAATATTATGAACATAGAGAAAATGAGAGTAAAGATGAGACGGAAAAGAAAATGAAAGATCTTAAGACACGGGTGTTGTTACAACAAGTTGTTCGAGGAAGAGGCAGAGAGAGAGATGGTAGAGGGTTTGTACCGAGGGGGCGGGAACTGGACAAGGCAGAGGGCCTGTTGTGGCTTTGGGAATAAACCAGTGTGCTTACTGTAAGGGGGAAGGGCATTGGCGATTTCAGTGTCCATTGTTGCTGACTCAGAAGGGGGCTATGAGAGGAGGAGGAAGAGGTCGAGGTGATGTGGACCGCAGTGATATGCGACGAGAAGAGGCGATGCACTTCGGATCAGAGAAGAATTATTTTGATAATCCGAGAGGTAGGCAGTATTATAATGAGGACTGTGCAATGGATGCAACCGAAGGGTATACCTATACATAGGACAGCCAAGGACAGAGTGGGGGCCAGGTGTCAGTACCCGTTGATCAGCTTAGGTAAAGGCGCATTTGATGGGGACATCCAAAAAGTTTTTAGTTGATACAGGTGCGATGAATAGTTCTATTTCTCATTCTCTGGTCCCAGGGGCTGCTCTGTCCAGGCAAAATATTGTTTCGGTGGGATTCTCGGGAATTCCGGTGGTGAGCCCTATTTCCAAACCTATTCCATTCACAATTGGTCCAGTTACGGTAGACTCCCCGTTTCTTTTGACTTCCCACTGTGGTGAAAATTTGTTGGGCTTGGATTTGTTGAAGAAATGACATGCAAAAATGTATTGTTCACCTGATGGTGTTTATTTGAATATTGATCGCCTTGGTAAGCATACTTTGCAATGTTTCACCAAAAATGAACCTCTCCCCCTTGAGTTTGCTGCTATCCCAGCGAGGCTGTCGGCCACTGGAGACACAGATGTAGGATTATTATGGATTTCACCCGTTTCTATTACTTTGAAGCAAAATGCTCAGCTTCCACGTATACCTCAGCACAAAATTTCTCCGGTGGGCGAGAAAGCTTTGCTCTCCATCATACAAGATTTGATCAAAAAGGGTGTGGTGGAGGAGACAGCTGCTAATGTATGTAGCAGCCCTATTTTACCAATCTTAAAAAAGGCCCCTGTTCGAAGTGATCCTGACTATGTTGATACTTATCGTTTTGTGATTGATTTGCGTGAAATTAATAAAATAGTGGTGCCCCAATACTCTGTGGTTTCTGACATCACTACTATTCTTACCATGATTCCTCCCACTGCTACATATTTCTCTGTGATCGATTTAAAGAATGCTTTCTTTAGGATTCCCATGCATCCTGATAGCCATCATATTTTTGGCTTCTCATTATCTGATCGCAGCTTCCGGTTTTGTTGTTTTTCCCAGGGGTACACAGAGACTCCTAGTATTTATAGTCAAGCTTTGAAGACATTGTTGGATGATTTGGTCCTGCCCCCTGGTAATGTGCTTTTGCAATATGTTGATGATCTGTTAGTGCCCTCCGATACTGAGGAGGGTTGTAAGGTAGCCACTGTGCAATTATTGTCTCATTTGGCCACTAATGGCAACAAAGTATATCTTTCTAAATTCCAATATTGTCGACAGGAGATGACCTACCTAGGTCATATCCTGTCGGAAGAGGCGAGGAGACTAACCCATGAGCGTGTGACTACCGTTTTTTATTTGTCTGTACCTCGTAATCAGCGCGATGTTCGTGCATTTCTTGGCATAACTTCTTACTGTCGCCAATGGATCCCTAATTTTTCTCTTCTCACTAAACCTCTCCTGTATCTAACCACTGAATATGTGCATTGACCTTTACCCTGGACTGATGCTTGCCAAAATGCTTTTGACTCTTTGAAATCTGCACTTTGCTCTGTACCCGTTCTTGGTACCCCTGACTACCGAAAACCGTTTGTGCTTTATGTACACGAGGTGGACGGTTGCTCGCTTTCTGTGTTAACACAAGGCTTTGGTGGTAAGCAGAGACTTTGTGCCTACTTCTCTGCGGTGTTGGAAAACGTCGCCAGAGCACTTCCTAGCTGTTTAAGGGCTACTGCTGCAGTCGCAGTGGCTATTCGACAGTCGGAAGGGCTCGTTCTGAACACTGATCTCACAGTGATGGTACCGCACGTTGTGGATACATTATTGAACAAAACGAAGAGTGCAGGTCTTACAGGGTATAAATTGACTTTATTTGCTCCCCACATTACGATTAAACAATGTGCCACTCTGAACCCTGCTACGTTACTACCCCTCCCTTTGAGCGAAAAGAACAATGATGTTCATGATTGCATATTTCGGACGGAGGAAGAGACGAAGGGACGGGTAGAGTGGACAGACAATCCTCTATCTGACCCTCAAGGGGAGTTGTATGTCGATGGCTCTTGTTTCAAATTACCAGATGGCACGACAACTGATGCATATGCGATAATTACTCTTCACACTGTAGTTGAAGCTTTTCGAGTACCCTATCAATCAGCACAGGCGGCTGAGTTAGTGGCATTGCTTCGGGCATGTGAGCTGAGTGAAGGATTGAGAGTAAATATTTACACCGACAGACAATACGCCTTCGGCGTGGCTCATAGTTTTGGCCGACTTTGGTTCAAAAGAGGTTTTCTCACTTACCATGATCAGTGAATACAGCATGGCCCCTTGATTTTGCGATTGCTGACAGCATTGACGTTACCAGAGATGGTGGCTGTAGTTAAATGCAGTGCACACAAGGCAGTGGTTGATGTAGTGGGTGAAAGTAATGCCTTTGCTGATCAAGTAGCTAAGGAAACTGCAAAATCCAAATTGACCTCATTGTTTGTGACTAGCTCTGCTAGGTGGGTGGCTGAAACAGAGATGTTTAACAACAGCATGGAGAGTGTTCAAGAAATACAGAAAGAAGCTACCCCTATTGAGCTGGCTCACTGGAAAGAGAAAGTGGGGAAATTAGATGCAGACGATTGTTGGATCGATTTGACAGAAAAACAGCGGTGCTTGTTGTCTAATGCATTAGTGAATGCGGTGATGACAATGGTACACGGTTCAACTCATATTGGGGCAAAGGGTTTTTGTGCATTATTAGATCCTGTATGGTACAATCCCAACATTCCAAGGACCGCTGCTCATTTGGTGCAGTATTGCATGGTTTGCTTACGACACAATCCTGGGGGTAGGGAGCCTGTTCTGAGTGGAAACTTTGTACCACCATCTTTGCCTTTTGAGGTGCTCCAAATAGACTATATTTAGCTGGAGTGCGTAAATAATTTAAATTATGTCCTGGTGTGCGCTTTCAGTAAATGGGTGGAAACCTACCCGACCAAAGAAAATACTGCTTTGGCAATGGCAAAGGTGTTGGTAAAGGAATACTTCCCATGCTATGGATTGCCTCGGGTGATTTGGAGTGATAATAGAAAACCTTTTAATGCAGAATTCATCAGTCACATTGTAATGGACTACAGATGAAACAGGAATTCCATGCGGCTCGGCACTCCCAGTCCGCAGGGTTGGTCAAGAAGTATAATGGAATACTGAAGCTCAAATTAGCAAAAATTCAAGAAAGTGCCGGATTGAAGTGGCCAGATTCTCTACCACTGGCATTAATGTCAATACGGGTTACCCCACTTTCTCGTTCTGGCTTATCGCCGTATGAGGTCATTTTTGGGCTCCCTGCTAATGTTTGGGGAGTCCCGAGACCCAGAACATTTTGTGATATTGAGCATCCTATGTTGACAGACTATCTGTATGCTTTGACTAAAGATCTCCGTTCCATTTATCAACAGGTCTCAGCAGTTTTGCAGCCCCTGCTGGAGGGTCCCGGAATTCGCTTGGAGCCAGGACAGTGGGTTCTGATCTGTAATTATCAGCGAAAATCCAGCTTGGATCCCTGTTGGTCTGAACCGTTTCAAATCTTGTTGGCCACGCGGACGTCGGTAAAGGTGAACGGTAAGTCACACTGGATCCATGTGTCACATCTGAAAAAACTACCCCTCCAGCTTCCATATGATCAGCGAATCCAAAAAGGGGTTCTGACCCAGGAAAGTGAGCGAGTTCCTCGTTTTTTCCCTTTTTCCGATGCCAAGGTAATTGGAGAAGGGCAAGGAATAGGTGTTTGAGGCTCATAAGGGGCTTTGTCATCAGCACAAGTGATTGCCCCAGATTCTGTTGCTCCTACGGTCGAACGAGAGGTTTGCAGTACCCCTGTTTCTGTTTTTTTCTCTGATCAAGAAGTGCCTGGGCATGCTTGATACAACCTGCGGCCCAGAAAAACACGCAGTACCCCAGGTGAATATGGTAGGAGGTAGGGAGAGACTTGAGTGATAGGGTACCGACATGTTCCATGAATGTCTGTTAAATGCGCTTCTGGGGTACTGAGTGAAACACTGGACTGAACCCGCTGAGAGCCTTGAACATTTGCTTGCTCTGTTCAGAAAGAAAGATTAAATTTCTTGTTTAAAGAGGCCCAGGTTGCGTTATCTTCAAGGGTTGTGTGAGAACATAACTCCAACGTGACAGCCTTGCTTTGATGTTATTTGCTCTGAACAATAGGAGCCTGCCTGTGAGGCTCTAAACGGACACATGAAAGAAGCACCCTCTGGCAGGTTGGACTGCATCGCCCGAGTTTATTTTTGGACTTTTAGTTAGTATGTATCCCTTTGCTCATTTCGTTCCTGAAGAGGAACGTCCTTTTGTACCGCGTTATTTCCCTGCATATATGCATGTCTTTTCTAGTTTGACCCGAGTTAAAATTACATTTATAGGTATTATATCAATATTACTAATCACACTGATGGGAGTATTAATCTATTTAGAATTTCACCACCCTATGCATACTGTTTTAGGAAAAACAGCCCCACATTCGGAAGATTTTTTCATACTTTAGCCCCACATAAGAAAAAGCATCGTCAGACTTATGTGAAAAATGTGTTTGTTGAAATGCTTCATCAAACGCACAGTGCAACCAATACTACAAAATGTTGGGTTTGTGGTCTTCTACCATCTGTTATGCACAAGTATGACATTCATATCCCTTCCCTTGTCTCATCTGGGGATTTGTGAGGCTTGGTTTAAATTACTTTCAATGATGTACATGCATTCCGGAAAAGGATTATGAAATGATTTTAGCATATATTGAGGTTCATCAAGGTTTCGACCCCGAGGGGAATGATGGAGAGGGAACCTTAGATCCGAATGCATGTATGAATATGTATACAATGCATGAAAATACCACTTGGTTGAAAATGAGATTTTGGTGAGTTTGATTTCACTCAGTATTTTTGACATTTTCAAGACCGTAATGTTACAGAGGAAGGGTCATTCCAGTGCCTATATTAATTAGTACTTCTGCGTTCTGCATTCAGGGAGTAGGGTACATATCAGTAGGAGAAGCCGATGTAATTACACTTATCAGTTGTGTACTTTTAGTAGCCCTCCATTGATAAACCCTCCTAATGTATATTTTGTTTGTGGAGAAAATGCCTATCCTTGTCTTCCACAAGGTTGGGCTGGACATTGCGACCTGTCCTTCCTGTACCCTTAGTCTATATTGCACCTTCTAATTATCACAAGGATCACCGCTTAGTTAAACGAAGTGTGCTTATAAGGAGGAATAAAAGAGAGATAGATACTACCGATATAGATCACACACATGCTCCACTGCAGCACTTTACCGACATTATAAAAGGAGTGTTTCCCATTTGGGGTCCTATAATAACCAGCAAAGAAGTACAGCGTTTGTCCAGAGTAGTTGAACGGGTAATTAACACTACTGCAGGAATATTGACTAATATAACCGTAGAGCTACAAGCAATCAGACTTGTTTTGCTTCAATATCGTATGGGTTTAGATGTTATCTTGACAAATCGAGGAGGAGCATGCCGTGTGATCGGCAGTTCCTGCTGCGTTTATATTCCTGACTCCGCCCCCTCCGTTCATTTGGCTATCCAGAAGATACATTGTTTGGCTTCCGAAATACATGTAGAGACTGGTACATGGTCCCTTTCTGGTTGGTTCTTGGGTTTGTTGTCTTCTTGGGGATGGAAAATTCTGATGGTGCTTGCATGTATAGCCGGTATCGTATTCACGTGCTGCCTTTGTGTACAATGCGGACCTGCATGATGCTCTTATTGCGCAACTAAACTCACATCCTCCATGGCCGGTCCATCCCCAGCAGCAGTAAAGTCTCAGTTAGTTCAGCAGGAGCGCAAGGATTTAATGATGATTGATGAGGGAATATTTGAAGATTGAGCTGTTTTAGCTAGCTACATCATGCTAAAAGAGCCATTCTGAGGGATAAAAAATAGATTTCCCGTGCACAAGGAGTATCTGACCTATATTATGTTAGCATGATGCATCTATACGTATCCGTTTTTGCTTAAAAGAAAATATATATATATATACACTTGCAGGGGAGAAAACATTTATTCTCACTTTGCGTACCAATTGCTAACAGAGTAGGCTGAGAACCATACAGATGCCATTTTCCAAACCTATGTTCGAACACGGGCTGCGATCACGTGTTTGTCTCCGACAGTTGTCAAGCCCCAGTTCATCTGAATTACGGGGAGCAGCTGAACGTAGGCTGTCTACTCGGCTGTCCTGAGACTCAAGGTCGCATCTGGCTTTGGGTGCGATAAGCGCATTCATGGAGGCGCCGTGCCTGCACTCCCGGGCACCAAGACGAAAGGGAGTCACCCTTCCTGGCCTTCTCAATATTAAATAGTTAAGCTTTGAACTGATCATGTGTGCCATATATGGTCCTTCCCTGGACCTCGAGGGCGAACTGGTGTTTTTCCTTTTACTGTGATTATATGTGTTGAATCGAAAAGTATATAACCTCATGTTTGAATACAAGCCAACAGTCTCCGCGCACCTCATGGGTGAGGGCTGGAGAGGCTCCTCTATGGAGTATTTTGCTTAATAAATGATTGAACTATTCTTCACTGCCAACCGACTGATTATTTGGTAAATGGGATTGGGGCTATTGGTAGGTATAGCCCTTTATGTTATTTTTATAGTACTTCACAGTGCCATCACCCAACACCACATGGCCCAAATATTCAACCTTATCCTTGAGAAATTTACATTTTTGTGAGCACCACTCTATTTTCCTGAAAAATACCCAACACCTGCTCAAGAATTTAGTTGTGATCTGCAATTGACAGTGCATAAATCAGAACGTCATCCTGAAATGCTGCTACCCCTTGACTTTCTTAAAAAGTTAATAAATGACCCTTTGGAAGACCAGAGCAGCCAGGGTTAAGCCAAATGGCATTCTGCAATTTTGGAATGTTCCCATTAGTGAAAAAAAGGCAGTGTAATGTCTTGAACTAGGTCCTGATACCATCTGGTGGTATTCTGAAGTTTGATCCAACCTACTAAGCCATCTTGCCCCAGTAATGAGTGCTTACATATCTGATATCTTGGGTAGAGGTTGAGAATTCACCCAAATAGCCTTGTTCAAACTACGGAAATCTACACAAACTCTCAAATCTCCATTCTGTTTGCGTGTATCCACCAATGGAGTGTCAAGACCTAACTAATACTTGCAGAAGAGATTGCATCCACAGGAGCGAAGATGTACCCCTACTCCCCCCCACCCTGAGGCAGTGCCCAACTGAGTATTTAGTATCACTCTAGTAACGTCTACTCCCTCTAGTGGGTGAAGGGACAATGGAATGGACCACCAGGGGATGAAGACAAAGGGATCTCTCTCTGGATAGCAAAGGTGTCCTTAATCCTGTTTCTCCCACACTGCATAAACAGAAAAAATAACAAAAAGAAAAGAGAAAAGAAAATATTACTCAAACTATCTCCAGGAAAAAAACTAACAAGTCTTAACTAAGGGAATAGCAAGTTCATTTAAGCATGTATCACCAAATACTCACTAGATTAAAGAAAGGTATTGCATCATGCCGGGTATTCAGGAGTAGGTTAATGATACTTCCAACAAGTAGGAACTTTCTTTGCTGTTTAAATCCAAGGACTTAATTGTCAGTCCAGGTAATGACACAAAATAAACATAAGCCTTCTTTCCGTGAAGAGAAGTGTGACATTTGTCTGCCACAATTCAATTGATAACAAAGTAAAAAAGTATCCTCTTTCTTGAAGGTCACAGGTGTTGCAAGAAACTGATCGATTCCGGTTCCAGATGTAAACTATGCAAAGAGCATAACTGAAAATGTCTGTCAGTTTCAGACTATACTACTTGATACAAAGTATTAATGGAGAGCAGCTGCCAGTGCTCCGGGAGAGCTGTGTTGATTCAGAGAGTGGAATCCAATTGTTGCAACACCGTTGGGCATTTTGGAATGTGAGGGAGAAAGGATCAATGTTAGTTTCTATGAAGGAAACTGACGTGTGTTGTCGATGAACCTCCTGTGCTCCAAGTCTCAAAGTGCAAAAGAGGTATCCAAGCGTTGTGGAGGTTCTGAAGTATAAACAGGTTGATTTCTTTTCAGCAGGATTCTGAGCAGTGGTGCAGTCCAATTACCAGGGCAAGTAAACCAAGCACTTGCTCAAGGGGAGAGGCTGTCTTATATACAAGCCAATCAAGCGTTAATTGCAAGCAGGTGAGCCTAGTGGTGATAAGAAGTAGAAGGATAAATGGATTTGACTTGCTGTGCTTAGTATTCTTAATGAGAGGCGTTGTGGGATACGTAGTTTTGGAGAGAAAGTTACACCAGATTCATAAATTGATTCCAAACAAATTGGTCCAATAAGTTCACAAAATTATACTCTGTAACCAACCTTCAAAGTTCAGCCACATAGGTATCAATGTTTTCTCTCGAAAGTTGCTGTCTCATAAAATATTTGTGATGCAAAATGACTATACTGGGTTGTTCGTCAAACCTTGTCTCTAATTTCTTTATACCAGCTACATATTTATCCACAACTTTCCCTTCTGCCATTTCACATCCGGTAAGTGTTTCATTATAGAGCAGCCCTCAAACCCAATTGAATGTAACAATAAACATTTTTTTTTCATTCTGCTCTAAATCTTGATGCACCAATTGCTTCTAAGTAGGTCTGGAAAGCATCAACCAATTCCTTCATGTAGCATGTGGTTCACCTGTTTACTCCAAAAATGACGGTGGTGGCGCCACTAACGGCATATTCTATTGATATTGTATAGTGCCAACTGTTATGAAATAACAAAAAATACACTACAAAGAAGAACAAAAAAACGATGTAAATCGTACCAGGAAATTTTAAAGGAAAAGGGACCCAAATGCCCTAATACACACCTATAAAATAACTAAAGCGTGCAAATTATTGCAGTTTTGCTAAAAAGGAATAATAGTTATAAAAACCATTCAAGTGTGAGTATGAACATTATAAATACATATGGGTAAAATGACTGTATGTCTATAGTAACTTTGAATAATTTATTTTTTAAAACAGGCGAAATCAGAGTGTGCGTGTCACTGTCACAGGTTGTCCTCTGAAAATGTGCGAGTCACATTGAACTGTGGGCATTTTTATAGACTTAAACCGATGGTTTAGAGATATTTTCAGCGGAACGCTCTACCACCAAGTGTATATCTCACTGTGAACCTTACAGCTGGACCACGCTGGCACAAAGTGTGCATGTCACTCTGAACTTCAAAAGCAATTTCTAGCAAAACTTTGCAATCATTTCAAAAAGTTTCTATGTTCCAGACAACTAGTACGCTAATTGCAGATGACCTTCCGGACTCCTAATATGGACGTTGCTCAACTGTATGTCATACGGCTGTACTTTTGTTGCACACTCCTCTTCCCCTGCTGTACACTACGTTGAGACGCGCTCCACTCAGTGCTTGATTTGTAAAAAAAAGAAGTGCAGATGCTATACATTTTGGGAAGGAGGCCACAGCTCACTTCTTCCTCCGGGTGAGTCCCACTTTCAACACTCTCGCTGCCTCAGCCTTTATCTTCTAACCTTGATCTGTTGTCTGTCCCCTAATTCTTTGCTCTAATAGTCTATCCTTCCACCTCTCTAATTGTCTTCTATCATCTGTGTCACACCTGGTTCGCTTTACAGATATTCACTCCCTCGCATCTACTTTTCAATCTGGCACTTTGCTGTCTTTTTAAGTCACACTGTAACATACAAACACACTTTCAATTTCTGATTTTTTGACACATGCTACGGACTAACTGGGATATAAGGTAATTTTTCAACTAGCGTATTACACATGTTTTCCCACAATTTGCATTTGAGAACCCTGACAGTATTTTATGTTGTTTACATTCTTCCTAACAGTAAATTAAGCCCCTTTTGAAGGGCAACAAGCCCGAAATGCATTGGGCAAGAATCACATTAGTCTGTTGAACCTTGTTGATGTGAATGTAACATCGGGACATTATATTAAAAAGGAGAAGAATCAAAGAAAAGAAAGAAGAGTAAATTCAAAATAAAAAACTTCATTGAAAGATTGGAGCAAAACTGTTTATGAAGTGTTTTTTCAAACATTAATGACGGAGTGCATTTGGGGACTTTGCTCACCGTCTGATCAACGCTATCAAATTCATACACCTGGTGTGTTACCTTATTCCCTGCTTTTCTGATTTGCCCTCTATTCATTCAATCCCTGCCCTTTTTCCTCTTCACTTTTATCTATGCTCTGCTCTCTCTCCCCTCAATCTTGGCTCTTTACTATCACTCTTCTAGCAGTGATTAGCTGTGTCTCCATTTTATCATTTGTCTGCTACTTTTCCTCTGTCCTGTCCTCTACATCCTTTCATTCTATCTTCTCTCTTCTTAATGCTCTCTTCTTCACATCATGGCTGCTTTCTCTTTGTATTTGATTTGCTCTCCTTTTCTTTTACTTAGCTCTGTCTTATCTCTCTCCTCTCCTGCTGTTTCTTTCTCCTCTTTACTCCTGCACTCTCTCTCATCTATAACACTGCTGCTGCGTTTGACCCCTGTGGGCAGCCTGTACATGTCCCTGCTATTTTGAACTCTGCGTTTTCTTGTTGTCTTTCCTAAAGAACAAGAAGATGACATATGTTTTACTTTCTTACCTACACCGAGTGCAAAAACAACATGTACACCAAATGAAAATGCTTTTTTTTGCATATATTAATCAGTGCAGTATAACTGGGTTATTTTCAGAACAGGTAGCTGCTCGAGCACAGAAGGTGATGTCACTACTAGTGCTGCCTGTAATTAGTAGGTCCAGGGATGGCAATGGCATCGGCATCCACTGCTCAGCTTGCTGTGATCCTGCCTGCTACAGCACAGGAATTGTCCCCAGCCGTAATGCTGCCAATGCCGGTAAGTATGGCTGTGGTCCCTACTGAATTCACGCACGCTCAGCAATCACCAAGCTGAGGTGCAACGCACAATTTCTGCAGGTGATGCCATGGCGCACCAAAGTTGTGTTGGGCCACAGCTGCATCGGGCATGTTGAGGGTAGCAGGAATGCAGGGCTGCAGGATATGCTACTCTGGCTACAAAGCAAGTGGAAATTCCACACTTACTTTTATTCTTCCTCAAGAGCCCTCACTCCCAAGTTCCAAATGCTCTCTCACAGCTTCCTTGCTTCAACTCCGTCATGAGCCAGCCCCCAGCTACAACTATCCAATGGGAGGCTTAGGGTCAGGCAGTTGCAGGGTGCAGCAGACTCGGGGAATAGAATGCAAGACATAGTTTGTCGATGACTTCTTGGATTTGTGATCGGCGTGATGACATCATCACTGACGTGGTGAAACACAATCAAGCCTGCCTGGACAGGCGTATGCTGGCCTGTCTATCAACATTTACCAGCCAGTCACCATGCAATGTATGTTATTGTTTTTATTTTGAATTAAACAGTTAATATTGAGACCACCACCTGCAGGGTCAGAAATTGTAGCCACGGCCCTGTGAAAGAAGTGCTGGTGCTGAGCACCTGAAAGCACCTGCTCAAATTAAGCACTGGCTCCACTGATTCCTCAAAATGGGCTGTGCCCAAATGTACGTCAGACGAGTGTGTATCTGTTACACACTGCTTTCCCTTCGCTGTGCACTGCGTACTGACAAGTGGCTCCCAAATCAACGGATTGTAAATATGACCTGAACACCAGGAATCTTCAATGACAATACAACAGCAATCCCAAAGCAGCTGCTCTCGAACACCCAATGTCACAATCAGGTACGTTCCTCCGCATTTTCCGTCGTACTCTCATTTTCATTCGTCGTGGGTTCTAGCGCAGCTCCACTTCAATCGTCGCCATCAAAATGTGGTAATAGCTTGCCAGTAAACCACAAAAGATTAATGCATAAATCTTGAAGTTTATTAAACGTAGATGGAGCTGCAAAGCAGCACAGCTAAACACAGCAGCTGACGGGCTCCAACTGTCAGCTGTGGAAGCCCAAGCTCTTGTGAGCACTACCACATTCCATGGAACAAAGAGACGTTTTCCATGGCTAATGCAGGGATGACTCAACCTACTACAGTTTCCCAATAGGGCGACGTAATGGAGTTCCTGGGATTGGCCTGGGACCGAGGTCTTGTGCGCTCTCTCCATCTTGAGGATGTGGGAGATTAAGTCCACATCAAAGATTACACAGAGAAGTTTTTCTATGTAGACTTCTGTTCTCTCCATTGCCATTGACTCAGCCACTCTCAGAATTCAGATATTGCTTCTCTAAATCTTTGTTTTTCAGTTTGATCTTTCCCATTTCCATTGCTATCTCTTTTAGGAGCTTGTTTTGACATGCTGCATCATCCTCTATGTCTGACATTCTGCATTTGGCCATGTCTCTACACACATGTTGGCAAATAAGCAGTTCCTTCATGTCATACAGCCAGTGGGCGAGTGAGTCAATTTTGGAATCGATAATAGATAGACTAGCTTTTGTCTCCCTCTGAAGAGGGGTAACCTCATGGAAGGAGAGGTAATCCCCCTCAGCCGCCCCTTTGTCCCCAGTATCGTGACAGTCAGGGTCTTGGGGCTGTCATTGGCTCCTACGGCCTCAAAGTACAGACAGGATTGCTTGTTGGCATGTCCATAATGGAAGCTATCACACTGGTCGTATCTTAGTAACTGGTGGGCTCTGACAGCACCGCTAAGCAGAGGGCTCCCTCCCGCCTGAACAGACTATCTGACCACAAGACAATGGTAGTAGCAGAAACCGCAATGCTTTTGTGCTTCTGCCAAGGTCCACAGGTCCGCCTTGTGAAAGAGCAGACCCAACAGCAGCTCTTTGCCAAGTGCACTAGATAGACTGTAGATGTTAACTCTGACTCTCAGCAGTTGCGAATTAGCTGTGGTGCAGGTTCTCCTTTGTATAATAACAGGCCCGTATAAGGATGTAATATCAGTCGTCTTATCTCTGGCTCTCCACCTCCAAGTGCAGGGTTGGGGGTTATCTACGTGGGTCTCACAGCCGAGGATGGCCAACTGTTGTGGTACTAGTGATACACAAAAGAGAAGACCAGGTCAAGGTGGTGTTTAGCTATACTAGTGTCTAAGAAGCAGGGAGGTCATGCGTGAAAAATTGAGTCACAAATGGCTTCAGAAAAATCCCATCAGACCACCTTTATGGCGGAGAATCATCATGTGGGAGTTTGGTCGAATGATCCAAATACCGCCTGGACCATCTGGTGTTGGTGCGGATAAACATCCTGAAGCCAAATTGTTGCTCAAGGAATGGTGTTTATATAGTGCGTATATAGTGCAGTGCTTAAATTATAATAAGGGATAAAACTAACTACTTAGGCAGACCATGTTCTGCTTGAGATCTATCTAAGTGTCAGGGTTAAAACTACGCCTAGTAGCTGAAGAATAGGGCTACACTATGGCGCTGTGCAGATCGGTCGACATGTTTCAGCCAATCAGAGGATTGCTCTGGCTTTCTTCAGGACCAAAAAATTGTATAGCTACTGCAGCTAGAAAATTCTAAGTGCAAACATTGCAAAATTATACATATAGTGATACATATAACTACCAGTAACTTGGAACACCAATGTACACTGGAGAAAGAGAAAAATTTCTTCTTCCTGGAAAAAGACAATAAACAACAAACATTTGTTTAACACGCATGTTCCCCCCACCTACATACAAACTGCATAGACAAAAACACCTGCAAAAAACATGTGCGTTCTGCATTATAATGAGCATATTAGCTCTGTCACGTAGAGGCATTTCCTCACAGTGATACTCACCCATCTTTGTGTGGGTGATGACCTCACCTCACCCGGCGACCGCTCGGGAGAATGAGGCTCTGTAGTGTAGAAATAAATGGACACAGTAAGTACACAGATCTTCTGTGCCCAGCCCAATTGCTCTACACAGATAACCTAAGAAACGTGTGTTAGGTGTCCAATCAGCCCCACCTTGCTGACAACTATTCCAGACTAGAGACTAGCTTGAATTGTGTCCTTAAGTGGATAATAAGGAAGGGTAGCATAGATTAAGAGCATATTGGAATGCTGGTCTAAGCCACTAAGTATCTACCTTGATAGTATGGAAAATTCCAATAGTCTTAGTGTATAATGACAGAGCACTCTCCATCATGTCACTGCTAGTAAATACACCACCTAGGCTATCCTTCTTCCCAACTACTGGATTCAGGTAACAGGAGAGTCAGAAGCCTTACCTGTCCGTCGTTACCTCTTGTTCTATGACCGAGCGGAAGTGGAGGCAAAGACTCTCCCGCCCCACTTCCTTTTATGTTGTGGCTAATTAATGAGCTGACTCCATACGGTGTCCAATTGACAACTGCTCTGCCACAGTGTTGTAAAACTGATGCCATAATGAGCGTTACTCTAGGACATATCTGGTATAGTTCCCAAATGCCTATACGACTGTATATTTAACGGCCGCGTTTGTCAATTATAATCGGCGTTTATGTTAGAGCCGCTACTTCATAGCGCATGCGCCATCCATCCTCGGGCCGTAATGTTAGAGGCACATCCAGTTATCTGGTATTATTTACCATTGTATGTATGCCTCTAATAATAAATGCGGGCTCTGAAATATAGGCATAATGTGGACCCTAATCTAAGAGGTGCACATAGCTCTGACACTCGCATCGAAGCGGCGCCTAGTGTAAACAAACTCCACGCGCATGCTCAAAGGCAGGAAAGTGCTCTCCCGAGCATGCGCGGGGGACAACATCCCTGGCGGACATCTAAAGCAAACATGCCTTTGTTTAATGTCCCAACACCTGTGTGAAGAGCACCGCTAAATGTCACAAATATCGGGGAAAGCACTCATATCCATGAAAAACATTCATGTAGATGTGCCAAAGCCTCCTAAATGTTGCTACTGAATGACCAAAAGGCACGTGATACCTGGTGCATATTGTATAATTAGAGGCAATCCAAATTGCTTAAAAATATATAATAGAGGATGGGGCTACGAACTGTGGCTTGAAGTCATGGGGTCATTATTAATGGAAAATCTATTGCTCACATCTAACGCTTGGTGAGACAGGAAAGATTGTGCAATATATGCATGATCCCAAGAGTCCTTAGCTATTAGGCCAGTGAGAAGTATAAGAGCTTCTAAGTCAAGTAATAGTCTTGGAAAAGTCAGCAGAAAGGGCAACAGAACAACACACACAATTAAATTAGGTGAGCCAGATATGTCCAGATATGCGGACAGCATGCAAACAGGGACAGTGGTGAAACTTTGGAACAATTTCTTCAAAGACCTGTGTCTTAGAATCAAGCTTGCCAACTTTAGGCAAAAGTTAAGATAGCACCTGAGTATGTTACAGTTATAATTAGAAGGATGATCCACAATGGTGTCCCGGGACACTTAACTCGCATCAGCAATAAGGAGGAGAGTTGGTCATGTCAAACCCCTTTTATCATGTTGGGTGCATTTAGCAGCACTACAATCTCATGTACTGGAACATGTGCCATTGCCTTTGTATAGCCAAGATTGTACTCAAGAGTGGAGTTTCATGAGCCTGAGAGCAGGTCTGAGTTGCAGGACCACCATGTATCTTTGCGCTATATCCTGAGCCAACAGGCATGATCATTTCCTGCTTTCCATACCAATATGAACTTGAGTTCTGGGGACAGACTTCCTTCCAAAAGACCAATTCATGAAAACACTAAAGGCCTGATTATGAGTTTAGATGTTATTTATCACACCTGATAAATAATATTACCAGGGGGTATGTAATTTATCTTGTGCAATAAATAACGCCTATTATGAGTTTGGGGGGAATCACATGCAGATTTTGGTGTTTAACGCACCAAAATCCACATGATATAGTAAATACCATGATTTTCCCTGGTAAATTTCGGCAGCCTTGACTTGCAGAATTTCATCAGCAGGTGTAAATATAGCCAAATTCGTAATTCTGACGTGCACAAACAGGGGTTTACATGCGAGGCAAAATGCGCTCACCACATTGTAGTCAGTTATAAAGAGGAACGCTTGAACTACGAGGAATAACTGAAGGAAATCATTTGTGATTATTTTCAACGCAAGACAGATGGTATGACCACAGTTTTCCAAGCAGAATTGACACTGCGTTGAAGGATTTGTAGGAATTCATTTACTTCTCTGAGTGTCTATCACTCTCACCCTCGCCTATCGGAGTCATTGGAGCCCCATTATCCTTGACAAAAAATTGTACCTACTAGGTCTTTTCTCCTATCAGATACGGTGCCCCTCTGCCCTCACCTTCACTTTTGTCCTGAGGAAGACCCCGTCAGTAAGGACTGGAACCAACCTACATGGTTTCAGGGGTTGAAATGTCGACACATCATTAATGCCAGTATCACCAACAGTGCACTTTGCACTGTGATCCTCTATTGTACATGGCTATGTAAATGATTGTAAACTATCTGCTATGAAATTTACCATGAATGTGTGGCATTGAGTAACATGCCCAACAATTTGATTGTGATGCTTTTTTAATATAGTCTGTCACTTGCCTCACTACCTCACTCAAGTTACCCTCCTCCCTTCCCCCCACCCAGTTGGGCACACCAACGTTTTTTATTCTAATGTTTTCTGTAAACTGTTTCCTTAACTAATGTATATTAGGTGCTTAGTGTGATTAAACAACACTTTAGCACTAATCAATTTCTCTGTGTTATTGACTTTTGATATCACTTTTAAATGTAATTGTACTGGGACCGCCACATGCTATACTGCACATTGTAAGCAGAACCTAAGCTTGTACATCTGGTAGAGGGGACTCATGTGAAATGTATGCTGAGGCGACAATTAATCAACATCATAAATCCTTATAAATAATCACGATTTTGCGACCATGAAATCTTCAGAGCTGAGCCATCAATCTACATTACCAATGCACATCAGTCCTTACCTACATCAGAGCATAGTGAATCTGTTGCAGACCCAGAATGTGAAAACTACTGTAGAGGGCCCTTAGGAGAAGGTGCCTACAAGAAGCAGGGGGCACTTGGCATTATCAAAGGCTGCAGGAACAATGCTATTGTTACTGCAGCTTCAGAATGAAGAGTTGTTCTCAACAGAGCCCACACAGCTGACACCAGCATGGAAAAAATCACAGAAGGCAGGCATTCCACTGTGACTTTCCAAATGAGACAATCCTGCTCAGGTATGTATTCTTCTATGAATGGGTGAGCTAGCATCCACTGCCACTATCCTCCCACTAAGTGACTCCTCTCCCCTCTGCCCCTTCATCTCTCTTCTTGCTTCCCAGGAAGTGGTCATTTTCCCTGAAAAGCAAATAGTATGTAGTCCTGACCCAGTTGCAGGGCTCTGGCTCTCACAAAGTACTTTACTCTGTCTGTGGTGCAGGATTTACAATACCACAGTGTTCTTTTGTCTCAACCTGACCTTTCTTTATGGAAATACCATTCAGATGGGATGCTCTACTATGAGTTTGGCAATACGTGAGGCAACATATACACATAAATAAGCCCCTCTGCTTCTCAGTCCCAATATTTATGCCATATTTAGTTTGTTAGCAAAGTTTCTCCTCCAGAGCAGATTTCAGACAGTTCTTTTGTTCTAATCTAGAGCATTTGTGAAAGCTTAGCCTAATAGGTTGATCCCTGACACGTCTTTTCCTTTGAAGCTTTGTTCATGTTCACTTGTGAATTAATTCATTGACCATACGTGCTACTTTAGGCTTCAGTAAGTACAACAGGTAGGAGGTGGCTCCCGGGCCCCTGAAATTTCATTCTTTCTCCTTATGCTGGCTTCACTTTGGGCTGTCTAGATTGAATGATCTCACAAGACATATATCCTTCCCTGGGCCACCTTTTACACATGACCATTGGCATGGCTGTTGTGATACCGCACTAGTTCTTTGTTCTCTTATTTGGGGCAGGATAATGTAGTGCCCAAAACAACATACTATCGCCATCTTCTGGAACCTGCCTCCATGCTTCCATGTACCCCTTAGTTTGGTTGTTTTCTGCTCCTGCATTGGGTAAAATCAATCCAACACAGTAGTAATTATACTGCAAAAAAACAGTTTGCTTTTTTCCTCAGCTGCTGTGTTGGTTATTGGTGGTGAAGGGTACCATAACCGTAACAGAAGGAGTAACTACTGATATGTGAACAATCTCAATGAGACCTTATTTATTTTCCATATTTTTTAAAGGGTGCGATACCTGGAAGGTTTAGCTTTTGAAATCTATAGTGTAAGAGAATATTGGGTTGGATTAGATAAAACGTTCAGTAGGACAGTCAAACTGGTGGTTATGGAACACACTGAACGAGTAGCATATTAGGTAACATGTAATCGACAGAAGGTATATTTTCAATGTTTCCCGAAGGAGGAGAGATCTGGTTCACTTATATATAAGTGTAAAAGGGATTTACAAAGTGTGGATTCAGCCCCAGTGAAGGATCATTTTAGTGCTCAAACAGTATTGCATTTCTGAGTTTCCAGCTGAAGAGTATCACTGCTCATTAATCCCATCAGTAATACAGAGATGGTCAAATGTGTTGCCAGGTAGGGTGAAGAGACGAATTCCAAAGCATTTGTAAGACAGAGAGAATCTTTTACATTTGATTCTGTATTAGATAAACCTGAACTATGTGAGAACCTACCACTGAGTGCTAACTCTGTTGCACTGAAAAAGATGCTTTGTAGGTAAGGTGTGGGTTGCAGCATAAAAACCAGCTTTCAACGATACAAGAGATGAATGGGGGCCATTAGATCGAATGTCTGCACCATAGACTAATCGAGTAATGTATACTGTATGAATGTCAGCTTTCAGCTGGTTGGGTATCGAGAAGTATTTATTTTCTTCAATGAACGTAGGGCAAATATCGAAGATTGGGCTCGCTTACTCTAGGGGGAGAGAGCAATGTAGGAATATAGCCGGATCTTATTTTTGATCTATTTAATTGATCTGAACAGTGTTTCGATTTTTTGCTATGACAGATGTTGAGTTTATCAAAATATAAATGCACTGCACATCTTATCAATCCATTGCAAATGATTGGGGGAACAAACTTTCCGGTCCAGTGATAAAATATTTTGACTTTGCAAAGTATGCATGCCTACTAATGAAAGCATGTTGCCGTGGGAAATGGCTTTGTAGGGTAATCAAGAAATCTTAGAGACAGATGAATTTAACACAACAAAGAAGTTAAGAGCAATCAGAATGGCGATGATGTAATCAGGGTGCTAGAACACGTAGGCCAAGTTGCGTGACTCCATACATAAGAATATTTAATGGGCCAGAATGGCAAGGGTAACATTATGTAGTCCATCATGGCGATTAGGTCCACTTGTGAGATGGGTCTACAAAGCTGATCTTGTTGACAATTTGATGACTTGTCAATGTTTCTTCCAAGAGGGTTGAGCTTAATTCTGGAATCCAGCAATATCTCTGTTGATCTGTTGAGTTTGCCTACAATAGAAGGAAGCAATACTATTAATTGTAAGATGAGAGATCAATAATTGGATGGGGAATGAATATAAAGGGGAACTGGAGAATGGGGTTAGTTGTTTTGTGCGTTATTTAATTTCTCAATTGCGGTTAAAAGATTTTTTTTAGGTTAGTTGGGTGGAGAGTTATGGTACTGTTTTAGACAGATGTGAGTAATGTATTGTGTGATTTCCTGAGAGCCAATCAAGATCATATAAAAAATGAAATGCAGCGAGACACACATTGGGTACATTAATAGTTTGCCTCCCTCCAGTAAGAAACTAAGGGCCTGATTGATATCTTGGTGGATATATATGGAGAGCCGTTATGACTGCTCCCCCTCCATCCAATTTCGACATCCGTATTATGACCGACAAAACTCTGTCAAACCTCGTCCGTCTCCGTCACCTTTCAACATCTCTGTCGTTGGAGCACTGGCCTAAAAGCAGCAGTTGGAGACATGGAGGGCAGAAATGCGCCAGCAGAATTAAGACTTTGCTTAACATCGGCGTATCCATGGTGGCTAACCCTCCACACCTGACCTGGCGGTCTTGTTTTTATAAAAAGGTCATACACAGCCTTCCTACCTTTTCCACTTGCTCTTTCAACATTGATCTCATGCTGCTTGGCTATGGTTATCTTCTTCTGGATATAGGAGACCAGACACCACATTGGAGATAGACTTGCAGGTTTGTTATTTTTTCATAAAAAGGTCACTTACTTACCTGTTTCCAAAGGCCGTTGTGTTACTCACTCATAGTAAATTGGTCAAATAACATAACATACTTTTGTTTTCAGTAAAATGTGCAATTTTAAAAAAAATAAAACAAGTAGTTTCAAATGAAACATTAATCGTGTTTTTTTTAATGTCTTAAATTCTCTGAAAAAGGCCTGTATAAGGAAAATATTTATTAAAACGTGCATCAATATTCCTTGTTTACTCACCTTTTAAAATATTGTGTCACTTTGACAAACGTCTCCGGAAAGTCACGTTAAACAAGCGATCTTTCCTTTTCTAAAAACTATTTGATTGGTTATCTATTAAACAGAATGAACTCTATACTTTATCAAATAGAAAGGATACCTTTGCATACACATGTATGTGATTGTAACAAAATGTATCAGTTAACGAAAACATTCTCCTAGGTTTACTGACCTTACCTTAAAATACGTTAACATATGTTTCATTTCATTGTGTAACATCTTAATATGTTAAACTACTTTCAACTTCAAAGTTGTCTCCTTAACTTACCCTAAATTTATTTTTATAATTCTTTTGATATTTGTTTTATGTCACCCTATCTACTCTAATACATTGTATGGCATACACATGTTTATCTTTTTAACTCATTTTCATATTTCAACAATCTTGGTCAAATTATCAAGCCTTTATTATTTAATACATTTTATTTTACAGCTAAAAATTATAAATTAAACAATGTGTATTGAAGCAATATTAAGAAATACAATTTTTCATGATTTTATAAATAAAATCAACTAAAATGTTATACCAATCTGGTCAAAAAATGTATTTATACAGTGTGTTTAAAGTCCTCCCCATAAAGGGACTTTTCAACCCGCAAAATAATTTACGAGGGGGAGGGGTGATTCTTTTTTGATGGGTTTAGGAGTAGAGGTGTATGAGGTAAGTGTAGGGGTAGGTTGGGTAGGTGATGGTGCTGTTTGGGAGGAACTGGGTGGTTTGTGGTGGTTGTGTGTGTTGTTGTGAGGGTGCATGTGTATGTGTTGTGCTCTGTTCAGTGGTGGCGCTTTGTTTTGCTTGTTTGGGGGTGTGTGTGTGGTAGTTGCTTTGGGTAGGCATGTGTGTGGGGGTGTTATTTGTGTTTTGCTTTGATGTTTACATAGGGTGAGAGTTGATTTTGAGGTGTGTGCTTGAGTGAGAAATTGCTTTTAGTTGGTTGCTTGGGTGACGGTGTGGCTTTTGTAGGTTGCTTGGATGTGTGTGATATTGTTTTTTGGGTATGTACTGAAGTGTGTGTGTGTGAGTCTGTGTGTGAGGTACTGGTGACTGTGGTGATAGTAGTGATTTGTGATGTTTGGTAGGTTGTTGTAGAGTCTATGCATGTGGTGCTGGGGTCTGTGGTGGTGATGTTTTGTGGTGTGTTTGTGTGTTTTGTTTTGTGTTTCTGTGTGTGTGTGTTGTGCAGTGTTATAGGACTGTTGGGGTAGGAGAGAGGCGGTGTCTGGGAGAATGGTAGTTGGAGTATTGGTGGGGGTAAAGGAAGGGCGCAGGGAAGGTGGGATATGTGGTGGTGGGCGGGAGGCAGTGCTTCCTAAGGAGTCTCCGTTGCACATCAAACTTCTCTTTATGACAGACATGGAAGAGTTTAGGAAAGTAACTGGATGAATTGTTGGTTTATTTCCTGAATGGCACACAACAGTTCAGTCTGCCTTGCAGAAAGGCTTCACTACAGATCCACAGCCTCATCAGAGGTCACTTCTGGGTGTGCATGGCCGGGAGCGGAGGTTCCTGGGGAGAAGATGACCAGCCGTCTGGGGGCTGGGTGTTTGCCTACACTGGGGGAAGTAGGAGTGATGGTGCTGATGGATCTTGTGGTAGTGGGCACAGACTTAACTCCTGCAGATGCTATTTGGTCCACTATAACTGGGACTGGCCTGGTGTGGAGGACTTGAAATCTAATGGTGTGTCCAACCCCTCATCGTCCTTGCTACTGGGTCCTTGAGTGTCAATGTTGCTACCTTCTAACTCCCAGCAGACATCCTGTTCCCCAGCTTCTTGGTCAGTGTCTCCTTCACCTGCACTGCAAGTTGATTACATTTGAAAGAAAAGGAAATGTTTACATTGTTGTTATGTGGTTTGTAATATTAGTATGTAGCAGATGTTGTTACTGGGTCACAAATGTGATGGCAGTGTTGTGTGTCAACTTGCAAGAGCATTTTTGTTTTAGTACTGCTCCTTTACGACAAACATATTAGTCATCATGTTTGTGAGGGAGTGTTCAGTCAGCCTTTGGGAGATGTGTGTTGGCCTATACTAGGGTAAGAAGGAAAGAGGGTGCTGATGGATCTTGTGGTGGTGGGCAAGGTTTTAAATCCTGAAGATGGTATTTGGTCCAACACCACTTAGAGGTGGTCTGATGTGGAGGCCTCAATATCTGGTGTTGTGTTGGCTTCCTGTCCTACCCCCTCAACCTCCGTGCCTCTGGGTCCTTCAGTGTTAGGGTTGCTACCTTCTGACTCCCAGCAGACATCCTGTTCCCCAGCTTCTTAGTCAGCATCTCCTTCACTTGCTCTGGAAGTTGATTCAATTAGAAAGGAAAGTAAATGTATACATTTTTGTTATGTGTTTTGTCATATCAGTATCCACATTTAAAAATACGTAACAGATGTTGTTACTTGCCCACTTTGTCACAAATGTGATGGTGATGCTCTTTGTTATCTTGCAAGAGCATTTTTCTTTTACAACTGTTCCTTTATGTTAAAGTAATTAGTCATCATGTTTGTAAGGAAGTGTTCTGTCCTCACAAATTCAATTCAATAGCTAAAATAAATTAAAAGTTATGCCCTCAAGGCTTAGAGTGCCACTGACATAAAAAAGACATATTTATTTACGAAATAAACATGTCCTAATTTTCAAAATAAACTATAAACTATGTTCACTAATGTAGTGCACAGCACTCCTCTAATAAATTGGGTTACTGGTTGAGGGGGCTGAAAGCCCTACTCAGCCAGTAACCACAATCTTTTTCAGGGTGAGCACAAGCAAACCCCAAATTAACTTGTGCTCACCCCTCTGGTAGCTTGGCACAGAGCAGTCAAGCTCAAATTAGAGGTACTCTGTAAAGTATTTATGAAGCACATCATACAGTAACACAGTGAGAACACACAACAAAAGGATCCCACACCAGACTAGAAACATAGAATATTTGTTATTTAATAAAACAAGACCAAAATGACAAAAATTAAATCAGTAGAACCAGAGATGTGCAGCTTTAAAGATACTAGCGGAAACAGTGTCAAAAAGCACAAAGCGCCAACTGTGGATATCTGGTCGGACCGGAATGGGACAAAATCACAAGTTCAAGCCAACCGTGGAGGGGGCGTGAGTCAACTAGAGGGACCCGATTAGTCATTCCAAGGTCTCGCACTTGGGCTGCGTTGCACATCTGAAGTGATGCATCAGTTTGTTATGTACCCCAATCGAGGCCTAATTAGTTTAACGACCTTTCACCTACATTTACCCTACCTTGCTCTGCATAACCATTCTAGCACTGACCTTTTACCCAGTTATGTGCTGAATAAATGTCGATCGTTTTCCTTGAAACTTGCCGTATTTATTATGCATAAGGATTCTACGAAAAGTCCCCTGCACATGACGTACATTACAGGATGCAAACACACACAGAAACCTGTGTTATGGGGCGCAATATCCACTTACTCACGACTACGTGATTTGGCTTTTCTTATTATTCATACATAGTTTTGATCCAACTGAATCATAATAAATTTGTCAAACTTGTTATTCCTCACAATTACAACTAGAATGCTCACAAAAAATATGTACACACAGTCTTAGTAATCAGACTGAGAACATAAACAAACAAGCAAAGTAAATTCTCATCAGACAATGATTGTATTTTCTTCCTTCAAAGTTGTTTTTATTCTTCTTTATGCATTAATCAGTGTGATAGTTTTGAGTTCTTCAAACAACTCTCCATCATTCCACAAATGAAGACATATCCCAATGCATTTCGGTATGCACCTTCGTCAGGGGGATATTCTATAAGTAACATAAAGAATCCATCACATATATATCAAAACATGCTACAATATTTACAATTACAAATCTGTCAATATCATTATCAAGTACATTACTCTTAAATAGCAACCAGAAGATCTCATAGTGTATGGTGCACATTCCGTGTGAAATTGAAAGTCATGCTCATAAAAATTCACCTACCACCTCATAAGCCAAAACCGAAAAATGGTGAACCACCCAACTAAACAATCTACAGCGCAAGTGACCAAACAAATCACCAAATATTGAAAAGTGCCATTCCTTGACACTCTTACCTTCACTAAAAACAATACAGCCAACACAGATAAAGAAGTCCGTGCTTCCCTTTTCTATAAAAACAATAATGAAATCCTTAGTGCGTTGCCTACATAGTTTTGAATTAAGTTGATGCACTGCGGACAGAGCCGGTACTTACTCAGTCTTCCCGACCACCTTATCAAATCTTTATGACGCTATTCTGATTAAGTAGAATCTTTACGTCTGTAACACATTAAAAGAAAGTCTCCTTAGGACTTGAACGTTCGTGTTACAATCTCACTTCCTGAATAATCTGTGTTATATCGTCTTACCTCTGTCTTCTAAATTATGCTCATCAAGTAACTCCGTAATTCTCACGCTATGTGGCTTTCTCGCTAGATCGAACAGTGCTCACGACGCTAGTATATGGCGTCTGACGTCAAACTCCTAAGGACATAGAAAACGGACTACCCGCCTATTCTATCCTCTTCCAAAATGGCACTTGTTTACATCGTACTCGAAGACATACGAGTTGAACATTACCTGATCCCATCCATAGAGACGAGAAACCAAACCTTAACAATTATTGTGCAAGAAAAATAAAATAGATGTAACATTTACTACCGCTTAGTGTTAAGAAAACATGTGAGGTTTTTTGAGCATGAATGTCAATGGCACTTCGTATGTGATATAAATAAAAACATATAAAACACAGGTACCGGGCATATATATTACAGCACAAATTTACAGAAAACATATCATCTCAATTTTATCATTGAGTCCATAGGGAATCAACCTCCTAAGGGACTTTATCCAGTAAGTTTCTCTTTGTGCCAATAGTCTAGCTGTGTCAACATGTGTTTTTTCCACCATTCTTTCTAACACAGTAAATTTTAATTGAGGTATCGTGTGACCCCTCTCATGCCAATGTACAGCCAAACATGATTTCATATTCTTTGTCCGTATCATACTCTTATGTTCGGTCATCCGAACCTTCACCTTCCTTGTGGTGCGACCAACATAAACCAGTCCACATGGACATTTGATCGCATATATTAGAGCACTAGAACTACAGTCAGATGTATGTCTCAAGGTTATTTTTTTGCCTGTTTGGGGGTGAGCAAATGAGTTGCCTACCAGTACGTTACCACAATGGCCACAGTTTTGGCATTTCATCATTCCTTTCTGACCCAGATCCACACTTTCAAACTTGCGACCTTTCAAAATTTCTTTAATGTTCCTTGACCTAGAGTGTGTAAACAAAGGTTTGTCTAAGAATACCTGCCAAAAATCAGGTTCTTGTTCAATGATTTCCCATTGTTTTCTGATGCATCTTTTTATGGCCCCTGCGGCTGTGGAAAATTTTAGCACATAGACTTCCTTCCTGTTTTTAACTCTTTCACTTTTTTCCAACATAGAAGATCTGGGCATGGTCCTTACTCTATTCTCAGCTTGGTCAAGAACTATGTCCGGGTACCCCCTAGTTTGGTATTCTGTTCGCATTCTCGTGATGGTCTCAAATCCTTGATCCTCATCTGAACAAATCCTTCTTGCCCTGATAAATTGTGATAGTGGTAGGTGTCTTTTCAAAGATTCAGAATGAAAACTTTCATAATGTAAGGCATTGTTTCTATCTGTTGCCTTCTTGAATACACTTGTCACGAGTGTGTTCCCTTTTCTTGTGATCATAATGTCAAGATAACTTAATTGTCTGAACTGATAGTATGTGTGAATTTGATAATGGCATGACAGTTGTTTAACTCATGGAGTTATGCTCGTAACTTTTCTTCTGGTCCTTTCCACACTATCAGTATATCGTCGATATACCTTAGGTATAATGCTAGATGTTTTTGCCATTTTTCTTCCTTTAATATGTGCTGATCTTCAAATTTGGACATGAACATATTAGCGTATGTGGGTGCCCCGGTAAACCCCATAGAGGTACCCGTCTTTTGGAGAAAAAAACAATTCTGCCACTGAAAGTACCCATGGTATAAACAAAATTGCAGTAATTCAAGAAGAAAGATATTATGACTCTCATCATAGTCGTGTCTCAAAAGCATCCATTCTGCTGCCTCCAGACCTTCCATATGTGGGATCGAGGTGTACAGGGCTGAAACGTCAACCGTGCACAACCACAATTCCTCTTTCTCAGAAAAAGGTACTTTCTGCAATTTGCGTAAACAATCCGTGGTGTCTTGTACAAAAGTTGACCATTGCTGTACCATAGGTTGCATAAAATGGTCTAAATATCTCCCTATTGGTTCATGTAATGACCCACATCCCGCCACAATGGGTCGGAATGGTGGGTCTTCCGGGTCTTTGTGCATCTTAGGCAACATACATATATATGGCCTATTGGGATGCTCTGTAATCAGGTACCTTCTTGTTTGTTCATCAATCCTACTCAGATCAATGGCTTTTTTTAGAATTTCTGATAACATTCTCTGGAACTCCATTGTGGGGTCTGTTTCTAACTGTATATAGGTGTTGGTGTCCTGCACATGTTGATCAACCTTCTGATGGTAATAGGCAGAATTGAGCACCACTAGTGCTCCGCCTTTGTCTGCAGATACTATAGTCAGTGTCTCATTGGAGGCCAATTCATTTAATGCTATGGTCTCTTGTCTGGTCAAATTTCTTTTTGTTTTTCTATGATGGTTTAATTCAGAAAAGTCTTTTTTTATCAACGTTTCAAAAAGATCTACAGCTTTATGCGTCATAGGTGGCATAATAGTACTTTTCGGTTTAAATATTCTAGTGTCTGAAGTGTCTGCCATAGGTTCAGGATTCTCAGTGGATATTTGATGAAAGAACCACCTGAGTCTCAACTTCCTCATGAATTTAAAAAAAGAGACGTCAGTCTCAAGATCATTGCTTTGGTACGTCGGCACAAAAGACATGCCCTTACTCAATACTGCTATTTGTGTGGGAGTTAACACAGTATCAGAGATGTTCATGATCAATTCCTCTTTGGGTTGCGTCTTACTGCATCTTGTTTTTTTGCCTTGTCCCCTCCTTGTTCGTGTGTTTTGCTTTGTGCATGTTGTACTTGTTCGTCCAGTGGATGATTGGAACTGTGGCCCCCTTCTAAAAAAGGCTGCCTACTCTGATTACTTGCAGTGCTTTCTGCGCATGCACCCGCTGCTGATGTTTCTACTGGAGGACGTGTAGGTAGAGTATCTTGATCTATAGCCAAACTTTCCTCTGAGGTATTTTCAGTTGGTTTTCTAAATGCCCTTCTTTGTGCATAATTATCGGCCCAGCTATATACCTCGTCCAGCTTATAGTCTAATGTGTCTCTCTTAAACTTTCGCAATTTTCTTTCATGGACTTCCTTTGTATGTTCTTCTAATTTGTCATTAATTTCTTTCAAAGTCTTGTCCATATCTTCAACAGACATACGTGTTGACAATTCAGTTTTCATATCATTAATCTCTACCTCTAGCTCTTTCAAAACATTGGACAGCTCTTTAACTATAAGAAGTACCAAATCAAGTGAACATTTGTTCAATATAGCAAACCATCTTGCTAAGAATGGTTTATTAAATTTAAACAACATTGGTCTCAATGAAATTCGCAGTCCCCTGGGGATGCGTTTAACCCTATGGTATTGTATCAGGGTTGTGGCGTGAAGCCTCTGATTAATTTCTTTACGTAATGTATACAGTAATTGTTTTATTAATTGTGCTGTAGTGGATGGAGAGTTGTTTGAAGAACTCAAAACTATCACACTGATTAATGCATAAAGAAGAATAAAAACAACTTTGAAGGAAGAAAATACAATCATTGTCTGATGAGAATTTACTTTGCTTGTTTGTTTATGTTCTCAGTCTGATTACTAAGACTGTGTGTACATATTTTTTGTGAGCATTCTAGTTGTAATTGTGAGGAATAACATGTTTGACAAATTTATTATGATTCAGTTGGATCAAAACTATGTATGAATAATAAGAAAAGCCAAATCACGTAGTCGTGAGTAAGTGGATAGTGCGCCCCATAACACAGGTTTCTGTGTGTGTTTGCAGTTGTAGTAACTTGTATGTAAATGTATTTGAGCTTATATAGCGCACAGCTACCCACAAAGGGTTTCCCGGCGCTTGCTTAGAGAACCCGTCCTGGTATTCCCCTGTGAGATAACCCCGGCAGGGTATCCACAAGGTGAAAGCCAAGCATCCCGCCGCGAGGGGCCGTTGTGGAGATTAAGCAAGCTATTGCCCAGAGTCGCAGAGTGTGAACCCGTGAGTCGAGAAGGCACCGGAGCGAGAATTATCGAGTCCGTGTAATTTTTTTGCCGCCGAGGCGGGGAATTGAACCCTGGTCCAGGGCCGATCTCAGCTTCCGGGTCTGCCGCCTCTAACCCCTGAGCCACACTTGACTGGGGGCTAGTCAAGATATGGGTCAACACCAGATATAATTGTTGAAAGTGAAGTTAAGTTGACAATAACTTGGAGTGCATATCGCATAATATTGTTTGAATATTGTATTGTTTTAGCTCCATTTGTGATTTGCACCCACACGAAAAAATTGATTTTGATGAAATAGCTCAAATGACTAAGAATCAAGCGGATGTAAAGGGGTACACAGCTGAGGAAGCCGAGAACATTTACACGCTTATAAAAGAAACCAGAGATCTTAAAACCAAACCAGGCACTACAGCACAATTAATAAAACAATTACAGTATACATTACGTAAAGAAATTAATCAGAGGCTTCACGCCACAACCCTGATACAATACCATAGGGTTAAACGCATCCCCAGGGGACTGCAAATTTCATTGAGACCAATGTTGTTTAAATTTAATAAACCATTCTTAGCAAGATGGTTTGCTATATTGAACAAATGTTCACTTGATTTGGTACTTCTTATAGTTGAAGAGCTGTCCAATGTTTTGAAAGAGCTAGAGGTAGAGATTAATGATATGAAAACTGAATTGTCAACACGTATGTCTGTTGAAGATATGGACAAGACTTTGAAAGAAATTAATGACAAATTAGAAGAACATACAAAGGAAGTCCATGAAAGAAAATTGCGGAAGTTTAAGAGAGACACATTAGACTATAAGCTGGACGAGGTATATAGCTGGGCCGATAATTATGCACAAAGAAGGGCATTTAGAAAACCAACTGAAAATACCTCAGAGGAAAGTTTGGCCACAGATAAAGATACTCTACCTACACGTCCTCCAGTAGAAACATCAGCAGCGGGTGCATGCGCAGAATGCACTGCAAGTAATCAGAGTAGGCAGCCTTTTTTAGATGGGGGCCACAGTTCCAATCATCCACCGGACGAACAAGTACAACATGCACAAAGCAAAACACACGAACAAGGAGGGGACAAGGCAAAAAAACAAGATGCAGTAAGACGCAACCCAAAGAGGAATTGATCATGAACATCTCTGATACTGTGTTAACTCCCACACAAATAGCAGTATTGAGTAAGGGCATGTCTTTTGTGCCGACGTACCAAAGCAATGATCTTGCGACTGAAGTCTCTCTTTTTTAAATTCATGAGGAAGTTGAGACTCAGGTGGTTCTTTCATCAAATATCCACTGAGAATCCTGAACCTATGGCAGACACTTCAGACACTAGAATATTTAAACCGAAAAGTACTTTTATGCCACCTATGACGCATAAAGCTCTAGATCTTTTTGAAACGTTGTAAAAAAAGACTTTTCTGAATTAAACCATCATAGAAAAACAAAAAGAAATTTGACCAGACAAGAGACCATAGCATTAAATGAATTGGCCTCCAATGAGACACTGACTATAGTATCTGCAGACAAAGGCGGAGCACAAGTGGTGCTCAATTCTGCCTATTACCTTCAGAAGGTTGATCAACATGTGCAGGACACCAACACCTATATACAGTTAGAAACAGACCCCCCAATGGAGTTCCAGAGAATGTTATCAGAAATTCTAAAAAAAGCCATTGATCTGGGTAGGATTGATGAACAAACAAGAAGGTACCTGATTACAGAGCATCCCAATAGGCCATATATATATATGTTGCCTAAGATGCACAAAGACCCGGAAGACCCACCATTCCAACCCATTGTGGCGGGATGTGGGTCATTACATGAACCACTAGGGAGATATTTAGACCATTTTATGCAACCTATGGTACAGCAATGGTCAACTTTTGTACAAGACACCACGGATTGTTTACGCAAATTGCAGAAAGTACCTATTTCTGAGAAAGAGGAATTGTGGTTGTGCACGGTTGACGTTTCAGCCCTGTACACCTCGATCCCACATATGGAAGGTCTGGAGGCAGCAGAATGGATGCTTTTGAGACACGACTATGATGAGAGTCATAATATCTTTCTTCTTGAATTACTGCAATTTTGTTTATACCATGGGTACTTTCAGTGGCAGAACTGTTTTTTTTCTCCAAAAGACGGGTACCTCTATGGGGTTTACCGGGGCACCCACATACGCTAATATGTTCATGTCCAAATTTGAAGATCAGCACATATTAAAGGAAGAAAAATGGCAAAAACATCTAGCATTATACCTAAGGTATGTCGACGATATACTGATAGTGTGGAAAGGACCAGAAGAAAAGTTACGAGCACAACTCCATGAGTTAAACAACTGTCATGCCTTTATCAAATTCACACATACTATCAGTTCAGAACAATTAAGTTATCTTGACATCATGATCACAAGATAAGGGAACACACTCGTGACAAGTGTATTCAAGAAGGCAACAGATAGAAACAATGCCTTACATTATGAAAGTTTTCATTCTGAATCTTGAAAAGACACCTACCACTATCACAATTTATCAGGGCAAGAAGGATTTGTTCAGATGAGGATCAAGGATTTGAGACCATCACGAGAATGCGAACAGAATACCAAACTAGGGGGGAACCGGACATAGTTCTTGACCAAGCTGAGAATAGAGTAAGGACCATGCCCAGATCTTCTATGTTGGAAAAAAGTGAAAGAGTTAAAAACAGGAGGGAAGTCTATGTACTAAAATTTTCCACAGCCGCAGCGGCCATAAAAAGATGCATCAGAAAACGATGGGAAATCATTGAACAAGAACCTGATTTTAGGCAGGTATTCTTAGACAAACCTTTGTTTGCACACTCTAGGTCAAGGAACATTAAAGAAATTTTGAAAGGTCGCAAGTTTGAAAGTGTGGATCTGGGTCAGAAAGGAATGATGAAATGCCAAAACTGTGGCCATTGTGGTAACGTACTGGTAGGCAACTCATTTGCTCACCCCCAAACAGGCAAAAAAATAACCTTCAGATATACATCTGACTGTAATTCTAGTGTTCTAATATATGCGATCAAATGTCCATGTGGACTGGTTTATGTTGGACGCACCACAAGGAAGGTGAAGGTTCGGATGACCGAACATAAGAGTATGATACGGACAAAGAATATGAAATCATGTTTGGCTGTACATTGGCATGAGAGGGGTCACACGATACCTCAATTAAAATTTACTCTGTTAGAAAGAATGGTGGAAAAACCACATGTTGACACAACTAGACTATTGGCACAAAGAGAAACTTACTGGATAAAGTCCCTTAGGACGTTGATTCCCTATGGACTCAATGATAAAATTAAGATGATATGTTTTCTGTAAATTTGTGCTGTATTATATATGCCCGGTACCTGTGTTTTATATGTTTTTATTTATATCACATACGAAGTTCCATTGACATTCATGCTCAAAAAACCTCACATGTTTTCTTAACACTAAGCGGTAGTAAATGTTACATCTATTTTATTTTTCTTGCACAATAATTGTTAGGGTTTGGTTTTTCGTCTCTATGGATGGGATCAGGTAATGTTCAACTCGTATGTCTTCGAGTACGAAGTAAACAAGCGCCATTTTGGAAGAGGATAGAATAGGCGGGTAGTCCGTTTTCTATGTCCTTAGGAGTTTGACGTCAGACGCCATATACTAGCGTCGTGAGCACTGTTCGATCTAGCGAGAAAGCCACATAGCGTGAGAATTACGGAGTTACTTGATGAGCATAATTTAGAAGACAGAGGTAAGACGATATAACACAGATTATTCGGGAAGTGAGATTGTAACACGAACTTTCAAGTCCTAAGGAGACTTTCTTTTAATGTGTTACAGACGTAAAGATTCTACTTAATCAGAATAGCGTCATAAAGATTCGATAAGGTGGTCGGGAAGACTGAGTAAGTACCGGCTCTGTCCGCAGTGCATCAACTTAATTCAAAACTATGTAGGCAACGCACTAAGGATTTCATTATTGTTTTTATAGAAAAGGGAAGCACGGACTTCTTTATCTGTGTTGGCTGTATTGTTGTTAGTGAAGGTAAGGGTGTCGAGGAATGGCACTTTTCAATATTTGGTGATTTGTTTTGTCACTTGCGCTGTAGATTGTTTAGTTGGGTTTTGGCTTATGAGGTGGTAGGTGAATTTTCATGAGCATGACTTTCAATTTCACACGGAATGTGCACCATACACTATGAGATCTTCTGGTTGCTGTTTAAGAGTAATGTACTTGATAATTATATTGACAGATTTGTAATTGTAAATATTGTAGCATGTTTTGATATATATGTGATGGATTCTTTATGTTACTTATAGAATATCCCCCTGATGAAGGTGCATACCGAAATGCATTGGGATATGTCTTCATTTGTGGAATGATGGAGAGTTGTTTGAAGAACTCAAAACTATCACACTGATTAATGCATAAAGAAGAATAAAAACAACTTTGAAGGAAGAAAATACAATCATTGTCTGATGAGAATTTACTTTGCTTGTTTGTTTATGTTCTCAGTCTGATTACTAAGACTGTGTGTACATATTTTTTTGTGAGCATTCTAGTTGTAATTGTGAGGAATAACAAGTTTGACAAATTTATTATGATTCAGTTGGATCAAAACTATGTATGAATAATAAGAAAATCCAAATCACGTAGTCTTGAGTAAGTGGATAGTGCGCCCCATAACACAGGTTTCTGTGTGTGTTTGCAGTTGTAGTAACTTGACTGGGGGCTAGTCAAGATATGGGTCAGCACCAGATATAATTGTTGAAAGTGAAGTTAAGTTGACAATAACTTGGAGTGCATATCGCGTAATATTGTTTGAGTACATTACAGGATTACCATACTCTGTATAAAAGTCACGGTCACTTTCATCCTAGAGTGAAAGAACTACTTTGCATATTTGCAGGTATCTATTTAGGCTCATTTACATAATTGTACTCACAACATATCAAATGTGGGCTATCTTTATGTCATAAAAGAACCATACCTTCACTAGATAGACAAAGGAAACGTTTCCACACTGACACAAGACACTGAGGTCCCGGCCTGAAGAAGCTCTACAACATGCAGCGGTCTGACGGCCCTTGCGGGGTGTCCTCCTCAGGACCAAGATGGGGTACTTCATTCTCCCCCATCAGATAATGGGGTTGACTCTTTGCTAGGGGATTCTTGGCTTTACACTAGGGGTGGGCGGAATTTGAGTAATTGCACTACGCAAATCTCTGTGAAATGGCAAAAAATCTCTGCGATCAAGCAGAAATTCAGCGAACTCGGGGAATTTCTTGTTTGCAATGCTTTTTTCCTGTTTGCTATCACTGTTTGCGAGCTCAAGGGGAAATATCTTGCAAAGACGCATTTTCAGAACTCGAAAAAGTAAAACATTTCGAGAAGTCGTGGAACACAGACTTTTGGGCAATTTTGCGTTCTACTCGGAAGGCAAAATTTACCACCCAGGCCTACTTTACACCTACATACATGCTAGGTACACTTAGGGAGGGTTTGCATCTTAGGAGTATGCTTGATTTCAGTCACATTTATATTCCTGCATATAGCACCATGGTAGAATTCTAACATTTATTTACTCTGTTGGGGCTTGTAATCTTTTATATTTGCTTCTGTCTAAGGATTGTCACAGCAAACATGTTTTAAACTAGAATGATGTTGGTTCAATAAATGCTTATTGAAAACTTCCCCATCGCTTATTCTGTGTATCTCTCTGAGACTACGTGAGTACGATCGACTGAGCAAAAAGTGCTGTACTGTTTCCACAATTCCTGAAGGATCAAGGATTGTCATGTTGGATAGTTGGCACAAACTTTTCGCTCCTTGGTAAGGTTAGGGGACTTATGGTGGAACTGTGTGCTAGCTGGTCTATAGGCTAACAAATCCTTTGGGAGTGGCCAGATTCAGTCTAGACACCAGTCCCTTAGATAGTGTTGTCTAAACGCACATCCTATGTACTTTTAGGAACTACATGACAAGTTCAGAGGAACTGCGGAGTTGCAATGGGAGGTTCTTTGTCATTGTCAAGGATCCCACCAATGAGGGCTTCTGATGTGAAGTCTGGTATTAGGGATGTGTCAAACAGACAAAGCGATGTATTGGTTCCGAAGAGCTTTGAGACTGCAATGTGAGAGTCTCCATTGTCAACTACAAGAGATTTGCAATGCAAGGGTCTTCATAGGAAACGCTTCAAACCGTCGGTGGTTCCGTTGCAGGATGCGAGATTGATGTGGAGTCCTTTGCATCAGGAGAACATTTGCCACAGATGCAATGCATCAGTACTACTTGGGTTTGTGTAGCACAGCAGAGTAGATGCAACGGTTCCACTGGGTTCACAGATGGGCTGGCAGGGCACCTTCAGGCCCACTTCCAATGGTTCATGACTGGGATGGCACTGCCTGGCAGGGTAGCACTCATACATGGCAGAGTCCAGGTGCTGGGTTCAAGGTTGTTGGAGCCCTCTGTCACTTAGGTTCTAGTCGGGAGGAAAGCCAACCAGCCCTTGAAGTCAATTAGGGGTTCTGGGTTCAACAGATGGAGGTCCGGACCTTCTCTCCCAGCAAGAGGGCAGCAGGTCAGCACATCAGGGCAGCAGGTCCTTGAAAGAAGCAGTCCAGAAGAGTGGTGGTCCATTCAGCAGCACCTCATCAAAATCAAGAACCCCTGTACCCTGGACATTGGTTAGCATTCATCTAATAGGCGTCAAACTACTGTGTCCTGGAAAGATATACTATCTAAATCCAGTCTTGCACCCCCTCTATGTGTAGCTGGGTATGCTATATCTATGCCTTTACCTTCCAAATCAAACCATTGTTTGTATCTGAAAAAGGAGATTCCGGGCGGAATTCAACTCAACACATCCAATGATGTCTGCTCCACTGAGACAGTACATCCACCCACACTTGAAATGAAAGCAATGCAAAAAAAAAATGTGTGGCGAAAAAGAATGACTCCTCATGGGCGAACAACCCTCGGGGCATCTGGCAGATGTTACCGATTTCCACCCCTTTCTCATCATCAGTTGTCATTCCTTTTCAAAGATAGATAAAGAAAAAGAGTGTCCATAATAAACCATACGTGTTGAAAAGAGAGACAGGTGCAAAACAAAGAGTTCAAGGAATCGCTCCCTGATGTGACACAATCAGTGATTAAAATCAACAGACACACCAATGGCACAACTTTATTCCTAAATCTGGTGTGTACTGGTGAAATAAAAAGGCTGGTAGCTTAATATTGCATGCCAATACCTGTAGCCAACATGTTTCACTGCCTTTTGTACTTTATGGAAGATTCGTCAGGGCTCACCACTCGGTCACTGCACCAGTGTTGGACATCATCGCCTTGGGAACCTTATCCAGCCACGTCCTCTCATACCAGCTGGTAAGGGATGGCTCTTAGTACAAGCCTGTCTCAGCGATTGAGACAACTCTACTGTTGATTGTCGCATCAGTCGTACAGGGACTCAACCGGAACTCTCAATCATCCCAGGAACCATTCAGCAGCACACCTGTTCTTCTTCCTGGCAAAGCATCCACAGGTCAAGATATGTACTGAAGAATTAGGTTCTGAGGTCAAATATTTACACCCACTTCTGCCTTTGGAGTGGGAAAAGATTCTATAGGTTTCCATTTGAAGTGCTCATGCATCCTGCCCTCCCTGTCCTACCTCCAGAATAACTACAGGGGATATGCAGCCCTTTGTGTGGAGACAAGCTATAACATGTTCATGTGTAGGTAGGGCTGTGCCCAGCTCCGCCCTCCCATCTTGCTACCAATGGCCAATCCAGGCATGCCCAATCTCTCTATTTTTGTGGCTGTCTAGGAGAAATACTGAAAGCCCACCAAAAAGATATACCCAGTCATGTGACCCAAACAATCTAAAGACACTAAATGGCTGATGCTGGACTATGCCAACTTTCTAAAAATTGCATTTTTTTCATAACTTAATTTAAAATCCGACTTTACCACGATAGAGAATTTCTCATTACAATTTTAAAAACCCCACACATTAACTGGTTATCTGCTTCCATTTGGAAATTCCAACTTATTAAATGAAATAAGATAACTCTAATGTGATACTATCTGAATGGTAGGCCTTGCAATAGTGAATAACAAATGTAAGAGTTTTTCACTACCAGGCCATGCAAAACTTGAAATTACTTGTCCTACCTTTTAAATACACTGCACTCTGCCCCCTGGGTTGTCCAAGGCCTACCCTAGGGGTGACTTATATGTATTAAAAAGGAAGGTTTAGGCGTGGCCGAAGGTTTATTTTGAAAGGCACAATCAGTGTTGCAGGCCCACTAGTAGCATTTCAGTTACAGGTCCTTGGTACATGTAGTACCACTTTACTAGGGACATACAAGTAAATTAAACATGCAAATTGGGAATAAGCCAATATTACAGTGTTTTAAGAAGGGAACATATGCCCTTTAGCACTGGTCAGCAGTAGTAAAGTGTGCAGAGTCCTAAAGCCAGCAACAACAAGATCGGCAAAAATGCAGGAGGGAGGCAAAAAAGTGTGGGGTAAGTCCTCCCTAAAGCAAACAGGTCTAATAACGCACATGGACTAACATTGCATTTCCATATACATCATAACTATTACTCCTTTTTGTTTTTTTCTCCTCATAGCATCATTGCTTCTGATAACTCAGGATATCCCACAATTATTGTCTGGCCTCAGCCAGGTGCATTTGAATTGGCCTCACAGCACCAGTTGAGCCGAGTGGCCATTCACTCAAAACGGCGCCTGGTATGATCAAACAACCACTCGTTCTGCTGGTTCCAGTACCAACACACCACTCCACCTAAGGAAATTGGCCCATATCCTATTCATACCACCAGGTTACCCTCAATGTCCAACCGACAATTCCAGTGGACCGCTTTGAGAAGTCTATTGAAGAGAGGGGCGATGGGTTTGTCCAGTGCTTGCAGATCTCCCACAAAGCTAAAAGTACAAGATAAAACAACAGGCCCTTCTGTGCTCTACTCAGAAAGCTATCTAGGGCTGTATCTACACCTATCAGATCCAGCTCTAGGCTTTGTTTGACATTCACTCCCAAGATGCCCTCTACATCGTTCTCATCATCCTCCCAGAATCATCAAATCCCAGGACAGGTGAAGAATAAATGTTCATCATTAGCTTTTATAAGACCACACCTTCTACATCTGGGGTTGACTCCTGTACAAACTTTGTAATTTTTGAGGGGTCCAGTACAGCCTGTTGATGGTAAAGAAGAGATTTTGCTTCAGATTAGCTACCTTGACCTCAGAATATAAGAACTTTAAAAGCGTTTGCCACATGAATTGTAACTCAGTCCCTTGTATGATTCCTTCCCATATTGACTGTGGAGCCACCATTTTTCTATCCTTAGCATCCAAAAACTTCCAGTACCAGACAGCAACCTCCTTACTTTTAAGCCTCACAACCTGTAATATTGATTCATCTTCCCAAGTGTCTCCCAATTTCTTAAGTGACACTTGTGAACCAGGAAGGCAGATGCAGATATTGTTTTTTATTTCTTTGTATTGAATTAACAAGTCAATCCATCCAGGTACGCAGTGAACATCAAACAATCATATATTACATAGCCCCCAAAATGGGCAGAACAACAACAGCTGCAGATATTTGAACCAGGAAAAGGATCCCCTAGTCATAGCTTTTATTATTTCCCAGAGTAGGGCTCCTGTACCAAGGACAACTCCCTAGCTATTCCAGCCCTCCTTAATGGAAGGCTCAACGTATCCTGTAAAAACTCTGGGATACCAGAGGAATCCTAAATAGGTGCAGAGTCTGAGTAGTAGTCAATTTCCAGATTCTTCCGGACTGTGAACCATAAACTCAGAGCGGCCTTTAACATTTTCAACCATACTTTTAATAACAATTGGGGGGTGCCAAACGTATATAGGTACACAACGGATCCCATCTTCCTTACCACCTCTGCTAGGATAACCGCCTAAGTTGAGCTGTCTGACGTGCCCAAAAGTATCCTGCAGTTTTTAAATTGGAAGGCCATGCAGTACAGATTTGGCATGGTTAAGCCGCCCTTCACAAGCCTGCATCTCAGCTTTTTCCAAGCTATCCTCCCCCACCTGAAGCCCGTTTGAAGCTTGTTATTTTCCCCTGAAACTTGTCTATTGCCAATTTTGGAAATGTTAGCAGGATAATAAAAAAGATATGTCCGCTAGGGAGAATCAACATTATTATCAAATTCACTCACCGAGACAGCGGCAGCAGAGAGCAGCAGTGAGCCGTACGATAGAACGCCAGAACGCGATTTGTCATCCTGGTGAATGGACCACGAGTGGTAAACGAGCAGGCTGTTCCCTGACTTGCATCGAGAACTGCCCTTGCTCTTGCCCGGTCCCCAGCCCCCTGGCCCTCTGGCCCCCTGGCCCTCTAACCTGACCTAGAGCCCTTTGCGCGGGACGAGGAAGAGCGGCGGACGACAGGAGGAGACGGGCTGCGGGAGGGGCCAGCAGGTGAGCGGTGCAGCGTCCTCACCGGCAACGTCCTCGCCGTCAACAGAGGGAGAACGAGCGAGGTGTAGAGAGGCTGCAGGAGCTTTGGGAAGCAGCAGAATCTCAACAGTTCCATTCCCCATTGGTCGGCATTGGCATCTGAAACCGGTAAGCGGTATCCGGTTATTTAATGGACCACATTGCCTCTATTTGCCTCCATTTGCCTCCACTTGCCTCAACTCCCCTGCCCGTACAATAACAGTTTCAGGCCTTCCACGGCCCCCGGCCCCCCGGCCCTTAAAGGGCACCGAAAGGAGGTGACTTACCAGTACACCACAAATTAAGTGGCAGAGTGCTTGCTCGTTATCTGTTTAGAAAGAGGGTTAGGATTGAGGACGCCAGAGGTCGCTAGTGAGCTATAGAGCTCCGGAGTGTGAGCTGTGAAAAGTGAGCATTCCAGAGTGCCACCGGCACAAAGCACCGACATATCTCTGAAGCAAAAAGTCCACTTCATGGCGCCAAGGAAGAACAAAAGTGCCTTGGGTCTGATAAAAACAAAGACTTCTAAAAATCCCCCAATGGATTTAGACTCGTCAGGAGGAAGCTCGGGGGACCTCGAGTCAAAACCAAAATCTAAACGCACCCAAAAGAGAAAAGAGAAAATATCCAACGAGCAATCGAATGCGGGTCCTATGGGTGGCAAAGCCTCTAACCCCCTGAAAGACTTTGTGGGAAAACATTTCAAAAGGGTTTTTTCTCCCGTTAAGCTCCTCTCACCTGATCTGGAAGTAGCCGGAGAAGAACTTTGGAAGGGGGTCTCCTCTGTCATTTTTGATGACCAAATGGCGGACCCTGAAAATCTGATTAACCAATCACTACAGTCCCTAACTACTCATAATGGCCCAACAATGATACCCAGGCTATCCTCGTCCCCAAAGTTGTCCTTGCTTCACGACTCGGAGGAAGTAAATAGCGGAACTCAAGGACAAGAGGAGGAAGATGAGGAAGATGACCTAGATTTGAACGATTTGGCTCTAAATGGAATTTCGAAAGGACTTGACGTGCACGAAGAACACACTTTAGGTTCCAAGGGTACTAAAGACGGTAATCAGTCTTCACAGACTATCCCCGAGGCCTCAACAAATCCGGCCACCTCAATGTTGGATCTGATATTAATATTGCAAAAAACTCTCCGGGGAATCCTTGAAGTGACAATGCTAAATCACGATACACTAAAATCACAGAATTCACACCTTTTAAAAATTCAGGGTGAATTACATGGAATCAAGTGTCAAATGCCCTTAATGCTTAGACCAGTACCTGACCCAGAGAATATAACACCAATTGAGAGGGAGGTTGGGAATAAAGAACCCCCAGCGGCAACGCCAATTGTGATGGAGGTTGGGAATACTGAACTCCCGGCTACAAATCATGAAGTGTACATCTCAAAATGGCCTATGCTGATAAAAAGGAGGGGTGTATATAAGAGTCATACTTCATTAAGATAGGGGAGACCTGTTAGAAGAGTCATACAAAGTAAGAGTAAAGGTAGAGTAGTGAGAAAAAGGTCCGAGGCGGAGGAATCATTAGATCTAACGGAACACGAGTTAAAACGTAAACCTCCAAATAATAAGAAAGTGAGAGCAAGCAATACAAGAATGGGAAACACAGAGAAGCCAGCGATGAATCGAGTAATAAATGATAATGGCAGTAAGAAACAAAATAATACGGGGATGCAATGTAATGAGAAAGCCTATGAGGATAAAACTAAAATACAACATCCACAAAGGGGATTAAAAACAAATAGTATGAAGTCTAAAGGAAACTAATGGCTTTACTTTGAGCAAGTAAAAATGGGAAGGGGAGGGAAAAAAGCGAAGAAGCGCTCGTACCTAAACAGAGAACTTCTTCTTAATGCTTTCGCCCATTGCCCTAACTTGAAAGGAATCTGCACAAAAGATATCCGACAGGTGGGTTTTCAAACAAACCTTGATGGAAAAGAGCTTACTAAGGTACTAGTTTATTCTGAGCTGGTAAAAATAGCCATTGAACGAGCTGGTAGTGAGATATTAAAAGCAGGAATTCGGTTAGTACCTGATGAAGAAGTAGGGACTGAAGAAAGTGTCCAGCAAGGAAAAGAGTTCTTAAAGTACCATGCAGGACTTGGTAAAAGGCAAGTAAGATTTATAGAAAGAGGCTTAGGGCAAGGCCCGGGAAACTTTAATATTATAATAAATAATTCTGTTTCGGAAGACTCTTGGAAGAATTGGAGTCTTAATACTAGCCTCCCAGGTCCTTCACAGTACCTAGAGGAATCCAATAGGTTTGGGCCCCTTAGTGATGTGGAATAGGTAAAGGGGCAGCCACACGGCTTAAAAATGGTCTCCTGGAATATAAATGGGCTAGGTAACCAAATAAAACGTGAACGGCTAAAAGATCTAGCAAAAAATTATGCGATCATCTGTATCCAGGAGACCTGGCTATGTGGCGAGCCCCCTGTAGTGGATGGCTTCTGTCAAGCCTATCGACCGCAGTAAAATCTAGATGAGGTCGCCCGGCAGGGGGTTTTTTGACTTTACTATCTACAAACTTGGTGAAAAACTTCTCCCGGCTCACTGTAACATGTAAATGGCTGCTCTGCTGTAGAATAACATTAATTACAGCCAGTAACAAGAAAGAAAATGTGTTTATTGTAAATGTATATATGCAATGGGGGGGCAAGGAGGAGTATCGAGTCGAAATGGCGCACTTTAAAAATGATTTAGATTTATTGTGTGAAAAGTACGTTTCAGATTTGGTTTTGTTAGTAGGAGATTTTAACCATAAACTTAATCCTATGCGGCAGGATCTCATGTATCAGGATTTTTTAGAATCTTATGATATAATTCAAGCAAAGTTTCCAGAAAGTCTGTGTACAATAAATGACGTAAGCTTGGGGAATTACCTAGCGAATAAATGTCTCTTTTGTTTGAACGGCAGGTACCACAAGATCGTCCGGCAAAAAAAACCTTTAAACAAGGTACACAAAATTCCCCATAGATTATGTCTTTATCCCAGCATGGAACTTTGATATAATAAAGGGCTTTATGGTTAACCATATAGAAGAAAGTGACCACAATATTCTAGAAGTAGAACTGGCATTTTCCCACCAATTCATTGTTGAAAAAGTAATCATACCACAGATGGACTATCCCAGACGCATCACAACACGGTTAACCGAAGAAAATATAGAGAAATTAACCAGGCTCCAACATAAAATCGTTCTAGAATGCATAGTTGGTCTAGATCTGGCCTGGTACATTGAAAAATTAAACCAAGTGGTACAAAGTATCAAGGTCGAACTTAGAACAGACGTAAAGAACACCAAGAGTATACAAACCACCCAAGTTAGGAAGGGAAACTGGTATAATATAGCCTGTTTAAAGAAGAAAAGAGAACTAAGGCGAGAACAGCGCAGTCTGCGTAATAAATTTGATAACTCTAGAGCTGAACATCTTGTAAAATTAAAGAAAGAGTATACCATGCTTCTTGATAGCACAAGAAGAGCCCATAAGGATAATTGCTGGAATAAATTGCTGGAGGCAATAGAATCCAAGAATATACGTTTATTCTGGAGTCTAGTTTGCTCAGCAACAGAAGCCTCACCTGGGTCAATGATCTGCGTGGTAGAAGAGGGTGCCTGGGTGGATTATTTGAAAGAGCTATACCCGCTGGGGGGTGAAGCTGAAGAGGAAGTACAAAGGGACTGGAGTGGCCTAGTAGATGATCTGAAACCAGACTTCTCAGAAAAAAATGTACTTGATACAATCAAAACTTTAAATTTAACAAGAGCCTCCGGCCCAGATAACCTGCCTGCCCTAATAATCAAGACACGGACACCTTGGTGGGCCAAATTCTTCTCCCAAATGTTCCTAGAATCAGGGATAGTTCCAAGTAGCTGGAAGGGTGCGATATTTCAACCTATCCATAAAAAAGGGGACGTCAACGCACCAAGGAACTATAGATTAATCAACCTACTCGATATAGGAGAAAAAATATTTGTGAAAATTATATTAGGTAGGTTAAAGACTTGGGCAGAGGAGAGAGTAATTATTCCAGTGGAACAGGGCGGCTTCAAGGAAGGCCATTCTACAATAGACCACTGCTTTGCCCTATGGGCGTTGGCCCGGAAGTCAATAGAACAAAATGGGAAGTTGCATTGCTGTTTTGTTGACTTTCGAGCCGCGTTTGATACTGTGGACCGGAACAAACTCTGGGAGGATTTGATAGGATACGGAATTCCGGATGGCTTGTTGATGATCTTGAAAGATATCCATAGAGGGAACTGGGCCCAGGTTATTAGAGATTCGCATGGGTCACTAACCCAGAAGATATTGATAGGGAACGGCCTTAGACAGGGGTGCGTTCTGGCACCCCTATTATTTTCAATCTTTCTGGCAGATCTCCCTGTGACACTTGAAGTAGAAAGAAGTGCAAGCCCTAGAATGAGCGGGAACAAAGTGCCTTGCCTATTATACGCAGACGACTTAGTGATCCTAGATCAAACAGAAATGGGACTTCAAAGGAAACTAAATGCTTTTAAAGGTTATTGTGATAGGAAAATTTTTACTGTAAATATGGAAAAAACCAAGGTCTTATGTTTTGGAAAGAGCAAGAAGAATTTTAATTGGTTTTTGGGTAATAACAAATTAGAGGCAGTTAAGGAGTATAGATGTCTAGGCCTCTGGTTTGACAGTGCGCTAAATTGGCGCACCCATTTGGAGGCACAAAGAGCCAAAGCTTTTTCATCCACATGTTGGTTGAAAAAGTTTAATAAAGATTATGGCGACATGACTCATAAACCAATGATAAAGGCATTCGGTGCAATGATTCCCCCTCAAGTATTATATGGCGCAGAGGTGTTATACCTGAGCGGTAAACATGAGTGGGACCAGGAAGAGGGAAAAATCTTAAAAATGTTATTGTCTTTACCAAATTGTACTATGGTTCAAGCAATAAGAATGGAGTTAGGGCTAACTTCATGGACCGTACAATCTCAAATGGCCCTGGTAAGATTCTGGAAGCGCCAAGACCCAGGAGTGACACTAAAGGTCCCACAGTGGTGTAGGGATGAGATCCAAATAAGTAATCTTGCCTGGGCAAAGGATGTGAATAAAACCCTCCAGAAAGTAACTGGGTGCCTTAATGTGAAATTCTCTCAGGAAGCCTTGATAGCCGAGTTTACTAAGAAAACCCTTAGGGAACAAGGCCAGTCGCTCTCTAGGGCGCAGGACCAAGAATATATGACAGAGAAAATATCGGTCCAGTGGTTGAAAAAGTCATGGGTTAATGATGGCTGGTTCCCGTATTTGGACATTCTGCCCAATCGAGTGCTGAGATATGAAATTCTTAGGACTCGGGTTGGGATTAACCCATGGAAGATAGATGGAAAATTAAAATCTGCACTGATCGGCCCAGAAGGTAATTGTAACTGTGGGCGCGGACTAAGACATGATATGGCACATATTTTACTTGATTGCTTATTTGTACAGGATATAAGGAAACTGTTTTTACGTCCGATATTTTTATCACATAAGATAACTTCACGTGCCCAGGCGATATGTTTACTTACCGATATGCCCACGTTAGAAATTGCAATCGGATTGGGTACATTTTTGAGGAGTTTAAAAGAATATGGAAAGGTGATTTTGAAAGAGGGGCGCTGATTTTAAATTGTTTTAAAGTTTTATAAAATGAAAATATTCTTCTTATCCATTTAGCGATTTTGAGATTTCTGTAAAATAGGGCGTATTGTATGTAGTGTTTCTGAGGGCGTCTCCCTCTTTTAATTTAATTTTAACAAGCATTGAATTTTACCTATTTAAGATGTAGTAGAATTTTGTCTGTCCGAACTTTTTGAGTCTAATTGCGTGTGTTCTGTACTGTTTAAAAGACCAAGGTCTAAATAAACAAGTTTGTCTCTCTCTCTCTCCCACTCACCCAAATATAGTTAATAGTAAATTCTTCCATCTGGTGATGAGAAATATATCCACCTACTTCGCCACCCTCCCTAGATTATCCACAGAATTGCCACCAGGAAACTTAATAACAACAACACTCAGATACTTAATCTCCTTCCGTACCTTCCCATCCAATTTATTACATTCAAACACATCACCTCCAACTAGTTTACTAGGTACTCTGATAAAGCCCCAAACTCTTCCTCCAGCCTTTCCACCCTAAGGAAAGTCCAACCAGGGTGTGATGTATAAACGACCAGATCATCTGCATACAGCGCATCTTATTGCTGTAATGCAGTGAAAAAAAGGGATTACCTAGGCGTCCCTTCTGAGTTGCTGGGCAAACGGCTTGAGTAGGGGCAGGAGGCACCCCTGCCGCGTGCCTCTGCAAATAGCAAACCCCCTGGTCAATGACACGTTGAGCAAAATTGTAGCTGAAGAGTTCTCATACAGACTCTGAAGAGTCAAAATACAGGGATTGAAGACCGATACTGACAAAACCTCCAATAGATAAACCTAACATACTCAATACTTGGCAGCGTCTATGGTGACCACTGCCAAGGGGATCGCATTGGTAGTAGCTAAGTCGATAGACCCAATCAACTTCTGGGTAAGCTCATGGATGTGGCATTTTTGATCTGGATGTCTTATTTTGGGGCTAACTTGGTCAGTCTCCCTTCCAGATCACTTGTAAAGACCTTGTAATCTGCCTTCAATAGGGACATTGGTTGATAAGAATCAGCCTTCCTGGAGTCTTTTCCACACTTTAACATCAATGTAATTGTGGCTTCCTTTCATGAATCAGGGATCTGCATCTTACAGGGATATATGGAATTGAACAGTACCTCTTATACTGGCACAATCTCTTCCTTTAAAAGCTTATAAAGCTGTGGTGGGGATGGCGTCGGGACCTGCCGCCTTTCCATTTTTGATACATGACAGATGTTTCATCATTTCCTTCTGGGTGATTTGTGCCTCCATGCACTCTTTACCCTCCAAATTAAGAACAGGGAGATCCATACACTTCAGCCATTCCCTCAGCCAATCCAGGTCCGGAAAAACCTCTTTGGCTTTCAATGAAGAGAATAAAGAGACCATATGCCCCAGCATGTCCTCAACCTTATTTCAGACATCTCCCTGGGGATTGATAAGCAGCTCTTTAATGACATTGCTGAACCTCTCAACCCTCTCTTTCCATGGCAATACCCTCCAGCTCAAGCCCCATACTCAAACTGCTTCATACATCTGGCATGCCACCATTCCCTGCAAATGGTGTCCCTCTTGATTTTAAACTTTAGCTGTGCCTCCTCTAGCTGCTTCAATACCCTTTCTCGATCCACTGCCCCATTATGCACCTGCAAAGCAGCCTCCAATTCCCCCTGTTCTTGCTCCAATCTGGCCAATTCTGTCTTTTCCAACTTATTTATTAAGTGTGTCTGAATCTGAAAAACCCCTCAAATAAATGTTTTAAAGTAATCCCATATTATCCCAAGGGGAGCCAAGTCAGCATTGTCAAGGAAAAAGTCAATACTAGCTTTTTTTTAGGCGGATGCTATGCCCACATGAAGGAGTAGAGCTTGTTTTAATGGTCACCTTGAATTCTATCTGCTTCCAAGACAATGAAGCAGCCTCTAGACTGCAGAATGGTCTTAAATGTGCCCAGGAAAATGGTTGACCTATTTTATTTTAGCCTCAAGATCTCTAGCTACAAAAAAGTAATACAGACTAGAATAGTGGCCATACTTTTTCTATGGAATGCATAGCCTCTCATCGGGCCCTTTATGTGCCTCAACACATCCAACAACCCTAAGTCCTGCAGCATATTCCTAAGAGCCTGCCTAGTCCTAGGTGTTTGCACACAGTCTCTCCGGGTAGACCTATCTAAGGTGGTGTCCAGTATAATGTTAAAATTGCCTCCCCTGACTACTGGGGCCATTATCCCAACCAAATTCCTCTCTAGGTTGGCTATGCAATGAGGATCATTCGAGTTTGGCCTATAGAATCCCACAACCTCAAAACCAGCACAACTCATGCCCACCAAGTCGCACCTACATAACTATATGTTTTTGAGAATGTAACTTCTATCCCATCGCCCTCCCCACTAAAATCGTGACCCCCTTACATTACTGTGCCTGATCAGAAACCACATAGCTCTCCAACCATCTAACTTTAGAGAAAAGGGCTCTGGTCTCATTCGCAACCAGGTAAGTCTCTTGCAATCTCTGTCTGCCCGACTCCTAAGGCCATTAACGTTCCAGGTTAAATATATGTATCTCCATACCAGGAGTGGGCAGAGCTTGTAGAGTTGCACTACGTGGAATACCACGGAGTTGCAGAAAACTCAGTGGAATTCCGCTGAGTTCCGTGAGCAGGCGGAGTTGCACCACTCGCACACTCCTGGCCTGTTTATTAGCTAGAGAGAATCAGCACACACTCTTTAACCCCTTCGATGCTGATGACGAGCTCAGCTCGTCATCAGCCACGGGGGCGTGTGCGGATGACGAGCTGAGCTCGTCATCTTACGCGGCTTTTAGAAAAAAGCCGCGTAGGGGAAAAATAACCGCTGCAGCGATGCGGTTAAAACCCAAGTCACTGCATGGCATCAACCCTTCCGTGCTCCACTACACCGCCAATGACGGGCACACCCCCAGGGCACCCCTAAAACCCACCTGTCCCCATCATGTGCTCCCTGCAGCGGACCTCAACCATTTCACAGCATCTAGAAGCCGGCTTGAGGTTGAATGCTTTAAACTTCAGATGCATTAGGTAAAATTATTCTGGCACTGTCAATTCCACTGTTAATAGTAATTCGAACAGAAAGACAAGTCCACTTCTATCTAGAAAAGAACGCCATGACCCCTCAGCGTCAAAGAAAATGCAGCCCAGACCAAGTGATTGCACAGGGAGCGGATTTCACAATCACACGTTTTTAAATTGAAAGAAATGTTTTCAGCGTGTGGGCTGCGCTCGGTGCAATGTTAATACTTCTAAAGCCAGAACACTACTTGAAGGGTTAAAAAAACATGGCAGAAAGGGCTCATCTCAGAGCGACACCCGGTCTGGGCTCGACCCCAAGAACACCATGGATGTGATTGATAAGTAGGAACATTTGGAGGCAGACAACCAAATTTAATATGTATTTTTGTCCCAATATCCCTGATAACGTTGAACTCCAACAACGCAGTGCTCCATCCTCCTTTCCACCTCCCTTGATGAGCCGGCACCGGTCCATAACCTCATTCGATTCAGATTGCCAATGTGCAGGGGCATAGAGAACCCTACCCCCACCCACCCATTGCTTTAGGAACTACAGCAAGAGTGAAATTCTTGATGAGCCTCTTCTGTCTGCAACTCTGCAGACAACGGCTCCGCTCATAATTAATATGAAAAGGTGGGCGAGTGAGTAAGTGAAGGTATGGGTGGATGGCTGGATGGATTAGTGAGCGGGTGAATGGATGAATGAAAGGGTGAATAGATGGATAATGAGTGAAAGGATGGATTGATAAGTGAAAGGGTGAATGATCGGTGAGTAAATGGGTGGATGGCTGAGAGAAAAGGTAAATAGATAGATGTATGGGTGGAAGGGTAGATGGATGGGTAAAAGGGTGGATGGATGAGTGAAAGGATGGATAGATGAGTGAAAGGATGGATAGATGAGTGAAAGGGTGGATGATGGGCGAGTGAATGGGTGGATGGATGAGTAAGTGAAAGGATGGCTGGATGAGTGAAAGGGTAAATGGTTGGATGGATGAATGGATAAATGGCTGGATGGATGAGTGGATGGTTGTGTGGAAGAGTGGATGGATGAGTGTACGGTTGGATAGGGTGAAAGAGTGGATGAGTGAAAGTATGGATGAAGGGATGGATGAGTGAAATGATGGATGGAAGGATACATGATGGAAAGGTTTTCGAATGGATGAATATGTGTGGATATAGATGGGATTACTTATATACTATTATGCGACCTCCTTAAATGTGTCTGTAAAACATACCGTTTGTACCAAAGTTTTGTCCTAAATTTTGACCTCGTGACCTGAATTTTTGTTCTTAACTTTGACCCTTTGTCCTGAATTTTCACCCTCACCGTCCTGAATTTGCACCCATGCCAGTTGGTCAACGTAGGCACTGGCCCCCTTGAACTGTCTTAGTTGAGCCCCTACTCCTTCCACAGTTCCTAAGTCAAGTTTGTCCATCATCATCCTGCTGTCCCATGGTCTGGCAGCTGGACCAATCACAGACTTTAATGAGGTTTCCTGCAGTGTTTGTCGTCTCTGCCTCATGGAGGGTCTGCAAGAAGCCCCCCTTTCTGCATCCGTGAGCTTGGCCACCAGGTGGCGTGCGCCTATAATGTGGACATGTCAGTTGTTGAAGTGCGCGGGATCGTAAGGGCATGGCGTGCCCCTACTTTTGAAAATTATTTCTGTCCGTACCCCTAATTCTTTCTTTCAAAAAAACATTCTGGGACGGTGTAGGAAGGTGGATATCTGACTATGGTTACCCCCAAACTTTTTGCCTGGGGTTTAGCTGGTTTTTGACTTAGTTGGCCTGGGATCCTGCTATTCAGGGCCCCAGGCTGATTGCTCTCTCCTTAAAATGGACTCCGTGCACCTTAGGTGCATAACACAATTGGAACTGGTTCACCTTATTGGCCCCTGTAACAGTGTACCCTAGGTACCCAGGGCATAGGTGCATCCAAGGCCTACCAGGGGCTGCAGCATGTATTGTGCCACCCCTGGCCTGGCCTCCATATTTGACACAACTGGCTGATCGCTCAGCTGGGGTAAGTTGGTGTAATCACCTCTTACTTAGGTATAGTATCCCTATACCTGACCTTAAACTGGACACATATGTTCCTATCAGCCACTCCTATGGAAGGCCTCATCAATCCTGGAGGCAGAGTGCTTGGAAATATGTGAGATGGTGCTCTAGCATGAGCTGAGCCTGTCTGCAGCTGTCGGTAACCACTCCCTTAGCTGTACCGGGATATTGCCATACCATATACTCTTAAGTACATTATAATCCTCGCGGTTATATGCTATCTTTGGTTTGGCTTTATCAAAACATGTCGAGTAAGGTGTCATACGAATTGGAATACTATCCCCTCAACAGTTCTGTCGACGGGGATAGCATTCCACCCTTCTAGAGGGACACGACATGTGTGTAGCCTTAACCCCGGTTAAAGTTAACCATAGCCTCAGCATCACAAAATGGATGCTGCCACCACAGACACAAGTCTGACCTCCTGCTGCTGGGAGTCCTTCCAGCGAGGGAGGCTTGGACAAAGGGTTTCCTGCCTTGGGAGGTGCGAGCACCACCCCAGACAGGGTTTTGTGTATTGGGTAGGACAGGGCTGAATAGATTGAGACATGCCCGGGGCACACAAGGTGTCCCCGTGCATAAGCCAGTCCAAACCGGTCCTGGGACTTTCCAGACCCAGGCCTGGCGAGGAGCTGGACAAAGGAAAGGGGGTGTAACCGCCCCCCCTTCCTGGTTCCTCCCAGAGGAGGGACCTAGTAGGTGATCCACCCCTCAGATTGGGAATAAGAGTGGGAGCAGTGCCATTGCACAGCAGATCATCCTGAATCATCTTTACACGAAGAAGAAGACTGGACTTCAACATTCTGCTGCACAGAAGACTGAAGAGAATCTCCCTTGTGGCCTAGGAGTGGCCACCCTGCGAATGCAGGCACCAACCAGCGAATCGACGTCTGCTTTGCCGCCGCCTCCTGCCGGAGCCCGAGCCAGAGCCTGACAAGACCCAGACTCCCAGACTTCTCCCAGCCCGATCCACAGTCCCTGCAAAGAAGGGACCCGTGGAGGCACCGAGAGATGTGGGACCGGACATCTTGGAAGACACCCAAAGAGCTGACAGCACAGCACCAGAGGCATCCTCGACGTTGTGCTTTGGAGACTAAGAACCCCCCACCACCGAGCAGCCCTTGCACTGAAGATCAGCCCCCCAGCATCTCCACGATCTGCGTGGGGCCCTTTTGCATTGTGCCATTCGACGCGCCATCCCGGCCACTAGCCACGTGGTCAGCGGCCATCTTGGCGACTACAACTACAAACTACACTGCGGGTCTGGTTGCTCTAGACTTGCCCTAGCTCCTGTAAAAAGGAGCCCCTACTCAGACCTTGCTGGTCCGAGTAACAATCCTTTTTCGATTCCTGTGTGGCTTGCATTAGCCAAGGCCTGTTTGCTACAATCAAGTTGCCGACACCACCAACAGCGATAAGCTTGCGTGGGACAGCTCGTGATCGACTCCTGGACGTCCTTGACCCCCGGTGTCCACGTGGCTGCAGAGAGAAGCTACACCTCAACACCTGTTTGCACCCGACATCGCCTGGTTCCAATCTGGTTCCACGGTAGTCACTGGCTAGTGACTTTTAACATTGTCCCCTCTGCTTTCAGGTCTTCACATCTTCAGATCCACCCTCGGATCCACCGGGACTCTTCACCTCGAGCCGCCTGCAGCATCTTCAGCTCCAAGCACCATCGACCAGCGTGACAAAACCCGACACTATTTCGACCCTGTGCACCCGCTTCCTGTGGGTGAGGTAACTCAGCTCCGCTGGTGTTCCTACACTGGTACACACCTCTAGGGCCTGTGTCTCAAGTTTCAGCTTTATAGGTCACTCGGAAGGTTCCGAACTAACTAACTTTGTACTTTTTACGCACCATAGACTTTGCATTGGTGAGTGCGTGCACTTTAAACACTGCACCCGAGTCCCGCGGGCCTTTCCCGACTTAGTCACTGCTAGTCTCGAATAGCTCCAGCGATTCCCAAGGCCCTAGGCCTGTTTCCTTTCCTATTGGTATCTCTTATACCACTTTCTTAGTATATGGTTTAGGTGGCCCCTAGGGCTCATCCATATTGTGCAACTTTTGTGTATTTTAAACTGTCTTGTGTTTTAACGCTTGTGCTTCTGTGCTCATAAAGAGTCCAGGAGATACTTTTAGTTAATAAAGCAATATATATTTTCAATATATATTTGTGTGGTGTCCTTTCATTTGGTATTCAAGGGGGTTGTGTATGGTAATACAGCTGGCTTCACATGCCTTTCAGAGTTTAGCCTAGGACTGCTTTGTCCACGTTACCACTAGGATAACTGGTCTACATGGTTGACTTACAACCAATCATCATAAGGGTTGCTTGGCATGGTACAAAGTGATCACTAGAATTAGTGAGCATTATATACCAGGCCAACTTCTCACATTGGTGAGCAGCGGAGTGGGATCTGAGCTTGCTGTTGTTTTACCATTACAATCTTTGAGATTATCATTTGAAAGATCATACGGGTACCTGCTAGGTACATATAAAACAAGACTACTATACTTAAGGTCTACTGAACTTAGTTGTTGTAGAGCAAAGGGAGTAGCACACCCTGACTACAACTACTAGATAGATTTAGTAGGTAAACACCAGTGTAGGTAGATTGCAACACATCCACCCACACTAGAGCAATGTCTGGAGCAGAGGGTTCCACTGGGAACATCCCTGTTGAGAGTGACCCTCCAAGGGCACCATCCAAATTTGCTATTTTTTCCTTTAAGGAATTAAGACAGCTTTGTGTCTTAAGGGGTCTGAGGACAGGGCCTTCCCCTACCACAGACCACCTTAGAGAGATCTTGGACCAGTCTGAGACTCTAAATACCTCTAAGGCAGACCCCACAGGGAATGCTGAAGGAGGCCATCCTTCTGAGGATGACACTGTAGAAGCCCCTGTCCCTATAGTCCTGGTAGATGAGGAAGCCCCCATCACTGGAGCTCCTCAGACAGATGAGGAGGAGGAAGAGGAAGAAGAGACAGAAGGGGGGAGCAGTGAGTCAGATGATGACAGAAATAGTCAGGTACTGGTCAGTAGACTGAACCAGGCTAACTTAAGCCTATTTGGGACTGAATCTGGTAACAATCCATTCAGACCCCCAGGTGGACTTAACCAGAAGCCTAGGAGGAGAATTACTCACTCAGGTGACTCTAACAACTCCCATGCTTCTAGAGGTTCTCATGGTCACTCCAGAAGGGAGATAGATGACTAGCCCTCAGAGAAGGGAACATGAGGCCAAAATGAGAGAGGCTGTGAGGATCCAGAGACAAGAGTTAGAGGTTGCCCTGGCCCAAGAGAAACTTGCTAGAGCAAGACAGCCTAGAGAGAGTGGATTAGGATCCACTGGTGGCAGCACTATCCCTAAGGATAAAGACAGGTCTTTTGATACAAGAAACCTGAGTAAGATTGTGCCCCCCTACAAAGCTGGGGATGATATCCACAAATGGATAACTGCAATGGAGAGAGCCCGCAGAGTACAGCAGATCCCTCAGGAGCAGTGGGCAGCAATCTTGTGGCTCTCCTTTGAAGGTAGAGGCAGAGACAGACTCCTCACAGTTAGTGATGGGGATTCTAGAAACTACATGGTCCTGAAGAGTGCTCTGATTGATGGGTTAGGCTTAACTACTGAACAGTACAGGTTAATGTTCAGAGATACCCAGAAGACACAGACTCAGGACTGGTCTGAATTTGTTGAATGTGCCACTAAGGCTCTGGAAGGCTGGTTGCTGGGAAGTAAGGTTACTGGCTATACAGGATTGTATAATCTAATTATGAGAGAGCAAATCTTAAGTAATTGTCAAAATCAGCTTCTACATCAGCACCTGGTTGACTCTGATCTGACCTCCCCACAAGAATTGGGTAGGAGGGCAGACAAATGGGTCAGAACCAGGATCAGGCCTAAGAACCAGGGTGGTGACCAAAAGAAAGAGACTACCAAGCCTCAAGAGAAGGGTGGGGATAAAAGTAAGGAAAAGACTTCCCCAGGGCCCCAAAACTCCAAGAATGGGGGTGGGTCCCAAGACACTTCTACAACCCAGAAAAAGCCTTATTGTCATACCTGTAAACAGGTGGGGCATTACAAAACAAATAGCTGTTGTCCCAAGAATGGCAATAAAGAGAATATACCTCCAGGTAAGGCTCCAACACCTCCTGTCACTGTTAGCAGTGGTCCCCCAGGTGGTGGGAGCACCCCCAAGAATTTGGGTGGGTTTACTTTTGGAGGACAGGTGGACTCTCGCCTATCCAGGTCCCCTAACTCAGATACTCTTGTCTATGAGACTGGCATGGGGTTTGCCAATTTCACTGCTTGCCCAAACACTTTGAGCAAGTATAGACAGGAGCCCCTCATCAATGGTTTGAAAGTTGAGGCCTTCAGAGACACAGGGGCTAGCATCACCATGGTGGCTGAATGTCTAGTCCCCTCAAGGCAACTTTTACCTGATGCCAAATATTAGGTGACAAACATTGATGGCATAGAAACCAATCATCCCATGGCAGTAGTCAATCTTAGCTGGGGAGGTGTCACTAGCCCAAAGAGAGTGGCAGTGTCAGCAAACTTGCCTGTAGATTGCCTACTGGGTAATGATTTGGAAATCTCAGCCTGGGCTGAGGTTGAACAGCAAACCCATTCTAGAATGGTAAATCTCCATGGCAAGGTTAGTGGGGCTGTGATGGCTACAGCCCCAATCCAAGATGTCTTTCCTGAAAAGGTTGGGAGGGCTGAGCAAACCTCAGCCCCATCTTTAGCTAACTTCCCTCCTGAAAAGAGTAGCAGGGCTGTACTAGTAACAGCCCATACCCAAACGGAGTCTCCTCCTGAAAAGGTTGGTGGGGCTGTGATGGCCACAGCCCGAACTCAAACTGATACATGGGTAGTGAATCCTGAAATGATGGATCACTCCACCCAAACAGAGAGCATTGAGGAGGAAGAGAAATCTCCCTCCCACCAGACTTTAGGAAAGGATCAGCCTCCTCAAGGAACTGATCTTACCCCTGATGAAAGAACTGTACCAGAGGTTGTTAGGTCTGGCCTAACAGAGCCTCTGATGGCAGTGGACCCTTCTCAGGTGGGACCCAGTCTGGAGCAGGTAACCTGCCCCTCTCTACCTTGCCTTTATCAGCCCAGGGCTGCAGAGGACAAGAAGGACAGTGAGCCCCAAAGGGCCCCCTTTCAAATAAAGCACCCCCATCAACAGATTAGGGGCACCGAAACTAGTAGCCCTAGTGAGGTGAAAACTTTAAAAACTCCTGAGGGAGCTCCCTTAAAAGTAGTTAGGGACCTCCCACAGATGGATTCTGTTGGGCACAGCCAAACCTGGGACCCTAAGGGCCCAAACCTGAACTGTCCCTCCAGTAAGCCAAACAGAGGGACCCAGCCTCCAGCTTTAGGTAGCCAGAGGTTGACCCTGAGAGCACAGTGCAACTCAGTCAAAGAAAGAAAGGCACACATGGTGGAGAGTGATTGGAGGAAGCTGAGTCCTACAGAGGAATCTCACTTCAGTACTCCATCCCAACACCAGCCTTTAACTTTGCAAAGACACACCACAGGTAGAGATTCCCTATGGTGGAGACCCTCAGATACCCTTAGGGTGAGGGATTTCTTAGTGGACCATGACACATGGGGTAACCAAGCCAAAGCTGGTACTTCCTTATATGGCCACTTAGGCAATATAGGCTTACCTGGACAAGGATAGCCTTATCTCCTTTCGTTTTTTTTTTTGGGGGGGGGGGGGTTATGTAGGAAGGTGGATATCTGACTATGGTTACCCCCAAACATTTTGCCTGGGGTTTAGCTGGTTTTTGACTTGGTTGGCCTGGGATCCTGCTATTCAGGGCCCCAGGCTGATTGCTCTCTCCTTAAAATGGACTCCATGCACCTTAGGTGCATATCACAATTGGAACTGGTTCACCTTATTGGCCCCTGTAACAGTGTACCCTAGGTACCCAGGGCATAGGTGCATCCAAGGCCTACCAGGGGCTGCAGCATGTATTGTGCCACCCCTGGCCTGGCCTCCATATTTGACACAACTGGCTGATCGCTCAGCTGGGGTAAGTTGGTGTAATCACCTCTTACTTAGGTATAGTATCCCTATACCTGACCTTAAACTGGACACATATGTTCCTATCAGCCACTCCTATGGAAGGCCTCATCAATCCTGGAGGCAGAGTGCTTGGAAATATGTGAGATGGTGCTCTAGCATGAGCTGAGCCTGTCTGCAGCTGTCGGGAACCACTCCCTTAGCTGTTCCGGGATATTGCCATACCATATACTCTTAAGTGCATTATAATCCTTTTTCTTGATCATCGACGTCCAACTGTGATGTTATGATTTACTATGTTTTTTGTTTATTCACAGGTTCTGTACTATTAACGCCAATTGGGCGCAACAGACTTTGTTCGCAATAACACTAATAGGTACATTTCACCTTTTTAATTTTACATTTTTGTAGAGTACACTTTTACATCTACATCCCATGTGAGTAAGGTGAGGATAGTTGTGCATATCCTCGTCCTGAAGAAGGAGTTGTTACACTCGGAAACATGTCGACGCACTTTTGAGGTTGACATACCCTAATATGTAACAGACAACCTCACCCTGTACCCTTTTAATGTGTGTAAATGTATAGGCATTTATATAGCGCACTACTTACCCGGAGGGTCCCAAGGCGCTTCGACCGCTGCGAAACCCTTCCTGGCTTCCCTGAGAGATGGTCCCTTAATGGGTATCTCCAGGGTGAGACCAGGCATCCCCGGCGGTCTGGTGGGGCCGTTAGTGAAGATGAGGCAAGCTAATGCCCAGAGTTGCCGAGTGTGATCGCTGATCAGAGTGGGCACCGAGGCGAGAGAATTATCGAGTCCGCTGACCCTGGTCCAGAAACCTGCTGCGCCGGGAATCGAACCCTGGTCCCGGGCCGTCCTCTGCTCTCGGGTCTGCTGCCTCTAACCAGTGAGCCACACTACTTCACTAATGATACCAGCCGAGTGCCTAGTAAAAACATTTTTATTATTTTTTCTCCTACGAGCCAGGTATCTTTTAACCATCACTTTTCACCACCTCACCACTCACACTTATTTCCCTCACACACACACAAACACATAGTTCACTTTCAGTGCTCCTACGTAGTCGTGAGTCGCAGCACCCTGCATCCGGTAGAGGGGTGCGAAGACCCCAATGATGAAGCATGACACCAAGGGGCCTGTTGGTGTGTGAGGGGTATTTAAAACAACACTGTGTGCTCCCCACCATTGTAGGGATCACTACCACTACCAGAGTGGATTCTATTTTGTTTATGTAAATTGTCAGGGGAGACCGAATCCACTTCCTGCTCTCCCTCCCTCCTCTTGTTATATTCTTGTTCTAGACAGCGCACAGCTGTGGGAGCCCCTCCCTAACTTGGGCACACATAGACAACCGCCACACACTACATCCAACGCCTAACTCTTTTCCCTAACCAATATCAGAATGGAGGATGAACACGGCCTTACCTTCAGTGAGGACGATATTGACAGGATTCTTGCGGAAGTCAATCCTTTTGAAGGATTAAGCAACAATGACCCAGGCCCAGCAGTGGCGCACTGGGATGAACTAACAAACTTAAGGAAAGTCCAGATTAGGGCTGCCTTGCATGGTCTCCTAATGATGGAATATCTAAGTAACAAAATAGCCCCTCAAGGACTCATAGTAAAAAACGAACCCTTCATTTTTCAAGATGATCTCGTGTTTAAATAGCCTGGTCCCTTATTTCCTGGCATTGTACCAGAGACTGGCTGGTACTGATAGTACAAACAGCCACAAGAAAATCACAGGAACTTAAGGTAGAGATTCAGAAACTTGAGATACAACTCAAAACATTCATTTCACCTGCAGCCCTGAAGAAAGGGTTGGAGGAACTTAATCAACAAATGACTGACTTTGACATCACATTAAAGCAAAGGAAGTTTAACAAACTCAAAAAAGACAAGGACCGGTTCACGGCTGAGAGGGCATACCCCTATACAAAAGCTGATTTTGTGGCTAATGGAAACACAAGTGACACTGACAGTGTGAGCTCAGATGGTAACTCCACCAGCACCAACTCTGTTGGTTTCCAACAAAGAAAACAACAAAGTGGAGGTAACCGCCAGCAGAGAACTCAATTTCCACGCCAAAGAGGCTGGAGAGGCTTCCAAGGGCCGCCACAATTCAACCCTTACCAAGGCCAATACCAATTCCCTCAATATCAATACGGCCCACCACCAATGGGACCAATGTACCCACAATGGGGGCCAGACCCAATTGCCGCACCCCAAAAACCTCAGCCTTTTTTATCGTGGGGCCAAGGACCCCGCAGAGGCAGGAACAAGAAAGGGAACAATGTAACCTGGCAGCCAGCGGACGATGCAGACCCCAGGGTCCACACCAGGAGCATGACAGCGAACAAAACCTCAACAAGCAAGAGGGGAACTTAGTCATTAACATATCTCCCTGGCCCTTAACAGACCTACAGAACAAGGTACTTAATAAAGGCCTAGGGTATGTTCCTACTAACAAACCTGACCCTTTGTGCTTACACAAGGAGATCCAAGACTTTGTGAGAACTATCAAGTTGAAAGCATTTTTAAAAAACCAAGAGCCTATCCCGGATCCTTCGGACACAGGTTTGAGGCCAAAATCGACTTTCACGCCATTGGACAACCAACTTCCCATTGAAGTCCTGGCATTTGAGAAGGCCATTATGCTCAAACTCAGCAAATTAAACACCAACCACAACATATTCCATAATATGAGCAAACTGGAGAACGAGGTGATAAGGGAACTCTCGCAGAACAAACAACTCACCATAAAACCTGCAGACAAAGGCGGGGCAGTGGTGATCCAAACTACAACTGCATACGACCAAGAATGTAGGAGACTCCTATCTGATAGGAGAAACTACCAGGTTCTCTTGGATGACCCCACTGAATCCTTACGTGTACAGATAGGTGCAATGATTGAGGAAGCCCTGGCCCACAACTGGCTTACAAAGAAGGAGTCAGAATTTCTGATACAGAAAAACCCTTGTACACCATACTTTTACACAATACCGAAGGTTCATCGGAGTTTACAAAATCCACCTGGCCGTCCAATTGTGTCCGGCATTGTGTCAATACTAGAACCATTATCCAAGTTCGCTGACGCTTTTTTGAGGCCTTTGGTACAGGCAACAGATACATATCTGAGGGACACAAAAGCGGTCCTACAGTTACTACAAAATCACCCATTTGACCCAGACTCACAGATGTTGCTGAGCCTTGACGTAGAAAGCCTCTACACCAGCCTTCCGCATGATGAAACCCTCATAATCATCGAGGAGGTGCTACATTCTAACCCATGGAAATACCAAACCCCACGAGGAGTGGTAATGGAGTGTATTTCCATTGCACTAACCAAAAACTTTTTCGAATATGAAGGCACCCTATATCTGCAACGTCATGGTACCAGCATGGGAAGAACTTTCGCGCCGAGTCTGGCGGGGTTGTACGTGCACCATCTGGAGTCTATCAAGATCCTCCATCCTAGCAATCCTTTCAGGGCAAAATCCGCACCTGGCGACGTTAAAAAGATGATGTTCCGGTCATCTGGGAGGGGGACGGCCAATCAATTACAGATTTCATGACTTGGCTGAACACACAAAACGCTTTTCTCAAATTCACCCACCAATTGTCCAGTGAGTCACTGGTGTTCTTGGATTTGAACATCTACCATGAGGCAGGGTTTCTTAAAACAGAGACTCATTTCAAACCAACGGCGAGGAACTGTCTTCTCAGGTTCGACAGTTTCCATCCACGTCACCTAAGAGAAAATCTGCAATACAGACAGTTCCTACGCCTACACCGCAATTGTAGCGACGTAGCCAAGTATAAATCCCAAGCCCAAGACCTGAGTGAGAAACTAAAACAGAGACGATATCCAGACAAAGTCATAAAGGGTGCAATGTAAAGGTCACGGAATAATAACCGGGAGGCTCTCCTTGAAGATAGAACTCCCAGAGAAAACACAGCTAACAGAACAGTCTGTGTTACAACATATAGTTCAGTCTCTAACCAGGTCTCCAAACTGGTGAATAAACACTGGCGCATTCTGACGAGTGGCACCCTAGATTTGGAAAAACCTCTGTTTGCCCACAGGAGGGGCAAGAATCTTAAAGACATCCTTGTGCACACAAGACCTCTAACCCCAGGGATCCATCAAACCAGGTTTTTAAGGGCTACGTGGACACCATCCATGTGGGAACTGTAACAGTTGCCATCTAACTGAGAAAAGTCAGACCCTCACTTTCAAGAATGGCACAAAGTGGGAACAAGGAGCGTTCACCAACTGTAACAGCAGGAACATGGTTTACCTCATCTTGTGTCCATGTAGCAAAGAGTACGTGGGCATGACCACAAGAGCTGTGAAGATCAGAATAAACGAGCATAAGAGCAAAGTAAGGTGTAGGAAGTTATCTTCGCCTGTCCTTTTACACCCCCACCCGCCAACTACGATCGTCCAATCAAGACCTCGCCGCTATTCCACGCTTCCATAGATCCACCATGGGGGGAAGATCCTTCTCCTACTTAGCGGCCAAAACCTGGAACTCTCTCCCCACCCACCTCCGCCTTACACTGAACCACCTCTCCTTCAGAAAGCAACTAAAAACTTGGATATTCGATAAGTAAAGTACCCCCCCCCTCCCTCAAGCGCTTTGAGACCCTCTGGGTGAGTAGTGCGCTATACAAATTACTGAACTTGAACTTGAACTAGGAAATCGACAACAAAAATGGCAGCACATTTTTTGGAGGCACAACATTGTGTCAACGAATTGCACTGGACTGTGATTGAACAACTACCAACTGATGTTGGTTTATTTGAGAAGGAGCAGAGGTGGGTTTTCCGTCTGGGCACGGACACCACTGGACTCAATGACTCCATTCCATGGAGCCAATTGCGATGACCTGTGGGCTCCTCCCTATAAGCACACTGTCTTACTTTGGGCATTGGCTAAACTCTTATTGAATCCACACATCATTTATTCATCCTACAGTAAGTGATACTCCATCAGACCCCTACCAGACCCATATCTTCATATCCTCGGTATGGTTGCATCATGGGACGCGAGACTTTCTGTATGTGGACACAGAGCATATACGCTACATTCTACTTTGTTAGGATTGCCCGTTTCCTTTTTAACCTCGTTGGCGATCTATCACAAAAAAACCCATATTTTGTATCTTTCACCTCTCTGGGTTTCATATTAATCACTGTTGGCTCCACCGTACTCGCGCGAGTAGCTAACGTATTTTCACACATGCGCGCAGTAAGCAGGGACCACAATTTAGAGACACTTCCCCTACGCGCATGCGTTTGAGAGTATGACACACCCTCCATTGGCGTGCAGTACCGGACCTCCTTCCGAAGGACACAGTCCTTCTTTGGGCATATTCCGCTTTCAATTATGCACTAATTAAAGCAATTGTTGGCAATATATAAGGGGGTAGGTCAGCACGACTCGACATACCGTCTGAGCCGCGTTGAGGGGAAGGCAGCCCACCAGGTCTTGCAGAATCCGTGAGTTTGGTCATACAAGGTAGTGGCATCTACATTACCTTTGAGTATTAGCATCTAAGCCCCTAAACCTAGCTTTTTAACATCCTGCAGGTTGCCACATTGAGCAGGAAGAATGAACCCCCAATACTACGCTTTGGCTCATGAGGCCAGCTAGCCTTTGTCCATAAGTAAGCACTGTTTATGAAAATGTATTTTTCCCTCCAGAATTCCAACTTAGGGATTATCATGGCGATTTTATTCTTAATTAATGTGTGTCTTTGTCTATATGTATGTCCATGTCCTTTTCTTTACAGGGTTTTTGGACCTTATTTTGGTTCTTCATCACCCTCCTATGTATTGAATAGGTCCTTTTTCTTGATCATCGACGTCCAACTGTGATGTTATGATTTACTATGTTTTTTGTTTATTCACAGGTTCTGTACTATTAACGCCAATTGGGCGCAACAGACTTTATTCGCAATAACATTAATAGGTACATTTCAACTTTTTAATTTTTAATTTTTGTAGAGTACACTTTTACATCTACATCCCATATGAGTAAGGTGAGGATAGTTGTGCATATCCTCGTCCTGAAGAAGGAGTTCTTACACTCCGAAACATGTCAACGCACTTTTGAGGTTGACGTACCCTAATATGTAACAGACAACCTCACCCTGCACCCTTTTAATGATACCAGCCGAGGGCCTAATCAAAACTTTTTATTATTTTTTCTCCTACGAGCCAGGTATCTTTTAACCATCACTTTTCACCACCTCACCACTCACACTTATTTCCCTCACACACGCCAACACATATTTCACTTTCAGTGCTCCTACGTAGTCGTGAGTCGCAGCACGCCGCATCTCGTAGAGGGGTGCGAAGACCCCAATGATGAAGCCTGACACCAAGGGGCCTGTTGGTGTGTGACGGGTATTTAAAACAACACTGTGTGCTCCCCAACATTGTAGGGATCACTACCACTACCAGAGTGGATTCTATTTTGTTTATGTAAGATTGGAGAAGTGACAGGACCGGGCAGGAGAAGTGACGGGCAGGAGAAGTGAGAGACAGGTGACGTGATGGGCAGGAGAGGTGATGGGCAGCAGAAGTGACGGGGCAGGAAAGGTGATGGGGCAGGAGAAGTGACAAAGCAGGAGAAGTGACGGGGAAGGAGAGGTGATGGTGCAGGAGCGGTGATTAGGCATGAGCAGGAGTGATAACCGGGCAGGAGCGGTGAACGGACAGGAACAGTGAACGGATAGGAGCAGTGAACGGGGCAGGAACAGTGATAGGGCAGGAGCAGTGAACGGGGCAGGAGCAGTGAACGGGGCAGGAGCAGTGAACAGGGCAGGAGCAGTAAACGGGACAGGAGCAGTGAACAGGGCAGAAGTGGCGAGCAGAACAGGCGAAGTGACGGGACAGGAAAAGGGACAGGGCAGGAAATGCAAAAGGGGAGGAGAGGCGACAGGAAAGGAGAGGCGACAGGGAAGGAGATGCAACAGGAAAGGAGAGGCGACAGGGCAGGAGAAGTGATGGGCAGGAGGACTGACTTATACTTATGTTCCTTGCCTATTTATTTATATACTATTGCATTACATCCACTTATGTGTCTGCAAAGCATACCTGCTGCCCTGAATTTTTGTCCTGAATTTTGACCTCCTGTCCTGAATTTTTGTCCTGAATTTTGACCCCTTGTCCTGAATTTTTACACTCACCATCCTGAATTTGCGCCCATGCCAGTTGGTCACCCTATCGGAGGGGGGTGGAGCCTCAGCTTTCCGTCCTCCAAACTCTGTGCCTTGCTCTGCTTCCCCGTCCACACTGCATCACTGGCAAGGTCCCTACCCACCGGGCCAAAGCAGCGCCTGCTGGTGGGTAGCACAGGTCAGGTGACTGTTGCAGCATCCGGGCCTGGAGGCGACCAGAGATGCTTGGCTTCCTGTGACAGCAGTATGCAGTGCGCAGCGTAGGTGGACTATTTGCAAAACTCTGCCCTCCAAATGAAGTGCAGAATGACAAAAACTCAGTGAGCTCCATCAGCGGAGCGGAGTTTAATGCCAACTCTTACTCCATTCTGCCTCTCATTATCTTCTACTAAATTTAACCCCCTTTTCTGGTGGATTATTTGGGGCATGCAAAGAAACAATTACATTAGTGAGACCGAGGACATTTCTTTTTCATTTTTATCAACTGCTTCCCTCCCTGTGCCAATTCCTATATCCATCGTGGCATCCCATCCAGGGGGGAACCCTCCCAATGCTTGTAGGAATATTAAATGCAAGAGAGCTTCACTGGGAGACACTGACAAAACGGCTTTGCCACAATGTGTGCCCCCCCCACCCCGCCTTCCAGACCCGGCACTCAAGAAATTCCAAGTTCTCAAGAATGTATCCCTCTTTTAATGGAATCAGTTAGTACATCTATATCCTCCACAGCACAATAGTTCAACATCAGATTATTCCACATGATGTGGAGCATTGCCAGAAATATAAACTGTGTGTTTGCCCCCATCTTCTGCAGCTCCTTCATTCTCAGGCCAAGCTCCCACTGCCTCTGGTCGATGGCTTTGCACACATCATCTGACCTGATAGTAAAGGAGAACCCCTTAATAGTAACAGAGCCACTCCTTAAGGCACGGGTACTCATAGTATGGCACGTGGGCTGCCAGTGGCCCGGCAAGCCTTCCCTGGCGGCCCACGGACTTTGCAGACATCTACCAGTGTGACTCAGAGACTCTGCTGCTCTACGGGGACCAGCCATAGTCAGAGTTGAGCTGCGGCGATAAAAGGTGAAATACAACACAGCCTCATTAACATGCGAATGGTCTTTTAAAAACCTGTGAAGTGCTCGAGTGCGGTGAAGGATCCAAATTTTACAAGCCCGGACTATATTTACCAATAGTCCAAGGATATATATATATATATAGATAATCACGGAATAATAAGGCAGTCGGCAATGGAGAAGGTCGAATCGTTTATTGAATCAAATACAAGCCCTGACAGGGGAGCCTCGGTCTACACGACCCATGGAGTTGCGCAGAGGAGACTAACGAAACACACATGAAACAAAGCATATATACGTTTTACATATTCAGGTTAACACCCTACAAGGAAGTATACAAGTTGTCCGTTAGCCAACAGGAAAACCCATTTAAGGTTCTTACTATTTGTCAGTGGCTAAGCTAAAAGCTATTCCGGGGGTAGGTCAGTGAGGTGCCCTTCTCGTCTATCTTAGACCTGGGGAGTACAGGAACGGGCCCTGCTAGAATGTGCGCATCCCACAAGAAGGGCTGGTGTGATCTTGGGTTTCCCTGAGCCATATTCAAAAGAGAAGAGAAGCAGACTGAGCAATGTAGCCTGGTTTCGTACCCTGAGCTATACCATGTGACTTCTGGGAAATAGTACATGAATGAAGGGAAACGAAACAAAGTGGCCCTGACTATACCAATAGGTCTGAACGGACATTCATAAGCCTACCATTAAGTTAACATATAATGTTTATTTCTTCACGATTATGAATGTGTATATGCGGTTATATGGTGCATAGTGGGAAAATCATGATTATATATGATTTTATATCTCAACAGATGGCCCTTTTGGCCCACTATGGCCAATATTACTACTCTACTCTACTCTACTCTACAAATACCCCTTCATCGATCTGCATAAGGTCTGCTACTTCCTTTTGAATTATTTGTTTCTCTACCTTCTTTTGTCGGACAAGGGTCAGAGAGGACGTTATTTTAGTAGCACAGAAGGTACAGCATGGCGGGCCACAATGAAGGCATGAGCAGCAAGTGAAAATTATTCCAAATACTCCTGCCAAGATCATGAATATCTTCCAGCCCCACGTAGCTAAGAGGCCTCAGAACCACCCACTGAGGGACCAAGTACCGTTCTCTTCATGTAGTTCGCTAGCTAATAGATGTAATTTTTTAATAGCGAGATGTATGGTAGGGGCCGAATCAGGTATGAAAACACAACAAGAGCTGCCAATCACACGACAAGCTCCACCCCTGTCTGCCAGGATGACGCCTAACACCATCCGATTTTGAAGAGAAACAAGCCTTGTAGCCTGAAGCTCTACAGTGAGGTTGGCTAAGATTTCAGTCGTTGTTTGGACTACATTTTCCACAATTCTAGACAAGCGCCTTATATTCCGACTGTTAAACATCTGACCCCAGAATGGAACCAGCCCTTGGAAATGTCTTTGAACTGCTGTAGTGAGGTATCTGTCTGGTCAGTACTATAAGTATTATAGCTTCTAATAGTCCTATTAGTATCTAGGTCTCTCTTCATCAGCTGATGAGTCCTATGGCAATTGGAAGGGGCAACATAAACAAGAGGGTAAAGAAAAGACAGATAACACCGTCCTGCCCATCCACGTGGGAGCCAAGTATAGGCATTTTCCCCACAAAAGAAATATACATTAGGGGGAGTGATCATCGGGGGAGTACTGTCGGTTTGCAACGTGTAAGTGTAATTACAAGTACTACTCCCTACCTTAATGTGACCTCGCCCCTAATACAAAACAAAGAAGTGGAATTTATGATAGGGATTGGCAGGGCTCTATCATTCGTAACATTACGTTCTTTAAAATGCTGAAAATACAAAGTGGAATTAAAAAGCTCAAAGCCCTGCATCTCTTCTTGCAACAAGGTATCATTTTTAGAGTCAGTATATACATTCATGCAAGCATTTGGATCTAAAGAACCCTGACCTTCATCTCCTTCAGCGTCAAATCCTTGGTGTCTCTCTATATATTTTAAAATAGCTTCATAATCTCTTTCAGAATATATTTTGGGATTTACAACATAGTGGGAGTACATCAATGATAACAGTTGCCACCATGCCTCGCAACTGGCTAAATACGATAAAGAGAGAGATATAAATAACTCATGTTGATGCATAACTGATGGCAACAAACCACAAACCCAGCAGTTCGTTTTGTTTGTGGTACTGTGGGTCTGGTGTAACATCTCTATGAATACATTTTTTGAATATGTCTCCCTATGTTTAGCCTTATGTGGGGGCAGAGAATAAAAATGGTGTTCCTCTGGGGCAGGAGTAGTTCTCAACAATTTTCGGACTGGATATTGAAATTCTAAGTATACAAACACACACATCATTATTACAGTAATTAGGGCAATTAAAACAATGAATGCCACCTTCACTCTGGTGGGCCATCCGGAAAACAATTGCATATCATTAACCCGGCGCCGAGGGGCCAGTGGTCTTTCATCTTCCATCATAAATCGACCAAAGGGAAACATACTCTCTAAAACTCCAAATCTATCTCGGTCCCTTGCTAAAAGTCCACAACTAATCTTTGTATCCACAAAGCACGCCAACCACCAGAGGGTTTCTTCTTCCCACCAAGGGATCTTCTCCCTGTGTCCGTTTTTAGAGCCTCACAGGCAGACCCTTATCTCTCATCCAAGGACAAAGCAAACTTTCAGGTTCCAAAGGTACGATTGCGGCCCTTATTTTAGTCTTTCTTTCTGAACAGAGCTTTTTACACAATGTTCCAAGCTCTCTGCGAGTTCAGTCCAGTGTCTCGCTCAGCACCCCAATCACTCTGCTCGACGTTTATCACAAAGTCTCGATCTATTTTCCTCCATTAGTGAGTGGGGTACCACACTGTTTTCGGGGCCGCAGATCGTATCGACAACGGCCAGGTTGCTCCTGGTCAGAAAACAATTCAGTGGCATGGGTAACAGACTCGGTCACCTCTTGTGCTGCCTCGGGACTGGCAGTTGCTTCTGATTGAGCTATTTCACCCTCCCCTTCAGGCAATACTGCACGCGATCGCCCTTTTTCTCGAGTATCCGAAAAGGGCACAAAGCTCTGAATCAGTTCTCCTTCCTGACTCGGCACTCCGTCTTTGTCCTGTCGGTCAGAGAGCAGTGGTAGCGGAAGGCGCTTGACGTGGCTCGCATGAATCCAGTGTTTGCGGCCATGCACCTTCACCGCCGTCCTCGTCACCAACAGGATCTGGTAGGGATCAGACCATCTGGGCTCCAAACTCAATGTTCTTGATAATTCTTCACCATTATCCACTGGCCAGGTTCCAACCGATGACCAGGACCCTCCGTTAGTGGCTGCAATGTGTCCGATACCTGTTGATGAATAGAACACAGATCTTTAGTCAACGCTTAAAGGTAATCTGTCATCAATGGATAATCAATATCTCTAAAGGATCTAGGTCTAGGGACTCCCCACACATTTCAGGACGGCCAAATATGATTTCATAAGGGGGCAGGCCAGTCCTAAGAGATAGCAGAGCTATTGGGAGGGCATCAGGCCACTTTAGTCTAGTGTCTGCACAGATTTTGGCCATCTTAAGCTTCAATACACCGTTATATTTTTCATACCAGCCCTAAAGATTGTGGGTGCTTAGTGGCATGACATTTTTGTCTGATTTGCAGCCCATCACAAACACATTGTACAAGTGTGGCATTAAAGTGAGGGCCGTTGTCTGACCAGATAATTCGGGGCAAACAGAATCTAGGAAAAAATTCTTTGATCAGAACTTTGGCAGTGGTAATTGCAGTAGCATCTTTGGTGGGGTAGGCCTCAACCCATTTACTGAAAGCACACACCACCACCAATACATACTTTAAAGTATTTACACATTCCATTTGTATGAAATCTATCTGTAGGACTTCGAAGGGTAAGGATGGCGGGGCAAAATTGCCTCTCAAAACAGATTTTCTACCTCCAGGATTTTGTCGTAAACACACCAGACAATATTTTACAATGTGGGCTGCTGTTTTAGAAATATTGGGGTTATTCCACACCGGATCTAGTACTGCGCTAATTCCTTTAGCACTGATATGGGCCGGTCCATGCGCCATCATAACTACTGCATATACCATTGCATTAGGGAGCAACCATCGCTGTTTCTCAGATCGGTCTATCCAGCACCCATTCTTATCTAATTTCCCAATTTCCCGTTCCCACTTCTGTATTTCTTCAGCAGTTGCTTCTTTCTGTAATTGTTTTACACTTTCGAGGGTATTATCAAAAAGAGATGTTTCGGTGGGCCATTGGGCAGATGCACTAGAGAACATGGGACTTCCTTTAGCCTGAGCCGTCTCTTTTACTACTGAATCGGCATAGGCATTCCCCTTCCCAATAAAGTCTACAACCTTCTTATGTGCACTGCACTTAATGATGGCTAACTTCTTTGGTAAGGTTAGGGCAAATAACAATCGATCAATCAAGGAACCATGCTGAATTTTCCGGCCATGAGTAGTAAAGAAACCCCGCTCCCTCCACAGCCTTCTAAAACTATGGGCAATGCCAAAGGCATACTGGCTGTCTGTAAAAATATTTACTCTTAGACCTTCACTCATTTCACAGGCTCTTAACAAGGCTATTCGTTCAGCTGCCTGGGCTGAGTGATGTGAAATCCTTGCGGTTTCCACTGCAGTCTTCAAAGTGGTAATAGCATACGCAGCTGTCGCAGTGCCATCTGGCAACTTAAAGCAAGAGCCGTCCACATATAATTCCCCATCTGGTTCAAGTAGAGGGGTGTCAGTTAAATACACACGTCCTTTTGTTTCTTCTTCTGTTCTAAACACACAATCATGGACATCAGCTCTTTCATCTTTCTCAGGGAGAGGCAATAACGTGCCAGGATTCAAAGTAGTGCATCTCTTAATAGTAATGTGAGGGGTAAACAATGTCAATTCATATCCTGTCAATCTAGCACTCGTGAGATGTTGCGTTTTAGTCCTGTTCAAAAGAATATCCAGAGCATGCGGTACCATGACTGTGAGATCAGTGTTAAGGACTATTCCTTCTGACTGTCGGATGACCAGTGCTACTGCAGCAGTGGCCCTCAGACAGCTTGGGAGGGCTCCTGCTACAATATCCAAAACCGAAGAGAAAAATGCACAGGGTCTCTGTTTCTCACCAAAAGTCTGTGTTAACACTGATAATGAACAACCGTCTACCTCATGCACATAAAGTGAAAAAGGTTTCCGGTAATCTGGAGTTCCCAACACAGGTGCAGGACAAAGAGCAGACTTTAAAGATTCAAAGGCTTCTTGACATTCATCCGTCCAGGGTAGGGGTTCATGCACATCTTTGGTTGTCAATTGCAACAAGGGTTTAGAGAGAAGTGAATAGTTGGGAATCCACTGGCGACAGTAAGAGGTTATGCCAAGAAAAGCACGAACATTACGTTGTGTACGAGGGACAGACATGTTAGTTATTACAGATATTCGCTCTGGAGTCAATCGTCTCCCCGCTTTCGACAGAAAATGGCCTAAGTAGGTCACTTCCTGTCGACAATATTGAAATTTAGAAAGGGACACTTTATTTCCTTTCTTAGCCAAATGGTGTAACAATTTTACCGTAGCCTCCTTGCATCCCTCCTTAGTATCGGAGGCCACTAGTATATCATCTACATACTGGATAATGGAATTTCCGGCTGGCAGAATCAATTCATCAAGGACTGCTTTTAATGCCTGACTATAAATACTGGGACTTTCAGAATAGCCTTGAGGAGCGCGTGTAAATCTGAAACTTCGGCCAGCCAATGAGAATCCGAAGATATGCCTGCTATCTGGATGAATCGGGATGCTAAAGAAGGCATTCTTCAGATCAATTACCGAAAAATACTTGTCCGTGGGAGGAATCATGGTTAAAATAGCAGTTATATCAGGTACCACTGGATACTGTAGAACCACTATTTTATTAACTGCTCGAAGGTCAATCACAAAACGATAGGTGTTCTTATAATCTGGAGCACCATCAACTGGTGTTTTCTGTAAAATCAGCAAAATCGGGCTGTTACAAATATTAGCTGCTGTTTCTTTTACCACCCCCTTTTTAATAAGGTCCCGAATAATGTTTAACATAGCCCGTTCACCTTCAGGTGAAATTTTATACTGTGGAATGCGAGGCAGCTGTGCATTAGGTTTCAGGGTAATGGACACAGGGGCTATCTTTAACAGACCGACATCAGTGTCTCCTGTCGCCCACAAAGTCTGAGGAATTGTAGAGAATTCAGGGGGGAAATGCTCGTTTTTCGTAAAATATTGAGCTTCCTGAAAAGAAGGTATCTGCATTGTCAAATATACACCATCCGGTGAACAGCAAATCCGAGCATGTAATTTTTTAAAGATATCTAAACCCAAAAAGTTCTCACCACAGTTAGATGTTAACAAAACAGGCGACTGTATAGAAATAGGACCTATAGTTAAGGGCAGAGGCTTGGAAATGGGGCTTACCACTGGTATTCCATAAAATCCTACTGATACATTATTGTGGCCAGACAGAGCAGCCCCTGGGACCAATGTATGAGCAACTGAACTATTCATTGCTCCAGTATCCACTAGGAATTTTCCTGATGCACCCAACAGTTCCCCTTGTACATAAGGTCCCTCTTGGTCAAATGGTACTGTAATGTGGCCCCCTCTCTATCCTTGGCTGTCTCATGCATAATCTTGTTCATCGTATTCATCATCCCTGAAATTCTCATTATAGTACTGCCTGTTCTGTGGATTATCAAAATAATTCTTCTGGGAATCCTCATCTTCCCTCCGCATGCTATTTCAATCAATATTTCCCCGGCCCCGGTCTCGTCCCCTACTGGGGCCATTTCTTGCCATTAACAACGGGCAGTCCGCTCTCCAATGCCCCTCTTGTTTACAATACGAGCATTGATTCAGACCAATATTCGGGGGACCTCCTCGTCCTCTGCCGGCCCTTCTTTGGAAGGAACCGCGCCCACCTCATCCTGAATTCTGTCCTTTACTAACTTGTTGCAACAAGACTCTAGTCTTTAAGTCTTTCATTTTCTTCTCTGTCCTTTCCTTACTTTCATTCTCTTGGTGCTCATAATACTGAGCCATACTGAGGATCACAGATGGGGTGGCCGTAGTCCATGTACTCTCGGCCGCCTGAAGGCGTGACATAATCTCTGGTAACAAATTCGTCACAAATCTATTTACAAACAATCATATCCCCCCATCCGTGGATAAATCCTGCCCACAAAAATCTATACATGTTTTCTCAAATTTAGTGAAGAAATCCGAGACACTCTCATCCTTCTTCTGTTTACAAGCAGCTAACTTATCCCAATCTATTTTCTTAGGAGGCAGGAGGGTTTGCATGTATGTAATTATTTTATCTGATACTGCTAATATTTCAGCTTGTAGTTTCTCCCCAGGCTTCCGTTCCTTATCCCAGTTTTTCAGTTGATCCCACGTTCCCCCTAACTCGGGAATATGATCCGTATCATGTATCTGTTTCCAGATATCGACCGGGATCAAAAGGCCAAAAACTAACTCAATATTGGGTATGGTCATGATCGCAGAATTGGCAGCCTCGCCCAATTCTTTGTAATAAGCAGTGGGATTCTTACGAGGGTCGGGGAGCTCGGCTTTTAATGTAAGGACCTCGCTTCCTTTCCAAGGGGTATAAACCCATTGTTCCTGAGGCCTTGCGTCCTCCCTAGGTCTAGTTACATTGCCCCCGTTATCCCTAAGTTCAGGTAATTCTGGAAAGAAAAGAGGATGTACTTCTCTCATAGGATTCTGTGTTCTCCAATCGGCACATCTCCGATGCATTCACTCTCGATACTGCAAGAGAGTTGCCACATTCTGATGTACTTCATCGGCCTGCAGGTGGAATTTGTGGGCTCGTTCCCTTATATCTTTTAATATCTGTGGGGCTAACCCCTCCTCAAAACACTGTTCCCATAGCAAAATCAAATGGATCGCTATATTTTCTAAAGCCAGTTGTTGCGCAACAGGCTCGTAATCTTTCATAGTACTCCAAATATCTTCCATTGTATATATAGCATTCGGCATCCATTGGGACGCCTGATTTACTATAGGTTTCCGTTCTTCCCTACCCAACGAAGATCTGGTATAAACCTGTGGGTCACTCAAATCCGACCCCAAACGTTTAGGGGTTGTGTCTAGGGTAGCCAAAGCTCGAGGATCTATAACGCTTCAAGCCGGAGGGGAGAGAAATACTGGGCTTGATATAGATGGAACAACCGAATCCGGTTGTAATGAAACCAGGGGTGAGGTAGATGGTCGCAGCGAGGGAGGGGGAAGCAGCGCACTCTGTACAGACCCGTTGCTCCTGTAAGATCCTGAGTGGCAGGCGCCGGCCCTGGGTGATCTAAACGGGCCAATGGCACCGCTGGGTATAAACTCTGTGGGGCGTAAGGAGGAGGTGGACGAGCTTCTATCAACTCTTCTAATTCATCTCCAGTATTGGGTCGAGCCACATAACTTTTGTCTGTCTCTAAACGAAACTGTCTGTCCATTTGGGCAATATTCTCCTCCATTTTTCCTTTATCATAAGCTATAACCTTTTGAGTTATGGTCTGTCCAGATTTAATCCTTTCCAGTTTCTCTTCCCTTATTCACTGTCGTTTAGCCTCCTTCAACCATAGGTTCAAGGAGTCAAACATGGACTGGCGACTTTTCTTCATAAACATTTTATTCTGTAAGTAGGTTATGTTTTTTTCATCAAACGACACTGTTAGAGGCCATTGCAATTCAGTATTGTCTTTCGTGTATTTGTGCCATAATGTATTAAATAAAATTGGTGTAAGACCATGCTTAACATACATATCAAAACTGGAGCTTCCTTCGGGAGGGGCGGGCTGTCTTTCTTCCAGCCGAGCACTTCTCCGACAGCAGCACCCAAAACATATTTTACTAAAACAAGGCATGATAACAATAATATCACAAGTTTTATAAGTTTTCAATCATTCCTTTCATGCGGGCGCGCCCTCTTCACAATTCACTCTCTTAAACTCTTCCTTTTTCTCCCATACAAGGTGCCGCAAAAACTGCGTCAGGGTTTCAGAAATTAGCTCTATACAAAATCAAATGCAAATGACATGTCTTTTAATACGAACGGAGCCCGTCGACTCCCGTTCGGGGAATCAAATTCAAAAGAATTCCAGACCAATCCGAAATTCAACCACAAATAAGCCACTCAGTAGGAAAACCACAAACCCACTTCTTAGATATCCCCTGGTTGTATTCTGGTTGGGCCGGTGTTTCGGGGCACAAAGCTCCAGAACCCTAGCTTACCCAGCTGCTCCCAGGGCTTCTCCTGAGTGAGTTTGGCCAAGCGAGCACCCCGTGCTCCGTAAGGCACCAAGTGCAATTTGCAAAGTCAAACAAATCCAAAAGGTGTCTGCCCGTGCAGCCCCTGCACTGCAACGCCAGACCCTTTTCCTGATTCTCTCGTGGTCCGGCTTCCCCGGCCACCGACAAAAAGCAGTTGCTATTTCCAAATGGACACTTCCTCCAAGCATCCGTTTCCAATCTTAATCAGAAGATTCACTCACCTGGTGCACTCAGGCCGATCCCGACTTCTCCACTGCCGATTTCTAGACAGACCGACACAGTCTGTGTTTCTCTCGGGTTAAGCCTGTAGGACTCTGGCGTAGGGTCTTCAGCAGCCGGGAGGGATACTGGGTTCGAGGGCGGACTCTCCACTAACGGGTGTTTTTGAAAAATACTTCTTGTCCATCCACTCGGCCAGAACTCCTTCCTGTCCCTTCTGCTCCTGATTACAGGAGGGGACAACCCTAACGCGGAGTCCCAGTGGAGTGGCCAACTGAAGGATCCAAATTTTACAAGGCCGGAGTATACTTACCAATAGTCCAAGGATATATATATATATATATATATATATATATATATATATATATATATATATATATATATATATATATATATATATATATATATATATATAGATAATCACAGAATAATAAGGCAGTCGGCAATGGAGAAGGTCGAATCGTTTATTGAATCAAATACAAGCTCTGACATGGGAGCCTCGGTCTACACGACCCATGGAGGTGCGCAGAGGAGACTAACGAAACACACGTGATACAAAGCATATATACGTTTTACATATTCAGGTTAACACCCTACAAGGAAGTACACAAGTTGTCCGTTAGCCAACAGGAAAACCCATTTAAGGTTCTTACTATTTGTCAGTGGCTAAGCTAAAAGCTGTTCCGGGGTAGGTCAGTGAGGTGCCCTTCTCGTCTATCTTAGACCCGGGGAGTACAGAAACAGGCCCTGCTAGAGTGTGCGCATCCCACAAGAAGGGCAGGTGTGCCCTTGGGTTTCCCTGAGCCATATTCAAAAGAAAAGAGAAGCAGACTGTAGCCTGGTTTCGTACCCTGAGCTATACCATGTGACTTCTGGAAAATAGTGCATGAATGAAGGGAAACGAAACAAAGTGGCCCTGACTATACCAATAGGTCTGAACGGACCTTCATAAACCTACGATTAAGTTAACATACAATGTTTATTTCTTTATGATTATGAATGCGTATATGCGGTTATATGGTGCATAGTGGGACAATCATGATTATATATGATTTTATATCTCAACAGCGGCTCTGTGTGTGTGTGCCCGGAAGCTGTCTCCAGCCCGGGCACACACAGGCAGGGTGAGATGACGGAGAGGGAGGGGGGGAAATGGAGGGATAGGGATGGAAAGGGAGGGAGAGAGAGGGGGAGGGAGAGTGAGGGAGGGAAAGGAAGAAAGAGGGAGAGGGAGGGAGGGAGGGAAAGGGAGACGTAGAGAGAGGGAGAGATAGTGAGGGAGGGAAAGTGAGACAGGGGGGGAGGGAAAGGAAGGGAAAGAGAGGGAGAGGGAGGGAGGGAAAGGGAGGCAGAGTAAGGGAGGGAAAGTGAGGGAGAGGGAGGGAGGGAAAGAGAGGGAGGGAAAGGGAGGGAGACAGAGGGAGACGGAGGGAGGGAGAGAGAGGGGAGGGAGAGTGAGGAGGGAAAGGGAGACAGAGGGAGAAAGAGAGAGGGAAAGGGAGACAGGGAGCGGGAGGGAGGGAAAGGGAGGGAGAGGGAGGGAGGGAAAGGGAGGCAGAGTGAGGGAGGGAAAGAGAGGGAGAGGGAGGGAGAGTGAGGGAGGGAAAGGGAGACAGAGGGGGAGCGAGGGAGGGTGCTGGACTTGGCCCTTCTGGCAGGTTCACCCCTGAACTTTTTACCTTTTAATGTTACATCATTAGTGATTTCCTGTCTCTGCGCACTTTAGCACTGTGGCGCAGTGTAAAGTGCAATCGCTCTGTGCGTGCGTATGTGAGATTGGCCTGCCCTCGCATAGGAATGCATGGGGAATATGCGTGTCCATGGTATTTCCTGATGCGTGGGGAGTGCAAGGTCGAGTTTGATATGTGCGAACTCGTGAGATTGAATGCTGCGCGATGATGTGTGCGGCTTTACTGTGTCTAGTTTGGAAGTGCCACCTCTAGAAGTTGGCCTGCCTGTGCAGTAAATGTGAATTGACTGTCTGGCCTGTGATTGGCTGGAGCTGGCTGGTGTGCCTGGCTCCAGGAGTCAGGATGGGTCTGCTCCAGTGGTGAATGGAGAGATCTGCATGTTGATGGCAGGGAGGAGTGCAGCTGGGACCTGAATAGGGCTGGACTTTCCCTCCACAATGCTAGCTCCACCCCCTGTGGTGTGTCTGATGTCCCTGACCCACCCTGTGAATAGGCAGAGGGGCTGAGCAAAACAAAATGCTCAGGGACCAGTTGCATCTGGTTCTCCCCTTGCCTGTACCTTTGACAACAAAGGATTTCTGTGTATAGAAAGAGGCTGTGACCTCATGTTAAATGTTCTTGTTTCCTGACTTGAATCTACCAGGGGCGTGCTGCTGCTGGGGCACAGGGGAAGGCTTGCCTCCCTGGGCCCTGCCCAGCCCCTGGATGCCCTAGATGCTGGAGGACTTTCCTTTATTGGGAGCTGCTTGCTCCATCTTTTGATGTCCAGGACTTTGTGGGACCCTCCTGCCCCTTTACCTATGTGCTCCTGGGACCCTCCTTGTTGTAGGGGTAAGTTCTGGGGCCCTTGGTGCTTTCTGTGCCCCCAGCGCCTCGTGAGCGCTTTCTTTCTATTTCTGGGCAGAGCGCTGTCGTTTTCCCTCGGGGGAAGCGCTCCTGCCTTTTGTTGCCCTGCAGGTGCCCAGCCCGCTTATTTAATTATTTACGGGTGCCTACCGTGTTCATGCCACTTATTTGTTTATTTTAACGGGTACCCACCCCGTTTCTACTTTTATCTTTCACTTTGAGAGAGTCTACCCCTCCAGTTCTGCCCCCGAAAAATGCCGCCGCGCGCGGCCCGCCTGTCTGTGGGCGGGGCCGCGGATGGAAGTTACGTCGGCAACCAAGAAGTGCGGGCAGGGAATGGAGCCCCAGAGGAAGAATCTGCCCAAGGTCTACAACGCGGGAGGACGGGAGCCCACCCCGCCTGCCGAAACATGGCCGCCGAGTCCCGGGCCCCGTGAGGGGGCCCGGGTGAAGAGGAAGGCGGGGCTCTTGCACGAAGAGAGAGCCCCGTCCGCACCGCCGACCGGAGGAGTCTACCTACCAGAGAATAGCCCGGTGAGTAGGGCTCCGGGGGGAGGCGACAGATGAGTCGAGAGCAGCCCCGGGTAAAATTAACAGCTGCCCAGCAGGTAGTGGGCAGCTGCGCAGTTTAGGTATTCTTTCTAGGGACATGTCTCTGGACTCAGGAGGGACTCGCACTCCTTCGCCCCTACTTTGGCCTTCCACAGCTGCGCAGCACTTGGATCACTGACATAATATCGAGGGACATAATATCGACTACCTAAAATATCGGCGACAAAATATCGACAGACAGAATATCGACTTTGTATCTACAAACAGGTAAGTACAAAAATATTGAGTAAAAAAGATTGTTTACAAAAATATAGTTTGTAAAAATATCGACTTTATTAAAAACAATGTTAAATTAAATTAATATTAAAAATTATTTACTAAAATATACTTAAAAATACTTAAATGACCATATAATAATTAAATAATTATTTAAAGTTATAAAAACAAAAAATGTTACAATCATATTTGTTAAAACATATATATATATATAGTAACATAATATAAATAAAAAATATCCAATATTATTACCGTGGGATAGCGGAAGTGTAAAATTACTATTCCCACTCCAGAGAGTGCAACAGTAGATAAGGCGTTGGATAGCGCAGAGGTAAAAATTACTATTCCCACTCCAGAGAGTGCAACAGTAGGGAAAGCGTTGGATAGCGTAGGGGTAAAAACTACTATTCCCACTCCAGAGAGTGCAACAGTAGGGAAAGGGTTGGATAGCGTAGGGGTAAAACTTACTATTCCCACTCCAAAGAGTGCAACAGTAGGGAAAGCGTTGGATAGCGTAGGGGTAAAACTTACTATTCCCACTCCAGAGAGTGCCACAGTAAGAAAAGTGTTGGATAGCGTAGGGGTAAAAATTACTATTCTCACTCCAGAGAGTGCAACAGTAGGGAATGCGTTGGTTAGCGTAGGGGTAAAAATTACTATTCCCACTCCAGAGAGTGCAACAGTAGGGAAAGGTTTGGATAGCGTAGGGGTAAAAATTACTATTCCCACTCCAGAGAGTGCAACAGTAGGGAAAGCGTTGGATAGCGTAGGGGTAAAACTTACTATTCCCACTCCAGAGAGTGCCACAGTAAGAAAAGTGTTGGATAGCGTAGGGGTAAAAATTACTATTCTCACTCCAGAGAGTGCAACAGTAGGGAATGCGTTGGTTAGCGTAGGGGTAAAAATTACTATTCCCACTCCAGAGAGTGCAACAGTAGGGAAAGGTTTGGATAGCGTAGGGGTAAAAATTACTATTCCCACTCCAGAGAGTGCAACAGTAGGGAAAGCGTCGGATAGCGTAGGGGTAAAAATTACTATTCCCACTCCAGAGAGTGCAACAGTAAGGAAAGTGTTGGATAGCTTAGGGTTAAAGCTTACCATTCCACTCCAGGGAGTGCAACAGTAGGGAAAGCGTTGGATAGCGTAGGGGTAAAAATTACTATTCCCACTCCAGAGAGTGCAACAGTAGGGAAAGCGTTGGATAGCGTGGGGTAAAAATTACTATTCCCACTCCAGTGAGTGCAACAGTAGGGAAAGTAGATACTCCATATATTATTTAAAAATATTTATATATTAATATCTATAAAAAAATTAATTAAAAGTAATTACCACTTTAATATAATATAATCATTAATTAATTACAAATATTAATTTAATTTAATCATTACAATTAGTTATCTATTAATACTAATTAATTACTAGTTAACAATTAAATATTTAGTAATTAAACAGTTACTTAATAATTAAAATCTAATAAATACGCACAAAAAATTAACATATGTTATTAGTTATAATTAAATTACTTCCCTATGAACCCACAACCCGCTACAGAAATTAAATTAGTTAAATTAACATAATTATCAATTAATCAATTAAATAAAATTAATTGGCAATTAAAATGTAATTAATTACAAATTAAAAATTAGCTATAAACAAATACCAATAAATAAATGTACATATTTAATTAATTATAATTAAATTACTTTCCACCCTATTCCCCTATAAACCCACAACCCGCTACAGAATTAAATTACGCAAAATTTAAATAACATTAAATTCATTAATTAAATTACAACATAAATAAACAATTTTAACACATGAAATACACTATAAATAATTCGATATGATTACAATTTCAATATTTTTCTTAACCTATATTATGTACTTCAATATTTTGACTATCTATATTTTAAAATTCGATATTACATTACTTACCTTCAAAACAATATTTTTGATGTCTATATTCTGTCCATTCGATATTCTGTCCAGCCTATATTTTGTACTCGATATTATGTCCATTCGATATTTTGTAATCAATATACTTAGTACCAGCTGCAACGTTTAGGCCCTGTTCTTGTCCTCAGGTGCCCAGCAAGTAGTGGGCAGCTGCTATGTTTAGGTTTTGGCGCAGTGGCGCAACCTGGACCTTGATGTGATTTATGTGCTAGATGTGACTTATGTGCTAATGCTTTGGGTGTTAGGAAATGTACTGTGTGTAGCATGTTTTGCGCACCCTGTGTTCTGATACCTCTAGACATGGCTTATGCATAGGAGGTTGTTTTGCCTGTATAGGTATGTTAGGGAGATTGTACTTCCCTGTGTGATTAACGCCCCTAGTGTAAGGTTTTACTTAGGTGGTGATAGTCTAATGTAGTTAGACTGGTGGGATACTGTGTATGATGGATTTTATGGCACAGACTGTTGCAAGTGCAGTGATTATCAGTGTTTACTGACTGTACGTTCTATGACCTATTTTTACTTGTATGTTTTAGTTCACCTTTACCTAGTTCACTTTGTGATGGTCCTGACAGTGGTCCATGTGGCCCTGTCAGGTGTACAAATTCCCTTGTAAATATTGCCCGTGCCAATTGGCACAATGTACATCCTGTAATTCTGATTCGGATGTGTTTTGATAATACAAAGGCTATTTTTGGTATAACCTTGTGTGGAGTTCCTTTTGTGGGGGCCTGGGATGTTGTTGCTGGTGGGTGCGTGCACAAATGCTTTACACATTGCCTCCTGGATAAGCCCGACTGCTCGTGCCAAGCTACCAAGGGGGTGAGCAGGGTTATCGTTGGCATGTAACTTCCTTGCCCTGACTAGAGTGGTGATTTCTGCCTGGCTTTGGAGCCAGCCTTAGCCAACCAGAAATCCCATTTCTAACGGAGGGAAAGGGAGATAGAGGGAGAGGGAGGGAAAGGGAGACAGAGGGAGAGTGAGGGAGGGAAAGGGAGACAGACAGATTGAGGGAGAATGAGGGAGGGAAAGGGAACAGAGTGAGGGAGGGAAAGGGAGACAGAGGGGGAGTGAGGGAGGGAAAGAGAGACAGAGGGAGAGGGAAGGATGGAAAGCGAGACAGAGGGAGAGGGAGGGAGGGAAAGGGAGGGAGAGAGAGGGATTGAGGGAAAGGGAAACAGTGAAGGAGGGAAAGGGAGAAGGAGGGAGAGTGAGGGAGGGAAAGAGAGAGAGGGAGAGGGAGGGAGAGGGAGGGAGGGAAAGGGAAACAGAGGAAGAGGGGGGAGGGAAGGGGAGGTAGAGGGGGAGGGAGACAGAGGGGGAGGAAGGGAAAGGGAGACAGAGGGAGAGGGAGGGAGAGGGAGAGGGAAAGGTAGGGAGGGAGAGGGTGAGAGGGAAAGGGAGGCAGAGTGAGGGAGGGAAAGGGAGACAGAGGGAGAGTGAGGGAGAGTGAGGGAGGGAAAGGGAGACAGAGACAGAGTAAGGGAGGGAAAGGGAGACAGAGGGAGAGTAAGGGAGGGAAAGGGAGACAGAGGTAGAGGGAGGGAGAGTGAGTGAGTGAGGGAAAGGGGGACAGAGGGAGAGGGAGGGAGGGAAAGGCAGGGAGAGGGGGAGGGAGGGAAACAGAGGGAAACATAGGTAGAGGGAGGGAGAGGGAGAGTGAGGGAGGGAGGTAAAGGGAGACAGAGGGAGAGGGAGGGAGGGAAACAAAGGGAGAGGGTTGGAGGGAAAGGGAGGGAGACAGAGGGAGAGAGAGGGAGGGAGGGAGGGAGGGAGGGAAAGGAAGGGAGGGAAATGGGGGAGGGAGGGAGGGAAAGGGAGACAGATGGAGAGTAAGGGAGGGAGCAAGAGGGAGACAGAGGGAGACAGAGGGGGAGTGAGGGAGGGAAAGAGAGACAGAGGGAGAGGGACAGAGTGAGGGAGGGAAAGGTAGACTGAGGGAAAGGGTAGCATGGAGAGGGAGGGAGAGTGGGGGAGGAAGAGGGAGGGATTGGGAGACAGAGGGAGGGAGAGAAAGGGAGGGAGAGGGGAGGGAGACAGAGGGGGAGGGAGAGTGAGGGAGGGAAAGGGAGACAGAGGGAGGGAGAGAAAGGGGCGAGAGGGGAGAGAGACAGAGGGGGAAAGATGGAAAGGGAGACAGAGGGAGAGGGAGGGAGGGAGGGAGGGAGAGTGAGTGAGGGAAATAGAGACAGAGGGAGAGGGATAGAGAGTGAGGGAGGGAAAGGGAGACAGAGGGAAATGGAGGGAGGGAGAGTGAGGGAGGGATAGGGAGACAGAGGGAGAGGCAGGGAGGGAAAGGGAGATAGAAGGAGAGGGAGGGAGGGAAAGAGGCAGAGTGAGGGAGGGAAAGAGAGACAGAGGGAGGGATGGAAAGGGAGACAGACAGAGTGAGGGAGAGTAAGGGAAACATATTGAGGGAGGGAAAGGGAGAGAGATGGAGAGTGAGGGAGGGAAATGGAGACTGGGAAAGGAAGTGAGGGAAAGGGAGACAGAGGGAGAGGGATAGAGAGTGAGGGAGGGAAAGGGAGACAGAGGGAAAGGGAGGGAGGGAGAGTGAGGGAGGGAAAGAGAGACAGAGGGAGAAGCAGGGAGGGAAAGGGAGATAGAAGGAGACGGAGGGAGGGAAAGAGGCAGAGTGAGGGAGGGAAAGAGACAGAGGGAGAGGGAGGGAGGGAAAGGGAGACAGACAGAGTGAGGGAGAGTGAGGGAAAGAAAGGGAAACAGATTGAGGGAGGGAAAGGGAGACTGGGAGAGGAAGGGAGGGAAAGAGAGACAGAGGGAGGGAGGGAAAGGAAAGGATAGATGATAGGGAGGGAAAGGTAGGCAGAGTGAGGGAGGGAAAGGGAGACAGAGTGAGGGGGAGTGAGGGAGGGAGGGAAAGGGAGACAGTGAGGGAGGGAGGGAAAGGGAGACAGGGGAGAGGGAGAGAAAGGGAGGAAGAGGGGAGGGAGACAGAGGGGGAGGAACGGAAAGGAAGACAGAGGGAGAGGGAGAGAGGGAGGGAGGGAGGAAGAGGGTGGGAGGGAAAGGGAGGCAGAGTGAGGGATGGAAAGGGAGACAGAGGAAGAGTAAGTATGGGAAAGGGAGACAGACGGAGAGTAAGGGAGGGAAAGGGAGACCAAGGGAGAGGGAGGGAGAGTGAGCGAGGGAAAGGGAGACAGAGGGAGAGGTAGGGAGGGAATAGGAGGGAGAGGGGAGGGAAGGAAAGGGAGGGAGGGAGGGAAAGGAAGGGAGAGGGAGATAGAGGGAGAGGGAAACAGAGGGAGAGGGAGACAGGGGGAGAGGGAAAGGGAGGGAGACAGAGGGAGAGAGAGAGGGAGGGAACATTAGAGAGGGAAAGGGAGGGAGAGGGAGGGAGGGAAGGGGAGTAAGCATGGGCGGAAAATCTGTTCCGCTCGCAGATTTTGCAGATTTTCGGTAAATTCAAAATCCGCAAACCCTCGCGAATTTACCGAAAATCCGCTAATTCGCACGCAGTGGATTTTTTTTTTCTTGGTTATACAATTTTGCGGCGCGCGGCGTTCACTTACCGTCATTCAGCGTTTGCCGAGTTGTTTTTCTGCCTCCCTTTCCCTCCCACCCTCTTCCTCCCTCCCTCCCTCTCTCCCTCTCCCTCTGTCTTCCTTTCCGTTCCTCCCCCTCTGTCTCCCTCCCCTCTTCCTCCCTTTCTCTCCCTCTCCCCTGTCTCCCTTTCCCTCCCTCACTCTCCCTCTGTCTCCGATATTTTGCGAGTGCTGTGCCATTTTGGATCTTGCTGCGGGATTACGTCATCGCGGCTTGCCACCTTGCACAGCGAGAGTTTGTCAACGCGAGTACGCCGTGATCACGTATCGCGGGAGTTCGCAATTGCGAACACGTACACGCAGCAACAATCTCGCACTCGTGAAAATACAAAATTTGCAATTCTGCACAAGAAATCCACCAGCAAGCAGAATAAACCTTCTGGAAATGATGATTTTTAGCAGAATAACTACTCAGGTTGACATTTGCCTGCACTTTTTTTGCAAGGAGTCCATTTTGGGGGGGGGGGGAGGAAGGAAGTGCCCCACGGTCTCCAACTTCCTGTTCCTGTCCAGCAGGCTCCTCCCAGTGCTTTCTTCATGTGCTGGTCACTTTCATTCGGATTCTTCACCTGGAAGGATTACTTTTTGTGGATGCTGCTGGATATTTGGATTTGAGGCCTTTTTGACTTTCTTTGGATCACTTTTGGATTAGAAATTTCACAAGTAAGTTTGTTTGGGGCATTACAGTTGCTGTAACTACAATTTTGGAATTTTCGATTTTTGGGCTGTTGTTGGGGCCTTTTGCCCAGGGGTACTCAGTGGTGGGTGGACTGAGTCTTTCTGTGGGGTCTCTTTAATAAAAACATCATGGAGGGCCTGGATGGCTTGGGATTGTGCTGATTTTTCTGTGATTTTCGTTTTTTTGGGCTGTTGTTGTGGCCTTTTCACCAGGGGTAGTGAGTGGTGCATGGGCCTAGTCTTTCTGTGGGGTGTCTTGAATTTAAACATCATGGAGGGCATGGATGGCATGGGATTGTGCTGATATTTCTGTGTTTTTCGATTTTTTGGGGTGTTCATGGGGACAGGCCATGTGGGTGGGGGCCATTTTGAGTGCTGCTACAGGCAGGCCCTGGCCATGTGCTGGGAGGCAGGGGGCCATTTTGAATGCAGGCAGTGTTCTTAGGTCTGCAACCATTTTCCCTAGCTTTCAACCTTTATGCCCAGGGGTAGTGAGTGGTGCATGGGCCTAGTCTTTCTGTGGGGTGTCTTGAATTTAAACATCATGGAGGGCTTGGGATTGTGCTGATTTTTCTGTGATTTTCGATTTTTTTGGGGGTGTATAACTGAACTGATGTTCCTCGGTCTTCCATTGCTTTTAGGTGCACAAGACTCAAGAGAACCACCAGTGCCAGGAAGAAGTCCTGCAGCGGTGTGTGTGTGCAGCATAACGTCACGCGACGTCACGTCTGTCCACAGACAACTCTGCAACTCGTGCAACTGCGGCCTGCTGTTCTGACCTGCTCTGAAGAAGATGGCCTCAAAAAAAGTTCCCTGTAGCTCCTCTAGCAAGAAAGTTGCCAGTAAGGAGCAGAAGAAGCAAGTTACCAAGGAGACTGGTGTGCCGCCCGCACATTTTTTGGGAGAAAAAAAAGTACGCCTGCAGCAGCAGCGGGATCTGCTGGGGACCAAGCTGGGAGCAGCACCCCCGCTCCATTGGGCTCAGTGCCACCACCACCACCACGCCAACTTAAGTCCAAGCCCTTGAGTGCTGCAGAGGCACTTAGTCTAGTTGTTCTTCAATCACCATCGACCAGTGATGTTGGCTCATCGCAAGAAAGTAGCAGCAATGTCCCTCAATCAACACAGGTGTTGTAACTCATCTGACAAGTGTTGAACAACCACAGCCGCAACAACAACCACATGTGCAAGTACAAGCCCAAGTACAAGTGGAAGGAGAGACAGCGCAAGGAGATGTGCAGGCAGAGGTGCATGGAGGGTCACAAGTGCCCACAATAGTTGTTCCTCCCGAAGTAGGGGCACATCAGGAAATCGACAATCAAGACGAGGTATCATTTGAGGAAGCCACTCCTCCTGATGATCATTCATTGTCTTCCACACCCCTAGCAAGGAAGAGATCAAGGGTGGTGTCTACATCTTCTTCAAGCACACCTCCTTTTGATGATATGGATCAAAATTGGGAACCAGCACCACTGCTCTCTGAGAGTGAGGCACACCATGATCTGACAAAGGTAGTTAAGCGTAAAAGGAAGCTCATCCAAAGTCTCATACTTATGGAGTGTGATGAGGCTCAACAAGAAGTGGCGGATACTGCTGCTGATAAAGACTCTCACGACGACGACGCAGTCATCATAGGCTTCACTCCAGCCTCTGCGGGCATGCAGCAAACAGACATTTTGACCCTAGCCCGAGAAGCTACTGAGCGTGATGATGATATTGTCGACGAGGAGGCAATGGAAACACCACAATCATTGGAGTTAACTAGTACACCAACACCTACCGCTTCCATATTTCTTCCTCGCCAGAAGGGACCTCCATCCACCTCGACCTCAATTAGTGGTGGTGAAAGTGCACAACGTAGTAAAGTTCGGCAATCCACATCCTCCACTTCATCTGGCATTAGCAGCATGACCACCACCAGTATCGCCAGACAATTCAAGTCCCCAGTTTGGGACTTCTTTAGTGTTTGACCAAAAAGGGAAAACTTCGCCATTTGTATCATTTGTAAGCATGCAGTTAGTCGTGGTAAGTTTGGTACCAACTATGGAGGTCATCTTAGGAGACAGCACGCTGTCCAATGGTTTGCGCACCTAAAGGAGATCAAGGAAGCCCGAATTGCAAGTCAAGAAAATGTTGATGTTTCATCTGATGATGACGAGGAGGAAGAAGACTTGTCAAACACTTCACTTACACCCAGTACTCCTGTCAGCAGCACACCCCATGTGAGCCACACTAAGAGTGTGGGAGAGAGTGAGACACCAATGCGAAAAAGTTCATCAGCGAGCGTAACTGGGTCAAAGAAATCATCATCATCATCCCGTAAATGCTTGGTCCAGGGCAACATTAGAAACATGCTTTTTTCAGACGCGCCATATGAACGCAACCACCCACTGACGCGCCTGTATAACACTAAGCTGGCTAAAATGCTAGCTCTGGACCTTCTCCGTTTTTCTTTTGTAGAAGGGGTTGGTTTTCTAGAATTAGTGGCAGCGCTCTGCCCTAAATGGAAGGTTCCTAGCCGGTTCTATTTTGCCAGAGTTGCAGTTCCAGCACTACATGAAGATGTGCTTGAGGTGATTAGGGCAGCTTTGCAGAAGAGTGCTGTTCACACTATACATCTGATAACAGACATGTGGACCAGTGGCGCAGGCCCTGATTACATGTGCATCACTGCAGACTGGGTCTCTTTTTCAGGGGTCAGATCAAAGCTAAACGCAGGTGTTGACCCGGACCAAGTTTTTAAAGCTGCTCGGAAACATGCAACACTAGCCATGTTTGGCTTGGAGAAACGTCACACAGCAGAAAACATTTTAAATGAGTTTAACACAAAGGTCTTTCACTGGCTGTCCCCAAAAAAATGCCAGATTGGTTATGTTTCCACAGATAATGGCGCCAATGTAGTTAAGGCCACGGAGCTGGGTGAGTATTTTAGAGTGCCGTGTTTGGCGCACTGTATAAACCTGGTTGTTAAAAAATTATTGAGTGATGAAGACAGTCCAGCGTGCGAGTTAGTACCCACCTGTCGAAGAATGTGCAACCATTTCAGCCATTCTTTTAAGGCCCGGAAGCATCTGAGGAGCCTGCTACACGAACGTCGAATGCCAGTGAAAGGACTCATCCAGGAGGTGGCAACACGTTGGAACTCAACCTTCTACATGCTTTAGCGTCTGTATGAGCAGTATACGGCACTCGATCACTATTTTTTAACACTGGGTACAGCTCAGAAGGACCTGAGGCTAGATGCGACACAATGGAACCTAGTTAAAAGCCTGACAGACATGCTTCGTCCTTTTGAGGTCTTCACGACTTCAGTCAGCAAGAGGACTGTAATTTGGGAAAAGCTATCCCATTGTTGCGCATGCTGGAGCACCAACTGAAGGCGGTGTCTTCTATGTTTGAAAAAGATGAAGAAAAGAAAGATGCTTTTCTTTTGGCGGAGAAATTATTAGAGCGCCTACTTGGGGATGAACGTCTTAAAATTATCCACTCAGAACAGCATTACATTTGTGCTACTATTCTGGATCCACGCTACAAAAAGGCGCTGGTAGGCCAAGCATTCTTTCCTTTTGGTGATCAAGATGTTACAAAGTACAAACGTTGGCTAGCCTTCTCGGCCAAGAGGTTTGAAAGAGAACAGCAGCAAATTGAAGGAAAAGGCAGTACATCAGCATCAGCAGGCCATCCCAAGTCAAAAGAATCCACTTCTGCACCTGTGGCTGTGGCACAAGTGACCTCTCAGCCGTTAAAGACACCGGCAACCGGATCATCTGCACCAGACACAACAGTAACATTGGATGCAGAAGAGGATTGGCTAACTTGGCTTGGGTTTGGTTCTCAAAAGGTCACAGCAAAAAATAAGTAAAGTGGAGGAACCTTGGAGGACTTTGAGTCGATGGTGCAGGACTATCTGAATGACTCAACAGAGGTCTATGCTAATGCTGACCCATTGGCGTATTGGCATGGGAAAAAAGAAGTGTGGGCACAGCTCTCCAACCTGGCTATAAACTACTTGTCTTGCTCACTCGCAAGCGTGTCTTCTAAACGTGTTTTCAGTGCTTTGGTGGCATTGTAACTTCCAAACGGAGCCGCCTCTCGCCCAAAAATGTGGAGAGGTTAACAATGATCAAGATGAATCAGCACCTCATACCACCAGATTACAAAGTACGAGATAGCACACCGGATGAAGACGAGGTGGACAGCAACGTAGATGAGGGAATTTTTTTCTCTGTTAGGTGACACTGACCTCACCCTGCCTGAATTCACAGAGTATGATGACGAAGCCTTATTCTTATTCACTGACACCGAGCCCTGAAAATGAGACAATGAATCAATAACTTTCTTTTTCGTCCTTATTCACTTTTATTCCTGTGTGTCTGTCTTTCTTTGTTGTGCACAGGTAATATAATTCAAACTTTAATCACCTAATCACAAAACAAGTCCATCAGCGGAACTGTCTTCACTTGTTTGCTCATTGATTTGAAGGTGCCGCAGTCTGCATTCCTCAGGTTCACAAGTTCACAAGAACATGCTCCTCTATCCTCCTCCTCCAGACTCCTATTTCCCTCAAAGCAGAGGGCTAGATTATGCCCAATGAAGAAAGACTCTGCACTTGTGGGGGTGTTATACTTCTTTGCGGGTGAGTTGACGGCTTTGGGACCATTGCTGGGAAGCTCTAAGTGGTTTGGACCAAATCGGAGGCGGACATTTTGTTTGTGTTTTTGCTGACTTGCTTGCCTTTGAGGTGCTCTTTGGGGGGGTTCCGGGTGTTTGTGGGTGAGTTTTGGGGTCTGGGAGCACTGCTGGGACACTCTAATTTTGATTGCATTTGCTTTTCAAGAAATCCGTGGTGGAAAACGGGAGTTATGACCGAGCTGCACAGCGCGTTTGGACCGAAGGCCGAGAAATGTTGTAAGTATGAGATTTTCCTTTTTGGCTGTTTGGGGGTGTTGTGCTTTTTGCGGGTGGGTTGGCGGGTCTTGGGGCATTGCTGGGAAGGTCTAATACCGGATAGAAGTGGTTTGTACAAAATCCATGCAGAATTTCTTTTTGCTATTTCTGACATTTTGCTATATGTAGCGTTTTTGGGGGCCTGTTTGGGGGGCTTCCTGGTGTTTGTGGGTGGGTTTCGGGGTCTGGGAGCACTGCTGGCTATGGATACTTTAGATTGCAAGAGGTTTGAAGCAAATCCATGGTGGCAGAGGGGAGTTAGGGCCTAGCTGCAGAGCGCGCACGGAAGTGATTTTGGAAATTGCCAAGAAAATGACTAAGTCCCCATTTTTGTACTTTTGCTTTTTGGCTGTTTGGGGGTCTTCTACTAGTTTTCGCCTGGGTTGACAGCTCTGGGGCCATTGCTGGGAAGCTCTAATACCGGATACAAGTGGTTTGGACCAAATCGGAGACAGCATTCTTTTGCGTTTTTGCTGACTTGCTTGCCTTTGAGGTACTCTTTGGGGGGTACCGGGTGTTTGTGGGTGAGTTTTGGGGTCTGGGAGCACTGCTGGGACAGTCTAATTTTGATTGCATTTGCTTTTCAGGAAATCCGTGGTGGAAAGCGGGAGTTATGACCGAGCTGCACAGCGCGTTTGGACTGAAGGCCGAGAAATATTGTAAGTATGAGATTTTCCTTTTTGGCTGTTTGGGGGTGTTGTGCTTTTTTGCGGGTGGGTTGGCAGGTCTTGGGGCATTGCTGGGAAGGTCTAATACCGGATAGAAGTGGTTTGTACAAAATCCATGCAGAATTGTTTTTGCTATTTCTGACATTTTGCTCAATGTAGCGTTTTCGGGGGCCTGTTTGGGGGGCTTCCTGGTGTTTGTGGGTGGGTTTTGGGGTCTGGGAGCACTGCTGGCTATGGATACTTTAGATTGCAAGAGGTTTGAAGCAAATCCATGGTGGCAGAGGGAGTTAGGGCCTAGCTGCAGAGCGCGCGCGGAGTGATTTTGGAAATTGCCAAAAAAATGACTGACCGATTTTTGTACTTTTGCTTTTTGGCTCTTTGGGGGTCTTCTACTAGTTTTCGCCTGGGTTGACGGCTCTGGGGCCATTGCTGGGAAGCTCTAATACCGTATATAAGTGGTTTGGACCAAATCGGAGGCAAACATTTTTTTGCGTTTTTGCTGACTTGCTTGCCTTTCAGGTGCTCTTTGGGGGGGTTCTGGGTGTTTGTGGGTGAGTTTTGGGGTCTGGGAGCACTGCTGGGACAGTCTAATTTGATTGCATTCGCTTTTAAGGAAATCCGTGTTGGAAAACGGGAGTTATGACCTAGCTGCACAGCGCGTTTGGACCGAAGGCCAAAAAATATTGTAAGTATGAGATTTTCCTTTTTGGCTGTTTGGGGGTGTTGTGCTTTTTTGCGGGTGGGTTGGCGGGTCTTGGGACATTGCTGGGAAGGTCTAATACCGGATAGAAGTGGTTTGTACAAAATCCATGCAGAATTTGTTTTTGCTATTTCTGACATTTTGCTCAATGCAGCGTTTTTGGGGGCCTGTTTGGGGGGCTTCCTGGTGTTTGTGGGTGGGTTTCGGGGTCTGGGAGCGCTGCTGGCTATGGATACTTTAGATTGCAAGAGGTTTGAAGCAAATCCATGGTGGCAGAGGGGAGTTAGGGCCTAGCTGCAGAGCGCGCACGGAAGTGATTTTGGAAATTGCCAAGAAAATGACTAAGTCCCCATTTTTGTACTTTTGCTTTTTGGCTGTTTGGGGGTCTTCTACTAGTTTTCGCCTGGGTTGACAGCTCTGGGGCCATTGCTGGGAAGCTCTAATACCGGATACAAGTGGTTTGGACCAAATCGGAGACAGCATTTTTTTGCGTTTTTGCTGACTTGCTTGCCTTTGAGGTACTCTTTGGGGGGTACCGGGTGTTTGTGGGTGAGTTTTGGGGTCTGGGAGCACTGCTGGGACAGTCTAATTTTGATTGCATTTGCTTTTCAGGAAATCCGTGGTGGAAAGCGGGAGTTATGACCGAGCTGCACAGCGCGTTTGGACTGAAGGCCGAGAAATATTGTAAGTATGAGATTTTCCTTTTTGGCTGTTTGGGGGTGTTGTGCTTTTTTGCGGGTGGGTTGGCAGGTCTTGGGGCATTGCTGGGAAGGTCTAATACCGGATAGAAGTGGTTTGTACAAAATCCATGCAGAATTTGTTTTTGCTATTTCTGACATTTTGCTCAATGCAGCGTTTTTGGGGGCCTGTTTGGGGGGCTTCCTGGTGTTTGTGGGTGGGTTTTGGGGTCTGGGAGCACTGCTGGCTATGGATACTTTAGATTGCAAGAGGTTTGAAGCAAATCCATGGTGGCAGAGGGGAGTTAGGGCCTAGCTGCAGAGCGCGCACGGAAGTGATTTTGGAAATTGCCAAGAAAATGACTAAGTCCCCATTTTTGTACTTTTGCTTTTTGGCTGTTTGGGGGTCTTCTACTAGTTTTCGCCTGGGTTGACAGCTCTGGGGCCATTGCTGGGAAGCTCTAATACCGGATACAAGTGGTTTGGACCAAATCGGAGACAGCATTCTTTTGCGTTTTTGCTGACTTGCTTGCCTTTGAGGTACTCTTTGGGGGGTACCGGGTGTTTGTGGGTGAGTTTTGGGGTCTGGGAGCACTGCTGGGACAGTCTAATTTTGATTGCATTTGCTTTTCAGGAAATCCGTGGTGGAAAGCGGGAGTTATGACCGAGCTGCACAGCGCGTTTGGACTGAAGGCCGAGAAATATTGTAAGTATGAGATTTTCCTTTTTGGCTGTTTGGGGGTGTTGTGCTTTTTTGCGGGTGGGTTGGCAGGTCTTGGGGCATTGCTGGGAAGGTCTAATACCGGATAGAAGTGGTTTGTACAAAATCCATGCAGAATTGTTTTTGCTATTTCTGACATTTTGCTCAATGTAGCGTTTTCGGGGGCCTGTTTGGGGGGCTTCCTGGTGTTTGTGGGTGGGTTTTGGGGTCTGGGAGCACTGCTGGCTATGGATACTTTAGATTGCAAGAGGTTTGAAGCAAATCCATGGTGGCAGAGGGAGTTAGGGCCTAGCTGCAGAGCGCGCGCGGAGTGATTTTGGAAATTGCCAAAAAAATGACTGACCGATTTTTGTACTTTTGCTTTTTGGCTCTTTGGGGGTCTTCTACTAGTTTTCGCCTGGGTTGACGGCTCTGGGGCCATTGCTGGGAAGCTCTAATACCGTATATAAGTGGTTTGGACCAAATCGGAGGCAAACATTTTTTTGCGTTTTTGCTGACTTGCTTGCCTTTCAGGTGCTCTTTGGGGGGGTTCTGGGTGTTTGTGGGTGAGTTTTGGGGTCTGGGAGCACTGCTGGGACAGTCTAATTTGATTGCATTCGCTTTTAAGGAAATCCGTGTTGGAAAACGGGAGTTATGACCTAGCTGCACAGCGCGTTTGGACCGAAGGCCAAAAAATATTGTAAGTATGAGATTTTCCTTTTTGGCTGTTTGGGGGTGTTGTGCTTTTTTGCGGGTGGGTTGGCGGGTCTTGGGACATTGCTGGGAAGGTCTAATACCGGATAGAAGTGGTTTGTACAAAATCCATGCAGAATTTGTTTTTGCTATTTCTGACATTTTGCTCAATGCAGCGTTTTTGGGGGCCTGTTTGGGGGGCTTCCTGGTGTTTGTGGGTGGGTTTCGGGGTCTGGGAGCGCTGCTGGCTATGGATACTTTAGATTGCAAGAGGTTTGAAGCAAATCCATGGTGGCAGAGGGGAGTTAGGGCCTAGCTGCAGAGCGCGCACGGAAGTGATTTTGGAAATTGCCAAGAAAATGACTAAGTCCCCATTTTTGTACTTTTGCTTTTTGGCTGTTTGGGGGTCTTCTACTAGTTTTCGCCTGGGTTGACAGCTCTGGGGCCATTGCTGGGAAGCTCTAATACCGGATACAAGTGGTTTGGACCAAATCGGAGACAGCATTTTTTTGCGTTTTTGCTGACTTGCTTGCCTTTGAGGTACTCTTTGGGGGGTACCGGGTGTTTGTGGGTGAGTTTTGGGGTCTGGGAGCACTGCTGGGACAGTCTAATTTTGATTGCATTTGCTTTTCAGGAAATCCGTGGTGGAAAGCGGGAGTTATGACCGAGCTGCACAGCGCGTTTGGACTGAAGGCCGAGAAATATTGTAAGTATGAGATTTTCCTTTTTGGCTGTTTGGGGGTGTTGTGCTTTTTTGCGGGTGGGTTGGCAGGTCTTGGGGCATTGCTGGGAAGGTCTAATACCGGATAGAAGTGGTTTGTACAAAATCCATGCAGAATTGTTTTTGCTATTTCTGACATTTTGCTCAATGTAGCGTTTTCGGGGGCCTGTTTGGGGGGCTTCCTGGTGTTTGTGGGTGGGTTTTGGGGTCTGGGAGCACTGCTGGCTATGGATACTTTAGATTGCAAGAGGTTTGAAGCAAATCCATGGTGGCAGAGGGAGTTAGGGCCTAGCTGCAGAGCGCGCGCGGAGTGATTTTGGAAATTGCCAAAAAAATGACTGACCGATTTTTGTACTTTTGCTTTTTGGCTCTTTGGGGGTCTTCTACTAGTTTTCGCCTGGGTTGACGGCTCTGGGGCCATTGCTGGGAAGCTCTAATACCGTATAAAAGTGGTTTGGACCAAATCGGAGGCAAACATTTTTTTGCATTTCTGCTGACTTGCTTGCCTTTCAGGTGCTCTTTGGGGGGGTTCTGGGTGTTTGTGGGTGAGTTTTGGGGTCTGGGAGCACTGCTGGGACAGTCTAATTTGATTGCATTCGCTTTTAAGGAAATCCGTGTTGGAAAACGGGAGTTATGACCTAGCTGCACAGCGCGTTTGGACCGAAGGCCAAAAAATATTGTAAGTATGAGATTTTCCTTTTTGGCTGTTTGGGGGTGTTGTGCTTTTTTGCGGGTGGGTTGGCGGGTCTTGGGACATTGCTGGGAAGGTCTAATACCGGATAGAAGTGGTTTGTACAAAATCCATGCAGAATTTGTTTTTGCTATTTCTGACATTTTGCTCAATGCAGCGTTTTCGGGGGCCTGTTTGGGGGGCTTCCTGGTGTTTGTGGGTGGGTTTCGGGGTCTGGGAGCACTGCTGGCTATGGATACTTTAGATTGCAAGAGGTTTGAAGCAAATCCATGGTGGCAGAGGGGAGTTAGGGCCTAGCAGCAGAGCACGTGCGGAGTGACTTTGGAAATTGCCAAAAAAAATGACTAAGTCCCCATTTTTGAACTTTTGCTTTTTGGCTGTTTGGGGGTCTTCTACTAGTTTTCGCCTGGGTTGATGGCTCTGGGGCCATTGCTGGGAAGCTCTAATACCGGATAAAAGTGGTTTGGACCAAATCGGAGGTGAACATTTTTTTGCGCTTTTGCTGACTTGCTTGCCTTTGAGGTGCTCTTTGGGGGGGTTCCCGGTGTTTGTGGGTGAGTTTTGGGGTCTGGGAGCACTGCTGGGACACTCTAATTTTGATTGCATTTGCTTTTCAGGAAATCCGTGGTGGAAAACGGGAGTTATGACCTAGCTGCACAGCGCGTTTGGACCGAAGGCCGAGAAATATTGTAAGTATGAGATTTCCCTTTTGGCTGTTTGGGGGTGTTGTGGTTTTTTGCGGGAGGGTTGGCGGTCTTGGGGCATTACTGGGAAGGTCTAATACCGGATAGAAGTGGTTTGGACAAAATCCATAAGGAAAAGCCTTTTGGCACTTTTTGTAACTTATGGTTCGTTAGGGTTAGCCCAAGCAGCAGGATTGCATGTGTTTCGGGGTGTTCTAGATTTTTGCAACTGAGTTCTGGGGTCTTAGAGCACTCGTGGGAATGTGTAATTTTGGTTGCAAGTCATTTGAAGAAAATCCATGGTGGAAAAGGGGGGATTTTGCATAGTTAAAGAAAGCCTTTGCCACTATTCTTAACTTAGGGCTCGTTAGGGTTAGCAGTATTTCTATTGCATGTGTTTGGGTGGGGGGGTTTTCGATTCTTGGAGCGATGCTGGCTATGGATACTTTTGCTTGCTTGCAAGTGGTTTGAATACAATCCACAGTGGGTAAGGGGGTATTTGGGCCTACTTTTACTTTCGAAGTACGTTTTGTCACCAGTTTTCTGCTAAGCCTCGTTTTTTGAGATCTGATTGGGGGTCTTCTACATTTTTGCAACTGGCTTTAGTAAGGGTCTGGGTGGAAGCACTGCTGGGAAGGTCTAATTTTGTTCTGAAACACAGTTTACAGTACACCTAGCTTGAGGGGAAATATCCGCTAAATTAATTTGCCCATACTTATTTATCCTTCAAAAGGAGACTTAGACAGAGTACGCACTTTCAAAAATATTGTACTGTCTATTAGGAAACTCAAAGTGTGACTTTTTGCACTCCACAGCGTACATACCTTATATTTATTTATCAGTGGTGTTGTAATATCACTTCCTGTTTTTCGTTCAATAATTACAGGCCGGGTTTCAGTCTGTGCAATGGGGAAAAAAGGATGGAGTCAGGCTTCTCATTAGCGAGCCGCAATTCAGCATCCGACAGGCAGGCAGTGGACAGGGTGTCTTCTGGTCACCAACATTGACGGACGAAACGTCAGCTGGAATGGAGGAGTGCCGCTAATAAGAGGAATTGTTTGCTGCATGCAACTTACTTACCAAATTCAACAGGACAACTACAACAACATACAGATACAGTATCCATTGTTTTCTTCTATAAGTGTGACTGCATTTCTTGGATCTCTCTCTGCTTCTAAATTGATCCCTACAGCCATTCTATAGGTTTTACTTTGGCTATTTTTTAAACCTAATTTAATGTAAGAAGTGTTTCTCTAAGTACAGAGATAGGCAAGTGAAAACACTGCAGCCCTGTACTGTCGCATTCTGTCATTCACGGTTGTCGAAAGTACTACTTACTTTTCAGTAACAATGCATGCAGTAGTGCATGCCCTTCCTTTATGTCACTTAAAAGATTTATGGTTAGCTTTGTACTCAAAGATTTCTTTATCTTCAATTATTGTTTGTCCATGCTCTGCTTTTTTTTCTTCTCTCAACAAAACCTACCCCAAAAAAAAACCCAATTCCCATCCATTTTCAAAACTATAACCCTCTTCCCCCTGGCTGTGTGGTTTTGATTGATGTGTGACTTAATGACAGCAATAATTCCACACACTTGCTGGGGAGGATAAGGTCATAGCAACAGGCTGGTGAAGGAATCCGAGGATATATTCTAGACTTACTCAGCTTCAGTACTATTTCTTGTAGTAGTAGCCAATGTCAAAGAAATTCAACGCAAGTACTAGTTATACTTTCAATACTTTACCATTTGTTAGGCTACATTGTGGCACTGTTCTAGTGTACTGTCACCTGCTATATTCTCTATCGTACCGTTCTAATGCTACGGTAAGGACAAACAAGGTTTCATTCTTTTTTTCTCATGAAAAACTCTCATGAAAACCACTCAAGCCTCTTACTTTGAAGGAAAAATCATGGCTGCTTCCAACTCTTCCAGGGAGACCTACTGCATAGTAAAAAGCCTCATGAAAATCCCCGAACCACAGCCGGTCACTGATCCTACCGGCACCAGATGCACCCAACTTGCTGAGTTTTTCTCTTCCAAAATACAAAAAATCATCATGTCCCTTCCCACCAACCACCCCTCACTCAACCCCCCAGCAGGGGCCACCACCCCAGACGCACCAACTCTGAAAGCCTTCCTTTCCATCTCCACAGAAAAACTGCTGGACACGCTCAACCGAGTGAAAAGTGGCTCCCCAGACGACCCCGCCCCATGAACAAACTCAAATTAGTAGCCCCCACTATTTCCCTCCATCTCACGAGCTTGATAAATGCATCCCTCTCCAGTGGGATAGTTCCTACTAGCTGGAAAAGTGCGACAGTTCGGGCTCTTATGAAGAAACTCCACCTAGACCCTCAGGATCTTTCAAATTTCCGACCTATCTCTCTCCTTCCGGGCATTAGCAAGGTGACAGAGAGGATTGTAAATGAACAGCTTTCATCATTCTTAGAAACCAATAACCTCCTCCGCCACTCGCAGACAGGGTTTAGACCCGGACAGGGGACTGATACCGCCCTCCTGGCCGTAACAGAGGAGTCAAGATCCATTCTGGACTAGGGGAATCAGTGGCAGTGATCCTCCTAGACCTAAGCGCCGCCTTTGACACAGTGGATCACACCATCCTGCTCCACCGGCTCCAAAAATCGGGCATCGCGGACACCGCTCTGGCATGGCTAAAGTCATTTCTGGAATACAGGACCTTCCGAGTGGCCGAAAGCCACGGTCATTCTAAATCTCTCCCCCTGAACTGCGGAGTTCCTCAGGGATCCTCCCTGAGCCCCATGCTTTTTAATGTTTACATGGCCCCTTTGGACAACATCGCCTCCCCATTTGGCATAAAGGTGGTCATGTACGCCGACGACACGCAACTAGTCGTCTCAATCGACCAGGCTGATCAATCTATGGAGAACCTAGTCTCTTGCCTGCACAACATATCCATATGGATGGGCAATTCTAGGCTCAAACTTAATGTAGAAAAATCAGAGATCATGCTCCTAGGTAATCCCAACAAACTCCCAAAAACTCTTACCTGGCCAGCCAGCATGGGCACTCCCCCCATACCGAAACAAGAAATCAAAAGCCTAGGCGTCTGGCTTGACCAAGATCTCAGCTTCAGAGCCCAGGCAAGTAAGACAGCAGGGACCTGCTTTGGACTCATGCGAGCAGCCCGGAAGATCCTCCCTCTGATCACCCCCCAGTCTAGGAAAATCTTGATTCAGGGCCTCATTTTATCAAGACTGGACTACGGAAATGCCCTATATTTAGGCACACCTGCAGCTGTTATAAAGAAACTCCAGCTCGCCCAGAACGCCGCAGCAAGGCTTCTGACGGGAACGAAATCCAGATGCTCAGCCAAGCCCTCCCTCAAGATGCTTCATTGGCTCCCCATCCAAGAATGCATCTCTTTCAAAGCCTTGTGCATCACCCATAAAATCTTACAAGGGAAGGGGCCTTCAATCCTGAGACCTCTCATTAAGCAACACAAATCAGCCCGGCATCTCAGGTCAGACGACCTGCCCAGAAGAAGGAAGGCTCGCACTGACGGCCGACGCTTCTCTTATAATGCTCTCAAGCTTTGGAACAGCCTCCCCCTTAACATCCGCAAAGAAAACAATCTCCTCTCATTCCGTAGAATGCTGAAAACCTGGTTGTTCCCCCAATAATCCACCTCTAGGAGTACTGTCTAACTTAGTTAGCGCTGGGACGCCAGAGGGTAGCTATGCGCTTTAGAAATCCTGAATCAAATCAAATCGAGGAAGGGAAAGGGAGGGAGAGGAGGAGGGATGGAAAGGGAGGGAAAGAGAGGGAGAGGGAGACATGGGGAAAGGGAGGGAGGGAAAGGAAGGGAGAGGGAGATAGAGGGAGACGGAAACAGAGGGAGAGGGAGACAGAGGGAGAGGGAGACAGAGGGAGAGGGAGGGAGGGAGGGAAAGGGAGGGAGATAGAGGGAAAGGGAGAGGGAGACAGAGGGAGAGAGAGAGGGAGGGAGGGAAAGGGTGGGAGCAAGAAGGAGAGGGAGTGAGGGAGGGGAAGGGAGACAGAGGAAAAGGGAGGGAGGGAGAGGGAGGGAGAAAGGGAAAGGGAGGGAGAGGGAGAGAGAGGGCGGGAGGGAAAGGGAGGCAAAGGGAGGCAGAGTGAGGGAGGGAAACGGAGCCAGAAGGAGAGTGAGTGTGGGAAAGGGAAACAGAGGGAGAGTAAGGGAGGGAAAGGGAGACAAAGGGAGAGTGGGGAGGGAAAGGGAGACAGAAGGAGAGGGAGGAAGGGAAAGGGAGGGAGAGGGAGGGAAACAGAGGGAGAGGGAGAGGGAGGGAGAGAGAGACAGAGGAGGGAGAGTAAGGTAGGGAAAATGAGACAGAGGGCAGGAGGAAAGGGGAGGGAGAGGGGGAGGGAGGGAAAGGGAGGGAAAAAGAGGGAGAGGGAGATTGAGGGAAAGGTAGGGAGGGAAAAGGAGGGAGATAGAGGGAGAGGGAAACAGAGGGAGAGGGAGACAGAGGGAGAGGGAGGGAAGGGGAGGAAGGGTAAGGGAGGGAGAGGGAGAGGGGGGAGGGAGGGAAAGGGAGACAGATGGAGAGTGAGGGAGGGAAAGGAAGATAGAGTGAGAGGGATAGAGAGTGAGGGAGGAATTCCTCACCAAATTTATTACGGAGGAGTGCAACCTAAAAGAGGTACATTTATAAAAGCCTTAGGGTCCTACAGTGGACAATATACAATCTGTTAATCAGGTGTCAGTAACACACACCTCGCTTACTTGTTTTCTTTTGAAAAGACACCACCATGTCCAGGTCCTGGTGAAAACCCCATAATGGTCGCGGGGTTGGAAACGCATTGACCTCGTCATCTAGGACAAGACACTTCCAAGGTGCTGGAGGAGAAGGCTTACAAATAATTGTTCTCTTTTTGATAACACTTAGATTTATAGGTCCCAGAGCTGCACACACAGGAAGGAGATATTCTATATTCGGTGTTTGTACACCTTAGTTATTCACAGCTCAAGTGTGATCGTTATTTTTCAGTTAAGGACTGGTGCTCTATGTTTTGGCTTCAAATGTGTATATATTTTTATGTATCTATGTATCATTTTTGATGTCTAATATGTATTCATGAAATGTTGTGAAATGTTAATGTCCAAAACCGTTGGAATTTTGAGCTGCCCTTTATGATGACATGATGAAATTGCATCTAAAATTTTTCTAAAAAGAAAAGTGGAATAAATCACACGAGGTTGTGGATTACAGACATCGGCTTGTTATTTGTTTAATTGTTTAATGGATTAAAGTAACTAGATATTTTCTTGTAAACTAAGGGGCCGATTCCGATTCAGGTCGGAAGAGCTCCAACCATGTTCAAAGCCCTTCCGACCGAATCGTTCAGTGCCGGCCGGATTCCATTCCGACCGAACCATTCCGATGGGCTCGATTGGAATGGAACCCGACTTGGATTTCCGGATGGCCTACGATGGGCTCGGAGAGCTTGTCTGCCATTGGGAATCCTTCAGTACTCCCCGGTCATCTCTTTACAACTGAGGGAGTACGATGGCAGTTTATCACTGCCTTTTCATGCTAGTCTGTCCGGCATGAAAAGGCAGTCGGAAGCTGTCTTTGGGGGCCCCCAGCAGGGCCCTCATGGGTGCAAGGCTGCCAAATGGCAGCTTGAGGGCACCTAAGGTGCCCCTCTGTGGATCCCTGCACCCGGTAGCAGGCACCTTAGGGTGAACTGCACCCCTGCTTTTCTGACTTTCTCAATGAAGGCATGCATTCCGCTCAGAATGCATGCCTGCATTGTGAAGTATACGAGTGCGACTGAACCCTGTTCAGTTGCATCGTATTAGCAGGGCCGTAACCCACAACAGCAGGTCGGTGGGTTACTGCTCCTGATCGATGTCGGACGGACCTGAGTCCGTCTGACATCAGAATAGGCCCCTAGGTTTTAGTGGTCCCGTCTAGGTTGCATATGGACCCAAGCCTTCCATAGGTTTGTAGTTCAATGGTAGTATTCAAGTTTCCACACCCTTGATATCTGCAGTACCATCTACTAGAAACTTATGAGTAAAGTAAATCAACCAATCATGAGTAAAACAATTCTACCATGTTTATGGGACAGTGCATATGCACTTGCACTTTACCACAGATCAGCAGGGGAAAAGTTCCCACAGTCCTAATGGAAACAAAAATGGGTAGAGCAAAAAGGTGGTCAAGAGGTAAACATTTGGGGATAACCCCAATAAAAATGCCTGGATTAACAAATATCTTTACAATATGTCCTGTGTAAACAGGAATAAGAAAACTCCAGCTGTATGAAACCTGGAATGAATAGTACATTTTCTTAGATATTCTTTAGGACCCCAGAAGTATTTAAAAATGCCACTAGATCAACTTCCTTTGTCAGATACAGGTTGTCAGGGTCTTCCCCAGATTATTACCTTGTGTCACTTGCATAGGTTTTGCTGTCATTAGAACACAATTTCCTTGCTAACCGGTGCTTAAGTGCTTATACTTGTCCCCTAAAACATGGTACAATTAGCATACACACATTTTGTACCTTTAAATTACTTGTAAGGCCAAAGTAAATGGTACTATATATACACACCGGAACTGTAGATTAAATGCTACCAGTGAGCTGCAGAACTCATTGTGCCATCCCCCTTTTCTGAATCCACTAAAGCAGCCATTTAAAACATTTCATAGGCCTCCCATTGCTGCATGTGTGTGAAATTTTATACTGCCGTTCCGACCTAGCATAATAAACCTTTTGCCTGGCCTAAACATTCCTTTTTAAAACTTATATAACACACCTAAGGCAGGCCCTAACAGTTGCAAGGACAGGATGTATGGTATTTAAAAAGTTGGGCATGTGGATTTTAATTGTCCTGGCAGTGTAAGAATATTAAAGTATTTTTTCACTGTTGTAAGGCTATTTCTCCCATTGACTATCACCGGGTAACCTTATTACTTTTAATATAGTGAAACGTTAGATTGGGAGTAGGTAGGGCAGTATTTGTTTCTTAGACTTTTTTTATTGTATATATTAAATGCTCATTAATGGTAAAGTTGGCACAAAGTAACAATTTTAGAAATTATTCTTTTAGAAAGTTTACATTTCTGTGTCCAAACCTACAGTGCCTTTTTGCAAGTAAACAGGGTCACATGACTGTGATTATCTCTTCTCTGATAGATTGTTGATTCCTTCCAGACATGCAGACAAAAGAGGCTTAGGTGTGACATGATGGGGTATCCTGGCAGAATGGCTGAGGGAGCGGTAGTATCAAGCCCTGAATTGCACTTCAAAAGACCTTGCCTGCAACACATACAAAAGAGCCTGACACTACCCTTTTGTTACCCTAAACATTTAGGAACTAAACCCAGGAAGGATGGGGATCTGGTCAGAACTAGTTAGGAAATGTGCCAGGGATTATCACCCACACAAAGGCTGGCTCTGAGTAGAAACATTGGCACTGTCAGACCCAAATTCAGATCACATATGGAACAATCTGAAGAAGGGCTGCCCTAATGACAGCTACTGGAAGGACTGACCTGCATTCATGCTGCTGGAAGGTCTGTCTTGCTTCCTTGTTGCCTGAAGAAAGAAGACTGTACCTGCTCTTTCAACCCAGGTCAACCAGAGTGACTCCAATGGCTAGCTGGCTGGCCTCCTGTGTGAACTATAGCGACACAACAAGCTCCAGATACCCTTCAACTTACCTGCCTGCAGCTGCTGGTCCCTGATGGAGAGAATCCTAGCCCCTCCAAGAGGTTCCCACCTGGCCCTTAGACCCTTGGTGTGGTACTAGAGAGTCCTCCCGCCAAAATCCAACATCTGGGACTTTAAAACTTTTTTAAAAAACAGCTCTGAGAACCGACAGGAGACTGGGAACCATCTGCAAGCTGATCCGAAGAAGATGCATCGCCAGTGGGAATGATTTCAATGTACCTCCGCCACGCTGTTATTTGCAGCAACAAATCTTTTTCATTTGGCCTTCTTGATGAAGTTATCTGACCTCGTGGAGCCCTCTTCATCTCCAGACTGCCACCCTTTCCTACTGATGACTCTCTTCTCAAGAAAATCTGGTAAATATTTTTTAAGTATGAAGGACAAAGTTTGACTGTGTCAAACCTGATGACCAGGGACGGCTCCTCCATGTGCGCGTCGGAGTGTCACCCAACTGCTTTCTCGCAGTGTAAGTAGCAGAAACGCAAAATGGGATAAATACCATTTTGCGTTTCTGCTACTTGCACTGTGAGAGAGCAGAAGAAGGGTATGCCTGGTTGGGGGCAGGTGGGTGTGGGGGTCAGGGAGGAGTGGCTAGCCCAATGGTATAGGAACTGACTGTTTGGTCGGCCCCAGGGCTGTGCAAACCAGTCATAGTACTCTCCGATTTCTTCATGTAGGCTGCTGCGCAACCTGCATGAAGGAAACAGCCTCCTCATAGACGTCTATTGGGACGGCATCCTAGTCAATCACAAAGCTGCCATTGCAACGTTGTGATTGGCGTAGGGGAAGAGACTGAGGCTGCCTGATTCTGCTTCCTGTGAGCAGAGAGCAGGAGACGTTACGGGGGAGTCCTGGGGCCTCATTTATGAAAAGTGAGGCATCGCTGCGTGAAAACAGCGATGTGTCACTTTTCACTGCGCACTCCTTACGACATTCCTGATGCGTCATATTTAATGTATGACGCATCATGTCGCAAGGAGTTACAGATACGTCAGTATTTCTGACGTATCTGTAAGCGCAAAAGTGACGCATTGCTGGAGTGTGTCACAAAAGTGACACAAATCCAGCAATGCGTCCTTTCACATGGGGAAAGCCCCATGTGAAAATGCTTGCATAAGTCTTACGCCTGCTGTGAGGCAGGCGCAAGATTTTGACGCACCAGCGTCCTAAATGTGACGCAGTGAAATCTCATAGATTTCACTGCGTCACTATTACGAGGCTTTCTGCGGGGGAACGCCCCCTCTGCATACATTATACCTGACGCAGATATAATGTGGCGCAGGGGTTTAAAAAGTGACGCATCTACCTAGATGCGTCACTTTTTAAATATGGCGCAACAAGGCGCATATTTTACGCCGCTGGTGCGTCACAAAAAGTGACGCACCGGTGGCGCAAAACTGTCCCAAGGCCTTCATAAATAAGGCCCCTGGACTGGAGGCGAAGGTACATTTTTTAAAATTACATTTTCATATATTAACCCCCCTCTCGGCGTGACCCCCACCCGTGATTCATGCCAGCCACAACTGCTGGTTACTATATGCGGGACACGATCATTCGTGGTCAGCCTTATCCTGTGACTTTGTCCTGGTCTTGTGCACCCAGATACCCACTGTTGGTGCTTTGTTCTTTTTGTTACTATTTTTAACTACACATTTTACAAAATTAAAACTCAAGTTCTACTGATTATATTTAAATCGTTTTGGTGTCATTTTTTCTATTAAAATGTACTCTATTTTTTTCAAATTTGTTGTGAGTTTTTCTGTGTTGTGTTTGCACTTTTTAATTTTTTGAGTGCTGCATACATACTTTACATATTGGCACTAAGTTAAGACTTGCTGCTTTTGTGCCGCGCTACCAGAAGGTTAAGCACAGGATACATTAGTAACATTTTGTGGTTCTCCCTGACAATAACTGTAGTTGTTTTTTGAGTGGGGGTCCTACAGCTAATAACTAACAACAGAGGGTAATAGTCTCAAGAACGTGTGATGATTACTGCAAAATTAACTTAACGTAACTCTTCACATCCCAGGCGATCACAGGAAAATAACGCCGTGTTAACATAGCATTCACAACACAGCGGTAACATGAGCTAGGCCCACGATAACGTGTCAAAAGACTGCAATAAACTCAACGCAACACTGCAAAAATGTGAAACACGAACGCAAAAAAAGTTACGATGAGGCCAATAGCAATACAGAAATCTGCAAAAACCAGCGACAGGCCTGCAATTCACACATGTCAGGCGGGAAAATTCACCATAAAAGTAGAAAAAAACAGACAAATGCCAAACAACAGTGAAGCACAATGGATGTTGCCGGAGCAAGTACGGAGGACGAATCACTGACAACATATCGACCTACAGAAATATCGATGCTGAATATCGAAGGCAAGAATATCGACATCCAATCTACAACATGGTCAGTACAAAAATATCGAAATAAAAATTGTGGGGCCGATTCACAGAATGAATTTAAGACTCAATCCTAAACTTACTACTATTTTGGTATTCACAGAATGCACTTACAACTTTTGGCATTCACAGAATGCACTTACTACTTTTGGTATTCACAGAATGAACTTACTACTTTTGGTATTCACAGAAGTTAGGATTTTGTCTTAAGTTTGTCTTAAGACAAAATTAAGACAGACTTACGACAAACTTTAAATTTACTATTCCAACTCCAGAGAGTGCAACAGTAGGGAAAGCGTTGGATAGCGTAGGGATAAAAATTAGTATTCCAACTCCAGAGAGTGCAACAGTAGGGAAAGCGTTGGATAGCATATGGGTAAAAATTACTATTCCAACTCCAGAGAGTGCAACAGTAGGGAAAGCGTTGGATAGCGTAGGGGTAAAAATTACTATTTCAACTCCAGAGAGTGCAACAGTAGGGAAAGCGTTGTATAGCGTAGAAGTTAAATATGACATACGTATAAATGATTATTGTAAAAAAATAATTAATTTCATTTTTAAATAACTCTACATCATTTGCAAATACCTATTAAAGACTATTAAAAACATAAATACAATTAAATAATTAATTAACAATAAATTAACACTAAATACCAATAAATATTAATTAATAAATATTAGTTACCAAATAATAAATATTAAACACTAAATTATTTTCAAAACAAAAAACATGATAATTAAAAATTGATTAACAATTAAAAAATGGTAAACAATAAATTTATTTTTAAATCAAATTTTTTTAATGAAACAATAATTACCAATTAATAAAAATAATCCCGATTAATAAAAAGTAATTAACAAATAAAAATATGAATTACCAATTAAAATATAGTAATTACCAATTAAAAAAATTTATTGCCAATCAAAAAATGTAATTACCAATAATAATTAATTGAAAATAAAATAAATATCAATACCAATAAAAAAAATATTACTTAATTACAATTAAATTACTTCCCACCCTATTCCCCTATAAACCCACAACCGGCTACAGAACTTAAACGCAAAAATTAATTAAAATTAATTTACAAATTACTAAAAATTAGTAATTAATTTACTATAATTAAATTACTTCACACCCTATTCCCCTATAAACCCACAACCAGCTCCGGTACTAAAACATAAAATGTATTTAAAAAAATAACATTATTAATATATAAAAAATAGTACACATATAATTTAAAACAAATAAAATACTCAACAAATACATATAACACTTACATATCATATACACAATAAAATACATAACAAACACATATCGATATTAGTAACATCGAAATTAGTAACATCGATATATTTGATATCGATATTACTAACTTCAATATTACTTACATCGATATAAAAAAAAATCGATATTACTTACCTTAGGGTCGATATTCTGTCCAACGATATTCTTGACCTCGATATTCTTCACCTTCGATATTTACAACTTGATATTACTGTAGGTAGATATTTGGAATTGTTATTTAGACTGTGCACCACGGAGGACAACCAAAAACCCACAAAACCCCCAGAGGACCAGCTCGAGACCTCGGGGTCAGGGAAGGGCAAGGAGAAGAAGAGTAGGAAGAAGAAGTTCAGTCCGCAGGAAAACAGGATCCTGATAATGGAGGTTGTAGAACACCATCAAAAACTGTTTGTCACCTCCACTGTCTCATTGGCAACAGAAAATGGACGACAAGGTGAATGCAGTCGGAGTGCTGAAGAGGACAATTGAAGAGGTCAAGAGGCGCTGGATTGATGTCAAGCGCAACACCAAGCTGAAACTGGCCAACAACTGGAAGGCAGCAATACAGACTGGAGGTGGGAGTCCTGCGCCACAGGAGGAGCTGGACTAGATGGAGTAAATGGTGTCCACAGTCATCAGTGAGGAGACAGTGGCAGGAGTTGGGGGACAGGACACTGCTAAACTTGACCGGACGCAACAGCACCAGGGTGAGTAACGACCAGGGCCTGGGGGAACGGGGGTAAATGGGCACAATGGCTCACATGTACAATTGAGTAGAGCACATCTGCGGATAAACTATGCCCCAGCCCCCAACTCCTCACCAAGAGACCAATGTACCTGTTAGACCTGGCACCATTGGCGTGGGTTTCCCATCCATTTTTTCTGTTGCCTCATGTATTTTTGTTGGTGTTATATGCTTTGGGCACTGTGCCACTGCTATTTAGTGCCACAGTGCAAGTGCTCTCTACTGTAAATTGATGTACTAATCAGTGGTTCCATGTTCGGATATTTGGCTTACTTGTCAGACCCTAGTCTAGTGCACTGAGTGTGCCCAGGGTGTGTGAATCCAAATGCTGCTGGTGGGCCCGCAGCAATGGTTGTGCCACCCGCAGAGGCAGCCTTGTAAAATGTGTCTAAGGTCTGCCGTTGCAGAGCCTGTGTGCAGTCTGGTACTGTCCTGCTGACTGGGCAAGTACACCCACTTCCCAGTCTCTAAACCTTCCCTTTTCTACATATCAGTCACCCCTCTGGTAGGCCCAAGGGCAGGGTGCATTGTAAGTATAAGGTAGGACAAGCCCTGATGTGTGTGGCATGTCCTAATAGTGAATTACAGCCATTTTCGTTTTTCACTATTGCAAGGCTACTTGTTCTCCATAGGCCAGAATGGGCTGTTAGAATTATTACATTTTATAATCCTAACTGTCTCAGAGAACATGGTAGAAATTCGAGTTTAGTATGCCTGAACTCAGAATAATAAAATACATCTTTTAGTAAAGTTTATTTTAATATTCCGTGTTTGCAAATACCACTTTTAGAATGTAGGTATTTGCTTGTCTAACCATTCAAACCTGCCTCTGCTAGTTTGTGTATTCCTATGTCTGGTTTTGTGAGTGACAGGGCTGGGGAATTCCAGGAGACAGGCTGAGTCACCCAGTGGTGAATAGAGAGACCTGCATCTAGATGGGAGGGAGGAGTTCACCTGGACCTTGAATAGGGCTGTGTCTGCCTTCCACAACGCTTGCTCCACCCCCTGGGGAGCGGCTGATGTCTATGCCCTGCGCACTGAAAGAAGAGAAGGAGTTCTGTAAACAAAGTGCTCCAGGACTGTATTTGCCTTCCACAATGCTGGCTCCACCTCTGCTGGCCCTGCACTGTGAAAGGAAAGGAGAAGTCTGGTATACAGAGCGCTTCAGAACTGGTTTGGACTGGGCAAAGGCCCCTCTCCACTCAGAGAGCAAGGGGTTTCTGGGTATAAATATTGGGACACTGATCCCATGAAATTAGATCACTTTGGACTACAAGAAGAAACCTTTACTGAGGAGAGGAGCCTGAAGACACTGAGGAGAGACTAATCCCAAGCTGAAGTGCTGCTTGGGAGATTGGTCTGCAGTGATTGCCTTACTGCCAAAGAAGGAGAAAGGAACTTTGTGTACTTTATGTTCAACTTGTTAAGGACCTCCAAGGGCTTGGAAAAGAGCTTGCCTCCTGCTGAAGTCTCAGGGACAACAGACTTCACCCCACAGCTCCCCATAGTTCTTGTGGAAGTGCTTGCTGCTGTTTTGGGCCTTCTGAGGAACTGTGCGTCACAAGGAGCTGGAAGCACGACTCAACGAGTAGAAGTGTGTCGCTGTCGCTGTGCCTGCCATCGCAACTCCGAAGGAGGGAGTCGCCGCTGGAACTGTCACACTGCACCGCATCGGAGAGAAGCGTGCCACAGCGAAGAGGAAGCATGTCGCTGCTGCTGCCGTCGCAACTCCGAAGAAGGAGGGTGTCAGCGCTGTAGTTGTCGCACTGCACCACATCAGGAGAAGAATCTCGCACGAGGTCGGAGCGTGTCGCCGTCGCTGTGCCTGCCTTCGCGACTCCGAAGCAGGAGGGTGTCGCCGCTGGAACTGTCGCATTGCACCGCATCGACCAAGAGATCCTTGCATCGCACCTCGAAGCGCGCCACTATCAGATCTGCTGCCGTCGCATCTTGGAGGTTGCTGCTGTAGTTGTCGCATTGAACGGAAGCTTTACGCATCGTGGAGAAGAGCGTCGCTGCTTGGGCTGTTGTCGCCGCATCGTAAGGGTGTCGCCGCTGCAGTCCACGCATCGAACCGAGAGGTTCTCGCATCCCCGAGAAGTGTGCTGCATCTGGAAGATCTTCACGTCTTTATTTCTTTGCACCTGACTTTGCCGCATTTCCCATCGCTGCGACATTGCTTGTCGTGGAAGCGCAATGCAACTTAAGGTACATTGACGCTGAGTGTCGCATCTAAGAACTGAACTGAACTAAGCTTAAATCTATCTTCTAAAGTAATCATAGAGTGTATTTGTGTGGTTCATGGTCTTGTGGTAACTCTATATAAAGTCTACTTATTTTTTATATAAAACCTGTGTGGTGTTCATTTGTAGTGTTGTCACTGGGTTACTGTATGTGGTCACAACTGCTTAACTTACAACGCCTCTGAAATAAGCCTTGACTGCTCGTGCCATGCAACTTAGAGGGTGAGCAGGGGTTATTTTAGGTGTGTAATCCCCTTGTCCTGACTAGAGGAGAGGGTCCCTACTTGTCACAAGTACCTACCTGTGCCAACTAGAGACCCCCAAATCTAACAGTACTCAAGTATGCAACATCTCAGCACAGTACAAGCACAAGCGTCAAAGGATCACAGCATGAAAGGGATAAGGGGCAGCAAAATCAGAGCTGCTGGGGCTAGTCTCCCAAAATACAGCACACACACACATAACATGCAGAGCACATCAATATTGACAACAATGTGGTACAAACCCCAACACGTCCACAACAGAACACAGGACACAACTAGTGCCGCTTATGTGTAGAAACTGGCCGAGCACATTTGGCATTGCAGTGAAATGTGAGTTGAAAATGTACGAGTACAAACCCACATCCGTCATGTTGTTGAAATGTCCACTGTCCCCCATCAAATAGTAAGCTCCTCCCAAACAGCCACAATGTACACATTCATGCAGTCTGTATGAAAACATGCACAATGCGACAACATGCATGTGAACAAATTGTTAAACTGCATCTCCCCTTCACATTGCAGAGGGAAATCCAACACCTCCTGCAGAGCAGCCCCAACCTCTATCCTCTAATGACGAGGAAGACCACCACAGCTTTGACTCTGATGCCCTCCAACAGCTCATGGAGAGCCTCTGCACAGGGCCGCCCAGCTGCCACAAGGATACCCCACTCCCTGCACAGAACACGCAGCAGTCTGCACTCACCACCACGGCTGCCTTCCAGGATGCCCACAAAGAACACATGACCTCCAACGCCAATGGTTGGGGTGCCAGGAGAAGCTGGCTGAACAGTTGAGGGTGGGGTTTGACTGCATGGCAGCCAAACTAGATGCCACACATGGGTGTCTAAGTCCCATCAGGGACCACTCATTCCCTAACGGACATCCACAGTATGCTCCATGCTCTCCAAAGGACCATGGCTGACATTGCTGAAGTGCTGAGTCTAGAACAACTGTCCAGTGAGAGTGGCTCCAGAGATGTCACACAGGAGTTGGAACATAAGCGGTGGTTAATGGAAGCCATGGAGCAGACGCAGTTGGAAAGAGTGGCTGCCACGGCTGCACACCAGTGAGAGGTAACTGGGTTCCTCAATGACCTAAGGAGCATCCTCGTGGCATTGCTGACACAAGGCCTGGTGCTGAAGCATGCTGCTGCTCCCTTTATATCCACCTCTCCACCCCTTGAAGTGTCAGTGCAACAGACATTCCACCTCCGGGCACTGATGTGTCACTGCCACACATTGCTGGAGACAGAACACCACCACCTACATGTGAGGCACATGAAACAGCTGTGGACGAAGATGCGGATGAACCTGCCTTCGTGGTACAAAGGACGCCTTAGCATACATCTCTGCCATTGGGCCAGTTTCGGCTTGGTTCTGCCCTCCACATCATCACCTTCCACTGTCCCCCGATACACTCTGCAACACTCACCTTGGACTGCCATATTCTGTTTGCTCGCCAATGACACAGCAATCAAACTGCGGACTGAACTGTTCCTCATCTTTGGACTTGCCATTCCCTGAAGGACTCTGGCGGGCCTCCATGGGCCAACATTGTAAAGTGGGGTATGCATGGCCCTGTACTGCTCCCGCTGCAAAACTCCACTGAATGTGCATTGAACATTCTTAATCACACAGATGTCTCATGTCTATGATCTTTCAAGTGTGGAAGTATGGATGAATGTAGGGTCATAGATTCCCCCTTACGTCCATATTGCTCATGACGTTGGACTTTGCAGATTGCGGTCCGGGTGGTGTCGACACAACAACAGAGACACACACATTAGTTACTTCCTTGTTCAGCTCAGTACAGAACCACACCCAGAGCCCAGGGGTAATTGTATGAAAACATGTATGCCAGGCCAGCCCACTCCACTCATGCTCATAGGGGGAGACAACAACGCTACATGTCCCAGGTCTACCCTGTAGTGTTCTGCAGATCACGGGTCTAGTTGTCAGCATGCCACAGCCACTCCCTCATGGCTGGTTTACACCCACACCACACCCATCGTGCACATGCATCACAGGACATGTGACCCTTCCAATAAAATGGGCCGGGCCCACGTGTTCAACGCTATTTCCACTGTCTCTCTGGGTGTATCCGTGTGGTTCTCATTTAAGCATGAGGGCCTAGGGCCCTGCAACATCACATTCCCCAGGGCCGGAGGTGACATGATGGCGTCCACACCACTATACTCAATCATAGACTTTTGGGGCAAAGACTTGGTGGCACGGGATAAACTGCATCCGGCACAGGCACTCTGCCACGGGACAGTGACTTTCGGTGCACTGAGGTAGGGGCACCTTAAGTGCTGAGGGGGTGTGCAGCCTGCGATGATGTCCCGTCCTTGCTGTCCAGACTGGTGACAATTGTTGTGAGCCCAGCTGGACCGCAGTGTAGGCCTGAGCCAGAGGGCAATGCTGGCCTACCGCCATGTGGCATTGCCTCGCGGGTCACAGAGATAGTGGCACCTCAAGGGCTGAGCCAGTGTGCAGCCTGCGATGATGCCATGTGCACTGGTATATCCTCCGTCGTAGCCAAATAAAGACCCAGAATCAAGTGTGCGACCTGGTGACAAACGGAGTGGGGCTGCATGATGTGGAGGGTGCCATTTTTGCGGGCCCTGGGCTTGGGGTTACAGCGGCACGTGGTGAGCCCTCTTTGTGACACGCCGGTGGCAGAAGGTGAGCAGTGAGGCCTGGGTGCGCAGGGGTGAGCATGCACCTCTGGGCGGTGGGAGGGGCTGGGGTGCAGTTGCCTAGATGCGCAGGGGTGGACAGGCAATGATTGTATTGTATTGTATCTATGCTTGTATAGCGCTACTGCCACCCTACGGGTATCCTGGCGCTTCAGATATCAAGCACTTGGTCAACTGAATGGTGAAGAGAAAGGATGGAGCCTGGATCGGAGTTTTGGGAATAGCCAAGTTTTCAGGCTTTTCCTAAATTCAATTAGTGAAACACTCTGATCATTTGTGGCAGCTTGTTTCATAGCTGTGCCCCTACCACACTGAAAGCCCTCCCCCCATCCGAGAACGCTTACATTTCCCAACTGCCAGCAAACTGGTACCCGAGGATCGTAGCTGTCTCTGAGGGAGGTACCAGGAGAATCTTTCCTGTAATGGGACTGGGCCCATCTCATGTGAGGCTCTAAACACCTGGCAAAGAGACTTGAAAAAAAACCTTTCCCTGATTGGTAGTCAGTGAAGCTGCCTCAATGTGGAGGTGGAGGATAAATCACGTCGCAGACTCAGCACCAGTTTTGTCGCTGCAGACTGGACTCTTTGCAGCCCCTGAAAGATGTACTCGGGGGGGCTCCTAAATATAGGGAGTTACTATAGTCCAGTCTGCTCAACACTGTGCTGCTTACTACCAGAGCACGCAAATCTCTTGGTAAGATGGGGAGTATTCGACGTAGCAGGCGCAACAAGCCAAAGCAGACATTAGCTGCCTTACTTGCCTGCGACTCCATCTGGAGGTTCTTGTCTATTAGGACCCCTAGATTCCGCACTGTGTTGACCGGGATCAGTGGATCTTCCTCCAGAGTGAGTCTAAACTCCAACAGGGAGTTTGTGGACGGCCTTGCAGGAGAGCAGTAGAGCACCTCAGTTTATCCGCCATTGAACTGCAAGGAGTTCCTCCGCAGCCAATCCGCGGTCTGGCGCATACATTCTTGGAAGTGCTCCAAGGACACTGCCCGTTCTCCTTCCAAGGAGAATGCCAACTGCGTATCGTCCGCATAGTTGACCAAGTCAACCCCGAACAATTTGATGATAGAAAACAGTGGCTGCAGGTAAGCATTAAAGAAAATAGGGCAAATAGCACAACCCTGGGGCACCCCATGGGTGACCGATGGCTTGCAGGAAGTAAAAAGTACCATGGAGACTGTCTATTCTCGTTCTGTCAGATAGGAACAAAGCCATTGCAAGGCTTTACCCCTAACCCCCATCCTTTCCAATCTCTCTAAGAGGATTGGGTGGCTTACCGTATCGAACGCTGCCGACATATCGAGAAGTACCAATATTGCACCATTCCCCTTGTCAGCCTGCATTCGTAGGTTGTCCAGCATAGTCGAGAATGCAGACTCCGTCCCGTGCCCCGGCCGAAACCCGAACTGATCCTTGTCCAACAAGTGTTGTTCCTTAAAAAAGTTTGCCAAGGACCTGCTTACGGCCTCTCCAGGATTTTAATAGGAAAAGGGAGCAGCGAGATTGGGCGGAATTTGACTGGGTTTGTGGGGTCCAAGGGTTTTTTTTTTAATCAGTGGTGTCAACACCGCCTGCTTCCATTTCCCCGGGACGGTGCCTTTTTCCAATGACTGATTGCATATCTGTCTAAGCCAGGGGAGAGTTGCGTGGCCATAGGTTTTCCATATTTTCTGTGGCAAAGGGTCAGAAGGGGATCTAGAGGATATGCTTTGTGCCACCTCATTAAAGGCGGAGTCAGAGAGAGCCTGAAAGCTATCAAGGGTGTGTAGCTGGCTCGGGACCCCCTCCGTCTCCGATGAGATGTGGGGATGGGTGTCGGTATTATGCATCCCGAGTGAGCTAACAATCTTTCCCACTTTATCCAGGAAATGCGAGGCGATATCATTACATAATTCCTGGGAGGCCACCACTCTATTGCTCAGACATGTTGGAGCTGATAAGTCTCTGACTATCCTAAAAAGTTCTCAAGTCCCATTAGAGGCGTGCAAAATAGAGTTGGCATAAAAAAGGGCCTTACAGTCTAGGATCCATTGTTTATACGCAATCTGTGCTGCCCTCAGCTCAAGCATGTCCCCCCTCAGAGTAGCCCTTCCTCCATTTCCTTTCCGCCTTTTTACACAGCTTGCGTAGATGTCTCAATTCATCATTATACCATGGTGCTGAGATTTTATTTATTCTGATCTTTTTTATCGGGATTATTTGATCCAGCGCACCCACAATATAGTTCTGATAGGCGATGTAATTAGCCTCAACCGGGGCGGAGGCACAGAAGAGGCTATCTGGAGGTGGAGTTAATGTGGACCCTGACTTACCCAGCTTCGCCCATTCCCTTCCGACCCAATACGCCACCGGTGCAATTGTATGTACTGTGCCATTCATGTATCGGAACCCTGTTTCAGATGAGGGATCTGTTTCAGATGAGGGACCTGGTGAACTGCAGTACATACCGACACGTGGTTGGAGACACACCGTGGCAGCAGGTGAGCACTGAGGCCTGGGTGCGCAGTGTCTGCACTCTTTCTCCCCGTCCCTCTCTTCTTTTCTCTATGTCTGTCTCCCTCTCTCTCTCCCTCTCTTTTCGTCTTCTTCACTCTCTCCCTCACTTTCCGTCTTCCTCTTCTTCCCTCTCTTTCCATCTTCCTCTCTCTCTCCCTCTCTTTCTTTCTGTGTTTCTCTCTCTCTCCCTCTCTTTGTCTCTCTCTGTATCTCTCTCTCCTTTTCGCTCTCTCTGTCCTTTGATGAGTGCATGACACACATTCTTATCTGTTTTTTTGTCTTGCAGGCTGTGACCTACAGATTGTTCTAAGGAGACCCGCCACGAGTCTATAATAATGTTCTTTTGAATACATTTCCATTTGGTAATTCGAAGGTGAATGTGTGATGCTCATTTTTGTGATGACACATGCATGTTACCTGTTGTGATGGTGCGACATCAGGCTAATGTTTTTGTACATGATTTCGTAAAGTTGATGTGACATGTCTTTGCCCAAGGGGGTTTACGGGGGGGGGGGATATGTTGTGGCCCTGTTGGGGCTCCCAGCTGCATGTACAGTGTCTCCATGGCATTTGTTGCCCTTCAGGTGTGGCTCTGGGCTGGGCTCCCTTTTCTGTTGCAGGCTGTCACACGACTTTACAACAGGTCAGAGGAGATGTTAATTTCCTGCTGCTGACGCGCCTTATCGCATGTTTTGGGACCTTAGCACCGATATGGCTGGTCATTGAGAATGTTGCAGAGTGGTGGTGTTGTTGAGGCTTTTTGCACGGGAACGCCTACTCTGTATCTCACTAGCGATAGTTGCCGGGATCATCTGTGGCTATGTTTTTGCGGCTCCTAATCAATCAATCAATCAGCAGAATTTGTAAAGCGCGCTACTCACCCGTAAGGGTCTCAAGGCGCGGGGGTGGCTACTGCTCGAACAGCCAGGTCTTGAGTTGTTTCCTGAAGGAGAGATGGTCCACGGTCAGCAGTAGGTGTGTGGGGAGGGTGTTCCATGTCTTGGCTGCCAGGTAGGAGAAGGATCTTCCTCCGACAGTGGCTTTGCGGATCCGTGGGGTGGTGGCGAGGGCGAGGCTGGCGGATCGGAGCTGGCGGTTAGGTGTGTAGAATGTGAGGAGACTGTTGAGGTACTTCGGGCCCGTGTTGTGGAGAACCTTGTGAGCATGGGTGAGGAGTCTGAACGTGATCCTATTTTTGACAGGGAGCCAGTGCAGGTCTTTCAAGTGAGCAGAGATGTGTCTGTGGCGAGGGATGCCCAGGATGGGTCGTGCTGAGGCATTTTGAATGAGCTGGAATCTTTTCTGTAGTTTGGCGTGGTTCCAGCGCAGAGGGTGTTCCCATAGTCCAGGCGGCTGGTGACGAGGGCCTGGGTGACCGTCTTCCTGGTTTCGGTGGGGATCCATCAGAAGATCTTTCGGAGCATGCACATGGTGCTGAAGCAGGATGACGAGACAGCGTTGAATTGCTTGGCCATCGTAAGGGAGGAGTCAAGGATGAAGCCCAGGTTGCGAGTGTGGTCTGTTGGCTTGGGTGCGGTGCCCAGGGTCCACCAGGTGTCATCCCAGGTGGAGGGGGATGGTCCGAGGATGAGGACTTCCGTCTTGTCTGAGTTCAGTTTCAGGCGGCTGTTCTTCATCCATTCCGCGACGTCTTTCTTCCCCTCCTGGAGGCTGGCTCTGACCGTGGTTGGGTCGTAGGTGAGCGAGAGGATCAGCTGGGTGTCGTCGGCCCAGGAGATGATGTTGAGGTTGTGTTGTTGTGCGATGGCTGCGAGGGGGCTCATGTAGACGTTGAAGAGGATGGGGCTGAGTGAGGATCTTTGCGGAACGCCGCAGATGACTTCGGATGCTACGGATCGGAACGGGGGGAGGCGGACTCTCTGGGTTCTTCCGTTGAGGAATGAGATGATCCATTCCATGGCCGCTCCTCTGATTCCGGTGTTGCTGAGGTGCTGAATCAGGGTGCGGTGGCATACGGTGTCAAAGGCTGCTGAGAGGTCCAGTAGGAGGAGGGCCTCAGTTTCCCCATTGTCGAGCAGGGACCTGATGTCGTCGGTAGCTGCGATGAGGGAGGTCTCGGTGCTGTGGTTTGCTCGGAAGCCTGACTGTGAGGGGTTGAGGGATCCGTTGGTCTCGAGGAAGGCAGAGGGCCTTCTCTATGACTTTGGCTGGAAAGGGGAGGAGCGAGATGGGGCGGAAGTTCTTCAGGTCCGTGGGGTCCACGGTGGGTTTCTTCAGAAGGGCGCTCAGCTCGGCATGTTTCCAACTGTCCGGGAAGGTGGCGGATGCGAAGGAGCTGTTGATGATGTTCCGGAGTTGGGGTGCGATGATGGCGTCGGCTTTGTTGAAGATGTGGTGTGGGCAGGGGTCGGTAGGTGAGTCTGAGTGAATGGTGTTCATCAGGCGGGAGATGTGTTCAGTGCTGATGGGGGTCCAAGTGCAGAGGGTGGTGGTCGGGGTCGCTGGTTCGGTGATTGGGTGCGTGGTCAGCGCGCCGAAGCTGTTGTGTATGTCGGCGTTCTTGCGGTGGAAGAATGAGGCGAGTGAGTCGCAGAGGTCTTGGGAGGGTAAGATGTCATTGTTGCAGGCGCTGGGGTTGGAGAGCTCTTTCACGATGCTGAAGAGTTCCTTGCTGTTGTGGGTGTTGTTGTCCAGTCGTCTGTGAATGTTGTCTTCTTGGATATGCGGATCAGTTGGTGGTGTTTGCGGGTGGCGTTCTTGAGGGCTGTCATGTTCTCAGTTGTCTGGTCGTGGCGCCAGGCGTTCTCGAGGGGGCGACAGGTTTTCTTGGAGTTTTTGAGGTCGTTGGTGAACTAGGAGGCTTTTCTGTTGTCGGGTTTGTTGGGAGGGTTCTTCATTGGTGCGGTTTTGTCGGCGCAGTTGGTCAGCCACTGTGTGAGGTTGAGGGCTGCTTCGTTGGGGTCCGTCGTGTTGGAGGGGGGGTTCTGGCTGAGGGAGGTGGTGAGCTGGTCGGCGGTGATCTTGCTCCAGCTTCTGCGGGGAACCTGTTGCTGGTGGTGGTGGGTCGTGGTTCTCCTGAACTTGAAGTGGACGCAGCTGTGGTCTGTCCAGTTTAGTCCGGTGGAGTGGCTGAAAGAGATGTGCTTGCTGGAGGAGAAGATGGGATTCAGCGTGTGTCCAGCGTAGTGGGTGGGGGTGTTCACCAGCTGCTTGAGTCCGAGGTTGGCGAGGTTATCCAGCAGAGCGGCGATGTTGCAGTCCTTGTTGTTCTCCAGGTGGAAGTTGAGGTCTCCGAGGAGGATGTAGTCTGTGGAAATGCAGACTGATGAAGTCTGCGATGGCTTCGCTGAATTGTGTGTGTGGTCCCGGGGGTCTGTAGATGAGGGTGCCTCTGAGGGTGGTCTCGGGGTCGGTGTGAATATTGAAATTAAGGTACTCGGTGGTGGTCAGGTTGTCGTCCGAGTCGGTCGTGATGCGGATGGGTTTTTTTTTGTGGACGATGGCGATGCCTCCTCCGGTTTGGTTGAAGCGGTCCCTCCGGGTGATCTTGAAATGAACGACGTCTGGTGATGTTGTGTCGAGGAGGTTCCAGAGTTCGACGGCATGTCTGTGGACGGAGCGGGTGTTGAGCAGGATGCACTTGAGGTAGTTGTTGCTGGAGTTTGGCTTGGCGGGTGCGGTGCAAGTGCGGAGACAGGTGAATTTGCAGGCTTGGCAGGTGAAGGGTCCGTGAGTGCGTTTGGGGGTGGCTCGGTAGCAGGCGGGGTTCCGGCTGGCGTTGAGTGCGTGGAGGGAGGCGGCGTCGTAAGTTCGTCGGGTGCGCTGGCATACTCGAGGTCCAGGGGTCCTGGCGCTGGGCGCGGTCCTATTGTAGGTAAACTGGTGATATGGGCTGGTAGCACCAGCTTATGAATGGGGCTATAGTTTTATCACCACTTTGGCTGCGATAAAGTGCTGCTAACTCGGCGATAAGTCCTTGAGAGTATGCCCCCTAATTTCTTACGGAGATGGCAAATACTTTTACCTGTACATACATTTTAACTCAAAATTCTGAACTGGATTTGAGAAAGCCACACTTCTCATTGTTAGAGGAAGGCCTTGAGAATTAACAATGTGGCAACTTTTTTACATCTGTCATAAAAGTTTTGTTAAATGCCAAAGACAATTTTGCTTTCAAAATACACGTGCCCTTTGTTGCTTGGTGTTAATTTCACCTATTCGACAAATGTTTACCTAAAAATAAAATATAGATATTTGATGCACGTAAACATATAAATATGAATTGAATTTACCTTTATGTTAAATTAGTTCTTAACAAGTGGCTTCCTTATGTGTTCCATGCAACTAACTGTAGTGGACCTGGACCTTTGCAGAAAAATTCTGAAGTGCCATTGTTGGGAAGTTGGGGTCCCTGTCTCTAGAACCTTCAGTCATTTTAACATTGAAAGGTAGTTGAACAACAATCTATGAGGAGGTGTACTCAGTTCCAAGGTTAGGGGGCAAATAACATCTACTCACAGATGTCGGCACGCCACACTGGCGAATGCATATGTTAATAAATGAGTACACCAATCAATGCATTTTGTAAAGCGAATAGCCCAATGGATTTTTACGTCATTGAAGGACAGATGTCGCTGTTGCGTATCTGTCTCACATGGCAGACAGGCATACACCATTTTAGGTATGCGACTTGTATCATGAGAGAAATTTTGACGGAAATTGATAAAATGGTGGATTCTCATAACTATGACATATTTATATTATTCCATTTGTTGGGTATACTTCAGCAATGAGAAAGATGAAAAAAGTGTAATGTTGTTATACATTTAGATTGTACGCAGTGTAATTTAAACCTCTGTTGATGGAGGGAAAAAATAAAGTAAAGTACATATTAAAAAAATCCTTTTTTTATTCAACAGTATGACATTTCAAAAAATGTGTGACATATATATATAGTAAAAATGTATTGTTTACAATCAAATTCATAAAATGCCTATGATTTTTTTCAAATGTTAGACCGCAGCAACTACAGGCACAACAGATTGCCCCTACCAGAGCCAGAAGACAAAAGCCCAGAGTCTTCAGACCTTATCCTGACCTTGGCCTTGACACCATGCAGGAAAGAGAAGAAATTAAAAATATTGACTGAACCAACAGACAATCTTGGATTTTCCACATCAGCTCTCATCAGAACTTCTGCCACTAAATAGGAAGCCCACCACAATTAAACAACTTGAGAAAAGACTCACGATGCTGCATTTTACTACAACAGGATCCTTGAAGTACACCTTTGGGAATCCTAATGAAATGTTGCAAGCCACATTCTCGGCATCCTAAGGAACTTCTAAATGTTATACTTAATCGCCAAAAAAGTTTATACAATTTCCTACTGATCTGGGTACCTTGAACAATAAAAAGGGTGGCTGTTTAGGTCGAGCCTAGTGCAGCGCGCATGCGTTGTTCTAGGAGATGACCTTTTGGAAGCGGTCTGCACTTTTTAAACACTCGTGCTTATGGTGGCATCCAACTTGTGGGAGCGAGCAGGGGCACGCAGGGGTCATCTGTTTCCAAATAGCGTGGCCGTGCGCGCTTGTTGACATTTCTCTACTCTCGCGCCCCTGCTTGTCTTACCCTCGCCATCCCTTGTCAACCGTATTTCTTCTTTGATTCCATTCCCCAGCCTCCTGGCTCCGGGCCATGCACATTACAACTGAAGACTTTTTTTAATTGCTGTGTCGTCATGGGGTTCTAATTATTTAGGATCAATACATTCATAAAGGGCCTCAGACAGCTCATAGATAAAGGAAGTGTTTTAGAGATGCTTTTTTTGCCACAAAAAACAATTGTAAATGAATATGATGATAATGAATCGGTTTCAACTTTATTCCTGTTGTGCCAGGAGAGTGGAATGCTTCGCTCATTTCCGGATGCTATTTTTTCCAAGTTTAAAAGGAAAAAAATGTCCCCAATGAAATGGCGCGTTGGGCTTTTTTACAGCCGTCTAATCCGGTGCAATTAATGGAAATGAAATTGGTCCGTAACACGACAGACCAACAAAATCATGTTCTTCCTTGTGTCATGGCAACTAGCAGGCATGAGTAAATAGAGACAAAGTGAAGATCAAACAAATACGAAACCATCAAGACTAATTTTTGAGCTTCAGGTCTTACAAACGACAACATAAGTCAACGATGTGCTTATCACTGCGGTTGTGTGCTGCATACATGTGCCTGCGCGACAGGCCGTGAAGCCGTAAGCGGAGAGAGACTTGTTCTGTAGGGGAATAAAACCATGAATCCTGCATTACTTTCCATCACATGCCACAGGAGATATATTACGTATGGGCCCTGAGAGAGCAGTTTTTATCGCCTTAGGATGGAATGGCTTGCAGGCATGCAACACTTCATCATGGCAGCGAGTTGGCAGATTGAGAGGCTGAAGGCGCTGCACTGATTGCATGCATCTGCTTACTAATGGCACATGCGCTGCCATCCTTCACCCACCTAGTGGCTGCAAGGAGAGCGATGCACCACCGCCAGATGGGCCCTGGTCAAGGTGCAGTCACACGCAGCTTGCAAAGTTTACCCACAACAAACACGAGACTCAGGTACACCACAATCTTTTTTATTTTTACTTTAACACTGAGCGCAGCTGTCATACCTATCCATTTGTCCATCGCTGTGAGTTCACATGCTGCCATACTTTGAAGTCCCATGTGTGCGGTGCATTCAAACAGTAAATGTCACTTGTAGATTTGTGCAAAATCCCAGTCCCAAAACGTGCACTCACCTTTACTGCTCTGCTGAGTGACATTTTAAATTATCGTCACCTAGAGACACGCAGTGTCTGCATTTCTCAAACTAGCATTAAAGTGTCAAGTTGATTGAGTACTTGTGCATCACAAGCATGAGAAAATATTTTTAAAATAACATCAAATAATAGTCAATCATAGTTTGTATGGAACCAAACACTGCACAGAAATATAAAAGAAAAAATGTAGCCTTGTTCGATAACTGCTCGTTATTGACCGGATTTGAAACTTATGTTTTTCTTGGACACCAGATGGAACTGCTATATACTCTCTGAACTGCACTAATTCAAATCTTAAATTAAATACAAAAACTGATCAAATACAATGCACGTGTAAACAAAATGCCTTTAGTGACATTGGCTAATGGCACTGATGCGATTGACATGGGTGCATCAGAATCTGGAATTAGTGCAAGGAGAGTGCTTTAATTCTGCCCTGAAGGCACGTGTCCACAGTATAGCATGCACACTCAAACAGGAGACGTGTCTGCTTTTTTATGTGGAAATGCTAAGAGGATAAACGAGCATTGGCATAGCCAATCGGTCTCGCCTTTGGGACCTTATAACTGTTTAGTTATTCGGCAAAATATCCTTGGTGCAACAACATCAACTGTTGCATTGCTAAATACTTATAGGGTCCCAAAGGCGAGACCTATTGGCTATGCCAATGCTTATTTGCTTTGGGAGGCATCCCAAATGGTATCTGTGCCATTGATAGTACACATATTGCTTTCATACCACCACATGACGGGGAGCAAGTGCACAAAAACTGAAAACATTTCCATTCCATCATTGTGCAGGCTATCTGAATTCCAGACTTGTACATCACAAGTGTATGTGTGAGATTCCCATGATCCACATATGATTCGTTAGCAATACACAATAGCACCATGAAACAGCAGATGGCATAACTTTATTATATGGGGACCTGGCGTATTACTAAGTGCGTTAGTAAGATTTAAACAAGCATTTGCAATACAATAGGTCTCGCTTTGGAGCGTTTGAGCTATTGGCATTGTAAACGGCAATGTATTTTATTTTATTTATGCTTTTTAAAAACCTGAAAGCGGTGCGTAAACAAGCACTTGGACTTATAGTCCTTGCTTACAAGAAGCAAGGCTGGTAGTAAAAGAGGCACAGTTACTGCCAGCCTTGCTTCTAGTAAGCAAGGACCGTAAGTACAAAGTACGTTTAAGCACCGCTTGCAGGTTTTAAAACACATAAATAAAAGACATTGCCATTTACAATGCCAATAGTTCAAACTCTCGCAAATGCAAGACCTATTGCATTGCAAATGCTTGTTCTATTTTATTAAAGGAGCCTGGTAAACTTTTACAACTGCCTTCTACCAGAAAACAATGAATAATCTCTGAAGTATGTTCTGAAAAGTGCAGGAGGAATGTCAATGTTTGTGTTAGGAGAATAGGATGAGGTGAGTTTATTATAGAGTGTGCAGATCTAATTCATCTCGGAGAAAAATGCAAAAGGATAGTTTATTGCCAGAGAGACCATCTGTTGGATGTATGTATAGAACAATACACAAACGCACACACAAAGGACAGAGGCTTATGAGCAATACTGGTAAACGTGTGTGTGTATATATACACACACACAAACACACACTCAAGCTTGCTTACTGATATTGCCCCTTCATGCACCTGCAGTCGTGTGGATTTTCTTTTTTTCAAAACCTTTATTTAAACAAATTCAATACAATCAGAAGACATTTGCATCAAAGCAGAGCCACTTACACAATAAGATTTAGCCAAGCATCCTAAATGTAATGACATTGCCAGCGTACAAAAAATAAAGGTCTATGGGGGACTGCTAAGGCACCACAACAGACTCAGATACTGAAGAGGGAAGGGAAAACACTAGGAGGATGAGTACAGACACAGTGAGCAAGGAAAAGTGGGGGTAGAGGGAGACAGTTACTGCCAGCACAGGCGGCTGCCGCGGGCGGGGAGCCTGGGGTAGGCAGCACCGCTCGAGGGAAGGCGGGAACGAAGATATGTAACTATTGGACCCCATATGTCAACCGGGGAGTAAGTCCCAGAATTCAGAAAGCAAGGTCTGACATCTCGAGGCGTCCTCAAGCCAGTGAGAGAATGGAGGCGCCAGTCTGCGCCCCAGCACATGGACACCCTACGCCTGGCCAGAACGAGCAGCATTGCAATCAAGTGGCGAGAGGCATCCGGACAGAATTTAACAACGCCTTGCAGACACAATGGTGGATCGGGCTGTACCGAAGCAGAGGTCATCTCGGAGATGGCGGCGCATACCGCCTGCCAGAAATCAGAGACCTTAGGGCACAGCCACGCTAAATGTGTGAAATCCACAGCAGGGGCGGCGCAAAACCTGCAACTATCATTGGGTATGAGTCCAAGTGTGTGAAGTTGGGCAGAAATACGATATAGTCTGTGCAGATATTTGAAATGATTAAGACGAAGCATGTAATTGATTTGCAGTTTCTTCGTCTGATTACAACAATAAGCCAGTCAGCCTGAGCGATATCTATGCCAAAGTCCTCACCCCAGGCCACACGTGCCAGATCTGTCGAGATGGAAGTGGATGACAATGTGAGGGCATATCATTTAGTGACTATTTTATGAGGGGCCGGGGAGGTATAGATTAAATCCAGAGCGGGCATGGTAGGTAGGGGCTGGGGAAACATAGGGTGCAACTCCCTACATACAGCAAGCAATTGATAAAATAAGATAGTGTCCAGCGGGCCAGAGGAGGTGGGAGGGGAATAGAATGAGCCCCATGGGTAGAGGTCCGCCAATGTCGACAGGCCCAAGCGTGAGGCATGTTTGGACATACCAGATGGATGGAAAGGGGGAAAAGCATGATGCTGCACAATCTGCATGTTGGTAGCCGATAGCCGCGGGGCATTGGAGAGTTGACGCAGTCCGGACCAGGCCCAGCACAGAGTCTCGACCGCGTCCACCTCCGCCCGTGGGCGACCCGCCGCGGCAAACAGGGCAGTAGTCAGTGGCCAGGGGGATGCAATATCAGTCTCAACAGCCACATGAGGTTGATAGGGTGATGGGTAATTCCAGAAAAGCAAAATGCTGGCTTGGGCACTTCAGGCATAAAGCTGAAAATTAGAAGCTCCCATGCCTCTTAGTGACGTGGGTAGAGTAAGGATGTCGTACAAAACCCTGGGCTGCTTACCAGTCCAGACCAAAGAGATAATCAGGGATCAAATTTTACAAAAGAAATGACCAGTGAGGAGGAGAGGGATGTTTAAAAAAAGGTAAAGGAATTTCAGCAGGACCACCATCTTAGCAATGGCTATACGGCCGGCAAGGGACAGAGGGAGACGATTCCAATGCAGGATCCAAGACTCTAGCCAATCCACTGCACGCCCAAAGTTAGACCTCCAGAGGTCATCCAAATCCCTACTCAACCAAATGCCCAGGTAGCAGTTGGGGCCAGAGTCCGAGACAAAGGGAACATTCGGTGTAATGGGTTTAGTGGCATCCGTGAGGGGGAACAACAGAGGCTTGCTCCAGTTCACCTGTATGCCTGACAAACCGCCGAAGCGAATTATCTCACACACTAGAGGGCTGAGACTGTCATGGGGATAACGAACGTACAGCGTAACGTCATCAGCATACATGGAAACCAGGAGGGCTCGGGCCGAGAAACCTATACCCCTCTGGGTGTGATGCTGCAGGACTCTGGCGGCCAGGGGCTCCATTGCAATGGCAAAGAGCATGGGCGATAAAGGGCACCCCTGTTGAGTACTGCGTTCAATCAAGATGGGATCCGATATCTGGCCATTGATTCTGAGACGAGCCGAGGGGCGAGTGCAAAGAAGGATATCTTTCGTATGAATATATTACTAAAGCCAAGGAGTGGTAGGGGGAAAAGTAAAAAAGGCCATTCGAGCATGTCGAATGCCTTGGTGGCATCGAGGAGGGCAGCCACCACGGGAAGTCTGGGGTTAATTAGGTGAAGGACTGAAAAAATAGTCCTAAGATTATGCGAGGTGGCACAACCAAGGATGAAGCCCGACTGGTCAGGGAGAGCCATGAGGGGCATGAGGAGAATGCGGGAGGCAACCAACTTAGCAAAGATGTTATTCGCTATGTTAATGAGGGAGAGGGGGCGATATGAGTCGCGACTGTCAGCTGGTTTGTCGGGCTTGAGTAGCAGAGTTATCATCACCTCACGGAGGGACGGAGGAAAGAGGCTATTGTCAAAAGACTTGTTGTACATAGCAGCCAAGTGTGGTTCCAAGAGCGATGCAAAAGTTTTATAGAACAAGGCTGGTAGGCTATCCAGCCTGGGGGCCTTATCACTAGGTAAACTGTTTATGGCAGCCAGTATCTCCTCCTTAGTGAAAGGCTTGTCTAAGAATTTCCGATGATGGTCTTTCAGTCATACCAACGCAATGGTATCGAAATATTGCTCAAAGGCCTCACGCGATGGGGGAGCCAGCGGTGTAAAGGTGCAAATAATATTCTGTGAAAGGAGTCTTGATTTCCTCAGGCGACGTAGTTCTGGCGGGCCACCATCGCAAATGGCAGTGATGTACGATACCGTGCGGGGGGGGGGGGGAGAAGGTGTGCCAAAGTATTTCCCCGCCGATCGCTCTCTCCAAAACGGCGGGCTCGAGCCTCTCAACCCAGGAAGGAGAGCTCTCTATCGGCCTCTTCAGTAAACGTAATGTGCTTTTGTCGCAAGAGCGTGAGATTCTCAGGTACGTGGTGGGCTGCCTGAGTGGCATCCAGAGCCCTAATTTCGGTTTCAAGCTTATCCAAAGTGGTACGGATTGAACGAAGGACCCGGCCTGTTTAGAGATGCACTCGCCCTGTATTACTGTATTGAAACCTTCCCACAAGACAGAAGCAGAGTCCACAGAGCCCACATTAAGATCGAAATAGTTGGTAATCACTGTTTGGATCTCGTCACAAAAGACTGTATCGCGAAGAGCATTCGTGGGGAGCCGCCATGTAAATGCCTGCTGTGGGGAGTGAGGGAGACGGAGATAGACCTGAACTGGAGCATGATCCGAGAAAGTACGTGCCATATGGGTGGCTGATGTGAACCAAGTGAGGACGGTCCAGTACCTTTGAAAAAGTTACATTAAAATCCCCCCCCCAGAGCAGAGCCACCAGTTTGAAGGATGAAATCAGGTGCCAAACATGTGTGAAAAAATCAGGATTATCCGAGTTGGGGCCATACACAGCAGCAATCGTCCTGGGTTGAGAGAGCAAAGAGCTGTGCAGAAGCACGTATCTGCCTTCAGGATCCGTGAGTACCTGAAGAGTTTGCCAGGAGAGGCCCCTGCGAATCAGTATGGAAACCCCCCTTGAGTAAGTGGAATAAAACAAGGAATGTGATTCTCCCCAGTGACTCAACTGGAGTCTGAAGGGCGGAAGGTGTGTCTCCTGTAGGAGGCAATTGTCTACCTTGTGTCGCTGCAGATGGGAGTGGATGAGCCTAGCCTTTGGGTGGTTGTTAAGACCACGGATGTTCCAGGTCCAGCAAATAGTGTCGGTCATGTTTTACCGTATGTAGGAGCAGTGAGTCACAAAGCGAGTTGAATAGACAAAATGTAACACCAATCGGTGAGCAACAGCATGATGGTGCCGACCAGCCAGGAAGCAGACCGGTCGCCCCCAGTGAACGCCGGTGCAGGTTGGGAGCTAGCTACATGGGCAGGCTGAGTTGACAGAGGGACCCCCAATGCGCAGGTACCAGACAGGAATTGAATAGGGGGGAAACTAAATGCTGTCGGACAGAGGAGAATGTCATACAAAGACCTGCAGAAGTGTAGAACAATGGTAGCAATAAAGAGATGCAATCAGATTATGACTAAACAATGAAAAAGAAACATCAGTAATCCGACCCCAATGAAGCAGGGGCAGACTCACAGCACCCCCCACCCCAAACCCACCCACTACAACAGCCCTTCATTAAACTGAAATTCTGAGGCTGCCCAAGTGAAGATAGGTAAAGTGCGGGCAACAATTGCAGCTCCTGTAACCCAAACCACACCACCGAAAATTGAAATTGAAAGACAAAGCCAACCAGACCCCCAACCCCACACCCACACTGACCCCCCCAAAAAATCGAAACCCCAGTTGCTTGTAAATCAAGTATACAACCATATTGCCTGTGAGCAACAAGAGTGACCCCAACACCAGCCAGCAACCCCACCCCAATAGGCCAAAAAGCAATGACATTAGAACCACCCACCCCAGCACCCACTCCAACCCCCCAAATAGGCTGAGATACCACCCCAGGGATCCACAACTGGGAAAAGGGGAAACAACATCAGAAGAGGGAAGTATACCGTGAGGGCATGGCACAGCTCAGCATACACCCCTGCAGAAAAGCAGGGTGGCCAAGCTATAGTGTCAGTTGACAACGTGCAGAAGAAACAAAAGGTTTACATATAACAGCATTTCAATTGTTATCGCTCAAGTGGCCAGTGCCGGCTAGCTGAGAGCCAGGTGGAGAAGAGTGCGAGGATCTGTTGAGTTTCTTGGTGTAAGCAAGGGCGTCCTTGCAATACAAGAAATCAAGCATCTTTTACCCTCAGCTTAGCCTGGTAAGTAAGTGAATAGACCACCTCATGTCTTTGAAGAATCCGTTTTGCAGGCAGGAACTCATGCCAGGCAGCCTGAACCGTGAGAGTGTAATCTGGGTAGAAGGAAAGTGAGTTCCCTTGATGGCTGACCTTGCCCATGTCGGTTGCTGCACAGAGGATGATATCCCGGTCTCTAAAATTGAGAAATTTTAGCAATGATGGGACGAGGCGGAAAACCAGGCCACGGGCAAAGGGAGTGGTGGGTGCGTTCAAAGATAAAAACCGAGGAAAGAATGGTGCCAAAGAGTTCCTTGACAAGTTGCTCCACACAGCCCACCATGCGGGAGATATTGGTGGATTCCGGAACACCCGTGCACGCCTTCAAATCTTCATTCTTCTCGCAAATGACCGCTAGGATTTTGTCCATCTGCAGCAGTTTCTGGTGATCCTGTGTGGCGACATCCTCAGCATTGGATACCCTGGATTTCACATGAAGGAGGAGATTATCATGCGAGTCAACCCAGGCTTTCACCGTATCTAGTTGGGCGGAAAGTCGGTCTAGCTGAGTAGTAATGCCTGTTACAGTTGATTTTACCTCAAGCATGATTGCCTTTAAGTCATCGTCCCGAGCGGGAGGTACATCCATGACGGAAGTAGGGTCGCTACCCTCTGAGCTGGCGCCGTCCTGGCGAGTCGACCTTCGGTGCTCGAATGCGATTTTAGGCTGCTTGGGTCCGCACTCCCCATTGTAGGGAAAACCAGAAGGCAGACCGCACTCTAAGGCAGTGAAGGAGTAGAGCAACCAAGATGAGCCTACCCAGAGGAAGTCACGGCCCGACAAGCCACCACAAATATGTCCCAGACCAAAAGGAGCAGTCAAGTGCGGTCACAACCGGTCTCCAGGAGCTGCTCCTGGCTAGTTAATAGAGCACCTGCGAAAACGAAGTCCCAGTCGCCAGCAGCAAGGACCAAACTACGATGGGCGGATCAGGCCGTCATGAGATGCCTCCAAGGGAGCTTCCCGAGCACACCCCCGCGTTGCCAGCTGGTCCGAGATGTCCCTGGTGGGGGACCTCCAGATCAAAGCTCTATGGCGAAGCTGATGGGGCCAGAGCCCAGCACCACAGGCCGCAAGTGGAGCACCAGCCCAAATTAGCGGGGGTCCGGATCTTAGGCGCGGGCATGCCAGAGCGCCCTTCGCTTCAAAGCAGGGAAGGACCGGAGGGTGCACGCCGGGACCGAGCCGTTCTAGCAGGGAGCCGAGGGGGATACAACGCTCACCTCACCCCGAGCCCAGGCACCCACAGCCGTTGCACGGCTCGGGAAGGCAGCGCAGAAGGATGGTGCCCCGGCAGCCCAGGCCGGGTGGCACAGCAAGTCAACCCCCGACCCTGCCAGGGACAGCCGCCTCAGCTGAATCACTCACCGGCCTCAAGAAGGGAGTCCGCAGACGTGCAGCCAGCAGTTGAGCACACCAGGTCCCTCACACAGGAGGAGAAGGAGGAGAATTGAACCCGGCCAGCCCCAGTGAGCAGTGCAGGCCTTATCTTCGGGCAGAGTTTCTCGGCACCAGTTGTCGCCTGGAGGCAGAAAAGGGATCAGACGCCTTCGCCAGGAATGCTGAGTAAGAGGCAACTGTTACATTGCAGGGAAAAGTCCATTGTAATCAAGATGTTGACGGATTATACGAGCTTGGCCTGCAGAGCCCAATCAGAGTGCGGCCATCTTGCAGCCAGCCAAGCCACGCCCCCCATCGTGCTGATTTCTAGGTATTTACCCCAGCCCCAAAATTACCATTTGCAGTATTTGCTTTCTGTTTGTGTGAGAAGAAATATATACATTTCACACGTGCACCCAATATTCACTATTGCGAGTTATTGGTGACCCCACTATTTAGCTGTTACCCTTTGTTTGCCCCATAAGAACCGTCTGTTATGATGCCATGGACTGGGTGCAGAAACTGCTGAAATTTTCCGTGGCGCACACATTCAAAAATGACATACAAATAAAGAGACTGCTTACTATGCTTGACAGCATTCCGTTCTCTTTTTAAATAAACTATTCATCTGTTTCGATGCCAAACGAGGTGGTTACATTCCAAAACACAGATATGGGAAAACAGAAACTAGAAATCCAACATTCCGTGCAACAAGTGGAGCCATCCATTGTTACAACATAATTTGGGTACCTTCATAAAATAAATAAAAGTTAAATATGATTTTAAGAGCAAAAGTAACCTTTGATTTGTTGGTTAGAGGGATACACGAATAGATGGCAAAGGCAGGCTAGAAGTTTAGTCCCAAAAGTCTCAGAATGCTCACTGAAACCATTAATGATTCTCAGAAAATTTCAGGCTACAGTAGTTTTAAAAACGCTTCATTTAGTTAGTTAAGTCATAATATGTAAAGAGCTCTGATCCTTCGGGTCTAGCTAGCACTATATAAAGTTCAAACATTAAAAAAATAAGTAAAATAGCTGAACTCGGGGAAAATTTACGACTGCTTAATAAACTCTGCTGAAAAATGATATTTATGGAAACGTCTGCACAGCAAAGAGGCATACAGAACACTTTTGTAAAAATGCGTAGAACCCTAAAAAACGGTATGTTGCAAATCTCTCACTGGCCGGAGTACAGTTGTAATTGAAATGCAGAAACCTACTTTTGTCAAAAATAAATGGACGTTCTTTTAGTTACAGCAAAATCACCGTAAGTTTAATGCGTCAGAAGGACTGTGTCAGAATAAGTGAGTTGAAAAAATCCTGGGGCATATTATCAACAGCTAGCGATATTTATCGCTAAAGAAGCTTAGCGAAATTTTTTTTATCGCCAAGCATCGCCGGATTTTATCGCAGAGATAACGTGCTATTAGCAACGTTTATCTCCAATGTGATAAAATAACCAGCGATAGCGGCGAAATGCCTGAATATCACTGGAAAACCAGGGATATTCATGCATCATCGTCAATAGGGTCTTAGCCAGAATACCCACCTCCCATTGGATATAATGGTTAAGAACTGGTCTGAGCAGGCGTTAGTTTGTAGCAATATTCGCGCTTAGCGCAATTTTTTTAGCGCTACACCTGCCTTGCTAATAGGCGATACCGATGTTAGCGACTGCTTTCAGTCGCTAACTGGTTGGGTATGCCCACTTTGCATGTCATTAGCGATAAATATAGCTGACATGCAAAGCGGGCCCCAAACCGCTCGCTATCACCTAAAAGCTGTCGCTAACTGATGTTAGCGACAGTTGCTAATAGGGCAATGAAATTATCGCCGCTTTGCGGCCGAAAACGGCAGCAAAAGCGGCGATAATTTCATTTTGCCTGCCTTGATAATATGCCCCTCTATTTCTCTGAGTAATTGATGGGGTCACTCCACTTATTCAGCTGGGCCTAAAAGCTCCCAGAACTGGTCAGTAATTTTATCCCTAGCGCAAAAAATGGCACTGTGCTGTTGGCAGTGATGCTCGGGGTGCAGAGTGTCATGCTTCCAGGCAAGCAACATATGATGCAGGCGTCAACTTTCCCAATAGGAGCTCAAAGTACAGTGCTGACTACACTTCTAAAGTTGTGCAACATTCCGGAGCCTCACCTGTAGCTAGTAAGCACGCTCTTGTTCACCACAACGAGCATGAAAGAGCTGATGCCGTCATCCCCAAATCTTCATTCCTGTATGAAGAGGATTCGGTGGAGTGTTTGCCTTTAACCAGCTCATGCTTACTTCTGTAAACTTCCACCATGGCCTCAGGAATGTAATGAGAGTTGCGCATTCGCTATGATGGCTGTGGGAGGAGAAAGGGAGGTGCCACACAGCTCAAGCTCAGCAGGCTGCAGTCTGTCCCCAATCCTCGCTAACTTTAGGATGTATATATCGGCCATGTCTGAAAGGTAATATATTCAGCGGTCTTAGAGGATTGCTTCATGCCATGCTGCGCTTTCACGTTAATGTTAATATAAAGCACGGCACCCGTGCATAAAAAAGAAAAAACGAGCGTCGGAGCTATTTATTCGTGTTTCTGTAATGCGGACAGGACGGTTGTGTAAGAAAATTGTTTCATGTTATCCTGCACTTTCACATTAATGTTAATATAAAGCACAGTGCCCTGTACATAAAAAAAAGCATTTGCAATGCAATAGGACTTGCATTTACATGAGACATATTGCATTGCATCACTGACAACGGGCGGGGGGAGCATGGACAAGGGGATTGCGGGCAGGGGGAGGGGGAGAAGGGGGCAAGAAGGCACGGACAAAGTAGTGCTCACAGTCTAAATAACACGTACCGTACCATGTAACACTCGAAGTAAAGGGGCTAGTAGCCATGGGAGGGTATAAATGAGGACATGGCCACAATAACGAGGGACTAACAAGCCTCATATTCAATCAGAAGACAGCATTTACAATGACACGAGCCAATCAAAAACATGTGCGGAGAGTGTGTGGAGCTTCCACTGCATACTCCATTACTGCATGCCTCACAGAGCGAGCAGCGCATATAATCACTGCCGCTATAGGCTCAACTTAAAAATAAAATACACAGCTGCAATGGCAGTCCTGGGCTATATTTTCAAGGGCTACTTAAGTGGGTGGCACAATAAGTAATGCAGGCCCACTGTAGCATTTAATTTACAGACCATGGGTACTGTTGTAGCACTTCACTAGGGGCTTAAAAGAAAATTAAATGTGCCATATAAAAATTAAATATGCCGATTGGGTGTAAGACAATTTTACCATGTTTAAAAGAGTGAGCACAAGCACTTTAACACTGATAGCAGTCCAGCAAACGGTTAGGGGAAGCAAAAGGTTTGCATTACAAGTCAAAGTGGGCAGCAAAAAGGTTTGCATTACAAGTCATAGTAGACAGCGACAATAGCTAATTCATCTTCAGGAGGTAAACGCCACAACTAGAAGTGAGAGGCATAGATGAAGGCTGGAGCCTGCTGAGGTGGAAGGCGGTGGGAAGAGTGTTTGTTAATATTCCTAGTAGGAGAATAGCAGGGGAGGCTGAATATTGAGGCAGGGTCGCGAGGTCCCTGACTCATATGCGCAGTCTAGGAAGGTAGGAAAAGGAGAGTCTAGTTATGTACACAGGCAGGAATGGACAGTGGGAAAAAATGCTTCTGGGAGTCCCCAAGGTAGGTCCGCAATGTAGTAAGTTCACAGGGGAAGATCATCTGGAGTAACGAGGTATAACAATTGCTTTAGAAAGGTGTCTCACTCTTGGGAGAAGGGCGTTTGAAAAGGCGTTGTGCATCTTCATAGCAGCGGGCACTACCCACTGCTGCTCCCCATTTCAATACAGCACCCTCCCATGCCGCCAACGATTGAGCAACTGGGGCTATCTATTGCAGTGTAAGTGTCCTTTTAGCAAGTAAAAAGGCAGCCCTGCAAAGTGAGTGTGAACTGAGTGCTTCTTCTTACTCTTAAAAATACAGAGAACATATGCCTCCCATGTAGATATATCCAGCAGTTCAGTGACTTCATGAAGTGTAGTGTGTATGTCTCTCCAATAAGGGATGACAGCAGGACAAGACCATAACATCTAATTAAGGTCTGCATCAGCTGACTGGCAGCGAGGCCATCATAGGTCTGCCGTGGGAAACTAGAGGTTGAATTGTGCTTGGATTAATGATACAAGATGAAGGATATGGAAGTGTATATTTTTTAACCTGGCATTCCTCAAGACAATTTTGTAAAAGCTAGGGTCTGGTACCATTCGCTGTCCTTCAATGCTCTCTCCATATCTTTCCCCCACTTAGTATGCAAGGGTCCCAGGAATATCCTCTTATGGTCCTGATTTGCTTTGTGAAGCCAATTGATTAAGTCTCCACTCTCCTCCATAGTGAGAAGTGTCTGAAGAGCTGCATATGTGGGTGATTCCTCATCTTGTATAGACCACAGGGTGTTATGTCGTTGGCAGCAAATTGTCCTAGTGGGAGGTCAAAGTTTGCCTGAGGATGCTCGAATGAAAGGAGATGGCTGTCGTAGAAAAGGTCAGGAACTGATAAAGCCAGCTGTGCAGTTCAGAGATAAAGTATGTTACTGGGTAATGAGGGAGGCCCACCAAGGGGAAATGGAAGCATATAGAGGGATGTGTTGCATGAACAATCGTGCACATGAGACATTTACAGGCATCCTGCACGTTTAGGGAGGATGGGGAGTCTGGCAAGGGGCATGGGAGCATGAAACCTTGAATATTGGCAGCTGTGAGTGCTCGAAAGTCATGGTGTTTCCTCCAAATAACGATTTGCCAATCATCTGGCAATCCATTGCAATTGTGCTGTGAGGAATTAGACCTCGAATGAAGGAGCATCTAAGTTGCCTCCTCTTTTAGGTAACTGCAACTTTTTATGAGCTATCCGCCAAAGGCCACTGCCTCAGATAAGCTGTGCTGAACAAAGAACAAAGAACGTACCCCGCCAATAGATAATGTGGTCCCAGATCCGGGATCCCAGTATGTGAGGGGTGATAAACCTAGGAGTAGGTACTGCACATTACAAGATCAACTCCATTCAATTACTTGCAAGAAAAAGTTTTTGGCAAATATATAGGTATTTTTATTTTAGTGTAAAAAACATTTATATACATCCATCGCATATAATTATCTTATAAATATTGCACAGTATACATAGTCAATTTAGAAAACAAATAAAAGTGACAAAATAACATTCTTCTTAGGAACCTACCCAGTAACATTTCATACTTCATTCATACTTTCATTCTTGCAGTGTTTCAAAACCTAATACTACCTAAAGTTCAGACATTCCACTCACATTCTTCAGTTCATACAAATCGTTCTGTTGTATACCACATAGGGATGGTAGATATGTGGCATAGAGCAGAATATTATTCCAGACTAATGATCTTGTTGCGGCACCTAGTTGATACTACATAGTATGCCGTATTTCTGGAGCCACGAGCCGACGCGCGTTTCGGTGATAGGCCGGGTGGGCCACACCTTCGTCAGGGCTGGGAGTTGTTGACTGGGAGGAACAGGATAATAATCTAAAAATAGAATACAGTGCTTTTAGTATTAATCTATTTTACAATTAGATTTGTCAAGGCATGTCTCTTTCTAATACATTTCTTTATGCTAAACACAGATAAAAGAGAAAATTATGACAGTATGCAGTACCCAACAATTCTAGGGTCACTCCCTAAACCAGACTCCCAAACGGTGAGATCTGTGAAAGGCATTTGGATAACCTAAGCTAAGTAACCAAAAGAGAGCATTTTAACATCATTCATATCTCACATTTACTGACATTATGAGGAACACTCACTTTCAAAACACATTTTGACCAGCAACACTAAGGGTTATTATACACCAAGTTGGTACTAGTAAAGTACGGATCTTTTAAAAACCGTTGGTAATTGTAGGATCTTAGATGTCAGTGCAGGGGCGCATATATTAAGTAAAATAGGTAACAACAGACAGGTGGCGATGATATTAGATAGTCTCTGGGTAGTTTAGTCAGATGTGGTCATCCAAGTTATAACTATTGGTAGTTTATAATTTAAGAAAATGATATAACAGCTCACAACATTGTCTAAGTATTTGATTTACCTGAAATGGTTTAAAGGGGGTCCTTAGAGCAAAGGGCGCATAAAGTTGATATTTTCAGCAGATCAGGAATCTAATAGGTGATAAATAAACTCTAATTATATTCTATCCTCATGGATTTATTGCAACCAGATATTCGATGAACTATTTAATTTCATTACCTGAGTTTTTTGTTTGTCAATGGAAGGGTTTCACTACGCAGCTGTTGATAAATGGGAGAAGAAATGAAGATTGCTCTACTTTGGAGATTTTTGGAGATATCCCGCAGGTATACCTAAAGCAGAACGGTATCGTGAATATGCATAATGGCCATCATTTATTTAGTCACAGGGTATGAGTGCTAATGATTTGTACACACCATAAACGATGATTTAGGAATGTCCAGTCTAGGAGATCTGGGTCCACCCACGCTACTGGTTTTATACCTGCCTAATGAGGGAGAGCAGTCGAGTGAATATCACTTCTTAGCGCGTTTTGTTTTTAAAGAACCGCGCTGTCTGTTAAGTCTACTTACTTGGCTGAGTGGACACACAGTCCGTAGATTAGGTTCCGTCGGTTGGCCAGACCGACCCTTCCTCACGGTAAACAGGGTTCGAGAGTATACTTATTTTGTAGATTTTTTAGACGGAGCTACCTGGTGTTATAAAAGTAGAGAGAGGCGAGGTAAGGAAAAATCTCTACGCGCATTCTACCATAAACATGCTGAGACGCATTGATAGAGGGCACTTACTTAGCATTTCTAACAGGGCGTCCATGGATGGGTTTCTGTCACTGGCACATTTAGTTAGTGGACTTTAGCAGGAACAGCCTAGTGTTAGGGTGTAAGAAGAGGCAGAGTGAGGAAAGCTTCTTCACGCATTCTGCTTAATGAACAGCGAGGGGCATCGAGCCGGCTTACTTACTTGGTGTTTCTGACAAGGCGTCCATCGAAGGGGTTCCGTCGATTGGCCGGATCGACCTATCCTCACACGGAGCAGGGCTTGCAAATGCACTAAGGCTGCTTGGGCTTTAAATGGCCGAGATATCGCGCCAAACCCGACACAGATCAGCTGTTTCAGGGGTAGTTGGTTAAAAGATGGACTAAGAGGATTTCGATAGCTCCGTGGCGGCCATCTTTGAATGGGACTTGGTTAGCTAAATAATTGGTATTATATTGTTCAGTAGCGGCCATCTTTAAGCAGGAATTGATTAACTAGATGAATAGTATTATTTTATTGTAATAGTAGTCCTCGACATTATTAATGCTGAAAAGGTGATAGTTCGACCTATTTAACAGGTCACTTGGCTATTGCTCTTAAAAGATAGAGCAATTCCTGCGATTTAAATCCAAATACCAATGTTCTACATGTATAATAGTTACATGCTCCCTACTAGGTTTTGAATTAACTGTCAAAGGCAAAGCAGTTCCTTCATAGTTTTTTTACCGTTTATATCTTGGCTTGGCAGGGTTAATATTTCACAAGAATGCTTGATGCCAAGGGCATTCTTCGTTAAGTCCTCTGTTTACAGTATCCAAGTAGAAAATCCAGAACACCTCCCGTTTTTTTCTTAGACCTGTGGGGTCAGTGCCTGGGTTCGCTTTTATTTTTTCAAGGATAAACCAACGAAGATCATGATCAGTGTGCTTTTTTTCAAGCCAGTGAGAGACCAAGGGGGCAGTGGTTTTCTCATTCCTGATGTTCGATTTGTGTTCCCTTATCCGTGCTCTACATTCTCTGCCTGTTTCCCCAACATATGGGAGGTTACATGGGCATAGAACTAGGTATACGATATTACTCGTGCGACAGTTTGTCATAGTGACATTTCGTCGTACAGATATCGTGCGGTCGTTGGTATAGAATGTCTCGCCCACAATGGCTTGAGGATAGATATGGCAAGTCCCACATTTATGGTTTCCATATATTGGTTCTAATCCAGTTATTGAGGTTTGAGTGCCTCCGGGCGTTTCCTTGAATTTACCCCTGACTAAGTGGTTTTTCAGGTTGGGATTTTTTTTGAAGGCAAAAATCGGTCGGGTCAAATGTGGTTTTTCCTTTTCTACATTCAAAATATGCCAACTTGAGTTGATGGCCTGTCTGATCTTGTGGTTCATTTCAGAGTGGCGAGTTACACAAACGAGTTGGTTGGTTTTCTCAGAATTTCTTGGTGTGAACATCGCCTCTCTGTTGGTGTATCTGGCCCGTTTAAAGGACTCTTTGATCAGCCTTGATGGATAGCCTCGAAATCGGAGTTTCTCTTGTAAGATGTCCGCTTGGGTCAGAAAGTCGTACATGTCCGAACAATTTCTCCTAATTCGCAGAAATTGACGGTAGGGGATACTATCCCTCTGGCTACGTGGATGAAAGCTGGAATACTGGAGTAGGGTGTTCCGAGCCGTTGGTTTAGTGTATAATGATACCTTAATGGCTTTTTTGTCATGTTCAATCCAGACGTCCAGGAATTCAATTTTGGAGGTACTGGTGTGACTGGTGAATCTCAAATTAGCGTCCGCTAAGTTGAGCCATTGGATGAATTCAGATAGCTGTTCTTCAGCCCCCCTCCAGATGAAAAAGATGTCGTCAATGAACCGTTTCCAGTTCATGACGTTCTCGAAGAAGGGGGCCAGTTCGTTGAAGATGTTAATTTTTTCGAATTCACCCATGTATAGGCATGCTATACTAGGTGCACAGCTTGCTCCCATGCTGACTCCAGTGGCCTGCCTATAAATGTTGTTATCAAATTCAAAATAGTTCTCGAAGAGAACTATCCTGAGGCATTGCAGGATAAATTCATCGTTGGTAATCTCGGGCTTCCTAGAGAGTATGCTTTCAATGGCTTCATATGCTCCTCTCTGAGGTATGTTTGAATACAATGATTCAACATCGAGGGTGACCATTATTTCAGAGTTCTCCTGGAATGGTAATCCTTCTATCTGTTGGATAAGATGTCCTGTGTCCCTCACGTACGAATCTAATTCAGTTACCAGGGGATTTAGGAATCTGTCAATATATTTTGACAGTGGCTCGGTGGCAGAGCCAATGGTAGACACGATAGGTCGCATGGGGGGGTCAGTGCTATTCTTGTGGGTCTTTGGTAACCCATATATGATGGGCATTTTGGTGTTACTGGGGGTAAGGAATTCGGCTTCCGCTTCACATATGTACTTTTGATTGACCCCTCTCTGGACAAGGTTCAAAATTCGTTTTTTCAAGGTGTTTTCAGGATTCCTGGTAATTCGAATATAGTGGCCTGATGCGGAGAGCAATTCGGTCATTCTTTTTTTGTAGTCTTTGGTGTCAAATATAGTGATCCCACCCCCTTTATCACATGGTTTAATAGTGATGTTTTTATTCAATTCAAGCTCTTTTAAAGCAGTTCTTTCTGATAAAGGAAGGTTTGTTTTTGGTATCGGGACATATTTGGTCACTCTATTGATTTTGTTCATGACCGTCTTTTCGAAGATGTTTACCTCCGGGCCCACCATTTCCAACGATGGTGTAAATGAAGACGGGGGTTTGCACCCAGACCTATTGTTTTCATTGTGTGAGGGTTGAGTTTCCAGAAAGAATTTCTGAAGACGCACTTTCCTAAAGAAAAGTTGCAGATCCTTATTTAGCTCAAACTTGTTAAAGTTTGCTGATGGTACAAAGGACAGGCCCCTCGTTAGGAGTTGTATGGCCGTTGGGTCAATGGTTTCACTTGATATGTTGAACACAGGGAGCCCCCTTATGTTCGCCAATATTGATGATGGCGAGTCTGTACGTACATCTGCGGTTGTCCGCGACCCTGATGGTAATTCCTCGTCTGAGGTGCTCTCGATGGAGGACGGGTATTGCCCCGGCGGTTCCCTAAAAAACGGTTTTGCTGGTGATTGTAATTACCATTTCTGTTCCCACGGTTGGAGTTATGTCCCTGGTTGGGATTGTGACCTTCATCATAAATGGGATCATAGTCTTCAGGGGTATCACCTTCAGAATCTGTGGTTTCTGAAAAGGTGGTGACTTTTCTTCCCTGGCCCCACCTGGGGGCTTGTCCCCGAGGCGCACTCTCTTCCTGGGCTGTGTAAAAGTTGGTAGCCAGGTAGGGGTATGCCCTTTCTTGGGTAAACATTCGTATGTCCTTTCTTAGTTTTTCAGTTTTTCTTTTTAGAAGATAGTCAGAAAAGGACTCCAGTTCAAATTGAATCTCCTCTAGTTAGTTTCCTTTTACCATCGTCTACCGCATTTCCTTCTTTTAACTTATCTTCTAGTTCACGGATTTCCTTGTTAAGGATATCTATCATGGCACGTGCTGTTTCTACAATGAGCATCATCCAGTCCCTGGAGCAACGGTTGGATATAAGTGCCCATCGCTCCAGGAACTGTCTGATCTCAATGAACATCCCGGGGATATTCCGGACTCTAAGTCCAATCGGGATGGTGCCAGCTCGTAGGTAGTCGAGCATGAATTTGGCATGTAATTCTGTTTGTTTGGTTTTTTTACGGAGGTTTAACAGTTTGTTCCAATCCCCGTTAATCACTATTAACTTTGGGATCACTATATTTGACACCAAAGACTACAAAAAAGGAATGACCGAATTGCTCTCCGCATCAGGCCACTATATTCGAATTACCAGGAATCCTGAAAACACCTTGAAAAAACGAATTTTGAACCTTGTCCAGAGAGGGGTCAATCAAAAGTACATATGTGAAGCGGAAGCCGAATTCCTTACCCCCAGTAACACCAAAATGCCCATCATATATGGGTTACCAAAGACCCACAAGAATAGCACTGACCCCCCATGCGACCTATCGTGTCTACCATTGGCTCTGCCACCGAGCCACTGTCAAAATATATTGACAGATTCCTAAATCCCCTGGTAACTGAATTAGATTCGTACGTGAGGGACACAGGACATCTTATCCAACAGATAGAAGGATTACCATTCCAGGAGAACTCTGAAATAATGGTCACCCTCGATGTTGAATCATTGTATTCAAACATACCTCAGAGAGGAGCATATGAAGCCATTGAAAGCATACTCTCTAGGAAGCCCGAGATTACCAACGATGAATTTATCCTGCAATGCCTCAGGATAGTTCTCTTCGAGAACTATTTTGATTTTGATAACAACATTTATAGGCAGGCCACTGGAGTCAGCATGGGAGCAAGCTGTGCACCTAGTATAGCATGCCTATACATGGGTGAATTCGAAAAAATTAACATCTTCAACGAACTGGCCCCCTTCTTCGAGAACGTCATGAACTGGAAACGGTTCATTGACGACATCTTTTTCATCTGGAGGGGGGCTGAAGAACAGCTATCTGAATTCATCCAATGGCTCAACTTAGCGGACGCTAATTTGAGATTCACCAGTCACACCAGTACCTCCAAAATTGAATTCCTGGACGTCTGGATTGAACATGACAAAAAAGCCAATAAGGTATCATTATACACTAAACCAACGGCTCGGAACACCCTACTCCAGTATTCCAGCTTTCATCCACGTAGCCAGAGGGATAGTATCCCCTACAGTCAATTTCTGCGAATTTGGAGAAATTGTTCGGACATGCACGACTTTCTGACCCAAGCGGACATCTTACAAGAGAAACTCCGATTTCGAGGCTATCCATCAAGGCTGATCAAAGAGTCCTTTAAACGGGCCAGATACACCAACAGAGAGGCGATGTTCACACCAAGAAATTCTGAGAAAACTAACCAACTCGTTTGTGTAACTCGCCACTCTGAAATGAACCACAAGATCAGACAGGCCATCAACTCAAGTTGGCATATTTTGAATGTAGAAAAGGAAAAACCACATTTGACCCGACCGATTTTTGCCTTCAAAAAAAATCCCAACCTGAAAAACCACTTAGTCAGGGGTAAATTCAAGGAAACGCCCGGAGGCACTCAAACCTCAATAACTGGATTAGAACCAATATATGGAAACCATAAATGTGGGACTTGCCATATCTGTCCTCAAGCCATTGTGGGAGAGACAGTGAATACCAACGACCGCACGATATCTGTACGACGAAATGTCACTATGACAAACTGTCGCACGAGTAATATCGTATACCTAGTTCTATGCCCATGTAACCTCCCATATGTTGGGGAAACAGGCAGAGAATGTAGAGCACGGATAGGGGAACACAAATCGAACATCAGGAATGAGAAAACCACTGCCCCCTTGGTCTCACTGGCTTGAAAAAAAGCACACTGATCATGATCTTCGTTGGTTTATCCTTGAAAAAATAAAAGCGAACCCAGGCACTGACCCCACAGGTCTAAGAAAAAAACGGGAGGTGTTCTGGATTTTCTACTTGGATACTGTAAACAGAGGACTTAACGAAGAATGCCCTTGGCATCAAGCATTCTTGTGAAATATTAACCCTGCCAAGCCAAGATATAAACGGTAAAAAAACTATGAAGGAACTGCTTTGCCTTTGACAGTTAATTCAAAACCTAGTAGGGAGCATGTAACTATTATACATGTAGAACATTGGTATTTGGATTTAAATCGCAGGAATTGCTCTATCTTTTAAGAGCAATAGCCAAGTGACCTGTTAAATAGGTCGAACTATCACCTTTTCAGCATTAATAATGTCGAGGACTACTATTACAATAAAATAATACTATTCATCTAGTTAATCAATTCCTGCTTAAAGATGGCCGCTACTGAACAATATAATACCAATTATTTAGCTAACCAAGTCCCATTCAAAGATGGCCGCCACGGAGCTATCGAAATCCTCTTAGTCCATCTTTTAACTAACTACCCCTGAAACAGCTGATCTTTGTCGGGTTTGGCGCGATATCTCGGCCATTTAAAGCCCAAGCAGCCTTAGTGCATTTGCAAGCCCTGCTCCGTGTGAGGATAGGTCGATCCGGCCAATCGACGGAACCCCTTCGATGGACGCCTTGTCAGAAACACCAAGTAAGTAAGCCGGCTCGATGCCCCTCGCTGTTCATTAAGCAGAATGCGTGAAGAAGCTTTCCTCACTCTGCCTCTTCTTACACCCTAACACTAGGCTGTTCCTGCTAAAGTCCACTAACTAAATGTGCCAGTGACAGAACCCCATCCATGGACGCCCTGTTAGAAATGCTAAGTAAGTGCCCTCTATCAATGCGTCTCAGCATGTTTATGGTAGAATGCGCGTAGAGATTTTTCCTTACCTCGCCTCTCTCTACTTTTATAACACCAGGTAGCTCCGTCTAAAAAATCTACAAAATAAGTATACTCTCGAACCCTGTTTACCGTGAGGAAGGGTCGGTCTGGCCAACCGACGGAACCTAATCTACGGACTGTGTGTCCACTCAGCCAAGTAAGTAGACTTAACAGACAGCGCGGTTCTTTAAAAACAAAACGCGCTAAGAAGTGATATTCACTCGACTGCTCTCCCTCATTAGGCAGGTATAAAACCAGTAGCGTGGGTGGACCCAGATCTCCTAGACTGGACATTCCTAAATCATCGTTTATGGTGTGTACAAATCATCAGCACTCATACCCTGTGACTAAATAAATGATGGCCATTATGCATATTCACGATACCGTTCTGCTTTAGGTATACCTGCGGGATATCTCCAAAAATCTCCAAAGTAGAGCAATCTTCATTTCTTCTCCCATTTATCAACCGCTGCGTAGTGAAACCCTTCCATTGACAAACAAAAAACTCAGGTAATGAAATTAAATAGTTCATCGAATATCTGGTTGCAATAAATCCATGAGGATAGAATATAATTAGAGTTTATTTATCACCTATTAGATTCCTGATCTGCTGAAAATATCAACTTTATGCGCCCTTTGCTCTAAGGACCCCCTTTAAAAGATTTCAGGTAAATCAAATACTTAGACAATGTTGTGAGCTGTTATATCATTTTCTTAAATTATAAACTACCAATAGTTATAACTTGGATGACCACATCTGACTAAACTACCCAGAGACTATCTAATATCATCGCCACCTGTCTGTTGTTACCTATTTTACTTAATATATGCGCCCCTGCACTGACATCTAAGATCCTACAATTACCAAAGGTTTTTAAAAGATCCGTACTTTACTAGTACCAACTTGGTGTATAATAACCCTTAGTGTTGCTGGTCAAAATGTGTTTTGAAAGTGAGTGTTCCTCATAATGTCAGTAAATGTGAGATATGAATGATGTTAAAATGCTCTCTTTTGGTTACTTAGCTTAGGTTATCCAAATGCCTTTCACAGATCTCACCGTTTGGGAGTCTGGTTTAGGGAGTGACCCTAGAATTGTTGGGTACTGCATACTGTCATAATTTTCTCTTTTATCTGTATTTAGCATAAAGAAATGTATTAGAAAGAGACATGCCTTGACAAATCTAATTGTAAAATAGATTAATACTAAAAGCACTGTATTCTACTTTTAGATTATTATCCTGTTCCTCCCAGTCAACAACTCCCAGCCCTGACGAAGGTGTGGCCCACCCGGCCTATCACCGAAACGCGCGTCAGCTCGTGGCTCCAGAAATACGGCATACTATGTAGTATCAACTAGGTGCCGCAACAAGATCATTAGTCTGGAATAATATTCTGCTCTATGCCACATATCTACCATCCCTATGTGGTATACAACAGAACGATTTGTATGAACTGAAGAATGTGAGTGGAATGTCTGAACTTTAGGTAGTATTAGGTTTTGAAACACTGCAAGAATGAAAGTATGAATGAAGTATGAAATGTTACTGGGTAGGTTCCTAAGAAGAATGTTATTTTGTCACTTTTATTTGTTTTCTAAATTGACTATGTATACTGTGCAATATTTATAAGATAATTATATGCGATGGATGTATATAAATGTTTTTTACACTAAAATAAAAATACCTATATATTTGCCAAAAACTTTTTCTTGCAAGTAATTGAATGGAGTTGATCTTGTAATGTGCAGTACCTACTCCTAGGTTTATCACCCCTCACATACTGGGATCCCGGATCTGGGACCACATTATCTATTGGCGGGGTACGTTCTTTGTTCTTTGTTCAGTGTTTCTTTCCCCCCACGTCCCGCCTGCATCCAGCAAGAAACCCATTGGGGAACCCCCTTCTTTCGCTTTTTTACTCACAGCCTTGTGCTGTGGGGGTGTTCCGGGTGCTTCTCTCCTAAGTAAACCAATTGAGATGGGCTATGAGAGATATTTGTTATGATCCGAATGGTGTGGTGAATGTGGAACACATTGTTTGACCTACAAAAGTTGAGGTGTATAGAATTCCTATTGATAAATCCACTTTACACGAGATAGCTCCAACTGAACAGTGTCCATTATGGATACTATAAAAACTTTCGGGTTCACGGATGATGACTTTGCCAAGATGCTTGGTCTCCCAGCAGATGGTAATCAGGACTTCACCGTCCCTAAAGGTCTTAACGGGGATTGGAACAAACTGTTAAACCTCCGTAAAAAAACCAAACAAACAGAATTACATGCCTAATTCATGCTCGACTACCTACGAGCTGGCACCATCCCGATTGGACTTAGAGTCCGGAATATCCCCGGGATGTTCATTGAGATCAGACAGTTGCTGGAGCGATGGGCACTTATATCCAACCGTTGCTCCAGGGACTGGATGATGCTCATTGTAGAAACAGCACGTGCCATGATAGATATCCTTAACAAGGAAATCCGTGAACTAGAAGATAAGTTAAAAGAAGGAAATGCGGTAGACGATGGTAAAAGGAAACTAGAGGAGATTCAATTTGAACTGGAGTCCTTTTCTGACTATCTTCTAAAAAGAAAAACTGAAAAACTAAGAAAGGACATACGAATGTTTACCCAAGAAAGGGCATACCCCTACCTGGCTACCAACTTTTACACAGCCCAGGAAGAGAGTGCACCTCGGGGACAAGCCCCCAGGTGGGGCCAGGGAAGAAAAGTCACCACCTTTTCAGAAACCACAGATTCTGAAGGTGATACCCCTGAAGACTATGATCCCATTTATGATGAAGGTCACAATCCCAACCAGGGACATAACTCCAACCGTGGGAACAGAAATGGTAATTACAATCACCAGCAAAACCGTTTTTAGGGAACCGCCGGGGCAATACCCGTCCTCCATCGAGAGCACCTCAGACGAGGAATTACCGCCAGGGTCGCGGACAACCGCAGATGTACGTACAGACTCGCCATCATCAATATTGGCGAACATAAGGGGGCTCCCTGTGTTCAACATATCAAGTGAAACCATTGACCCAACGGCCATACAACTCCTAACGAGGGGCCTGTCCTTTGTACCATCAGCAAACTTTAACAAGTTTGAGCTAAATAAGGATCTGCAACTTTTCTTTAGGAAAGTGCGTCTTCAGAAATTCTTTCTGGAAACTCAACCCTCACACAATGAAAACAATAGGTCTGGGTGCAAACCCCCGTCTTCATTTACACCATCGTTGGAAATGGTGGGCCCGGAGGTAAACATCTTCGAAAAGACGGTCATGAACAAAATCAATAGAGTGACCAAATATGTCCCGATACCAAAAACAAACCTTCCTTTATCAGGAAGAACTGCTCTAAAAGAGCTTGAATTGAATAAAAACATCACTATTAAACCATGTGATAAAGGGGGTGGGATCACTATATTTGACACCAAAGACTACAAAAAAAGAATGACCGAATTGCTCTCCGCATCAGGCCACTATATTCGAATTACCAGGAATCCTGAAAACACCTTGAAAAAACGAATTTTGAACCTTGTCCAGAGAGGGGTCAATCAAAAGTACATATGTGAAGCGGAAGCCGAATTCCTTACCCCCAGTAACACCAAAATGCCCATCATATATGGGTTACCAAAGACCCACAAGAATAGCACTGACCCCCCCATGCGACCTATCGTGTCTACCATTGGCTCTGCCACCGAGCCACTGTCAAAATATATTGACACATTCCTAAATCCCCTGGTAACTGAATTAGATTCGTACGTGAGGGACACAGGACATCTTATCCAACAGATAGAAGGATTACCATTCCAGGAGAACTCTGAAATAATGGTCACCCTCGATGTTGAATCATTGTATTCAAACATACCTCAGAGAGGAGCATATGAAGCCATTGAAAGCATACTCTCTAGGAAGCCCGAGATTACCAACGATGAATTTATCCTGCAATGCCTCAGGATAGTTCTCTTCGAGAACTATTTTGAATTTGATAACAACATTTATAGGCAGGCCACTGGAGTCAGCATGGGAGCAAGCTGTGCACCTAGTATAGCATACCTATACATGGGTGAATTCGAAAAAATTAACATCTTCAACGAACTGGCCCCCTTCTTCGAGAACGTCATGAACTGGAAACGGTTCATTGACGACATCTTTTTCATCTGGAGGGGGGCTGAAGAATAGCCATCTGAATTCATCCAATGGCTCAACTTAGCGGACGCTAATTTGAGATTCACCAGTCACACCAGTACCTCCAAAATTGAATTCCTGGACGTCTGGATTGAACATGACAAAAAAGCCATTAAGGTATCATTATACACTAAACCAACGGCTCGGGACACCCTACTCCAGTATTCCAGCTTTCATCCACGTAGCCAGAGGGATAGTATCCCCTACAGTCAATTTCTGCGAATTAGGAGAAATTGTTCGGACATGCACGACTTTCTGACCCAAGCGGACATCTTACAAGAGAAACTCCGATTTCGAGGCTATCCATCAAGGCTGATCAAAGAGTCCTTTAAACGGGCCAGATACACCAACAGAGAGGCGATGTTCACACCAAGAAATTCTGAGAAAACCAACCAACTCGTTTGTGTAACTCGCCACTCTGAAATGAACCACAAGATCAGACAGGCCATCAACTCAAGTTGGCATATTTTGAATGTAGAAAAGGAAAAACCACATTTGACCCGACCGATTTTTGCCTTCAAAAAAAATCCCAACCTGAAAAACCACTTAGTCAGGGGTAAATTCAAGGAAACGCCCGGAGGCACTCAAACCTCAATAACTGGATTAGAACCAATATATGGAAACCATAAATGTGGGACTTGCCATATCTGTCCTCAAGCCATTGTGGGAGAGACAGTCAATACCAACGACCGCACGATATCTGTACGACGAAATGTCACTATGACAAACTGTCGCACGAGTAATATCGTATACCTAGTTCAATGCCCATGTAACCTCCCATATGTTGGGGAAACAGGCAGAGAATGTAGAGCACGGATAGGGGAACACAAATCGAACATCAGGAATGAGAAAACCACTGCCCCCTTGGTCTCACTGGCTTGAAAAAAAGCACACTGATCATGATCTTCGTTGGTTTATCCTTGAAAAAATAAAAGCGAACCCAGGCACTGACCCCACAGGTCTAAGAAAAAAACGGGAGGTGTTCTGGATTTTCTACTTGGATACTGTAAACAGAGGACTTAACGAAGAATGCCCTTGGCATCAAGCATTCTTGTGAAATATTAACCCTGCCAAGCCAAGATATAAACGGTAAAAAAACTATGAAGGAACTGCTTTGCCTTTGACAGTTAATTCAAAACCTAGTAGGGAGCATGTAACTATTATACATGTAGAACATTGGTATTTGGATTTAAATCGCAGGAATTGCTCTATCTTTTAAGAGCAATAGCCAAGTGACCTGTTAAATAGGTCGAACTATCACCTTTTCAGCATTAATAATGTCGAGGACTACTATTACAATAAAATAATACTATTCATCTAGTTAATCAATTCCTGCTTAAAGATGGCCGCTACTGAACAATATAATACCAATTATTTAGCTAACCAAGTCCCATTCAAAGATGGCCGCCACGGAGCTATCGAAATCCTCTTAGTCCATCTTTTAACTAACTACCCCTGAAACAGCTGATCTGTGTCGGGTTTGGCGCGATATCTCGGCCATTTAAAGCCCAAGCAGCCTTAGTGCATTTGCAAGCCCTGCTCCGTGTGAGGATAGGTCGATCCGGCCAATCGACGGAACCCCTTCGATGGACGCCTTGTCAGAAACACCAAGTAAGTAAGCCGGCTCGATGCCCCTCGCTGTTCATTAAGCAGATTGCGTGAAGAAGCTTTCCTCACTCTGCCTCTTCTTACACCCTAACACTAGGCTGTTCCTGCTAAAGTCCACTAACTAAATGTGCCAGTGACAGAACCCCATCCATGGACGCCCTGTTAGAAATGCTAAGTAAGTGCCCTCTATCAATGCGTCTCAGCATGTTTATGGTAGAATGCGCGTAGAGATTTTTCCTTACCTCGCCTCTCTCTACTTTTATAACACCAGGTAGCTCCGTCTAAAAAATCTACAAAATAAGTATACTCTCGAACCCTGTTTACCGTGAGGAAGGGTCGGTCTGGCCAACCGAAGGAACCTAATCTACGGACTGTGTTTCCACTCAGCCAAGTAAGTAGACTTAACAGACAGCGCGGTTCTTTAAAAACAAAACGCGCTAAGAAGTGATATTCACTCGACTGCTCTCCCTCATTAGGCAGGTATAAAACCAGTAGCGTGGGTGGACCCAGATCTCCTAGACTGGACATTCCTAAATCATCGTTTATGGTGTGTACAAATCATTAGCACTCATACCCTGTGACTAAATAAATGATGGCCATTATGCATATTCACGATACCGTTCTGCTTTAGGTATACCTGCGGGATATCTCCAAAAATCTCCAAAGTAGAGCAATCTTCATTTCTTCTCCCATTTATCAACCACTGCGTAGTGAAACCCTTCCATTGACAAACAAAAAACTCAGGTAATGAAATTAAATAGTTCATCGAATATCTGGTTGCAATAAATCCATGAGGATAGAATATAATTAGAGTTTATTTATCACCTATTAGATTCCTGATCTGCTGAAAATATCAACTTTATGCGCCCTTTGCTCTAAGGACCCCCTTTAAACCATTTCAGGTAAATCAAATACTTAGACAATGTTGTGAGCTGTTATATCATTTTCTTAAATTATAAACTACCAATAGTTATAACTTGGATGACCACATCTGACTAAACTACCCAGAGACTATCTAATATCATCGCCACCTGTCTGTTGTTACCTATTTTACTTAATATATGCGCCCCTGCACTGACATCTAAGATCCTACAATTACCAAAGGTTTTTAAAAGATCCGTACTTTACTAGTACCAACTTGGTGTATAATAACCCTTAGTGTTGCTGGTCAAAATGTGTTTTGAAAGTGAGTGTTCCTCATAATGTCAGTAAATGTGAGATATGAATGATGTTAAAATGCTCTCTTTTGGTTACTTAGCTTAGGTTATCCAAATGCCTTTCACAGATCTCACCGTTTGGGAGTCTGGTTTAGGGAGTGACCCTAGAATTGTTGGGTACTGCATACTGTCATAATTTTCTCTTTTATCTGTGTTTAGCATAAAGAAATGTATTAGAAAGAGACATGCCTTGACAAATCTAATTGTAAAATAGATTAATACTAAAAGCACTGTATTCTATTTTTAGATTATTATCCTGTTCCTCCCAGTCAACAACTCCCAGCCCTGACGAAGGTGTGGCCCACCCGGCCTATCACCGAAACGCGCGTCAGCTCGTGGCTCCAGAAATACGGCATACTATGTAGTATCAACTAGGTGCCGCAACAAGATCATTAGTCTGGAATAATATTCTGCTCTATGCCACATATCTACCATCCCTATGTGGTATACAACAGAACGATTTGTATGAACTGAAGAATGTGAGTGGAATGTCTGAACTTTAGGTAGTATTAGGTTTTGAAACACTGCAAGAATGAAAGTATGAATGAAGTATGAAATGTTACTGGGTAGGTTCCTAAGAAGAATGTTATTTTGTCACTTTTATTTGTTTTCTAAATTGACTATGTATACTGTGCAATATTTATAAGATAATTATATGCGATGGATGTATATAAATGTTTTTTACACTAAAATAAAAATACCTATATATTTGCCAACAGCTTTTTCTTGCAAGTAATTGAATGGAGTTGATCTTGTAATGTGCAGTACCTACTCCTAGGTTTATCACCCCTCACATACTTGGATCCCGGATCTGGGACCACATTATCTATTGGCGGGGTACGTTCTTTGTTCTTTGTTCAGTGTTTCTTTCCCCCCACGTCCCGCCTGCATCCAGCAAGAAACCCATTGGGGAACCCCCTTCTTTCGCTTCTTCACTGCCTCAGATAAGGTCTATTATCAATGAGTCAAGTGTGCAGAAGAAGTTGTGGGGAGGTATCTCAGGTATTTGTTTATTTTATTTATTTATAAAGTTTTGTATCGCTCAAACTAGATACCAAAGGCTATCAGAGCGCTTTACAAAAGAGGCCAAGAGTGTAATGACAACAACAAATTAGTAATACAGTAAACAAAAGTAAGTGGGCCATGAGGGGGGCAAAAATAATCATACTAAACAACAGGGATCATCTAATAAACAGAAGTAAGTGGGCTATAGTGGGGCGCAGTCATTTGCATAGTAGCAGATCTGCATCAAATGAAGGTTCCATGGTAAAAAAAAAAAAAAATTTAAAAGGCCACCCGATCCCGAGAGCCTAACCCACTATGGCATGAATTTGCTCATTAGGAATCTTTTGGTTTCCAGTTTGAACGCCGTCGTCGAGGTGAGTTTGCGTACTATTGGTGGTAGAGAGTTCAAAATCTTTGGGGCAGCACCTAATAAAGCTCAGTGACAAGTTCTCTTTATGCTAAGGATGCAAGGTTTCAAGAGGAAAGTAGATGCGCTTCTTGATGCTCTCTCCCCTCATGATAGTTCAGGTTTTGTGCCAGGTACCTGGGAGTATTGAAGTGAAGGGCTTTGTGTCCTAGAACTGCCATCTTCAGCTGTATTTGTGCTTCATTGGGTAGCCAGTTGAGAGATTTAAGGACTGGTGAAATGTGCTTGTTTCGTTTGGCACCGGTAACTAGTCTTGTCGCAGAGTTCAGTGAGGCCCTTAGTGGCGTCAAGGCGTATTTGGGAAGGCCACAGAGAGTAGCACTGCCATAGTCTAGTCTCAGCAGGACAAGTGCTTGCACCACATGCTTGAAATCATTTTGTGACAGGAAAGGTTTGATACTTCTAAGAGTCCTTATCAAGTGGTTTGTCCCTTTACAAACATTGCTGATGTGATTGTTCATATTCAGGTGCTTGTCCATGGTGATTCCAGGCAATTTGGCTTAGTCTATGATAATCGGAGTGCAGTTGAAAGCAGTGAAGTGAGTCAGCCAGAGATCTAGATTGGGGATGTGTTTTGGAGGGGAGATGAGCAGGAACTCAATTTTGGCAGTGTTAAGCAGGAGATGGTTCTTGGTTAACCAATTTTGAGTAGACGTTATGATAGTATTGAGTGAGATTATATTTTCCGGGGCTGAAATTTTCAGGTAGAGTTGTGTGTCGTCTGCATACATGTGGAAGAAAATGTTTGATGAGTTTAGTGCTTAGCTAGAGGTTCCACGAAGAGGTTGAAGAGGATGGGAGAAAGGGCAGACTGTTGAGGGACCCCCATGATTACTGGAGAAGTCTGGGAGATGGAGTGGTTTGACTTGAATCTTTGTGATCTGTGCTGGAGAAAGGATGAGAACCATTGAAGCACAAAATCCAAGAAACTATTCTATATTGCAAGATGGATAGGAGGTTGTCATGATTAACTGTGTAAAAAGCTGAGGAAAGGTCCAAGAGTATCAGTAGGCAAGATTCATTATGATCAAACATTTTCAAAATGTCATCCATAACGTGTGTGAGAGCCGATTTGGTGCTGTGCCCCCTCTGAAAACCGGATTGATGCTGGTGTAACAGTTGATACTTCTCTATGTGAGCACAAAGTTGGGATTGAACACATTTTTCAAGGAATTTCGCTAGAGTAGGGATGTTGGAGATGGGACGGAAGTTATTGAGATCAGAATTGTCAGCATTGTTTTTTTTAGATTAGTTGAGACCTGAGCTGCTTTTAGGCAGTCCGGGACCATGCCTTGCGATAAAGAAGCATTTACAAATTTCGTCCAGGTAGGGATGAAAGCAAACTTGATCTCTTTGAATATGGTTGTGGGCAATGGGTCACCAAAGTGGTTGGACGAGTTGATATTCTGGAGAATTTTGTCTATGTCTTTTTCAGTAAATGGGGAAAAGGTGCCCCATGACGCATTGTGCTTAGTGATCAGGAGGGTGGAGTTATATTTTTCAAAGAGGTCAGGGGGTGAGGCGGAAAATGAGGAGGGTAATAGGGCCTTCTTAAAGGTGAGGTCAATAGAAATGAGCCGTGATTTCTCCGTGAAGAAGGCATCAAAATCTTCATTTGAGGGATGATTGCCAACTGGGTCCGAGAGGATTGGAGTAGAAACCGATTACTGTTTGACCAGTTCGAAAAGTTTCTTGGGCGGTTTGCTGCTTGATCTAATTGTAGTCTGAAATAGTCAGCCTTAGCTCTCTTGATCAATTTGTTATAGAGGTTCCTGACCTCTCTCATAAGTTTTAGTTGGTCCGAGGAGAGACAGGATCGCCAAGAGCATTTAGCTGCTCTAAAGTTGCGACGTTCTGTGTTTAATTTGTTGTTATACCACGGTTTGCATAATTTGGATGAGGCATTTTAAGCTGGAGTTGTGCAATGTCATCCATGATGTTGTCAATGGTCGCATTGTAGGCGTCAGTGAGCGTTTGAACCTCGTCCAGGTCGGCTTGAGAGGAGAGGACAGATTTACAGTGGTCAGCGAGATTGCTGAGGTTGACTGATCTTTTCCATACCTTTGATTTCAGAGATTGAACCTTCTTCATCACTACCACCCTGTTGATAAAGAAAAGGGTGCTGTGGTGGTCTGACCAGTCACGCGGGGTTATGGAGTCTAAGGTGATAGTCTGTTCCTTGGAGATGATGAGGTCATTGGTTTCTCCTTTAGTATGGGTTAGTTTGTCACAGTGCTGAGTCAATTCATGATTATTTAGAAATGATTTAAGGCATGCTACAGTTGGATCGTTAGTGTTAGACCAATGCAGGTTGAAATCACCCAGGAAGATTTGAGACACAGCAGAGTCAATATTGCTAGAGATGATTTCCAATAATTCTTCAATGAAAGAGAGGCTATCCCCAGGGCGGTGGTAGAAGGTGTGTAGTTTGCAGATCGGTATTTTCTTACTCAAGATGCTAGGACCTAGGTATTCACACGAGGAAGGGGAAGAGGGTTCCACGTGAGAGATCAAGAGAGTGTTCCTGTGGATACAAGCTATCCCCCCACCCGTCTAGCTCTCTGTCAAGCCTGATAATATCAATAGTGGGAGGAACTAGGAAGTCTAAGATAGGGGTGGAGGCGGATTTTAACCATGTTTCAGTGACTAAGATAATATCAAAGTCATTGTGTTGGATGAGGTCAAAGATGTTTGATGCGTGTTTATTGGCTGATCTGCAGTTTAGTAATATACGTTTGAGACGCAGTGGATTAGGGGGGCGAGAGTCTGGGAAATGTTCACCCTGGTGAGGTTGTCAGAGTTGCTGCTTCTCAGATTGCGAGGAGGTTTTCTGTCCGAGTAGGAAAGGATGGGGTGAATTTGCCTTGCGGGGTCATGCTAGAATTGGCAGTGGGCGCAGGGTGGTACGCCCTTTTTTATTGGGCAGGGTCGGGAGTATGGGGAGGGAATAGGGTTCATAATTGAGGGGGATAACAGCTGGCCTATGTGCTCACTATCCATAATGGATGCTCTGGGTCGGTTGTTTGTAGAGCTGGAAAGAGAGCTGATCATGGGGAAAATATGTTTTGATAGGACTTTCAAGTTATGTAACTCTGTCGTAGGTAGGTTGGAGAAGTAATATAGAAGGCGGGGTAAGAGTACCAACTTTGATAAAGCAATTGTCCCAGTAGTAGCTAGTGGTAACTGTTTCCTAAATTGCACTAGTGACTTCAGTGCAGTAAGTGTGGGCCTCGAGTTGCCATCAAAGACGTCAGTCATGGAGTTTTATAGCCCAATTCCTAGGTATTGGACTCCAGAACACTGCCAGGCAAGTGGGATGCCACCTACGCTTATCTCCTGTGGGGTCAAGGCAAGGTGTAGTGGGAAGATGGAGAATTTGTCCCAGCTAACCACAAGGCCGTATATCTTATAAATGTCTGTAGCTTTTTTGAATTGGAGTGAGATCTGCACTGGTATCACAAAGATACAATAGAATATCATAAGCATGTTGCAACACTGTGTGTGGTTGGTCAGCAAGGGGGATACCCCAATGTTGGCCATCTCTCTGTAGCTGGATGGTGAACAGTTCCATAGCCATCACAAACAGCAGGGGGAGAGAGGGTATCCCTGATTGGGGAGGAAATATAACGGCCCAACCTGGCCTGAGAGGCTTTGTATATAGGAGTTGCATATACGCTAAATGGCATTTACCTATACTCTTCTGTGTAAGGACCTGAAACAAGTAACTCCAGTCGAGTGAATCTAATACCTTCTCTAAGTCAAGAACTGAGCAGGCCGTGAATGTGAAGCATCCTTGAACCTGATCCTGCACATAAAAAAGAGGTTGAAGATTGGGGAAAGTACTATGCCCAGGGACAAACCTGTTTTGGTCAGAATGGATAAGTTCTGGAAGGATTTGAGCATATCTATTTTACAAGATTTTCCCCAGTATGCCCTCATTTTCTACTAATAAGGCGATTGGATTGTAAAGGTAGCATCCCGGTTCGGCTTGGGAACAGATACAATCAGAGATTTTCAAAGGGAGGATGGTATCTCCCTTAACCACAGTGCCTCGTTGTACATTTCATATTTCAGTCTATCTGGATGCCAGACTACCAACAATATGCGATAATCTCTATATAAAAGACGACAAGGCCAGGGGTCTTATTTCTAGCAAGATCTTGAACTGCCTGTGTAACATCAGCAGAAGTAATCATGGCATCTAGGCTTTACGTTGGGACGCAGAAATCTGTGGCAGGGAGAGATGCGACAAGAATGACTCATCACCTCTACCCAGTATGTGACTAGATGTTTTGTAAATTTCAGAGTAGTATCTGTAGAGCTCATAAAGGATGTCATATTGTACGTACAGGGTCGTGCCAGAGGGTGACATAAGCTCAAGGATCAGGGCTCCCTCTGCTCCAGGCGGATCAGCCAGGCAAGGAGGCAGCCAGACTGATCACCCTCCCTGTGTGTCTTAGTCACATATGCAGCAAGGTTAAAACAGCGTAGGCGCTCTAAGAGAACTGCATAGTGGTGCTTACTCTCTTCCAGAGCAATGCGGCTGGAGGAATCCTGTTCAGCCTGTCGCTCCAGCAACGGTAGGTGCTGGTCTGCCACTCTGACCTCCATGTCAAGGGTTTGACAGACCACCTACAATCTCTTGGATACAATTGCAGTGGGTGATGACCTTAAAGGTGTCCCACTCAAGTGTCTTGATGGAGGCATTGTCTCAGTTTTCTTTGAAATAATTGCATATGTGCGACTCCTGGGAATCTCAGAAGACAGGGTCCTCCAGGCAATCCTGAGGAAGACTCCACATGGCGGTCAGGGAATGGGGGGTGCCCAACTATATATTTATTATATGGGCATTATATGGGCATCGTGGTCGGAGACCATGTGGCCTAAGTAGTCTGTGGTACAGACTGATGGCAACAGAGACAATTAGCTCAATATGCGTCATGGTGCACATATAAGTCATGGAGTATCGAGTGGAAGGAATAAACCTGTGAGCCGGAGTGTATGGCTCTTCACCCGCCTGACAAAGCCCAGTGCTGCACCCAGCCTGCAAAGCGTTCTGTCTGAGTGAAGGGGAGGTACGTGGAAGCAGCAGTTGGGAGAGTTCCAAGTGAAAATGAAGGCCACAATTATAGTCACCCCCTAGTATCCATGGTACGTGAGTTTTGTGGGCACAGGTTTCTGAGACTTTCTGTCAGAATGGCAGTGTTCAACTTTGACTATGGTCTTGTCAGCTACCTGAAAGTGGACACTCTGACAAATCCACACCATTGCCCCCCTGGTGTAAGCTGATTAACTGGTAGTGTATGCTTTCTAGGCGTTGTAATTCTATTGCGGTAGTGTGGGTCTCCTGAAGAAAGATTGTTAGAATAAATGGAATAAAGTATTCATGCTGTATGCGTTTCTCTGAAGTTGAGTTAGTGGTTGTAGGTGGAGTTATTATGTGTCTTGTGAGGGTGTTGTAACCCAGGGAAGGTCAACGAGCACCAAAACATAGTCATGTCTGCCTCCCTGCACCTCATATATCATCCTATGCATGCCTGCCCCATGGTACGTGTAAGGGAAAAGATAGGATGTAGATAAAGATGCAAAACCCAAAACTCATAGAGCCTCCCTCAACTGCAGTATGCCCAAGCTGGATGCTAGGGATAACCAACTGAATGTGTGGGGTGGTAGCTATACTAAGGAGTTGGTGAGCACAGGAGCAGTGCAAACTGTGCGTCAGTAGTATCAGTGGTTTGGGCCTGGTGATATGGGTGCAGTAAATCAGAGCATTGCATCATTGAGGCTGCCATCAAGAGACGGCTGGGAAAAACAATTAATAGACAATGAATGGTTGGAGGAACCGACAGCTTGCAATGCTGCGGAAGTCTGCATACAGGTAGGATTGAGGCAGTCGGACCACGTGTGGGTGTCAGTATGGTCCAGGAAGTGATGAGTGATAGTGACTCATTACAAGAGGCTACCTGAAGGGTGTGTGAGCTGGAGGATAACAATCAGGGAGCAAGCATATAAGGGTCTCTCCGCACTTTGAGGCATCACCTGTGGAAAGAAGAATGTAGTGTGTGTGGAGACAGAAGAAGAAACTGGAATGCCATCCAAGGAAACAATATGCGGCTCACTGTCCAGATCCAAAGAGCCAGCCTACTCCAAGGCTGGCTGTAGCCTTGAGGCTTGTCTACAGTTATATCTTAGTTGCTCCAGTGATGCTTTGATTGCTGGAGGTAATCCCCATTACTCTTAGTCCTACTCGTCCTCGACCCAGTCATAACACATGAGGTATTCCACCCGACAGGAAACAAAACAGGAAACGCTTTTTAGACTCCACCCACCCTCCTGTCAGGTGCTATAATACACCTCACCACCAGAAGCAAATCCTGATGTACCAAGCACCAAAGGCCTGGAAAGGGAGGGCGGGCGGGTTGTATGACTGGGTCGAGGACGAGTAGGACTAAGAGTAATGGGGATTACCTCCAGTAATCAAAGCATTACCTCTACGTCCCTCGTCCTTGACCCAGTCATAACACATGAGGCATACCAAAGCAACCCCAAAAAGGCCTTTGGCACACCATATACAGAAAACAGAACAGACACAAAGGAGTGCAGCAAGACAGAGTTTAATAATAAACAGAAACAAACAGAATCAAACAGGGGGGGGAACCCCCACAGCTTGCAACACACCAGAACCAAAATTAGGGCGGCCAGACAGAGCACAATTCAAGCGATAATGTCGCACAAAAGTGGACGCGGACGCCCATGTCCCCGCCCTACAAATCTCATCAAGGGGAACTCCATGGAAAGCAGCCCACGAAGCAGAAACTGCCCTGGTAGATCTCGCCTGAACACCAGAGCCCCGGTAAGCCAAAGAGATCACAGCCTTGATCCAACGACCCAAAGTAAGCCGAGAGGCAGCTTTACCCCTACCAGCCAAACCAAAGGTAATGAAACACAGGAACAGCCACACGTAAAACACAGCAACACCAAGAGCGTCACAGGAGAGAACCGAACTCCCGCCATAAATAGGAGGAATTAAATTTATAAACAAACAGTGGTCGGGAACCTATAAATTACAGTATTTGATTAAATCAAAAATAATTCAATATTTAAATAAGGAGCAACAATGATCAGTCTGCTATCTGTAACTCAAAGACTATATTATCTTTGAAAGAAACCTTACACCACGGTTAAAGAAAATATATTCCTGTTTAATTTTTCTCTATATTCATTTTTTACATTATTTTTTGTCAATGAAAACACATAGGTTGCCCCAAGACAGGAGCGTGCAAAGGAAAGATGTGATCCAGAAAATGAAAACAAGTGAAGGGAAAAAAGAAAATGCACAGTGGTGATTAAGAGATAGTTTGCAATGTTTTTCAAGCAATACTGGGCATAAAATTCGCCGTATTGAACACCTGGCCAACAACGTAGTTCATATTATTATGATCAACAACATTGTGGTACATAAGCCTAAATATCCTCAGTTTTGCACTGTATACAATGTTGGCAAACAATTGGTCCAAGGTATATGTATTGGAGGTGTCGACGTTTCGACTCGACTTATTCCCAACCGGTGAGTTGGACCTGGGGATTGCGAGTCTTCATCAGGACTAAGAGCAAACGAGGCAACCAAGGGGATATTGAATAACCCCTTCGTGATAGAGGAAACGATGTAGGGAGATCCGAGTTTACCACATCTCAACAAGTGTCCTTGAATTCATATCTTGGTCCATGTCAGAGGGACACTACTTCATATATGACATGGTGAGGGGTACCTTATGGCTGTGAAATCAATCAATGCACCCAAGTCGGTAATTTTGTGAACTTCCACTCCGGGATTCAAAGACACTGAATTAAAATATACTGTATTTCAGGTAAGTAATGGCAGTGGTACTCCTGCTCAATTCAATTTGGAAGGAGCCGCTATATTGGTGATATCTGCGTATACATCCGAGCCTCACGGTGCTTCCGGATGTCCAGGCAAGCTAATGTCGGGGGTGCTCCTACTCGATTTAGGAAGCCGCTCTTCCGTACGATAAAGTCGTCTACATCCGAGCCCCACAGTGCTGCAGGAAGCCGTCGGACATTTAGGCTTATGTACCACAATGTTGTTGATCATAATAATATGAACTACGTTGTTGGCCAGGTGTTCAATACAGCGAATTTTATGTCCAGTATTGATTGTAAAACATTGCAAACTATCTCTTAATCACCACTGTGCATTTTCCTTTTTCCCTTCACTTGTTTTCATTTTCTGGATCACATCTTTCCTTTGCACGCTCCTGTCTTGGGGCAACCATGTGTTTTTATTGACAAAAAATAATGTAAAAAATGAATATAGAGAAAAATTAAACAGGAATATATTTTCTTTAACCGTGGTGTAAGGTTTCTTTCAAAGATAATATAGTCTTTGAGTTACAGATAGCAGACTGATCATTGTTGCTCCTTATTTAAATATTGAATTATTTTTGATTTAATCAAATACTGTAATTTATAGGTTCAGGACCACTGTTTGTTTATAATTGTAAGTGTGATCAGAAGAATGGGGAGGAGGAATACATGTCCATTTATTTCCCCGGGCAAATATCAAGGTTAATCAGAAGGAAAAATGGACACTTGTGACAATTCTAGACCAATGGTTTAGAAAAAACTATGGTATCCTCAAAAGACCCAATGTGTTTCGGTGTTGCGGTGTATTTCTTTTCATCCGCCCCTACATTGTGGTTTTCGGCAGTTATCATTGGATACCATAGAGAGTGTGGGTGCCTGCCTCATCCAGAGGCTCCTCTGGTCTAGGTTGCAGTGTCCAGAGATGAAAAAAGAAATAAGTGAAAAAAAGTAAAAAGCTGGTAAAAATAAGATCAACACCTACGAAGTATTTTAATTAATTGGTGGAGATCTTATGTTAAAATAAATTGAGTACTTGTACTAGATCGGGTTACTGGATCTAGAAGTGTGAATTTCCAATGGGTGTCGACATGTTTCAGCCCCCTATGGCTCAACGGAGTCTATGGGGCTTTCGTCAGGACAGGGAGGACAAACAAACATAGAAAATCTACTCACACTTTGTGTGTGGTATTCACGAGATGATTATATGGAGGGTCAACATTAGCCACTCTAGTCTTATTAACCTAAAAGAGAAAATAGACACATATATGTTGTACAAGGATAAATATCCTACAATCTCACAGTATTACAGGAGTAGGGGTGGGCACAGTAGTGAGCTCTAGTCAAAACTACTAGGTAAATGCATATTAGCAGAAATAGCGTGTACACATAACACAGTGGAGTGTCACCTGAAAAGGCAGAGGAAAGAGGGAGGCGAAAGTGGACAATAGTTGATAAAAGTGCTGTGATGTTGTTATCAGCTGGCTAAGACTAAAACAAAGTAGTGATTTGTCAAAATGATTATAAGGTTTTAATAAGGCGTAAAGACCTCTGTGCAGATTGTAATCACTGTGTTGAAATATGTGAGGTCAGAGTGTTACAGAAAGACACGGAACAGCGGACCTCTTCGTGATTATAGGCGGCGCAAGTGAACACCGGATAGCGTCCATTTGAAAGAAAGCTCTACTAAAGACTTACCCCGGTTTGTGGAGTCTTTAAACTTTCATCGGGGAGGCCCAGAGCTGGAAAAAGAGGGTAAACTGGGATAAGAACCTCCTTACCTCGAGGGAAGAGAGTATTTCCCTGATTAGTTTGAGCCGCCATTACCCGCGTGTGTAGCGTCCTTAGCCGCTTGTGCTGACTCTGCCCCCGGATACCAAGCTGGTGTCGGGGAGGGCGTTTTTAGCGGAGTTTTTTTGAAAACCCAACTTTATGCGCTCTTGACACAAAGAAACGGACAGAGGTGTTGCTCGTTTTTGCTATGTAATTGTAACAGATAGATGTCCTGAGAATCAACGTTTTCGTGAAGTATCTCTAAGGATTAACGATGGCCACGTTGATATAGCGAACTCAAAATGTGAGTTTCATCTAATAGCTGCACAAAGTGTATAGCACGGTCAGGATATGTGGAGGTAAATGGATAAAGTAGATGTCAGAGTGGTAATGACATAAACGTCATCTTGTTGGTAGTACTGATAATCAGTGTACAGTCAGTGGGCAGCAAACTGGTGCCAGGGGACATTGTCATTCATGCCCGTGACATTTGTTTTTAGACGGTCCACCCACCTCTGTTCTTTTTCATGCGGAATCCTCTCCGCGTTAGGGGTTCTCTCCGTCAGCATTTCAATGACGGTCCATCTGATGTCATTACAAGAATGGCCCGCCTCCAAAAAATGGGCACACAGTTTGGTTGTTGTCTTTTTCAGGCGGATGTTGCTCCGATGTTCCCCTATTCTGGTTTTAACTTTCCTGCATGTCATTCCTATGTACAATTTTCTACAAGGACAACTGGCCATATAAATTACATGGGAGGAGTTGCAGTTTGTGTGTTGTTTTTGGGTCCATACTAGAGTTTCTCACTGGGACACGCTCTCAGAGAAAAAGAGAGAACAAATACGAACAGCGATCCACGGCATTATTATGACCGAATACCTCCGACAAAAAACAGCACCTAGAGGCCTTTGGGTTAGTAATGCCCCACGTATCTTTCTGCATGACTTGGCTTTCCGCAAAGACTGGTCTTCCATCTCCTGGAAATGCACCCTTGACTATCTGGTGCTGATCATCAAGACAGCAAAAAGACTCTCAGAAGCACTGTTAGTGGAAATCCAAACTCTTGAAAATGAACTCAAAAAAGGAATAAATCCACTAACTTACAAAAAGAAATTGGAAGAACTCACCAAAGAAATGGAAGAGACACAAGAATTTATTATGCAGAGCAAATTACTAAAACTCAGCAAGGACCTAAAAAAGTTCAGTCAAGAAAAAATGCACCCCTACACAAGAGAGGATTACAATTCCAACGACCAAGGCTCGGACAATGAATCCATGGGTAGAGCTTCATCAAACAACTCAGTGAGCAGCTCTGAAGACCACACCCCCAGAAGAGGGGGATTTAACAATCGTTCCTACAGATTCAAGAGGGGAAACCGATGGCAAAGACCTTTCTATCCCAACATGAACATGCCACACTTCCAACCTTACATGCCACCATAGAACAGAGGTGGGTGGACCGTCTAAAAACAAATGTCACGGGCATGAATGACAATGTCCCCTGGCACCAGTTTGCTGCCCACTGACTGTACACTGATTATCAGTACTACCAACAAGATGACGTTTATGTCATTACCACTCTGACATCTACTTTATCCATTTACCTCCACATATCCTGACCGTGCTATACACTTTGTGCAGCTATTAGATGAAACTCACATTTTGAGTTCGCTATATCAACGTGGCCATCGTTAATCCTTAGAGATACTTCACGAAAACGTTGATTCTCAGGACATCTATCTGTTACAATTACATAGCGAAAACGAGCAACACCTCTGTCCGTTTCTTTGTGTCAAGAGCGCATAAAGTTGGGTTTTCAAAAAAACTCCGCTAAAAACGCCCTCCCCGACACCAGCTTGGTATCCGGGGGCAGAGTCAGCACAAGCGGCAAAGGACGCTACACACGCGGGTAATGGCGGCTCAAACTAATCAGGGAAATACTCTCTTCCCTCGAGGTAAGGAGGTTCTTATCCCAGTTTACCCTCTTTTTCCAGCTCTGGGCCTTCCCGATGAAAGTTTAAAGACTCCACAAACCGGGGTAAGTCTTTAGTAGAGCTTTCTTTCAAATGGACGCTATCCGGTGTTCACTTGCGCCGCCTATAATCACGAAGAGGTCCGCTGTTCCGTGTCTTTCTGTAACACTCTGACCTCACATATTTCAACACAGTGATTACAATCTGCACAGAGGTCTTTACACCTTATTAAAACCTTATAACCATTTTGACAAATCACTACTTTGTTTTAGTCTTAGCCAGCTGATAACAACATCACAGCACTTTTATCAACTATTGTCCACTTTCGCCTCCCTCTTTCCTCTGCCTTTTCAGGTGACACTCCACTGTGTTATGTGTACATGCTATTTCTGCTAATATGCATTTACCTAGTAGTTTTGACTAGAGCTCACTACTGTGCCCACCCCTACTCCTGTAATACTGTGAGATTGTAGGATATTTATCCTTGTACAACATATATGTGTCTATTTTCTCTTTTAGGTTAATAAGACTAGAGTGGCTAATGTTGACCCTCCATATAATCATCTCGTGAATACCACACACAAAGTGTGAGTAGATTTTCTATGTTTGTTTGTCCTCCCTGTCCTGACGAAAGCCCCATAGACTCTGTTGAGCCATAGGGGGCTGAAACATGTCGACACCCATTGGAAATCCACACTTCTAGATCCAGTAACCCGATCTAGTACAAGTACTCAATTTATTTTAACATAAGATCTCCACCAATTAATTAAAATACTTGATAGGTGTTGATCTTATTTTTACCAGCTTTTTACTTTTTTTCACTTATTTCTTTTTTCATCTCTGGACACTGCAACCTAGACCAGAGGAGCCTCTGGATGAGGCAGGCACCCACACTCTCTATGGTATCCAATGATAACTGCCGAAAACCACAATGTAGGGGCGGATGAAAAGAAATACACCGCAACACCGAAACACATTGGGTCTTTTGAGGATACCACAGTTTTTTCTAAACCATTGGTCTAGAATTGTCACAAGTGTCCATTTTTCCTTCTGATTAACCTTGATATTTGCCCGGGGAAATAAATGGACATGTATTCCTCCTCCCCATTCTTCTGATCACACTTGTATTAAGCAGCGGACAGCTGCGGGAGCCCTTCCTTAACAGTGAACTACACATTGTTTCAACCCACACCTAGGAGTATAGCCATGGAGGGCAATGTTGGATTGAGCTTTGGCGAAAGTGATATTGATGAAATTCTGGCAGGACAATCCCTTCTTCAAAACAAAGACCTTACAGAAGCACTAGAACAAACAGACAACTGGGACACGCTCTCAGAGAAAAAGAGAGAACAAATACGAACAGCGATCCACAGCATTATTATGACCGAATACCTCCGACAAAAAACAGCACCTAGAGGCTTTTGGGTTAGTAATGCCCCACATATCTTTCTGCATGACTTGGCTTTCCGCAAAGACTGGTCTTCCATCTCCTGGAAATGCACCCTTGACTATCTGGTGCTGATCATCAAGACAGCAAAAAGACTCTCAGAAGCACTGTTAGTGGAAATCCAAACTCTTGAAAATGAACTCAAAAAAGGAATAAATCCACTAACTTACAAAAAGAAATTGGAAGAACTCACCAAAGAAATGGAAGAGACACAAGAATTTATTATGCAGAGCAAGTTACTAAAACTCAGCAAGGACCTAAAAAAGTTCAGTCAAGAAAAAATGCACCCCTACACAAGAGAGGATTACAATTCCAACGACCAAGGCTCGGACAATGAATCCATGGGTAGAGCTTCATCAAACAACTCAGTGAGCAGCTCTGAAGACCACACCCCCAGAAGAGGGGGATTTAACAATCGTTCCCACAGAATCAGGAGGGGAAACCGATGGCAAAGACCTTTCTATCCCAACATGAACATGCCACACTTCCAACCTTACATGCCACCATATGGCGGATGGATGACACCATACAACTACGGCATGCAACAAATACCTCAACTGGGCAACGAACAACAACTTGGGCAACAGATGCAACAACAACAACAACCGCCTTTTTTAGGCAGGGGCCGAAACCAATCCAGAGGGACAAAGAAAACCATAGTCTGGCAAGACCAACAGAGGAATGTCCAAACGAGGAGCATGTCGTCTGCCCAACCGGGCACCAGCAAGACGAACACTCGTTAATAATCAATATTGCCAACATAGACTTAACAGAAGACCAAAAGAATATCCTGGAAAAAGGGCTTGGATTTGTCCCCACACCACAAGTAGACAACTTTAAGCTCAAGTGTGAACTAGCTGAATTCTGCCGCACCTTGAAACTGAAGGCATTTTTCGCTGACAAACCCTCTCCGCCATCTGAAGGAGATACTAATTTAAGAAGGAAATCTACCTTCAACCCCCCAGCAGGTAGTATACCACCGGAAATACACACTTTTGAGCAAGCACTACTCAAGGGCATAGATGAAATAACAACCAAAAAGAAACAACACTTTCAAAATTTGAGCAATAAAGAACGCCAGGCTCTCAAAACCCTGGAATCGAACGACAATATAGTCATCAAACCTGCGGACAAGGGGGGAGGAATTGTGATCCTGAGCAAAGAGGGTTACAACTTACAATGCCTCTCCCTCCTGTCAGACACCAAGTACTACAAAAAAAATCGATGTGGATCCCACCGAAAGACTTCGTAATACCATCACCATCATGGTCCATGAAGCTGAAACCAACAGGTGGATAACAGGAAAGGAGGCTGATTACCTATGTACTAAAGACCCTAAAATCCCTTTCTTTTATTCCCTACCCAAGACCCATAAAAATAAACTACCTCCACCAGGACGCCCGATCGTGGCAGGCATAGGATCATTACTTGAACCTCTGTCCAAATTTGCAGATGAATTCCTGAAACCCCTAGTGCAAAAGACACCAACCTATCTTAAGGATACACGAGACCTACTGGTGCAAATCAAGGATATACCTTTCAATCAAAACACAATGCTTTTAGTAGGCCTTGACGTGGAGTCGCTGTACACCAGCCTACCTCAAGACGACACCCTACAAATGCTGGAAGATGTCCTTTACAATGAAGAGTGGAACTACCATACACCAAGACATTTTGTCCTACAGTGTTGCCAGCTAGCACTCAAAGAAAATTTCTTTGAATATAACGGAGTTTTATATTTACAAAATCATGGGACTTCGATGGGCAGTGCCTTCGCCCCTTCGGTGGCTGGACTGTACGTTAGCCATTTCGAACAACAACGCGTGCTAAATGAGGTCAATCCGTACTCTTCCAGTATTCTATACTGGAAGAGATACATTGACGATATCCTCCTTATTTGGGATATTAAACTTGACCTGGAACTCTTCTTAAGGTGGCTAAATGAGAGAGACCCTTGGCTCAAATTTACATACATGGCCAACAACACATCCATTGACTTTCTTGACCTTACAATCTTTGCCGAAGACAACAAGCTGAAAACCAAAACATATACTAAACCCACTGCCAAAAACAGTCTACTTTCCTACAAAAGTCATCATCCAAAACCACTGAGGGACAATCTGCCCTACAGCCAGTTTTTACGTTTGAAACGGAACTGTACAAAGACAGATGACTATAAAGCCCAAGCTTTGGATTTATGCACCAAGTTAAAACAAAGAGACTACACGCAAAGTACCATCCGTAAATGCATGAAACGTGCAGACAACCAACCTAGAGAATGTCTCCTCCAAACGTACCAAAAAGACCCTATACCGGACCTTATGACCTGTGTAACAACGTTTTGCCCTTCTACATATGAGGTCCAAAAACTGGTTAATAAGAACTGGAAAATCCTCAATACAGGGAAATTTAATTGGCCCAAACCACGTTTCGCTAACAGAAGAACTAAAAATCTGCGTGATACACTGGTTCACACACGACCACGACAAATACAAAACCAAGAAATAATCAGAAACATTACCATGTCACCTGTGAGTGGCCATTACCCATGCGGAAACTGTACAGCTTGTCAATATACCACCGACTCTAAACAATTACAACTGTCAGAAACTCTAGTATGGACCCAAAAACAACACACAAACTGCAACTCCTCCCATGTAATTTATATGGCCAGTTGTCCTTGTAGAAAATTGTACATAGGAATGACATGCAGGAAAGTTAAAACCAGAATAGGGGAACATCGGAGCAACATCCGCCTGAAAAAGACAACAACCAAACTGTGTGCCCATTTTTTGGAGGCGGGCCATTCTTGTAATGACATCAGATGGACCGTCATTGAAATGCTGACGGAGAGAACCCCTAACGCGGAGAGGATTCTGCATGAAAAAGAACAGAGGTGGGTGGACCGTCTAAAAACAAATGTCACGGGCATGAATGACAATGTCCCCTGGCACCAGTTTGCTGCCCACTGACTGTACACTGATTATCAGTACTACCAACAAGATGATGTTTATGTCATTACCACTCTGACATCTACTTTATCCATTTACCTCCACATATCCTGACCGTGCTATACACTTTGTGCAGCTATTAGATGAAACTCACATTTTGAGTTCGCTATATCAACGTGGCCATCGTTAATCCTTAGAGATACTTCACGAAAACGTTGATTCTCAGGACATCTATCTGTTACAATTACATAGCAAAAACGAGCAACACCTCTGTCCGTTTCTTTGTGTCAAGAGCGCATAAAGTTGGGTTTTCAAAAAAACTCTGCTAAAAACGCCCTCCCCGACACCAGCTTGGTATCCGGGGGCAGAGTCAGCACAAGCGGCAAAGGACGCTACACACGCGGGTAATGGCGGCTCAAACTAATCAGGGAAATACTCTCTTCCCTCGAGGTAAGGAGGTTCTTATCCCAGTTTACCCTCTTTTTCCAGCTCTGGGCCTCCCCGATGAAAGTTTAAAGACTCCACAAACCGGGGTAAGTCTTTAGTAGAGCTTTCTTTCAAATGGACGCTATCCGGTGTTCACTTGCGCCGCCTAAAATCACGAAGAGGTCCGCTGTTCCGTGTCTTTCTGTAACACTCTGACCTCACATATTTCAACACAGTGATTACAATCTGCACAGAGGTCTTTACGCCTTATTAAAACCTTATAACCATTTTGACAAATCACTACTTTGTTTTAGTCTTAGCCAGCTGATAACAACATCACAGCACTTTTATCAACTATTGTCCACTTTCGCCTCCCTCTTTCCTCTGCCTTTTCAGGTGACACTCCACTGTGTTATGTGTACACGCTATTTCTGCTAATATGCATTTACCTAGTAGTTTTGACTAGAGCTCACTACTGTGCCCACCCCTACTCCTGTAATACTGTGAGATTGTAGGATATTTATCCTTGTACAACATATATGTGTCTATTTTCTCTTTTAGGTTAATAAGACTAGAGTGGCTAATGTTGACCCTCCATATAATCATCTCGTGAATACCACACACAAAGTGTGAGTAGATTTTCTATGTTTGTTTGTCCTCCCTGTCCTGACGAAAGCCCCATAGACTCCGTTGAGCCATAGGGGGCTGAAACATGTCGACACCCATTGGAAATCCACACTTCTAGATCCAGTAACCCGATCTAGTACAAGTACTCAATTTATTTTAACATAAGATCTCCACCAATTAATTAAAATACTTCGTAGGTGTTGATCTTATTTTTACCAGCTTTTTACTTTTTTTCACTTATTTCTTTTTTCATCTCTGGACACTGCAACCTAGACCAGAGGAGCCTCTGGATGAGGCAGGCACCCACACTCTCTATGGTATCCAATGATAACTGCCGAAAACCACAATGTAGGGGCGGATGAAAAGAAATACACCGCAACACCGAAACACATTGGGTCTTTTGAGGATACCATAGTTTTTTCTAAACCATTGGTCTAGAATTGTCACAAGTGTCCATTTTTCCTTCTGATTAACCTTGTTTATAATTGTATTCACCCAGGTCCATACCTTATGGGCTACCCAATTCTCGTAATGGTTATAAATAGGAGGAAAACACTCACCCCACAGCTGCGGCCTCGTTGAACGAAGAAAGAGGGGCAGAAACCAGCCTCCCCGGAGTGGCCAGCAAAGGAAATCCAGCCAAGTCACACAGGCCGAAAAGAGACGATGACGTCATCGTCAAAAGCCATCCAGCCAATCAGGAGACAAGGCAGGGAACCTGGAGCCCACCCGGGCGCCCGCCCAGGCAGAAATGAGGATCCGAAGCCAAGAAACGGCTCTCTGCCGACTCCCGACATCTCCACCGGAGAACCGGCGCCCGTCCAGGGGCAGCCGCAACAGAAGGGAGGACGTCCCAGAAGCCTCCGAGGTGAGCGCATCCCGCCCACAAACATCGGCAAAGGCAGGACTCGCGGGGCAGCAGTCTGCTCCTCCCAGCAGCAGTAGCCAGCCCACCGGAGCTAGTGAAACTAGAAAGAATCCACTCCCAGCGCACCTCCATGAAGCCAGGGCGAGAAAGGAAATCCACGGGGACCCGAGAAGCCCCGCAACCCAGGGCCCCCGCCAGGAGGAAAGTACAGGAAGCCCAGCAGCCTGACATTAAAAAAGGTCCCACGTAGGTCCGCGAGCACCCCCAAGGCCCGCCAAGGAGGAAACCACAGGACAATCGTAGCAGGTAAGTGCCCGGCACTCACCCCAGCGTCACCCATCAGTAGTCCAACCGACAGGAAACAAAACAGGATTTGCTTCTGGTGGTGAGGTGTATTATAGCACCTGACAGGAGGGTGGGTGGAGTCTAAAAAGCGTTTCCTGTTTTGTTTTCTGTTGGGTGGAATACCTCATGTGTTATGACTAGGTCGAGGACGAGGGACGTAGAGGTAATGTAGCCTTTAGTGACGGAGGTCTCGGGGAGGGGCCATGTTGTGAGTGGAAGACAGTAATGTCCAGGAGGTAAAGTGGGGGAGTAGCCCATTACAAGTGAAAACCCTCAGAGCACATGAGCTGGAATACAACAATTATGGTGCAAGTGTCCCAGTGATATGATGTTATCTGCAGTTTGAGGCATCACCTGTGGAAGGAACGGCATAGTCTGTGTAGAGGTAGGTGAAGCATCGGTGTGGCCATCTGAGGAAAAGATGTGTAGACCACTGTCTAGATCTGATGGACTATTCTCCACTCCCACGTTGGCTGCAGCCCTGAGGGATTGTCTGTGGTCATCTATTACTTGTTCCAGTGTTGGAGATTTCAGGGTTGGGGGTTTTGGGGTTGAGTCCCGCTGAGAGCAACTCCGAAGGTTTCAGTCCCGTTTGGATGGGCGGGGTATTCTGCCCTTCTCCAGGGGCATAGAGGTCTACCAGTATGTATCAATCCATGCTCAGACTTCCTTCGGGGTCAGTAAAGAAATTAGACTCACCTTGGTCGTTGCACTGCTAGTGTATAGTCCTGGAAGAGCATGATATGTTTGTCTTTCAGTTTCAAGGGACTCCCCACTCAAGCCGCTCGTAGATGGTGTCGCAGTTTGTAAAATGGAGAAGCTTGGCCAGCATGGGTCGGGGAGGGGTCTCTGGTGGAGGACATCGTGCCAGGACAGGATGCGCATGTTCAAGGGAGAAAAAAGCAATACGGTCCAAGGCAGGGAAAAGTGATCGAAAGCATGTCTTTAGAAATTACAGGGGGTCTCTGCGTTCCAGACTCTTCAGCAGACCCAGGATCCTGATGTTGCTTCGAAACGAGCAGCCCTCAGCATCAACTGCCCTCTCCTCCAGTGTGCGAACCCACTCCTGCATTTCTTGAATAGCACATCAGTTGCCTGACGTCTGCAGGTGCAGCTCAACCAGTTTTCTCTTCCTCGGCCACCTGGTTGGTGGGCTAGGAAACATAAGACTCCCACACTGACATGGCAGCATGGCAGAGCAGCTTGGAAACGAACAACTCAACATAGCCATGTAAAACATTTAAAAAGTATATTGCATACCAAAAATAATTTTAGACAACAGAAAGGCAGATGTAAGAAGAACATACGTCAGAGTACATTGGATTTAAATAGATAAAAACCATGCAACAACATGCAGTATTCTGGGAATTATAATTCTAGTGACAGAATATTAGACTTAACGGAGAATTACACGTTTAGTAGAGTTTACAAATATAACTCACCAAGTCTCCACTCTACCAGGGATTCCTGCAAAGCCTTCGGTGTGTAAGGAAGCCAAGACCATCTCCTCCCAGGTAATCGAGTTGGAGGGGCCTGGAAGAGCCACCCGCGGTCTGCTGGGTAGTATGTGCACTTTGTATGCCAGGGAGCACACTCTTCCCCTCAGATCATTCCAGTACTTCTTATTCTCATTTCCTCCTGTGAACGCCTGACGGAAGTAGCAACCTTCTCTTTGGACACTATTCCATCCCACATTTGGCTTTTCTGTGCCAAAGTGAGAGTCTGAATAAGGGAAACAAATAACCGTGGCTCTCCCCTAATAATCTCATCCGCCTTTCATTGAAGTCTGACTCCGAAAATCTGAGATTCCTTCTTCTTGCCACATCAATAAAAATAAGGAAAAAAAATTACAACAGCAAAAATGTTAAGCCATGAAACAAAATACAAAATGCTAAGGGCCACTAATCGGAAGCGACCCCTAACGATAAAGGCAAAGCATATTTGGTTCAGAAGATGTGGCTTTTATAGTGTGTAAAACAGCTGTGCTTAATGTTAACATTGAACTCAGGTGTGTTTGACGTGTGTGCCAGTCATTAAAATGGAAGGATATTTCAACGTTAAACACATCTGCCATGACAATACTACGCCGCAAAACCCCTGCAACACCCAGGTGATAAAGGGCACGTTTAAATTTAGCGGGCAGAAACCGCCACACCGATGTGGAGGGATGTGTGCTTCTTTCAAATATAAGAATTAGGCAGAACGCAGAAGACTATCGCCAGAATGACGGCCAGATTGATACCTCCGTTAGGGAGGACGGGTAGAAAACAGGCCCTAAGTTTTGCTGTAGCCAAGTCAGGTCAAGTCAGGTCAAGCTACCATAGACAATAAATTATAATTTAGCAACATTAGGGCCCAGAAGGTTCTGTGAGTGCCACTTGGGCTTATGGAAGAAGGGGAGTTGGCTAATATTGGTGGCATGCCAGGACCGGAAGTGATTTTTTACTATGATGGGTGTTTGTCCGAAAAGCAGAACGGCTGGAGGTTGATTGGTAAGATTTTTTATCGTGTACATAGGTTTCTGTCACTAGTTCGTGCACCTGGCATAAGGGTTTTCTTTTCCTTTCTCACACTATGGTGGGTTTCACGTTTTGTAACTAGTCCTTAATGTGGGTTTGGCACCTTATTTCCGGTGTTAAATGTTTAGATTGGATTCTTTCTAGAGATTGTTTCTGTTGCTCTCCCCCTTGGGTGATTAGACGATACCTAGCTGGCAAGGTATAATTTGGTGTATCTATTTTTAGATATATATGGGCAACCAGTCCTGATGATGGTCCGATGGATTCTATGTAACCAACGAGGGACCGAAACGTCGACGCACGACACCACTTTATTTGTTTCATTGTTTGAATGTTCGTTCCAATGAATGAAGTTTGTAATAATTACTATTGTTTTGCATGGTAATGTGTTTCCTATGCTAAAAAACAAAAGGTGTCTAATACTACAACCAAAAGTGTATATATTGTGTAGTATTCCTTGTTGCCATAAAAAACTTTTTTGATAAAAACAAAATAAAATAACAGTTCTTAAAACTCCAATTTCCTTGCTGCTTTACAAATTCATGATCACGGTTGTGACGGAAATTGATTGAAGAATATTGTGTAAATGAATTCCTACGGGGACAATTTGTAATTTTGTTATTGATTATACCCAGTCCTTGTGGGATTATTGGGTGGCTCTGTCTTATGATATATTATATATTATATATGTAGCCAAGTCAGGTCAAGTCAGGTCAAGCTACCATAGACAATAAATTATAATTTAGCAACATTAGGGCCCAGAAGGTTCTGTGAGTGCCACTTGGGCTTATGGAAGAAGGGGAGTTGGCTAATATTGGTGGCATGCCAGGACCGGAAGTGATTTTTTACTATGATGGGTGTTTGTCCGAAAAGCAGAACTTTACATAGTGTGAAGAACAAAACTCACAAATGTGCCTTTACTAGAGTAACGACTGTGGAAATGTCAGTGCTACTTTGCATTTTGAGTGTAGTGTTTTTTTTAAACGTGTCATCAAATTTGTGAAATCGTTTTCATATTGTGACCTTGCTAATGAATGTTTTTTTAGTCAGGTCGTTTTGTGAACCCGTGCCGTTCCATATTTTGTGATTGAACCTACTTCTACATAGGTGAGTTCGCAAAATAAAATAGTGGTCGCGCGACCACTTAAATAGTTCATTTGGCCCTTGATTTTTTTGTTGGATAGTTTTTATGTTTTTTTTTAATGTGTAAGGTTAGTCAGTTCAAAGGAGCAGTTGGTTGATTACACTTGTTTCGTTTTTAGGGGCAGAGGTGAAGTTGTCAGCAGCAGGGGATATGGTGGTGTTTTGAATACTGATTGCCTACTTTGATATGGCTTTCGTGTTAATGGTGGCCATTTTGAAGGGACGGATTTATCTAGAGAATTGAACATTTTCATAGTGAGGGATAGCATCATTCAATATTACAAGGCAAAGAAAATGTAAACAATGAGGCTTTCAGCTCCCAGAATATTGATTTAGTCTGTTTGCCATTAAATGGCACCACTAACCTTAACAACAGCAGTCACCAATTGAGGCTAAAGCACCATTTTTCAAAACCATCTTGAGAAATAAACTGCTTTTTTGACAAGAAATTGATAGCAATTGTTAAAGAAGAAGAATAGCAATGTATAATATTGAATATGAATCAGAATATACATATATTTTTTACTTCGCTATAATGTCACGCCATTAGGTTTTTATAGCGCCACATATCTTGTTTTATATGCCCAGCAGCCATAACTGTGAAGCTTCTGACAAACACAAGGAATATATTTCCAGGATGTTGCTTGCAAAGCAATAAGAGATAATAAGCTCTGTCGGTTGAGTGGGAGGCACGCATTTATACCAGCACCCTCAAGGTTGCTTTTCATGCTCAAAATGCACGTGAGTACTCTTTATACATTTTTTCTGTCAAACATTCAACCAGCCATGTAATTTCTTCCATTTGCTGTCCCAATTTGTAGTTAACGATTGGCATAGAAATGTAGGGGCAGATTTACAATAACTGGCGCATCCCTGCATATCAATAGGGATGCACCAGTTATTGTGTGCCAGCCACAATTACCCACCTCAGTCACAGCAAAGATGTGGAAAGAGTAGGTCCCATATATTTAGCTTGGGGACTTCTAGTGCCGCCAGTGCTTTGTGTAAGACTGCAAGAAGATGTAAAGCTGGACCTTTGCCCCAAACTGCTGCCTACACACTTCACCGCTGGCTGCCACAGCGTGCGCTGCCCACAATTCACTCCCAAGATACCAGGCAATGGCCTCTTTTTATTTTTACAGAGTTTTATATAGCGCGAACTTGACCCGAATCGGGTATGAGAGCGCTTTACATAGCACCAGTTGCGTTACATGAGGACACATTCATTTTTGTTAGGCACAGACAGATAAAGTGATTTTCCCAGAATCACAGGATGTTCAGCGTCATTGCCGAGACTCAAACCCAGTTCCCCAGATTCAAGGTCGACCGCCCTAGCCGTTAGGCCAACTCCTCTTGCTGGTAAAGCCTGAAGGACTACATTCTTCTCCCATGCTCTTTGATCAGTCTTAGAGCTGTGCAGCTAGACATCCACCCTGTTCCCACATCTTGTGACATTTTCCCACAATACTCTACCCAGGCCCCTGCACCCCAACAACTCAGACACACAAAAGGTGCCAAAGAACAACCAGGACATTGGGGTGGAAAACAAGGAAATGTCCTCAGCTTCCCTGCAAATTTCAGGAACTTTTGAAACACTCCACAAAAAAGTCATATGTTAAAGGCCTCTGGAACTCGCAACAGGCTCCATTCCATCAAGTCCAAAATAAAGGGAACCACATCCTCTGACCACCCGACACCCTGCGCCCCTGAAGCCAAAAATTCTGACCACTAATGGCCATATACCCTCCATGTGGATATAAAATAATTTATTGATCCACCTTCGGGACAAGACAAGTGCTGGATGAATCAAAATTGCCCTTGTTTTTTTTTTGGGCATCACGCCAATAGGTGACACAATCAACTCCGCTATTGGACATTCATCTAAGGGGCACACCATCCTGCCCTACACAACCTTTTTATCCAGCTTGCCCTGTACTGCCAGCCAGTGTTTCCTTGCAGACCGCAAATTGTGCACCTACCTTTGAACCCAAGGGCCCTTGTGCCTGAGTCATAAAACCCCATCTGAAACCCTCCTGCCAGTACTCCAACCTGTCCAGCTTAACTGGAATACGTGCCTTTCACCCAAGGTCCTTGTGTCACCCTCTCTCCTCTATTACAGTAGAAGTGTTGCCACTGGTGTAGCCCCTGACTAGCCTCATATGGCTGCCACTGTCCTGTGTTCTGTCCTTGGTACTCTCCTGTGGCCCCAAAACAATGGATGAGTGAGTCTGCTCGCACACCTGGAGCACTCATGCCTAACCTTGCAGAACTCCCTTGTACACAAACCTTTGCTGTAGTGCCAGCACACTCCCCCGATCCACTTTTACCTTTTGCTGAAGTTCCCATCCCTCCCTTTGTGGGGCATCCCTGATGGGACACATAGACTATTGGCAAGCCACTGGCTGTGAAAATTATCTTTCCAAACTTAGCAGGTCTATGGTGTGCTGCCTGAGATCTGTGTCCAGTTCCCCCCACTTCCCCTCAAGATCACATGCTAAGCGTGCCCTGAATTTATCATCTTATTGAGTTCAGGCATACCCTGCAATAGTAAGTTGCACCTTGCTTATCACATCCATATATTTCAACAATGCCACACAGCGGTCTGGGAACTTCTCACAATAGACACTGACGTAATTTTAAAACGCTGTGTTCCAGTTCTCAATCAATCAATCAGTTCTCATTTGACCCCCTCAATGAATCGCAGCTCCCAATGTAGGAGCTTAAACATTTGCACATATTTCCCTTCTAGATCTTCTCCTTTGTTGCTAACATCAAGTACGCCGCCAATGGCTTTGTCAAACCCATGTGGGGCAGCTGCCTAATTTTGAGCTCTTTGCTTTCCAGCTTATCGTTCTGGTTACACTTGTCCTCATAACTGTCCCCACTGTTGGCTTTGTCAATGTTGCCCCAGCTACCTTCCATCACCTTCCTGTGCCCACTAGCCATGCTGCCTGCCCGATCGTCCATATCCACCACTGCATCGACCACCTACCTATCTTTTTGCTGCCACTTCCCAACCTATCCCCCAGGTCCATAACCTGCATACACGCCCCTGGATAAAATAACTCCCGAGTCCTGGCCCTTACTTGGCTCCAAGGTCAGTGCTCATACATATGCTTGCTGCCTCTCCAGTGGCCTCCCTGTACCTGTCTCCATACCCTGCTAACCATCACTTGTCTGTAACACCCAAGATAAGAATACATTAGCTGGGCCCCCCAACGGTTCTCCATCCCGTGTCCCCACAGTCTCTTCCCCGTCACGCAGCTTGCCTTCCTCAAGGCTTTCATCCTCATAATCATCCATTGACACACACCTATGGTTTCTCCAAACCTGCCTCAACTCGGGCCAGTACTCACACCCCATTGTGTTGCAGTTGCACTTTCCGTATGCCTGGGCTGACACCCGGTTTCCAGGGGAGCCATAAAAACCCCACCATAACGCTCTGCCGACGCCACTCCATCGTCTGATGTCTCAAAGGTACTGGAGGCATCCTATGCCCCTTTGGCTGGTGGAACCGACCAGGTTGTGCCAAACCTACTCCTACCAGCTGCATATAGCTCCCCCCGCGAGGTCTGGCACACCGCCCTGGGCCCAGTTATCACTTCACCGTAGTGCATATTAGCATCCTGAGCTCTCCAGAGTCTGCAAACCTGTGATGTTCTTCAATCAGAAAAATAGATGACAGATCTGGTGTGCTGGTGCCACTCCCCTGCTAACCCAGTCTATGTCCCCTTCTGGAACCCATGACCATCCACTCTGATCAGCGCTACCTCTTGTGTCGGTCCAAGGGTATCACCCCATGTTCCTCGCCCAGCTGGCCTACCAAGCCGCTGCACCCTTCCTCCGTTTCCCCAGTTTCTCCCTCATCCTTTACCCCTCTCCACTGCAGCCTGCCAGCCAACAGGGCAGACTGTAGCCCTTTGGCCTAATAGGAGGCCCGCCGTATTCCCCACCTGCCTGCTACTTTCTGCCCTGAACTGGTAGGGCACCTCCCTCTGAAACCCTGCAATCAGCTGCCCCCAAGCCCTCATTCTGCATGAGTATGTCAGAGTTAGTTGCTTGAAAGTCAGAGCATTGGAGGTAGTCACAAAATGTAGTCATACCACGTGTCACCTAGGAAAAGCAACAGATCAGTAAGAAACAGGGCAGTGTGAAACATAGCTGTCCGTTGCCAAAGGAAGAATGCATTCTTAATGATTCCTACATCCTTGGGACCTCTAAAGTTCTTTTCTAGGCAGGACCATTACGTGTGTTATTTGAGAAATGCGTTCCTGATTTGGCATCAGTGGCTGTTCACGCTTCCCTATCTATTTAGAACCTGTTTCAGGCATAAGCATTGAACTGGAATCTTCTCAGCAAATTCATTTACTCACTTAGTTTCAACTGTGTTGTTATATTTCGACTAATGACACCTGCCTGTTAAGTGGTGTTTAAAGTGACCCATAAAGTGTCATAAAATAAAAACAAATGTAAAATATATTATCACATAAAAAATAAAAACAACTCCAAAAGCTCACCAAAATAAAGTATTAAAAATAGCTAGCATCAAAATAATCATAACTTAAAACTAAAGAACGAATCAAACTTGACTATATAATTTAAAAACAACACTATGTACAACAATATTTAAAAGAAGATATAAAAAGTTAAAAACTTTAAAAAGCAACATTCATATTTTCTAAATTCCGCAGCATTATTTTTGTGTCTCATGAAATTTTTGAAATTATATTTTGACAGAATACTATTGATGTGCTTTAGGTTCGGTTGTGTGCCAGGGATGTGGGGCGTTATTTATGAAGACGTGCAACACATTTGCACCGCCATTGCGACACTTTCCGTGACAGAGCAGGGGTGTAAAGAATGTGCCATGTTTCGCCATATTTACAAAGTGAAGAATCTAGTCAGATGTGTCATATTGTAAAGCCCTGTGCTTCATTATTCCTGTGTCAGGTATAAGGTATGCAGGGTGGGCATTCCTACATAAAATAGAGTCGTAGAAGTGCTGCAGTGAAATCTATGAGATTTCACTGCAGCACTTCTAGGATGCCACTGCGTCAAAACCTTACACCTGTCTCAAGGCAGGCATAAGGGTGACGCAGTGCCACAGGCACAGACCTACCCCATGCATTGCTGTAGTTGTCATGATTGCTACACAACTCCAGCAATGAATGACTTTTGCACTAACAGATACATCAGGATTTCTGACATATCTGTGATTCCTTGCGACATGAAGTGCCGTATATGAAATGTAAAAAACACAGTTGATGGGCACAATGTAGAACAATGTCATACATTCACCCCAGTACAAGGATCTGGGACTAAATCCATCGTTTTTTTGCACTCCACACCCCCCTGGGTAAGACACTGGCTATATGCAAATCAGCTCTGACCCTGTGCCTCATGGGAACAGTCCAGTCCGAACTACCAAGCCATGTCTTTCCCAGACCGGAATCAACCATACAAGGACCAGTTTCTGGCTATCAGCCTTCATTCAGCCTGGATAGCTTGACTCCAGTGGTGTGGAGAGCCTGGGGATCATTTCTGAGCATACCCAGCCCACTCGGGGTGAAAATTGCAAAAAACACAGTTGATGGACAGAATGTAGAACAATGTCATACATTTACCCCAGTACAAGGATCTGGGCCTAAATCCATCGTTTTTTTGCACTCCACACCACCCTGGGTTAGACACTGACTATATGCAAATCAGCTCTGACCCTGTGCCTCATGGGAACAGTCCAGTCCGAACTACCAAGCCATGTCTTTCCCAGACCGGAATCAAGCATCCAAGGACCGGTTTCTGGCTATCAGCCTTCATTCAGCCTGGATAGCTTGACTACTGTGTTTTTTGCAATTTTCACCCCGAGCGTGCTGGGTATACTCAGACGTGAGTCCCAGGCTCTCCACACCACTGGAGTCAAGCTATCCAGGCTGAAGAAGGCTGATAGCCAGAAACCGGTCTGAATCTGCTGCAATGTGTATTTTGATACTATGAAGAGCAGGTGGAAAGATGTCTGGCAATACTGAGGACATGATACAAAAATTGCATAATGTTCCAGATGCACTGTGAGCAAAAATGAAATAAATCTTATTTGGGAGGTAGGCCCATCTATTCTTTCCTTTCCTTTGTACACCCTGGAGCAGCCGCATTTCTGACTTTATTATCAATAACGGTGTGTAAAATCAAATGTAATGTTTTTTTTCTTCCCCAACTTTGTGAGTTAAAAAAAAAATGCAATGCTCCGTAATAAAATCCAAAATCTTTCACATTTTAGGAAGAAAAGCTATTTGGTACCCGCAATCTCAACCTAACTAAAGTTGGTAACTTCGTCTAATTGATTAGTGTGAAATAATCCGGCTTCGTCCATATCTGAGGCTGAAATTGGAATCTTCCTACACACCTAATATTGAATTCTGTATATATGTTGACGTTTCTCGATATTTTGAATGTAGTCTAATGCTTGAACAACATTTTTCTCTTACTCATTGGGGTTTCCTATATAGCAATTGCCCAAAGGGCGTATGTCATTTCAACCATGATATACCATGTTATATGAACGTTTTTTATGGATTGTCCCTTTCCAACCTTTAGGCATTTTGAGTTGTCCAAATTCTTTGACAATGTTGTCTTTCTATTTCTATAGTAGCTTCTACTGTTCTACTTTTAGCCTACATATCGATTAGTGTGTTTGGCTCCACCCACTAAGAATGTGTACCTCCTCTACAACTATGGCTGAACTTACCCAAAAAAATGTGTGCCCTCATTGGTCCAAAAGCACGTGGTGCTGAGGAATTTCAAAATAATAATAAATGCAATTAAGTCGATGTTTGCTAATTACAGCGAAGAAACATATTTCTATGCCACTAGGACAGTCGTAAGTTAGACAGCTGACCATAAACCTACATATATATTGGCATAGAGTCTTCGGAGGCCATGTAGATCCTGGCTGGTGACCAGCCACCTACCTAGATCAGTGGAGGCCATTGCCAGTTTCCCTGGCAGAAGACTGCTCATAAAATGATGATTATTTCCTGGAGAGAACCTCACTGCCATATGTACATCTGCCGGTACAGTGGTTGCACGGAAGGCAGAGCAGTTGGCTGAGTGGCCACCATGTTGATTCGCCACTGATCAGCAAACTTTTTTGTTTTTTAGAAACAAACCCCTGGAAAGGGGTTTGTTTCTAAAGAAACAAAAGGAAAAATAGCTGCGACACACGGGGAGTTATCTTTTAGCACTTGGGGAGTAATTTGCATTGTTTTCTGTTTCATACAGCTAGGCATTTTTGTTGTGGAACAGAACAAAAAGAATGTATGTCATAATGCCCACCTTAAATTGGGCGGGACTTATGACATTGATTGATCAATGGTCCTGTGGTGGATAGACCGCCAATCAAAGATTTGTGACAGCAGGCATTTGAGACTCCACCACCATTAACCTAGCACTTGCCCCGACTCAAATAAAGGGGCAATTCACAAGTTTGGCTGTATGTGAGTCCCATTAATTGATAGGGCTGTGGGGCTCCTGCTTTGTTAACTCTAAAGGTTTATTCTAGGTTCTCAATCACTTCACATGCTCCCGTGGGACATGAAACCCTTTAACACTCAGTGAGATTATCTCCTAGCTATCCAAGGATCCCTCCCTCGCCAGTGCTGCTTTCCTCTGCACAGAATTCAGCATTTGTGCGTTCACATGTTTGCCCCCTTCAATCAACTACAACTTAACCAAAAAAGCTCCCCAAAAATGTGTGGTCAACTGTGCAGCAGGAGAAAAGAAGCCACCCCCACCGAACTCCCCCCCCCCTGTTGGTGCAAAACATTTGTTTCACCCTTGTGGGAGTATTGAATATCTCGCATTTTATAACCCAACCCATCCAATGGCTCAGCAACTGTGACAGCAAGATCCAGGGCTAAAGAAGTCAACCATCGACCATGCCCCCAAACTCCTAACTTATTGCCACTTTTTCATTTTTACCCCCACTTGAGAAGATCATAAAACCAAAAGTTGCTTTTAATAGCCGGCTTCTGTCATACTTAATTAAAGGCCTGTTATTTGTCTTCTACCTAGGCAGGGTTCCGTCTGTACCTATGTCCTCTTTAAAAGTCCTCAATTAACTCCTTGCGACGCCCAAGTTTAATTTATTCAGCCTGTCAATATTAAAATCAGGGGCCTTGCCTGTTTGTCCATATCTTTGCTTGATTGCTCAACATGTAGTTTCTTTTCTCTCACTGGGCTCTGTATTTGAAAGCCCCTGCTCTTACCCATAGGTATGAGCTCTGAACATTCCAAGAATGTGGTCTTCTCATCTGAGATATTGAGTCTCAGAACCTTTGCCGCCTCCTTTCTGTTGTTGAAGCTGTATGGGTACTCTTCAAGTTGAAAAAAAACAGTCCAAATGAGTGGATCCATCAGAACTGGATCTTGTCTGGCCCGAGCATTTCAGTGATCAGTCAAAGGGTTTGATGTCACAGTAGGATAGTTTGCAACACATCATGGACCTTCCAGAAGAAATTGTGAAAGGAGATCTCCAACCTGTTTCCTGCTTCCTGTAGCACTCTCTCTTCTTCCGAGGAGTAATGAAACTTGGCCTAAATGTTTCTAGGTCTTTAGTTCTGTAGTTGCTTGGGGCCTGAACTCTGTCCAATCTAACCTCCTAGCAGAGGTGAGTGAGCAATGGAGTCTGAGCCTTGCTCTAGCCAGATGCCTGACTCTGACTCAACTCAAAGTCCTATCGGACTCTCAAGCCCAAAATAAGCAAAGACTTATGCTAGCTGCTGCCCAGCATCTGTACTCTCACTTACTAGAATGTTGCTAATACAATATTGGAGCGTCTCCATAAATACCAGTGAGCTGAGCATAACCCTACTTACCCTTGAATAGGCTGTGTCCTGCTTCCACACAAAGGGCTGCGTACTCTCTGCATTGGTCTATAGCCAGGACAGGGAAGGGAAGGCGGGATGCATGTGGACTTCAAAGGCAAACCTTTAGAAACTTAGAGTTCAGCGATGGGTTTTGAGTGTTCAAAAATGAATGGGGCACTACAGGTAGTGGTTGCATAAGCAAGATATAGTGATAGTGGTTGGTGCTTCTTGTTCCGAGGAAACCCAATACTCTGGGGAAAGTTCACCCTTCTGGTAAATTGAAGCAAAGTCAAGAGCACACAACAGGTGTAATTATATGAGTAATCACATTATGTTGATAAGGATGAAATCGCACACAAGTGTTCTTTCTATTTGTTTTAATGGTTATGTGGATGGTCCTCCTACCAAAGGAGACTAAAGGAGCAAGAAACCAGCTGACACGTGTTTCGTCAGATCGTGTGTTAACTCGTGACTCTTCAGGGCTGAAAACGTGTGGGATAACGTGATATCGGGGGACCCGTGACAATTCCAACCCGGTCCTGGTCGGGTACATCCGGAGAACCGAAATCGCTACCCATTCAATCCTCAGCATTCAGCCGATGTTTCTACAATAGAAGGCATCTATCTCTACGCGCTGTTTACCCTTCAGCCTCCGCTACACACCGCACCTTTTGGTGCTTATTTTTGGTTTAAACACCCAACCAGGACAGGATTGGAATTATCACTGGTCCCCCGATACCACGTTATCCCACATGTTTTCAGCCCTGAAGAGTCACAGGTTAACACCCGATCTGACGAAACACGTGTCAGCGGGCTTCTTGCTCCTTTGGTCTCCTTTGGTAGGAGGACCATCCACATATCCATTAAAACAAATAGAAAGAACACTTGTGTGCGATTTCATCCTTATCAACATACTGTGATCACTCATATCATTACACCTGTTGTGTGCTCTTGTCTTTAGAAACTTCTACCACTTCAAAGGAATGCCCAGGTATAAATATTGGACTCAGCCCACCAAAGAGTACAAAACGCTGCTGCCTGGATGCTATTAAGAATACCAAAATGGACCTCCATTAGGTCAGGTTTGGCTCAACTTCATTAGCTTCCAGTCAGACACAGAATAACGGGAAACATCATTTACTACGAAGGCATCCCCACGCATAACGTTTACCACGGTACACTTACCACGCAAACGTTTTTTCAACGTGGGTGCCTTCCACGATCGTCTTTACCACGAAAGTACGTTCAGCATGGGTTGGGGGGAGACGTGGTATTCCGTCCAGTCGTGCTGGGGGGGGGCTGGGGGAGGGTTAGGAGGGGGGCTAGGGGGGCTGGGGGGGTCTCCCTCCCAAAAAAATAACAACAATTAAGGAGCGAGTTAGATAAAAAAAAAACTCTCTGTGGTATTAATGAAGTAAAAGGAAAGAGCCTCCCCCAAAGACGTGCAGTGTACGTCAAAAAAGAAGTCCTTTTTTTATTTTGGAAGACGTGTTTTGACGCTTGTTTCAATGGTAGATGGAAGTAAGGGCTGCTGGAGAAAGACGTGCAGGTAAGACGTGGTACAATCCTTCGTTGTAAATTCCAGCGTGGTAAAGCCACTTGCGATGTAAAATTCGCGTGGTTATGCCATGCGTGGAACTTGAAATCGTTGAAAAATCATATATTCCTATTAAGAATACCAAAATGGACCTCCATTAGGTCAGGTTTGGCTCAACTTCATTAGCTTCCAGTCAGACACAGAATAACATTCAAAGCCCTGTGTTTCAAGCACAGGATAAAGCACTGGAGAGGTCCCAACTTCTTCTTTTCCCTGAACCAGGCATACACTCCCGCTAAAGCACTTAGATAGGGAGATGCAGCGCTGGCAGTGATCCCCATAGTACGCTGGCCACGACTGGGGAGGCTGCTCTTTTGGTCTTCTTGCCACCCAGCTGTGGAACTCGGTACCACTCAACCTAAGACTTAAACAGTCGGAAGCAAGTTTCCGCTGAAATCTGAAGACGTGGCTCTTTTGACAGAGCTAGAGCCCATCTGGCCCTAACTTTTTTCTAACCTGGACATGATGCTACTGCTCAGCGTGGGGACACTCCGTTCGGAGTAACCATGCATTCTGTAAATGCTATATTCATTCATTCATTCATTTAGACACCATCTCTTCAGTGCACTTCTGGACCTGTGGATACTCTGCCAGGGGGAAGGACTGCTGTGCCGCTGAAAGGACTGCCACTCTGCTGAATTGCTGTCCTTAAGGACTGCTGCCTGCTGTGCTGGCCTGGTGCCCTCTTGCCTGTGTGAGAAGGACTGGGTCTGCATCTGTTGAACCCAGGACCCTAGAGTGACTCCAAGGGTTAGTAGGTTAGCCTCCTGGCTGGAGCCTCAGGGATAACAGGCTCCTTCAACCTTGAACCCAGTACCTGGGCTCTTCTGTATGTTAGTCCTATTCTGCCAAGTGGTGCCACCCCAATCATGGACCTTTGGAAGAGGGTCTTAAGGTGCTCCTATAGAACTCATCATTGGATCCACCACAACTAACGCATCTCCTCTGCTGCACGGTGCAAACCTGAGCAGAATCAAAGCATCGCCTCTGCTGCATTGACTCTATCAGTGCAAGGAATCCACATCGACCTCACAGCCCATATTAGAACCGCCGTTGTGTGAAACTTCTCCAACACAGACCCTTGAATCACAAATCTCTTGTGGACAAAGGCCTGGATGACATCACAGGCTCTCACATTGGAGCCTCTCAGCTCTTCCAAACCGATGCATGACCTCGACTGCGAGACATAGCCTCAACACCAGACTTGGCCTTGCAAGCCCTCGTTGACGGCATCCTCAACAATGATGCAGGGCTTAACATCACAGTTTCGCTGCTCCTTTGAACTGACGCATCACCTTGGCTATTCAAAGCAACCTTGGCGCAAGACCTCTGTGTGCTCTGCAACCAAAACCTAAGTTACGCTTGTTCAACAGTCCTAACTGGGTCCCTGTAGTTGGCCCGCACTTTATTGCAATCCGCCCTTGAGATTACAATGTTGGGTTCTGGCAGTCTTGCCGTGCCGGCCTTTCGGACACGGGACCCGCCCTTGAGATCACAGGCCAGATTCCGAAGGACAACGGGCTGGAAGTCAGCCAGAATGACTGGCAGGTTTGCTTTATGACTGCCTCCATCGTAATGAGGTGGTCGTAAAGGAAACCGACCGGCCCATTACAATGCGGCGTAAAGGCTTTGACTGAGGGTCGGATCCTTGTATGGCAGCATCGTAATCAGCCCCTCAGTATTCATTGGTAAATATTTTGACAGTCCAATAGTTTAGCTTTAGAAATCATCTTGGCCTCACCATTTGGAAGTTCTTCACAACTATTTTCTAGCAGTGGCCTCTCCTGCTCCAAAGTCTGTCGTCTCTTATGAAGTAATGCTACAAAATACCCTTTTGTGTGTTTTTGTTTGGTAGCAAGTTCATAAAGCTTTATTCGATTTTTACAATCATAAAAGCATGTGCGACCACAACAAATGCATCAGAGTCCTGCGTTAAAACAGGTGTCAGGCACAAATTCATACAAAACCCCTAAATAAGAATGACCATTAAACCAATAAAACCACGGTTAAAAGAATAAAACATTAAACATGTTTACATATACACATATACAATATAAAAGTTATTAAGTCTAATCAAGGACACTGTGCAATTAGGCAAGCCCTCAAGATCCATGCCCACCCTAAAAATTTCGCCATAGCTAATACAATGGGGAGTGATGTATCAGTACGCAGTATTCGATCAGCCTCTGCCACCACACTGGTGCCAAGAAGCCTGCAGATTGGTATCAGCCAGGCCCGGCGTGGGGAAGCGTAGGTATCACAAACCAGAGGATATGTGCCATAGTCTCAATAGTGGCACTGCAACCCGGACACCCAGCTAACAAGTGAGATGACCATTTCATGATAAAAGATCTTACAGGGAGAGATCCCACCCTGTACTGAAAGTATAATCTACGATCCATGGGTTTCGTGATTGCATCCCAATATAATTCCAACCAAGGGACCAATTTGTGGTCCATGAAGCGACTAGTAAGGGATGTAGACACTTGTTGTCTTGCATTATTCAGTGAAAACAATTCCCAATACTTAACCTTCAACAGAGATTTAGATGGAAAAATAGAATTTGCAGGATCAGTCCACAAGGCTGTCAATCCTAGCTCCCCTAGAAGGTTTCGGACTGCCCCAAGCCATTTAATATGATGCAATATGTCTGCCTTGATGATACCTAAGAAGCCCTGGGCATAGCCAGCAAGTTCCAGAGTAGTCCATAATCTCCTCCAGTATAGGAGGGGATGCAATTTGGCTATAGCTGCTATAAGTTCCTTACCCAGATCCAATAGCAGCGGACACAATGGGGTGGTCTGGGGAAGTCCAGTTATATTTCTTAAAAACCTATTCTCAGCTGAGGTGAGAGCTACGAGATTCTCACAGCCCCAAACCTCCGAGCCATACAATGCTGAGCTAACAGCTTTCAGATCATAAATTTCAAGGGCGGGACTGATAGGCTTAAATTGGGAGCGGTTATACTCCTGACAGAGAGCCCCAGAAATCTGTCTAAGTTTAAGTGAGGCTAAGTCGATTTGCCGGCCCCACTTCATACTACCTTGGAAGTTAATTCCCAGATAGGTAAACTCATTAACTACTGCTAGGGGTCCTTCTTTCATTGCAAATCCTCTCGTGTTTGCCTTTCGTGCGTTGAGCGTCATTAGCTTTGTCTTAGACATGTTGACCTCCAAGCCCCCCTCATAACAGAAATCCTCAAAGATTTTAAGAGCTTTCTTTAATCCACTCGGCGTCTTGGAGAGGATCAATGTGTCGTAGGCAAACATCAGGATGGGTACCTTTTCACCAGCTAATATAGGGGCATTGGTCGATATTCTACTCATGCAATCAGCTATTCCATTAATATATAATAATATATATATATTAATATATAACGTGAACACCGTGGGGGCCATCACAAAGCCCTGCCTAACACCCCGTTCCACAGGAAATGATTCAGTGACTTCCCCCTGTCCCCCCCATCTGATTTGGGCCTTATTATCTTCTTGAAGTCTACTGATCAGGGATAAAAGGTCCAGTGAAAGTCCTAGTTGTTTGGTAGCATTCAGAGCATCCTTGAGTTATAATGACTTCTCAATGCATGCAGAATCATGCCCAGTTTTCCAAACTTAGCTTTGACTGGGAGGTTACATCTTTTTCTTTGCTATGCCCCATGATTGAGAGTCTAGAAAACTACATTATGATGGCAAGTGTCTGCAAGACTCTCCACTGTCCACTCCTCTTAAGTTTCTTTCGTCATCGCCAAGTTGCTACCAACATTACTATTTTGAAAAGAATTTGGCATCTTTTCAATGACAGCATAATCTGTCAAATTAGAGGCCTCTTCTTCAACTTGTTCTCCTGTTTGGCATCTTCCCAGCCACTATTTACTTATGGCAATTACCTAGAGCAGTGTTATTTGCAGTAGGCCTCTGCATGCACTTTCTGAGTCCATGTACATCTATTGGGTCTCCCTCTGGAGCAGATCCCAGAGACTCCATGCTGTTGTCCAGTACAGTGATTGCTCCGCTTCCACTCGCTGTATCTTTCAGTATCATTAGATTAACTCCAATAGCAGCAGTAGCTAGGAATGTCCCTTCTTGCTCCAATGCTGTCTTCTTTCACATCAGGCCCCTTCGTACAACTTGATTTAGAGCACTGCCAGTTCTTCACAGTGGCACAACTCTGCTTCATCACTTTTCCAGAGAGAGGTGCGACCATCTTGCCCTCGGCGCTATAAGAGTAGTGAGCCACATGTCCTCGTCTGAGCACCATGAAAGCAGTGGTGCCTCCAATCAGTGCCAGGCCAGACTCCGGTAGCAGAGACAAGTCCATATCTATCGGGACATCCACGGGCCATGAGTGGAGCAGCAAGCAAGCACAACCACTCACGCCATCATCTAGGCCACGTCCCCGAGATTGAGTGCTTTAACAGACGATTCAACACCCGCTGATTTATTCTCTAAGCTATCTTGTCTTGATTGGATTTTTCATAATAACTATTCCATGTTTTCTCATGGCCTTCTATTAAATAGGCTGTAAGTCAATTTCCTTGCACCAAACATTCCCCTCAAGAAAGATTAAGAGGATGACATTTGCTAGGAACTCAACAACAATGAACCTTTTTCAGCCAAATACTTTACAATCAATGGCTGCCATCTTCAGTCAGACATCAATCAGGATAACATTCTCCAAAAAGATAACACAATAAAACTGAAAATCACCTTTACAGTTCAATATATGTTTTTTTTTTGCAATAGCATGTGGATTTTTATCTTAGATACAAAAACGTCTTGTGGCAGAAAATCCTCTACTTCATTTGCTATTGTAGTATGATTTTTCAGAGGGATAATATTTAGATAACAGCATTTGTTTTAATATAAGTATTCAAAATAAAAAGTTATATATTTTTGTTCATACCTATCTACCCGTTTGTTTGAGAAAAATTAGATTTTAAGGACAGAAAGAAGATTTGGGCATTTTACCCTTTACTTTTTTTGTATAGATCCATGATTGTAAAACCCTTTTGCTAGGGGTACGGCTGGTCTAAGGACTGGTAATAATTACTCTGGATCTTCATTTTCCAACAGTCATTAAATTTAGTGAATATTGGGCAAGATGTACGAATGCATTTTGCAGTTGAAAACTCTGTGATTCAGTAAATTGCAGGGGTTGTGACATTAATATTTCACTGACTGCTAAAAGGCAGTGGTAAGCCATTCGCAAACAGGAAGGGGTCACAAAGGAACCCCTTCCTATTTTTGAATGGTTAAAAAACATTTCGGGAGTAGGCAGTTGTGGATGGGACAATTTCCTATTTTAAAAAAAGTTTTAAAATCTTTTTAAAAAATGCTTTATTTAAAAACAATCAGATGCTTGCTGGTTGGATGACCCTAGCTGGCTACCATACCTGTGATGGCAGTGAATTCTGAATCTATATTTGTGACCAACCTCATCAATATTCACGAGTTAGGTCAAATTGAGACCCACTGCAATTTTGGAATTTCTGAACCAAACTCGAAAAGTACTATAGGGTTGCAGAAGTTTGGGGCACAAATTCAAACCACTTTTTGCAAAACCTACCGTAGTACATATGCCCCTAGGTTCTTTAACTCATGTAGCCAAACTAAATGATCACAAATTTTGGTCTCTATTTGGTTGGGCAGTCATCCTACTGGTAGCACACTGGTAGAATTTTATGCAAAGCTCGGTCTGCCTATCTTATTTTATCAAGCTTTTGTGCTAAAAAAACCTAATGCTATGACTTGTAACACTCACTTGATACAAAGCAACAGACAGCAACAAAAAGTGGCTGTTTGCATTTAAAAAACAGCACCTATCTCGTAGAAAACATGCTTTGCGCTGAGTAGTAAATACCATGCACTGCTTTGCATCGCTTAACGCTGGTACAAAACCTTAATGAATCTGAGCCAAAGTGTTTGTCCTTGTGGCTGTACAGAAAAATATATTTAAAGTGAAACATTCAGTAGGATCTTCTGGAAGTGAATATTAAGCACAAAGCTTACAGTTTAAAATGTCATGCAGTGTCTTGGAGAACCCTAGAAGCACTGATGTAGTTCTGGGCAGGCTTATGGCTGGTGGCACCCAGTGCCATAACTGTATTTTGGTGTCTACCTGCCCCAATGACCTCCTTCTCCACCGATTCCCTCACTACCATTCTCCAATAGTTTTTTGGCATCACCATGACCTCTTTCTCCATGGATTGCCCCACTGCCACACTTCAATAGTGTATCTGTACATAGCCACTCTCACATCCATTTTTTAAATTTTTTTAAAGCACTGATTGGGGTTGACTTTACTAATAATAATGTATTTTTACCCAAATGAAACTATTTCAGCAATATTAGGACTAGATATTGAAAGACTGGGGAAAACCATAACGTCCTAACTTATACTATGTAGTTTAAATGCAGCTCTTTGAGGACAGTTCATAAGTCACTGTACTATACTAGGATTGTAACTTATAAACGGCGAGTACCAAAAGGATCTCTGTCACAAAAACAGTAACCCACTGATCTATCCACATAAAATACAGTGCTGTGGTCTGCATAGTACAAGTTCTTCCTCGGCTACTTGGGTAAGGAGTCAAACTGACACTAGATAAAACTCTGATCTCTCTCCAGCAGGATCATTATTCATCAGAGTTATCCTGACATTTTCATTGTTGCCTGAAATCTGTTGCACACACAGGAAACTCTGCAGCAGGTTCTTCTAAATCCATGTTATTTCTAGACACAGCACCCCTCACCCCCCATGGACAACGTCAGGAGTGGGAATCTCATTTGTAAAAACTCTGCAAAGGAAAGCAAAAAAACACAGAGCACATATTTGCTTCAATATTATTGACTTGTTCTTCTTCTGCCACATTGCAGTTGTTAAAGTGTTAGCATTTGTAATGTTAAAAATAATAATAGTTATAATATTCCAATGCAAAGTGTTATTTTACACACATGGTAATGGCATCCTGTCTTCCAGCCTGCTGGTCATTGCAGGTCCTTTCTGTGTACACACCACAGGAAAGGAGTTTGTATACATTCCAACACTAGTGATGGTTCATGGTTGGAGTGTCATATCTTTAACACTTCAGCAGCCTATGTGTTTGCACAGGATCTAGTGGAGGACATATCACCGGGCCCTGATGAGGCTGGAAGGAATCTCTCATATTTACCTCTACCTGTCCCTTCTGTGCTTTTCGGTCACCATAACAGGAACCTGAACAGAAAGCACTTTGAGATTAGTTCTAGCCTCTGGCATCTTCCTCTGACCTTCTACACCCACCAGCGGGAGAGGAAGGGAAATTCCTAATTTAACCTCCTCTAAAGTTAACTTCTCACACAAAAAGAAGTAGGTGTGAAAAGAAAATGTAAAGAGTATTTTTGGGCAAAGTCAACATGTTTGAAAAACTGCCCTCACCCACATAAATGTGGCATGCTTCATCATTGGGCTGCTAAACACACCCCTGCGCAGACCAACGCATGAGGTGGAGCAATAGGGTGGGGGAAACAATACAAACTCAAAGAAGATTAGGTATCAAGTGAAGAATAAGTGCAGAAAATGATGTTAAAACTAGCTCAGAGATATCCAATTCCCTTTTTTATTCCCGGACTCCCTGGCCAGGTTTAAAAAGATATAACAACCTAAAGGATAATGGTTAACAGGGTAGATTATGAACCATTCACCCCTCCTCGCTGCAGATTAGTCGACATGATTCAGCCAGCTATTGTATCTTACCTGGTTTTCATCACGACTACTAGATCCCTGTAATCTTGCCTTCCTTTCCTACCTCATAAGAGGATCGAGGACTGACCCTATACTCATATATGGGTTTGGTATTCACACTTCAAATAAAATCTGCAAGTAAGAAAAATATAACAAAGTGAACGAAAAGTGTGCAAGAAATCATTCATGTGTGTGCATGATTTCATAGAAATATGCCACTCTAAATTAAATTAGTGCATACGGCTAATTACATTCTCATTTAATTGCCGTATGTCAGGACAATGTCTTAACGTAATGTTTATTCAATGTTGTAATTTTGGAATTCATTAGATTCATTAGATTAAAAATCAATACTCGGAATTCACCACCATCCCATCACACTCCACAGGGTGTATCATTTTCCACAAAGAAATTAAACGAAACCAGCCATCGCGCAAATAAGGACACTCCACATAACTCTGCTATATGGTATAAAAGGTCACTTTTATTATTAGGACAGCCAAAGACAGACTCCGAAACATTACCTTTATTAAACAAACACCTTGTATAATTTTCCCAATTTTTTTTTTCCCCAATTGGTTTTACATCACCATTCCCCAAAAGATTTTATTCTTTGCCAACAATCCAAAACTGTTTTAATACCAATCCAATGTTTTTCCTTCCAACTTTTCCTTTCCCTTCCCACCTACCCTCCAAACCCCCCAGAGAGAAAGGATAAATCCGCTCTAGACTATCCTATCCCCTAAGAACACGCCTAAACAAACAAATAACACAAAAAGAGAACTGTCAAGACTGCCCTAGAGTGACATCACCTTCTTTTCTTTTTTTTTTTTTTTTGACAAAGACATAAATAACATCTATAACATAAAACACCCTTCCCAACCTCTCAGAACTTAAGGGCGGGTCAAAACACGACGCCTCCGCTCCCTCGCTCCAGCCGAGTGATATCGCCCTCCCGCTCCCGCCCCGCGCCTGAACAACCTCTCCCTTAAACCCCCCAACAGCCAATCGCAGCGCGTGGGATATCCCATCGCGCGAATCATCCCAGGGGGACACCGGCTCATGCCAAGTCCCACTGGGACCCAATCTTACAGAGTTTCGCCGCAGTTTGTGCTCGAAAAAGCTCCGGAGCGAGGGTGACTCACTGTAGTCACACCTAATTTTAAAATAAGGGGGTAATGCATTAAACGTTAGAGACAAACATAAAGAAATATATAAAATCAACTCTGTAAGTCCTTCCACATCCCACGTTAGGGCAATAGTTGTTAGCTCCCAGCATACGGGAGACATCTATGGATCTTACCATGCCTCATTGTACCATGCAAAATCTAATATCAAGTGACTGTCGGAAAATCGTGGAAAAGCCTGGATTTTTAACAGAGCCAGCCTGTTGCCTTCCTTTGGCCTTTGCCCCCGATGTTACCCGCTTACTTCATCAAGGTGAACCTGCCTCTGTAACAATGTCTCTCCATGTGCCGTGAAGATTCCTAACAAATGGTCGGAATCTCCTTTCATGGCGTCTCTGCTTCTCGTCACGTGATCACGGAGGTGGTCATATGGTACGGGACTGCCGTGTCAGAGACTAGAACACAGATGTTTGCTAAAAGAAGGGAGAAGGATAGGGCATTCCTGTAGGAATGGATATTTCCCCATACAGTCTGTTGAATCGGCCACACTAGTCCCTAGCAGTTTGCGCCTCCCACTCTATATTAGCGTTTAAAGAGTGTCACGTGATCTTTATTCATGCCGTTCAAAGCATAAGCGCGAAAGTAATGAGTATCATAAGTATTATATAGTTGTACTCATACATGAATTATGTGCCTCCCTCAACTAGCATGGAGGTAACAAAAATAAATAATGCAAATAACCCCGGATACTGCAACTGCGTGAGCGGAGAGTTGTGTAACTGTAAAAACCATTCATCCTTTGATTACTTAGTCAAATAGCTGATGTCTATTGGAAGATGTGGTTATCAATGAGATGGGTTATAGGCCAGAACTTCTATATCAGTGGTGGAGAGAGGTCACAAGGGGGTGAAATATTCCTGCAACGCTGTTCATAGCCTACTAAGAATACTCCTGGGAATGTCATCGTTTAGTCCAATTTCATGGCTGCGGATCCAGTAAACCCACTTCTGTTCCCTCAAGAATAGGATTGTTTTTAGGGTCTCGTTTACTACTAGGAATGTGTGGTTTGTCCAGTACAGTCCAGAAAAGGTTGTCTACTGAGTGTCTTTTCTCAGCGTATTGTGTAGTAAATCGCATCAAGGTTTTCTGGCACCTGATATTGCTCCCGAGCTCCATGATTATAATCTTGACTTTTCGTGTTGTCAAACCCACATACAGCAGATCACATGGGCATTTGATAATGTAACTAACATTTTCTGAGTTGCAGTTCATGTGTCTACACTGTTTCCAAGGGTAACCTAGGCTCACATCAAGGCTTTTCGTATTCTCAGTGAGTTTGCAAACATTGCATGATCCGCACTTAGTATGACCGGTGACTGGGGAAAAGATCCCATAATCTTTGTTGACCCCACTGTGTACTTAATATTGGTATTGTATGGAATAGATAGTCGCTTATAATCGAACTTCTCTTAAAAGAGAAGAGAGGTTTATCCAGGTGCATGCCGTTTGATTTAAAATCCGTCAATGTTTTTAGTATGATACGTTTGATGTTATTGGAAGCTGTATTGAAGGTTGTGACACAGATGCTATTGGTGACCTTCGGTTTCTCTACACTCTCCTGAAGGGCCCCCTATTGCAATTCAGTGCTTTCTTCTGTGCCTTTTTTATGATATTGCTTGGGTACTTCCTCTTTTACAGTTTTTCTGCCAGTGTGCTGGACTCTGATTTAAAGTCCCCTATATCGGAGGAGTTTCTCTGAAGGCGGAGGAACTTTCCCACTGGTAGGTTTTCCCTCAAAGATCTTGGGTGAAAACTCTCGAACAGGAGGAGTCTATTCCTGTCCGTTGGTTTGTGAAAGATTTGTGGCATGAGTTTCCCACCGGCACGTTAGCAACAAGGACCCCCTGATGCGGATTGATTTCCCACCGTCCAGGGCGAACTCCAGGTCTACAAAAGGGAGACTTTCCTTAGTAACAGTGGATGTGAAATGTAGAACGGGGTTCTGGATGTTTAACCAAAGTAAAGTCAGTTATAGATTATTATTCCACCTCCCAAATGAGGAACACATCATCAATAAATTGTCCCCATAGTTTGATACTATTATTTCATCGTCTGTTAGGATTGAGGTAATAGAAAATTTTAGGTAGTCAATATGTCCCCCACTCGCACCCTATCCATGCTCCCATGTCCCATGTATGTTGTGTAATTCCCTTCCTGTGTCTGCCATGAAGACGCATATGCATTTGCGTCCAACGTTAACATGTCAGTTATTCAGTTCTCCAAGAAAACCACGATAATCTGGCTTTTAGGCCTATGGTGCCAACGTCTTTACATGGTGCACTTTTAAATATCGCAAAGCACACGTTCTTCACGTTTTTCTGGCTCAGCCGAGCCAGGCCCTTAATTAAGGCTCCAAGTCTCTTCTGTCTCTGAAAAGCTGCAGTTTAGGTATGCATCCCTGACCTCTGCCTTGCTTCCTGCCCAGCCAAGCGGTGCCCGGCTCGGCCTGGCCTGCCTGCCAAGATATATTTTGCCTACAGTTATCTGCTCAGCCTCCGCAAAAACACATTCCAGTCTAGTGAAATAGGTAAACATATTCCCGGCTGCAGAGCAAAGGGCCCTGTCTTCCTGTCTCCATGCAAGTAATTTACTGCATCTGTTACCATGGTAGGCCCATGGCCCCCGCCCCCCGTACATGCATGAAGAACCATGTGCACGCACTAGCATTCAGTATTGAACGGCCTCTGCCCGAGAGACCTTTTACTTCAGATAATACATCCTCTAAACACAAGATATCAGATATGCTATAGGTGCAGGTCGTTCTGACATTCCAGACATCAAGACTCCTCTACTAGTGCTAAAGTCAAGCCCCAGCTTTCCCCAGTTACACGTTAATACCACGTCATGCTCAGTTGCGCACGCATCCAGAGTAAAGGTTTCTGCTGACCCTGCAAACTTCTCTCTATACACCCACCCACTTATGACATTTCTGTGACACTTCTGTGACGTTTCCAGTACACGCCTACGTGTACGCCCTCAACACGCCTCCTGTTACGCACATGTGTTCTTATCTCTCTCTTCTCACTTGTTACGCCTACTGTATTCATTTTAACTGTACAGTTTTACTATATATAATGTGTGATGTTAATAAAATGTTGAATGTCCCTTCCTGAACCTTCGTGGTGATGGAACTCGATGTCCAGTATCTCGAGATACTTAATTAAAGCCCGTATGACTCAGATACCACGGACTCTGCCTCTCATTTATTGAGCTATCCTTTATTGTCATTTAATGTATAGAAAAATAGTCCGGTAAATTTATTTACCACATAATCTGGCGCCCGAATAGGGACCCCTCCCCTTCTCCACGCGCTGGCGATGTAACGCAGGCCCCTGACCCCTTCTACAGCCGTGACGGACTCCTGTGCACACCTGCGGGTTTTCCTGCTATCTCCCTCAGGCCCACGGAGGTGACGGAGACTGCGAACCGGCATCCAGACGAGGCGGTGAGGAATGCGGAGAGTCCCGACCAGAGCCCAAGCCGAGAGAGCAAGGTCCGAGGTATCTGGAAGCCCACCTGTTCCGAAGCGCATGCGTAGTAGCAGCCAGACGCCGTAGCAGTCCAGTCCAGTCCAGTGTCGAGATTCCGAGGCCTTCAGTTTCTGCTTCCCGGTGAGTACCGTTGTTGGGAACGCATCTAGATGGGTTCATTAATTTGTGCCCGGTCAAGACGGGTCTGGGTACACAGACCCGGTCCAGACGTGTTCACGTAGGTGGATACGGTATGACGTGTCTCTTTATGGGACCGGTATGTCTGTACTGTTTTAGCAGTGCATCTAGTAATCCAGTATTCTAGTATTGTTTCTCGAGATTTTCAGAGTTTATGTTATTCTATGCATCAGGTAGTATCTGTCCGAAAATGTTTTAATGTATTTAATGTCGTGGTATGAATGATTGTTTGCTATTCATTACTGTGTTTGTTGTGTTCACATTCAAGTAAGTTCAATTATGCCGCTGTTCTCGAAATTACGTCAGATAGGAACCAGGAAAGGGATACTCGAAGAGTCAGTTCCCGTCCCGCCTAGGGACACTCCCGGTCATTTTATGTACCAAAAGCATGGCTTAGATGCCATACTGTATTTAGACTTATGGGTTGATTATATCAAGGATCTGGAAGGGAAATATAGATGGCCTGTTTCAGGGACATGGGATGCTGATTGCATCATGAGAGTAGAAGAAGCACTTTGGAAAAAGAAAGCCAGACAATCTCAGAAAGATGCCATAGAATTATGGCGTAAAGAAGCTCATAGAAGAACAGAGAAAGAAATCAGGAAAACAGAGAGAAGTAGAGAAGAATCTGAAAAAACTAAAGAAAGAGAACTACTAGAAGAAGGTGAACGAGTCAAAGCAGAACAATTAGACCGACAAAGAAATGCCCTTATGAAAGGCATGTGTCCCGTTCTTACCGAGGGCCTACCTAAGGCGACCCCGGAAGTACCTTGTAAATTGCGCCACCATTGATCCCGACTAAACTCCGTCATAAACAGACCGCAGCGGACATTTTCCTTTCTTCCTATTTAGATGACGTTGCTCCAGAGTATGCCAATGCACGTGTATCACCCGCTGATAATAATGCTCAACACCCTGTTCAAGACACAAATTCTCCCATTATTTCTTCCCCCACTGTTTCTCCTGCCACTGGTGGTCCTGGCAACCCTTTTTCTTTGCCAGCAACCCAGAGCCATCCTACATTATCTACACTTACTGTACCAGCTACATTACCACCAGTAACAGCACAGCCAGTAATAATAGACGATCACATCACTGGAGGGGCAGTAGGAGGCACCCCTATCACCCCGCCTTAAGTAAAACGAACTACACTAAGAGAAGCAGCATTACAACGCACACCAAAAGTAACTACATACGCAGCCCTTAAACAGTACCTTACTGATTGCAGATATGACTCAGATACCACGGACTCTGCCTCTCATTTATTGAGCTATCCTTTATTGTCATTTAATGTATAGAAAAATAGTCCGGTAAATTTATTTACCACAGGATCAAAGATGAATTTTTCTTCAAAGGAGGCTACATAAAGACTGCCAAACTAGGGGCAAAGGCACTACCCATAGAAGTACCATGGGTCTGCAAATAGTAGGTCCCTTTGAACTCCCAAAAATATTGTGCAAGTGCAATCTCTGCCATGTAAAGTATAAATGGCCTGGGGGTACAATATGAGCAATACTGTGCGTACAGAATCTCCTCTATCACCCTTAATGTTTCCATCTTGGGGATGTTAGTATAGAGAGGGACTCAATGTCCAGACTAACCAAGAATTCTCTGGTGGGGTCAAAGTTCATATCCTTGATGAGATTCAGGACTTCTGTCGTGTCTTTCAAGTGGGCCTTCATATTCTGAACTAATGGCTTGAGAAAAAAGTCACAAACCTGCGATAGTGGTTCCAAGATGGACCCATTGCCAGACACAATTGGTCTTCCTGGGGGCGGTCTGGTAGGTTTGTGAACCTTCAGGTGGGTATAAAAGTATGGATCAATTGGATTGGATTGACAAAGAAAGTTCCCTTCTCGTTCTGAGATCCAATCATTGCTGACTGCCTCCTTGACCAGTATAGCTATCTCAGATTCGATTGCTGATGTAGGGTCTCTAGGGAGGATTTTGTAGTTTCTGTTATGTTTGGAGGACAATGGTCCCTCCCTCAGTTGTTCCAGTGCCCCCTCCTCTTCCTTAGTGAGATTCCTATATAGATGAGACTCTTTTTTAGCTAGTTCTTCCACATCATGAATCAATGCCCATTCAAAGGTAGCCACCTCTAAAGGGAGTGCTGAAGTAATTGGTGTAAAATTAGACTTGGGGCGGAAGGTGGTATCCTCCCATCCTCTCACCAGAGTTATCTTTTCCCTCAAAGAAGATCTTCAATCTGATATTCCTAAATAAGTCAGACAATTCCTGCCTGAGTTTGAAACGATCTATTGTGTTGGTGGGGACAAAGCCAAGTCCCTTATTCAACAATCTTTCCTGTGATTCAGTGAGTGGTATGTCCGTCAGGTTCATGACTAGGGTCACTCCCTGCTGGTCCCGGGTATGTGATCCTGTGACATGCTCCTCATCAACCGTAGATTTAGGTCCTCCCACTGCACTCCCTGCGAGCCTCTTTGCCTTCCCCTTCCTCTCCCTCTGCCTCTTCCTAAAAAAGGATTGGGCATTTGGGGGTTCTGGGTGTTATAGGGCCTCTAGGTTGTTATACTTTTTTAGTCCTGGCAGGGAGTACGGGAACAAAATATGGAATTGGATATCCCTAAGCTATTTTTAACATAATTTTCTGGCAATTATTCTTCACTTGATCCCTACTCATTTTGTGCTTGTATTGTTTCACTCACCCTATTGCTCCATCTCATGCGTTGGTCTGCGGAGGGGCGTGTTTAGTAGCCCAATGATGAAGCATGCCACAAAAAAATGTAAGCATTCTATTCACTCCTACTTCTTTTTGTGTGAGTAATCTTCTTATGACCTACAGGGCACAAGTTTCAATGGTGCCATGGTCAATTCAATTCAATGACTTTGTTCAATCTATTTAAAACATACAGCCAGATTCATGAAGGTGAATAGCGCTCGCAAAGGGCCAGATTCTCAGAATCTGGCCCTTTGCGAGCGCAATTTTTGCATCTGGGATTCATCATCCCAAATGCAAAAATCGGTAGTAGCGAATTCGCAAATTTGCGAGGAATTACATTTAAGGAATCTCTATTTGAGATTCCTTAAATGCAATTCATCCTCCATTTTCAAATTGCGAATTTGCTATTTCGGGCCGCTATTTACCGCGAGGTCAAACCTCGTGGTAAATAGCGAAAACTTAGAAAAATGCTTTTAAAAGCATTTTTCTAAGTTGCATGTTGCACACACACATGTCCTTTGGACATGTGTGTGCGCAACACCTGTTTAAATTTGCATTTAAGGGGTGCTACAGGGTGTCCTTTGGACACCCCTGGCATCCTTTAAATCGCTATCTTATTTGCGATTAGCTAATTGCTCATTTCAAATAAGGAATACTCCCAATTCATTCCTATTGGCCTTTTGGCCCATAGGAATGAATGGGAAGTTATTCCTTATTTGCGATTAGCAATTTGCTAATCGCAAATAAGGAATATGTAGGAATCACATTTTATTTTGCGATTCCTACATGAATCCTGTTTTGCCTGTAATAGCGATTCCTTATGAATCGCTATTAAAGACTCGCAAAACGGGTCTTTGATGAATCAGGCTGCACGATCATAAAAGTGCAATACAAGATAAAACAACAGTTCATAAGGTATCGGTGCAAAATACAGAGTTAAAATAGCATTGTGAAAGCCATATTGCAGACGCATCAAGGATAACAATGTAGAAAGCTGGAGTTAATTAATACTACAACTAAGTGATATGAACGCTAAAAGCCTCACCGAAGGTACGCCAAGCTTTCCAATTACCTAACTGCTACTTCAAAATATAATTAACACGTACATATTCAAGTTTTTTTCTACCACTGTGTTCCCAAACGATGTGTAAAGCCTAAAATTAATTATAAACAATGCTGCCTTCACACTAAAAACCCTTAAAACAGGTACTAATTACCTTATGAGAAAACATTTTATTTAAAACTTATTATTATTCCCCCTCAGAATTACGGGTTGTTGGCTTCATAAAGTGCTTAGTGATGAATGACGTAAATAGGTTTACCTCTTAAATGGTCTATCATTACCAACTAAACATGATTTCCTCCATTGTAGGCAGGACCAAAAGAAAGTGGCTAACGTGAAACATATAAACCGGTCAATAGGTTTTTTGACGAAGTAAAGAGCGGGATGGCATTGTCTAAAATGAGATAGTCGCAGAAGAGGTCGAATGTACCTTACTCTTTGTTCTTCGTAAAAGCTACAAAAGAAGAATAGGTGAAGATCAGACTGCTCAGAGCTACTGCTAAATGGGCAAGCTGTTAATTTGCTAAAACTATACCTCTTCGTAGGAAAGGTCAATGTCAGGGAAATTCAATTTAGTGCCAGCCTCATGAGGATGAATCTACGTTGGGGATTACCCACCCTCTCTAGATACGAGTAATTGCCCTCCATAAGAGGGTGTTTATTTAATATAACATTATGGAAGCTTTCACATAATTATTTTCCTTTCTCTCATAATCTTCCTTGGATAGGAATATGGCCTTTACTCTCATCTTGGGTAATGTCAGGCAGGTACTGCAGTTAATGGATAGCTCGGCTAGTCCTAATGATATCAGTGTGGTCTTTACATACTGCAGCCATATGATCTTGTTTGCATTATCCAATAATAATATATTTTTTATTATAGTTTGAGTTATCAGTGTCCCTTCTCCAGATCGAATGCCATAGCAGAATGGATGCAAGCCTAATAGTGTCAGTCACATACTGTAAACCAAGTTCTAAATTACAGATGTAATTAGAACAAGAGCCAGAGAGGGACACAAACGCCTTGAAGAATCCATCCTCTAACGTTTGGAAGGGGTCTATGGGCGCCATTCCCCAACCCCTTGCCCTATAGGTAGCAGCGGAAATGGTCTTGGCACTATATACCTTTTTTATAGGGTCGATTGGTTGTGATCCCAGTTTCTTAATGAAAGTCCCTCCATTACTAGGGCCTTCTTGGCCACCGTATTTGACCAGGACTGTTTTTCTATCAAACGGTATGCCTTAATAGGGGAAGGTGTCCACCTCATCCAATCCATGGGTCCCTATATAAAATGAAAATATTCTTTTAGAGGGAAATGCCCCTGTTCATTGTACAAAGGATTTAGATTCATTCATGGTCAAGTCCAAGTTGTTTATGAAGTCCACCACAATAAGACGTTGTAAGGCCACCCCAGTTCTTGCTCAGAAGTGTGACTGTATTAAAAGAGGGGACATTAGGTGTAGTTCATGCAAGTGCAGCCTCAACCCCATTAGCATCGATTGAAAATAGGAAAGGGGCAAGGACACAACCTTGTGTAACGCCCCTCATGATCTGGAAGGATCGTGTGCATTCCCCATTTTTACCGTAATACACACATGCCATGGCTTGGGAATACAACTGGTGAATAAAACTAATTAATACTACATCCATGCCCATTGCTTCTATTATTAGCCATAGCTTAGGTTGGCTCACACAATCAAATGTCACTTTCATTATTATTCCTTTCTAGCAAGATACATTCAGCATAGTGGTAAGGAGGAACTCTGTGTTGCTGTGCCGGTGGAGCTAGAGTGCCCTTCGTTTCGCACTTACAAACAACTTTCTATTCCAAAATGTGCATTGCTTGTCATAGAACTTCAGCTGGAACTCTTTCACCCGGTGCTAAGAGGTAGTCAACTTGATAGCACCGTAAACACAGCGATATATTTTTTTAACGTGCCTCTCCATGGCTGCTCCGGAAAGTTTTACTGCAGGTTGTTCATAACACCTTTTCTGCCCCTATTAGCTAAAGCGGTGTAGTATGAGTATTTGGATTGTGCAGCTTGAGTATTTCTGTTAGAACACAATCCATGCATTCTTTTGGACACCTGAGTACTGAGGGGCATATTATCAAGGGGGTTTATCTCCGCTTTTTTGGCTTTAAAAGCCAAGAATGCTGAGACAAAATTATCTCCCTATTACCTAGCTGTCGCTAACACCAGTTAGCGACAGCTAGTAGGAGATAGCGACCATCTTTGGCCCCACTTTGCATGTCAGTGATATTTATCACTAATGACATGCAAAGTGGGTGTGCCAAGATGTTAGCGACTGGAAACAGTCGCTAACATCGCTATCTCCTATTACCAACTTTTGGAGATATTCGCGCTAAGCGCGAATATCTCCAAAAGCTAACACCTGCCCTGAGCAGTTCTTAGCCATGTTATCCAAAGGGAGGTGGATAACATGTCTAAGAGCATTAGCTCGGTAATGCATGAATATCGCTGACTTTTCAGCGATATTCATGCATTGTGGCCGATTTTTATCGCATTTGCGATAAACCTTGCTAATACCAAGGTTTATCTGCAATAAAAATCGCCGCAGGTCGGTGATAAATTTTTGTCTCTACCCAAGCAATAGCGAGAATTATCGCTATTGCTTGGTAATATGCCCCTGAGTTATTTTTATTATGCCATCTTGGAAAAAGTGGAAGCCCCACACAAAACGAAATCGACTCACAGCAGGAAGCAGACATAGGGAAATAGCCCCCAATCTTTTGGTGTTGTTCACTGCGTTCCAGGAATATGTTTAATGTAATTTTAAGTGAGGTCACGTTTTTAAAATAGCGCTACCAGCATGATATACACTGTATGGTCTCCCCAAACCATTGCGGTCTTACTTAAGGCAGTGATGGTTTGCCTTCAGAATGCATAGTGCGTTCAGTTGTTCAAGGATCTGGGCCAGGTAGAGTGTAAGGCATCTAGAGGCAAGGCTGACTACTGAAATGTTGAGGGTGCCTTTTGTGTGCTGGTGTTGCAGAGGTTTGGTGGTAGCGATTTTGCAGGCAGCTAGTGCAAAAAATTAAAGGTAACATAACTAGGCAAAAACAACAATTTTCAGAATAAAAAGCCCATCTACTTTTGTTTTTCAGGGTAAAAGTGGCTGGCTGTTAATAAGTAGTGTCGTCATGAACACTGGCCAGTAGGAGAAGGGCACACTCAACTACACTCTCTCCAAAGGGATCTATTTTATTTATTTATTTATTTAAAACACTTGTAGAGCGCAACTGTCACCTGGCAGGTATCCTGGCGCTGAGAGCTTACTCCTGAGATGGGAGGCTGTTTAGGGGTTAGACGTGACGGGATTAGGGGAAGAGCCAAGTTTTAATTCGCTTCCTGAATGGCAGGAGTTGTGGAATTTGGCGAATGTCGACCGGCAAACTGTTCCAAAGCTTGGCGGCGGCCACTCTGAAGGATCTTCCCCCGGTCCTTACCTTGTTAAATCTGGGTACCGTCACAAGGCAGGCTGTGGTGGATTGTAGAGTTCTGGTGGGGGTGTACCAGGAAAACATTTTTTATAGGGATCTGGGGCCCGTTCCGTGTAGTGCCTTGAAGACCAGGCAGAGTGCTTTAAAAGCTATTTGTTGCTTCAAAGGGAGCCAATGTAGCTCGGCTAAGGCTGCTGTGGCCGAGGATCTCCTGGTCCAACCAAGGGCCAGTTTGGCTGCAGCCGACTGGACTCTTTGGAGTCTGTCCAGTAGAACAGCTGGGGACTCGAGCAGAAGAGCATTACAATAGTCAAGGCGACTAAGGATAGTGCACCTGACTATCAGTGCTCGGGCCTGGGCGGGGAGTAGTGGCATGATTTTGCGTAAAGAACGCAGTAGCGCCGAGCAGGTGGAGACTGTTTTGGTTACCTGTGTTTCCATGCTGAGGTTGTTGTTTAGCATATAAAGTAGTGTATGCACCGTAATGCAGATACATCTCCTATTGGAGGCACAACGTAGGAGTTCAAAACAATGATTCAAAGGTTCGTGTTCATTTGAAAGTATTTAATCACATTAAGTGGAGTTCAATCCATCGATATTTTCAATCATATCAGGAATGTCAACATTGCAAAGGTAAAGTAGCGGTGATGCGGGGGGAACGCCTCCGATGCATTTCGGGCCGGTGGCCCTTTTTCAAGGAGCGCTAGAGAGAAGACAAACTACCATGAGGATAAGGAAGTGAAACGGAATATGGGTGTTAAGCATTAAGGTGCCGATCAATGGTGAGGGCCAAAATTAAAAATAGGGTAGTGGAGGAAGTGGAGGGTAACGGGGTAACGTCAGCGCGTGACGAAGGTAACTGGCAGTGAGGAAGTGGGGTCGCATAAATGGTGAGCACAGGCGGTGCCGGGTTGAACTTACTTCTTAACGCATGTAGTGAGGCACACTACTTCAAGAAAGCTGGAACGCCTGAAGTGCGTGGCTGCGGGTAGTTGTTAAATGAGTATGAAAAGGGTGGAAAGCAAAGATGGACAAAAAAGGAAGGGTGCGGAAATCGATGGCGGATAGGGAGGGAACTGTGGCGGCCATGTTGGAAGGGTGTGCAATGTAGGGAAAGCAAGTAGGAACAATGCATACCAACAAAATAGAAACAACAGCGATGATAGAAATTTACAGATAACAACTGAATTCGATACGATCATTAAGACCATGAGGTTTAATGGTCTGAAGACGATAAATCCATTCTAGTTCTCTTTGGAGAAGGAATTTGTTCATGTTGATGCCTTCTTTTTTGGTGACTGTCTCAAGAATGATAAATTGAAGTTGAGCAATGGCGTGTCTTGCTTCAGTGAAATGTGTGGCTATATTGGACTTGTCGAGTTTCAATCGTATGTTTGACTTATGTTCGTTCAAACGTATTTTCATCTTGCGTTCGGTCTTACCGACATATAGCTTCCCACAGGGACATTTCAGAGCATAGATGAGGTTTGAAGTATCACAGGTGGCATTGACAGAAAGTTTGATGGGATGACCTTTCATTGGGTGTCTGATAATGTTGCCTTTAATGATGTTGTGGCAATGGCTGCAATTAAGACATGGTTGAGTGCCTTTGAATTTGGTAGGATGAGCAGAGGTGGTTGAGAGAATTTCTTGAATGTTTTTACTCCTAGAGTACGCAAACAGTGGTGGTTGATTGAAAATGTCCCGAAAGTCTGGGTCCATTTGGAGAATGGGCCAATGTTTGAGAATGATTTTCTTATACATGGTGCTTGAAGTAGAGAATTTCGAAACAAGGACTATGCGTTGAGCATCATCTTTGGGTCTTTTAGTAAGGCTTTCATGTCTGGAGATTTTAGACACCCTAGATTGTGCCTCTGTGAGGATGGTTTCTGGGTAACCTCACTGGAGAAAACGTTCATGCATTTCTTTCATGCGTGTAGCTGTGGTGTTGTCATCTGAAACAATGCGTTTAACACGCAACATTTGTGAGAATGGCATGTGTTTTTTGAGCATTCCCTGATGAAAGCTCGAGTAGTGGAGGGTGTTGTTGCGGTCGGTAGGTTTCCTGTATAGGTCCGTGCTGAATCCATTATGATTAATGGTGACATTTACGTCGAGAAATGAAATCTGTGTGTCACTGATTTCCCACGTGAGTTGAATTCTTTCGTCTTTGGTGTTAAGTGCCAGTAAGGCATCATGGAGTGACTCTTTGGTGTTTTTCCATACAAGCATAACACCCAGATTGCGGACACTGGTAACCGGCTGTAGTTTTTCTGGGTTTTCCGGGGCCAGAATTCCGCAGGAAATAGGCGAGGAATCCGGCTCCCAGGACAGAACAGGACCTCGGTCTTGGAGGAATTGAATTGAATCTTCGTCATGATGACGGCTCGGGGTCAGGAGACAAATGCGACTCGACTCCAGCCTGGTCACAGCCCACAGCACGAGGTCAGGTCGCATTAGTAATCTTCGAGAGGGGCAAAGACAGGCTGGCTGAGCAGCTTAGCTCAGCAACGGCTGAAATGGCCATTCACTGTGTGCATTCACAATAAGCTATCATGATTGTTCATGCTCCGTTAGTTAGACAGAGCCTCGCTCCAACCCAAGCGGTGCTGAAGTACTACAAAAATATACCATTGAGCTATACTTACCAATAGCCCATATATCTTATTACCATACATTAATCAGTCGGCAATGGAAAAGGTTCAATAGTTTATTTTGCAAAGCGCCCTATATAGGGGAGCCTCCCTCTCTGCACAGCTCTCAAAGGTGTGCAGAGGAGACTGCTGGATCACATTCAAAACAGTGCATACATACTTTGGGCATACCCCATTGAAACCTCGTACATAGAAAAGTACCAGTAACTGAGAAACCAACAGGAAGACCCATATAAGGCACAATAGATTGCTTCAAAACTTAGCTCAAGGTATTCCGGGGGTAGGTCAGTAAAGGTGCCTCCCTTCAGTTCTGGTGCAAGGGAGTACAGGCATGGCGCCTGCAAGAATGTGCTCATCAGGGAAGAAAGACAGATGTGACCTTGAGTTTCCTAAGTTAGAATCAGTGCTCTGTTCATGGCCCGGGCCACCCTTTCAGACTCTCCGCTCAACTGTATGTCACGTGTCTTCCTTACTAACAACAGAGGCCCCAAAGAAACGAAACCAGGAGGCCATAGGTTTGGTTCAGACCTAAGTGTTTGGTTATACATGGGTCGAGGGTTTCTATCAGAGTGGTAAATATATATTGGATACATTATGAAAACATTATATAGTATCGATTTTATATTTCTTCAGTGCAATGTTCAAAAACTGCACCAGCCAAGCCACCATGTCTCAGCCAATCAAGACACTGCTCCCTTGCTAAAAAGCAGCACCAGGATTGTCGTGAGCAGGCAAATTCACCGTTTTTTAGGAGACTGAGGGTCTCGGCTTCATGAACCCCACTCTCTTTATGTGCAGTAGAGAGAAGCCTCTACTGCGCACATCAGGCCTGCTGGACACAGACAGCTGTCCAACCGGACATGCACACTAGGTGCTGCACTGTCTGCTACCAGTGTACTATCATTAGTATGTATTTGTCACTCTAATAGCAAGTCTCACACCGTTAATAGCAGAACAGAAACTGCGGGTGCCTGAAGGATGATTGCTGTGGGCTCATGGTTATAATATACATTTCTGAAGTTTGTTAGTTATTAATTTTTAGGTCTTGCCTGGCGTTGCTGCGCGAAGCGCTGTCGCCCGTGAGACTTATTGTGGTTGTGTTGGCTCCCAAGTGGTACAGACCGGTGCACGCTCCGACTGTGGTCTGTGGATGCGCTTCTAAGACGCGCTCACACACACACACACACACGCAGCCAGCCAGCCCCACCCCCACTTTCGCTTCACTTAGGAGAGACACACACGCGCGGCCCTCCCTCCTCCCTCCTCCCTCCCCCCTGCTTTCGCTCCGACTCGGCCCACTCTCACCTGTTGTGCTTCATCAGCGCCATTTGGTGACACAGCCTGTCCATTTTGCTGTGTTAGTGGGCGGCAGCAGAACGGCAGAGGCGGTGACCGGGTTGAACGGGGAGAGTCGAATCCGCCTCTGCAGGTGCAGCGCATCCGGCTCCGGAAGGTACCCGGGACGTGTGTGCGTCTCTTCCTGCAGTGCTTTCCGTCCTGCTCTACCATTACAGTGGACGCTGGACGTGGCACTTGAGCTCCGAGGCTGCTGCGGTGAGTAGGACTCTCCGGGGGTCTGCATCCTCCACAGAGGTGGGGCTCCCCTTCTTTCCTTTTAACCTATTTATTATGCTGTACTACCAAACTAATATGTAGCTATTTCCGTGGAGAAGGCAATTTGACATTTTTACGTTTCTCAGAATGGAAATTCATCAAAATAAATAAAGATTCCAGAGTCTCTAGTTTTATTTTATTTGCTGAAACAATTCTTTGGATGAATTCACAAAACCGAATCATATTTATGATGCACAGGCTTGGAGAGCTGAAGGGCGCTGCGATGCCAAACCGGTGACAGACTGGACACTATGTAAGGGCTAATTATTAACAGTAACTATTACCAGTGTGTGTCCATTGTTGGCTTGTTGTTTATTACGAAGGTTGCATGTTGCACTGTGTTACACTGCACACACGTCATTCCGGGGGAACCCCGCTCTTACTGTTTGCAGTGTTTGGGCCATTGCCATGCGAGCTGCCCCCTACACCCCCACCCCACCTCTCCTCCAGCCCCCCTTGCGGACCACGGTAGATGTTAAGGTAATGGTCACCTGAGGTGAAGGAGTGAACGGTGCACCCCTGCCAGCTGGCTGGGCCCAGAGGAGGCAGCGCCAAGTGACAGCGCACAGACGCGATGCGGAAGGCACTGCATCTGTGTCGAGGATAGGCTGGTAATGCAAGACAGATGAGCCCAGGTACTGGGCACCACCAGCGCTAACTTGTGAACCAAGGAACATATTACACTCGCTGCAATAGGCCTTTAATCACCGCACATACCTCCAGGAGGAGCCAATCACAGCACAGTGCCTCTCCAGCACTCACATGGCCTCACATGCCAAAGAGATCAGCGCCTGGGATGTGTATAGTACATGGCGTCACTTCAGCAGGAGGTTGTAAAGTCACCCAGGGTACGTCACGCTCTGTCTGGCAGAGGCCTACAGGTATGTGTAAATAAAGGAGACACCGGATATTTCTGCACCCACAGCCTGAGGAAGGGCCCTTGACGTGCGTGACTCCTGCCCGGGCACCAGGCGTGTGTGCCCAAGGGGCCACAGCCTGGCCATGACGTCACACTGTTGAAGCGCCACAATCAGCCTTTCTCACGGTCTCAGTACAAGGTGTGATGTTTGACTGTAAATCGTGCTAAAAAGTGCGCGAGCAGTGATTGTAATGTGAAACAATCATTGGCAAAGCCATGAGGTCTGGGGTTGACCGCCAACCCATGGCCAGTTCTTATTTTGTTTTGTTTTGGTTTTTGTAAAACTTTGTTCGGGAGGCTGACGGGCCCTCATCTATCAAAACACGCATTTGCAATGCAATAGGTCTCGCAAGTTTGAGCGATTGACATTGCAAATAACATAAATAAAAGGCATTGTCATTTACAATGCCAATAGCTTAAACTCGTGTAAAAGCGAGACCTATTGCATTGCAAATGCTTGTTATTTACATGCAATGGGGGGACAGTGGGACTAAAATATCAGCGGGGGCAATGCCCCAGTGCCCTAAAGAAGAAACCACCCCTGTGCTCCACCCTAAAGCTGACCCCCCTGTAGTTATACACTCTTAAAGCCAGCACAAAGACACCTCCGGGTAATCGAGAACTACACCTCCCTATTTCTACCTCAATATATTTCTTGTTGGCACGATCACCTTTCTGTTTTTGCCTCACAGTTTTCCCTACCTCACCTATGTCTCTGCCACATCTCTTTTATTACATCCCTGTCACATTTCCCACTTTGTTGTGCATGCAGAGGAGGAAGAAGGGATTGCAAGAGAATGAAGGAGAACGTTATCAGATTTCACTCAATTAAATGGTGATCACCCTCAGAGCAGTACTTTGATTTTCTTTGTTGAAACTAAAGCGCCAGTTTTGAGGGGAGATTTAGATATGATTACCAATATACAACAATTAAAGCTCAAGTCTCAGCGCTAAGTGCTACTTATCTTATTTTATCTATGTCCATGATCAATAAACAGCTATTTAACTCACTTTTATAATATATTTCCTACAATCAGAGAAACAGACTAGTTAGACTCCAATTATGTTTAAAAACATTTTATTTGTCAAAATAGCATGTATAATACAGACCTCTGAATCCCAGAGAATACTGCTGCATAAGAGACACACAAAACAATGACTTTGACCGTTTTACATAATGAAAGCTAGGAGAATATGAAAGGCGATACAAATAAAATCAATTCCTTTAACGAGCCAAAGAACCATCCACCTCCCTCCCCACCCCCCAGTGCACCGTCTCCATAGTCCAAAACAACATATTGCTGACCCGGGCTGCTATCAGTCCACAAAAGAGCTCAACAGCCACAGTACCATTATCAGTTGATAGATCATAAGCCACACATAGGGAAATGCATGGAACGGGAGAGGTCAACTGGCTATTCTGGGTATGACCCCGGTCCCCCCTCGGTGGCTCCAGACCTCTATAATACGCTAAGCGCCTCCAAATCTTATAGCGCTTCCTAGGGCACCCTCTAGCCTCAAAGATGGGGAGCTCGAGGCCCATACTGAAGTCTAAGCCATTTTTCCAGGACGAGACCGATGGGGCAACCACCGCCTTCCAGGCCCTAGCTATATCTCTCTTTGCTAGTGTAAAGCCTGGGAGCAGGAGATGTGGCTTATAGATGTTGCCCCCAATCCCTTCCATCACGTGAAGGAGAACTAGTTTTGGCGAGTGCAGAAACTCCCACCCTCAGAACCTCAGAGAGATAAGCTAGCACCCCCCCTCCAGAAGCGAGCCAGCGCAGTGCAGTGCCATATGGTATGTATCAGGGTCCCCTCTTCCTGACCGCAATGGAGACACTCCGGGAAAGCCACCAAGCCCACCCTCCAGAGACTAACCCTGGTAAAGTAAACCCGATGAAGGTATTCAAATTAGATAAGTTGTAGGCGCATCGCAATAGCCGCCCTATGTGGGGAAGCCAGAGCTTCTGTCCAGTCCTCCTTCTCTAACTGGTCTACATCACCCTCCCAGGCCTCCCGCAGAAGCTGCAAAGAGGGGGAACAGTGCGTAATGAGAGATTGATAAATTTTGGAGATCTTGTGGTCAAGGAGGTCCCCCATAAAGATCTATGCTTCCACCGGACTAAACTCCAGCAATGAGTCCAGGGCTTCCAGGCTGGGGGCAATGGCATGCCAAAATTATAAGTATTTAAAAAGCGGAGTCTTTGGCATCTGAAATGCCGTCTGGATGTCATGGAAGGATTTCAATACCGTACCACGCATAACATCACCCAGAGTAGATATCCCGATGTTATCCCAATCGTAGAACCCAGAGAGACCCATTAATTGGGGGAAATGGCCATTGTGCCACAGCGGGGTCTCTTTAGTCAGTCTGTTCCACCAGTCCATCTTTCGCAATGTCAGCCTCCAAATCTGAAACACTATCCACGTGGCAGGCGGAAAAGGAAACCTCAGTTGGGCAGAGTAAAGGATGGTGTGCAAGGAGTGATCCCCCATGCAGCGCCGCTCCACGGCGTATGCTGGGTCGGCCCTATCCCCATAACACCAGTCATTAAGGACAAGTAAATGCGATGCAGCATAATAGGACCATATATCGGAGGTTTCTAGTCCCCCACAATACGTAGAAAGGAAGCACTTCCGGACAGCCATCCTAACCGAGCCACCCTCCCAAAGAAACTGTCCCAGAACCGAGTTCACCTGCCGAAACCACCACGGGGGAATCGGATGGGGATGGTTTTGTAATTGATACAATAGTCGAGGGAGCGACACCATCTTAAAAATGGCTGACCGGCCGTAGATGGACAGGGGCATGTGGTACCAAGTCTTAAGGTCCTTGCGCACCTGCTCCTATACAGGCGCAAGGTTGCGCTCCCAGGCCGTGATGGGGGAATCAGAGAGGTATACCTCAAAATACTTCATGCCCCCTTGTACCACCAGTAAAGACGACGCCCAAGAACCGAGCTCGCCCCGACCTCCCAGTACCCACAGATTAGACTTCCGGGGGTTCATGTATAAACCGGAAGTTTCCCCGAAAACCTGCTTGATATGCAACAGCCACAGCCCCGTTCATTCCAGATTGGTAAGAAAGAACAAAACATCATCAGCGTGGAGGGCGATGTGGTCGGACAGGCCATGCGCCCATTCAAACCCGGACACCTGAGAGTCCATCCAAACCCAGGCAGCCAGGGGTTCCATTGCCATGGCAAAAAGATATGGGGATAATCGAGACCCCTGCCTGGTGCCCCACCCAATGGAGAACGCAGAATAAGCAAAGCCCGCCACAAGCACTGATGCCTTCAAATCGGTATATATCAGGGTAAGGTAGGACAAGAAATGCGGTCCGAAATTCAGCCGCCGCAAGAGCGAAAATAGGTATACCCAGCTCAAGGAACCAAACGCCCTGTCCATATCCGCCAAGAGAAGCGCCGCCCATTCCCCCAGACCCTAAATAGTTGAAACTGCCACATGCGCCTGCCGAATATTGTGTCGGGTTACACGCTGGGGCATGAACCCGGCTGGGTCCGGATGAACCAGTAAAGCGTTATGAGGGCGAAGACAGTTTGCCAAAGTCTTGGCCAATATCTTGGCCTCCACGTTCAGGAGGGAGATAGGGTGGTACGAGGCATGATGATCCGGCGGTCTGCCGGGCTTGTGAAAAACTACTATCTCTGCGTGTCGCCAATCACTGGGCAAACGCCCCCGGTCCCTAGTCTCCTCCATCACCCTGCGATAGTGTGACCCCAGCTGCAGAAAATGTTTTTTAAAGAATTTGCATTGAAAGCCATAAGGGCCTAGGGCCCTGCCAGAATTAAGATCACCCAGGGCTGTCCCCAGCTCCTCCTCAGTAAGCGGGCCTTCTAGTTCCTCCCTAACTGCATCCAAGAGTGCCCTCGGAGGGAGATCACCCAAGAAATGATCAATGACTTCCGCCAGAAGGCAGTCCGCAGGGGCATACAGCTGAGCATAATATTCTGCAAAACTTCTCACAATAGCGGACACACCCGACACCGGGAGCCCATCCTACCCCACCACCCCCGGGAGGACCTGGGGAAGAAGTGAACCCTGACACAGTCGGTGCAGTATTTTACCAGATTTGTCACAGCACTGATAAATCCTACTACGAGTAGCAAGCCAGGCCTGACGAGCCTCATCAAGAAGAATACGAGAATAATCCTGCTGCGCTAGCTGCAGCCGATGGCGAGCAAGCCGCCAACCCTCCTCCCTGCCACGCACCTGTACCTCAAGAATAACAGCCTCTGCCCGAACCAGGTCCTCCTTACGCTGTCCTCGGGCCGCGGCACAGAATGAAATGTCCACCCCCAAATGGTGGGCTTCAAAGCCTTCCATAGAGTCTCAGCCCTCGAGACCGAGCCCACGTTAATAGCCAGGTATTGATCTAGGGCATCTCCCATCCGTTCCCTGTAATCCTCCTTCTGAAGATTCCAGACCGAGAGACACCAGCGGAATGGGCCACGGGCCCCCCGCTTGTATAGTAAGTGCCACTGGGGAGTGATCGGAGAGTCCACGCGGGAGTATAACGGCCATCACCACCCTGCTATCAAAGACTTGTGGAATGAACAAAATAATCCAGACTGGAGAAAGAACCATGAACCGCCAAAAGATAAGTGTAGGCCAGTGTACAACCATTCATCCTGCGCCAGGGGTCGACCCAATCAAGACTCGTCACTAAGGAATGCAGTTTAGTAGGATGACTGGCCTCAGGTACCCCCCGGACCTCCATCTATCCCTGGCCACATCCATCGCATCGTTCCAATCACCTCCCACCACCGCAAGGCCCTCAGGTATATTTGTCCATTATTATTCATATTAATGAATATGTAGCGCGCACAGCTACTCCGAGGAGTGTCCCGGCACGAGCCTGGGAAGAGGTCGAAAGTCAAAAGACAAAGCTAAAAGAGAAAGGTTTTGAGCTTTTTCTGAAACGTCACAAGATCCTGAATGCTACGAAGGGCCAGCGGGAGGGTGTTCCAAGCCAGAGCTGCTTTCCGGACAATGGAGCTCCCGCCGAGCCTTTGGTGATTGAACAGGGAGGTCTGCGCAAGCAGTTGTGAGGAGGAGCACAGCTGTCTCCCCGGGACATAAAAGGAAAATCTCTTCTGTAGATAGGAGGGCCCCGGCAGTAGAGAGCACTGTGGGCGATAGTCAGAATTTTAAATTTTAATCTAGCCTCCACCGGAAGCCAATGCAATGAACGCAGATGTGAGCGCACACTGCCCCTGCTGGAAAGGCACAGCAGGAGCCTGGCAGCCGAGTTTTGCACTAAAGTTTATTCAGAAGATAGCTCGGGGTGCCAGTGTACAATGCATTAGCATAATCCAGGCAGGAGAGGATCAGAGTGCGAACAACAGTTTCCTTAGCAGACTTAGGGAGAAGAGGAAGAAACTTTCTCAATGTTTTTAGGATGCCAAAGCAGGTCCCGCCAGCTTCTTTACCTGGATTGAAAAGGTCAGGTTCTCCTCAAACCATACCCCCAGATTCTTAGCATAGCCTACCTTTGTACTAGGTAGGGGGGAGCCTGGGGGCCAAAGTTTCTCTCTAAAATTTGCCATGAATTTGCCGTACAAGAGGAGCTCAGATTTCTCCTCATTAAATTTAAGCTGTGCATGAGCAAGCCAATGAAAAACAGAAGAAAGACAATGTTGAGCAGAAGAGACCGAGTCATCATCCATTCCCCAGGTGAATAGGAGCTGGGTGGAGCTGGGTGTCGACAGCATATGGCATCACCTTAGACCCTAATGTTTCCGCTAAATAAACCAGCTGGGTGATATAGGTGTTGAACAGAAGGGGGGGATAACCCCTGCGGGACACCAGTGGCCAATGGCTGGAAAGTAGAGGTACACAGTGGAAGGCAGACCTGCTGCGAACGGCCCTCAGAGAAGACCTGATCCAACCCAAGGCAGACCCTGATATACCTATCTCTGAGAGACGTTCAAGAAGCAAGGAGTAGGGCACCGTATCTAAAGCCACAGAGAGGTCCAGCATAACCAGAGCCACCCTCCCTCCGGCATCCAAGCATTCCCGGATAACCTCTGACACCTCCAAAAGCAATGACTCTGTGCTATACGAGGCTCAGAATCCAGACTGAGCCGGATGGAACAGACCCATGGCCTCGACATACTCGGTAAGTTGATTTGTAACCGCCTTCTCACAAACCTTAGCCAAACTAAGCAGGAGAGAGATAGGGCGGTAGTTTCCAGGAGCCAATGGGTCCAAGGTGGGCTTCTTCAAGAGGGGGAGAATTTTAGCTTGCTTCTAGATGGCCAGAACCAGAGCTTCCTGCAGAGAGATATGAATGAACTTATTGACTTCAGGATTGAAGATGTCAGCAGCTGAAGCCAAGAGTCTAGCCGCACATGGGTCAGTGGGTGAGCCAGATTTTAAGCTTTTCAGACTTTTAAGAGTGCTGGACAAATCCACTGGCCGAAAGGTTGGCAGATTATGGGAAGGGCAAACTGGAGGCAATGGAGGAGGAGAAGTCATGGAAGGAGTAATACAAGACGAAAGAGCAGTCTGAATGCCGCAAATCTTATCTAAAAAGAACTTGGCAAGAGTATTGCACTAGAGCTCAGAGACTGGAGTAGAGGGTGCCTGACCACTCAGGGACATAAAACTGCACATGGGAAAGATTTCTTTCGCATTGTTATTGACCTAGTCGATACGCAATGTAAAGTACCAACCTTTTGCTCGAGCTATGGAGGTGCAATAGCTTTTTTGTTTAATTCTGAGTGTGCGTTTTGCAGCGGAGCAATAGCTGCTAGAATGCCACGCCCTCTCCAATATCTTACACTCATGTTTCAAGTCTTTGAGCTCAGGCAAAAACCAGGGTTTAGAGGGGGACTCTCTTGTGAGCTTGGGCCGGCGCGAAAAAGACAGCGCGGTCACTGAGTCAGAGATCCAACCCCCAGGAAAAAGGCGGGGCATAGATGCTCCCGAATCCAAGGGTCTCACCCCCTACCATGCCCTGTATAAACAGATACCTGCCTTGCAAATCCCCCAGGATTATTAAGATAGCAACCCCCCTGGAGCCCCTCACAAACCCGGAAGGAAAAACCTGTATAAATCCAAAGCGCTAAGAACATACTGCCTTAGTCCCCATGATGTGGTTCTCTTGCGACAATAACACATGTGTGCAAGCTCGCTTGGCTGACTTCAAGATAGCCCCCTGTTTGATCTTGTCTAGCGCCCCCTAACATTCCAGCTAAGAACCCTAATAAGACTAGGGGCCTCCCATGAACTAACGGTCATTCCTACACCGTGCAGATCCTACACAATACCAGGACAGCAGCAAGAATCTTCCTGCAGACATAATAAAGTCCAGAACCCATGTAGACAGTGCAGCAACCCCACAAACCCCAGCCAAAAAAACATAACCCCACAACACCAACACCCACCCTGTACCTCCAAAACAAGGAAGTACCTATTGCGGCAGGCAGAGCAGGCTGACCCCAAAGGAGGTCTCACCCACCAACAAAACCCCCCAAAATCACTCCCCATTATCAGGTAGCACCCTCTCCTCCTGTGGAACCCCACGGAGAGACTGGCCCCCACACACACCCCATCGGCTTATACAAGATACTCAATATCTGAAAGCGACATGGTCATCCTGGTGTCAGTCCGCTGAGATGGAAGACAGAGACACAGAGCCCTCCCGAGCTGCTGGGCCCACAGATCCTGAGCGGCGTCTGGACTTGGAGCATCTGCCCCCTCTCCCCTTCGGCCCATGCTGGTTCCGGGCGGGCCCACCGGAGGAAGAGTCAGATTCCCTCCCTGGGGGAGAGTGAGGATGTAACCGCACAGTTCCATCTGTCCAGTGAAACACTTCCTCCGGCATGTCATAAAAGTGGATGCAGGACCGGTTAATATATGCAACCGGGCCGCGTAGAGCAGGGCATAAGGGAGCTTGAGTTCATGGAGGCAAGCCTTAGCGGCCAGGAACGATTGCCGCCGCTGTTGCACCAACTTAGTGTAGTCTGGGTAAATTAGGATGCAGGAGTTATTAAATAGCAATGGTACCTTAGCTCAGGCCTGTTTCAGGATGGTGTTCCTGTCGTGGTAATTAAGGATCTTGGGGATGCCGGGTCTTGGACGCTCACCCGGTAGGGGCTTCTGCATCAGTGCCCTGTGTGCACGTTCCACAACAAAGCAAGTCGAGAGTTCCCCAGCGGGGAGCTAACTCTTGAGCCAGTCCGTGAGAAATCGCTCCATATTCCCCTTCTCGCAATCCTCCGGAAAACCAACAAAGCGCAGATTATTGCATCATGCTCTCCCCCCTGCGTCTTCCACTCTCGCCGCTAAGCCCCGCTGGGTGGTATGTAGGGACGCCACTTACTGCTTAAGTGTAACAACTACATCCTCCTCGCCCAAGATCCTTGTTTCTGTCTCTGTAATGCGGGCTACTGCGTTCCTCAGGTCCTGACGCAGGAGCATCAAATCAGAGCCGACCGCCCCGATCTTGGCTTTCAAGGTGTCTCTAGATTGAGTAATGGCGGCCAGAAGGGCAGCATTACCAGGTACAGCAGCTGGAGTCCCCTCGGGCAGTGCAACCAGAGCTTCCTGGCCCGTTAGTTTGTCCATGGTACTCTGTTTAGAGGAACCACTGCCAGGCTTGTCTCTGGTCATAATGGCCCAGACTCCACTTCAGACCCCGGCCAAGGAACCCCCAGACGGGAAATGCGTGGCTGCCTCCCAAACTATCCTCTGCCCGGCCAGCTGTGCGAGACCTCTGAATTGTGTGGCACTCCCCCTGCGGCCGGACACTTCCGCCGGACCCCGGGTGATACCGCCCCCAAAGAGATCACCCTAAAGGAGGGGGGAGAAAGCGCTGGGGCCTCAACTAGAATCAAGGGAGGCCGACCTGTCGATGTCCCCATTGCAAACCCAAACTGATCGCAGCAATGTCAATCAAATTGCCGCAACCCCAAGAGCACTCGCTGTCCGGCCGATAGCCAGCCAAGACAACTGAATATTTTGTATGAGCTAAGAAGGGGCACTGTGGACCGTTCGTTGTGACCTACCAGCAGGGTCTTCCCCCGCTCACTGCCGCCTGTGCCTGGTTCCTCCCTTGTGGCTTGACAAGACCATCGAACCCCCAAAAGAACCAAGCCCCTGCTGACAAGGGGGGTGAGAATCGGGGGGCTGGAGGGGCGGGAAGCACCAAACCACCCTCTTAGGCAGAATAGCGGTGCTCACATGTAGGGTGTCCACCAAGTAGCCACCTCTCCAGAGGGAGCCACCCAGACCGGGGCCAAGATGTCAAAGTGGTAGCCAGCCGGCTGCGCCCCCACTGTGAAGTACCCTCCACTCGAGACAGCGTCCCGAGCAGGCCGCCGGCCGCGTCAGATCTCCCTGCCGGGGGCCGCAGGTCCACAGATATCTCGGGGCAAACCCCACATCACGGGCCTCCGCCCAGGCCCCAACCGCCGCCAGTCACGTCTCCTCTGCGGCCGCCGCCCTGGTCAGACAATGCGGCAAAGAGATCTGGGCGACACTGCGGCTCCAATTACGGCCTCGTCACCAGTTGGCCACCGCAACAGCAGAGCAATGCCCTGCTGCTCACAGGACCGACAGCAGCTCCAAACCCGGCCTGGAAGGCAAGGCTCCACCGACAATGATAACGGGGCAACCCAGGGACCACAAGAAGTACAAATGAGGCAGGATGTGTTAAGGACCAAGCGCACTCAGCTCACGTCCGCCATGCTGGTCGGCCAAGCCACACCCTGTTAGACTTCAAATTTAACACAAACACACTAAAACCTATTTGAATGGCATTTCAAGCCTTATCTAACTTGCTTTTGATGCAATTGGGCTGGTGAATGTCAAGAAGTTTGAGAGACCACTGCCTATCCACACAAACTTTTTTTTTTAATTCACTAAGGGGACGGGTTCTCGTGTGTACTATTTTTCTATTGTAAATGATTGCCTCTTCTTTAGAGGTATCTGTAACATATTAATGTTTTGCTTTTGTATTCCTGGCCCCAGATTTGCAATCCTGTATTCTATCTAATGGCTTCCAGAGAAAACCGTACTGCATAACAAGGTAGTACATAGATAACGTGCTCATAGTTGTCAGGCACGCTGAAGCACACAAACAGTAATTGATTTAGAATTAAAATTAGCTTTAAGCAGATAGAATGCGGTAAGGAGGAAGCGGTGATGCTACAGGCAGGGGGGACTAAGCAGTTTGAAAGATCTGTGGGCAGGAGATCCTGGCTGCTGAAGGAAGCTTTTGTGTGTAATGTTTCCCCAATAAATGTTCTGATTTCTTTGTTTTGTTTTTAGCTAGTGAAGGAAATTCACACAACTTAGACCTGGCATGCTGTATTGTGTGATGCTTAGGGAAATACACACTAAGGGCCTCATTTACACTTTATGCAACGACCTGGTAGCGCATAGGCCTGCTCCTTATTTACCAGCCTGCACTAAGCCACTTTCGATTAATGTGGTCTTGTAAACATCGTTCACTTTAACACAAGAGTGTGCAATGGGGGTTGCTTTGGGCGTTTCTAAGAACACCAATGGCTTTTTGACTCTGCCCCAAAGGAATTTGCCCCAACTGCCTCCCAGAGGGGCAGAAAGATTGTGGCAATTTTTTTGGGTTGGGGGCTTTGACATGCCCATTCTAGGCAGCCCCTCACTCCTAAATATAACAAGAAGCAAAGTCCATGTGGCCTAGTGGACTTCCTGCCCCGGGGGCAGGTAAGGGGCTATTGCCCCATCTGCCTCCTGGGGGGCAGAAAGACTGTTATATGAGGAATTGTAACTCGAAGGCAGCAAAAATGCATGCCTCCCTGAGGGAGGTGTAAGAGATGAACAATGAGGAGAAATACCTCTATTTTTATTTTTGCTATGTGTGCTGCAGAATAGAAAGAGGAAAAAGCCTCTTCGGATTGTTTTTGGTCAGAAAGGTTTCCCTTCCTGCACAAAACAATCATCCCTGCAACGCAGGCACCCTCGCACCATGGCACAAAGGTGCCTGCGTTGGCGCTTGGCAGCCCACTGTGCACCAACGCAGGTGAAAAGGAGAGGAATGCGCCGTACCAGACAGATACAAAGCATTTCTGCCCTTTCTTTTGCTGTAGAGCAACACAGCAGGAAGTCCTGCTCGCTACCCTTCAGCAAAATCTTGTAAATAATGCCCTAATTTTCAAAGCTGTGCAATTAAATTGTGGGAGGCGTGGGGCTACATTTGGTCATGTTGATCACCAGGGTGGAGAGGTGTGGTGCAGCAGCCTGGGTAACTGACTTCAGAGCACAGGGTTCACGGTTCGATCCCCGGCCCTGGTGTCAGCTCAGCTCAGCACCATGTGACTCTTGGCAATAGCTCACTTAATTTCCACAACGGCCCCCAGCGCCTTGAGACCCATAGGGGTGAGTAGTTCGCGCTTTACAAATACGGATTTACATTTACTAGTGGGTGATCTGTATTATTGGCATTGACTGATTTATGGTGCATTTAACTGTTGCTGTATGTACACACGTTGTACCTGTTTTATCAATTTTATGATCTACAGGTATCATTTACGCTTATATCTTTTAACCGAATAAAGATTATCATTATTATCATTAGTTAAGTAAAGAATTTACTGCAATATCCGAGACCCCGTTCTTGCAACAGAATTGTGTCCTCCAGGGTGCGAAAGCTTGGTTAAATGGGAAGATGAAACAAGATAGTTAAAAAACGTATTCTGTCTGTGAGACTTCCCCAGAGATCTTGAGACGTGATGCTCAATTTTGATTGCTTTCTAGCATGTTGCTTGATGGAGTTCCTATTTCTCTTCTTGGCCTCTTTTAAGAAGAAGGAAACCAGCATTAGAAACAAAAATCATTCCGATCATGTCTTTGAAATATTAAAACAACGGTTAGGCATATCACTGTTAAAAGCCATGCTTAACAAATTAGTTTGTTAATTAATTCTAAATGAACCTAAATTGCAACGCGGGGTAATTACCTGACTTAGTTATATGATTAATTACAGATGAAACTAATGCAAACATTTCAACAAACTTTAAATACCACAGAGGTCACGACTGGCAATGAGTGGGAAACGAGAACAATGTGTATATTATCTTGTGGTTAAATGAGCAATTATGCGTGATGGCACTCAGGGGAAATAGAAGGCAGAGCACTTCCATTCCTGACTGAATATGTAATCCCTCTGTCTATTCTGTTAAATTTTTCCAAGCTTTGGATTTCTTTGCTAAAGGGAAAGCTTTTTCACTTACCAATAATCACAGTTAAATCGTTTTTCTCTTCCTTGCTTAGTCCTTACTTTTGTAGGAAGTGAGTCCACATCAGGCAACATGGAGAATCCAGTTATTAAAATAAAATTAAGACAACCCCCCTATACTCATCAAGGGGACGCATAAACAAGCCTCACCTTTATTGTAAGTTTCTCAGATGGGCATCTTGTGACATTGATCAACTTATTACCTTTTCCTGAAGTCACTTGCCTTGCACTTACATCCTAATTTAGCAGTACTGCTAGGGAGATCCGTCGTAAAGTGTGGGGTGGGGAGTCTTGGATAGCAGTCAAGAAGGTTCCCAGAATTCACCTAAATTGTACACGGTGTGTACTGGGACCTACCTGGCTATTATACTGCAGGACTTGATCTGGAAGAGCAGTGGCATCATGACTGAGAGTGAGTGAGAGGGATGGTAGACATGATAGGGGTGAGGGCCTGTTGTTGCAAGAAAGTCCAAGAGAGTATGTTGTGTCTGTGTCTTCAGAAGAGTATTTGAATGATCTAGATCAGTTTCCCACACTGCAGGTTGCAACACAATTTTTGGTGGGTTGTGAAAGTCCAAGAAAAAGAAAGATGGGTTTTGATTCTGTATTTATATTGCCACTTCTGCTACGCTTCAAAGAGAGAGGTCAAATGTGAGGCTATGTCTTCTGAGAAACTGCTGCTTTTTTAACTCAGGAGTTGTTGTTTACAAACTCATTTCAGTTTCCAGTCAGACAGAGATAAGTAAAGGGAATTATGTGGCAATCGTTTTTTGTAACACACAACAACGTATGCATACCTGTAAAAGAGCTGAAACAAGTCAAGAAATTTGGTCGTGCACAAATGATAGATATTTACTGAAATCGATTTCCACACTTTATCATTTGTGTGCAAAAGTGCTCTCCATAAAAGGACAATGTGCTACCACACTATGCTTTAGTTACCGAAAAAGAAATAGCCATATTCACGGCCCTTAACCCTTTCGCTGCTAAGCCTTTTTCCTCCTGTACGAGGCCTTTTTTTGGCTATTTGGGGTAATTCGCGCTTAGGCCCCTGTAACTTTTTATCCACATTAAATTTACATTCTTTTTTTCCAACATGCTGAGGATTTTAAAGGTACCCAGGGTTTGTGGATTCTCAGAAATTAGCCAAAATCCCTGCTCAATTTTGTTTTTTTGTTGAAAAAATGGGAAAAAGTGAAGCAGAAGAAAGCTTCTGTTTTTTCCCCTGCAAATGGCATCAACAAAGGGTTTATGGTGCTGAAATCACCATCTTCTCAGCTTTCAGGGACAGGCAGGCTTTTGTCAGAAAACCAAAATATTTTACACAATTCTGACATTCTACTGTGACATAGCCTATTTTTGCTATTTTTGTGCTTTCACCCTCCTTCCAGTTAGTGGCGGAAATGGGTCTGAAAGTAATAAAGTTTACTGGAAAGCTATACTTTCCTAAAATGTGGACAAAATTCTGAATTCAGCAAGGGGTAATTTGTGTAGATCCTTCAAGGTTTTTTCGTATAGAAACTAACGATTGAAAATATGTAAATTGAGTAAAAAAACATACATTTGTGCCAACGTTTTCACCTGTAACTTCTTCTAAGTATGACAGATTTTTTAAAGCAATATACCATTACATCTGATGCATCTTGCAATGGTTTTTCATTGTGTACCAGGTATATAGCAATTTATTTTGTAAAATATAAAGAGTGGAAAATAAGTACCAAGGAAAATTATATATTTCTGAAATGGGAACAAAATCTGGAGTTTAGAAGTAGTGGTTATTTGCACATCTCCAAAATTGTGAGTATCCATACCAGCATGTGAATTAGAGGTCATTTTTCAAATTACTTCTTTTTATACAAATTGTTTTACATTTAGAAGGCAGAAATCCAAAGAAAGTCAATTGGTAATAACATTTGTTCTACTATTCTGTGATCCTCTAAATCTACCAATAAAAATACTACCTCACTTGTGTGGGTAGGCCTAATGCCCACGACAGGATACAACCCCAAAACGCAACGTGGACACAGCATGTTTTTCCAATAAAAACGGACCCTTTTATTGCAATGTGCCTAGCTGTGGCTTTTGAACCCCAGCTCAGCCAGTACAGAGGGAAACCTAGCAAACCTTTACGTTTTTTAAACCTAGACACCCAGGGGAAGAAAGATGGAGTGACTTGTGTGACTCTCACCCGGGTCAGTTACCCAGAATCCCTTGCAAACCTAAAACCTTGTAAAAAAAACATTTTCCTCACTTTGTTGTGATGGAAAGTTCTGGAATCTGCATAGATCCACAAACCCCAATCACCCAGCATTTCCCAAAGTCTCTCAATAGAAATGCTACCTCACTTGTGTGGATAGGCCTAGCACCCAATACAGGAAATGGCCCAAAACACAACGTGGACACACCACATTTTTCCAGTGAAACTTGTCCTTTTTTGTGTAATTGCCTAGATGTGGATTTTGAACCCTAGCCAGCAGCCTTCCAGGGAAACCTAGCAAATATATAAAAAAGGGGTGCCTTGTTTGCCTCTCATCAGGTTCTATTACCCAGAAAGACTTGCAAACCCAAACTTTGTAAATAAAAAAACACATTTTCCTCACATTTCTGAGATGGAAAGATCTGGAATCTGTGTGGCTCCACGAACTTCCACCACCCAACATTCCCCAAAGTCTACTGATAAAAATGGTACTTCACTTGTCTGGGTAGGCCTAGTGCCCACAACAGGAAATTGCCCAAAACGCAACATGGACACATTACATTTTCCAAGTGAAAACTGACCCTTTTTTAGGAAAGGCCCTAGCTGTGAATTTTGAACCCTAGCTAAGCCGGCACCTAGGGAAACCTATCCAACCAATACATTTTTTGAAATAAGATGCCCAGAGGAGTCCAGGATGGGATGACTTTTGTGACTCTAACCAGGTTGTGTTACCCAGAATCCCTTGCACACCTCAAACTTTGTAAAATAAACACATTTCACTCACATTACTCTGATGGAAAGATATTTAATCTGCGGGGATCCACGAACTTCCACACACCCCGCATTCCCCAAAGCTTCCCAATAAAATTTGTACCTCACTGGTGTGGGTAGGTCTAGTGGCCGCGACAGGATACGGCCCAAATCACAACATGGACACATTATATTTTTCCAGTGAAAACTGACCCCTTTTTTTGCAAAGTGCCTAGCTTTAGATTTTGAACCCTAGCTCGGCTGGCACCAAGGGGAAACTAGAAAAACTATGCATTTTTTAAAACAAGACACCCAGGGAAATCCAGGCTAGGGTGACCTGTGTGGCTCTCACCAGGTTCTGGTAACCAGAATCCCTAGCAAACCTCAAACGTCCAAAAAAAACACATTTTCCTCTCATTCCAGTGATGGAAAGTTCTGGAATCTGCATGGATCCACAACTTCCACCCACCCCGCATTCGTTAAAGTCTACCGAAAAAAACGTACCTCCCTTGTGTAGGTAGGCCAAGTACCCACAACAGGAAATGGTCCAAACGCTGCAGCCAAGAGAGAAAGAAGATGCCCTATGGGTTAAACTCCGTGAGGCATCCAGAAGTGGGCAGGCTAAGACTTTTTGGTCATTAATCGGAGAAGGATGCGGGCAAAGATCTAGACCCTTACAGATATCTATTAATGAACAGTCTTGGGTTGATTTCATTCATCATTTGTATAGTGGCAATGATGTGATGTTTGACCCAGGTAAGCTACAGGAGGATTTGTTACCTTATGGTCCTCCGTCCCAATTGGAAATTGTTTCTGCCATTAAGGGTCTGCGCACATCTGGTGCAATGGGCCCTGATGAAGTTCCTATTTCTGTGTTAAAATCTCAAAGTAGTTTATGGGGAAAAATTCTATATCCAGTCTTTAGATTTTGCTTTACCAAAGGCATTATTCCGTATTCATGGAAAGGGAGTTTATTGGTTCCTCTGTTTAAAAAGGGGGCAAGAGATTTACCACAAAACTACCGACAAATTGCCCTCCTAGATGCCATTGGTAAGGTTTTTGCTAAATGTTTACTTCATTATCTAAATGACTGGGTATATTCGCCAGAAATTTTACCGCTTGAGCAGACCGGCTTCAGGAAACAACATGGTACCCTAGACAATCTTACTGCTCTCGAGGTTTTGACAGAAAAATACATCAAAGTCCTTGGAGGAGGTGTATATGGTGCTTTTATTGACTTCTCTATGGCCTTTGATAAGGTGGACAGATCTCTGTTGTGGAGTAAGTTATTTGATCTAGGGATGCCTTCTAGTTTACTAAGGTTAGTTGTTGCCCTAGATACAGACACTTGGTGCAGAGTATTAATGGGAGGAGAGAGAGGACTATCTAGGGTTATCCCTACGATTAATGGACTCAAACAAGGTTGCTTATTGGCTCCGCTGCTGTTTTCTTTATACATAGCGGATCTCCCCCGGGCTTTATTACTATCCAGAAATGGCATTGCTCCGGTTTTAGGGGGAACCCCAATAGTATGCTTAATGTACGCGGACAATATTTTCATTTTGGACCTTACACCAAAAGGTTTGAATGGTCGCCTATACGCCTTGAATACCTACGCTGAGGCCCTTTTTCTAAAAATAAATATTTCAAAAAGTAAAATAATGTGTTTCAGGGGAAGGAAAAAATCCAAATATGACAATTTCCCCTGGTCTGTTGGGGTGAAAGACTAGAAGTAGTCAAATCCTATACTTTCCTTGGAAAGGTTGTCACGAGTAGTTTAAGTGACACAGCCCATATCGAGAACAATAGCAGGAAAGCTCTCACCCAAGGGAAGAGCCTTGTTTCTCTTTACAAGGCAACAGGTAGAAGGCACTTCTCTATACTGCTCGAGGTATTCCGAGCAAAAATCCCCGCATCCCTTATGTATGGACTAGAAACAGTGGATGTAACAAACTGGAATTTTTTGGATTCCACTGAAGGAAAAATATTACGCAACCTCACCTCAGTAAATACCGCAAATTCTACGTCCTCTCTGAGACAGGAATTTGGTTTGCGTAGTTCCTGGGCCCAAGCATTTGCGAGTGTGGTGCGTTGGGTTTTCAATCTAGCTAAAGGAATGCCGGGTACGCTGAGGCATCTCATAAAAAATGAGCTGTTGGGTACCTTTAATACTTATTCTTTCATTGTAAGGAACTTTCGACAGGCAGTTGCATTATTACAGTTAGATGAATTAGATCTTTTTTCACTATCTGCGGGCCAACTAAAGTCGATATTAAAATCGGCTTCCTGGGAGCTAGGTTATAGAGTAGACAGTGGGGCGAGTAAATTGAAGAGAGGAAAGTTTTTTACCAGTAGTTTTTGTCAAATGAAAAAACCTCAGTTATACATATCCTGGAATCTCCCCCATGGAGTCCGGCGATTTATCCTTCTGCTAAGGCAAAATTTACTCCCTTTGAATTGTCTTCTGTCTAAATGGTACGGCCATTCCGATATTTGTGATTTTTGTAATTCCAATCCCCAGGACGTGTATTATGTCATTTTTGTCTGTCCGGCACTTATGGTATTTAGACGCAAATGGTTAAGACCTATGTGTCTCCAAATGGGTATCCTTACAGCCTCTGATTTTATTGAAGCAATGTTTAACCCTCCAAATGAAATGTTTTGCTTTAAATTGTTTCATTATTTTAAAAGTTTCCTGCCGTTATATTGACAAATTGATATCATGTACTTTTCTATGGTATTTTATTGCTTTTAATCTGTATGTTGGAATTATTATGTGGACCTCTATTGAGTTCCATTATCATAAATAAATAAAACTTGAAAAACTTGCAGCCAAGCACCATCCATGCACACCACCAGACAAGCGCCAATCTACACACACTGTCATCAAGCACAAGTCCACCCACACCATTAGCCAAGTGCAGGTCCACACACACCGCTAGCAAAATGGGTGGATCAGTGTATGCAGGCCATCAACCAAACTACAGTTCACACAAACACAAACTATCCCTGGTTTCTTGTGGTTTTCTACCCCCACTTGGGTGCAGATGAGACTAAAAATATCACAGAAACAACCAAAATGTGTGCCTCAAAAAAGGAGAGCAACCCTTGCCTATGGAGCTTCTCCCGGGCATGCCAATAAACATCTCCCTGGTGACTAGTGGGCTTTCTGCCTCCTCGGGGGAGGCAGATAATGGGCGTTTGCCCCAATCTGCCTTCCGGGGGGGGGGCAGAAAGACGATTTTGAGGGTGGGGGCATTAGCATGCCCATTCTCAGCAGACCTCACCCCAACGTATGAAAAAAGCAACAAAATCCCTGGTGCCTATTGAACTTTCAGCCCCCAAGGGAGACAGATCAGGAACTGTTTCCCCCATCCGCCTCCTGGGGAAGGCAGAAATACTGTGGCTAATTTTTATGAGGGGTGGAGGCATTGGCATGCCCATTCTGGGTAGCCCTCAACCCTTTGTATAATAAAAAAACATAATCCTTGGTACCTATTGGACTTTCTGCCCCCTTGGAGGGGCATGTAATGCGATATTGCCCCAACTGCCTTCCAGAGGGGCAGAAAGATTGTGGCAATTTTTTTGGGTTGGGGGCTTTGACATGCCCATTCTAGGCAGCCCTCACTCCTAAATATAACAAGAAGCAAAGTCCATGTGACCTAGTGGACTTCCTGCCCCGGGGGCAGGTAAGGGGCTATTGCCCCATCTGCCTCCTGGGGGGCAGAAAGACTGTTATATTTTTTTAGGGTTGGGGCATTTGGAATGCCCATTCTGGGCAGCCCCGACCCTATGAATAAAAAAGAAAACATACTCCCTGGTGCCTAGTGGGCTTTCTGCCCCCCCGGGGGCAGATCAGGGGCTATTGCCCCTATCTTCCTCCCAGAGGAGGCAGAAAGACTCTGCAATTGTTATTGGGGGTGGGGAATTTGCATGCCCGCTCTGGGCAGCCTCTACCCCTTTGTATAAAAAATAACAATCCCTGGTGCCTAGTGGGCTTTCGGCCCCCCTCTGGGGCAATTCAGGAGCTATTGCCCCTATCTGTCTCCTAGGGGAGAGAAAGACTGGACTTTTGGGGGGCTGGATGCTTTGGCATGTCCATTTTGGGCAGCCCCCACATCTATATATATGGAAAAAATAATCCTGTGTGCCTAATGTGCTTTCTACCCCCATGGCAGATTGGGGGCTATTGCCCAATAAGCCTCCCAGGAGTGGCAGCCCCCACCCCTTAATGTGCTCTAAAAAGTATTCCTTTGTGCGCTTTCTCCCCTGCAGGAGGGAAGATTGGGGGCTATTGCCCCTATTTGTCTGCCAGGGGGGCAGAAAGACTGAATATGCCACACAAAAAATTGGGGGGAACAAAGGCCTTTGTCCAAGGCCCCCCCCTCCATGGTGTCCAGTGGGAGGATCCCTGCTTGGGGAGCACCCTTCTTTATCGATTTTCAGACATTGCTCACACCCAGTCTGTGCTAAATACCCTTTTAGGTCGAACGGTCATTTACAAAAACAATTTGGCTGCACCATGACGTAAGTTGCTAAAATGCCATGAACATTTTCCCATGCATGAGAGGAATGGCGGGGTCTGGGAGAAGGGGGTCTTTATGCTAAGCTGCTCTTTGCATACCTACCCTTGTTGCAGTGTCCTTCTTTCGCCTTGTTTCTTATTTATGCAGTGTCCTCAGTAGCAGAAGCGGCTAAACTAATTGGAGTGTTTTACACAATCACCTATTACATTACACAGGGTTAGATCCTGTGTATCTTCTGCATTTATTCATTTATTTACTAACACCGGAAATTGCATCGCTAAACACTTGTAAGGTCCCAAAGGACACTACACTGTAAACTAAAACACACAGGTAAAACACATTTTCATTTACAACGCCAATAGCTCTAACTCTCGCAAATGCAAGAGCTTTGCATTGCAGATTTTTGTTATACATTGCTAATGTGGAAGAGAGTGCCCCAAGCGTGACTGTTTCGACTCCATTTGGGCATTCATATGTAAAAAAGGGGCACATACACTGTAACACAATGCTGGCCCTGGCATAATGCTCGGGATTCGTGGCCTATGATGAATATCCATGGCTTGTTGATTCCCTCCCTTGGTATACTGCTTCCCCTAGAAAAATAATAGTAAATCTTGATATGTTGTGGACCTCCAAGGCATGAGATTGAAATTCATGGTTATTTAAGACAGACTCTATCAGTGTTTGACTCTAATGTATTTGAGCTCATGAAGAAAATAATAAGTAGGTGTTCTGGTATGAACCATGTACTTTTTAAATATGAAAATATGGTGCCCTGGATATACTTTCATAAATTTACAAGCTGACGTTTGGGGGCAACATAATTGTGTTTCCAAGTATATATTTAAATCAGACATTTGAATAATCTTTACCCCTGTTTGAAACAAAAAAAAAATGAATGATTATTATAACCTGACTGCTAACTGAACCTTTAAGGTATTCACAGAAGCAACATTTCTGTATAAGCTTTGAAATCTGCTAAGCCCTGTGGGGTAGAGATATCAAGAGTAGTTTTATTTTGGTGTTTCCTACCCTCTCCCTTCCAATGGCCTACTCACTGATTGTAATGTCGAGGGAGAATAAGAATGGAAATGGCCAGGAAGAATACGAATAGAGATTAAATCAAGATGCAAAATAAAAGGAAGTGGAATGTGGAAGTGTAGATAGATGTTGAGGGGAATAATATATCTTTTTACAAAATGCCTGTATTACTTATGGCTTTTTTATAGTGCTGAAAATGTACCTTTTTGTTTTTTACAGTTTTCTCATATTTATCTGAGGGCACTTGGCACTGGAACACTGTTGGGGAAAGCCACGTGTAAACGCACAAGGTGTTTGGGAAATATTCTCCGTAGGAGAAACGTTTGAACTTCCCATGATGAAGGAATGCTGGCTTGATTTGCTCGCTTGATTTAAATTGGGTCAAGTGTTACATCTTTCCACTTTCTAAGATAATCAGCCTCAATTGATCCAGCAAGCCAGATTTTCCTCAGTTTATTCAACATGCTTGATGGAGTAGCAGTAGGAGCAGTGAAGTATTTGGGCGTCCAGGCAGGCAGTGGTAGAAGGGGGTGTTGCCATTTGTCAAAGAGTGCTTTGGCATCCTAAGATAAAAACTTTGGGACCTGGGCCCTTATTTATGAGGCCTTGCGTCAGTTTTGCGCCGCCGGTGCGTCACTTTTTGTGACGCACCAGCGGAGTACAAAATGCGCCTTGTTGCGCCATATTTAAAAAGTGACGCATCTAGGTAGATGCGTCACTTTTTAAACCCCTGCGCCACATTATACCTGCGTCAGGTATAATGTATGCAGAGGGGGCGTTCCCCCGCAAAAAGCCTCGTAATAGTGACGCAGTGAAATCTATGAGATTTCACTGCGTCACTTTTAGGATGCTGTTGCGTCAAAATCTTGTGCCTGCCTCACAACAGGCGTAAGACTGACACAAGCCCTTTCACATTGGGCTTTCCCCATGTGAAAGGACGCATTGCTGGAGTTGCGTCACTTTTGTGACACACTCCAGCAATGCGTCACTTCTGCGCTTACAGATGCATCAGAAATACTGACGCATCTGTAAGTCCTTGCGACATGATGCGTCATACATTAAATATGACGCATCATTGGTGTCGCAAGGAGTGCGCAATGAAAAGTGACGCATCGCTGTTTTCACGCAGCGATGTGTCACTTTTCATAAATGAGGCCCCCTGGCATTTATTTTTTACAAGTTAAGATTTTATTATTTTGAATATTAGAACACATACTCCATGCTATACAATATTTACAAGGTATCACAGGTCAAGCATCTAGCATTTTATATTCACCTCCCATTAATTCACCAGCAAGCTGTGACTGCTTGCTACTGGGCGGTTATGCCGGGGACTGATACAGAAAGAAGTTTTAGAATCCAAACTTAGTTTAAGCTACATTTGAGTGTAAATTTATGACTTTTTAAAATGTTAAAGATTACAAAGTTTATTCCTGGGAAACTGTGACAGTGGCAGGGTCACACAAGTGATCCGATTTATGCTAGTGCAAAATGGTTTCTGCAAGTGCAATTCACAAAGAGTCGGGCTGCAGCTGTGGCAATGTCTTTCATAAAACCAATTGTTGTTTCTAGCATTTTTTACTTTTTTTGATTTGCCCTGCATAGAGAAACTGTCTTTCTCCTTGGATATTGTGTTTCCTCTACTTTCCAACCAATTTGTATGATGTTATAACGGCTTATCCTTCATCTCATTGATTAAGATCGACCCAAAAAGAAGATTGATACTAACAGTAAACAATATTTACAATCTATGGAATCAATTCAATTCAAGAATCTTTATTCGGTGATTAAAAAACACCATAAAAGCACATGTATATATACATAGATAAAAAGTCATTAAACATTAATCAAGATCCTTATACACAAAGTTAATACAAATAAAAACACCAACATACAGGTCCATAAATTTAAAATAGAAAATCCAAAATCTTTCATTCCTCTCCCCTAGTCATCCTTAATCGGACCGCAACCTTAATAAAATTCATAATACAGCACAAGGTTAGGGGATCAGAGGCTTTTTGCAAAAAGACTAATGCATCCCTGGCATGTTCCTGTTGGGCTTTTTTAAAAATATTTACAAGAAATCTGCGCCTGGGCATAGAAAAATAGGGACAAAGCAAAACAAAATGGAGGGTATCCTGCGGAGACCTGTTGTCACAGCCGCAGGGTCCCTTCTGCTCAATTGACGTGGTGAAACCTGCTGGTGAAGCCAACATAAAAGGAAGTAAATTCAGTCTAAAACGGCACATAAGAAATCTATCCTGTGCATTATGCACGAGGTACAGATAAGGCTCCATACCCTCCACACTCTTCACCAGATTATGAGCCCTCACAGTCTTGTTAACTCCTTCAGCCTCAGCTCTGCATTGGGTTTTCCGCTCTAGGAAGATTTCCCCTACTTGTTTCTTGTGCTGGGCTGAAATTGTTGTAGGGTTCGTGAAGAGGTTTCCAAAACCTAAATCTTCAAGGGTGTTTTTTACGTATTTAAGCCAGGGGATGCGCATACAATTGGTCCTATCTAAGCAGTCCAATAAAATTTCTCTGCTGAGGTGCGCATCTGGATTAACCCATATTTTTAGCCAGGCCACAATTGGCCTAAGTTTTAACAGGTCATCCAAGTATGGCCTCCCTAGCTCCCTATGAGCTATGATTCCAGCGGTACTGGGTGGTGCCCTCAGGATAGATTTCAGATATTTGTTTTCTTCCTGTTGGATTCTAGTGGTGTTCACAAAGCCCCATACTTCTGCCCCATAGATTACTTTGGAGCATGATACGGAGCAATACAAGTTCATCACCTGTTTCGTACTCCATCTACCTAGCCTCCTGCCATATCCAGCTATTGCCCCATTGGAGGCAATCATTTTGCTACAACGTTCCGCCACCAAGGAGTTAAACTGCAGAGCGCCGTCAAAGGTTACTCCAAGATAAGAGAACGTTTTGACCTCCTCTAAAATATGGGTGCCTATTGTATAAGTAAATTTAGAGGAAGGTTTTTTGCCGGCCAGGAGCACATATGATTTACCCAGGTTGACAGATAGATCCAGGGTACTCATGAACTTAACAAACCCGTCTATCAGGATTTGTAAGCTTCGGGGTGTACGTGCCAGCAAGACTGCGTCATCTGCGTAGAGCAGAACAGGAATATGCCGCGGCCCGACCCTTGGGGAATCTGCCTTTAAACCCAAAAGAAACTGCTCCAAGTTGTTAATATAAAGGGAAAACAGAAAAGGGGCAAGAATGCAACCTTGTCTGACTCCGCTCTTACATGGAAGAGAGTCAGACAATCCTCCCTCCCTATTAAATCGAACCTTGGCCGTGGTGTCGCTGTGCAATTCCCTTAATATGGTAATTAAACCACTCTCAATCCCCATGCTTGACATCATATCCCACAGCTTTCCTCTATTGACGTGGTCAAATGCTGCTGCCAAATCCATGAATCCCATGTAAATGGGTTCATCACTGGCCAGAGTATATTTGGCAGTCAGCATATAAAGGTTCAGGCATTCGTCACTGGTGGACCTCCCTGTCCTGAACCCGTATTGAGTGTCCGAGAAGGTGTTATTCTCTTCGGTCCACTCGGACAGTCTGTTAAGGATTGCCCTACCCAAAAGTTTGGCCGATACGTCAATCAGGGAAATAGGCCGATAGCACTTGGGGTCGTCCCTATTGCCCTTTATGAAAATTGGCACAATAATCGCTTTAGACCAGGATGGTGGCAGGCCACAGGCGGTAGCGGTATTTATGACCCTGGTCATCAGAGGGGCCCATAGTTCTATATTGCTAAGAAACAGGTCAGGGGGAATTCCATCCGGCCCTGGGGCTTTATTTTTAGTCAGACCCTCCATCCCTGCAGTAATCTCCTTAAGAGTGAATACTACCGGGGGAACCTGACTTGGAGTTACCGGTGACTCTACAGGGATGCCGGGCTCATGGTTATATAAACCCCTAAAATGTGTGACCCACTGCTCCGGGAGGATGTTAGCCCCTATCTCCGGGGAATCATTTTCTTGAAAGGTCGGTTTATTAATGATTCTCCAAAAACCCGCTAGATCCTTTCTTTCCCCTGCCTCTCTTAAATCTGCCCATGCTTCTGCCTGCAGGGCAAGTTTCCTCCTTTTAGTCTCTTTTTTATATTTTTCTCTGCACACCTTGATTTTTTGAGGGTCCCTTGGTTTTAGCTTAAGGCAGCATTTCAACTCCCTCACTGCTTTAGAACAGTCTTCATCAAACCACCGGGGATTTACCAGGTTACGTGTGGGCGCACTGGTCTTAAGTAGGCCGTCGATCAGGTTAGCGATCTGATCAAATGCTTCCAGTAACCTTGATCCCTGGACTTCTAGGTCTAGACAGTCGTTAATGGCCGATAGGCCCTTGTCACCCAAAGTTTTATAAAACTTTACCCCGTCTATTTTGGACCATTTCAGTCTCCTGCCTTGGTCTGTGACCCTCTCCTCAATTGTGCGATGGACTCTGGTTCCAGCACCCACCCTATACGAGAGCACCAAAACAAGAGGGTTGTGGTCGCTGAAACTGCTCCATTCTATCCCTACACTGATTATTTTATTTATCAGGGATCTCGAAGCCAGAATATAGTCTATAATAGATGAGCAACCCCTGCCCTTGAAAGTTGGTGGAAGTTTGCCATCCGACTGTGGGTCTATCATGTTAATGGTATGCTCTAAGTCATACTTAAGCCGAAGCAAACTGAGAGCCGACCCAGTAGGCGTATGAGAAAAATGCGGCCCCTTCTCCATTGGGCATTGTGACCAGTCTGTGTTTACCTTGACCAGTGCCGGACAGAGATGGCAGTTAAAGTCTCCCATTAAAAGCAGCCCGTGAGACTGCCCCTTATTTTGGAATGTTGTTTCTTGTCCCAGCCTATGGTCTAGTTCAGCTAGTAGCGGGATATGGTTGTTTGCTATCTCAGTGTTATAGATGTTAAAAACAGAAAATCTTAACCCCTTTCCGAGGAACCGAACTACCTGGATCCCATGTGAATTCCAATCTGGGGAAGACCAGGTGCCTGGGAGGTCTAAATCTACGTAAATGGACAAACCGCCCATTGCTCTCCCTGATCTGGATTTTCGGGCGGGAACAAAAAAACACTTGTACCCCTGTAGGGGATAATTATTCACCGAGGCCCATGTCTCCTGTACACATATAACATGAAATTTTCTAATAAAATCAACCCATTCCTTATTGTTAAATTTGCCCGCTATGCCTGCTACATTCCAGGAGATCAATCTCACTCCTTCCCCTATCCGTTCTGAACCCCCCTGGGGCCTTGATGGTATCTCCTGTATTGACCCTTGCGTGGCCAGCCCATGTCCCCCTCCTATACATTCTATGGCTGTAGCCTTAGGTTCAGCATACACGGATTTCCCAACACCACTCGGTAGAGTTTGCTGAGCCTGAGAGCTTTGCTCCTCCAGCATCTCTACCAAAACGCCCTTTTCCATATAACCCTGGGGGGCATTATCCGTTTGTCAATCTACCCCCTCTAGACCGTTTAGGCAATTAAACCGGTTATAGGTGTAAAAGGGTGGTTCTGGTCGGCCAAATAATGGCCTAGAGTTAAAGTCCTGGTGTCTCCCCCTCCTCCCAACCCTCTCCCAGTTGTCATGAATTTGGGGCGGCTGCAATGGGACTGGAGTAATGGGAAAAAAGAAAGACACACGAAGGGTTTGGATAGTGGATTCCCTGGATCTGTTCTTCCCTTGGCATATGTAGGACACCGTTCCTGTGTCCCTAAAACTCACCAATATGCAGTCCCCTATAATGGATTTGTGTGTTCTCCCCACCCATGGCACCCTTCTTACCATTATGATTTAATTATTAAGATGTATCGGGAGGGGTCTATTTATGTTTAACCACTTAATTACCCTACTTTTCAGGGCACAAAATTCCTCAGTTTCACCTACTTCGAGTGGGGGGACACCCGCCATGACTACAGTGAAATCATTAGTCTCTGGGGGTAGGTTAGGCCTACGTGGTCTTGGGGGAAGCTGCATTAGAGGGGCCAGTGTGGTACTATCTACCGGCTGTGCCGGAAGAACAGGGCCTGAAGGAGGAATGGGCGTGTTAGAGTTGAGGGACTTAGTTGGTGCAGGCTTGGTCCTTAAGGGTTGTTGCGAGACCGCCTCGTTTGCGGCTTGTGGAGGGACTGTGTTTGCTGCACTATTTACAGGCTGTTGAGGGGCTAATGTGATGGGAGTAGGTTCTAGATGCCTTCCCTGATGACCAGCCGGAATTTTCAGACTACCTAGTGTGGCCTCCAGAATGGTTAGTCTGATCTCAATCTTTTTTATACTGTCGCTAATCGGTAGTAATAGAGACCTTAGCAAGAATTCCAGGTTTCTAAGCGGGACAACAGAGAGGGGGACATTAGCGATATTAGTTCCTGTATCTTTTATCGGGGCGGGAGCTAGATCCTCCTGGGCAATAGGTTTGGGGTGTGATTCAGCCGGTAATTTCGCTGCTAATATGGGGGGTTTTGAAGACTTCCCAAAATCCGAGTGAGAGATTTTGGGTTTGCTCCTTCCCTGGGCTCCCTTCGATTTCCTCCTACGTTTATTAGGAGGGGGCCCAAATACTCCTTGCGTGGTGGCTGGCTTGGGTTTAGCTTTCCTAGCCTTAGGGGCTGGGGGGGGTTGGGAGACTAAATCAATGGTCACCCTAGTAGGGCTTGGAATGGTAGCTGGAGCTATACTCATGGCTGCAACTGGTGAAGTGTTCGTACAATCCCTCAGCAGGAGTGGGACTTCATCTATTAGGGACCACTCCTCCCTGGGCATGGTGGGTTGATCTCCAAGGGGGGTGTTTTTCAAGTTATCTATTGAGCGTCTCCGTTCTGCCCTTAACCGGGACAGGTTGCACTCTTTGTCCCCCTCCCCCACCGCCCGGGAGAAATAATTCTCTAGGGTCCTGTTTTTAACTCCTCCCGGCTTCAATGGGGTACTCTCCCTTGCCGGGGATGGCATTATGATAAGTGATGGGTTATATTCGGCAGGGGGCTGTAACAGTAAATAGGACCAGGGTTCGAATGAACGACCCAAGAGGGTAGGCCCAGCCCGCCAACTCCGGCCTATGACGGCCTTAGACTGTCCCGCCCTTGTCCCGGCTTCTCCCGGCGCCCTCCCGCGCAGCGGGATCCTAGTGCAAAAATAAAAGAGGAGGAGGTGGGGCGGGGGGCGTGGCAGTCAGGGAGAGCGACCCAGGTGTTGTGGGTTGACCTCACGCAGGGGCTCCTGGAAGTTGGAGTCCCTGCGGGTCCGCTCGCAGCCCTGTACTTGCCTGCCAAAGCCCAGAGTCCGGTGTCCAAGATCAGAGCCCCTCTATGCTCAAGGCGCCTCTCTCCACACCGCGAAGCGGGACCCGCGGAGCGGGTCCAGCGAGGAGCTGCGGCAGAAGAAAAACACCACAGGTGCAGGGAACAGCCCACGGCGAAGTCCAGGCAAACAAGGTATCCCACGTCGATCAGGAAGGAGGCTGCTTTCAAGTGCTGGGGCGGGGGCGTGGCAGTCAGGGAGAGCGACCCAGGTGTTGTGGGTTGACCTCACGCAGGGGCTCCTGGTAGTTGGAGTCCCTGCGGGTCCGCTCGCAGCCCTGTATTTGCCTGCCAAAGCCCAGAGTCCGGTGTCCAAGATCAGAGCCCCTCTATGCTCAAGGCGCCTCTCTCCACACCGCGAAGCGAGACCCGCGGAGCGGGTCCGGCGAGGAGCTGCGGCAGAAGAAAAACACCACAGGTGCAGGGAACAGCCCACGGCGAAGTCCAGGCAAACAAGGTATCTATAAATCCAATTTTACATTGTCCCTGAAAATTCATAATTTTCTTAATAACTATCCAATGGGACCAATTAGTTCTTGACAAGTGTCTATCTCGTACCATTAACAATTTATATAAGACACCATCTAAAGGCAACGTTGCAATCTATAACAACACTTTTGAAAGAAACTAGAACGTAGAAATAGAACAGAAACATGGCTCCTAATGAAGCATTGAAAACTACAGAAGAGATATTGTTGATGTCGTGTCCTCTGACCTCAGGAAACACAGGAGACGGTAGGGCTTTTAGACAGGTTCTTTATTCTTATTCTAGGTACATGCTCGGTGCCCCTGACCTCTTGCTCCGAGGTCCTGCTGCCAACCGACCCCTGGTCCCCTCCCCTGACCGGATGTGGTGTCCGGTGTCCCTTTTCCCCACCCTGTGCCCCAGGGTCCTAGTGCCAACTCTCAAGGCACGACATCTCCCCCTTTGTTGTGAACAAAAGAAAGAGAGAGAGAGAGAGAGAGAGAGAGAGAGAGAGAGAGAGAGAGAGAGAGAGAGATGGAGATGGATATGTGCGAAACGAGCTCTCTCCTTCCTTCATGTGTTTGTCCACCTGTTGTCTCTCTTTACATCGCCGCAATCAGTCTCTTTGTCTTCAGCACTCTCTCCTTGGTCGTTGTTCTCTGATGTCAGTTGGTGAATCTGTTGGTGCAGTGTCTTCACTCTGTTCTTGCTTTGGTGTCTCTTCTTCCTTTATTTTCAGTTCTCTGCAGTGGGAGCTGTTCCGTGTAATGTGATATCTTCCCGCTGATGCCGTGATCATAGGCCCCTTTGCTTTAGTCACTTTCAGAGGTTCCTTTGCGAATGCGCTGTCTGACTTTTTTACTTGTCTTTGTCTCACTAGCACAGTGTCTCCTTCTTTGATTGTTGTGCCTGTCGCGTGTCTTCTCTGGTCAGAATACGCCTTCATTTTCACTTTATGGTCCTTGTCTCTTGTCGCGATGTCCTTGCGTTCTGTTTGCTCTGTCTCCTTTAGCTGTGGCAGTCTTGTTCTGCTTGAGCGCCCTAGTACCAGTTCTGCCGGGCATTTTCCCGTGGAGCTGTGAGGTGTATTGCGATAGTCTCTTAGCACCTGACATAGGGCCTGCCCATTTGATATTTGCATCAGCTTTGCTCTCTGTATCGCCTTTTTGATTGTTCTCATGAATCGTTCGGCCATGCTGTTTGCCTGCGGCCACAGTGGCGTTATTCTTCGGTGATTTATTCCCAGGTACGCCATGAACCTCTTGAAGTCCTCGCCAGAAAATGGCGGTCCATTGTCTGTCTTTAGTGTTTGCGGTGAGCCCCACGCAACAAATACGTCGTCTAGCACAGGCAGGGTCTCATTGGCTGACGTTGATGCTACTGGTCTCACTATTGGGAATCTTGAATATTCATCTATGATCACCAACAGATAACTTCCTGTTTCTAAAGGCCCATAGAAATCTGCTGCCAGTTCTGTCCACACCGCTTTCGGTAATGGAGACATTTGTAATGGCTCGGGCTTTGATGATGGTCCTGTTATTTGACAGATGTGGCAGCGCATCACCGTTTCTTCCACCATGTTGTCTAGTCCTGGGAACCATACTTTTTCCCGCAGCATCTTTTTTGTTGCTACTATTCCTCGGTGTGATTCGTGTGCCAGTTGCACGGTCCTTTTTCTCAGTTTCCTGGACATCACTATCCGTGTGCCTCTCATCATTATTCCGTTTCCGCATTGCGATAGTTCTTCATGTACCCTTTTGAAAGCAAGCAGTTATTCTTTTTCTACCCCTTGTTCTACATGACTGTTGCTGTTTACATGTCTCCATCTTTGCTGTTTGGTGATCTTCATCGATTCCTGCATGGTGCGATCTCTTTTTGTCTCCTCTTGCAGTTCTTCTAATGTGATTGTTGTTGGGGTGCTGAGTTTCAGTGCAAAGTTGATGTATTCCTCTGCCATTGTTGTTGCTTGCGATGCCTGTGGCAGAGGGTGCCGTGACACATAGTCAGCTGGGTTGTGCTCTTTTCCTGGCTTGCGAATGATCTTAAAGTTGTAGTCCATGAGCCGGATCCCCCATCGTTCTATCCTGGGCAGTATTTTTGCATTCAGGTTTCCATAGATTGTTGTGAGTGCCTGGTGGTCTGTAATTATTGTAAATGGCTTCCCGTAGATGAACATATGGTAATGTTCGCAGGCCCACACCACTGCCAGGCTTTCTTTCTCCGGTTGTGAGTATCCTTTTTCAACTTCTGACAAGCTCTTGCTTCCGTATGCCACTATTTGCCTTGGGGAGTCCCTCCCTTGTTGATGCTGCGCCAGTATTGCTCCCAGTCCCACTGGGCTGGCGTCTACTGTTAACTCGGTGCATAGTCTCGGGTCAAAATAGGCCAGATGATCCACTGCTGTGACTGCTTGTCGAATTTCTTTGAATGCTTTGCTGCATTTGGCAGTCCACAGGAAGCTTTGTCCTTGTTTTGTTAGCTCTCTTAGTGGTGCACTTACAGTGGCAAAATCTCTGATGTATCTTGCACAGTAGCTTGCTAGGCCAAGAAATGACCTTAGTTCCACTACATCTATTGGTTGTTTTGCTTTTTCCAGTGTTTCCACCTTGCTGTGGTCCGGCCGCATTCCTTTCCTGGAGAAAATGTGGCCGAAAAAAATCAGTTCATTTCGCCCTAGCTCACACTTGTCTTCATTCACGTCTGACTTCAGGAAACACAGGAGACGGTAGGGCTTTTCGACAGGTTCTTTATTCTTATTCTAAGTACATGCTCGGTGGCCCTGACCTCTTGCTCTGAGGTCCTACTGCCAACCTACCCCTGGTCCCCTCCCCTGACCGGATGTGGTGTCCGGTGTCCCTTGTCCCCACCCTGTGCCCCAGGGTCCTAGTGCCAACTCTCAAGGCACGACAGTTGAGATATGTTGTTTTTGCATTAAATAGACAAATTAATTTGAAACATTTTACTATTCTACATGTACTGGTACAAGAATACTCTCTTCTTGAAGACCATCGGAACTTTGATAACGGGTAACATTGCTCCTTCTAACGTCAACATGTACATGCATAAAACTGAATTGACATATTTTCTGAATGATATAAAATAGCAAACTCATCTAATGATTTGGTGGCATTATATGCACGGTGCTTTGGGAGAATGGCAAGGATCACCCCAGTAGCGCCTAGAATGTGGAACCTGTTTAACTCATTTGATACAAAGATAATTCAAAGAACTAATCAGCTTATCCACTACCTTCATGATCCTGAAGTAATGCCTTGATCTCAGGTGGAAAAGCAGGGACAAGATCCTGTCTGTGGCAGTCATAAAGAAATCAGCGATGTTACACAAAAACGAATGATATTGCTTATCTATCCTAGGAGAGGTTATCCTCATGGTGGATTACCAAGGCAAGATATCTGTGTTTATACAGGTTAAATCTTCATAAGCCTATTGGAGAGTCTAAACACACGGATCACATGAACCTGAACTTCTGATGTGTCTTAATGCTCTATTCCCTAGTGAAATAGGATTGTTCATTTACACCGCTGGAGGAAGCTGTAATTCTTTGCACACATGAATGCCTTCCGTGTTAACAATTTTACTAGTGTATTTTTGTGTCATTCTGCTCCTCTTAACCCCCCTTCAGTTGAGATTTTTTTTCCACTGTAGTTATATTTTAAGATTTGAGATTGGACAGGTGTGTTATTCTGTGTAAAGTTATTTATGTGGTATTGATTCCAATAGTGAAAAAAAAGATTTATAACATAAAAAAAGAATAAATAGGAAGCCAATTTATTTGTGAGACCGCTGGTTGAAAAAATGTGTTACTTTCTATCAATTTTCATCAATTCAAGATGAAGGAGAGTTTACTGTCATTGTTCACTGTGCAACATATGGTTTTGGATGATCTGTGATACTTTAAAAGAGAAAAATAAAAGCTAATGAAATTTTCTAAGGTACTAGCAATGAGAATCGATTTGGGTACTGCTGTCCAGTTCTGAATGTATATGGTCAGACCTCTACAACATGGTAAAATTATTTAATCCCCAATTTGCACATTCAACTTTTCAGTAAAGCAATTTTATATGGTGCAGGAAAATAAATCAATGGCATGGAAAGTTAAATCTGTGGGCCTCTGCATCGGATTGACTTAATTAGGTTGAAAGGTGAAAACATAGTTTCAGGCTTATGTGTTTTGCCTGAATGCTGCAGATTACAAAAGTGCAGAAAAATCTGCCATGGTAAAAATTTTTGACAGAAAGGAACCTTACTTTGAAATTCTAAGGAAGTCCCCACTTAGTATGTTTTGTATCCCACTAGGTAGAGTGCCTAGTATTTACAACTGGAACATTTAAGAACTTCATGTCTGGATGTTCAGGGGGGCATGGCCTAACCTGCCAACATGGTGGACAGTCAGTCATAGTGCTCTGCACCCTAAGCCATCTCGATCCTGTTTCATCCTCCCCTGGGCCTCAGGGTCTGCCCTTATCTGTCCTCCTACTGCTATAACCACGGAGAGGGCAGGGACATCAATTTGTGCCGTGGACATCCGAGTTTGATGGCCGGGACAAGGGTTTCAGTGGTCTTCTTGTCCCTGGGGCTGGCAGCCAATGCGTGGTCTGAGCATCTGCCAACCCTCAAGGCCTAAGGCACATCAAGCAGCCTCCCCGCTCCTCCTAGTACACCTGTGTGGGGGGGTGTTTAGCTGCCTGGAGGAGATTGAGCCTATTTGGCCCATCTGAGTGGTGCCAGACATGAGCAGAGGGCATCCTGAGACTGGCTAACAAACACCTCATGTGGCCTCATCAGCCTCACTGCCCTCACATGGCCTTTTTTAGGGCAGGGCCAACAACAACAGCGGAGCAAATTCAAACAGCCACAATGGGAAATGTCAACGCGTAAGCGGAACTACAAGATTTAGATGATTCCTCCATCATTAACATTTCTAACAAAATCTTGACCAAAGCAGAGGAAGAACTGTTGCAGTTTGGTCTTTCATTTGTACCGGATACACATCTTGACTTCACCAAAGTGAAACTGGAGGTGATTGAATTCTTCAGAAAAATACGACTCAGGTGATTCTTCAAAGATTCTACTAGGCAACCACAAATTGAGGTGTCCGGTCTCAGAAACAAATCCTCCTTTTGTCCACCGAGTAACAACATGGCGAGGAACATCATCACCTTTGAACAAAAGGTGTTATCTTCACTCAATGTGTTGGAGAATAAGAGACGATTTATACCAGCAAATCTCTCAAAAGATCAAAGACAAGCCATTGATTCATTGAAAAACCAGCAGGAAGCGGTCATCAGACCGGCGGACAAAGGAGGGACAGTGGTTCTGTGGTCCAAAGATCTGTACAAAGCCGAAGGAAGGAGCCATGTGTACAATCTCAACTGGTATCGCCGTATCACACAAGATCCTACGGCCGAGATCACCCATGAAATCTCCCGGATGGCGAAAGAAGCTCGAGAGAATGGGATAATCGGCCCTAAAGAAGCAGAATTTCTAGTTAAGCGCTTCCCTCGCACTCCACATCTGTACTTTCTCCCCAAAGTACACAAAGATCCAAATGTACCACCAGGCCGTCCAATAGTGTCGGGATGTGACTCAGTGTTGGAGCCTATTTCAAAGTTTGTGGATGTTTTCTTGAAGGAATTTACCATTGAAGTCCCTTCCTTTCTCCGGGACACCATGGATTTTCTAAATAAGGTAGAAGGAGTAGAATTTGATCCAAGTACTCAGCTCCTGGTGACAATGGACGTTTCGTCCCTATATACTCAAATTCCGCAGCAAGATGGAGTAGATGTCATCGAAATGTATCTCGATTCCAGACCTCGCCCCCACAGAGTGCCGACTGAGCTGATCGTCAACTTTGCATCCCTTGCCCTCAAGAAGAATTTCTTTGTATTTGAAGATGAAATGTTTTTGCAAATCAAGGGATCAGCGATGGGGTGTCCCTTCGCCCCGGAGATGGCTATACTATACATGGCCCAATATGAGGAGAAATTTGTGTATAATAACAACCCGTACAGAGCCCATATAGGGCAGTGGCTAAGGTATATAGATGACGTGTGGTGTATCTGGAATGGTACACCACAGTCTCTAGAAGATTTCCATGAGTGGTTGAACAACCACAATCCAGATATTAAATTCAGTCTGGCGTACGACTGCAGAACTATGCCATTTCTAGACGTGGAGATTAAATCTACACCTGAAGGTCTGAAGTCCACACTCTTCCAGAAAAAAACTGATAAGAACAATTCCTTACATTATGCAAGTTTCCACCCCAAAAGTTTAAAGAACAATCTCCCCTATGGTCAATATCTTAGGGTGAGACGGAACTGTTCAAGAACGGAAGACTTCATCACCCATGGAGAAGCACTTACCAACAAACTGAAGGCGAGAGGCTATCCGGCCAAACTTTTGAAACACTCCATGCAGAGGGCAAGATGGACACCCCGGGAACATCTCCTGCAGAAGCGGGAAAAACCACAAGTGGAACGGATGGTATGTGTGTCCACCTTTGGACCCCACACCACCCCGGTACAGAAAATCATCCGGAGCAATTGGCACCTGGTTGAAGAAATTCTACCTGACATTGGCAAACCATTGTTCGCGCTTAAAAAGAACCGAAGCATTGGACAGCAGATCTCGTCCACTCGGGGGACAACCAGAAGAGAAGTACAGGGCACCCTTTTCAATATGGGCCCAGTAAAAGGACACCACAAGTGCGGCACATGTTCTGTGTGCAATCTGACGACGGAAGGAACCCTCTTTACGGATGACAAAAATCATTGGCGACACGATGACTTCACAAATTGCAAGACAAAATATGCAGTATATGCCATCACGTGCCCGTGTGGAAAAGTCTATATAGGCAAAACAACCCAAGAACTGCGCCAACGCATTATCCAGCACAGATCTAGGATCAATAATAAAGTCTTGACAGCACCTTTGGTGTCCCACTTTCTGAGGAAGGAATATTCGGCCAATGACCTCAAATGGACAATCTTAGCAAGTATAAAGAACATTCCAGGGGCAGGTGGGGACCCGGACGTACACCAGGCACAAAAAGAGGCCTACCTCATTTTAAGATTCAATACTGCCATGTCTGGACTGAACGACTTAAACGAATTCAGCAATTTGTAAATATTCTGTCCGCGGCGATTGTCTGTCTCCGCTTGCTGCAGCTCATGTGTCCGTAGTGCACGCATTTTTGACATCTCTCAACTCAGGCTCACCTTTGACAGCGCGAGGGAACAGGTTCTCTATCGCGAACACATTCCTATTCGAGCCCCCTTCTGCACTCTATCTATGCATCCCTATTGCACAGTCACGCAAACCTGAACTACATATCCCAAGAAACACCAGGACTCGGTCTGAGGTAAATACACGTAGACACGCCCCCAAGGCTCCGAGTTGTTTCTCAGAATCGTTTGGGTGCCGGTTGCAGCGCTTCAGTTCATCTTCAGAGAAGTAAGTTCCCCGACATAAACATTGTTTTCAGCGAGCGGCCGAAAAATGATAACCCTCTAAAACGCCCGCTCTATGTTTTTCTAGCTGTCTAACTAGTGCGGCGGCTGCCGCTTTCTTACGCGCACAGCGAAGACCCACAAGCCTACAAACGAAGGTAGGATTCCACACGCTTAATTTTTTTTTCATCTAACGCTGAGATGTTCAGGGCTGTACTAAGAAGTCTTCTTACTTCTTTCAGGCGTTCTAACTCGTACACCGTATAATTTAGGTGCGCCGGCACCCCCACCATTTACGAGTGTTTACATCATTGAGGTATGTGTTAATTTTACAATCCAGTAGTGCAGCACATAAGGTCTCTAAAGAACTGCGTGTAACTGAGGTTTTTTCACCATCTCCTTTACAGGGAGTGACCCGACCCCCCGAAAAGATGGTACCTTTATGTTTTCAGAGTGTTCGTGATTTAGTGAGGAGCAGATGTCAGCTATTTTACCATTGATACCCCTTTTTTTAATTAATTCACAGTGACAACGACCCCCAGTCCATGTCCTGAGGAGAACCCGCTAATCGTCACTGGGTTCGAAACACGTCGACGTCCAGCACCACCAAGATACCAAATAACTAGGGCGTAATAGGAATACAATTCACACATTTCCACACTGCTGTTTAGTTTTTGTATTTCTCCTATTTACAGCACCGTGTGACAAATTCACTGTGTATTCTGTGGTGGGTGAAACAAGTAGGCTAGTATTCCATCTGTTAGTCCATTTGTGCAATTTTCATTCAGGATTGGTGCCTCAATGACTGATTTAGTTGAGGCATTGTACAGTTGTCCATATTTAATGTTTATCACAATTGTTTATGTGTTGTATATTTGATTTGATTTGTTGTCCTTGGTTTATTCAATGTATTTGTGAACCTTTACAAATGTTGTGGTGTATCTTTTGATGCTCAAAAAAAACTCTGCTCAAAATCTTTTATAAAATACAAAAAGTGACTCAACACTAATCGTTGTCCAGCTTAGCAATTGTTTATACTAGGTTGTGCATTGTTTCAAAAAACGTTAGCTGCCCGGCTTTTGTTTTGTTTACTGTATAAGAGTGGTCCAGGCCGGTCAGGGACAGGGCCCAAGCCTTCCCCAGTTTTCCCTCACATGGCCTCAGCGGCCTCACTGCCCTTCATTGTGTACTGGTGGGGGCATTCCCTGCCCAGCGGTAGTCAGGGACGGGGTGTCGACCCCTCAAAGTACAAAGCTGCCTTTGGAGTCTACGGTTTGAGGAGACCCCCAGAGAGGGGCCAGCAATCAACAACAGAGGCCCACCCATAAGGTTGAAACGAGTCGGCGCAAATTTCTTTGAGGCCAAGAGTTTCCATTTAATGACAAACACAGTGCATAGTGCTAATGCACAACTGGAAAAGCAAGTTGGGAACTTACCCCGAAATATCAGCTGAACTCTGACCTTTATAGGGCCACAAAGTAGTAGAGATAAACAAATTAGAAAGAGGACCTGGGCATAGGTCCCAAGCTAAATCACCCTACGGACACTGGTCATGTCACATCAACAGATGGTTGCGATATTGTAGATGTATCTTCAAAAACAATGAGGTGTAAGGAGATTGTAAATATGTTTTGTAGATCACCATTGATGTATTGTATTGTCAGTCATTTTGTGTCTCTTTAAATGTAATATTTGTTCAACCAATTTGTTGTGCATATGTCAAAGCCAAATATGGAGTGCAAAAAATAATTGTCTCATGTATTTATGGTGTAACCTCTAAATAAACATCCACATTGTAAATTTATGTGCCTGTGAGTGTGTATAAATGTACATAATCCTAACCAGTAAAAAGTCAAACTGCAATTGATCGCAAGTGTGATAAAAATGTACTCTAGAATTGAAAGGTGCGGAACAGCAAATGATACTTGAAAAGTTATTTTAAAAGATAATCCATTTAATGGACACCAATGGGAACAAGGTATAGGTTCCTTTTTTTGTAAAACCCCAGACCATAAATTGTAATTTATGGTCTGGGAGGTACACTTCTATGAACAGCTTGAGGTTTGTGTCGGCGAGTACCGTTTTCCTCCCTTGACCGCGGTCTGACTTTGGCTTTGTACTCTTATTCCCAGATTACATTCCTGCAGTACAGAGGTCCTCCTTTTTGAGTGCCATAAAGTGTATCTGCGAACTTGCCCCTAGATGCATCAACGTTGTCATTTGCGATTCCTTATTTGCGAAAAATAAGGAATCGCAAATAAGGAATCGCAAATGGCAATGCATCATTAATTTCGCTATTTTATTGAGATTCGGTAAAAATCGCAATTTTTACCGAATTCCAATAAAATTGCGAGTTCCAAATAGCGAATTCGCAATTCCCATTCATTCCTATGGGCTGAAATGCCCATAGGAATGAATGGGAATTGCGAATTCGCAATTTGAAATCGGAATGCAACAAAGCCTTTCAAGGGTGGAGAGGGGGGTCCAAAGGACCCCCCCCTGCACCCATGAAATGCACTTTTACATGTGAGTTACATACACACATGTCCTAAGGACATGTGTGTCTATAACTTAGAAGTTTAAAAAATGCATTTTTATGCGTTTTTAAACATTTTTGCAAATTACCACGAAGTTCAACTTCGTGGTAATTTGCATTTGCAATTTGTAAAATCGCAAATGTTTTGAGGATGATGCATTGCATTTAAGGAATCGCAAATTTGCGATTCCTTAAAAGCAATCGCATTTTTGGAACTCGCAAAAAATAGCGATTTTCCAAAAATGCTTGATGCATCCCAGAAACCAATTTAGGAAGTGCAAAAGGCCGATTTTTGCGAATCGCACCGTTTGCACTTCCTAAAAAGGTTGATGCATCTGGGCATTAGACTACAATACTCCCTACTATTCCTGGCCTTCCTCAAGGTGCTCTCGGAGGGCAAATCCCTTTTCTTCACTGATCCCACAGATGTCAGGGACTGACTGGGCCAACATAAGGCTGGAACAGCATCGACTCAAAGGGGGGGGCATCCTCAAGACTGTTGGGAGTGGGGCGGCGGAGGCAACGCTGAGAGACGAGGGCAACCTCCTGCCCCCCAATTCAATGCCTCAGACCCGCGAGCAGCACATTGCGGACCGGCAGTGGGTGATGCAGGTAGTGCCTTCGCTGAGGGACAATGCAGTCTTTACCCCAGAGCCTTACCATCTACTGCTCCACGCTGTGCTACCTGGTCCTCTGAGTTCTAGTAAGACATACTACCTTCTTTACTGTACCAATAATGCCTTAATGATCATTAGTACATGCCTTGATATTAAGCTTGGATGGAATTATTAATAGACTCTTGAAATTTACAAAGTGTATGTTACACAACATTCATGAAATTTTGCATTACACAATCTTGCTTGAACTTTTTAAAACAAGAGAACACCTTGCTTAAAAAAGCCTGACAAGATAACAGTGGGAGCCTAGTTTGTTCAGATAATGTTTCGTCAAGAGATGGACTCTGCTTGAATCAGTCTCCTTCCAATATCTTGGCAGATGTTTTTATGTGTAGTGTAAGCTCACTTAATAAAAGTCACACAAAGTACTGGCAAACCATCGATCAGTCTGAATGCATAACTTCACAATTTTTTCATGGAATTTTATCTAATTTGACAAAACAATATGCAGATTCTTGCACACTTACCATGGATATGTACTTCATCACTCAACAATCGTCAGTGACTGTACATATCTTCCAACTATCCTTTAACAATCTTTCTTTATGCTAAGGTAAGTTACCCATCACATAGCAGCTTTCAAATAATGCTCAAAGTTACAATATGTCATTAAATAATTCTCAGGGAAATGTGTCACTGATGTCTTAGTAATCTGGAGCACATGGTCATATTTGCAATCCAATTGGTAATTTTTCCAGTTAAGAGAGTCTTTAGTGTGTAAAACCATACCACAGCATGCCCACAGGCACAGCTCATTATTCTAAGGTAGGTCCACTCCTCCACCTCTCATGAGGGTTGAGACATCAAAATGTGTCTATTAGTAACTTTTCACATGCATGTGGAAATCCCCATCATACTTCCCACATGGTGACATATCATCAACATGCAAAGTAAACCCTTAAAGGGCCCTAAATAGAGTCCTCAGTTAAGACAAAACTGTCATCGGGAACACAAACATTTTGACAACAATACAGACCATGACACGGATTCACAAACTGACCTGAGAGTGGTACTGACCTTTAATAACAATAACAATGAAATCTACAATACCCTTGCCCAAAGCTAATACAAACTTAAAAGTGACATTACCATAGGCCATTCAGTGTGTGAGAGACCTAAGATCACATACAGGAATACAAAGTCTGAGAGATGTGCTTATCCAGAGTGAAATCACATTCACAAGCAAAGGTAAGAAACAAAGAGGCATATTCAGATAGATTCATGAAGCAAGTTTGCGATTGCAATTGTTGCGAATTCGCAAAATCGAGAGCAAATTGAATGAAAGCCATTCATGAAAGAGAAAATCGCAAAATTGCGCATTCGCTAAATAATAATTGCGAAATCGCTAATAAAATCGCAGAATCCTGAAACCTGCCAATTTGCGATTCGGAAATAGCGAGAAACCAATGATTCTGCGAAAACAGTTGCGAAGTCGCTAAATATTCGCTATTGGCATTCAAGAAAAATCGCAGTTTGCGAAATACACGAAAATCGCTAATAGCGACGCGCAAATTAAGGAAAAATCAAACCAGGTGGTAACCAGCAAAGAAAAAAAAACGAAAATTTTTTTCAAAGTTAATTGCATACAGGTGCTGGCCTGACCAAACACACTTAAGGACATGCAGCTGCAGACTGTGGACTCTCACAATGCCAGGACTCTACATGGTGGTCAGGTGGCGTAGGCTGCAGCGAGCAGCACAGAACAGGCGTATGATCCAGGAGCGGATATTCCGGCAGCGGGTCACCCTTCTGGGCCAAACCAGGGAGCAAATCTCTGCCAAGTACCGGCTAAGTGGCCCAATGATCATCAAGCTGATCCAGGACCTAGACCCCCTGCTGCAGCATCCAACAAGGAGAACCAATGCCTTCCCCACCCATGTACAGGTATTGTGCTGCCTGCACCTACTGGCTTCCGGAAGCTTCCAGGGGATAGTTGCTGTCGCTGGGGGCATATCCCAGCCCACCATGTCCCGCTGCTTCAGTAGTTTTCTGGATGCAATGCTGACCAGGCTACACCCCTACATTTCATTCCCAACCACCCAGCAGGACTTAAATGACACCAAGCTGAAATTCTACGACATTGCACATTTTCCGCATGTAATTGGATGCATTGACTGTACCCATATCCACATCTGCCCACCAGCACAAACGGAGTACATGTACCGCAACCGCAAATCCTACCACTCCCTCAATATCCAGATGGTGTGCAACGCCAAGAATATCTTCACGGACATAGTGGCACACTATCCGGGCAGCACACATGACTCCTTCATCTTCCGGCACAGCGGCATTCACACACGACTGGCAAGGGGAGACTTTGGCGAAGGACACCTACTGGGTAAGTACACATGTCCCCATATACTATACTTTCATCATGTATCTGCGCAGAATAGGCACTCACCCTGTGCTCATTTTCCGCAGGTGACAGCGCCTATGGTCTACGTGAGTACCTCCTCACCCCATACCTCAACCCAGCCACACTGCAGCAACGGCGTTACAATGCTGCACACACACGGACATGAAACTGCATAGAGAGGGCATTTGGCCTATTGAAGAGCCGTTTCCGCATACTGCACAAGACTGGTGGGGCCATCAAATACACACCTGAGGTCTGCTGCCGCATCGTGGCTGTGTGTGCAATACTCCACAACATTGCCACCAAGTGCAGGATACCAGTAGAGATATCAGGCAGTGAGTCTGAAGGTGACAACTGGCTACCTCCACATGTACGTCATGCCCGCGGACAAGATCCTGCGGAAGGACACAGGCGCCGCAACCACATCACTACGAACTGTTTCTAGTGCACACATTCCACTATCACAACACTACACCCATGCATGACGAATGTAATAATAACATGAGTGTGTATCAAGTTTGACCATTCTTATTTAATGTTACATCACAATAAATTGGCCTTCAAGTATTGAATTGTCTGATGGGGAGAGTATTGCTCGGTACCTCCCCATGCTGGGGTAGGGGGTTTGCAGGGGTCGACTGCATGGCCTCCCTCATAGTGTTACAGTCCTCACTGACGGTGATGACGAGATGCCCCAAGTCGTCTCTCCGCATCCTGAGGGACGGTGTTGGCCCTACTCCCTGATGTTGGCCTGCTGCTGCGGCGAGGTGCAGGCAATGGTGGTAAAGAGGCACTGCTGTTGGTCGACGCAGCCTCACTTGCGTCGTCACCCCCCTCTGCTTCTTCCTGGCCAGTGGCTTGTCTGCCAAGCACAGCTGCAGTGAGTAGGTCGAGTGACCTGGCCACATCCTGGCAACACTGCACCATTTGGGCCTGCATGGCAAGTGACCGTCGTGCCAGCTGAGATGTGGCGTTGACAACAACATGATTTGACCTAGTGTAGGCCAATAGGCGGGCCAGTAGTTAGCGGTGGCGTCGACGGGTCATGTCCTGCTGGGATACAAGCAGCTGGTTGTTTTCTCTCACAGCTGCTGTCATCTGGGCAATATGTTGTCCGTTTGCCTGCATCTGTGCAAGCATTGCTGCCATTTGGCGTGCCTGCGTGCGATGCACCGCCAGCATGCGGCGTTCGATGACCAGGCCTGGGTCGGGTGTTGCTAGTGCCCTGGCGGTGCCTGCTAGGCCCTGGCGCTGCTAGCGCCTCAGTGCGCTGGTCTCTGACCTGGCACCAGGTGTGGGCCTCGTCTGCCTCGGAGGCGCTGGTGGTGGAGCCTATACCATTGCTGTGGCGGCACGGGGTGGTGGCGGTGTTGGTGGTGGTGGCTGCACTGCAGTGGCTGCAGGGGTGGCCCTGTCGGCATGGGGTGGTGGTGGTGTTGGTGGTAGTGGCTGCACTGCAGTGGCTGCAGGGGTGGCCCTGTCGGCACGGGGTGGTGGTGCTGGCTGCACTGCTGGTTGCTGTGATGTGCCGGGTTGTTGGGAGAACTGTCCCTCACCCTCAGTGTGCTCCTGGGACTCAGCAATGTGTAGCGCATCGCTGTCCGTGCTGGCTTGATCACCTGCACCTGTAATGTGAAAGGGTGCATGATTAATGTGATGTGTCTTGCGCAGACAATGTTGATACATGCATGCAGCCTTGCTTTCCCTGACTGGGTTTTGGTTTGACTTTGCATTGAGTGCTCTGGCACTGTTGGGCTGACTGCGGGCTAATGATTACACTACAACTACCACAATGCAATTGGGCTTTTTTGGTGAGCTTGGTCTGCATTGTTGGGGGTGTCATGTTGCTAGTTCAGGACTTAAGGGCATTGTTAGGGGACTGGGTCGCAGTCGCATGGCACTTACCTTCAGTTTGTTGTTGGCTGGGTCGAGAAGAGTCCAGCTGAAGGACCCCCACGCAGGCTGCTGGCGCTATGGTGTCCTCGATCAGGTCCTCCAATGGGGTGTTAGGTGTGGCTAAAGGTTCCCCTCCACCGGTGCCCAGTTGATCCCCAAGCCTCACAGCAATCCGCTCCTTGGAACGTCCTCTCAGGTCGTACCAGCGCTTTTTGATGTCGTCAATGGAGCGCTGGGTGACACCGACAGAATTGACCTTGGCGCGGATGCGCTGCCAGATCCTAAGCTTCTCGGGCTCTGGCACCCTCCGAGAGTCTTTCCCAAACAGCTTGCCATAGTCCTTGCACACCCCCTCAATTACGTGCTCCAATTCAGCTTCAGAAAATTTCAGTTTCCTCTTCCTCTCCTGCCCACTGCTCCCTGCTGCTTCCTGGGACATCTTTGAAAACTTTCCTTCAGGCTGGGGTGCTGCAGAGTCTTGCTTTTGGAGCTCCTCACTTTCCTGCTGCCACTCCCTGGCTCTGTGTTCTGTTTGTGGGTGTGGTGAGCCTACTTCCTGGTTGTGATGTCATCAGTGGGCTCAAAATGCGACTTCCCGTTTTTGCGATCTCGCAGTTAGCGAGATCGCAATTTGCGATTTCGCTATTAGCGATATCGCAATTTCGGCATGGGAAATTGCCGAAACTGCGATTATTTGGCGATTGCGGCTAGATCGCAATCGCCAATTGCGATCGATTGCGATTCGCTATTTTTCCTCGCATTTCTTCATGAATGCCATTCTGCGATTCCCAAAAAGCGATTCGCTATTTTTCGCTATTTGCTAATCGCAGAATGGTAGCTTCATGAATCTGGGTGTTGATCAACAACTAGCGATATTTATCACTAAAGAAGCTTAGCGAAAACATTTTTATCGCCAAGCATCGCTGGATTTTATCGCAGAGATAACGTGATATTAGCAACGTTTATCTCCAATGCGATAAAATAACCGGCGATAGCGGCGAAATGCGTGAATATTGCTGGAAAACCAGCGATATTCACGCATCATTGCCAATAGGGTCTTAACCTGAATATCCACCTCCCATTGGATATACAGACTAAGAACTGGTCTGAGCAGGCGTTAGTTTTCTGCGATATTCGTGCTTAGCGTGAATTTTTTTATCGCTAGTCCTGCCTTGCTAATAGGCGATAGCGACGTTAGCGACTGCTTTCAGTCGCTAATTGGTTGGTTACGCCCACTTTGCATGTCATTAGCGATAAATATCGCTGACATGCAAAGCGGGCCCCAAAATGCTCGCTATGACCTAAAAGCTGTCGCTAACTGATGTTAGCGACAGCTTGCTAATAGGGCGATGAAATTATCGTCGCTTTGCGGCCGAAAACGGCTGGAAAATTGGCGATAATGTCATTTCGCCTGCCTTGATAATATGCCCCACAATGTAAAGGGCTTTTTCCCACATGGGCAGTGTAAAGCCTGCAACACTAGTACAATGAGGAAAGATTACTCTTTTACCAAGGGGGATGTGACTCGGAAAATCACACAGTTTCTTACTTGCTGCTCCCAGTTCGAGATCTACTTCTTAGAATACCCCTGCCAACTTAGGTATGTAGGAAGCACCATACCCATGGTCAAAAAACAGGTCCATGAGCACTAGAGCCATCTACAAATGTGACCACATTACCCCGTAATAAGACACTTCAAGAAGAAACTCTATAGATATAGCTCCTTACACTCTTTCTTTGCCATTGAGCACATTCCACACAATGCCAGGGGTGGAGATTGGACACTGAGACTTACAAAACGGAATGCAGATATAATCTCGAACTGGAAATGAAGGGTCAGGCGTTGCCTTAATTTGGACGAAGAACTGAGTGTGCACATGTTTGAAGACTGATTGTTCTATTGCATTCACCAGCCTAATGCTTTTGTTCAATTAACATTTGAACTTGTTAGCCTTTTCTTTATTATGTTCTGTTACCGGAGGAAAGGAAGGGGCTCTCAAGTACGATGTGCGAAGTCTGTGGGATAGGTTCCCCTACCCTTTTCTTCTTCTTCATGGATCCATGTGGTACACATCACAGATAAGAATGTGTTTTCACTTCATTAATTTCACATTGTTTTATGTTTTTGATAAGTTGGTTTTGTGGGGGGGTATATATTTCTAATAGGCTGGGATCATGCTGGCTTTTTGGACAACTTTCCTCCCTTTATTTATGGCCATTTGGGCTTGATTCTGCAACATTTTGGCTCGCCATGTTCCCTGAACAGCGTCCCCAGGTACACCCAACATGATTGGATCCTTGTCCCCTGTGGGGTGACCCTGTAGACTGAATTACCCTTCTGTCTCCTGTTCACCAATGCCAGGGCCTCTCCTGATACTGACTTTGACCACTAGGACATGGACCAGACTAATTCTCCATGTACAGGGATTGTCCCCTTTCAATAAGCCACATTCTGCCTTTCCAGTTCCATTGGCAGCTTCCCTTCCAACAAAGTGTCTCTTTCTGCCTATGAATCTGGATTCCAGTCTACGAAGTTTGAGTTCCCTATTACCACCATGTTCATGTATAGGGACATGATCCAAGCAGTAGAATTTTAATAAGCTTCTATCACTCTGAGGATATTGAGCAAAATGCCTGGCTAAAGGGTATGTAAAGTCCTTCTTCTCAATGGCCCTTGCATGTTTCAATACTCTATGTTTTGTGGGATGGATAGCATTTCATATATACTGTAAATTGCAGGGATAAATTAGGCAGTAAACACAAAATGGAGTGTTGCATGTTACAAACGTATTAATGACTCTGGGGCATGGCATTCCTGGAATCTTGTAGTTAATGGCTTTACACTACTCCTGCAAGCCTTGCATTTGGCACAGGAAAAAATCCAGTTACATTACTCATTCTTGGGTTAAAAGGAATGGTTTCCAGATGACTCTGTACTAATGAATCTGTCAGAGAGCGACAACACATGTATGTTTGTGGGCTGGTGGGGGTAGCGGACCGGAATAACAGGCGTGGAGGCCGTATGTAGTGGGCTATCTCGTAGCCGGTGTTTATTATTATACAAAGGTGAAACGGTATAACACAAGAAGTAGAGAGTTCCAAAGGGCTGGGATTCCGATTCCGGGGAAGGAAGTCGTCCGGGTAGGGTCTTCCAGGGACAGCCGTTGGTCTTGGCGGTAGTCGGGCCAATCCTCGAGGTCTCGATAGGCTCAGCTCCCGGACGGTGGTCCTCGGAGGGGGGGAAAGGAGAGAGAAAAGAGGGCCGTTAGCTCTGTCGTTGGATCTAAGAACAAGATCCTGTTCCTTCACCGGAGTGTTGGGGTTAGAACGGCTGTGAGGAAAGGGACGGGAGGGGGTAAGAGGGACGGAGATATAGTTCGGATAGGAAATAGGGTGACGTTGGTGTCAGGACGTGCAAGGATATTTATCTACAGTCGTGACAGTGCCACTCACACGTATATACAACCTATATTCAGTGTACAGTGAATCGTGAGGGGGCGGAACTATATTATACACGTGCATATATACAGACTACTTATTTACACACTCTCTTAACGCCTACTATTCACACACGGAACTGGTACTCACTTGGCCCGCCGCAACTCCGTCCTTGAGTTGCGGCCGCTCTCCAGCGTCCTCCTCTGGACTCCACCAGTCCTCCGTCCAGACCTCGTCTCCTGGTTCCGGATCGTCTTTCTCTTCCGGGGGTTCTTCGCACGCCGTCTCCTGCCACGAGTCTTCCTGCTTGAACGCTGGGTTTCGGATTCTTCCGGCTTTTCTGTGATCCGCCTCCTGAAAGGGGGAGGGACTTCCGGGGTCACGAGGATGCACTTCCGTTGTGTTCCGCGTTGGGACTGGTTCCTGTAGGAAAAAAGAAAGGGGTGGAGTCCGGGTTGTTTTGGTGGTTCGGGATTGAGGTGTAGATCGAGAGGGATGACGTAACATCGGTGCGGCAGAGGCCGTGCTCTCATCACAATGTTATTCTGGGATGATCCGGTACACTGTTCCCAATCACCAGATCGAATTTGGGAATGTGCCAATTGTGGTTCCAGCTTCTCCGCCCTCCTGAATTTCTTGCGGGTAGGTTCTTGGCCAGCGTCCAACATGCGGACAGGGTACCTATGACTAAGGTGCTTGGACAAGGGAGAAGACTGCTGACGCTAGTGTTAGCTCCTGATGGGTCCCATTAGGAATGGGCAGGACCATTCGGCCTGCTCAATAGTATCCTGGGGAAGGTAATATCCTGTCCTACCACAGCATGTAGCACTGGTAATTTATTTGGTCCTGAGGAATTGCTATGTAGAGCATGAAAAATGTTGCCCACTAGGTAGAACTTACACTTCTTTATCATTGCACCAGCGTGTGGGTTCACTACACCGTTTTTACTTAGGTAGTCAACAAACCTATTAAAAGAGATTTAGTGGATTAACTAACCTTTTTAAGATACACTCACCTTTCACGTCTACACACCCACTAGAGCCCTCACACCCACATGCACCAACTGGCAGGAACAAAAGATCTCCGGTAAAGAGCCCCTTCACGGGTGCCCCTCAGACATTGCAGCGCCAGTCAGATGAGGAGCAGAACCCAGATGATGAAGCATGACACCTAGTTTGCTGGGTGTGTGAGGGTTTTAGTTCCAAAAGGGGGATTCCCCCCGACCCCCTTTCCACTTCATGTAGTTTGGTTCATTTATTCATTATTTTTCTCCCCTTGGGGAACAGTGTATCCTTTTTTGTTGACCTAGTTCCAGGGCCTATACACTGGACCCCGTTAAAAAGCCCTCTTGGTTCCTCTCTTTGTTGAATAATTGTGTGTCAGGACATGTTGCAATCTTTCTGAGTCTTTAGAAAAAGTGGTGATGAATCTAAATATATTTACAGTCATGCAAGCCACTCACCTGTTTGTCCACGCTCTTCTTGAACTACGACCTAACCCCAATCTTCCCTGAAACTCCCCAAACTGCAGAGATAGCATTTTACTCTGAAATTTGAAACGTTCCCGGGGGGATTGGGAATAAAAGGACAAAGAAAAACACCCTCTCTGGATTTTCTGGCTGGACCTGCTCTGGCAACTCTTTGTCCTATCTGTATTCTGTGTAGTGGATTAACTGCTTCTGAGTTTCTGCACCCTGAATCTATTTAACACATAGACCCTTCATTAGACAACAATACCCAACAGGATTTGTTAATTAACACACAATTATCATGAGCTTGTTCTTGTTATTAAGTAAATGTTATTAGCTGTACTCCTACATGTTAGTAGAGTGTCTATTAATTAGCATTGTGCCTCTTTCTTTTGTCCTGTAAAAATAGTGAACATAATATGTAACATAGTTCTAACAATACCTATTGAATGTTTTGATTATTTTCCTCTTATACAATACACTTTACCTTTTTGAAGTGGTAATTATTCTTATCACTAATTTTGGAATATTAAAATACACAAATATTGGTTTATATATTTATATGTGACCAACAATTGAAAAGAATATTGTCCTCGCTTTGTTTCTCTTGGCAGTCTTAATAAGCAATCCCAAAGTCCAATGCTTGTTTCTTGTTGCTCTTAAAAATAAAGTCCCTAGAGAATTGCTGAGCCTAATACAAATTCTGCTCTCTGCAAACTGGGCACAGATTATCTTAGACACAGACAGGAGTATATCAAGAAAAATTGAAATCGGAAATGGGTTAAGACAAGGGTGTGTCTTGGCCCTCCAACTTTTTTCACTCTTTATAGCAGACCTACCCTCTACTTTAGGTAGTGCAAGGGGGGCACGCCCCAAAATAAATGGGAAACATATAGCATGCCTTTTATACGTCGACGACCTGGTAATCTTCGATCAAACAGAGATTGAGTTACAAAGAAAGCTGAATAGCTTCCATGAGTATTGTAAGTTGAAAAAATTAGTGGTTAATATGGACAAAACAAAGATTCTATGTTTTGGGAGAAAGGAAGTAAGATTCAGTTGGTACCTAGGTCCGGAAAAGCTGGAAACTGTAGAAGAGTACAGGTATCTGGGTATGTGGTTTCAGAAAAATCTAAAATGGAAAACCCACCTAGATGCTTGTAGAACAAGGACAGCAGCATCTATAAATGGCCTTAAGAAATGTAATGGAATTTACAGAGAAAAATCGGAAAGGCCAGTTTTAAAGGCTTATCTAGCTATGGTCCCCCCGCAATTCCTGTATGGGGCACAGTTACCATTCTTGGGTGGCAAACATGGATGGGATGTAGAAGAGTGAAAAGCTTTGAAAAACGTATTCTCACTCCCTAAAAGCTCCATGGTGCAAGCTGTAAGGTTAGAAACATGTGTAACCTCATGGAAGATAACAGTTTGTATGGCCTTAGTGAGATTTTGGCAACGCCTGGGTACTGAGGACGAACTAAAGGTCTCGCAATGGTGTAAAAGAGAAGTGCTGGTGAGTGAATGAATATGGGCTAAAGGGGTTAGGAATTCCCTCAGTATGGTTGGCAAACTGCTAAATCTTGATGTAAATCCTGTGTCTCTGCAAATGGAGATTACGGGAAAGGCCTTGAGGGAAGTATGATATGAGGTATCTCGACCCGAGGACCTGGCTTATCTGGCGACAAAAAAGTCGGTTCAGTTTATGGCCCAGGCCTGGCAAAAAGATATACACTTCCCTTATATGGATAGATTACCGAATAGATGGCTGAGGAGAGAAGTTCTAAGACTAAGATCTGGATTGAACTCCTATTATGGTAATATTAGAGCAAAATCAGAGATGATAGACAGCGCTGGAAACTGTAAGTGTATAGTGGGAACCTCGTGTGTTATGATGCATATTTTATTAGACTGTTCAAAGCTCTTAGAACTTCAAAAGGAGATTTTATGTCCAATTTTTAAAAAATATGGTGTTAATAATAGACTGGCTGCAAGTATGCTCCTAACAGAAATGTTTTCTTTGGATATTGCTTGTGCTCTGGGGAGCTTTGTGCAAAAAGTTAAACGAACTATGAACTGCGATTAGTCTACGCCCTGTGCGATGAATTTTATTGAGTTATAGGTGTATATGGTTTTCAAGTTTTTATCTGACAATGAATTGTTTTAAGAATGTTTTATCTGTTTAAGGACAATGGTCCAAATAAACTTGATTTTTGAACTGAACTGAAAAATAAAGTCTTTAGCACGCCTTAAACTGTGGTCTAGCTTGGGTTTTTACATAAATCAAAATGATGTCTTTAATGTTCCACAAACTATAATAAAATTCAGATTGTCTAAATAGATCTGGAAGCGGAAAAGGATCCTCAGCTTGAGCGTAAAGGGAGGCGTTGCGTCGAGCAACAGCAAGGAACTGTGAGGAAAACAGCCGATCAAGAAGACCGAAGACGCACTGCTGGAGAAACAGGTAAGGGGTTTCCTGGACGCGACTAAGCACAGCCAGTTGTACACAAGCGGTTTAAATACCCTTTCTGCCACTCGCTTATGCCACGTGAGATTAGGTTGTTGCTGAAAACATGTGCATGCTAATGTTTAACATTTGCGCGTGTAGCAAAAATAGAGAGGTTTAACAAAGCCATGTGAAATACTAATTTCTGCCTCTTAGAAGAACGTCTCTATGCTTTGGCAGTTTAACACGTGTCTGCAATTATCTATGTGTTCTTTCCTCGTGCCTGAGCTTTTGACATAGAAAGAGGATATCTTAACAAGAATCAGTTAACCGTTTTCCTTAATAATAATAAAAGATTATACACATTGATAATCAAGATGCCTTAAGACCACAACATAGATAAAGGGAAAAAGGGACAACATGGGTTCATATATTTTGTGATCAAGATTCTTTGAGGGCACAACATAGATGGAGGGAAAAGGGCACAGCATCAATGGGTTTTTGAATACTCATGACATTTACTTGTTCATCACTTTGCTGTTGCTTATCTGTGAGGAGACAGTGTCTAGGAGGTTTGTTTACTCTCCCTAACATTTTCTGTAGCAATTGTGTGAGATAACCACATACTTTAAATTTCTCAATCGCATAATTTCCTGCTCATTCAAAATAATTTTCTCTGAAACAGTTCCTTTTCAGTCGTAATAGTTCCCCATAGGGGATACTGTTTTTTACAGATTTAGGATGACTGTTATTAGCCTCAAGAATCAAATTCCCTGCTGTGTCCTTTCTAAATGAGGAAGTGTAGATTTGCCCGTCTTTAATAAGGACTTTCAAGTCCAAAAATGCTACCTTTGTGGAGCTGATGTGTCAGCTAAAATGTAAGTTCACTGTATTCTCATTTAGAGCTTGTATATACATTTCGGCCTCACTCTGTGGACCCTTTCAAAGAATAAAAAGGTCATCAATGTATCTGTACCAAGCAATGATAGATGCTATCCATTGGTTTTTGTCTTCGGCTCAGGCCACCTGCTTCTCCCACCAGCCTACGAACAAGTTTGCATAGCTGGGAGTACAGCAGGTGCCCATTGCCGTTCCTTTAACCTGCCTGTAGTACTGCTTTTGAAATAAGAAGATATTTTAGTCAGACAGAACCTAGGAAAATCAATTAACATTTCATTGGGTTCTGTGAACTTTAAAGAGCTTCCTTTAAAAAAATACCCAACAGCATGAATTCCATTGTCATGACTGATGCATGTATAGAGGCTGGATACATACAACACTATCATGTGAATATCAGGCTCCCAAGTTATGTCTGCAATTATCCTGATATGTCCTTTGATTCACAGATATATGATGGTAATTTCTTTACAAAGTCAGCAAGAAAGTAATCGATATATTGGGACATGGGGTCCGTCAAACTGCCTTTAGATGAAATGATTGTCTGACCAGGTGATGCAGTAGGGTCCTTATGAATCTTGGGAAGATGATAGAATGTCGATGTAACTAGATACGGACAGTTGAGCAAATTTAATTCATTTATGTCCATCATTCCTTTGTTGAACCATTTCTCAATCATTTCTGATGATGATATTCCTTGATGCTGACATTGCAATCTTCTTTTGTGATTGTTATATAGCAAGTGGAATCTGAAAGTTGTGTTAATGCCTCTTTACAATAAAAGTTCTGTGTCATGAGCACAATGTTCCCTCCTTTGTTTGAAGGTTTACACATTATGTTTGGATCTTTCTGTATCCCTTCCAAAGCTTTTTCTGTTCATTTGTCAGGTTTGCGTTAGATCTTCTTGATTTGGCAGATTTTTGTTGTCTCATTTCTACTAGATCCTTCTTTACTGCTTCTTCAAAGACGTCAATCGTATCAAATGGTGTGCTGGTTATAAAGACAAATGTTGGTCTGAAGTTCGCTTTTGCAGTTTCTGTGCAATCCAAAAACTTTCAATGTTTGATATATGGCTACCCTCTTCATTCATATGAGTAGTATCAGATCGACTTGCCAATAGTTGCAGTGTGACTAGATCATCACCTGTTAAAATATCCGTTGGTACTAAAGGTCCTGCTACCATTTGTATATTTGCATCTTGATTTTGGACACATTTAGTTTTGAGGACTTTATGCAATTTCAATTTGTGAGTAAAGAAGTATAGATCTTTTCATGTTAGTGTAAATTAAAAAAAAATCAAAATTTTGAGTAGGGCAAAAGGTCAATCCTTTCTTCAATGTCATAAACAAAAAGAGTGGGTTTCCTCAATTAGATCCGCACATCTACTAACTCTCTCAGTCCATAGAAAAATTATTTCCTTATATTACACTTGGTAAGAGGTGCTCATAAAAGGTGTTTTACACCCACCCACTAGGGTGTCAACCAGTCTGTGGATCTAAAGGATCCCGACCCAATATTGTATACACTACACCCGAGCACACCCAATCATTATTTCTGTAATCCAGTTATGGCATGCATCACATACTAGCACATAGCAAAGAGAATCCTTTTATAACATAATACAAATCCCAGAGGAGTCTTCAGTTCAATTTCCTGAGATTCAGCTCCAAAAAGTACTCTAATCACACTTTTCAATCAGGTCTTGTGTACTTTATTTCAAATACATAAATGTTGACACAACAGCAGCTGGCGCGCGTTTCGCCCAAAGGGCTTTTTCAAGGCTCAAAAAAGTATTGTATCAATGATTGTGGTTTTGATTGCCAAATACAGTTCGATAAATTGTTGATATGTTTTCTCGAAGCAATCACTTTTCCATGTTAATGCAGCAGTTTATCTTCAATGTTTAAGTATAGGCACGAGTAAATGTGATCGAGGCAGCATTGAGTAAAACACAATACAACGTACATCACAGGTGGCCCATCGGCCTGTGATGCCTGTAATATAACAGGCGTTCTTTCTGGCATGTTCCCTCTCTTCGATTCTCAAGAATCGGAGAAAGTGAACGCGCCTGAAAGAATGCCTGTTTTTTGAGCCTTGAAAAAGCCCTGTGGGGGAAACGCTCATCGGCTGCTGCTGCGTCAACATTTATGTATTTGAAATAAAGTACACAAGACCTCATCGGAAAGTATGATTAAATTCTTTTTGGAGCAGAATCTCAGGAAATTGGACTAAAGACGTCTCTGGGATTTGTATTATGTTATAAAAGGATTCTCTTTCTTCAATGTTATTTCCTCTATTTTTGTCAATTTTCGTGGTCTTAAGTTGATCGTTAAATCTTCTACATTATCTACTATCTTATCCCCCCTCTTGCTGCTTGTTTGTGATGCCAAATCTAGATTTGTATTGGGAGAAGCCCCCTTGTCGTGTTATTTTTTGTCTTCTTTCTGGGGGGTTTTCTCTGCTTCCTCTTTGCCACGTTTGCCTCATAAGTTGGAACGCTTTGTGAAAATGGGATTTTCTTGGTAGTTGTCCTCCTGGGGCTGTGCTGTCTTACCCAGATTGCTCATCGTGGGTTGTCACATCTGACTCTGATGTTTCTCTTTGTTCGACAATTCTTTTATTTGTGCTAGTTTTGAGCACTCTACGTGGTGCATCAAACTTGAGTTCAAATGTAAGGACTCTGCCTTGCTCATAATCATGTTCAACAAAACAAGATGCAATACTGCACAATATTTTCACTAATTTGGCAGAGCAAGGAGAAAAACCACTGTTCTGCATGGACTACTCTTTCAGTCCTGATTTATTCTCAAAAGCTTTTTATTATAAAAGTTTTTATATATTTTGTTTTTCAAGAATCAAATGCGTTTGACAATTATTTCTGTTCAAACAATCAAAACAATATTATTCCAAAGGGGAGCTCCTATTTATAAAATCTATGTGCGAGTATGTACAAGAAAAAGTGAAAATGAATGAACATGAAGTATTTAACATGAGAAAAATAGACAAAACGTGCATTTAGATCAAAAACCACTAACATACTGTGTCACATTCTTGACAAACATATAACATACATATAGAAAAATGATTTTCAAACAGTGTGGTTACTAATTCTCCATTTGAACAGTAAACCTCTACATCCAAGAAAGCCATTTTGTCTCTAGAGTGTTGTAGGCTAAACGTGATGTCTTATGTACGGTTGTTTAACCAACCATGGAAGGCAATGAGTTTCTCTTCATTGCCTGCCAGGTGAAAAAGGCATAGTCAATAAGGCGGATGGATCCGCCTATCCACTGTTTGAATGGATTGTTCTCATATATAAATTTCTCTTCAAATTGACTCATATAGAGAACCGCCAATTCCGGGGCAAAGGGGCATCCCATCGCGACTCCCTTTATCTGGTAAAAGAAGTCGTCCTTGAATTTAAAATAGTTCATTTTAAGAGCCATCTTTGCCAATTCAAGGATGAACTATGTTGGAATTTGGATTGGTCTATCTCTGGTATTGAGATAAAGTTCTAGCACCTCTAAGGCCTCTTCTGGTGGGATTTGGGTGTATAAGGACACCACGTCCATACTCACTAGGATTGATTCTCCGTGTGGTCCTGGAGATAATCCTATCATCAAATGGGATTTGAAACGTGTCGACCCCCTTGTTTGATTTGTTCTCTCTATGCTAATAATTCATAAGATTTTTTAGATTTTAAAGATTATATGATAATGTTTGAAAATTAGAGACATCGATAAATAATTATGTGATAGTTGCCCCGCCCGACCAAAATATAACTAATAGGCGAGGGACATTCATACACAGATTTCCCTTCTCGTTTTCTTTTTTGTTTTTCAAAAATAATTTTTATACATGTATGTTATATGTTTGTCAAGAATGTGACACAGTATGTTGGTGGTTTTTTATCTAAATGCACGTTTTTTTTTTCTCATGTTAAATAGTTCATGTTCCCTCATTTTCATTTTTTCTTGTACATACTCGCACATAGATTTTATAAATAGGAGCTCCACTTTGGAATATTATTGTTTTGATTGTTTGAACAGAAATAATTGTCAAACTCATTTTATTCTTGAAAAACAAAATATATAAAAACTTAAATAATAAAAAGCTTTTGAGATTAAATCAGGACTGAAAGAGTAGTCCATGCAGAACAGTGTTTTTTCTACTTGCTCTGCCAAATTATTGAAAATATCGAGCAGTATTGGCATCTTGTTTTGTTGAACAATATAGTGGCATAGCCTTACTGCGCTTAAGCCAAACCCTTGTTGTTTAGTCCTGCTCATAATCATCAGCATCCCTATTGAATTTAGTGTGCTTGTGCTGTTTAATCTTGTCCGCATATGCTATAAGGCGTTTCTTCATCACTTCTCTCAACTCATCTCTCAGTTTCAAGTCTGGATCTTGCAGAATAAGGACTTCCAATGCCTCTATCTCCTTGAAATATTTGTCTCCGTCACTCCATGCAAACTTTATTAGTATTTCAACACACCTACAGACACATCAGTTGTATACGCTGACCACTCATCTAACAACTGTGGGTCCGGAGATATACATATATATATACCTTTTGTTTCACAGCAAAAATAAATTAATTCTGGCATCAGCTATACAAAGTGTTTGTGTTTCTGTTTGTGCAAGTAAGCACTTGGGAAAAGTGGAGTGGATATATATATATACATACATGTGAACAAGGCAGGTGTGCCGAAACGCGTAATGCTTTTACAATAAAATAACCCTGAAAGGCTGATGACCCAATCTGCTCCTGTGTCGGTGTCCCATTTTTAGAAGAGAAATTGGGTTGGTTGGTTATATATATATATATATATGTTAGAAAGGGCTCCCGACCAGCATTTTTCCAGGAACCACACAAATGACTCGCACTCCAGAGTCTGTGTTTCAATTGCGTTTAATGGCGACGCGTTTCGACCAAACAGTCTTCTACCAAAGCCAACCACATGTAAACACAATCACCATTTTATACAACAAAAAGTGCTCCATAAGGTAAAGGAAACTGAGGTAGGACTACTTTGTCTATCCAGACTACATTTCAGTTGAACTACAAGTGAGGTAGAGGACAGACTGTGAAGAAAACGGTCTCAAGTGAAAAATGATTTTTTACCAATAGTATTCATACATATAAAGTGCAAATAAAATACTCATTTGTGAGATGAAGAAAGAATGTTTGATATTTAAGATGAAGGCAGCATGATAATTAAATTAAATACGATCATTAAGCTCCTTATGTTCAAACAGTGCAAAATTCATGTGGATATCAAATTCAATGCTGGCATTTAGATGTCACATGTGTGGTGACAACAAATCATCTCAAATTATTTGCAACACAATTTCTGAGACCACTTAGATTTTATCACAGTTATCTGTCCAATTTGCGTCTGCCCCTGAATGCCGTAAGGTGGAGCTGAAATTGAAAACATCATTTAGGGTTATCTCATCACGGCCAAGTGGCCAATTCATGGTACTAGATATATTTCAGAATGGTAGTCTTGTAGTCACAAAAACTTAAGCAGTAAGCCCTCCCCTCCTCTAAGGTGGGGTAGGGAAACACCCCATAATCCATAACGGGAATTTCCAACGTTATGTCGGAGCCATTCCATACAAACTAAAAAAGTAAAGAAAATTAGAAGGGTGAGAGGGTACTGAAATACTTCTTTCAGCCCTGTGAACTATAAAAAGTGAACCCTGTGTTGCCTGAATACTTGCCTAGGCAGACACGTCAGAGACAGACACAATGGTGTGATTGTGAAAAATAAATAAATGGAATTTACAAAGGTACCCACATTTGGACAGGAAAAAATCCATTCTCATTATATAAGAGTAACATAGTTCAAAGTCAGACATTCAGACGGATTTGGCAAAGTTAGTAACTATAATCCCATATTCGGGTTCAGGGGTAATGATGAAATTAACCCATCTGTGTCAGAGAGAGCCCTCTCTGCGCAGGATAACAGTTAGTGAGGGAAGGGGGACAAACGCAGACACCCAAAATGAGGGATCTGGGTAACAGAGGTACATAGGACATAGGTTGAACTGGTGCAGTATAAAGGCAGATCTTTCGGCTCAACATAAGGTTTCAGCCAATGTGCACGTACAGTTCTTCATCCTTGTTCAGGCCAAAGGGGTTCCTCGAATCCAGGCGGATGATATAGCGGGATTCCAGGACACGTAGTTGTTTAAGACGATTGCCCCCTCTGGGGTTTGCTGGGACCCTGTCAATACCAAAAAAGGAAAATTGGTTAACATCACTGTTGTGGACACGCAACCAATGTCGTGCGGTAGCATAGGACATATCAACATTTCTGATAGCTCGCATGTGCTCAAGGATTCTCTTTTTTATCGGGAAAATGGTACTACCCACATAGAGCTTTGAGCATGGGCACACAATTGCATATACACAGTGATCAGTGTTGCAGTTCATGAATTTGCATATACTTTCAGTCTTTCCCGAAGGGAGTAAATAGGACTTCACATTTTTACTGGTGACACAGGCTTTACATTTGCCACACTTATAGAACCCTTTTTGTTCTTTGAGCCAGTACCCCTTCTTCACAGGACCCTCAAAGTAACTCCTGACAAGCATGTCTTGAAGAGACCGTGCCTTTCTATAGGTAAACCTGTGGTGAACTATTGACCAGTTTCCCAATAGTGGGATCACTTTTTACAATGTGCCAATGCTTTTTCAGAATACCTCGTACACTGCCTGCTTCAACATTGTATGTTGTTATCATCCTCACGTTACTAGACCCAGAATTATTGGGATGTTTAGTAACCTTCTTGGTCAGAAGTGATGCCCTGTTCCTCGATTTCATTTTTTTCTCTAGCTGTCATTAATGTCTGGTTTGAGTAACCCCTGACTCTGAATCTTTGAATCATACTGTCCTGTGCCTTTTCATAGTTATCCTTGGAGCTGCAGTTTCTTTTTGCCCTTAAAAATTCTCCATATGGGATGCTATCCTTTAGGCTGTTTGGATGGTGGCTTTTGGCATGTAAAATGCTGTTCCCGGAAGTGGGTTTCCTGTAAAGGTCTGTTTCAATCACCCCTTCCACTATCCTGACTGTGACATCCAAAAAGTCAATTTCTAAGGGATCTACCTTACTCGTGAATTTAAGATTCACATCATTTTTATTGTTGTTAAGAAGGAATTTGTTTAAATCAGATCTTGTTCCATCCCAAATCAGAAAGATGTCATCTATGTACCTGGTGTAAAATACAATATGGCGGGTTACATCAACATTGTCCTCAGACCATAGAATTTGTTCCTTCCACCATCCCATCAACACACATGCAAAACTTGGAGCAAAACAACTCCCCATAGCAGTCCCAACTTCCTGCTTGTACCAGATGTTTTCAAACTAGAAGAAGTTGTTAGTAAGACAAAATTCCAGCATTTCAAAAAGCATTTCCGTTTGGTTAAGATAGAATATTGACCGGTCCCTCATATAGTGTCTACAAGGTCTCAGACCATCACTGTGTTTAATGTGTTTAATGCACGTGTACAGAGAGACCACGTCAATCGTAACCATACAGTAGCTGTCCTCCCATCTGATACCCTCAATCTTGGAGATAAAATCAGTGCTGTCTCTACAATATGAGGGAAGATTCAAAACATACGGAAAAAGAAAAGTGTCCAGAAAAATAGAAGTACTTTCAAGGAGACTACCATTTGCCGATACTATTGGCCTTCCTGGTGGGTCATCCTTGTCCTTGTGGACCTTGGGTAGCAATGGACAAGAAAGTGGGGGGGGTGAAAAACATGCTTTTTCCCATTTTAATGCCCAAAGGAATCTTAGACACAACTTCAGCCTAAAGCGCTGAACAGAATTACACACAATGTGGCAGAAAGGTTGTTATTGGTCATGAAAGCAATTTTTTTGTAAATTGGTGTGAATTCTTTCAGTAGTTTTGGAAATATTAAGGGAAATACAAATGTATGTATATAGGGATGCAGATTCCCAGAGGATTTGACAGTTCCCGCACTCAAATCTGATTGGCTGCCAAACTTTAGCCAGGAAATGTCAGCAGCCATCTTGGGACTTGTCTTCAGCCAAGTCATACAAAAAAAAGTTTTAAAAATATGAGAAGGGCGCAGAGTAGGAATACCCTGACCCCCTAAGCCTCTTGGAGTGGTCCTGTAGGGAACTTGCAAGGCAAAAAGTAATTTGTTGTTTTAATTTTTGGCGAGAGACAGACAGGATCCACAGCTCTTGCTGGAAAAAAAGAGATGTGTGTTCTTCTGCAGTCTTGTACAGGGGGGCCAGGTCCTGGGGGCATGAGCACATATATAAAAGAGGGGGGCACACAGCCCCCTACATCTAATGAAAGTCCTGGGGACTGCCACCTCCCTGGGTCACTTTAAAATCAGTGTGCAGGTGGGCTGCTACCTTCCCAGGACAAATTATGTTAAATTAGTGATGGGGGCTTGGCAGCCTACCCAAGCCACTATAAAATATATATGCAGGAGGACCCAAGGGATGCCACCTCCCTGGGGAAAAACGTATCACATTAATGCAGGAAGCCTAAGCAGCCCCAAGGACCACCATCTCTCCGGGGTAAATGATTGAATTTGAAGGGGGGTGTTTAGCCCTCCCCTCCCGCAGTCCCATGGACAGCCACCTCACCAGGGCAATTGATTGAATTTAAAGGGTAGGGACTTAGCTCCCCCCACAGCCTTAGAAATTCACTGGAAAAAAAGGTTACAAGGACGTTATAGTTAGGCTGACATTTCACTCAGAGAAATTCTGCAGTTATAGTTACCTGAATTATGTACGCCCCGCAATGCACTGCATATGACCTCACATATTATATCACTCATGATATGGTCAGTGAACACTCTCATGACATCACTGATGGCATTATCTTTCTCAGCTGTTAAATAAAACCCTATTAGCACAATCGTAATTATTATTATTATTGATATAATGAAAATCGAACACATAATATACTTGCACTTATTACTAAGACAACACATGTCTGTCTAGATCCAAAGAAGATACAGCTAAGTTCAAAAGTTCAGTGCACAATCCTGCAAATAGTTTCTTTAAGCCATTAGCTTTCAGCAAACAATATTTGTATAGACAATCCTAAACCCTACTCAGTGTTCTTCTAAATTGTTATCCCTACTCTTCTTCTGTAGATTTAGGCCTAGGTAATTCTTCTTTAAAATAAAAAATAAAATTACTTAGTGTCAGTATCTTTTATTTCTTTTTCAATTTCTCTTTGCATTTGTTCAGATTATAAATAAGTTTAGCGCTGGAATTACAAAGAAAAGATTTTGCGTCGTTTTGCATCACTTTTGTGACGCAAACATGGTGCAAAAGCTTAATAAATCTCCCCCTTAACGGCTAATCTCAGCCAGGTGATTTAATGACATAATTGTATCTTGTTTTCTATGCTTTTTGTTTCTTTGTTACCATAAATACATTGTCTATGTACTGTTCAATAACTGAACTCCAGGGCATCTCTAAGGACTCCAGTTACCTGTTCAAAATCTGACTAAAAAATAGACAAACGCTCTGTATTCCCATGTGGGACAGTCACCATACCAAAACTCTCTGCTAAAACATGAAGGAAAAAGAACCTGGCAACCCTCATGCAATGGCACTGAGAAGAAAGCCTAGCAAAGATCCACAAAAGTAAATGATTCTGCAGTACAAGGAATTTTAAATGCATTGTTCCTGGACTCAGTACCACAGGACAACATGAGACAAATCTTGTTAATCTTAGTAAGATCTTGTATGATCCTATACTTTCCACTGGGTTTCTGTAATGCTATGATCAGAGAATTACATGGACTCCCAATCAATTCCCTCAAAATTCCTTTCTGTATCATGTCTTCTTTTACAGGCGTGATTCCTGCAATTGTTTCTGGGGTCAGATGGTACAGTGGTGCTCTTGGATACACTGCATATACCTTTATGATAACTCTGGCTGGTTCTACAACTTTAATCAGTTCAATATCTTTTTCTGTGAGATCCCACACTTCTGGATTCATAGTTTTTCTCATATCAGAGGGTACTTCTTCAATTGTCTTTAAAGGAAACAATCCAACTGCTGTCTTTGATAAGTTGGCGATAATAATATAAAATGATTTAGCTCAAGGTATTCCAAAAAAGAGCGTCTGTTGCCTCCAGTTTAGTTTACAATTCCAAAGAATGCCTCTCTAGGCCGCCCTGCAAGAGAAAATTTGATTCTCCGTATATATGACCTATCGTACAGTGTGCCCACCCCACTAATATATCCACAAGCTCTTTTCTAGATAAACCTTGAGGTCCCCCACCCTTCTTAATTAAAATATCCTGAACTTGCAGAAATTAAAATAACTCCTTCTGATTAAGCTCATACTTTGTCCTCGGTTCCTCAAAGGCTATTTTTCCAATTTCAGTATAAAAGTCTCCTAATCTTTTAGGCCCATGACAGTTATACCCATGTACATAAGAGTCCCAAAAGACCCCCTGTAGACTAGGATTTCTTTGAATTAGAGGGTAAAAATCAAATCGCCCTAGCCCAGGTTTCTTCCAGAGTGCAGTCCAGATCTTGTGGGCTCCCTGGATAGCCTTGAAGCAGGTCATTTTAAAATAGCTGGGTTCTATTTGATGGCGAAGGCACCACCTAGCTTCTGCACTGAGGAATAGTTTAACCACCGGGGGAATTTCTTCCCTTAAAGATCGAGCTCCATCCACCTCCTCAATTAATGAAACCATATGTTGCAGAGCTGCTGCCCAATAACACAATCTAAAATTTGGGATGTGCATCCCTCTCTGTTTTTGAGAACTGTTACAAATTTGAGAGCCCTCCTGATTTTAGAGTAAGCCCAGATAAATCTGTTCACAATATTATCAATTAGCTTAAAGCAGTGATTTCCAAATTCAAGTGTGATGGCCTGGAAGAAATATTACACTTGGGGAGAAACGTCATTTTAACAACATTACTTCTGCCAATTATAGACATATGCAAACTATCTATCCTTGAAAGATATTTCTTTGCCTTTCCAATAACTGGAGGTAGGTTATTCTCGACTATTTGATAAACTTTGTCTGTAATACTAACATCCATATATCCCACAGATATCATTAAGCTGTAGATTACTGTTAATAACTATGTTTTATCCCAATGTAAAGAGTACCCCAAGAATCAACTAAAGATGCTTTTCTCTTTTTTTATTTCTTTCAGAGCTGTCGCTGGATTGGTAGTCCCTATGGCAACTTTGTCAGCATATGCCAGCACTTTTGTCCTCCATCCATGATAGCTCAAAGGTGTTATTATGGCATTGTTGTCATATTTCCATAATAAGTAGTCTATGTATAGCGTAAACATCAACGGGGAACAGGGACACCCTTGCCTTGTACCTTGTTGAATCTGTTTTGATTGTCTCCCCCATTAATGCTATCCTAGTGGTGGGATTTCAATACAGTGCTTTTACTGCTTTAATTTACTCAGGCCCAATTTCAATTCCAGTTCATGACGACCCATAGATACTTCCAGCAGACCCTATCAAACACTTTTTAGACGTCTAATAATGTCAGACCCATAGAGTCTCCTGCAACCAAAGAAGCACCTAAAAGAGTAATAACCTGGCGGATGTGATCCGTGGTCCCCCTTCCAGGTATAAAACCATGTTGCCTAAAAGAAACAACCGTACCAATTACTAAGCATAACCGCATGGGCAATACTTTCAAGTACATTTTGGTGTCACAATTACCAGACATTGTGTCCCACAGTAATAATAATAATGGTACTGAAGGGAACTATGACTTCAGGCATTGCAATGGCCCCCAGTGCTTGACTACATATGTGCTCATTGCACCTTTATCAATTCACATCACATTTTCAGAACTTGGGACTCTGGTAGGACATTTGCTGCTGTTTGCTTTCATCTTCGCCTGCACGAGACATGTTGTGATTAGCATTTTTTTGTGACCTTTTGAGTGCACTTTGGCCCCCCTGAAATGTGCATGTGTATTAAATGAAAAGGTGATGTGCATCGATAAGTTGAATACTACTTATTTACAATGTCATGCTGTTGTGGGCATGAGATATTGAGTCCATGTCACTGGTGTCACCCTAGTTGCCTTTAACTGCTAGTATATTCCTATCCCTTTTTAGAGCTCTCGCTCTGTTTCCATGCTGTTATTCTTTTAAAGGAATGGGATTACAAATAATGGATAGGTGCTGTTTGCTGTAACTGGGTGTTTTTATTAAAAAAAGGTGTACAAAACAATACTATGTGAAGACCAGTTGTGCATTTATAAAAATAATGGTTTATTAATTTTTCGTGCTAAGGGGATGTTAGAAGGATGAGCTGCATCTAAATATTACTGCTCGGTTAGTTTGCACTACTGGTTCTATTCCAGTTTGTTTCTTTGACTATTCAATCTGGACTAAGAAGTATTATATCAAACTATATGTATGCTAGTATGTCCTTTTCATGTAAGTTTGTCTTAGTCTATGTATATATATTTGTCTTTTTGTATGTGTTTGTAACCCTGAAGAAGGCCTTGTCTGGGGCGAAACATGTTGGTTGTGTCTGTTTGTATTAATTTCAAGTTAGAAATGAAATAAAATAAACATAAAAAAAGAACATTCAAGCAAAAAAAAAGAGCGAGAAGCATTATCATTGAAACTACCTGGGAACCCGCATTAGTATAAAAAGGCAAAATAATATGTTGCAAAATGTGTAGCAGGCTTCTCCTTCCTCAAATCCAATCCAGTGGCAGCATTCATCTGAAAGGAGGTTCAGCTTTTCCTTTCCTACAAATAACATGCAGCTTGCAAAGTTTTATCACAAAGTTTGTTACAGACATTTCACAGGTGTAGCTTCTTGATTCATAAACCTCCATGCACATAGGCATCAAACACATTCAACCTTCTAATGTGCAATGTCTTACTTTGTAAACAATGAACTAGGCTAAAGAAGAGAAACACTGTCTTGCAAAATGAATGTTTAGTAAATTTCTAAATTGTATTGTGCCTATTTCAGCAATATCGAATTCACTTATGGTTCAAAAACAAGTTGTATTTAATCATTTCTGTGGCCTATACTAATAACTATGGCTGCCTAGTGCAGCTTGCTCATTTAAAATGAGTGTCATTTCATCTTTAAATTGCACATCAATCATTGCACACATAGCTGTAAATGTTTTTGAAAATTATGCATTAATGAATTATCTTTTTTAGTGGTTTATTTGTGTTTTGTATGTGAATGTAAATGTAAATGTAAATGTAAATTTATTGCGATTTATATAGCGCACTTATCACCCGAAGGCATCAAGGCGCTTGCAAGTGTTACCTGTGGGCCTGCCACTCTGTGTGCATGGGTTATTGCATATCTGGAGGTAGTAAGGTAAGTCATTTGTGTGCCTATAAATCTGAGCGTTCATGGGTTTCTCTACGTCTGTTTAGCCATGTGTGCCGACGTCCGTGTTTTCGCTGCTAAAAAAATCATGTTCTTTATTGTTATTATCACTTGCATAGCGCTCTGCCAAGTACCTGCAATCACTGCACTGTTGTGGAATAGTTTTATTTTTACCCTCAACAGAGAGCAAAAGAACATACATTTCTCATCTCCCAGCAAGCAGTTTTACAAACCTATGATAATATTCTCACATGCAATACAGAGCTGCGGTTTATAAAGTCATGTTCAGGACATATATTCAAATGCCACTAATAAATATTGTGATGTATATTTAGCATGTTTTGTAAGTTTCTATCCTTTATCCTCCAAAGATTTGTATGGTAATAAGGCTTGTTTTTTTATATTTTTAATTAACACATTTTATTTCAGGCAGCATATTAACCCAGTGGAGCGGGATTTCAAGAGTATTTGGGCCCAATCATGTTTTTATTGTTTTTAGTCAATTAAAACGAAAACTTTACGATGCTCTTTTACGATAGTCGTCGCTTTCAGCATGAGAGGCAAATATAATACAAAGCAAAAAAAACACTCAACGATTAAAGCAACCTAGTTTGGGCAAGCAATTTATTCTGCAAGAGGAACCAATTAAAAGTCTATTCAATTTAACAATGTTTCCCTATGTTTGTATGTGGTAATTCCTCTTCACACTTGTGGAATAGGGCATCCTAGGCCTTTTAAAGATTCTGTATTGTATAAATAGAAGTACAGTATTAGTATTTCTCTGCAAAGCTAAATGTATTACATAAATAGAAGTACTGTATTAGTGTGGCACTGTAAAACATTTTGCACCCGTTATATGCTGCATTGTATTAAGCGTGTATAGTGTCCTGTATTCTACAAGAATTGTACTAGGATGCTTAATAGACTCAATTGCGCATTGTCACTTTTTCTGTCCCCTGGGCTATTTTATCCAAAGTAGAGCATGGTTGTATGCCGAATTGCTTCCTCTAGTATTTTATAACTTTGTATATTTTAAACTGCATGAATTGCCTTTTACACAACCTTCATTGTATTTAAATGGACTTCTTTGAGTTCCAAGTCATAATAAAATACTTGACTTGAAGAATGATACTTTTAAATTCTAACATTTAACAACATTGTAGTTTGCAAAAATGTCTACGTCCCATGACTGCAATTTAATTCTCCCTCCACATTAGAAACTTTTGTGTGTTTTATCAGAAACACTTGTGTTGCTGTATTTCATAGTGCGCTTAAACAGAGGACATGAGAATGGAGAATTGCATGAAATAATCATGCCATGCTAATGGCCTCTTTAGAAAGAATGTAGACCCTGGATACAGCTCTCATTTAGTCTACATGTTCTTTTCAGCCATAGTGCATCTGTAATCATTTGAATTTCTGATAGTCCTATGATCTTTCTAGCTCTGGCTTGTCTAAGGGAACATTTCTTTTAAAAATGTCAAAAATGAAGACAAAATGAGCTTTAGCAAAATTGCTTGCTTGCTAACCTGGAGCAATTCTGATTTCAAACTTAGCCGAAGTTGGAATGTTGCTATCCCCACAAATATTTATTTGGTGCTTTCTGATGTTTTCATTGAGTGAGTTGGAGTATTACTCATAATAATATCAAGAATAAGTTTTATTATGGATCTTCATTTTTTTAACGCTTGGGTTTTGATGAGTGGCATCTCTAAAACTGAGTTTAAGAGGCAAAACCTATGCTTAAAAACTTTGGGGCTTATTTATGAGAGACTTGGGCCACCAACCTCTCAATGGTTTCTATGAGGCAACGCAAAGCCACTCTTTGTGGCTTTGCATGGCAGCCTACATATAGAGTAAGACAAAGTACTGCGAGTCGATGCCGTGCTTTGACTTGCCCAGCATCAAAGAGGTGTCCCATGAGCTTTGATGTTCTTTTAAACTTAACCAGGCTGCCTGTAGATTTTATTTTTGACAGGTAGGCTGTCACCAGTGTCCACGTCATGTACACACCAGTTAGTCTGACCAGGGGGTCAAAGAGAAGGGTTCAGGCATGAGCATGGTCATTTCAGCTCTGTCATTATAGGGTTTAAGGTGGTTGACATGGATGACCCTATTGAAGTTCCTGTAAGTGCCAAGGTCCACTAAGTAAGTTACCTCCAATTTTCACTCAAGGATAGGGTAGGGCCCAGTCCATTTGTCCTGGCAGGCCCTATGACCCACATACTCCAAAACCTATACCTTCTGCTCTGGTTGGAACTCTACCATGGACACCTTCTGGTCATACCAGAGCTTCTGGAGCTTTTTGTTGGCCTCAATGTTTTTATTTGCTATTTTAATGTATTCAGCCATCCTGGAATGAAGGCCAAGCACATACTCCACAATATCCTCTTTTGGTTCTTTGAGAGGATTCTCCCATCCTTCCTTCACATGACACAGGAGCCCCCTTACAAGGTTTCCAAGCAAAAGCTTAAAGGGGGAAAACCTTACTCCCTTTTGTGCCAGCTCTCATTAAGCAACAAACAGACATAGTAGCAAGACTCCTTCTGAGCTTTTCCAGGAGTCCATCAATTATGCCTTTTAGGGTCTTGTTAAATCTTTCAACAAGCCATTTGTGAATGGTATGGTGTAGTGAAGTTATAAGTCATTCCACATGTGTTTTACATATGCAGATATGAATTTTATACCTCCGTCTGATACTATCTCCATTGGAATCCCAGCCCTGGTCATATACCAAGGAGGGCCCTTGCCACTGCAGGAGCAGTGCTTGTTCTCAGGGGAATTGCTGATGCTGTCTGAGGGTCAAGGTACCAACCATGTCAATCCAAGCTCTATCAAAGGGTACCTTAAGGGAGTGGCATTAAGGGGAGGTTCTGGTGGCTACATGTCTTTCTATTGGCTTGACCAGTGGCACAGTAGTCACAAAAGTCCTTCACCTTCTGGGATATTCCTGACCAGTAGAAGTGGTTCACTAACCTACTCCAAGTTTTGGTCTGGCCAAATCTAGGGGAATATCAAGGGGCAATGTTAGGAGAAACTCTCTAAACTGTTGAGGCACTACCACTCACCTTGTGGCACCACATTTCAGGTCTTTGGCCTCAGTGATCAACTGCTTGCTGCCTCAGGCTTTCAAGAGTGGCACGGTTCTCTGCCCCTGGCACAGATCTTACCTAGAGGACCCCCCTGTGCTAAAAAGCAGACCCAAGCTCTTGGAGCTTAGTTCCCTCTGGGGCTAACAGGTCTTCTTCCTGAAGAGAGTTGACTTGATCTGTTGTCTAATTGGCAGTTGGTTTCTCAAACTTCTTGCGCTTTCTCTAGGAAGGTTGGTCCATAATTTTAGGGTCCAACACTTCTTTTTGACCCTGGGTTATACACTGTGCTCTTGTGTGCACATATAGACGCTCAGACACACTCAGTTATTCTCATCAGTGCATGGGTCTTCTCTTCTACCTCAGCCCAAGCTGAGTACATCATTGCCAAACAGACACTGTAGAGGTACAGCAGAAGACACCACTACCCTTTTAAAGCCAGCAACCTTCCCTAATCTAAGGACACCAATGCCATTGGTTGCACCTTAGACTGATTGTCAGCATTGAGGGCTATATAGGTCTCATTAAGCAAATATTCGTCTGAGAACACCAGTTGCTCAATCACCATGGTTATACAGACAGCAGTGTCTCTCAGGGCTTCTACTCTAGCCCCATTGATATTTGGCTAATGTCTGTATCTCTGTATCTGAGACTAGATTTGCCTCGGTGAGTACCTTGCCATGGTCAGGGCTCACCTGTGATCCCATCTGGAGACTCACTACTGCATGCACTGCAGGTTTGCTATAGGCATTTGTTATGTTTTTACAGCTAGGGTCTCCAGTTTGGTGTCCAAGGGCCTTATAGTCATGAAAAGTTTTAGGGCCCACCCTCATGTCCAGGTTTTTGGGGCCGGTAGAAGACACATTTTTATTGTTATCTCTTTGGTCACCATCTTTCCCTTAGGGGGGGTCCTTTTAGTCTATTTGTTTTGGACACAACCACCAATGGCTGCCTTAGTTACCCTTGTTTTGAACCAGTGGTCTGCCTTCCTCCCCAACTCTTGAGGAGAAAGCAGACCTAAGTCTACCAGGTGCTGATGTAACTTCTTATTATAACACTTACTCAAAAGATGCTCTTTTATATTTAAATGTCATAGCCCAAAATAGTTATGGACATTGTTACATGGCAACCATCCACATAGTGTTTTCACTGAATAGTCTACTAATTCAACCCAGGATGACGCTGGGTTTTTTGAGTTTCCCTGAATTTTATCCTGTATTCTTCAGTGGCGAGTCCAAAGCTCTCAATCAGGGTACCCTTCATGAGGTCATAAGACTCAGCATATTCCTCATTCAATGTCAGGAGTCTATCCCTGCATTTATCTAAGAAACGTTACCACAAGAGAGAGCCCCAATTATTTTTTGACACTCTTCTGCTAATGCAGGTTCTCTCAAAAGCAGCAAACCATTTGGTGATGTCATCACCCTCTGCATAAATGAGAACAACCTCTTTGAGGAGTTTATGGTCAAAGGCTTCCTCTGTCTCCCTAGGTATTATGATATTGCTGCCAACAGAGATAGGTCCTAGGCCCATCTCTTTTCTTTGCTTCTCTATGTCCAGAGTTGAGCTGCAAAGATCAACCTTCTAGGCAATATTTTTTAGGGCAAGTATCTCCTCTGAGGGAGCTTCCTCTTCTGAGGCAGGGGTCTCCCCAACCTCCTCAGCAACATCTTCTGTTGTATGATTCTCCTGGGAATAAAGTTCACTCACTGCACGATCTCTCACAACAGCTTCACAAGGTTTTCTTTGATAGTATGAGCTCCAGTTTAAACACCATAACCCCTACTGAAGGTTCATAGCTGGGAGCATGACAACTCCATGTATGGTGTCAGGTCGAGCTCCTGAGCTTCCTCCTGTGCATAATCCATTTTACACTAAAGTTGGTACGTTTTTATAAAGTTAAAAATCCTTAAGACCTTTCGTTTGTCCTAACTGAAGAAAGATTTTTAAATTCTAAAAACTGAGTACAAGGACATAATCAAGGCACTGTTTATTTTAACATTAAGAAATATAGACCAGTTGAAAAATACAACTGGCTAAAGACAATTTTTGAATTTATTTTTGTGGTCAATTATTGACAGAGTGTTATCAGCAAATACAGTCATAGACCCCACCGCTGATCCACCAATGCAGGTTTCTGGCTCTCTATATAGTGCATTAAAATGAAGTACACTGTGTAGAGTCCAGGTAGACACAGATAGGGATACAGAGGCAAAAGAAGATAACACTAACGTTCTATTTGTGGTAGTGCGGGCGAGCAGTTAGGCTTTTCAGAGGGTAGTGCTAAGTATTTCTTATACTCACAAAGGCAGTAAATAAGATGCATACTCAAGACTAAATCAGCTACCAAATAATACAAAGAACACAGATCTTTGTGTAATTTTTCACATCAAGAACTTTGTTCTACAATAAGTACTGTTTAAGATATGAATTTTTCAAGTGCGCAAAAGGAATTGCTTTTGTGCACAACTATGCACCATTGAAGTCAATGGAAGAAAAGATCACACAGTTGGATTTCAAGGTTCGCCTTCAGAATTTAAGTAGGTAGGAAGGCCAGGACCAATATTCCTCAAGCGGATTCTCTGCAGCTTCCCGGATTTGGCCAGGAGCAGGGTATTGAGGTTGTTGGTTGTAGGTGCACTACAAAAAAGGTGGGCACTTGAAAACACACTGCACAAAGGGACTTAAGGGTAAGCCCAAGAGGTCCCACTCGACGGAGCAGATTGCAAGGGCCTCAGGACCCCAGGAGCACAGCTGGATCATCGTTACCAAGGCCGGTCGGGCTGGATGCAGAGCAGATAGATCAGCCAGGCAGTGCGCGTCAAGATGTTCTTGCTGTTAGAAGCTGGCAGTTTGGAGAGGTGATCCTAGGACGGCTGGGCCTCTCACAAAGTGGGTCTCAGGGTTCTCAATGTCCCTCAATAGGTGTTTGCTTCCTGCAAAATTGGAGTCTGGATTGGACCCTTCGTCTTGGTGTATGCTGCAGAGGGTCTGGTGCCCTGGGTATTAGTGTGGCACGACTCCAGTAGGTTAAAGTATCTCTAAACCTGGTGGGGAGAAAGATATGACCCTCTGGAGCTGGTATATCTCTTTCAGTTTGGGTGCTGTGTCGGAGTTGCCAGATAGCAGCAAGTTGGTAAACCAAATTTTGCATTTAGGGAGTTCTTTGGTGGTTTTTAAAGGATGGAGGAACTCTGGCGTTCTTGGTGCCTCACAGTTACAGGGCGAGACAACTCACCATGAGAGTAGAGTCCTTAAGGCAGCAGGCAGGGTTTGGTGGCAATTTTATGCAGCAGGGCTTCTTTGTTCTTTTCTTCCATGTGTCCGTCAAATCTAAGTTCAGGGTCCAGGGATGCAACCTAAATACTAGATTTAGGGGCATTTAAGGGGGAGACAGGTAGTAGCCAATGGGCAACCTACATTTAGGGGGTCTACACTCTCTAATTTAACCCTTCTTGTTGAAGGGGGCACTATACTGACCCTAACTCTCTGATTCCCTCACAAATCAAGATTGAGGGAAATGAAAAGTGGGCTCCACATCACCTGCCCCACCTTAGGGATGGTGCTGGCTGAATTGGGGCCCACTTCCTAATGTAAATACTTTTTCCACCTGTCCTCCCACAAAATGTGGATCAGGAAATGGAGGTTGGCATCATCCACCATCTGAAGGTGCCAGGATCGCATTTCATAGGCGGCATTGCCTTTGAAGCTTCCTGCCCTGGAAGGCCATCCTGGCCTGGAAGAGGTGTGAAGCACCTCTGCCCAGAACCAGCTTTGTTTCTGGCCTATGAGAGCCCTGGCACTCACCTCACGAGGTCAGAAACATGTCTGGTGGTGGCAGGATGGTTAAGACTAGTCAGAGACCACACCAATGCTTGGTAGGTTTTCAGGGAATCCTCTCAAGGGTCTCATGTGTGCATTTAATAATAAATCCAACACTGGCATCAGTGAAGATTTATTAGGATGAGATGTTCGGTACCAAACAACTTAGAGTAGAGTGAAGTCCTCATGGAGCTAGGAATCTCATAATGACAAGTATCCAGCCAACACCCTGTGCTCTTACACATCTCCAAGAACAGGCCTTATATTGTAGGGTCATTTCTGATCATGCAGATTTGTCCACACATGGAATATAGGGTAATATTTACAAGCCCCTATAACCAAGAGAACATCACTTTTTGTGATGTTCTTGTGGCAATAGGGGATTTCCCTTATTTACAAGGCAGCGTTAAGCTACTTAACAGGGCTTAACACCTCCATGTAAATAAGGCCCCCTTTCATGCTAACCTTAGCGTGAAAGAGGTGGGCAATGGATGTTGTGGAAAGAGTTCCACTGCAACACCTATTGATTCTGACACTGCCCCCTATTTACAAGGGTGGCATAAATAAGAGGCAGTGCCAACATTAAGACCAGGAAAAGCCTCACTGCAGCACACACAGGAGTTGTTTGTGTGCAGAAAGGGACACTTTCCTGCACATAAACATTCATTGTCTGAAAGCAGGCACCCCTGCACTATGGTGCTAGGGTGCCTGCATTGGCATTAGGCAGCTGAATTTGGCACCAGCAAAGGGAGAAATGTAGAGGTGTGCCATATTATTGTAAATACAGTGCATCCCTGTGTTTTTAAAGTGACCAAGCGCACCTGTAGCAATTTTGGACCTAACAAGCTCTCTACCCATTCTTGTAAATATGCTCCATATTGTTGTATGGCCTGCAATAGGGGTTACTTGCCTACATCTCATGCAGTGTATGTTGTTATGTTCCATATAGGTATCCTAATATAGGCCCGGGTAATATCATACACCTTCACCAACATTACCTCCCCAACACTACACTGTAACAAGCCTTTTAGGATTGAACATTTACCTAGTTCTAGTCCTGTGCGGAAAAGGAAGGTTTTCCCTGCACAATAGGGTCCTATAACTTCATCAATAGACTCAAACAGTATGAATGAATATTCATAGGGGTTCTTGGAAACCAGGCAGGGGCTACACCACCTGCATAATATCTACGTACAAGGCTCATCCCATACGTTATCCTCAAATCCAACAATGGCTAATTCAAGAAACAAGGGACAAAGGAACTTTGGCCCTTGTTTACTTTCTGTATAAACACAGTACATCTTGCTAGTGTTAGCTGGAGAAGACCGAGTCTTCCCAGCCGACACACTGACCAGTGACGCTGAGGCTCCTGCATGCAGACGCTCCAGCTGACAGTGGTCTAAACATTCCTTGCGGGGTGTCCACTTCAAGACCAGGACGGGGTCCCATACTCTCTCACTTCAGGTAATGGGATTAGACTAAAAACTAGAGGGATTCTTGGCTTTACACCTACTCACATGCTAGGTACACTTAGGTACATCTAGACATGCATTGTAGGAGTATGCGCTTTCTTTTTATCATGCATTTTATATTCATGTATGTATTCATGATTATTATAGGAGGGTAGAACTGTACTATCCATTTATATTCACAGTACTGCTAATCATACATGTCTCCCATTGTCTAACGGTTGTTGCTGCACATCTATTTCACACTAGAAGAACAAATGTGCAATAAAATCTTAGGTAACACGCCCAACAGTTTCTTCTGTGTAACTCTATGAGACCAAATAAGTAAGCACGAGTGACTGAGCGAAAGGTAATACATTGTTTCCACAATTCTGAGGGATCAGAGTTGTCATGTTCTGAGGTTGCCAGAAACTATTCTCTACATGATAAGAGGAGATTCTTGTGGCACTGTGAGCTAGCTAATGCAAACAGGTTAACATTCTCGGTGGGGGTGCTCAGAACCAGTCTACCACCAAACTAACAGTTTATGTTATCCCAACACACAGATTCTGTATAGGATATATAGTAACTACACGACAATGTAAGCATGGCATACAGGGCTATATGCCATTTCAAACTCTTTAGTTTTCCTCGCAGAAAAACATGAAAACTGCTATTGTAGTTTGCATGGTCTTGCTGAGGGGTCTCTGAGGTGGCACAATTGGTGCTGCAGGCTCATTGGACCCTCTTCAGTACCAATGCCCTAGGTACCTGGGGTAGCATTTACTAGTGACTTACAGGGCTTGCTGAAGTTGGGCTAATCATGGTACAGTTTTGGGAAAGAGATATGGCACTGGGAACCTGGTAAGCATGGACCCAGAGCTCTTTCAAATTCAAAATTACATCAGCCACCAGGCAAAAAGTGGGGGCTAACCATGTTAAAAGATGCACTTTCCTACACTTTAGCACTGATTAGTAGTGGTAAAGTGGCCAGTGTCCTAAAGCCAACAAAAAGGATGTCAGAAAAATAGGGGGAGGAAGGGAAATGCTTGGACATAACCCTGCAAAAGGGCCAGGTCCAACAACAGAAACTACCAAATCAGTGAAATTGTGCCAAATAAGTGAGACAACATATGGAGCAGCAATCAAAATTGGATATTTTGACTTCTCAGCATTTTAATGCTCATTTCTACATCACGAGGCATTTAACAATTGGAAGACCACCAATGTTTGCACATTCAGCAACAACCTTTTAAAGATAAGGATGCCACCAATTCCAAAAAAGGCCAAAAGAGACTACATTTTGATCAGCGATTTCTGTCCCAAGCCTCTCTCATGCTCCCGAAGGCTCCCACAGGCAGACAATCTACAGTTGTCCCTAGTCAGATTATGCCTCAAACACTAGCCAGACTGGCACTCAGCATAAGTAAGGGTGAGAGATGAAGCTTTTTCTTGACTGCTGCTCTAGCACTGCAAGAGTGGTCAAGCCCAGCCTATGTTACCATCATTTTGCCATGCTTTAATACTATACGACGCAAAGGTGAGACAAAATCTAGATGTCATCTGCTAAGCTACGCAAGACACCTTGTGTGGCCCTGCAGTGCTTTGTGAATCTTGAGTAAAGCAAGGCAGCGCAAGTCACTGCCTTACATTACTCTGCCCCTGGGAGGTGTTCCATTTGTGGAGTGTGCATGTCCTCATGCATCCACCAATGCATTTTGGCCCATTCCCATGTTTACCATCAACAGTGGACCTGGGAATGTGTCAAAATGCTAAGCCTTCCCAGGCGATGCATAACAAAGTGATCTACCTTTATTTCTCTTCGTTGTTTCCTCTTTCTATGTGTGCTGTTCTCTGCAGCACATGTAGAAAGAAAAAAAAGCCTTAAAGGATTGTTTTTATGCAGGAAGGTGTCCCTTCCTGCACAAAAAATCCTGCTTGCAACTTAGTTACCCTTGCACCATGGTGAAAGGTTGCCTGCATTGGCACGAGTACTAAAAGTGCACCAGGGCAAGGAGAGGACAGGTTAAATTTTATATATGGTGTATTCCTGCCCTTTCCCTGTCATGCAACACAGCACAGCAAGGTGTTTTGCTGTGCTGCGTTGCACAACATTTCAATAAATCTGACTCTTACTTTTTGCAACAATGCAAAGTGTTGCTGTTTCTTGTCTATATATGGTGGCAACATCCTGCCATCTGTAAATTTCATTCCAGGCATTTTCATTTTCCTTTTTGATGAGCAATGGCATCTCAGGGTAAAAAAGAAAGACCATCAGGAAGACAAATGGATGTTTAGATTCTGTAGAGTGTTGTAAATGTAAATTGATACTTGTATAGCACACTACTCACCCGCAAGGGTCTCAAGGCGCTTGTACGAATACGGCTGTGGAACCCATCCTGGCTTTCCCTGTGAGGCGTCCACTCCTGGGCACCCCCAAGGTGGAGGCCAGGCATCCTTAGCGTTGTGGGGGCCGTTGTGGAGATTAAGCAAGCTATTGCCCAGAGTTGTAGAGTGGGACTCCATGATTGGAATAGGCACCGAGGCGAGAATTATCAGGTCCGTGGAATTTTTGAGCCCAAGACCCGCCAAGCCGGGGAATTTAACCCTGGTCCAGGACTAGACCTCTGCATCAGGGTCTGCCGCTCGTAGCATAGTACTGCATGGACTGTTTCAGCACATCTTCTACTGTCTATTTTTGTTCTCTAAACCAGATCCTGTATGTGGGTGTTTCTCATGAGTTATAAACAAAAAATCCTTCATGCTTAGCATTATTCCTTTACCAGCCCCATTATGTGACAGTACATGGGACAGTATGATGCTTTGTGTTAGGTAGAATTCACCATGTCATGTTTCAGTCACCTTTTTCATTTCAGTAAATGTGCAGCGCTCTTTCGAAGAGGAATTAAAGGTTAAACATAACAGTGCATTTTGCAGTGATCTATTTGGTTTGAAATATTTACACACAATTTTCCAGCTGTCAGCCCACATCAGCAGCGCGCAATGGTCTATCTGCCAGCACACGCGTGTTTCTTTGCTGCCCTCCCGCTGTGTGTCTCAGCAAGGAGCTCTCTCAGTAATTCTCTCTGACGTTCAGTGGTGCAAGGCTTTGGGCTGTGAGTTGTTCAACCCAGACATAGGAACCTATTTATAAAAAAGACACGCAGTGCACCACAACAAGTCACCCTGCACGGGTAGGAATGTGCCTGTTTGAGGCAATACGGCTTATTCCTGTCTTTTTCTCTGCACTGGCGCCTCTTTGGCAGCCTAGAGCCAATGCAGGCACCCTTGAACTGTGGTGGTAGGGTGCCTGTGTTTCATGCAGGATTGTTTTTGTGCAGGAAGTGACACCAAAACAATCTTGAGAGGTATATTCCACTACCTATGTGTGCTGCAGAAGGCAGCGAACATTGAAAGAGGAAGGAAGTAATGAGGAGAAGTAAAGATATTTCTCCTCATTACACCTCTCCGGCGAAGGTGTATATTTTTGGCGCATTCCCAAGTTTAGCAGGGGCATATTATCAAGGGGGTTTATCTCCGCTCTTTTGGCTTTAAAAGCCAAGAAAGCGGAGATAAAATTATCTCCCTATTACCTAGCTGTCGCTAACACCAGTTAGCGACAGCTAGTAGGAAATAGCGACCATCTTGGGCCCCGCTTTGGATGACAGTGATATTTAGCACTAATGACATGCAAAGTGGGCGTGCCAAGATGTTAGCGACTGGAAACAGTCGCTAACATCGCTATCTCCTATTACCAACTTTTGGAGATATTCGCGCTAAGCGCGAATATCTCCAAAAGCTAACACCTGCCCTGAGCAGTTCTTAGCCATGTTATCCAAGGGTAGGTGGATAACATGGCTAAGAGCATTAGCTCGGTAATGCATGAATATCGCTGACTTTTCAGCGATATTCATGCATTTCGGCCGATTTTTGTCGCTTAGGAGATAAACCTTGATAATAGCAAGGTTCCTAAGCGATAAAAATCGCCGCAGCTCGGCGATAAAAATATTGCCGCTAAGCCAACATAGCGATAATTATCGCTAGTTGTTGGTAATATGCCCCCAAGTTCTGGTAAATCTGGGAATGCTTCAGAAAATATGAGAGTTGTGTGGGAATACCTACACAACACTCATGGAACACCTTCCCAGGGCAGAGTAAGGCAGTGCAGCGATTTGCGCTACATTGCCTTTCTCCAGATTTATGGAGCTACTCAGGGCCCCACAAAGTGGCCTTGCATGACTTCATAAATCTTACTTATGGTTTGCGTTGCTTAGCAATGCAAACCAGCTCGCAAATAGGCCCTATCATTTTTTTGGTATGTATGTTTCTGCTAATTGTCTCTCTTTCACTCATTGTACTGGCATATGGCCCATTTTGCTGATGAGGTAAATGCAACAACTTGAAATGAAAATGTTATGTTATGTTATGTTATGTTATGGATTACTTGTATAGCGCCTATCACCGCCGGTCTCTAAGCGCTTACCAGAAAGAACATAACACACTAATGACCCTAGAACCTCAGTTGTTTCACCTCCTATGATGTCATGAAGGCCTTTCTGAACAGATAAGTTTTTAGTTTCTTTCTGAAAGGTAGAAGCTGCGATTCCTCTTTCAAGGTAGGTGGGAGCTCGTTCCACAGTTGTAGAAGGAGCACAGACAAGGCCCTGCCTCCTTTGGTCTTTAATTTGAACCTAGGTTGAAACAGGTTGGAGGTTGTAGCTGAGCGCAATGGCCTCCCGGGAATGTACCTCTTTAGACATTGCTTAATGTACTCTGGGGCCACACAGAGACATTTGAACTGCACTCAGAATTTCACTGGGAGCCAGTGCAGCTTCTGAAGCAGTGGGGTTACGTGCGAGTTTCTAGGCAAAGAATAGATCAGCCTGGTTGCATCGTTTTGTATTACCTGCAGCTTCCTCAACAGCTTCTGTGGTAGGCCTAGGTATAAGGCATTGCCATAATCAAGTCTCGAAATGACTGTGACGGATACGATCGATTGCAGAGTGGAGGCAGATAGGATGGGAACTAGCTTTCGCAGTTACCTCAACACACCTATGCAGGATCCGACCACAGCAGAAACTTGAGGGGCCACTGCGTGAAAGGGGAAATACCAAGGTCTAGATTTACAATCATTCATGCAACAGAGTACTATGAGAATATTGCTGTTATTTGTTAGATGCACCATAGAGTTGATCAGTGACACATTTACCAAGAAGCACCCATTCATGGTGTCATTGACAGCTCATGCACGAAAAAGGCTGTTGTACACTATTCTCAGGCATGAGTTATGGTGTGAAGGTTCATCAGCTGTATCTAGCTCAGGATTTGGGGTCGAGGATAGCCTCCATTTCAAATTCCAGCATGCAGACAGCAACACGAGGCTCAGCAATGCAGGAAGTGTGATTATGCATAATTCATACATATTACAGGCAGTGCTTAATTTGCGCCAGTGTTTTCTGCACTCAACACATAATTGTCAACACCAACGCTTGTGACAGTCTGCCACAAGGTGGCACTGTCTGGCTAATTTTGAGATGATCACAACAGTAGTTAATTATTAATTCAATATACATTAAAAATGACAAGTACCTGCCGCCCAAGCCATTCTTATAGCTTAGGGGACCTAAAATAGTCCAAATTGTCACACTTTCCGGAGTGTGATGGTTAGTATTTGTGTTGTTACTATCATTGGCAGCAGGACAAGGGAAATGTTGGGTGCAAGCTGCAGTGGCCTTCTAAAGAGAGCCCTGACACTTATTTTTTTTAAATAAATTAAGCACTGATGACGGGTAGGCTGACTCACAATATAATGTTTGCCCTTGTGTCGCTTGACCTAAGGTCAGATCACTTTAGTTGTTATTGCTTTGCAATAACTTCTGGGGGTGTTTACATCGATTCGTCCCAGAGATGTTCCTTTTGCATAGCATAATGAGAGGTTGGAACTTGTGGCGCAAACCAATTTGACATTGCATGAGGGCTGACTTTCAGTGAAAAAAACCTTTGGAACCCTAGGAACCTTGATCAATATTGTCCTAGTGCCACTTTGCACAGTGAAACACACACAAAAGTGTAGGCACCATTTGGGATGTCACTACTTAAAGATGGATTGGCTGGGTAGTGCTCAAGAGGCCCACAGTTGAGGACTGGTTGGACATTAAACTCCATCAGCAATGGTGGTGGTCCACCAGTTATTTGGAGTTGGATGGTCACAAGCTGAGGACCAAACATCAAAGAGGAATTAGATTAATTCCATTTAATGGCATGGCTTGTTTCTTCCCAGGTTGTCCTTTGTGTGAGCCCCCCCCCCTTTTATCCATAGATCAGGCAATTGCCTTTCTTTCACTGGCCTCCAACTAAGGGCAAAACGTAACCTGAGGGTAGCATCATAATATTAAAGCTACCTATAGAGAAATGGCCCAAGACAACTTAAGGAAATAATGTACACAAAATTGTATTTATGTAGGGTCACTGTAACCGTAGATGAAAACTGCATATGTGCACAGCCTCATGAACTTAATACAACTTTAGTAATGATGTGAGTGTCAGTCCAGCTGATTAACTTGTAGCAACTAATGAACTACACAGCTTTGAAAGTTTGGCTTAGCACTAGAAAGAAAGATGTATAAGACCCTTGGAATTAATCAAAAGAGCATGTAAACCAACAAAAGTATAGCAGCCTTCGGTGTCATAGTTCCATGCTTGATATGGCAAGTAATGACAAAGCCAATAGGTCTCCCCTATGCAAAAGCTATTGACTCTGCCAATGTAATTTAGCCATGTTGCAAATCAGAATGGCTGCTGTCCAGCATGGCTAAATGTTAGTGGCATAGAGGAGAGTGGTGTAGAGTGGATTGGAGTGTCATAGAGTGAAGTGATGTAGAGTGTACTGACGTAGAGTGGCGTGGAGTGGTGTAGAGTGGAGATGAGTGTCATGGAGTGGTGTAGAGTGGCATAGAGTGTCATGGAGAGGCAGAGAGTGGAGTGGAGAGTCATGGAGTGTCGTGAAGGGGCGTGGAGAGTTATGGAGTGGCGTAGATTGGAGTGTTGTGGAGTGGCATAAAGTGGAGTAGAGTGGAGTGGCGTTGAGTGGAATAGAGGGGCATATTTACAACAGAACGGATAAGGGTGGCGTTGAACAAACATTGCTAACAGCACGCTTCTCCATTCTGAAAATGCAGGGATGCGCCGTATTCACAAGAATCCAGCGCACCCTTGCGTTTCCCCTGGTGCTGAGTTCAGCTGGCTAGTGCCAATGCAGGCACTCTTGCACCAGAGAGCTGGGGGAAATGATTAGTCTCCCTTCCTGCATATAAACAATCATTCATGACGTTTTGAAACTTCTATGTGTGCTGCTTAATGCAGCACACATAGAAGTTGCAAAACTGTTTTTTTTATTGTTTATGTGCAGGAAGGGTACCTTCCTGCACCTAAACAATCAATGGGAATATACTGTTTCTTTGTATGCTGCATAAGGCAGCACACATGGAAACAGCAAAAACAAGGCATTCCTCCTCATTTCACCAGGGTAAGACCAGGTTTTCCCTGGTTTTAATTTTGGCACTGCTTCCTATTGTAAATAGAGGGCAGCGTCAAAATTAGTGGGAGTTGCGGATACTGCCCATCGCAACACCCATTGCCCTCCTTCTTCACGCTACGTACAGCATGAAAGGGTGCCTTATTTACAAGGCAGCGTTAAGCCACGTTAGGTGGCTTAACACTGCCTTGTAAATAAGGGGAAGCCCCTATCGCCACCACAGCATCACTAAAAGTGATGTTGTGGTGTCAATAGGGGCTTGTAAACATGCCCCAGAATGTCATAGAGAAGAGGGGCGTAGCCTGTCCTAGAGTGGAGTGGCATAGAGTGGAGTGTTGTAAAGAGGCATAGAGTGGAGTGGAAAAAAATAGAGTGGCCTAGCTTTGAGTGGAGTAAAATGTCATACCGTGGAGTGGAGTGGAGTGGAGTGTCGTAGAGTCGAGTGTCATGGCATGAAGTGTAGGGGAGTAAAATGGAGGGGCATAGAGTGAAGGGGTGTAGAGTGGAGTGGCATGATGTGTTGTAGAGTTGAGTGGTGTGTCATAGAGTGACATACAGTGGAGTGGAGTGGCATGTCGTAGAGTAGAGTGGAGTGGAGTGGCATGTCATAGAGTAACGTGGAGAGGAGTGTGTGTCATAGAGTGGTGTGTCGTAGAGTGACTTAGAGTGAAGGGTCATAAAGTGGAGTGGCGTAGAGTGGGATGGCCATTCATAGAGTAGAGTTGTTTGGCACGTCGTAGAATGCAGTGGTGTGTCATAGAGTAGAGTGGCATGTTATAGAGCGGAGTGGCGTGTCATAGAGTGGAATATGCTATAAGAAAGTGGAGTGGCATAGAATGGAGTGGAGTTACATGGAGTGGAGTATCGTTGGGTGGACTGTCATAGAGTGATATGACATGTCATAGAGTGGAGTGGAGTGTCATCAAATGGAGTGGCATGTTATAGAGTGGTGTAGAGTAAAGGAACATAGAGTGGGGTAGTGTTGTGGAGTGGAGTGGTGGAGTGTGGAGTATACATGGTGTGGTGGTGCATATCCATTGCACTCAACACACTTTCAATTGCATTGAACATTACATGTGCACAGGCATACAATTTTACTGATAAAATTATACAGCACACATATGATAATGTATGGAAATGGCATCACCTAGTGTATTGATTTGTTTATATCATATTAAAATGCTTGTTTCCACCACAATTCAGAATTACAAAGAAATTTTCCAATCTTCATCAAATGAAAAACACACTAGCCGCCAAAACGTGTTTCGTCTTGGTCTGGTAACCAAACGACTTCTTCAGGGCTAGAAACATTACAGCAAATATAATCAACACACAAAAGATCCAAAGTATATCTAACAAGATAATTAAATAAGTCTTGAGGTGATATAGTACATGCAAAACCCAAAAATCCAAATTTCAAAAGCAGTACACAAAGTGGCCTGGAGTAGCGTCAACTGTCAGCTGTTCATATTAAAACATCACCCACTCATTTGTATGGTAGGTCCAAGACAGATGAAATAATCTTAGATATGAACCTTAATTTTAACGAATATTTATTATCCACCTTCTAACATTTGAGAGTTATTACTATAAGAGGATTGTCTGGCCAGTTGTTACTTATACTTATATGTTACTCGCTTGACTCGTTTTGTGTATTTTGCACATTTTATTAATATTCATTTCTTGTGCTGCTAATAACCTTTTTTGTTGTGCAGGTACTCTTCGATGCGCGCTGGACACTAATAGCGCCGCATCTGCTCTCCTTTCCCTACTACTCGTCCCCTGCAGGAGATTTAAGTCCTGCCGGGACTCGTAGCTGGCCGCCATCTTGGGTGAGGAGGGTGACTAGGTGAGCGGTCTAGCGCTCGGCCCCTCACGCCCTCTGCCCTATAAAATGGCGCCCCTCCACAGGGAGCGCAGCGGACGGGTGCAGCGGACACGCTGTCAGTGCGCCGAAGTTGCGCCAAAGTCCAGCCCGTCTGCGCCCGTCCGCGGCCAGACGGGCACAGGGCTCTGGGATGCTGCTCCCTCCATCACCTATACTTCCGCCACACTTAGAGGATTGCAGCACCCTCCCTGCGCCCTTTTGTCCACAACTTGGGATCGTCTTGTGTCCCTCGGCATCTCGGCTGATCTGCCCTCTCCCCGACTCACACGGAAACCCCCGTCGGCCCCCACCTTGCCCGAGACCTGTATTCGCATACTTTATCTTAATACACGCTCCCTTCCCCAACATCACTTTGATATTTTCCTTTTGCTGACAGCTGAGAACCCCGATGTCCTGTTGCTCACCGAGACCTGGCTGTCTGATTTCTCCCTCCCTGACATCTTGGCTGCCTTGCCACCTAACTACTACATGCTGAATGCCAACCGGCTTACAGCTCGTCGTGGCGGAGGTGTGGCGGCAATCATACGTAAAGATCTTACATTCATCGATCGCGTCTTCCTCGCTATGCCTCCCCGAGGTTGAGAACCTTGTCATCAGCCTGGCAATGGAAGCTGGAGCTTTGACCCTCATCGTCTTGTACCGCCCCCCCCCACCCCTATGCTCTTGTTCCCCGCTGCCCTTAGCGAACAGCTCGCCGCCCTGATGACTTCTTCCGCTCGCATTGCCATGTTTGGCGATTTTAATTACTGGTTTAATCATGCTGATGCCGGTCCTCGCGCCCCCGAATTGTTTGAGGCACTCCTCAGCCTAAATCTGACTCAGCACGTCACCACTCCTGCTCACACCGGGGGTCACATTCTGTATCACATCTGGACGCAGGGGGTATCGCTCTCTCGCCCGATCATCTCCCCCTGCGTCTGGTCTGACCACTCGCTGATCGAGTCCTCTATCTCTGTAAAGGGCCTGGTTAGGCTTCCTCCTCTGGAGGGCGGGGTCGCTCGGAAATGGAATGCTCTTGATTCCTCTGCCTTACTTTCTTTTCTTGCGGAGACCCAGCCCTTACCCAGCAACACTCCAGATGTCAACGCATCGGACGCCAATATCGCTCACTGGCTCACGACGGCTAACGACCAATTCGCTCCCCTGTCCCGGTTCCCTTGCTCCCGCCATAGCAAATCCCACAAATGGTTCAACTCAGCTTTGAAATTACAACACCTTGAGCTGCGCCAATTGGAGCGTAGGTGGAGGCGTAATTATCTCAGTACCGACAGGGAGACGTACGTGCTCGCACGTAAAGAATATAAAAAAGCTATCACTACAACTAAGTCTGCTTTTGTCTCCGAGAGAATACTAACAGCTCCTAATAAATCTAAAGAGATATTTAAGGTCCTCGGCGAATTAACATCGGACGCCAGGACACTCCCGAACCTGGCCCCCTCCGCAGAGTTATGTAATGCCTTAAACACCTTCTTTATTGATAAGATCTTGGCAATCAAAAACTCCATCCTTCATTCCCCTCTCTCAGCTATAGTTGCAGCCTCCCCTATTAATACCCCCATCCTGACTTGTTTCCCTATACTTGACTCTGACTCCCTAGCCAAGCTGGCTACGTGAGTGAAATCCGGCTCCCCCAAGGATTGCTGCCCTCCTTCAGTGCTTCGCGACATCTGTCACACTTTACCGCACTGCATTTTACCCTTACTCAGCACCTCCCTCAGCTCCGGCACAGTCCCCAGGTCGTTTAAGGTGGCCGTACTGGTGCCTTTGTTAAAAAAACCTGGCACCGACCCAGCGGTCCTCGCCAATTATCGGCCCATCTCCCTCTTGCCTTACCTGTCTAAAATCTTGGAGGCACACGTTACTGCTTGCCTCTCGCAATTCATCGAGGAGTCCAACTTCCTGGAAATAAACCAGGCCGGCTTTAGACCAGCCCATTCCACCGAGGCTGTGATCCTTGCCCTGTTGGACAACCTCAGAGGCAATGCCAACAGAGGACTTCCCCAGGCACTGGTCCTACTGGATCTGTCGGCGGCATTCGACACGGTGGATCATAACATCCTACTCCACTGTGTCGAGTCAGCCGGAGTCCGTGGGCCTGCCTTTTCCTGGGTCAAGTCTTTCCTAGAGGGAAGATCTCAAGCAGTCAGCTTGGGCCCTTTCAGAGCCACCAGCGCTCCTTCGCTCTGCGGTGTCCCCCAAGGATCATCTTTGTCCCCCCTAGTTTTTAATTTGTATCTTCAACCTCTTATTCACTCCCTGGGTAGGTGGGACGTCACCGTGTTCAATTACGCTGACGACCTACAAATTATTTTCCCCCTCACTTCCCCTGACGCAATCACCAACTTTCAGGCGGTCATGACACACATCCAGAATTGGATGAATCAAAATCAATTAAAGCTCAACCCTGGGAAAACTGAGCTCCTCCTTCCTGGGAGGAGCGCCTCCCACTGGGGCCCCCAGTATTGGCCAACTGAGCTTGGTCCACCGCCTCTTCCTGCTGGCTGTGTAAAGAGCCTCGGGGTCATTATTGACTCTGAGCTCACTCTCAAGGCCCAGGTGAGCGCAGTAACATCTTCCTGCATGTTCCAGCTACACAGGATACGGAAAGTCGCCCACCTCTTGACTCCTGAAGCCTTGTTACAAGTCCTAATAGCACTGGTGATGTCCCGTTTGGACTTCTCTAATTCCCTGTACCATGGCCTTCCCAAATCCCTGCTGTCTAGGCTACAGATCGTCCAAAACCAGGCCGCCAGACTGGCATTCAAAATTCCAAGATGGCAGTCGGCCAAACCTTTACTACATCAATTACACTGGCTACCAGTCAGCGAAAGAATATGCTTCAAGGTTTGTTGCCTGGTCTTTAAAGCCTTGACTGGCCCCTCCCCCGCTTTCTTGAAGTCCTTGATCACCCCCTACTGTCCCCCCCGCACTTTGAGGTCTACCCACCTTCAGCTTCTGGTCACCCCCGTTTCAAACTCACCAAACTAGGTGGCCGCAGCTTCACTCACCTGGCTCCCAAGCTGTGGAATTCTCTTCCACTCTCACTTAAGACCTCGTGTTCTCTCTTATCATTTAGGAAATCCTTAAAAACTTTGCTCTTTTCACACCCCAGCTAAGTCCCTCTTGCATAGCCTCAGTGTCCAATCAGTGCCAGGAAACTCATTGTGGCAGTGCGCTCAAACAATTCCCTTTAACATTAACATTATAGATAAACCACAAGGAAACAGAGAAGAGAAATAAGCCACACACATGTCTATAAAGTGAGCGAGACAACATGCAACCTGGATTCATAAAAATCGATGCGAACACTGTGATGTCAAAAACATGTGATGATAATCCCATGGATATATCCAAAACATGAGAAGAAAAAGAAGAAAGAAAGAAAGGAATCTGAGAACCAAGGGGTTAATAAAGAAAAGGAAAAATAAAAAAAATAGTGGCTCACCTATAACTAGGCTCAGTATATGATGGAAAAAAGGACATAGAGGTAGGCCTTTTTTAAAATCTCAAACGCCACCACGACAATCTAAAATAAGATATGTTGATAGTCATTGTACATGATGTATATAGAAAAATATATTAGCAGGTTTGACATAACATGAGCAAAATTGTGTGTTCACTATTTAGCCAGATGGCTGAGAAAGACCGTACACTCACTATTTATATGAAGAATCCTTAGTCCTTAAAAAAGCTCGAATAATAATAATTCCATAGGTGCCAAAATTAATCGCAAACCATCTTGGTTACATTCCCTGATTAAGGGTTCATTTCGGTGCGGGAATTGCAGTATGTGCAGACTATCTCTCCATGGCACCCGATCTTTTGAATATAATGACTCTGGCACTTTTCACATCAAAACGCACATAGATTGTAAAACCACCTATGTTATATATGCCATCCTATGTAAATGTAAGAAGGTATATATTGAAGGTACCATTAGGAGATTAAAGGATCGGGTTGCCGAACATTTTAGGGCTCTAAAAAATCGAGATGATAGAGTGCCAATAGCAGCACATGCCTTAAAGTGTGATTCTCAGACTGATCATTTAACAATGTCATTCCACGGTATAGAGATGGTGTCCATGGATGAAAGAGGCGGAAACCGTGAATTGAAACGTAGACAACAGGAGGCACGCTGGATCATGAGGGTACATGCGGTGGAACGGGGTTTGAATTTTGACGATGAGATGCAATATTTCTTAGGTTGAATATCTACTAGAATGCACGTATACGTCCGCATCGTCTGACCCTTATCCCAACTCATATCAACCCTCTCAAATTCAGTTATTTCAATATGGAAATTTTTTAGTTATTCATGACTTAGAACAACCTGTTAGACCAACTTATAAGAGATACAAATCGAATATGTTGTATAAGGTTATTGGTCATACTAACGAAAATTAATATAGTCTGTATATTTAATAGGGTCTTATAATGTTGCTTATTTCGGTGTAAATACTGTTAACCAGGGCCCCGCTTTTGTTATCGCCCATATTATAACCTTGTGCTCCATTATAACTTTTTGGACTAATAAAATATGAGAACTGAGGATGTATAGGAAACGTTTTACATGAGTATTGATGTGCTCCATGTTTTGTGCTATACAACTGTGGTTTACAATACTGCTCATCCGATTTCTGATGTGCGTATTTGCTCACTATTCTTCCATAGGCGGTATAAACATATATATTTTTTTGTTCCAACCTATAATTTCTCTGTATCTACTGAATATTGATTCTGATGCTTTCCCTTTCCTTTCTCTTTCTTTACTAATGGTGACGAATTCTATTTAAATTTTTTTGCAATTTAGTGACTACATGGCTGTTTTGTAGCAGTAGACATTTTCAGTATTTGAATGCATTTCGGTTTGCAACTAACCAATTAATATATGGCGTTGGATACCTCACTAATATTTTTGGTTACATACGCTCATTATTTGATTCATGATCCGTTTTATAATATTGCATGCTAAAATGTGCTATTCACTGAATATTATAAGATGGCGCTCATCTTAACCACTGAGGAATGGCAACAACACATCCACGGAAATAGTCCTTTTTCCATATTGATTGCCATAGCAACCCAACATAAGGTTGCTTCTAATATGGCGTGGGCGCTGAAAAACGTTTTTTTTCCTGTCTTGTGAACGCCGTGAACTTCGTACTCGAAGGTGAGTTTAGGTACGTGTTCTAAGCATGGGGACCGTTTTAGATGGGATTATTTTGAAATAATATATGTGCTTTTGGACACACGCGAACTTTGCCCCGTGGATGTACACATAATAGTCATCCGTAAATAGGCATTTTTCTCAACACAGGCCTTGCTATATGCCTGATGTTTTTTAGATTGAATAAGAAGATGTAACAACTGATACTGTTACACACCCGTTTACTAATCATGGACATTACACTAACAATTGTCCACACTATCTTACCTTTCCAGGACGCAGATTGCACAGAGCGCCTTAATAGGATGAAAACATACTTTTCGGCCGAACTTTGGCACCTATGGAATTATTATTATTCGAGCTTTTTTAAGAACTAAGGATTCTTCATATAATTAGTGAGTGTACGGTATTTCTCAGTCATCTGGCTAAATAGTGAACACACAATTTTACTCATGTTATGTCAAACCTGCTAATATATTTTTCTATATACATCATGTACAATGACTATCAACATATCCTATTTTAGATTGTCGTGGTGGCGTTTGAGATTTTAAAAAAGGCCTACCTCTATGCCTTTTTTTCCATCATATACCTCGCCTAGCTATAGGTGAGCCAATATTTTATTTTATTTTTATTTTTTTTCCCTTTTCTTTATTAACCCCTTGGTTCTCAGATTCCTTTCTTTCTTTCTTCTTTTTCTTCTCACGTTTTGGATATATCCATGGGATTATGATCACATGTTTTTGACATCACAGTGTTCGCATCGATTTTTATGAATCCAGGCTGCATGTTGTCTCGCTCACTTTATAGACACGTGTGTGGCTTATTTCTCTTCTCTGTTTCCTGGTGGTTTATCTATAAGTAACAACTGGCCAGACAATCCTCTTAGAGTAATAACTCTCAAATGTTAGAAGGGGGATGATGAATATTCGTTAAAATTAAGGTTGATATCTAAGATTATTTCATCTGTCTTGGACCTACCATACAAATGAGTGGGTGATGTTTTAATATGAACAGCTGACAGTTGACGCTACTCCGGGCCACTTTGTGTACTGCTTTTGAAATTTGGATTTTTGTGTTTTGCATGTACTATATCACCTCAAGACTTATTTAATTATCTTGTTTGATATACTTTGGATCTTTTGTGTGTTGATTATATTTGTTGTAATGTTTCTAGCCCTGAAGAAGTCGTTTAGTTACCAGACCAAGACGAAACACGTGTTGGCGGCTAGTGTGTTTTTCCTTTGATGAAGATAGGAAAATAAATCAAGGCTAATCAACATATGGAGTTTTATTTGATGGACTTGAATATTTGTTTTTAGCTCAGGATCTAACTCCTTTTTTTTCTGTCTGACAATTGCGATTTGCCTTCAAGTCACATTGTTTGGTTCATGGTGGGTGACCAGGACCTTATCCTTCGAGCTGACCAAGATATCAATCTTTAACTTTGTTTCTTCCCAGCGCAAACTATCACTCAGTCACCTGTGTTCGTTCCTATTGGTACAAAGAAATGTACTTTGTTTTAGCTTTCCTAATTCTAATATACCATGAAATAACGGCACGTTTATTTACAGACATTCATATGTTTTGTGCTGGAAACCCCCTTTCCTTTCACCGCAAGATTGTCACATAAATCCTCTTACTTCGAAGTCAGAGAAATAAAAGTAAATGCCAAGCTTCCTCAGAAGACAGAGCCTGACATTTGACCCTTTCTTTGAATGACAGCAAATGTGACAAGATAAAAACAAGGTTTAAAGGTCTGTTCACAGAAAGAAAGCACTCATGGAAGAATACAGAAAAATAGGATATGCTCCACAGGAGGGACTTACTCAAGCTGGACAGCATAAAACAATTAATGCCAGCAAATAGAAAGTAAGCAACTGTGATTTACAAAACATAAAGCCATTTTTAAGCAATGGGTGGAATGTATTCCCAGGGAAGCTTTCAGAATGTCTCCTCTGGTAGGCTTGACCAAAAAAGGACCATAATATCATTGTGGACTGATTAAAACAAGTGGCATTCCATTAGTGGATGACACACATCAACCTTTACTCATCTACAACGAATATATTTTACTTTAGGTGTATGTGTCTGAGGGAGAAAGAGAGAGACATATCAAAGGCACCAGCGTGTGTTTATAGGAGATCATAGGTAAAGAGTTTAGAGGGACAGAGAGAAACAGATATAGAGGTGTGAGATAAGATGTGTCTAGTAGTTTCCACTATTCAGTAGGAACTCCGTCTTTGTGCACAACATAAACTTAGGATGGTGCCAGACTGATTCCATGTAACCCTACAGGCTATGTCGTCCCTTGGACCACCTACCTCACAGTGTGGCCACAAGCCCCCCTAAACTTAGACAGGGAGCGAGCAGTTCTGCCAATTAGTGAAAATGACAACTCTTTTTCCTCAGGAACCATGGTGACAGACCAAGAACCTTTTGCTTGACCCACTTGCGTTCTTTTACTCAGATGTGGTAAATAAAATATTACCCTGTCGGAATTTCTATACTTAAACAAAGGGTCATGCATATAATGAGAGGCAGAGTCCGTGGTGTCTGATTCAAAAGGGCTTTATTTCAGTAACTCGAGTTAAGGGAGAATCGGGTTCCATCACCACTAAGGTTCAGGAAGGGCCTTCATCTGAACTTTATTCACAGAGTACATTATTTATACATTAAACATACATTGCGTTGCATAGAGAAGGCGGAGCAAGCGAAAGAGAGAGATAAAAGCACATGGGCGTGCAAAAGGGAGTGTAGAAAGGCGTACACGTGGGCGTTCCCTTGAGGAGTCATAGGTGTGTCATAGGTGGGTGGATACATGGAGGGGGTGTGCGTGGTCAGCTGGAACCTTTACCCTACTTGTGTGCGCCACTTGGTCATGACGTGCAATTGACGTGTAACTGGGGGAAGCTGGAGGGACCTGACTTTCGTTCTAGTAGAGAAGCCTTGAGTGTCAGGACGACCTGCACACCTGGTATTATCTGATATCTTAAGTTTGGAGGATGTATTATCTGAAGAAAAGTTTGCTCGAGCAAAGGTTGCTCATCACTAAGAGCCAGTGTATGCATATATTTCTTCGTGCATTGCGTGGGGGCCATGGGCTTTCTATGGATGCGAGCTCTGTAAATCACTTAAACGGAGACAGAAAGGCTGAGCTCTATCTCTGTGGACGGGTTCTGTTTACCTTCTTCACTAAGCAGGAATGTGTTTCTGTGGAGCAGAGCAGATAACTGTAAGCAAAATACTGTCTTGGCAGGCCGGACTGGGCCCCTCTCGGCTGAGCAGAAAATATGCGAGAGGCCGGATACATAGCTAAACTGCAGCTTTCAGAGTGTCTGGGAGGCATGAAGCCTGAATTCGGGTCCTGGCTCGGCTGAGCCACAAAACGGGTTCATCTCGACTTTTAAACGTGCACCATGCAAATACATTGGCAACATGGGCAACATAGGCCTCAGTGCAGAATTAACATTTCTTTCATGGAAGGCTTGGTAACTGACATTCTAACATGGGACGGAAATGCAGAGGCATTATTATTACAGGCATGAGAGGGAAAGTGCATGGGTGACAGGATCATACGCTAAACGTGGGGTACATGAAGGGGACACATTGGCCACATAAAACTTCTATTTCCTCATTCCCTCCTTGTCCCCTACTGTGCCTTTCAGGACACATCTATATTCATGAGACCGTATATCTGATCATACAGCAGCATCTGTTTGTCTTTTCTCTTTTGTATACGTGGATGGGGATTACAGGCAGTGGCACACAAGCCGCAAATCGCCGGGCCACATTGCAGACAGAGACAGCAATTGAATATCATAAGCAGTATCATTCCTAGGAACGACAACACTTTCCATCCCCATGCTGATATTACACTCCAGAGCCAACCGGACCAAGTCCATGTGCCTGGGTCTTGATGTATCTCATGAGCTATCTTGTGGAGCCTTGTTATTGCTGCGTACACGGATGGCGCGTTATTAGAAATAAACACGCAACAACTGGAGCCGATCACTCTACAAGCCCCGCCCCTATCTGCCAGGATGACGTCAAGAACAAGGCGGTTCTGAAGAACAACGAGTCTCAGGTTCGCCAGGGCAGCTGTAGTCTAATTCACTATTGCTTCTAGAGTTCTTGTTAACCTGCGTATGAGTTTACTGTTTTGGATGGGACCTATGAAGAAAAAGAATCCTATATTGAAATCTGTATATTGCTCCCAAGCTGTCTCAGTCTGATCAACCACAGGGGAATCGATCTCCCTCCTGTGTCTGACATGCTCTAATCGTGAATCTCGATGATACTGGGATGGGGCAAGAAAGATAGGTGGCAGCAGGAACGCTATATAACAAGTTCTACCCCAGTCTAAGGGCAGACGTACATAGGCTGTCTGACCACAAATGAAATAGGAATGGCGGTAAGCTTTGAAAGTAGACTTTCCTTTATCATTAAACCCGACTACAGTATTACAATCACTGTGTCCCAGATGTACTGATCCTTTCTTTCTAACACACAAGTCACCTTTTACTGGCAGGACTGATATAAATTGTGGACCTGTATTTTGCTCGGACTGGACATTCAGAATTATAAAGTTAAGGGAAGCATTTCCTTGTTCGTACACTTCATTTTCTAGATCAGTCCCTTTCCTTTGTGGAAGACCATCTTCATCTGGAAAACATGCCTCATTCATTACTTTATTCAAATCTCCCCATATCCAATCGCCCTGGGAAACTTTAGACTTTCTGTCTAGTGATGACATTAAAGCAAACCATGCTCCGCACGAACCATTGTGTGAGAACGGAGAAGGAAAAAGGGGCAGAACTCCCTTCATTTTCTGATAAGGTGGGAGTCGGCCACATACCCAGCAATTTGTTACATTGCTATTTGCTGGTCTGATGTGAACGGTGCAATATTCGAATAAAAGTATTGTTGCGCAGGGCTAGTCGATATGACAGTTCATGGGGTGGCAGATCACTGAATGTGTGCTCTACGGTGTCATTAAAGGAAGAGTGTATATGTGAGGCAATAGGAGGAAAGAAAACATGTAGTGCCAAGCTAATACATATTATAGTGATGCACAGAAGGGACATAAAAATCAGAGTTACTATACATCTACTGCGTAATATCTTGCAGTACTTTTCTCTCATCTTGCTCTTTTTACTATTCTGGTCTACGATCTTATACATGTCAGGAACCTGTCTAACCGATTCACCACCTAGAGGACTTAAACAATTAAACGCTGTCTGACTTACTAGATCGTAACTTGGACCTATATTCCTGTTGCGGAGTCTTTTCTAGCAAAGGGGGCTTAGAGTCTGTGCTATCGGAACAGTCTTTAGTCTTGATCAAAGTTCCAGAATTTCCAAAGAATTTCTTGCAGTGTTGGGCATGAAGCCAGCCTTTGCGTCCTTCGACTTTGACGGCAGTCCTCGTGGTAAGCAGTACTAATTTCGGTGTCTTCCAGCGCGGCTCAAGGGGGCTTGATCGATCAAAATTTCGAATATACACGTGGTCACCAGGGACGATGGCATGTTCCTTGACTTGGGTGTTGTCAGGGAAGGCGGCGGCAACCTGTGAACGACAAGAGAGTAGTGCAGACATCAAGGAAGCCAGAATTGCTCTGGAAATCGATCCTATTGTTAATGTGCATGTTCCCAGTACTTTTGACACTATACAACTCAATTTGTCACTTGATGTCATCATGTTTATGCTAGCTCTAGTCACTAAACACCACACAACACCATCCCCCAAACGGCAGTTCGATTCCCTGTATTTCACATTTTTTCCACCAACACATGTATTTTCCACACGGGAACTTTTTTTATTTTTTCTTTCCGAATTTTCACCCCATCATAATGAAAGGCCATCTTTATACCTCTCACCACCTTGCACATTCATTTTTGATTTATAACTTGTGAGTTATGAACACGCTTCGAACAGAGCACGAACGTCTTTCTTTCATTTTTAAACCATGTGACCCGTCACATGACCGCGGGAGTTTTTGAACTTAAGAACGCCGGAAGCTGTTCTGCTTCACCGGCGAACCTAAGAGACGAGCACCGGACAAGACGCCAGTCCCGGTAAACCTTCAGGTTAGTTTCTACGCTCACCTTGGAACCGACCACAGCTCCTTTTGGGAGCTGTGAGGAGCGGACCCTTGCCTGAGGGAAGCGTGTGGACTGTTGTGCCCAGTTACTGCAGAGGAGAAAGGCAGCGCCTCGCCGGACCCGCTTCGCGGGTCCCGCAGCGCGTGTGTCAGCGGAATCTGCTAGTTGGACTCTGGACTGTGGCTGAGGAAACGCGGGTTAGGTAAGCGAGCCGGCGGGGCTGCGAGCATCTTGGCAGGGACTCCAGCGTCCAGGAGTCCCTGCGCGCCCAATTGGTCACACCTGGGCTGCTCTCCCTGCTGGCCACGCCCCCCGCCAACGAAGTAAAACCGGACCTGCCCTGACCGTACCTGGCCACGCCCCCACCCGCCTATCAACCTATCACGAGGTAGTAGTGTGTATAATAGTGTACAGGGATTCCGCATCGCGGGAGCGCGCGGGAGGGCGCCGGGAGAAGCCCGGGACAAGGGCGGGACCGTCTGTGGCCGTCCGGGGCCGAAGGAGGCCGGGCTGGGCCTATTCTCTTGGCCCGCCGCCTACCCCCAGGTATTGAAGCCGTTAAAACAACCTTATTGCTTGTATCACACCCCAAGAAACTATGCCGTCCCCGGCAAGGGAAAGCACCCCTTTAAGACAGGCAGGAACAAAAAACATGACCCTAGAGAACTACTTCCCACGGGCAGGGGCAGAAGGGGATAAGGAAAACATGTTAAGTCGACTTAGGGCCGAGCGGAGACGCTCCATTGACAACTTAAAAGGCCGACCCCTAGGAGACCATCCCCCTACACCTACCCCAGATTTAACATTATTGGAAGATGTCCCTATCCTGCTTAGGGATGTCACGAAAACGCCCCCTGAAACACCAAGGACCTCAACTCCAGTGAGGAGTGAAAGCCCAACCAGGGAGACGATTGATCTAATCTCCCAACCCCCCGCACAATCAAAGTCTAGAAAAGCTAAACCAAAACAAATTGCTGCGCAGGGTGTATTTGGACCCCCCCCAAATAAACGTAGGAGGAAGTCGAAGGGTGCCCAGGTTAAAAACAAACCCAAGATCTCCCACTCCAACTTTGGGAAGCCACCTAAACACACGACACCAACTGTGACTGTGGCGGGTGATTTACACCCTATACCCACGGCTCAGGAGGGTGGGACCCCCATTGTGTCTAACGAGGTGGCTAGTAGTAACACCACCAATGCCCCTCTTTCTGTTGTCCCGCTGGGCAACCTGGAATTCCTGCTTAGGTCACTTCTGCTACCTATTAGTGAAAGTATTAAGAAAGTGGAAATAAGATTAACCATCCTTGAGGCCACGCTAAGTAGCATTAAAAACCCGCCCAATTTCCATGAAAAGGCCCCTAAACCCACTGTCAGTTCAAAAGCCCCGAATAGCGCATTACATTTGGCTCCCCCACAGGCGCCTATTACGACCATCCCACCACAAACTCAGAGGAACAATCCTGCTTTAAATAAACCATCCAACTGTACAGGATCTAGCCCCCCTGCAAAGGTAAACAGCGTCCCCATAGTACAGCCGAAAGAAAGTGTAGCACCTACTCCAATAATGAAGCCCCCCCCTAGGCCACGCAGACCTAACTTACCACCAGAGGCGAATGACTTCACAGTAGTTATGGCGGGCGTCCCACCATTAAAGGAGGGTGAAGCTGAGGATTTTTGCACTTTAAAAACTAAGGTGATTAAGTGGCTAAATCTGAACAGACCATTACCTGTACACCTAAGTAATGAGATAATAATGGTCAGAAGGGTACCCTGGATAGGGAGAACACGTAAGTCCATCATAGGGGACTGCATATTGGTGAGCTTCAGGGATACTGGAACAGTTGCTCACATATGCCAGGGAAGGAATAGATCACTAGTAACAACAATCCAAACACTCCAGGTGTCCTTTTTCTTTCCTCCTGTCCCGGTTCACACACATGGCACCCGTTCTTATGACAACTGGGAAAGGGTGGGCCGAAGGGGCGCCCAGCACCATGAGTTCAATCCCAGGCCACCACCTAACAGGCCACTACCACCTTTCCAAACTTTTAATCGGTTCCATTGTTTGGATGGACTCGAGGGGGTGGACTGACAAACAGAACACTGCAGGGGGGATAGCGGGGACAGAGGTGCCCAAAACGTAGAGCAGGAGATTCCCACCCACCTATCAACAAGTAGTGCCCGGAACCAGATGTTGGATGAACCGAGGGCCGTAGAAAATGCACACTTGGGTGATGGACAAGGGCCAGTCCCGGGGGAAGAAGGGCGAGAACATCTAGATGGGATGCAACGAAGTGGGGTCCAGGTGGGGGATGCACTAAAAATTATTTCATGGAATATAGCCGGTCTGGCTGGGAAGGTTAACAACAAGGAGTGGCTTGAATATATCAGGAATTTCCACATAATATGCCTGCAGGAGACCTGGGCCCTGGAGAACAATTTTCATCTAGAAGGATATAAGTCCTTCGTTGTACCTGCGCAAAAATCAAGATCAGGGAGAGCCATGGGAGGTTTGGCTATTTATACAGATCTGAGCCTACCGGGAAAATATGTTTGCCTTGAGTGCAACTCCCATAGGATTCAGGCTGTTAGGTTCACGGGGAAAGGACTTAGATTCGTCGCTGTAAACCTCTATAATAATGAGACTGCGGGATCTAACTCCCCTTTTGCCCTCGAACTGGATAACAGGTTGAGCCAGGTACTAACTGGTCAAAATAACGGGCTTCCATATGGGCTAGTGGTTATGGGAGATTTTAACTGCCATTTGTGCCCAGCACTGGTCCAAACAAACATAGATTGGTCCCGATGTCCTTTGGAGAAGGGACCACATTTCTCTCACACGCCGTTGGGCTTAGCCCTTAGGATGTCACGGCTTAAATATGATCTTGGGCATACCATTAACATGGTAGGGATGCAGGAGGGTGACACACTCCCCCCCACATTTAAGGGTAGAGGATGCTCCTCCTTTATAGATTATATCTTGGTCTCTAGGGCACTAATGAACAAGATAATCAGTGTAGGGATTGAGTGGAGTGGCTTTAGCGACCACAACCCTCTTGTCCTGGAACTGTTGTATTTGGCTGGCCCAAGAATCAGAGCCCACCCTACCATTACTGAGAGAGCATCAGACCAGGGCAGGAGATTAAAATGGGCTAAAATTGATGGGGAAAAGTTTTATAAGGGCTTAGTGGACGCAGGGAAACTAGCCATTAATGATTGCCTGGACACCGAAGTCCATGGACCGAGGGTAATGGAAGCCTTCGACCAGATTACTAAGCTGGTCGACGGTTTATTAAAAACCAATGTGCCTCTCAAGACCGACGGGAATCCACGTTGGTTTGATAAAGCCTGCTCTAAAGCTCTGAGGGAGCTGAAAAGCACCCTTAAAGCCAAACCAAGGGTCCCCCACAAAGTAAAAGAGTGTAGAGACGTTTACAAAAGAGAAATTAAGAGGAGGAAGCTTGCCTTGCAGGCGGAAGCATGGGCAGATTTACGAGAAGCGGGGGAAAAAAAGGACCTAGCGGGTTTCTGGAAAATAATTAATAACCCAACCTTCCAGGAAAAAGACTCCCCGGGTATAGGGGCTAATATTCTCCCAGAGCAGTGGATTAACCACTTTAGGGGCCTCTATAATCACGAGCCAGGTTCCTTTGTAGAATCCCCGGCCAGTTCTATCGAGGCCACACTGGTGGAATTTTCCCTTAAGGAAATAATTGCAGGGATTGAGGGTCTGACTAAAAACAAAGCACCGGGGCCTGACGGAATCCCTCCCGATCTCTTCTTGAGTAACATCGAACTGTGGGCCCCCCTTATGACAAGGGTAATAAACACCGCTATTATTTATGGCCTGCCCCGATCCTGGTCCACGGCAGTAATTGTGCCAATTTTCAAAAAGGGCAACAGGGATGACCCAAAGTGCTACCGCCCGATCTCCCTGATTGATGTGTCAGCAAAGCTTTTGGGGAGGGCAATCCTTAATAGATTGTCCGAGTGGACCGAGGAAAGGAACATCTTCTCGGACACCCAATACGGCTTTAGGGCAGGGAGGTCCACTAGTGACCAGTGTTTGAATCTATATATGCTGACTGCCAAGTATACCATAGCTAGTGATGAACCCATTTATATGGGTTTTATGGACTTGGCAGCAGCATTTGATCACGTGAACAGGGAAAAACTGTGGGGCATGATGCTAAGCATGGGGATAGAGAGCGGCCTAATTAACATCTTGAGAGAACTGCATAGTGATACCACTGCCAAGGTCCGCTTTAACAGGGAGGGGGGGCTGACTAGTTCCTTTCCTTGTAAGAGCGGAGTGCGTCAAGGCTGCATTCTCGCTCCCTTTTTGTTTTCCCTCTATATCAACAACCTAGAGCAGTTTTTACTAGGATTGAAGGCAGACTGCCCAAGGGTGGGGTCGCGTCACATCCCCGTTCTGCTTTATGCAGATGACGCGGTTTTGATCGCACGCACACCGAGGAGCCTTCAAACCCTGATTGATGGATTCGTTAGCTTTATGTGTGCCCTGGACCTTTCTGCAAATCTCAGTAAATGTTATGTCCTCCTGGCAGGGAAAAAAAACGCCTCTAAATTCACCTACAAAATAGGGAGCCACATTTTGGAAGAGGTTAAAACATTCCCATACCTTGGTGTTACATTTGATGGTGCCTTGCGGTTTGATACCTTGGTAGAGGAACGCTGTGGTAAAATGGTATCTTCTAATGGGGCAATTGCTAGTTATGGTAGGAGGCTAGGAAGATGGTCCCCGGAACAGGTGTTAAACCTGTATAGCTCTGTATCCTGCTCCAAGGTAATCTATGGGGCAGAGGTATGGGGCTTTGTTAATACCACTAGCATACAAAGAGAAGAAAACAAATACCTGAAATCAGTTCTGAGGGCTCCACAATGTACTGCTGGTTTGATTGTCCACAGTGAGTTAGGGAGACCATACATAGAAGATCTGATAAAACTGAGGCCAATTATAGCATGGTTAAAAATTTGGGTGAACCCGGAGGCGGCACTAAGTAGAGAAATTTTATCAGATTGTCTGAAGAGGGACAAATGCATGCGCATCCCTTGGCTCCTTTATGTAAAGAATATCTTAGAGGAGCTAGGCCTTGGGAACCTCTTCTTTCACCCTGCATCGATTGTAGCCCAGGACAAACAGCAAGTTGGGAGAATATTCCTGGAACAGAAAACTATGTGCAGGGAGGAGGCTGAAGGATGTAAAAAGACTGTGAGGGCCCATTGCCAAGTAAAAAGCATTCAAGGTATGGAGCCATACTTGTTTCTCATGCACAATGCCCAGGATAGGTTCCTGATGTGCCGATTTAGACTAAACTTACTCCCATTCATGTTGGCATCACCAGCGGGGTTCGTCACAACAATAGGCCAGAAGGGGCCCTGCGGCTGCGACAATAGGTCTCCGCAGGATTCCCTTCATCTGGTCTTACTTTGCCCCCTCTACTCTATGCCCCGGCGTAAATACCTTGTGAATATCTTGAAAAAAGCTAATCTGGTCCATGCTAGGGAGGCATTAGTTTTCTTACAGAAAGCCGAGGACCCTTTGACACTGTGTAGCATCATGAATTTTATTAAAGTTGCCCTAAGACTAAGGCTCACTAGAGATGTAGGTTGAAACTTTTTTAGTCTCTCTTTTTAATGTTAAATATGGTCATACTGCTGTAGCTATGTCTTTTAATATATTGTACAAAGAATTCTGAAATGTTTAATGCTTTTTTTATTGTGTAAATATAAATGTGCTTTTATGGTGTTTTTTAATCACCGAATAAAGATTCTTTGAATTGAATTGAATTACTTGGGCGCTCACGAACCTGACTGAATTCCTCTGACGATTTTTTTATCCCTTCCAGATTATCCCATCAAAGCTTCACTACAGGCATGTAAGTGAACGCCAGAACCTTTTTTGAGCTTTTAGATACCGATCACAACCCCCGACCTCCTCCCCCACACCATCGCATATATTAAACTGCATGACACGCATGTGACAATTATATAGTAATCCTGGGTGTACCATTGATATGAAATTTGTTACTATGTCAACGATGTACAAACACGTAAAATTGTTGATCCTAATGTTTATTCATATTATTATTTCCTAGTGTCAATTCCCTGACGAAGGGCATGCTACTTTAATGCCCGAAATGCATTGGACACGCCTTGATATTGCCTGATTTACGAATGTTGATAATCATGAAGAGATGTGATATGAAATGATACAAACAGAAATGAAAACCATGAAATAAATGATGAACATAATGAATATGGTATGAAAGTGTTTTCTTAAACCAAGGAGACACAACACAAGTGTGTGCCGATAAGGGATGACACCAGAGTCCCTCTGGTCTCACATATAAATCAGCATATTACTGTCGACATCAGTTATTTTCTTAGGCATTCGGTGGTCTACCAAAAACCACTTCGTACGGAGATAGGCCTGTTCTGGAATGAGCTACCATATGCATGTAAAAGAGGGCAACCGGCAAGGCTACCATCCAATCCACGCCTTTTTCTGCACAGACTGTTGCTAATTTTGTTTTAAGTGTCTGATTATGGTGCTCGACAAGTCCAGCTGCTTCTGGGTGTCGTCCACAATGAAACTTCCATTGATATCCAAACAGAAGGGACACTTGTTTCATTAATTCAGAGGAAAAAGGCTGACCGTTGTCAGAGTACACGACACGGGGCAATCCGTATCTGGGGAAAAACTCACGTACCAATTGCCTGGCGGTGGTCACAGCAGTATAATCTGGGACTGGGTACGCTTCTGTCCATCTAGATAGTGCACATACAACTACCAGGACATACTTGTAACCTCTACATCTGTCCATTTGGATATAATCCATCTGGAGAACTTCAAAAGGATGGTCAGGAGGATGAAATCCGCCTTGTTCCACCGGAATGCCTTTGCCTGGATTGAACTGGCAACAAATCATACAGGTACGTACTTTCTGTTTCCCTGCTGCACGCAGGTGCTTGTTAAACCAGATATTCTATAAGCTGTCTAGCATTACCTTTTCTCCTAAGTGTGCTGGACTATGTGCTGTGTTTATGATGACTTGTACCATAGAGTCTGGGAGAAACCATGTAGCTTTGCCTTTAGTCATCCAACCTTGGTCAGTCTGGACCCCTCCTTGTTCAGTCCATTTCTTTATTTCATCTGGAGTGGCATGTGTCTGTATGTCGAGTACATCTTGTGAGGGATCTCTGACTGTCATACTTTTTGTCAGTAATGGTACCTCTGTCTTTGTCGTGTCTGTTGGCGTCTGGGCTGTAAGTTTAGCTGTTTGGTCTGCCAGGTCGTTACCCTGGGAAATGGTGGTCTGTAACTTTGGTGTGTGCTTTGCATTTCAGGATGGCTATGGCTGCAGGTAAGTGTATTGCTTCTAACAGAGCCTGAATAAGCGGACAGTGCTGAATTTTAGTCCCATGAGAGGTCAAGAAACCTCTCTCCCTCCATAATACTCCGAAATCATGAACAACACCGAATGAGTACTGTGAATCTGTATAAATGTTCACTTTCAAGTTCTTGGCTCATATGCAGGCTTGTGTCAGAGCGATGAGCTCTGCTGCTTGTGCTGACAGTGTGTCTATTCTTTGTGTCTCTATGACTTCAGTATCAGTGGTCACGGCATATGCGGCCACTAACTCTCCTGTGCTTGTTCTCATGCATGAACCATCTACATAAAGTGTCAGGTCAGAGTCTGGTAGTGCAATGTCTTTCAGGTCTTGTCTTGGTTTTGTCACTGTATTTATTACTTCCACACAGTCATGTGGTGCAGTGTCTACTGTGCTTGAGGGCAAGAGTGTAGCAGGGTTGAGAATATTGCATCGTCTAATCTCTATGTGTGGCTGAAATAACGTCAGTTCATATCCTGTCAGTCTCGCTACAGTCAGTGCTGTGTCTGTGTCCTGTTCAAGAGAACTTCCACTGCATGTGGGACCTGTACTGTCAGGGGGTGTCCCAGCACTATGGAGTCACTCTGTCTTATAGCTAGGGCTGTCACTGCAACTGATTTCAGGCACGGAGGCAGAGCCTGGGCCACTGGATCCAGTGTACTAGAAAAATAAGCACAAGGCTTGTGTTTTCCTGCTTGATCTTGTGTAAGGACAGATAATGCTGTTCCATCTCGTTCAGTGACAAAAAGCGTAAAAGGTTTGCTGTAACAAGGAGTCGCTAAAACTGGTGCTTGACATAAGGCTCTTTTTAACTCTTCAAATGCCTAGGTATGTTCTTGTGTCCAAGGGAGGACAGTCGAAGACGCTGCCTCCTGTGTTGTCAACTGTATGAGCGGTTTGGCTAGATAGGCATACTGGGAAATCCATTGTCTGCAGTATGAAGTGAGGCCAATGAAGGCCCGTACTTCCTTTTGTGTCTTGGGCTGTGAAAGGTTAGCAATTAACTGTATACGTTCTTGTGTCAGCTGTCTACCCCTCTTGGACAGCAAGTGTCCAAGGTACATCACTTGCTGTGCACAGAATTGCAACTTCGAAGGGGACACTTTGTGCGCCTTGTCTGCCAAGAAGTGTAAAACTGTCAGTGATGCATTTTCGCAGTCCGGTTCTGATTGTGCTGTAATTAGGATGTCGTCTACATACTGGAGCAGTGCAGTGTTAGCAGGCATATAAATACTGTCTAATTGTCTTTTCAATGCTTGGCTGTAGATGCTAGGACTCTCTGTAAAACCTTGGGGAGCTCTCGTAAATTTAAAGCTGCGTCCATTTAAACTGAATCCTAAGAGGTACTGACTATCTGGATGAATTGGAACACTGAAAAAGGCATTCTTCAAGTCAATTACAGTAAAGAACGTTGCCTCAGAATCAATAGCAGTCAGTAATGAAGAAATGTCTGGGACCACTGGGTATTGAGGGACTATACATTTGTTCAATTCTCAAAGATCAACAACTAGTCCGTAAACTGGTGGTGCATTAGGGTCTGTTCGTTTAAGAATAGGGATGTCAGGTGAATTACATACATTCGAGTCAGTTTCTACTACCACCCCTTGTGCAATGAGCTCATCAACAATTTTCAGTAAGGCTACTACGGCATCAGGTGGTAACTTGTATTGTCGGATTCGTGGTAATACTACTCCTGTTTTGAGAGTGACACGGTGTGGTGTAATGTGCATGTAACCTACGTCAGTCGGACCTTGTGCCCTTAAGTGCTGTGGTACATTCTGGAGTCTGTGGTCAAAATCTTTCAACACATAATGTCCCTTAAAATCACGTAAGAACAGTCGCACTCCTTCCGGAGAACAACATATAACTGCTCCTAGTTCTTTCAATGTCTTTATACCAAGCAAGTTTTCTGGACAGGACTTAGTAAGCAGCAAGTCTGTGGTACGCGACAATGGACCGACCCCTAGGGAAACTGGTTTAGACACTTCGTTAACAATAGGCTTTCCTGACAATCCCAGGGAAACATTCTGTGAGCCTGAAAGGGGTGCCCCTGGAACCTCGTTGTGGCTGATGGTAGTTCTGCTCGCCCCTGTGTCAATCAGAAATTTTCTGTCTTTTCCCAATACACGACTATTTACATAGGGACCCTCTTGATCTACAGGAACCTCAATAAGGGGCAAGCCAACTTCCCTCTCTAGGCTGTTTCATGAGAACTGTTGGAATTCTGGATAATCCGACTGTGTGTACTGATACATTTGTTGTGTGGCATGTTGTGTGGCAGGTGGTGGTGGGGGTGGAAAATTCGCTACTGTCTGTTGTGTGTTCTGTGGGGTGCTATTCTGCCTAGGAGGATGCGGTCGTTCATTCGTCTTGCCTGTAGCTATATTGTGTTTCAGGACAGCACATCCTTTACAAAGTGACCTGGCTGTTTGCAATAATTACAGTTCCCATTAACAAGAGTCGTGCCCTTTTTGTTCGCATTAGCTGGTACCGTTTGGGCAACCAGCACTTCCATTTTCGTATCTTTCATGCGTCTCTTTTCATGATCCTGTTCCTCTCTAATTCTTTTCTAGTGATATTGTAGCATTTGCAACATTTGTGAAGGGCTATTTGCTTGCCAAGTACTCTCAACCTTCAGTACTCTATTCTTGATCTGGGGTAAGGAATTCTCTACTAATTTGCTCACGAAAAGATGTGGATATGACTCACTACTGGGCTTAAGGTCACTATTAATAGAAAAACATTTCTTGAATCTGGAATAAAAATCACTTGTGTCCTCGTCTTGTTTCTGTTTACAGGCTGAAATAGCATCCCAATCTTCCTTTTTAGTAATCAATAATCTCGGCAGAACCTGTATCAGGAGTTCAGGTAGGTCTTTAGCTTTGTCCCCAAGACCAACACCAGGGTGCCGGCCTTTATCCTCTGCTTCCAATTCTGCCCAACTTAACTTTTTCTCTCCCACCTCCCAGTCCTTTTCCTTAAGCTTTTCATAAATACCAGCAGGCAACAGTACTTTCAATAGTTTGATAATGTCAGCGTACGTGTAATCCCCAATGCGGAGAATGTCCTTTAATTCTCTGTGAAACCCCCCCCGGGTCTTTATCATGGCAGGGCAACATCTTTTTCATTTCCAGTATTTCTAATTTCGTTAAGGGTGTGTAAACATATACTCGTTGAAGCTCACCCGCTGTATTTCTGACGGGATGTACCTCTCGTAGGGGGTTCTGTCTGTCTATGTATAGGTTCTTTCTGTCGTGGTGTGGGATGGGAAGCATGCAAGTGGTCAGAGAAGTCAAGTACTTATGTCGTTGGTCCAGAATGACATTAATTAATTCAGCACCCAGGTCTGTCCATCTTTCTAGAAGTATATCGTCCAGTAATTTATACAATGGACCGGGATCAGAACATTGACTCTCATACAACGTTATCAAATGTTGAACCATGTAAATACCAGCCAAACGCTGTTCGTTCGGTGGAAGGCTCAAAAAGGTCTGGGCTACTATATCACTGCTATATATCTTAGAATTAGACACCCATTGGACGGCTGACCGGGCCAACTCCTTTTCGTGTGGGGTGTGGGGTCTCTCGCTCTCTACCCGTCGTTTCAGTGCGTTTTCAGTAGCTTGGAATACATTTTCAAGGGAATATCTTTCTTTTATAGAATGTCCCTGTTTGCGGTAGTCGAGACACTTGGGCCTGTCAAACTGACGTGCTTTGCCTACGTAATTCATTTTGTCCTTTTCCTCCGTTTCTGGCTCAATATCTTCCGTCGATGACTCATACTTTCCGTCAGACTCTTCCTTGTGTATTTCTAAGATCTCTTTTCGTATTTTTCTGTACATACTTTCTGTCTGTCCCTGTCTGTCATGCCGACCGGCAGCTATGTTGTCACTCCAATCCGTTAGTCCTTTCTTCACCTCTCTGTCTGGTTGGTCTTGTTCCCTGATCAGACAGTTAACCAAAAAACGTAAAATGAAGTTCTTAACCTCCACCTTTCTGTGTTCCATGGCCTCTCCTATACTCTCGGGTCCCTCCCCTGTTCTAACGAAATGGTATATTTTATCTAGGTGTTCCTTCATGTCTGGTAATGTGATCAAATAGTCGGTGGCATGTCTTAATCTTAGTGAATACACGAGCATTGAACCTTCTCCTGGTACTGGATCGTATATACAGCGTGAAACTGTTACAATATACTTATATGGTGTTCATGTCATTTGTGGCATTCGTGGTAGCCCTATCAGTGTTCGTGTCGTTGGCGGTGTTTGTGGCGTTGGCGGTGGCCCCCCTCCCACTGCCCCTTGTCCTTCCTCCTCTTTCATGGTCTGCTGGAGCTGTTGGAGCTGAGCCGCTGGGGGGGGCGGAGGGAAATCTGCGTTTACATAGTCCGGTGCGGGCTCTTCTAGATAGGAGGAAATAAAAGCTTCAGAGGCTGTCGGCTTTGTTCTACGTACTCTAAAGGGTACAGGTGGTGGCGTACGCGACCTACGCGATGTTTCTGAGGGTGTTACTTTAGCTAGTTCTTCTGAGAGGACGGGATAAATACCAGCAACGAGGGCATTTCTTTCTCTATCAGCTTGTTCTGCCTTGACCCGTTACCCCTCCTCCTGCAGTTCTTTTTCTTTGGTGTTTTCCGCTGCTTGTTTACTCCTCTCTGCTTGATGGAATTCTTTCTCTGCTCTCCTATGTGATTCTTTACGCCATAACTCAATGGCATCTTTCTGAGACGGTCTTACTTTTCTTTTCCATAGCGCTTCCTCTACTTTCATAATGCATTCAGAATCCCATGTTCCTGAAGCGGGCCATCTGTACTTCTCCTCTAAATCTTTTGTGTAATCTACCCACAAGTCTAAAAACAATATGGCATCTAGCCCGTTTTTATGGTACATGAAATGACCAGGTGTGTCTCTAGGCGGGACGGGAACTGACTCTTTGAGTATCCCTTTCCTGGCCCCTATCTGACGTAATTTCGAAAACAGTGGCATGTTGAAACGAGCGTAATGAAAACACAATACACACTAAAATAGACTGACTGAAACAACCATTCACACTACAACACTAAGACATTAAAACAGATACATTTTGACTGATACATGGGGAAAACACGAACTTGAAAACTGTTAACTTTATGCACTGGAATACAGTACAGCCATACCGGTCTCATAAAGAGACACGTCTTTACCGTGCCCACCGAAATGGACCCGTGTTTACCGTGCCTGTGTGAACGGACACGTCTTTACCGAGCTCAAATAAATGAACCCGTCTTGAAACTTTTATTCTCTATGCATTCCCAATAACGGTACTCACCGGGAAGCAGGACTTGAAGGCCTCGGAAACTCGATACTGCGTGACTGCGGTGCTGCGCATGCGCCTCGGAACAGGTGGGCCTCTGGATACCTCGGACCTTGCTCTCTCACGGCTTGGGCTCTGGTTGGGATGATCCGCAATCCTCACCGCCTCCTGTGGATGCCTGGTCGCAGTCCGTCTCCTCCGTGGGCCTGAGGGAGTAAGCAGGAAGTCCCGCTGTCGTGTACACTTTGAAGTCCGTCACGGCTGTAGAAAAGGCAAGGGCTGGACCTACATCGCCGGCGCGTGGGGAAGGGGACTAGTCCCTGTTCCGGCGCCAGATTATGTGGTAAATAAAATATTACCCTGTTGGAATTTCTATACTTAAACAAAGGGTCATGCATATAATGAGAGGCAGAGTCCGTGGTGTCCGATTCAAAAGGGCTTTATTTCAGTAACTCGAGTTAAGGGAGAATCGGGTTCCATCACCACTAAGGTTCAGGAAGGGCCTTCATCTGAACTTTATTCACAGAGTACATTATTTATACATTAAACATACATTGCGTTGCATAGAGAAGGTGGAGCGCTCCAGGCGGAGCAAGCGAAAGAGAGAGATAAGAGCACATGGGCATGCAAAAGGGCGTGTAGAAAGGCGTACATGTGGGCGTTCCCTTGAGGAGTCATAGGTGTGTCATAGGTGGGTGGATACATGGAGGGGGTGTGCGTGGTCAGCTGGAACCTTTACCCTACTTGTGTGCGCCATTTGGTCATGACATGCAATTGACGTGTAACTGGGGGAAGCTGGAGGGAGCTGACTTTCGTTCTAGTAGAGAAGCCTTGAGTGTCAGGACGACCTGCACGCCTGGTATTATCTGATATCTTAAGTTTGGAGGATGTATTATCTGAAGAAAAGGTTGTTCGAGCAAAGGTTGCTCATCACTAAGAGCCAGTGTATGCATATATTTCTTCGTGCATTGCGTGGGGGCCATGGGCTTTCTATAGATGCGAGCTCTGTAAATCACTTAAACGGAGACAGAAAGGCTGAGCTCTATCTCTGTGGACGGGTTCTGTTTACCTTCTTCACTAAGCAGGAATGTGTTTCTGTGGAGCAGAGCAGATAACTGTAAGCAAAATACTGTCTTGGCAGGCCGGACTGGGCCCCTCTCGGCTGAGCAGAAAGTATGCGAGAGGTCAGATACATAGCTAAACTGCAGCTTTCAGAGTGTCTGGGATGCATGAAGCCTGAATTCGGGTCCTGGCTCGGCTGAGCCACAAAACGGGTTCATCTCGACTTTTAAACGTGCACCATGCAAATACATTGGCAACATGGGCAACATAGGCCTCAGTGCAGAATTAACATTTCTTTCATGGAAGGCTTGGTAACTGACATTCTAACATGGGACGGAAATGCAGAGGCATTATTATTACAGGCATGAGAGGGAAAGTGCATGGGTGACAGGATCATACGCTAAACGTGGGGTACATGAAGGGGACACATTGGCCACAGAAAATTTCTATTTCCTCACAGAGAAATATACAAAGAATACATGAAGGGATGTTTTTCAATATTTATTGAAGTGATTATTCTATAGAAACTATGTGCTGCAATGAGCAATAGACAGAAGCAGACAAAAGTTATAATGAGTGTCAAGACAGTGAATAAAACAAAGAGTTCCGCCAACTTGCTGAGACATCTTACATATGTATACATGTACAGTATTATAACAGTTAAGCATACTCCTACAATGCAAACCCTAACCTGCATGTCTAAGGTGTAAATGTATGGTCTGCCAAGAAACCCCCTTCTGGATGATTTAACCCCTTTACCTGGTGGGTAAGTGTGTAGTAACCTATCTTGGTCACACATTAGACACTACTCACAGAGATGTGAGTCAACTGCTAGGCAAGAGTCTTCAGCATGTAAGGACCCCTCAAAGTCAGCAGAAGTGTCTCCTCTGATTATAATTGGGAAACAAAAGGTATATATAGAAAAAGGCATCCTTGCCTTGGACCGAGATTGTGATCAGGCTGCCATTGTTTGTATTCGACAGATAGATGTGTTGCCATATAGACGTAATATATATGTGTCTAACCCATGTGAGAGCCTTGTACACAATGCGAAGGCAGTGGGATAATGTTCTCACTAAGTTCTCCAAGTCAACAAAGTTGATGATTCCAAGAAACTAACCCAAGTGTCATCAATGCAAATGTGTGTCAAAAGTTGATGTGACAAAGTGAAGGCAACTTTAGAACAGAACTATGTACATTTAAAATGGCACTATTTGCTAACAGGCCTAACTCGGGCACATTACACCCACTCTTCATACATAGGTCGGCTAAGAAGCTATCCAAAGCATACTAATCACTTCATTGAAAAATGCATCAGCATATATTTCAGGAAAATACTAAAATTATATGACAAAAGGATGATACAATCACTTTAAAATTAGGCACCCTTGCAATTTGGAGAGCTCAAAGCTGATAGTTGTTAAAAATATAACAAACAATAAAATGTAAGGCAATTTAAAACAAATCTGAAAGTTAAAAACAGGCCGGATCAAAAGTTCCCACTACACTGAAAGCCAAATGTTTGCATGTTCTGTGTGGTAGACGAAACATTGCTGTTCCTAGAGTCCACAGACAATGATACCAGAGGCACACCTCGGGGCAAATTGAGCTAGTATATTCCCATCCAACCCCCACAGCAGCCACTGAGAAAGTGAAGTCCACCTCTCAATGTTCCATTGAAACAGAGCCAAACCACCAGGTGCAGACGTAACTCAGGGAAGCTCATAGAACGCAGCCAGGAGCAATGGAGTCTGCAAGGACAGCTGCACAGATGAGCACTTCACCGGGTCCATTGATCGATGTTTAGCTAAAGGTTTAACCAATTGCGACCCCCGAACACAAAAGAGGCAGCGGAACACAGGCTGTATGCAATGAAGCCATACTGGCTGAAAGGACAGGAACCAATGCTCATCTAGTTCTCAAAGAAAAGGAATGTCAAAGAAATGCAAAATGTGTTAAGTCACAACAGGACGTGAGGTAGTGCCAGCTCTATTTGACCTTGAACTGGGACATCCATTGCGGGGCAAAGATATTAAAATCAATAGCTCTGTAACTAGGAGCAGTAGCAGCAGAATACCTCAAAAGATGCTTCCAAGGACGGAGTGGATAAAGGATGGAATAACCCCAAACACCGTCTGCTAGGTGCTGACCAACCCAGAGCCAATGCTCCTGAAGAACCTACTGTTCCAGTCATACTAGACATGTTCAAAATATGATGGACCATCTCACCAAAATGTTGTGGAAAGTTGGTACGGAGAAGCGCCTGTATCTCTGAAGAGGAATGCGCCACCGGAAGATCAAATGTCTCTTTGGCCAAAGTTAAGGCCACATCTTTTTGAAACATGGTTAAATAGTCCATTGCACTTTTGATGTTCAATAAACAAGCTGCTGCCATTCACCCATCATCTGTGTCTTACTCCTGTCAATGTTAGTAGCACTACATAGACTCTGAGTGCAGGTCTTTGTGGGTGCCTCCTGGTCCAAGGATACTGCATTCCCTGACACAGGCATCTGTAATGGCACACACTCAACTTACATTTCACATTTGGGGGATAGTACATTTGTGATCCACTCAGCTATGCACTTATACACTCACAGCAGAGGTGCACAACTTTTGCAATGCTAAAGTAAGTTCATTGTTGAATCACTTCATCTGAACATGTGCAATCCATTTTGTGTGTGCACATGCATTTTGTCTTATTTTTGATCCAAGTGAAATCACACTCTTGACATCCCAGTATCCTTCATGTTTTCAAATGTTTGCATATAGCCTATCCAATTTCATAGTGCTCTGGCCATTTACGCACTGTACAATGTCATCTGATCATTTTACATGTTTACACGCTTGTCCCCCTCATTGCCCTGCTGAGCAGCACATGGCAAATGTGTCTTTTATCTATTGTAGCATGATGTGGTATATGTGACCTTGCAGCCAGGAAATAGTTTACATGTGTTTTGTTTTGTGGTAAGCCACACATGTATGTATGTGTTCTTTCCAAGTGACTGCCTTTACATGTTTGCATGACAGTAGGCCTTTATCCAAGGCAACTGGCACTCATGGTCTCTGATGTTATCTGCAACAATATGAGTTCCAGCAAAACTCTGTAATTCTGCATGGGAACACATTGATGAGGTATTGCAATGTGAGGTTATTCCCAGGTATGGTAGTTTGTGGTTTGTGCTCCTAACTTCATTGAGTGCAATCTGGTGTACACTTTACTATTGCACAACACAGCAAGACTGCTAGCTGTGCACCTCTTCACTGATCAAGTGCAAGGTTGAGGAAATAGAAATTTTACGTGGCCAGTGTGTCTTCTACATGTACCCTATGTATGTACATATACCCCATGTATGTCCATGCCACCATGCAATTCCCTTCTCATGCCTGTAATAATAATGCCGCTGCATTTCCGTCCAATGTTAGCATGTCAGTTACCAAGCCCTCCATGAAAGAAATGTTAATTCTGCACTGAGGCCTATGTTGCCAATGCATTTACATGGTGCACGTTTAAAAGTTGAGATGAACTCGTTTTTGGGCTCAGCTGAGCCAGGACCCGAATTCAGGCTCCATGCCTCCTGACACTCTGAAAGCTGCAGTTTAGCTATGTATCCCTGACCTCTCACATACTTCCTGCTCAGCCGAGAGGTGCCCAACTCGGCCTGCCAAGACAGTATTTTGCCTACAGTTATCTGCTCTGCTCCACAGAAACACATTCCTGCTTAATGAAAAGGGTAAACATATTCCGCCTGCAGAAGATAGGGCCTAGCCTTTCTGTCTCCATTCAAGTGATTTACAGAACCCGCATCCATAGAAGGCCCATGGCCCCACGCAATGCACTAAGAAATATATGCACACACTAGCATTTAGTGATGAACAGCCTTTGCTCGAGCGACCTTTAAGTCAGATAATACATCCTCCAAACTCAAGATATCAGATAATACCAGAAGTGCAGGTCGTCCCGACATCTAAGACTCCTCTATTAGCACGAAAGTCAGCTCCCCCCAGCTTCCCCCAGTTACAAGTCAATTCCACGTCATGACCAAATTGCGCACACAAGTAGGGTAAAGGTTCCTGCTGACCATGCAGACCCCCTCCATGTATCCACCCACCTATGACACACCTATGACTCGTCAAGTGAACACCCATGTGTACGCCTTCTTACACGCCCATGTGCTCTTATCTCTCTTCTACGCTTGCTCCGCCTTCTCTATGCAAGTTCATGTATGTTTTAACTATAAATAATGAACTCTGTGAATAAAGTTCAGATGACGATCCTTCCTGATCCCTAGTGGTGATGGAACCCGATTCTCCCTTAACTCGAGTTACTGAATTAAAGCCCTTTTGAATCGGACACCACGGACTCTGCCTCTCATTATATGCATGATCCTTGTTAATGTATAGAAATTCCGACAGGGTAATTATTTTATTTACCACAAGGGGAGAGTAATTATCAATTTTGATCTTGAAATGTGACATGGCTGGCCTGTCCCTTTAATGCAGTACCCTGCTTCACATAGCAGTTTTGTATGTGTGCAAATAATAGATGAGAGGCAAGGTACAATGTTGGTCAACAAATCTGATGACATGATAGTTACATTTTGAGGCTTACTTCTAGTTGGTGAGATGTGGGTTTGTTTATGTTTACTGGGACTATGACATACACCCCAACTTAAATAATGGATGCAAGCTTTTATTTTCATGCTGAATCTTCCTATCATATTTGGGCATTCTGTCTGTCAAAGTACATGTAAATCAAGAGAATAGATTTTGCACAATGTGAGTGCATTGCCTCTTCCCAGCCACTGTGTTTTGGATCTCTCCTCCATCCTCATCCTCCATTGGGTCCTGCTCATAATGGTCCATATCTTACGGGACATTTGTCCAGACACAGATGTTGTGGAGAAATGAAATGCAAGTATGAACTTGCTGATCATAGGGGGAGTATAACAATCTCCCCCTGACATGTCCAAGGATATGATCTGGGGCTTCAGCACACTGAGGACTGTCCTCCATATGCACGCCATTCCAGATATCAACACCCTGAGTGGCAGGAATATCGCAGCCAACTTTTTCTACCTTCCTACCCTCAGTCCCAGATGCCATCATCTGCCTCACACCCCACTACCTCCTCTTCGCCAAGACACAACAGCAGATGGAAACCAGGCAAGGTTTCTATGCCATTGACGGATTTCCACATGTGCTTGGTGCCATGGATTTCACACATGTGCAACTAATTCCCCCCGCAGCAAAATCACATCTGTACAGGAATTGAAGCACACATACCCTGTCAATGTTGAGGACATTGTGGGCTGTCAGGGATGTTTACAAATGTGCTGGCAAAATACCTAGGGAGTGTGCATGATGCCAACATCTTCAGGCACTCCATCGTCAACTGCCGCTTCCAGAACGGCCAATATGGCAATGGACTACTTGCTGGTAAGAAAAACTGAAGTACATTACAGACTTTCTAACAAAAAGAAATGGATGACATAATAGTCATCTCTGTATCTGTTGATGGAGATATGGCCATATATGTGAGGTATGTGCCTCATACATGCACTATGCATCATGGCACCCATGTAATGCAAACCCACAAGTTACACATGTTAAGACACGCTTTGCACCAAATGATCCACAATTGAATTGCAGCCTGGTAAAGTATCTGAAACTGTGCTATAGTAAAATGCCTGAAATGGGGACATAAGGGATTTATGCGTGGAACACATGGGCAAATGTCGTGAGGCGCACTCAAGAAAGTCCCCTCAAAGAAGTTAACTTTTACATCTGCAATACGCCGAGGTCAGACAGTACAGTACCTGAGGGCATGTCATACGGAAAAGAGGGGTGGTTCGCCAACGTTAGAAGGGCTTGTCAATGGTCGGCAAAAAGTTTGGTTGAATGGTCTGGAATGCTGTGGCAGCAACTGGACAAAAATTATACATTTCGCTCTTAAAGCTGCTTCATTTTAGAAATGTTCTTCTTTTTCTTTTTTAGAAGCTTTTAAAATTAATAATTATGGAGGAATGTGCTGTAAATGTATATGCATTGTGTTCTTTTCTTTTGATAATGTTGTCATTTTGCGATGGTTTTAATTAACTATGCAAAAAAATGTGTACCTTATTTAGACATGTTAAGACACACAAAACCACTTTCTGTGCCTCTAAATTGTGTAAAGGTAAAGAGCGAGGCACCGGTGACCAAATGCAGTGTTGCATCACTGTGTGAAAGGGAGGTGTTGCACGGGCATTGTGGGGGTGTCACCATGAAACTCCCATGGTTCATGAGTCATGTCATGTATCCAGGTAACTTTTGGAATGTGACAAATCAATGGTATCTTTAGGTGATGTGTACCTAGGAAAATAAACTGAAGTCATCCAAGTCACTCCTAATTCCTATGAGTGCTGCAGTCTGTGGTAAACATATATAGACAATCATGGCTCAGGTGGTTTATCATATGAATGAAGGTGTCTCCTCCTGCAAAAAGACAATCCTGCATGCAAAGCATGCCCCTTAGTACCGTGGAGCTAGTGTACCTGTGTTTGTACTAGGCTGCACATTGTGTGCCACTGTAGGGTGAAAGGTCAGGAATGTGCTATATGTCCTAAATACTGTGGACTACTGCCCTTTCTTAGTGATGTATAGCAGACAGTTGATTTACTGCACTGTGCAGTGCTACTTTGCCAAATATTTAGGCCCCTTTGACTTGGTCATGTGCATATAGTGGAAACAGTGCACTGCAATGTGTACATAGTGATCTGCCACATTGCCTTGAACTCCCTAATCTGTCAATGGTGGTAGTGACAGAATATGAGTGAGTAGCAATGTGTAATTTCATACTGTGTGGATGGATGGAACCACATCAACTGCAATGGGTAAGCAATCATTAATGAAATCAAGCGGCATGACAGAAAAGTGTATTATGAGCACAAAAGCAATACAAAAGCAAAGTCTGAGGTGAGTGTGTCCTCAAATGGATTAACAACTCTTGGTATCCGTCAAAGGTCTACAAGGCCAGTGATGGGAGAACAAGTAATGTTGTACGCATGGCTGTATACATGTATGTTTATCAAAGTTTCAGGATCAACAAAGGAAGAAGTATGTGGGAAAGGCCATGTGTGACATCCAATGTCAGTGTAGGTCCCAGACATTTGTAAATGTCAATGCACAATAACATTCTGACATCAACAGTCCTAAACACACATATGTGTCAGCAATACTTACACTCTACATACACAGAAGCAGACAACCACATTGTCTGATGTAACCAATGGAATGGCTCACCTGTTCTGTGTAGTAAATAGTCCAGATGCAACGCATATGAATCCAGCAATGTGAAACTCACAAAGTCGAACAAAATGCTGGCAAACATGTCATACTTCAGTCATCAACATAGAATTAAATCCAGACTGGACAAGGCACCACGGTGTACTCAGGATAAAAATGTCGACATTCATGTGCCACAGCAATAAGGAAATAATCAAGATATAGAAGTACACAATCCTTTAAAAGTTGGAATCATAAACATAGATTTGAAAAACCAATGTATTGTGCATACTTTTGTAGAAGACAGCTCCTTGTAACAAAATAAGCATATCACACAGAAAGATGGCCCACATTGAAATAGATATGTATCAATCGGAGTGCTCCATTAGAACTCATCTGCCAAAACCAATAGTTTAAGCCTGACAATGAATAGCATTACAATCCGTGTCACATGTTTGACCTGCACCTCATGTATGCACCAAAATCACATTGTCAAGTAAGTATACCATGAAATGGCTGTCCAAATGTCATGTAGGCTGCCACCAACATCAGTGGTTTACCATGGACTTAAGTATATGTGAGTATAATACATGGTGCAAGTGTCACCACTGACCTAGGATGAGCCAACGAGCCAAATATCTGAATACAAATCTGTCACTTCACACTTGTGGTGAGTGCACATTGCATAGAGTGGCCAGGAACATCTCCAAATATACATCACAGTAAGCTACTGGGTAAACAGGAAAGTTAGAATGAAGAACAGTACAATGAACTAAGCCATGCTCATCATTTGCCATTACAAAGAGAAATGGAACAGACATGCTTAAACCTATGGCCAACTGTATAGTAAATCATATTGTGAGATAGCCTCAGTGTTGAGTATGCATGAGTTAGAACACATAACACACAATAATGTAGCTGTAACAGAGAGCTAAAGCATTAAACGATGTATTTTCCTTGTACCTTTCAGCTGACCAAAGGATATGAACTCCTGCCAGGGGTCCTGAGCCGAACAGCACATCCCCAGACTGAGGCAGACCAACACAACAGTCAGGCACTGAGGCAGACCAACACAACAGTCAGGCACTGAGGCAGACCAACACAACAGTCAGGCACTGAGGCAGACCAACACAACAGTCAGGCACTGAGGCAGACCAACACAACAGTCAGGCACTGAGGCAGACCAACACAACAGTCAGGCACTGAGGCAGACCAACACAACAGTCAGGCACTGACCAAGACCTGCAATATTGTTACTTATATAATATACTCTGCATGGCACAGCCGGTTCACATGCAGGTATTTTCCAACTCAGGCCTACCAAAAATGCTGCATTTTTCCACATGCGTCTATTTGTATATATGGAGTACTGCCCATGCAGCCGTCGTGTCAAACGTAGTGACGCGATGGTGGCGCAAGCCTCTCATAAATAAGCCCCTAGCACTGTTGACATCTTCTTCCTAGTATCCAAAGACTGCCAACCAGACAAATGAGCGGCGCAGCTCAGAGCTGTACTACTGAAGTGACGTAAGTCTGCGCAGGCGACTGTCACTGCTCCTTGAACTAAGCTCCAACTGTCCTACACAGCTGTAGCAGCACTAAGGCAAATAAAATGTAGAATGCACAAGAAGCAGATCCGTCCTATCCTCACCTACCCCAATACACAACACATCAACTCTCAGTAGGCTCAGCATGCAGAACACTGTCAGGGTACTCTAATAAACATGCATAAACATTAATATGCACGCTTACACATTAATTTGAACTCCGATTTTGACAACAGACATGGGATGGCCACATATCTACTCCATTAACAAGCACAGCTCTTGAATAGTTTCCTGATGCTTTACCTTAATTTAATTGGTAATCCTGGACCGGGTGACACATTCTTACCCGGTTGGAGCTATTTATTTTGATCTGCATGCACAGACTTAGAAACAAAAACACATTAAAAGGATATATAGAATGGAATATTGATAAGAAGGTCAATAGATCGTAAATAGCCCCACCTTTCCCACTCTCTGACTATATCTTGTGCGACTTTATACGTATTACTTTAGTTATCCGTGTCTAAATTCTACAAAATTCTGTGTGCGGTTTACAACCACTTTTGCCAGGCTACTTTTAATGCATCTGGCCCTACGTGAGTGTGCTACTGATTTCTCTGATGCGTTTCATATCCTCAAGGAGTGACTGGACTCAAAAGGATTGCAACGCTCTGGGAAAGAAAAACTTCTACTGGAGTAAGGGATGGTTTTAAAAAGTAAACATTATCCCCCAAAAATTATTTTCTAATATGTAAAAGGATAGAACCCTGGAAGCATCTATCCTGGCTGCCTTTCTCTAGGGTAAATCTGCAGGTTACTTCTCTGTCAGTCATGGATGGACCTTGTTGATCTTTTATTGAGATTGCTTGTAACCAGTGAACTTCTGTGGGTCAACGTCCTAGGCAGTCCCTTTAAGAACATTTACTATGATTATGACTGTTTCCCCTTATTATGCAGATGAATTACGCCTAGTCACTCCTGGGTGAATTCTTCAAATAATTTGCTGTAAAATCCCCCAAGGATTTTGCGTCTTGGGATGACAAATGTGCTTCAAAGAAGGGAAACTTTGTGGTCCAAACCCCTCAAGTTTGCGGTATTTTTGCAGCAGGCACAAAGTGGGCCTGGCATAAAAATGGCGCCCCAAATCACCTGGAAGTAAATATTAATCGTACTGTATTACCTCCAGATAGTAGTTGGCTTGTTGTGGCGTACTTCACCCCTCCTTCTGACTCCTCTGGCTTTGTTGCTGCTGTTTGCCAGAGCTGCTGGCATTGGGACTTGTGAACCAGGTCGGAGTTTCGGCGTCTGTCTCAAGTCTGTCTCAAATACCTGGAAAGCACTGCACCGATTTCCCATAATGCAAAGGATTTCTGATTTAGATATTGCTTGATCTAATTTAGGATATTCAATGCGGCTAAGAACTAGGACAACCCTGGCTACACTCTAATTGGACGAATGCGGTTCTTAAGAACAAAGGGGTAGATTTACAAGCCCCTTGCGACACATTTACGCCGCCGTTGCGTCACTTCTGTGACGCAGCAGCGGCGTAAACCATGCACCATGTTGCGCCGTATATACAATGTAGCGCATCAAGGGAAATGCGTCACGTTGTAAAGCCCTGTGCCACATGAAACCTGCGTCAGGTTTCATGTGGGTGTTCCGGCGCAGGGCGGGCACTCCCTCGCAGGTATGCCTCGTAACAGTGATGCAGTGAAATCTACAAGATTTCACTGAGTCACTTTTATGGCCATGCTGCATTAAAACCCTGCGCCTGCTTGAAGCAAGCGTAAGGAGTGACGCAGCATGCTAGGCATAGGGCGCCCCCGAGCCTTGCTGAAGCCGCTTCGAGCTTGCGACGCGACTTCAGCAATGCACCGCATTTACCCCGGGGGATGCGACACGCATCTGCTCATCCATGTGCCACGGCGTGCCGCATCAGTGGTGGCACACAGGTGGTTTTGCGTGTCGCAAAGTTCTGGAGCATCCCTGCTGATTTGCAGTGATGCTCCAGACCGTGTAAATCTGCCCCAACCTTTCTAAAATACACACAAAATGGCTTCCACTACCACAGGCGACCCTGCACAAACTGATACCGCTCTGATTGCATGCTGTCTTTAATTGAATCCTTGACTGTTTTACAGACACCATATTAATGGAGTTCCTAGATACCGTCGATGGTGGTAACGTGCGCTACTGTTAATACCATCACTCACACAGGAGTCGCGTGCCATGCCACTGTGGGCATTGGTATTTTCAAACTTCTATTTTTAAAACTGCCTAGGCAAACCCTAGCCCTGCATTCGATGCCTCATATTAGTATTCCCAATTATCTTCCAGTTTTTCGCTAATATCAAAGCCCTTCAAATCATATGCGGTGCAGGCTCCGTGGAGCACAAGGATTCTCATGCAGGCCTCGATAGCACCCACCGCCAACACCCCCACCAGACTAGTGCAACTGCCAGTCCTTTAGCAGAGGTCTTTAAGGAAGCCACATAAAATCCCGGTTGCCTGTGCCTTCATTAGTCTTGTGATATATTTTTATTATGCAAGCCTAATCTTTCATTAACCTTAGTTATTGGGGTGCCCGTAGCTCCTGCTTTCCATATGCTTAAGCTAGGCAGGCATATTTCTCGCATGGGATTTGCTTTGAGCATAAATGTGTCACAAGGGTGGATGTTAATGTTTGTGTGCTAAACGCACTGCGCTAGAAGCGTTCACCGCGCGATTTACATAAGCTGGAAATTGGACTGCCACAAGGGAAAGGTATATACGATCGGTTATGCTCAGAAACATATGGTGAAAATGTGGAGCTCCGATGAAACCCATTGCTAAAGCCCGAATTTTCAGCCGGACCCACGCCATTTCAAAAGCATAATTTCTGTGAAGCTAATTCTTGCAATGCCAGAAAACGGCCATAACACCTCCGCCGCCCCTACACTTCTTTGTTGTCGGTGCATGCCTGGTTTTGGGGGCCACTTCTCCTGAACATTCTTTTGGAAGAGCCTCTGGCGACGTCAATGCTTGCAGGGGAAACATATCTTCAAGCGTTAGTAAACACACATACGCCAGACAACTGACAGACATCTAAAACGTTTATGCAGCCTTTTGACCCAGTCCTAGAGTATACATCCCAATGCACATGTCACGCACTGAGATTGCTTTGACTCTTTGGAATTTGTGTTTTTTATTCAAAGCCGACCCTCCAGTCTCCAGGGTGTGGGCAACGCAATGACAATTAAAATTTCTTCTCAGCGCGCGGCCTTTCTCCGAGTGATTCACTCTGCGCACCTGCTGATAGCGTTCCGTGGTAAACAAGTCCAGCAAGGACATTTGCCATTGAAATGCCTGAGGCGCATGCTGCAGCACGCGCGACCTGAAAGTATTCCTCCCGGGAACGAGAGATTAAACCAAGGTGAGCATGCTTATTTGCACTTTGCACACAGCATTATTCTGGACACAGAGCTGTTCCAGCTGCAGTCCAGGACGAAAGAGAGGCTGTTTATTGTACCCAATGAAGCTTATTGCCCACTACAAAGAAGGCCGCGTGGTAGCCATGGGTGCTCTGAAGTAATATTCATCCTATGGTTTCATCCTTGGATTCTCATTTGAGACAATTCAGTTGTAGTAGAATGAAATATAGCTAGGTTCCCAAAAAACGATTGGTCCCTGATATCCTGTTTTTCAGTAATAGGCTCATTGTAAGTTTTGCCGGACGCCCAATCCAATATAGTACAATGACGAGTTTGTTTCTTAGGGCCCCATTTATGAACACTTTTGCGCAGCCGGAACGTCACATTTTGACGTTCCAGTGGTGCAATGTGCCCCAGCATATTCACATGGCCACGTAAAGCCACTTTACGTGGCTTTTTTTATGGCCTTGTAAATATGTGCCCCTCTCACTCAGAACACTGCGTTTTAGGGGCGTCCCATGGGTGTTGCAGTGAGTGTTCCCATGCAGCCCCCATGGATTCTGAAGCATTCCCAGATTTAGGAGAGCTTGTAAACCCGGGAATGCATTAGAATCTAAAGCCACCTCAGGGGTGGTGTTAGGGAGTCGCAACGTAGAGAAATGTGATTTCTTCTCATTTGTTCCTTTTTCAATGTGTGATGCATTCTACCCTTTTATTTTAACGTATGGCATCCCTGAAAGATTCCTTGCGGTGCTGCCTAACATCAAAGCCCCATAAGTGAGGCCCCTAGGAATTATTTCTCACTGCACACACTTGTTTTCTCTACACTTCTACATGTTTGAACTCATGGGTGTGGAAGTTTGGGGGACGTGGGGGATGTATCCCCCCAGATTTTGGAGTGGGGGACATAGGGATCAGGGTGGGGGGACGAGGGGATAAAATATTTTCCCCTCTCACTTCCATGATTCGCAGGGCCATAGGTGCGCAAAATAGCCTCCTATAATGCCCCTGTATTTTTATAGCAGACCTGCTTTTAGTTGTTTGTGTCCAATCTCCTAGTCACTGAATGAAAGTGAATCAGGAGGCCACCTGCCCCCTCTGCCCTTTTGTTTGGGCTGTTTACAGCTGCCTGAGGACGAAGGGGGAGAGGAGGAGAAAGCAGTGTTTCCTGATTGGCCAGTAGGCTGAAAAGGAGGCTCAGTGAAATACAGTATCTGCCTAGGATCACTTCATGGGGTGAAACTGGACACCAAGACTGAGCCCAGTTTTTAACTTTTCACCCTTCACAATTCAGTTTCTAGAAGGGTATCTCTTTCTAACATCTAAGCCCAATATTTTACCTAATTATTAATGGGTTAGATTACAGCGTGGCCATGAGCGTGGCTGACATAGAGGAATCACGTTTTATTTTGGGCAGGGTTGCCTACCATTATTTATGTAGTTGTTATCGTTAAATACTTGCGCACATTGGCGTATATTATGATCTTTTCTGTTTTTACAATTCCCGTTTGACTTGCATCATAAATTGTTTTTATTAATTTTCAAGTTTTATGAGAACACACGGGAAAAGAAAAATCGACAAATAATAAAAGAAAACCAGTTACACATCAGGGTACATTGTTGATGGACGAGCAAGGCCTCAGCAATACAGTGTTTCAATCAACGCATCTGCATAAATCTGCACACATTTCACTATGTTGCAGGAAATACACTGAGTGCAGCCCATGCCCATCAGAGCGAGTGCAAAAGGCCCTAAATATCAAGATACAGTTGAACTGTTAGAGAGGTTAGATTGCATATTATATTTTAGACCGTCCAATATGTGTGTACTGGCAGCATATATATCACAGGCATAGAATGCTTACTCTAATATGTGGGTTGGGCTACAGGATGTCGATGGTTCAGCATCGTCATCTTCAGCAGTGTGGAATAAAAAGGTACATAGTAGGCTCTAGATTTCTTTTGGTCTGAGGAAGGGGGCTGTAATTTTGCGTATGTTCATCTTCATGTGTTACAGAGTGCTTGATCTCTTAGCCAATTTTCTGACTTGTATCATAATTGATTCGTCATGAAAAGGAAATCAATGAATATTCCATTTCACACAGTGCCCCTTCATGTGATGTAGATTTCAGTACACAGTTGTTAATTTAGACTGTAACACCAAGAGTTTCTTCGGTGTAAATGATCCGCATTTTGACTGATGCGGAGCTGCCTAAGATCACACAGAGGTGTAGAACTTCCGTCTCAGAGACAGTTTACACATGTTGTACCTGATCGCTTTTGACATCTCCAGTGCAATTATTTTTGCTTGAGGAGAGGGGCATGATTGGTGTGGTCACAGAGGGTCTAAGGAGAGAAGAATAATGTCTTTTGGACACAGTGGGCTTGCAGAGATGAGGTTAACCAGTGCTGGGCACATAGGGCCTGAGGGGAGAAGTATGATATTTCCTGGGCACAGTTGGGCGGGGAGGACAGGAATAGTCTAATAAATAAACTGCGAGAGGTAATTGTACACCACACATCCTGAACTCACAAATTTGAAGGTGCAGTCATATGTGTTAATGAAGAAAAAAGAAGGCACAGTGAAATAAAATCTTCTTGGGACCGGATAGGTTGATCAAACGGGGAAGCCAGGGTTGACCTCAGGTATTGTAGTTTTACATTGTTAAATTCAGTCACTAGATGGTTACTTTTTGTCTGTTAAACATCAAAGGTTAACGCTTTGTCTTGTAATTCTTCGTGCCTGAGACTAGAGCCAAAGAAAGCATCAGCTGACTTTGGGCTAAAGGGTCCTAGATGAAATCTACAGCTGAGCCAGAGCCAGACCATAAAGTTCAGCCATATTGCTAAAAGCCAATGGCTTGAAGTTCACTTTTATTTCCAGGACCTGCTTATTTTTTACAGCCAACAAGGTCTCACATCTGCGCGAGCTAAGCCAACCCCACCCTTTCTTAGTGCACAGAGGAAAAGAGAGCAAAACATTCACGCACTGTCTGGTTCAAAATATGACTCTGAATTATGCTTCCCAGAAGTTGTCATAGACTGGTTCAAGAACTGCAAACAACAAGAGACAGGGTATGCCTGGCCACCCAGATGTCATTTGCCCTGCTTGGCACGTAGTCAGCAATATCCTGGACCCCTTACAACAGAATTCCCACTATATAAGCAGAGTACAGTCAGTGCTACAGCATGCAGTTAAGATAGGCTTTATCTGTGTCCAGCCTTCCTATCCAATTCAACATTTCTTATATATTTTTAGACGTATTCTGAGAAATTTTGCCATGCAGAATTGCAGCTTGTAGTCTTCTGATGTAGTTGTTTCAGCTTTCTTTTACGCAAGGAAAACTGGAAGTGATGTAATAAACATAATCTGGTCCTTATATGTAACTTTTACCCAAATACCTTATTAATATGTTTTATATTGAGCCAGTATTCTTAGTTGATTTTGGGAGAGCTCCTTTGAAATGTGGGTCATTTACTAAGGGCTCTAATGTAACCAAAAGCTGGTGGCCTTGTACAAACTGTTTTGAAGGAGTCTGAGCACAGTTGGTAAAGCTATCCTGCTGTGGAAATTGAATGGGTGAGAGTCTTAAAACGCAGATGTAAAAGGCAGGTAAACCTTCAACGGGATGTTTTAAGCACAGGCCAGTTTCGTCCCATATGAAGTAGCATTGAAAAGGCTTGAGTGTGTGATTTCGGGGTTAAGTAGATGAAATGATTGGGGTCTCTCGCGGACACTTTTGCCCGTTATTCCTGCCTACCTGGTGCCTGGGACTCTGTTGTTGGGGGCGGACTGTGCCGCTGGACCGGCTCCTGTTCCCTTGCTCCCACCGGAACTAAGGGGAGGCTCTGCATCTGTGTGCTGCCCCGGGACTATGACTCCCAGAGTCCCTAGAGGGGCGCACACCACTGACATCAGCACAAAGCGCCCGGAGGTGCTTAAAAGAACTCTGCGCTTCCCGAGGCGTGGGACTCGCGCGGGCGTGCCCGTCCGCGCCCGGGCTGGGCCACCCCTCTAACCCCTATCCTTGGACATACCTTTAGGACATAAAGTAAGCGGAATACAGTCTATGACATTGTACTAAAGATCTTGTTGATCACTTTGCCTTTAGTGGTGCAGAGGTTACCCTCGGAGTGTTTGATGGAAATATTTAAAGCCGCTTTGTCAAATTGAATGCAAGTGTCCCTGGTAGTTATAGTGCTCTAATTGAAGGTAAAAAGCTCTTTTTGAGAGCTTGGTAAATTGAAAGTTCTTAAAGAGTGAAATATCAATTTAGGGCCATGACCTCTAAATACAACGGAGCTTGACAGAAGACAGGGGTAGGGGGATGGGGAAGTGTTGTCGGCACGCTGGATGCCTTTCTGATTAAAGCTGGGTCCCCGCTCCAGCATAAGATAATGTTAACCGAGAAAAGGCTCTCGCTAGGAGTCTATGCAGCCCAAAAAAGATCTTCAATGGGCAGTATTCAATTGGTAAAATCTCCTGTGACAGCGGCCCAACCTATAAGTCTTTTAAACACTGATCCCTCAGATCATTCACAGGGGGACATGGGGGATGTAGTTTTAAGCCCACCTATAGATGTGACAACTGGGCATAACCCACCACGCCAGGAGGTTATCACTCACCGGGAGGGTGCTGTGTCTGAGGTAATGCAAGATAGGAGTGCAGTACTCTCTTCCCTGCATAAACCGGCCTGCCCTCTTAATCAAACCTTAAATATTTTCAAAACTCACCCCACTACTGATAAAGGGGAAACTTGTGACACCCGATCAACCAGGCCAAAAAGACCAGCCAGGGAATGTATTGGTGCAAGTGGTGGTTTGGGCGAGCCTTTGGCAAAACGGACAAGGGGTGGTTTAGCGACACAGTCGCAAAATAAGGCCAAAGGGAAAAGTAAAGTTTTGAAGGGGAAAACATCAGGTACTCCTGTTATTGGGGATGACCAAGACGAGGTTGCAAATGTTGAAGCAAATGAATCGTGTGATTCAGGGGGAACCCAGGCCTTTTGGGGGCGTATGGAGTCTTTAGTCTCATCCATTTTCGCCCCTTTTTGGATTAAGCTTGAGGCTATTGAGGATAAAATCACGAATTTGGTTAAAGACACCGAAGAAAGAAATAGTAATTACCAACAGACTGCCGGGGGAGAAATTGGACCTACTACCTATTCAGGGAGTTTAGCGATAGGTGACACCCGGGGCAAGCAAAAGACCACCATGGCCACTGACTACCCGATTGCCAGAAAATCTATTCCAAACCAACCAGTGGCATTTGGGAGTCGGTTTCCTGGTAGCCAGATATTGCTAGATGGAAACTCACAGCAAGAACTAGCCCAGCAAATTCACCCACACCCCCCTATCGCACAACATCCGCAAACTTTAAAAAATTTGCCTGGGGCGGGGAATATACCTATAGCAGGGCAGGATAGCGGGCAGAATAGACAAGCCCAAAACAACATGACGAAGCCAGCCCACGACGTCATTGATTTACCACCAGCCGCCGCGGTCCCTCTGGTTGTAGTTTTGGCTGGTGTTCCTCCATTGAGATCAGATCAAGCCGAAACCTGGTCCCAGCTAAAAATTAAAACTGTGGATTGGCTTACCAGACACAAAGGCTTTAGAACATTCTTATCAAATAATATTCTGATGGTACGTAGAGTGGCATGGCTTGGCAGCTCACAGAAAAAGACAGGGGGTGACTGTGCTATTGTTAATTTTAGAAGACCTGAATTTGCCCAAGAAATCCTGGAAGCACAAGATCATTCCCCAATTGCCACCTTTATGGCGGCTCTCCCATTGGGCTACTTTTATAGGCCCCATGCGAGAACACATGGGGGGATAGCCTCGTCTATTTCAGTCTTAAATAGATTTGAGGCCTTGTCCAGTCTTGATAAACAAGGCTGACTGCAGGATAGGGATGAGTCTGATGAGCGCCAGATAGTGGCTGTGTTGTTGGGTGAGGGGGAGTCACCGGCCTTGATATCTGACCCTGAAGAAGAGGTCGCACATCAGTCTGCTCAATCTAATCTTGCCCGTGTAGTGGTTTTGGAGTAAGCATGGGCGGAAAATCCGTTACGCTCACGGATTTTGCGGATTTTCGGTAAATTCGCAATCCGCGAGATCCGCGAATTTCCCGCAAAATACGCAAATTGGCACGCAGCGGATTTTTTTTCTTGGTGATACAATTTTGCTGCATGCGGTGTAAGTTCGCAATTGCGAACTGGTACAAAACCCTCGCGAACTGGCAGAAATCCTTGCTAACTGGCAGAAATCCTTGCAAACACAAAAAAAGCATTCAGCAGGTTCAAAAGTTCAAACTCATCATTAGTAACCATTCCCTGTAGTGCTTCCTGACAAGGGCCCCTCCAGAGTTCAGTTTGTTGCGTGCTTATCTAGGTTCCTGATCGATACTGTGACCTTATGCCCCTATTCGGCTATAAAGCCCTTTATTCCCTATATTGGCATAACCGTTCAAGTGCGATTTTCTGAAAAGTCATCTCTGGCCTCACACGAACAGAGCCACATTCCAGCATGACTCTCTGCTACTTCCTTTACGACCAATTAGTGCAATGACAGAGCAGCAGTCACTATCTGATATTCCTAGATAACACTCCGAGTTCTTCAACAAGATAAAAACTTAGCAAACCTGGAAATCCCCGCTTGCTATGTTTTGATTAGTAATGGAACTCTAATGAGCAACTGATAACTGTCACTTCCTAGTGACATCTTTAATTGACGTCTTATGTCCAGCAAACTTGCGTCAAACCCGGCACCTGTCAGGTATAAATATTACCAACGTTGCCTTAAGCAATGAGCGAACATGTTGCTGATGCCAGCTGCCTGCATGACCCCGTGTTGGTAAAAACTAGCACTCTGTCGCTGCAGCCTGCTATCCTGTGGTGGTGAAGCTACTGATTACCATTATCGCCGCTACAGCGCGACCTATGGTGCAGTACGCTTGAGGAGCCGTGCAGCCGTCCTCTGCGAAGACATCCAGCCCAGCTGCCCGCGGACGCTGTCACCCCTCCTTCCTCGACGCGCTGAAGAGAAGCCGCTGCCTTTCTCGTGCAGAGAAATCCAGTCCCGGCGCTTCCGGTTTACCCTCGCGGGTGACTGGGATATCGAGAGAGACCCCTGAAGGAGATACCAATCCTCCATCATTCTATTCAGAGGTATGGTGTTGACTAAACCCTTAGACGAGAATTCTTGAAACAAACCTTGGCAAAACCAACTTAACTTAAGCTACTTACTTACTCCCCTTCTCACGTGTTAGGCTTAGGTCAGGCACACTGGGGTAGGCTTAGTTAGAAGCACCAGTTGAGTATGTTAGCCTAATGTATATATGACTGTATATATGTTTTATTACTTTTAAACCATTGTATGGCTTAGAAACCATATCAATGCTTTTACAGTTCTATTTTGCAATACTTATCTTACTGTACGTACTTTTTATAATAACAGTTATTGCAATTGTGGCAATACATTTCTCTTGTACGAGAAGAAAGACTGTTCAATAAATGTTAACCTTTATTGATACACGCCCGTCTCTCTATTCTCTACATACTGTGAAAGTAAACTGCACTAGACTGACAGAGTGAAATCTATGTCTATTGTTTCACACGACCCTAGAGATCGACTCTTGATCTGAGGAGCAAAGTTGTCATGTTGCACGGTTGTTGGAAAGCTGAATCCCTTCTTGTCTGTGCCAAGGAAGCTGATCACTTCCTATGCAGAGAAGAAAGTTTCCAGTGACCTCTGAGCTAGTTGGTAACACAACCCAATTAAGTTTAGCATAGTCAGTGGAGGCCTGGAATATAAGCAGTTCCACGTCGATACTACTGTTTATGTAATTCCAATGCACAGGGCCTAGTGGGAAACTAGGAACTACACTACATGGCGCCCTAACGTTTGGTAAGGCGATAAACTAACGCAAGACTTATAGAGTAACTCAGTCGTGCATATTTCACACCCCTTTCTCCCGTAAATACTCCAATAGACGTCTGGAGTGGGTGAAAGGTTAAAATCCGCCCGACCTTAGTAGGAAGAGATTCCTATGTAAAGCTCTGGTTTATTCAACGTTGAAGGATACAGTGTTCCAAAATATTGTGCATCTAATCTTTGTCTCCTTGGAGACCCACTCTGCAAAAACTGCATTTATACAATGTCAGTAGAAAACAACGGCACCACTGGGGCCGCAGTAGATGCGACTCAGCAAGGTCCCGAATACACAGACCCGGGTGCTATTATCATCCCGGTCCAGTTAAGAAGATCTATAACTTTAAAACTTATAGAACACGGACTGCCACCTCAAGGTGGTACAGTAATTTTCGTGATAGAGGCTCACGAGTATCGGCAGACAGAGGTATTCTATTCATGGATAAACTTTCCAGCGGTAAACGCTATAACACAAGAGTTTCACTATTACAAAATAGAGGAACCTCCGGGAGAGTACGCTCCTTTCGAGGAGGTTGAAATCCCACTTAAATTTCAAGAGCACCTGCTCTGGTTTAATGGCGCCCTAAAACACAATGATCACATAACCAGGCTCGGTCCACTAGGTAGACCAGGAGCCACGTGGCCGGTTCTAGCCAGCTACACACCACATCCTGACATTGCAAAAATGTCTAAGGAAGAGCTGTTAGCACAGCTAAACACATTAATAAAAATACATAGGCAATTAGTCCAATATGTAATGCGGACTGCAACAGTCCAGCCAGCTGTTAATACACCACAGCTGACCCCTCATCAGGGGAACACAAATAAAATTACACCACAGAACGTACAGTCATGTCTTGGTAAAACACCCGTAAAACGGGAACAAATTCCTTTCTGGTTAGTCAGAAAATCACTCAAATAGAGGCAGTATTTCCTGATACTACCCCTATTGAGAAACACAGAATCTTGACCATCTGCCTTCCTATGGGAATCGCACCACACGTGGAGGACTGTGACACTTGGGGTACAGTCTTTGCTTCCATTTACACAAAAACACACGGTGTTCCGTCTATGGCGGTAATACCAGACGTGCTAAAACAGATTCAAAATGAATTCGGTCCAGAACCCGCTTTAAATCTAGGTATGAAATTACTGAAAGACTTCAAGCAGGTCACGGCTATATTATTAGCCAATGTAAAGGGAGAAGCAGCATCTGTGGCGATTCGCCAGAAGTTGAGGGAAACAGATATAAAAGATCCTGTTGAGCTTGCAAAAATCATAGAAAAATGCTATGAAGAATTAGGTAGAGACAGCTTGGGTGGAAAACCAGTTAAGCCCCAACTGCTCGAAAATCCTGAAAAATTATTTATTAAAAATAATTTAAACACTCCTAAAAAGAGCTGGGATGGAAATAAACAATCCACTCCCAAGGAAAAAGTTTTCCAGTCCAGAGGAAGGTCTCCTCGACGGAGGGAGAGAACTCCGACTCGAGAACGCCAGTCTCCCCAACGGGAGCACTCTGAGAAAAGATATAACCTTAGAAATAGGGATAATCTGAAAAAACCTGATAGAAATCAAAGTATTGATACACGTCCCTCTCGATCTTTTCCACAGAATTTGGAAAGAAGAGGACGGTCAGACCCAGGAGAGCACACCAAGTCCAAAGACAAGGAACCTGCTCAAAATAAGAAATCTCAATTTCCGAAAAAGAAGGTAGCCAGTATTAGAGTAATCAACCATGCCGAGAATACTGAGGACACAGTTGAAAAACGGGGAGTGGGCATTGACAATGTTGGACAGTGCAGCAGAAATCAGTATAGCGCGCAAGAACTTGATGAATCATCTGGAGACAGTGGACACGAATGAATACATTCAGGTTGAAACTGCCGACGCCAGGCTTAGCGAGTCCCATAAAATATACGAAATAACATTGCGTATAGAGGGTGATAAGACTAGGAAAATTAAGGGTCTATTTTGGGATAAGCTCTCAAAAGGCTATGATATTCTGTTAGCTGAAAAAGATTGGCCCCCAGAGTTTGTCAGGGAGTGCCCTCGTGGCGAAGAAGTGATTATGCCTGCCTTCTCGAATCACATACCGATTCACAAAAAATACACATATGCAAGGAAATGGGCTGTAGCCCAGGCACCTGCATTGTATAAAAATCATGTAGGATGGGATGAGGATTCACCTCCTCACAAAATCCAACTAAAAAGTGAACCAACTGCCCAACGGCAGTATCCCATAAAGCAAGAAGCTAAAAAACAGGTCAGGGAGATCTTAGATCAACTTGAGTACCAGGGGGTGATTGAAACATGCACCTCTCAAATGAACAATCCTTTGTTTCCTGTCTCCAAGCCAGACAATTCATATCGTCTAGTTTTGGACTACAGACACCTTAATACATGTTGCAAAACTTTTGCAGTACAAAACTCGCATAGTGCAGCCCTAATGAATAACATAGTTAGGAAAAAATATAAAACGACATTAGACATTTCTAATGGTTTCTTTTGTCAAAACATTGCACCAGAAAGCAGATACTTGACCGCTTTCTCCGCATTTGGGTCGCAGAAAAAATTCTGTCGACTCCCACAGGGGTTCAAGAACAGCCCAGGACTATTCTCAGCTAGGGTAACAGAGTTACTACAAATCTATGATGATGAAGCATTATCTTACGTAGATGATATTTATCTCACAGACGACGACTTGGATACTCACTTGAAAAGAGTGAACACCATTATACTTGGGTTCGCAGCAGAGGGTTACAAATTCAACTTTAAAAAGTCTCGAATTGCCCATCTGACAGTACTGTTTTTAGGGTACGAATTATCAAGTGAAGGAAAAAGCCTAGCGGACAACTTCTTAGAGAAGTGCGCTGTACTCCAAGCTCCAAAAACGCTGAAGAATTTACAATCCATACTAGGTTTTCTGAATTTCGGAAGAACTTACATCCTAAATTACGCAGAGAGGGTTAAACCTCTCTACGAACTAATTAAACCTGATTTAAAACAAATCAATTGGACTCAAAAACACACAGAAATTTTGAGATCACTGCAAACAGACATGTTAGCAAAAACAAAATTAGATACACGTGACAACACGATCGATCTTGTAATCCGAGTCATCCCAGGAAGATGCGGATTCACGTACCTAACCTCTAATGAGGGAGAAAAGGTACCAATTTCAATTAAGTCTCACTTGTACACACAAGCAGAAAAAACATTCAGTCGCACAGAAAAAACTGTGAACGCAGTGCAAATCGCATTAGCAAATGAAAGAGAACTAGCACACGGCAAACGGATTAATATCCTTACAGCGGAATCCGCCTTCGAAGCGCTATTCAGCCCAGTAAACCTGCCTACAGTGTCACTGGATCCAAAATGGATACAGTGCATAGATTCTCTAGCAGCGGAAGACGTGAAATACTATTTCGCCCCGCAATACGAAGAACTGAATGATTTAGAATATGAAGAAGAATATCCTCTGCCAATCGAAATCCTGCCTCTCCCACAATACGCATGTATAATCTATACAGATAGCTTTGTACAGCATTTCAACGTAGAGAGAAAATCCTACGATGCAGCATGTGCGATTATTAAAGGTCGTTGGCTGTGCGGTAAATTCAGACCGAAAGTAACAAAAACTGAATCTGTAAGAAACTGTTCGGTTCAGAGAACTGAAATCAGATCTTTAAAGATGGCGCTCGAAAATGCAGAACGCGAATTCCCCACACTTATCGTGTGCGATTCTCATTTTTGCGTCAAATCTTACAACAACAAACTGCAGAGTTGGATCGAAAACGACTACAAAGATGACACAGGTGCCACAATAAAGCATAAATTGCTTTGGGAACAAGTAGCTCTTTTTCACAAAGAACTACAAAAGACTCACGTGATTCACGCACAGAGTCTTCAACGTGATGGCGTTCACGTTGCAGGGAATTCATTGGCTAATACAGCCACCGCGGAAGCAACTAACCCGGCTTCCGTAGCCACAAAAAAGCGTACAGATAAGTATATAGACGGGGAAACCATGCTAGCAGTAAAAACGACCGTAAAAGGCGACTGTGCAGCACTACCCGTAAACTATCCACTCAATTATGCATACATAATCGATGCAAACTCCGTTCCTTTTGCTCGAATCCCTGGAGTGGGGGATAGAGTAATTCCAAACATGAACAGGAGAATATTTTTAATAGCAGACGCACACATGGGTTTGGGTCTTAGGCACAGAAAGATCAAGGAATCACTGACTGAATTACAATCAGTATTCTGGTGGCCGGGAATGAGTGTAGAACACCAAATATATGCAAACAACTGTGAAAACTGCAATAGGGATCGCAGTAGCGAACCTTGCTACCGGCTACCAATCAGAAAGAGCGTAACGCTGCCTACACCCCGTCCTGCGTCCTATTAATAGTTAAGACGAAATGCACTTAAAATAATGAGGCCACCAGCACTCGGCTGACGCCTAGAACGGTTATAAAAGATTTGCGAGTCTTTATCGGCACATACGCAATTACCACGTTCCATTCTGACCAGGGTCCTGCTTTCAGCTCTCGAGCCTATAAGGAGGCCATGGCTAGCATGGGAATTGGGTTGCGGTATTCTTGTCCGCCGCACAAGTGTGGTAGAAAGAAAAAACCGTGACATAAAGCAATCTATAACAGCGAAGGTATTAGGTTCAGGCGCTGGGTGGGTCAAACATTTAATAAGTGTCCAGACTAGTCTTAACAACATGCCAAGAAATTCTCTAAAAGGTTTCAGCCCATACGAACTATTGTTCGGAATAAGAATGAACGTTCAGGACCTCGATAGTCAGATGTCAGTGGTACAAAAAGAAACAACGCAGTTTGAAGTAAAAGACCGTTTGGCTGTTTTACAGGAACTGAATGAAACAAGAAAATCATTAAGCAACATAAAGTTAAAGCAACAGCCAAGTACCACTGACGAGGCACCACCCGCAACAGCCCCAGCAAGGCCTGTCTGGATTCCAAAGATTGGGGATCTAGTCAGAGAAAAGATCGCGGTTAAGAAGGAATTTGGGCCTTCTTACAGAAAAGCAGTACCTGTCTTAGCAGTCACCGGAACAAGATCAGTTGTGCTACCGCCCCTTGCTGGTAAAAAGGAGAACAGAGTCGTGTCCATCGATCTGGTAAAACCACAAGCATGTGGCCTATAATCAACAGTAGGCCCAGTGGACTCCCAAGAAACAACAGAATACCCAAACTTGCAACAATCCAAGAGGTTCAAACTGAAAGACTAATCACATTCGATCAGCCTGCAGTGCACAATGAAGGACTATGCAATAATGCCATGGAACTCGTGCCTCTTGAAACACAGATTGAAACAGTTCGTCAAGAAACAACACCAGTCTACAATGATGTGGCATCAGAAAGTGCTACCGAGAGACAGATTGAAAGAACAATCCCATCAATTGACAGAACTGCCTCTGGTTATTTCATCAACTTCGACAACTTCTCTGAAGATTTAAATGACCCGGAAGTGATGCCAGAAACAAAAAAGTCTTTTAAAGAAAATACAACAGGACTCCTTCAACAAATCAAAGAACTATATCTGGATTCACCGTTGATTGAGCATTGGATTATCTCAGGGGTATTCATACTCCTACTATGCCTAATTTTAGTTTTAATTTTAGGGAAGTTCATTACAATTGAATGGACACAGCAAGTCAGAACATCAACCTAGTCCTGAAACCACACAGATCATCCCACGTAAAGAAAAGAGAACTGTCAACAGTAAATGTCACAGCAATTCCAATACCTGGTGGGGTAGTATGGGAGAAAACAGACTATGAGATCTATGGTCCGGTCGAAATCCTGAAGTATCCTCATCAACTAAAGGTTTCCTTAAGTGACTTTGTGACACCAAGTACATTCTCTGATGATTGGGACTTTAACAATATTAATGACATGATGTCTGATTTAGTAATGTCAGCTAGATTCACAGATCATGATTATTTACAAGGTTCATCTAGTTATGAGCAGTTATTCTGTTACACCCACTATGGGGATCATTACTTGCATAAATCTGCACAGCCTAGAAATGTTTTTATGTATAATCAATGGGAACATTGTTCTACACCACCTAAAAGCAGTTCTAAAGCATTTTTTGAGAAATTCAAATATTTTTCAGGGTTTAACACCAGTGATGCAGAAACGTTTTATTATAAACTGTTAGATAAAACAGGAATGAAAACAATGCTGACAAATTCTAAATTGATATATTCAGAAGCATTTTATGACAAAATGATGACATTTGGTTTTGATTATTGGAAAAATAATATTGAAACGAAATCAATTTGGGGTACAAAAGATTGGCAGGTGCAAGGCATAGAAGCACTATTTAGAACCTGCATGATACCAGAACAAATGTTATTTTTAAATGACACTGTACACCAAACATCTTGTCTTGGCCTAGCCAAGAACAAAGAAATGAAAACACCGTCTATACCAAAGCCAATACCTGAAAATATAACAGCTGATATTGAGTTAGACGTGTCACAAATTTTAAATTTCAACAGAACACATCCTGATTGGAAAAAGTGGTTAATCTGGCCTACAGACACAAATAGCTGTCAAGATAGGTTCCTGAATAAAACACAGGGTTTAAAAATGACCAGATTAGACCCTAGATACTCCCAGAGACAACATCCAGGAATTATAACCACATACAGTGTAGGGAAACTCTGCCTAGAATGGCTAACTACATCCACACTGGCTGAAATTAAGCAACACTTGTCTTTATTAAAAGATGGTGCTGATTTGCGCGATTTCATTTTTGGACCACGCAAACAGCGTCAAAAGCGTTTCATAGCGACCAGCATCTATGCTGCTTACAACGAGCCTTGGAAAGTAAAGCAAATTGAAACTGCTGAAAAAATACGAGAAATTGATCGTATTAATTTGGAAAAATCACTTTCTGTAGTAGACAATGGGTTAATGACTCTGTCTTCCAGAATATATTCTTTGGACAATATTGTATCCTCTGCCTTTGATGTGATAGACAGAGATTTGCTAATGTTACAACATGGCCAGTCTCAATTACGCTCTATTATAGAATTAGGCTGGACGCTGCAAAATCTTCGTTCAGGCTATGTGCCTTGGCGTCTGATAAACACAACGTCATTATTTTCCATTTTTAACCTTACTGATAAACAGATCAGTTTGGCACAGAAAGGAGCAGACTATACAATCTTGAGCATCGAGAAACTCGAGAGATTACCATTGACAATGTCAGAGAGTCCTGTCATTGAATGGATAATACACGGAATTATCACAATTCCGATAACAACTTTCCGCTTTAAAAAGTGCCTTGAATACATACCTGCTGGCCAGTATGAACAATTGGGTAAGGGATATGTTAAATCCGAATGGAAATTACCATACACTCATTCTTGCTATAGTGACAGCGACAAAAATGTATTTCTTAGTGGTGAAAATTGTAAACACTCACTAAGCGGTATACTTTTGTGTCAGGGTATTAATTTACACGGAGCATGTGATGGCAATTCAAACAACCTTTCATGCCACCAGCTAGTCACACCTGCAACTCAGATAGAGCCCTTCTTTATGCAACTCGCAAACGGGAGTTACATTCTAAGAACGGATCACAGGTGCTGTGGCCTCGCGCCCGGAAAAAGTTATCTAGTACAAGTAACGTCCATGGTCAAATGTTGCATGCAAGCATTGTTCCCGAGCGGGCCTCCAGACTTAGTGACTCCCCTCTGGCCTCGTCTGAATCTCTATTCTATACGAATTGATACATTAAGCAAAATGAAATCTGTGCTTTTACAGACAACAGTGCCTATAACGTCATCTAAAGAGACGTATGATCTTCTAGTCGCAAGGACGGCTACTGAGGTCCATGACCTTTTATCAACAAATTGCCCCGTGCATTTCGTACAAATGCTCGACCAACTCCTTAACATGTCTAGTGCAACAAGCATCCCAGGCATATTTAAGACAGTCTTTACGGGACTGCTGACACCCTTCCAGGCAATTTTGGGAATCTTTCCTAATTTTGTGCACTCCATCTTTGGTGGTATTCCACTATTTTTTGGACTCATCGCAGGGATTCTATTTTTGACCCTCCTGCTACGTTATGGCAAGCCTCGGCTCAGACATAGCTCCCATGGGAATGGAAGAAACAATCCTAGCAATGCGCTACAGGGACAGGATAACTAACGTCCTCGGATTGGCCAGGCTGAGAGATCTAAACATGACCTGGTTCCTTTCATTCAGACCAATATGGCAAAATTGCATTTTACCTGTGCTACGGTGTATGCTTTGCGGCGATGAATGCGTGTTGGACATCTGTCTTTCACTTCCATCAGCAGTACCAATGGACGTCGATACTTTGCTCAGTCCAATAACGGCTCACGCATTGTGTTGTCCCCAGCGGCTACCAATCCTGATGACGGCATTCGTGGAGACTCCTGTACTACAGCCAAGTGGTAACAGTGGAGCGAGTGACAAAAGCAACATCATCCAGGTACAACGTTCTGTGAGCAGGGCTGGTCCTGTCTTCGATGACAGCAATCATTCTCACACCTGCCAAGTTACAGCGCTATCTAATTTGGTTGAACTATCACCTGATTTTGTAGACCAATTCTTTGCGAGCCTGTCTGATACGATGTTCTCACCCACAGAGAAACAATAACTTTTGAAAAGCTTTCCGACACACGGCGTTCCCATGAACTCTGAATTCGGCCTTCAGTTTTGATCAACATAAAAACTGCCAGGAGCTTTGGTAAACTGATTTTTCTTTGAATTGGACAATTTTTTAATATTGACCCTCTCCTTTTGGCACGAACAATTCTTTGCTTAACGTAAAAACTATTCTTAGAGAACAGAAGCTTCACACTTCTATTTCTAAAAAACACATCTAGAGACATAACAACATAACACCAGCCTCTAGCACACATATTATTACAATGCATTTTTATGTGATGATTTATCTCGCATTTCTTCTGTCAGAGATACTTCATGTGTAATTGTTTATGCATAATCGTTCATTGATTTCATATGCAATAATTTTTGAATGATTACTATGCTTTTAAAACTACGTACAGTACCTAAATTCCATGTATTACAAGTACGCCTATTTCAAATGCATTTATGTATTTTGGGGTGGGCTATGTTACACAATGTTACACATACATCTAATTGCTTAGTTTTAGTAATTTTGATGGACATGTATACGTGGAGTGGGTGTTGCGTGCTTATCTAGGTTCCTGATCGATACTGTGACCTTATGCCCCTATTCGGCTATAAAGCCCTTTATTCCCTATATTGGCATAACCGTTCAAGTGCGATTTTCTGAAAAGTCATCTCTGGCCTCACACGAACAGAGCCACATTCCAGCATGACTCTCTGCTACTTCCTTTACGACCAATTAGTGCAATGACAGAGCAGCAGTCACTATCTGATATTCCTAGATAACACTCCGAGTTCTTCAACAAGATAAAAACTTAGCAAACCTGGAAATCCCCGCTTGCTATGTTTTGATTAGTAATGGAACTCTAATGAGCAACTGATAACTGTCACTTCCTAGTGACATCTTTAATTGACGTCTTATGTCCAGCAAACTTGCGTCAAACCCGGCACCTGTCAGGTATAAATATTACCAACGTTGCCTTAAGCAATGAGCGAACATGTTGCTGATGCCAGCTGCCTGCATGACCCCGTGTTGGTAAAAACTAGCACTCTGTCGCTGCAGCCTGCTATCCTGTGGTGGTGAAGCTACTGATTACCATTATCGCCGCTACAGCGCGACCTATGGTGCAGTACGCTTGAGGAGCCGTGCAGCCGTCCTCTGCGAAGACATCCAGCCCAGCTGCCCGCAGACGCTGTCACCCCTCCTTCCTCGACGCGCTGAAGAGAAGCCGCTGCCTTTCTCGTGCAGAGAAATCCAGTCCCGGCGCTTCCGGTTTACCCTCGCGGGTGACTGGGATATCGAGAGAGACCCCTGAAGGAGATACCAATCCTCCATCATTCTATTCAGAGGTATGGTGTTGACTAAACCCTTAGACGAGAATTCTTGAAACAAACCTTGGCAAAACCAACTTAACTTAAGCTACTTACTTACTCCCCTTCTCACGTGTTAGGCTTAGGTCAGGCACACTGGGGTAGGCTTAGTTAGAAGCACCAGTTGAGTATGTTAGCCTAATGTATATATGACTGTATATATGTTTTATTACTTTTAAACCATTGTATGGCTAAGAAACCATATCAATGCTTTTACAGTTCTATTTTGCAATACTTATCTTACTGTACGTACTTTTTATAATAACAGTTATTGCAATTGTGGCAATACATTTCTCTTGTACGAGAAGAAAGACTGTTCAATAAATGTTAACCTTTATTGATACACGCCCGTCTCCCTATTCTCTACATACTGTGAAAGTAAACTGCACTAGACTGACTGAGTGAAATCTATGTCTATTGTTTCACACGACCCTAGAGATCGACTCTTGATCTGAGGAGCAAAGTTGTCATGTTGCACGGTTGTTGGAAAGCTGAATCCCTTCTTGTCTGTGCCAAGGAAGCTGATCACTTCCTATGCAGAGAAGAAAGTTTCCAGTGACCTCTGAGCTAGTTGGTAACACAACCCAATTAAGTTTAGCATAGTCAGTGGAGGCCTGGAATATAAGCAGTTCCACGTCGATACTACTGTTTATGTTATTCCAATGCGCAGGGCCTAGTGGGAAACTAGGAACTACACTACAAGTTGCTAGTTGCAACAATTATATGACCCTGCTCTGACCCTCACAGCAGGCTCATAGAATAGCTACAAGTAGGCCACAAAGGTCCTGGAAAAAAAATTGCACTGCAACAGAAAGCAAATTACAGATAAGGAAGCAGGTGCCAGACTGGAATTTTAAAACAGTGACACATTAATAAATCAACCCCAAATTAATTCATGTCAGTTGAAGCAGGCAGGTGTGCTTGCTTTTTCCCTCCATAATCTACAGTGATGATGAACCAGAGGGTGGCATTGATGTACCAGAGGATGGCATGGGTGAAACAGAGGGTGGCAGGGGTGAAACAGAGGGTTCTGGGAACCTGTGATGATGAACCAGACGTAGAAACAACATAATCGTGACCATTGCAAGCCGACATGTAAGTTCGCAATTGCGAACTGGTGCAAAACCCTCGCGAACTGGCAGAAATCCTTGCGAACTGGCAGAAATCCTTGGGAACACAAAAAAAAAAATTCGTGAGAATTCACGGATTTTGCGGATTGCGAGTTCGCAAATTCGCAAAATTCGCGAACGCCAGATTCGCAAAATTCACCCATGCTTATTTTGGAGTCAAAAGTCACAGGGCAGACTTTATCTCTGAATAAAGTAGAGATTCTCTCCTGGAACATTGCCGGGTTGCGGGCGAAAAGAGGGGACACAAATTGGATGGCTTTTTTGTCATTGCATCATATTATTGCTTTGCAGGAAACCAGGGAGGCTAGAGATCCCTACCACTTGGATGGGTACCACTCTTTTAGTAAAAATGCTGAACCATTTGCAATGGGGAGATCGAGGGGGGTCTCTTGTTACTATTTAGCCTCAAAATGCGGTATAAACCGGAGCTGGTCGTGACAAATTCCCCAAATATTTTAGCTGTAAAACTTGTAGGTGATAATCTTCCTGCAATGTTAGTGGTAACTTTTTATAATTCCTTTACAAGGATAGATGAATTGGACCATTTGAAAGCACTGTCTTTATTTTTGGATGATTTTGATGTAAATAATGATATGCCTCACCATCTTTTATTCCTTGGCGATTTTAATACTCATGTATGCCATCTAAACTGTTTGCAAAGTATGGAGCACGAATATGGCCTGCAGGGGATTACCCATTTTGAGCACACGAAGAGCGGGATGTATCTAGAGAGTTTTTTGTCCGCCCATTACTTGTTTTGCCCTTCACAAGCAGAAACCCTGTGCCCTATCCCAACCTACATAGGTCAAGGTCGCCGTAGTATTATTGACTACATTTTAATATCATGTCTTTTGACGGACCTAATAAGTTCTTTTGTGTCACACAAAATAGTCACAGTCCCCTCACGATGGACATTAAAATAAAGGCCCTTGACAGTGAGTCACAGCCAACCCTTATTTCTAATCCTAATATAGCTACCATTGCCAGGGTCGCAGGCTAAGATGGGAGGTAATCACTCCAGCGGACTTCCTTGAAAATTTGTATAATAGCAATTCTGAGGATTTGAGCACATGTCTAAATACGGACTTTGGAGCTGTTGAAAGAGTCTGAAAGGGACTCTATCAGGATTGCAGAGACTTGAAGGGACTACAAAAACGCTATTAAAGCAAGGCAAATCCAGCTAAAAGAGATGGCTTGGGACGAACTCAGTCAAGCTAGTGTTCTGAAAAGTAACACCCATTTCTGGAAAGTGATTAATAGCCCAGTATTTGACGAGACAGATAATACAATCAAAGATTGTCTCATTCTCCCAGAAAAGTGGGTGGATCATTTTAGTGGCCTATATACCGAGACCAGTCAGCCGCTGCCCACCCCTCTTGGTAACATTATTCAGGGCCCAAAAATTAATTTTATTGAGGAGGAAGTAATGGAGGCAATTGTGTCCACTGCAAAGTGGAAAGCACCAGGGCAGGACGGGGTGCCGGAGGCTTTATATAGGGCAGACCCTAGTCTATGGGCGAAGATTTTAACCTCTGTTTTTAATGCAGCCTCTACAATTTGTTTCCCAGCGTCTTGGGGTAAAGCAGTCATAGTCCCAATATTTAAAAAGGGCTCAAGAGAAGACACGGCCTGTTATAGGCCCATCTCACTGTTGGACTCTGCTGACAAGATAATGGGAAAAGTTGTACTAGCCCTTCTCACTGACTAGTTGGACAAAAATTCAGTCATCTCGGATCTTCAGTACAGATTCAGACAGGGAAAAGGTACAAAAGGCCAATGCCTTAACCTACATCTGCTCATAGGGAAGTATACGGTCGCAAAGCAGGGGGACATGCATTTAGCCTTTATGGATCTGTCCACTGCTTTCAACCTTGTAAATAGACAAAAGTTGTGGGCTTCCCTTCATGACATCGGGCTGGAACCTGCACTGATATCTTTCCTGGCTGCCATCCATGAGAATAACACTGCAGCGGTCCGTTACAATGAGAACAGGAGTCTAATAGAAGCCGGGCCAGTAAAACGAGGGGTAAGGCAAGGATGTATCCTTGCTCCTTTATTGTTTACGCTTTATATTAACAACTTGGGTAATGCACTAATCTCATCCTGTAAGGATATCCCAAGAGCCGGCTCAAAAATGATCCCTGCATTATTGTATGCAGACGATGCAGTGTTAGTGGCAAGAACCGCAAGAGGGTTACAACTGCTTTTAGACTGTTTTATTGATTTTATGGACTCTCTAGATTTAATAACTAACTTTAAAAAGTCGCATTCAATGTCAATAGGAGGAGGATGGGCAAAAAGGGTAAAACATTTTTTGTAAAGGGCTAGAGCTCATTAAAGTACCAGCCTTCCCATACTTAGGGTTTCTTTTTGATGATAGAAGGTCCTGGGCCATGCAGAGTGCCCTCAAAAAGAATACCCTTGATGAGGCGACTGGGGCTCTGTTAGGGTTTGCAAAACGGTTAGGTTCTAAGCCACTTCCGGCCCTCATGAAAATATACAATGCTTAGTGTGTCCCAATGGTGCTATATGGGAGCGAGGTATGGGGCCACACAGCTGCTAGGGAAATGCAAGCGGCAGAGAACACCTTTTTCGTAAGTTGTTGTCGCTCCCAGCCTCTGCTGCTACGTTTAATATTCATGAGGACCTTGGTGTGGGCTACATTTTAGATCAGATTGCCGTGGCCCCACTATTAGGCTGGCTAAGAACTTGGGCACAGCAGCCACCTAACCTAAACCAACTGGTCATCCAAGATTGTATCTCTTTAGACAGAGCCCTTCATATCCAGTGGTTACAATATGTCAAAACCCAAATTAATTTATTGGGTAGCCATGATCTGTTCACGAACCCTGGGGTATTAGGCAAGGCAGCCATTAAAGCCATAAAGTTTCAGTTTTTGAACAGGGTAATGATGATGAGGGAAGAAAGGGAATTGCTAAAACCCTCATTCAGGAGCTTTGTAATGCTGAGTAAAGGGACAGAAATTCAGCCATACTTGACCTATATAAACAAGCCTTATCATCTGTATGTAATAATAAGGTTCAAGTATAACATGCCCCCATGGCTATTATCATTTCCAAAAGGCTTCTCCAAGGAAGAGGCCTTGAGGCCCTGTCCCTGTGACAATTTCTCGGAACAGAATACTTTACATATGGTTTTTTTCTGCGATTTTTATGTTTTATTGCGCAAGAAATTCATTTTGCCATTGCTAAAGGGCCGTAACTTTGAGCAAGTTAGGCCAGATTTGGCCTACTTGCAAATGTTGGGATCCTCCGTGGTGTGCTTTGGGGTAGCCAGCTACATCACGGGGGCTATCAGGCGACGAAATAAAGTACATACATAGTTGGACCTTTCCTCCACCTTCTTACCTATGGTGACTTTTTAAATAGAAACTGTGATGTGATGCTCTGGTTAATGAATTATGGGTCTTCATATGGAAAATTTAATGGGTGATAAACTTTTGTAAACTTATTTATTTATTGGAACGCCAAGTGTTTTTCTTGATGGTGTTATGTTTACTTGTAAAGTAACATTAATATTATATGGTTGTTTGTAATGTGTTATGTACCCCATGAAATATTGCTGTGCTTTGATGGTTTACATTTTTTAACCGAATAAAGCAAAATTTGACTTTGAAATTTTGATTGGAGGATACCTGTCCTCTAATCTTCCCTCCCCAATCACACATTATATAGCCCTTTGAAGAAAGTTACAGTTGTCTTAGTACCTACAACATAAACGTTATCTCTGGAATGGACAGCATTAGTAAAGAGTTATGAATTGTAATTCATTTATCTTACACCACTGTGTGACTCCCCGCCATCACAGCTTACTGCACCCACCACATATTTCAAAAACAGAGATGGAGGCATACTAGTCTTTGAAGGCCTCATTCGTTCATTCACATCCAATCACAGTGGGTCAGAAATGTTGCCCTGTCTCATTAATATTTATTAGGCAAGTGATTTTACAATCCCTTGTGACTGGATCATTTATGATATGACCTATTAATAAATAGGTCTTATTGAAAATAGCACACCCATTCTAAAACCAGTTAAGGTGCAAATTGCGCATTTTCAAATTGATTGTAAGTATACCAGGTGCTTGTTCTGTGGTTATCTGGCTTAAAACCAGAGAATGGTGTTCAGGTTGCCAGCTAAATCAAAACACTTCCTCACCCATATACTAGAGCCCATTATTTTAAATGAAGCCCATCACTTGATTGGAGCTGCTTTTGACTTCAACCATGACCTGCAAGACTTGTTCTGTTCTGAGAACAAGATACTGCATTTAGCCCATGTCCTTCATCTGAAATGCACTTTTTGTGTTTTAATTGCTCTGCTTCTCCTGCTTATAATACTGTAATGCTAAAGGATTATTCTGGATTTGAAATGTTAAAGTAGCCAGACGTCTCGCAAAAAATGATATAATTTGTTTCTGATTGTGAGCCAATTCTAGTTGTATGGAAGCTACAAATAAAATATACCATTTCTAGCCCAGACAAACAAACTGTCTTCCTTGGTGTGGTACACCTTGAAGCTGATAAAAAGCTACTGCCGTTCATCTCCGTAGATACCAGCAAAACCTTGGTAACCAGGCTGGCTCTCTCAAGGCTGGATAATGGGAACGCCTTGTATGCAGGGATGCAGAATCAACTGATGCTAAAACTACAACGACTACAAAATACGGCTGCTAGGCTAATTCCGGACATCCCTAAGTATGAACCAGTAGCCCACAGACTCAGAAGCTTGCATTGGCTGACAATTGAGAAAAGGGTGCGTTTCAAGTCAGCTTGACTGGCGTACAAGGCCCTCCATGGGATTGGCTCCCATTTTCTAAAACATAACCTAAAACAATATGAACCAACAAGGAATTTCAGATCTAGCAATGTGAAATTGATCAATACCCCCAGAATTAAACAACTAAGATGGGGTGGGAGAAGTTTCCTGCTGCACACAGCCAAGACCTGGAACCAGCTGCCACTATCAATAAAAAACAGCCCATCACTTCTAGCATTCAGTAAAGCCATAAAAACCTGTCTCTTCTCGGCTTAGCCCATTTTACAACTTGGCAGTCCTAGATTTTATGCATCTGACCCAGCGCCAAGACGCCTCAGGGCATTTGTGTGCTCTATAAATTCTTAAATTAAATCAAATCAAATTTGGATTAATTATTTTGAAATATAAATAACAATAACACATACCTTCAAACTGTGACAACATCCTACCTTTTTCTCCCGAATTCACTTCAAAACTATATGATTGTGTAGATTATCGGAGCCTGTTGTTCGCAAACAGTGGGCAATTTGTATAGCGTCAATGGAAAGTCTCCAAGGCTGTCTCTGTCCCCTCAAGAAATATATTGTCTTCTACGCTCCTGTTTGAACCATAATCTGCTAGGTTTTGCATGGCACATCTAGGAAACACGATTTCATCAGAGACTCTCATTCCCACCCAAATTAGGGTTTCCATTAAACACGAAATTAGGGTCTGAGTGGAAAAAGTTGAAGGCTGCAGCTACCACATAGAAAATGTTTATATTGAAACAAATGATGTAAGGGGATAGAGTCACAAGCTTTCTTCAATTAAGAGGTGTGAATTACCTCTAGAAATTCATGAGTATTTCAACACTAAGAACCTCATTTAGAGTATGGGGGCAGTCCTCCTCTTCCATGGCAGACAACTGACTACCATGTTTAGATATCTTAACTTAGAAGAAAGAGATCCCTGTGCTTTCAGTAGAGTGACATTGTGGGAACTTCATTGAGAATACTTAAACTTTGCTGAGAAAACCCCATGCCTAATTTGGTCTCACAGAAAAGTGTTTTGTTCTTCAAAAATAAACTCTGGGAGTAATATTTTTGTATTAAAACACGAAAATTAAATGTCCCTGACACTCTGGAGGTTTTCTCCTAGCATGTGGGGTTGTTACCTTGGTTTCCTTTTTGGGACCGTCAGGACACTAGATGCATAAAATTGTGGAGAAAATTCAGCAGGTGGTTCGACTATTTAAGGTTTTCTCCAGAAACTAAAGGACTTTTAGTTTTCTCCAAAATCTAAATAGTTTCCATGGTACTGTAAGATTAATCTTTATAAAATGAGCCAATGGTGAGGAACAATGAATGGGAAGACTTGTAATCGAGTAATCTGTGAGGCAAATAGTGTGGTTGCAAACAAAAGTTGCTAAACCAAACTGATTGCATGTTAAACAATATTTTCATCACCAATGGCCATCCGTTCAAGGTGCTCCTCCTACATATTAGTAGTGTATTTACTCTATGAGCTTCCAACACAGTGTGTTGGTTTCTAGGACAGCGCTGACTTTATATCATATTTAATATGCTGAGCTAACATCCTCATAAAGGTCTTTGAAGTAACAAAAAAACACTTTAAAATAAAAATAAAGACACATTACCCTAAACAAGTAAGACTTCTCAGTACATCATATCTCTCCCTCTGCAGCTTGTTTCACAAAACGGAATTCATTCAACTGTCAAGCTCAATCCTTGAAGTTGCAGAGACCACTCAGCAATAGCAAATGTAGGATTGCAAGTTTTCCTTATGTACCAGAATATTGTCTACTCGCCCCATGATAGAAAGTCAGTGTCCGAAGTCTTCTAGATCCTAGGGAGGTGCAAAGTTGAGAAGTCGAGCAGGTTCCCAACTTTTCAAACAACATATCTGTGCTAAAAACCTGCTATCACCTTCCTGGTATGACAATCTGGTAAATTTGGGATTGGACTATGGATAGCAAGCTCTGATATTTTGTAAGTGAAGTGCAGCAGTTGTGAATTGGGGTGTACTGCTGATTCAAAAATGTGTCGGACATGCTGACTCTGATCTAGCAAGAAGAAAAGAAGGATATAGGAGAACACCTTGCAGAAGTCTGAATGAAAACATTGTCACCTAATAGGATTGTTTGTAAGAGATTTTTGCCAAATTCGAGCACTTTTGAAATTGAAGAGCCTCTCCCCAGCACAAATGTATACACAGTGTAAACAGTAATCTGCACCAGTGTTTGTTTAGTATGGCAAGAGCATTTTAAACAGCAACATAACTCTAACAGGAATAACAACCAGGCTGTGTTGTAAATCCTATTTAAACCCTGTGAATGATCTGAGATGTATCTTTGTGAAGCAAATCAACTTCACAACTATTTTGCAGCCAGAGGACTGTAAAGTGTGCAGTGGGTCTCAGAAGGTATAATGGAGCAAGATTCTGCGACTGATACAGAACATTTTCCTAGTATATCTTGATTGAAGATAGAGATCAATTATAGCCATCATGTGCATCATTTATTAACCTAACCAAAGAGAGAGAAACTATACCACAATCAAAATCAACAAGAGAAATGGTCACACCCCATAATGGCATATGTCACTGATGGATCTTTTTTGGCCAGTTGAATATTAGTTTATTTTATTTTTATAATACATAGTCAAAAAATATTCTTCCATTAAAAGGCAGCAGTCACACGTTGACATGTGTTGTATGAAAATACAAGAAATGTGATATTTCAACATACTACTACGTGTAATGTTAATGAGATGAAAAAATGAATCAAAGGGAGCTGTTGAATTTGTGCACAATTTTAAATTTGAATTCGCGCAAAGTTAAAATTGTAACACATTATTTCTGTACAAATTCAAGTAGGACATTTTGCACAAATTCACCTGTCCCCTATGTCAGCACTCTTTTTGATCATCATCATGCTACCTCTCCCTAGGCACTCACTTCAAAACGAGTTGGCATTCGGGCTGCTTATGCAGCACAGAGATCCCAAATATGAGAAGAATAGAGGATACAGAAAAATGAATACCCTGGCCAGGGGAAATAAATTTACATTGCAGGAGATACTGACAGGCTCTCTCAAATACCTTATCAGTGTCCCATCAACTAGGCACAGGGTTGTGTTTTCAGTAATATTTCTGTAAACATATTTCCTGTGTAAGATTTTTCATTCACACTTTAGTGGCATCTGGGGTATGGGGGTCCCATTCTGAAAGTATGAATTTCAAAGGTGGTGTATAAAACCTTGAGGATAATATGATAAATCAGTTAACTGGAATTGCTCATTCAGAAACCTACCTGAAAACTTAAATAAAAGCCTAGTATTTTGGGGATTTAGGTGACTAAGTTGTCATGGTAATTTTTAGGTGAATATTTTATTTAAGACTTATCTTTTTATGTGCGGAGACTGCACGATGGTAAAGATACTACTCATAAATCCCTTTGTGAATAGCAAACAAGCATAAACTTACATAAAAGTGTAAGTTTACCTTTGTGGATCTGGCCTATTGAGTTTGGTGTATCATGCATCTCAGACCAAGAGCACTGAATTCTTAACATTTCTTACTATCTCGAATCAGTACTTTCATACTTTCAGTTATGATTTCTTGCCGTTCCTTTAGCTATTCCCAAGTAACTTCATTTAGGAGAATTCATGTACAAAATGTATTGAGGCAGACTCTAGTTTCTCCTTCAGTGTTCACTTTATGGGTATTCAACACATAGGAATCACATTTAAGAGCGCTTTTATTTCCCAAAGTTGCAAAGTGTGCACTTTAGCTTCATGTTTTTTACATCATATCACACTCTAGTAATGACAGGATGAGTTTTTGCTACAAAATTTCTCAAAGCATACCAATTAGATGTTGTAATAGCCAATTTTGTTTTAAATCTTGATATTATAGGAGACATATTATGCAAGAAATCATGGATGCAGTGCAGGTTTGCTCCAACATTTCTGCTAACCAATGCGAGATTTTGATTATTAATTTGGTAATGAGAACTCACTGTCTCAATTACACAATATCTTGGTAGGTGAAAACAGAGTTTACTAAAAAAAAAACTGGCATTAACCGATGGCCACAACCTCCATGCTTTTTACAGGAATATCCACACAAAATGTTTTTCTTCTGATTCTTCACCAGCTCCAGCTACATTCTAGGAGGCCAGTTTCATAATGATAGATGATAAACTGTAACCAAATCCTTGAATAATGCCCACTTGTTCTGCAGTACCTGTTTGCTTTGTTGCCAGAAGGGAAGACGCAGCAGAACTGGATTAATTATTGTTAAAGCTTCCAGGCAGCATGAAGTAGTGTTACCTTTCCATTATATTTAGGAAAAAAGGCCTATCTTCAAAAGTGGAGTACTTCAAAGGAAAGGTCAAATCATTCGACGATATATGGAAAGAATATGACATAGTAGAATCTGAGACGTACAGGTATCTACAAATTAGGCATGCCCTAATGGCGGCCATTCTGCCAGGATCGGACCTCCCAGAATCGTCCTCACTAGAGGACAGACTATAAAATGACCAAATAGACTGCAAAGCAACAGCTATGACATACAAAAAATACTGCTAAACGCTATGCCCGACCCCCTCATAAAGCTGCGAGAGCTGTGGCAGGTTAATCTAGGAGAGCTGGAAGATGACGATGGCAGGAAGCACTAGCTTCTCCCAGAGAAGTGGCCATAACTTCTAGACTAAAATTCATTCAACTCAGAATCCTACATAGATCTTATTTCTCCTGTAGAGCTAAGATAAAAATGAAACGGAAAGATGACTCCACATGTAGACGGCAGTGTACAGCAGAGGGCACATTCTTCTACATACTATGGGAATGTCCTCCCATTCCGAAGTATTGGGGGTCGGTGGTGACACAGTTGCACAAAGTGTCCGGCAAGGAATTCCAACACACACCTAAATTATAAGAGGAATGGTAACCAGGTATAGATTCTGGCGCACGACTAGATGTAAGGCAAAGTAATGTGAAATTTAGTTACCGAGTGCTCCAAGGAAGAGGAATAGGTTACCACTCTATCCCACAAAAAAAACAAAATAAGATTTTGAGTCTAACAGTTTTTTCAACAAGTTTCTCCCTGAGCTCTACAACAATATAAATTTAGTATACGTATACTCTAGTCATTCAAGGCTGATGTATAAGTGCAGAAGTAACATTCATAAATAGAAAGTCATACAGTTCATGAAAATAAATTGTCCACTGCAAAACATAAAATCCAAATATCCAGCTTGAAGAGTAAATCCAAAGTATTTTAATGGTTGTCCTCCAAACTACTTCTTCGGCAGCCAACACGTGTTTCGTCATATGCTATATACATGCATCAATGACTTCATCAGGGCTGCAGCCCAGAAAAATAAAACACATAATATCATTAGGTTTCTCATATAATTGACAAGTCGTGTCACCTCCACCACTAAAGTTTGAGCAAATAGGAGAGAACTGAGAAAGGGTTCATGTCCACCCTCTGTGTATATTAGTCAATGAAATCTTAGAGTTAATAAAGTTTTATGCGTTCAACACCAGAAAGGAAGATATCAACTATGTATCTGAGAGCCCAAAGTACCAATCGGAGAAAGAATATATGTCTATATTTTAGAGTTTACCTCAAATTAAATTTCATCATATCCTTATATAGTGATGTAATAGTTATATTCAATTCAAAATCGAGTCTGTAACAAAAGGATACCGGCTTGATCAACATTACCACAATTAGCTATTGTATGTATGTAGCATCTTACAAAACTATCTTCATCATTCCCAAGTAATTTTTTACCACTGTACCACAAAGAAAAACGTATACACTGTATCAGCAACACCTTCTCTCTGATAATATACCCAATTTGTAATTGTAATACAATATGTACTCAAATCAAATAGTTAATTCTATGTTACATCTCCATCCTCATTCAAAAGAAGGAATATCTCAATGTAAATATCTTGCACCTTGAGGTATGTAGGGTTCAATGTCTGCAAAAGGTAGAGTGTAACCATATGTGAGCCACATCATTCTGTTGAATTAGCACACGCTCACAAGTTATTCAGTGTGAGTTATCCCAGGCAAAACTATACAATAAGTTATCTCACCTCATTTGTTTCATGAGATCAGTTCACCCCACTAGTCGGGTCTCCGGTATTTCCACTCTCAACAGTAAAGAGTCTGCGTAAATCTAGGCTGCTCGGTAAAGCTTTGCGATAACACGAGTACATGTATCTGCAAGAGAAAAGTAGAACTAAAATCACAATCTACATCTCAAAAGTCTTAAATAGATCTAATCTTGCAGTTATCAGTCTTCATATCCATACTGACCTGTCTTGAAGCACGCCATATCCTACGGTCTCGGGCTGGCGTTTCACCCGGGCGCCATCTTTTATATTTATGCGGCAGTTGAAACGAGCGCCATCTAGTAAGATGTTCGTATGTATTCTAAAAACATTATCCTTGGCTGTAATGATTGTATATATTGATAAGATCCATAAACGATACCACTAATTTACGTTTTACCATAAGCCCTTACTTTTCACCATTTGGCACTTTCTAACCAAGATAAGTATTAAACTACAACTCTCGTTATTCTCCAAGTATTCCTTCAACATGCCACAAATAATACTCCTGACGGTAACATAAGGCATTAAAGCAAATGTACAATGTGTGTTACACTGATTCGGTGTACCTAAATCAAAATTAGCAGAATGGTAATCCTCTCTCTCGTACAATTCGGGCCGGTTACTGCTTAGTCTCTGGACAGATACGAAAATAATGCCATAAATCCAATCCAACTCGTTCATGCCACTTTAGAGTATATGATCTCTATAATCAAAATCAAAAAGATTTTTACTCCAATTGTAATTAAAATACACAAAAAGTAAATATAATCAAAATATAATCTCACATGTCAGATTCCAACCGGCAACCTCAGGGTTCATAGGCAGATACGAAACCAGTAACCTACATCTAATTCTTACTCATTCGTACAATTTTTGAGTAGAAATCTTCATATCAATTGTTTTTGTAATCAATGCCAGCATCCCGATTTCAAAGCTCCGATTCCACTGTCAATTAGTGAAACTCTATTCAGTAATTAATACAAGGGTGAGATCCAAGGTAAGGGGCATTGAGAGAAAGTAAGGTACATCAAAATAGAACCACAAAGCTATACTGTTACCCACAAATGGGACCTCACAAGAAAATAAATTAGAAGAAAGTACATCAGTAAATAAGAAAACATTGTTGTACTATTATCACTATAACCGTTAAGATATCATAACAGCAAACACTGTCGTGCATGAAGACATGCCTTAACCAATCAGTATCGAAAAACAGTGTTATAAATAACAAAATCAGTATTTAACAGTTGCCAATCAGGTATACAGATTCAGAAGAGGTTAACAGTACATAAAATACTATGTAATCATATTCGTCAGAAAATGTGTACATTGCATTTTTTCTCATGTAAAAGTCATTATTTCAAAACAATGTCAGTTGAAACATGTAAATTTTCTGTCCCCTAAAAAATATTGGAGCTCTGAATCCAAATTTAGACCATTTTCTACTGCTTTAAGTCTCATGATCCATCTTGCCTCGGTGCGTCTTAACTTAAGTACCCTATTGCCGCCCCTTCTTTCCATAACAACATGTTCAATTCCATGGTACATAAATTTGTGTTTCTCTTGTTCGTGACAATTCTGGACAAGGTGAGCTGCGATTGGATATCTAGTGTCACCATTTTTAAGCGCTCGAAATTGCTCCATCATTCTATCTTTCAGTCGTCTTATGGTACTACCCACATACATTTTTTTGCAAGTACAGACAATAACATATACAACATACGTGGTGTCACAATTTATAAATGATCTTATACTATGTTCACCTGTATTATTGTATTCAAAATTCTTGATCTTTTTAATTGCCCATCAACACGAACTGCATTTCCCACAAAAGTAAAATCCAATTGGACAGTTGGTTAACCAATTTCCTTTAAACATCTGTCTCGGGTAACTAGGGCTAACTCTATTAGCCAATATTATACATTTCCTAAATGTTAGAGATTAAGCATGGGCGAATTTTGCGAATCTCGCGTTCGCGAATTTTGCGGATTGGCGAACTCGCAATCCGCAAAATCCGCGAATTCTAGCGAATTTGCAGATTTTTTTATTTTGTGTGTTCGCAAGGATTTCTGCCAGTTCGCAAGGGTTTCCTACCAGTTTGCAATTGCGAACTTACATTTCGGCACGCAACGGTCGCGATTATGTTGTTTCTACGTCTAGTTCATCATCACAGGTTCCCAGCACCCTCTGTTTCACCACTGCAACCCTCTGTTACATCAATGCCACCCTCTGGTTCATCATCACTGTAGATTATGGGGGGAAAAAGCAAGCACACCAGCCCTGCTTCAACTGACATGAATTAATTTGGGGTTAGTTTATTAATGTGTCACTGTTTTAAAATTCCAGTCTGGCACCTGCTTCCTTATCTGTAATTTGCTTTCTGTTGCAGTGCATTTTTTTTCCCAGGACCTTTGTGGCCTACTTGTAGCTATTCTATGAGCCTGCTGTGAGGGTCAGAGCAGGGTCATATAATTGTTGCAACTAGCAACTGAATTCTGGAGGGGCCCCAGTCAGGAAGCACTACAGGGAATTGTTACTAATGATGAGTTTGAACTCTTGCCCCTGCCGAGTGCTTTCAGTTTTGAAAAACTCGTTTTTATGCAATTTCGCGGGATTCGCGGGGCGCGAATACGCGCGAGATCGGATTCGGAAGCCGCAAATTCGTGCGAATATGCAATTTGTTTTTTTGCGGCGTGTTAGTTGGCAAGGTTTTGTGCGTTTTTGCGAGCCGCTCGTAGCGCAAGGCGCGAAGTTACCCTCGCGGTCGTTCAAGGGCGCGGCCATCTTGTTTGCCTGACGTATTTCCGTTTCCGGGCGCGAAGTGTAATCTCGCAAAGTCTGCGACTTGCCAGTACAGTTTCGCGCGTGTTCGCAAGGAAAATCTCGCGCGAACTTACCCGCGCGGTTGTGAACGGGCGCGGCCATCTTGTTTCTCATTCATTGCTATGGTTCTGGGCATGGTCTTTGTATCCTCTCTAAATCTCTGCCATCCTTTGCTTGTTTGTAGTTTTTTTTAATCTATTTTACTTATTATCTATCCCTCTATTTTTCTAGCCCTATATGTTTGTGTTTACTGCTACTTTTGGTTAATTTTAAACTACTTTTTTAAACTCTTTTCTTTTCTTCCCTATTCTATTTTCTTTATTCCTTTCTGCCCAGACCATGGTGAAGGGAGCCGGGAAGCATCCAGAGAAGGGGAAGTGTCCCGCACCCCGTGTCCGGATCCCGTGCGGGCGTTTGAGGGGGGAGGAGGTTGTACCCAGGGAGATCTTTACCCCGGAGGAGGTGGGCCAACTCATTTTTTATGTTCAGTGCCGCCTCCCCAGGACCATCATGGGAGGCGGCAAGATCAGTGCCGGGTACCGGGTCCGGGAGCGCCGGAAGCGGTGGGAGAAGGTGTGCCAGGCCATTTACCACCACTCTCGGGTCTGGCGCACCTACAACCAGGCCACCCACCGCTGGACGGATGTCCTGACCCGTGAGCGAGATCTGCTCGACCTCCTTGGCCTTGAGGTTTGGTGAGTAGTAGTAGCTATTTCTTTACTACTATGTTTTCTCCTGCTGTGTTATTATATTGCAAATTTTTGTTTTTTACCAAGAGCAATAATGCTGCTCATTACATTGTAGGTAAATTATATTTCAAAATCTTCTGTGCATTTCAGGTACACTGCTCTCCTTCTTCTCAGTAGTGTTGCTACTATGCTTATTTGTTTTAGATTTTGTGTTCATTTCATTGGCCTGTGAAATTATGTATGAGTGTAGTTTAAAGAACTGCGTAATGCTAGACACTAAGGTTCAGATTTTTAATTACCGGCGCATCCCTGCAAAGTAGCAGGGATGCGCCAGTAATTGTGCGTCACGCCACCATCACCCATGGTGCGCCGTATTTACAATGCGGCGCACCATGGGCCCAAAACGTCACCAAAGCGTTACGCATCTGTGCCGTAAAGGCGGCGTATTGCTGGAGTTGCGTCGCAACGATGGTGCAGCTCCATCAATGCTCTGGGGTGCCCTATCTCCCCAATGCTGCGTAAAGCTGTACGTCTGCTTCAAGCAGGCGCAGGGTTTGAGTCATGCATCATTGTCCTCAAAGTGACTGATTGAAATCTTGTAGATTTCCCTCAGCCACTTTTACGATGCGTTCCTTCGCAAGAACGCCCTCCCTTGCGCCGGGCCGCCCCCTATTGGCGCAGGGCTTTACAACGTGATGCATCTCCCATATGCGTCACGTTGTTAATATACACCGCACCGGTGCGCCTCTTTTGTGCTGTCGCTGCGTCACAAAAGTCACGCAACAATGGAGCAAAAGAGCCGCAAGGGGCTTCTAAATCAGCCCCTACAGACTCAAGTCCAGTCCTTCCTTTGTACACATGGCGATAAGAAGAAATAGTGGTGGTGGATTAATAGTTTGAGTATTTTAATGACTGGTTAATGTAGTAGGAAACTTTAGTGTTGTCGCTGATCTTCAATCACGATGGACTTTGGCTGTCACTACGCGTGCTGCGGACTGCTGCCTGCCAATCCTAGGCAAACCTTTTTAGTACTTTGTTTAGTGAGTTACATAAGGTAATTTCCAATTCGACGGTCCGCAAATCAAGCAATACTAAAGTAATAACGTAGTCGACCACATGAGATTGGTCAATAATATATCCCGTGGAGTAGTTGTCTATTTGCTATTTCGCAAAAATATTTTGTTAGTTCTTTTGAACTGTTTGATTTGGTTGACAAATATCATCCATGTTTTCTGTTTTTCTTTCTTTCATGTTGTACATCAGCTTCCCCCAGGGGTAAGAGGAGGACACAGGAGGAGGAGGAGGGTGCTGTTGACGATGCAGGCCAGGACCGGGCAGGCGAGGGCTCCTTTGCTGGCCCCAGTAAGTTTTAATTTTAATATAGAGTACTTATTTTTTCCTAGCGTTCCTCATTCGATTTTTTCTAAATCGTCTTTGATCTTCTTGTAGACAGGATCTAAATTCTTATCCTGCCTCGACTATGACTCCGTGTAGTATTACTAGATTATTCTTATTAGTCTGTCTGTGTAGCTAACTAAGATTGCACATTTGGCATTTCCATTGGACTCCCATTCTAGTCAGCAATAGCTCTATGCACTGAGTGCAGTCCTCTGGGATTGTCCATAATGTCTTTTCAAGTATTCTAAATGTTTATGCTTTGACAATTGCCAACAATAAAAAGGTGAATGACCACCAAGAAAGAATAAGATACTACTTTACTTTTGGTTTGGATAGGAGGACAATCCATTCTACTACTGTTGCCTGGACAAATCTGCACAAACAGAACTATGGACACTAAAAAATGCATTGCTTAGCTTATCAATTATAATAGGTGCTGTTTCCTCAGTGATAACAGACTTTGTAGTTGAACCCCCAATCTCCTTACTGACTAGATAGTGTGGCAGAGTCATTTAGCTCCCAAAGTCACAGATGGCAGAGGCACGGACTTATGCTTGCAAAAATTCCAAAACCTTTAGCTCATCCACTCTAGTCTGGAGGACCAAAAACCACAGAGTCTATTTGAGTTTAAAAGCTTCATTAAAAGTAAACACATTTATTGAAATCAAGTTTGTCATAAAAGTAAACGTTTAACTGGAAATGGAAAAGTGCTTAGTGCTGACGATTAATTGGACACATTTCTTGTGGTCGAGCCGAGCTCTCACCTGGTTTGAACTTGATCCTGCTCGTGTTCTTAGAAGTCAAGCTTCTGTCTGTTAGGAGAAAAAGTGGTGCGTGTTAAAAATAAAAAGCAAGCATTCATCAGTTGTGCCAAAAAGTGCAGCAAGACAACAGCCTTCCATGGAAAAAGGGACATTTTTACTTTACAGTAGACAGTCACAAATTATTAAATTGTATACAGTTTTTTTCACATTTCTTTCTTCCTCCTAGACCAAATATTATATAGTAGTGAGTGGTGTATTCTAACATTATTAAATGTACTTTGTAGGTGGAACATATGGAGGCGGGGCCAGCGTCGAGGTGGTGGTGGCATTGGACGAGGAGGACAACTCTGGGGAGGAGGCGGTGCAAGTGCCGGACAAATCTGTGGGGGATGACACGGTGGTGGCGGGCAGAGGTAAGCTATACATTCCTTACTCATTTGAGATTGAAGACTGTAGAGTGTGCTTTCTGCACGGGTGTATTATATAAATAAACCAGGTAGTAGGCTCCTCTAAATGTACTTCGACTTAGCTGTGAAGTTTTTGGCGAGAAGAATCCCAATCAGATCTGAGGTGAACTTGATGGAAGGGCTGAACGAAAAGCGAAAGAAGGGTGTAAGTAAGTGTGGAAGGACGAGAAATTTAATGATGACTGGCAAAGAAGAATGATATGTGTTTGCTTGGTCCCCGAGGTGGCTGGGAAGGAAAGGTATGGTGCATGACTGGGTGAATGATGAAGCAAGGATGGGTGTAAGGAGAACAGCCTGGGTGGGTGAAACAGAAACTGTATGTGTGCATATACTTTGAATGGATGGATGCCTGGATCATTCATGGTACTATCTGACTCTTAGATAGCATATGTGTATCTAGAGAGAGTAGTCGGTCACTGGATGAACTAAGTGTTACTTTGAAGAGCATGTAACACCGCACCCGCACGTCCGTTCCAGTGTAGGAAAGGCAAGGAAAAGAAGTTGTAATTTTGTCCAAATACTACCATGAATAGTAGCAGTAGTTTGTATTGCAACTGCAAGCACAGCATATATCCGGTTATTACGGTGGACACTCCCTACCTCTCTTAATAACTTTAGTTTAGTAGTAGTATGTCATTCATGTGTGGGGGTATCACTGTTCACTCCATAATAAGCAAAGCACCTAAAGTCATCCCATATGTCATCAAATACATCCCATGTGAAGTGATAGATAATCAGATTATTTAGCTTCTTTATTTTCCTTTTCTAATACTCATTTGCACTGTAGGGTGAAAGCTAAATTAATTAAGCAGTAGCCCTTTTAACAGAGTATTCTCAGTGCCACCCGTAATAGAAAAGTAAGAGCTTCACCACCTGCATGTACTGGACCGGTACAGTAAAGCAAGTCTGTCTCACTCACCATGGTGTGCGTCTGTTTTTCTCGGGTGCAAGTTCACTGCGCTGGCATTATGCCGGCTTGCATAAGATAACGTACCAATTTTCCTAAACAAGAGAGAAGAGGAATAAGACTGGTGTACTGTCATAGTCGACTGTAATGGAAGTCCATAGTGCTTGTAGAATTTGTCCCTTAAACTCCCACTAATATTAGAGCAAGGATGAAGAAGTCGGAGGTTACATAGATACTGTCCTCAATAGTTATGTACTGTGCTTTCAATTTGCTACTTGTACTGTGACAACTTTTTGCTCAATCATTTTGTGTTAATCTTAAGGAGCATTAGTTGCAGACTATGTCTTTCTTTCTTCATGTAGTTGCTCCTTCCAAATCCAAGACACCATCAAGGAGGAAGGAGGTGGCTCGAATGGCCCGGCAACGGAGGCTGGATGCCACTGTAGCTGAATATCGGCGGCTGGTGGCCCTGGAGGAGGAGGAGACGCAGTCTGGTACAACAACAACGTCCACGGGGAGAGCTGCATCCTCCTCCATGCGGGCTGCCAGGCAGCGCAGTGCTCCAGCGGTACAGAGCCGGGCTACCAAAGCCCAACGCCAATGCCGAGCAGCAAAGACAGCAGCTGCCCCCCACAGGATTTGCAAGGCACACCGGCGCCGCTTATCCCTCAGACTGTCCTACCTGGAGCAGGAGGTCCTGAACTATAAGAACTTGGTGGAGGGCCTCCGCTTCGAACTTGCCACCCTCCGCAAGGAGCATGATGCCCTGGCTGCTAAAGGCAACAGCACCCTGCCATAGTGTCCCTTGCCCCTTTTTTAGAGACTTTTGGGGGGTGGGAATTGGGAGTTGGGTTTTTTGGGGACTTTTGAAGGACAATCGTTGGGGTTAGGGAGGGGCTTGCGGGAGATTATTTTGTTAGGGCTATAAAAATATAATTTTTTAAACTTTATCTGACCATACCTGTTTTTTACAGCTTTTGAGTCTGGTGGGTGGGGGTTTAACAGTAAGTTTGTTTTCCTGAATAGTCCTGTGACTTTAGTAGTACTACCGTCCATCTCTCGTCTCTCCTAATACTCCATTATACTACCTCCAACCAAACGCCTATCTTACCTGTAATTTCTGTTTGCAAGTAGGCCTAGGCCCAGGGCTGGCTCCACGGGAAACAGCGAATAAGGTTGGCAATCCTGGGCGGATAAAATTTCCTCATAGCGGTGGTACTAGTGGTGTGACACAGTGGCGGTTGCATGCCTATGGAAAAAAATGAAATCTGGTTTGTCCTCCTGAGCAATACAACGGTACAATAGAGAATATAGCAGGTGACAGTACACTAGAACAGTGCCACATTGTAGCCTAACAAATGGTAAAGTATAACTACTAATTCGGTTGAAGTTCTTTGACATTAGCCATGGGTCTTTGTCAAGCAGAGTAGGAATATATCCTCGGATTTCTTCACCAGCCTGTTGGCATCACCTTATCCTCCCCAGCAAGTGTGTGGATTTATTGCTGTAATTTAGTCACACATCAATCAAAACCACACAGCCCGGGGGAAGAGGTTTAGGGTTTGAAAAATGGATGGGTACGGGGGTTTTTGGGAAAGGTTTTGTGAGACAAGAAAAAAAAAGCACAGCATGGACAAACAATTGTGAACATAAACAAATCTTTTTTTACAAACCTATCCATCAATCTTTGAAAGTGCATGCACTACTGCATGCATGTCAGTGAAAAGTCAGTAGTACTTTCGACAACTGTGGAAGAAAGAATGCTACAGTACAGGGCGTGTGTGGAAATATTGATAACTATATTCAACATAAGGTCTCTATTGCCAGATACCTGAGAGCCTTGCTGGTCACTATAAATTCATTCAAAAGACTCAATGGGGTTGGTCTGGAAGGCGTAGTAGATAGAAAAGGAGAAATTGTTCTTTTTCTAGGTGTCCCCTCACTCACCAGGGTTGCCCCTTGGTGACATGCTTCATCATTGGGGCCATCCCAGTCCTCTACGGGCTGGGGCGTGCTGCGACTTGCGAATTACGTAGGAGCACTTACAAATGACTATGTGTGGTGCAGATGTGATAGTGGAGTGGACTAAGTGATGTGTTAAGGGATCTATTTAGAAGCAGAGAGAGATCCAAGAAATGCAGTCACAGTCCTAGAAAAACACAATGGATGCTGTATCTGTATGTTGTTGTAGTTGTCCTGTTGAATTTGGTAAGTAAGTTGCATGCAGAAAAATAATCCTCTTATTAGCGGCACTCCTCCATTCCATCTTGATGCTTCGTCCATCAATGTTGGTGACCAGAAGACCCCCTGTCCACTGCCTGCCTGGCAGATGCTGAATTGCGGCTCGCTAATGTGAAGCCTGACTCCATCCTTTTTTCCCCATTGCACAGACTGAAACCCGGCCTGTAATTATTCAACGAAAAACAGGAAGTGATATAATATTACAACACCACTGATAAATAAATATAAGGTATGTAGGCTGTGGAGTGCAAAAAGTCACACTTTGCTTTTCCTAGTAGACAGTACAATATTTTTGACAGTGCGTACTCTGTCAGAGTCACCTTTTGAAGGATAAATAAGTATGGGCAAATTAATGTAGCAGATCTTTCCCCTCAAGCTAGGTGTACTGTGAACTGTGTTTTAGAACAAAATTAGATCTTCCCAGCAGTGCTCCCATCAGGACCCTTACTAAAGCCAGTCGCAAAAATGTAGAAGACCCCCAATCAAATCGGAAAAAACGAGGCCTAGCAGAAAACTGATGACAAAACGTACTTTGAAAGTAAAAGTAGGCCCAAATACCCCCTTACCCACCGTGGATTGCATTCAAACCACTTGCAAGCAACCAAGCAAAAGTATCCATAGCCAGCATCGCTCCAAGACTCGAAACCCCCCCCACCCAAACACATGCAATAGAAATACTGCTAACCCTAACGAACCATAAGTTAAGAATAGTGGCAAAGGCTTTCTTTAACTATGCCAAATCCCCCCTTTCCCACCCAGGATTTTCTTCAAATGACTTGCAACCAAAATTACACATTCTCACGAGTGCTCTAAGACCCCAGAACTCAGTTGCAAAAATGTAGAACACCCCGAAACACATGCAATCCTGCTGCTAGGCCTAACGAACCCTAAGTTACAAAAAGTGCCAAAAGGCTTTTCGGCGTGGATTTTGTCCCAACCACTTCCACCCGGTATTAGACCTTCCAAGGAATGGCCCAAAACCCGCCAACCCACCCGCCAAAAAGCATAACACCCCCAAACAGGCCAAAAGCAACATCTCCTACTTACAATATTTCTCGGCCTTCGGTCCAAACGCGCTGCGTAGCTAGGCCATAAGTCGGGGTTGCCACCACGGATTTACTGAAAAGCAAATGCAATCAAGATTAGAGTGTCCCAGCAGTGCTGACAGACCCAGAAACTCACCCACAAACAGACGGAACCCCCCCTAAGAGCACCTCAAAGGCAAGCAAGTCAGCAAAAACACTAAAAAATTTGCACCTCGGATTTGGTCCAAACCACTTTTATCCGGTATTAGAGCTTCCCAACAATGGCCCCAGAGCCGTCAACCCAAGAGAAAACGAGTAGAAGACCCCCAAACAGCCAAAGAGCAAAAGTACAAAAATGGGGACTTAGTCATTTTTTCCCAAATTTCCCAAATCACTCCGCACGCGCTCTGCAGCTAGGCCCTAACTTCCCTCTGCCACCATGGATTTGCTTCAAACCTCTTGCAATGTAAAGTATCCATAGCCAGCAGTGCTCCCAGACCCCGAAACCCACCCACAAACACAAGGAAGCCCCCCAAACCGGCCCCCGAAAACACTACATTGAGCAAAATGTCAGAAATAGCAACAACAAAAAATCGGCCTGGATTTTGTCCCAACCACTTCTACCCGGTATTAGACCTTCCCAGAAATGGCCCAAGACCCGCCAACCCACCCGCCAAAAAGCATAACACCCCCAAACAGGCCAAAAGCAACATCTCCTACTTACAATATTTCTCGGCCTTCGGTCCAAATGCGCTGAGTAGCTAGGCCATAAGTCGGGGTTGCCACCACGGATTTACTGACAAGCAAATGCAATCAAGATTAGAGTGTCCCAGCAGTGCTGACAGACCCCGAAACTCACCCACAAACAGACGGAACCCCCCTAAGAGCACCTCAAAGGCAAGCAAGTCAGCAAAAACACTAAAAAATTTGCGCCTCGGATTTGGTCCAAACCACTTTTATCCGGTATTAGAGCTTCCCAACAATGGCCCCAGAGCCGTCAACCCAAGATAAAATGAGTAGAAGACCCCCAAACAGCCAAAGAGCAAAAGTACAGAAATGGGGACTTAGTCATTTTTTCCCAAATGTCCCAAATCACTCCGTGCGCGCTCTGCAGCTAGCCCCTAACTCCCCTCTGCCACCATGGATTTGCTTCAAACCTCTTGCAATGTAAAGTATCCATAGCCAGCAGTGCTCCCAGACCCCGAAACCCACCCACAAACACCAGGAAGACCCCCAAACCGGCCCCCGAAAACGCTACATTGAGCAAAATGTCAGAAATAACAAAAAAAAAATCGGCCTGGATTTTGTCCCAACCACTTCTACCCGGTATTAGACCTTCCCAGGAATGGCCCAAGACCCGCCAACCCACCCGCCAAAAAGCATAACACCCCCAAAGTGGCCAAAAGCAACATCTCCTACTTACAATATTTCTCGGCCTTCGGTCCAAACGCGCTGTGTAGCTAGGCCATAAGTCGGGGTTGCCACCACGGATTTACTGAAAAGCAAATGCAATCAAGATTAGAGTGTCCCAGCAGTGCTGACAGACCCCGAAACTCACCCACAAACAGACGGAACCCCCCCTAAGAGCACCTCACAGGCAAGCAAGTCAGAAAAAACACTAAAAAATGTGCGCCTCGGATTTGGTCCAAACCACTTTTATCCGGTATTAGAGCTTCCCAGCAATGGCCCCAGAGCCGTAAACTCACCTGCAAAGAGGTAGAACAACACCCCCACAAGTGCTGAGTCTTTCTTCATTGGGCGTAAACCAGCCCTCTGCTTTGATGGAAATAGGAGTCTGGAGGAGGAGGATAGAGGAGCATGTTCTTCTGAACTTGTGAACCTGAGGAATGCAGACTGCGGCACCTTCAAATCAATTAGCAAACAAGTGAAGACAGTTCTGCTGATGGGCTTGTTTTTGTGATTATCTGATTAAAGTTTGAATTATATTAACTGTGCACAACAAAGAAAGACAGACACACAGGAATAAAAGTGAATAAGGACGAAAAGAAAGTTATTGATTCGCTGTCTCATTTTCAGGGCTCGATATCACGGTCCAGGAATGAGAATAAGGCTTCGTCATCATACTCTGCGAATTCAGGCAGGGTGAGCTCATTGTCACCTGACAGAGTAGAAATTCCCTCATCTATGTTGCTGGCCACCTCGTCTTCATCCTGCGCGCTTTCTCGTACTCTGAAATCTGGTGGTATGAGGTGCTGATTCATGTTGATCATTGTTAACCTCTCCACATTTTTGGGCGAGAGGCGGCTCCGTTTGGAAGTTACAATGCCACCAGCGGCACTGAAAACACGTTCAGAAGACACGCTTGCGAGTGGGCAAGACAAGTAGTTTAAAGCCAGGTTGGTGAGCTGTGGCCACAATTCTTTTTTCCCATGCCAATACGCCAATGGGTCAGCATTAACATAGACCTCTGTTGAGTCATTCAGATAGTCCTTGACCATCGAATCAAGGTTCTCCTCAAAGGTTCCTCCTCTTTGCTTAGCTGTTGCTGTGACCTTTTGAGAATTAAACTCAAGCCGAGCTAGCCAATCCTCTTCAGCCTCCAATGTTACTGTTGCGTCTGGTGGTGCAGATGATCCGGTTGCCGGTCTCTTTAACGGCTGAGAGGTCACTTGTGCCGCAGCCACAGGTGCAGAAGAGGATTGTTGTGACTGGGGATGGCCTGCTGATGCTGATGTACTGCCTTCTCCTTCAATTTGCTGCCGTTCTCTTTCAAACCTCTTGGCTGAGGAGGCTATCCACCGTTTGTAACTTGTAACATCTTCATCAGCAAAAGGAAAGAATGCTTGGCCTGCCAGCGCCTTTTTGTAGCGTGGATCCAGAATAGTAGCACAAATGTAATGCTGTTCTGAGTGGATCATTTTAAGACGTTCATCACCTTGTAAGTGCTCTAATAATTTCTGAGCCAGAACAAAAGAGTCTTGGTTTTTTACATCTTTTTCAAACACAGAACACACCTCCTTCAGTTGGTGCTCCAGCATGTACAACAATGGGATAGCTTTTCTCAAATTACAGTCCTCCTTGCTGACTGCACGCGTGAAGAACTCAAAAGGACGAAGCATGCTTGTCAGGCTTTTAACTATGTTCCATTGCGCCGCACCCATCCTCAGGTCCTCCTTCTGAGCTGTACCCTCTGTTAAGAAATAGTGATCGAGTACCGTATACTGCTCATACAGACGCTCAAGCATGTAGAAGGTTGAGTTCCAACGTGTTACCATCTCCTGGATGAGTGCTTTCACTGGCATTTGACGTTGATATAGCAGGCTCCTCAGCTGCTTCCGGGCCTTAAAAGAATGGCTGAAATGGTTGCACATTTTTCGGCAGGTGTCCAATACTCTGTACGCTGCACTGTCTTTATTACCCAAGAATTTTTGGACAACCAGGTTTATACAGTGCGCCAAACACGGCACTCTGAAATACTCACCCAGCTTCATGGCCTTAACTATATTGGCGCCATTGTCCGTTGAAACATAACCAACCTGGCGTTTTTTTGGGGACAGCATGTTAAGGACCTTTGTGTTAAAGACATCCAAAATGTTTTCTGCTGTGTGACGTTTCTCCAAATCAAACATGGCTAGTGTTGCATGTTTCCGAGCAGCTTTAAAAACAATGTCCTGGTCAACACCTGCGTTTAGCTTTGCTTTAGCCCCTGAAAAAGAGACCCAGTGTGCAGTGATGCACATGTAATCAGCGCCTGCGCCACTGGTCCACATGTCTGTTGTCAGATGTATAGTGTGAACAGCACTCTTCTGCAAAGCTGCCTCAATCACCTCCAGAACATCTTCATGTAGTGCTGGAACCGCAACTCGGGCAAAATAGAACCGGCTAGGAACCTTTCATTTAGGGCAGAGCGCTGCCACTAATTCTAGAAAACCAACCCCTTCTACAAAAGAAAAAGGGAGAAGGTCCAGAGCTAGCATTTTAGCCAGGTTAGTGTTATACAGACGCGTCAGTGGGTGGTTGCGTTCATATTGCGCTTCTGTAAACAACATCTTTTTAATGTTGCCCTGGACCAAAGATTTACGGGATGATGATGATATCTTCGACCCAGTTACGCTCGCTGATGAACTTTTTCACATTGGTGTATCACTCTCTCCCACACTCTTAGTGTGGCTCACATGGGGTGTGCTGCTGACAGGGGCACTGGGTGTAAGTGAAGGGTTTGACACGTCTTCTTCCTCCTCGTCATCATCAGATGAAACAGCATTACGTGCAATTCGGGCTTCCTTGATCGCCTGTAGGTGCGCAAACCATTTGACAGCGTGCTTTCTTTCAAGATGACCTCTCTGGCCTCCGGTACCATAGTTGGAACCAAACTTACCACGACTAACTCGAAGCTTACACATGCTACAAATGGCTACGTTTTCATTTTTTGGGCAAACACTAAAGAAGTCCCAAACTGCAGACTTGAAATGTCTTTGGGGGCCGGAGGAGGCGGCGATACTGGTGGTGGTGGTCCTGCTGCTAATGCCAGATGAAGTGGAGGATGTGGATTGCCGAACTTCAGTACGTTTTGCACTTTCACCACCACTAATTGAGGTCGAGGTGGATGGAGGTCCCTTTTTGCGAGAAAGAAATATGGAAGCGGTAGGTGTTGGTGTACTAGTTAACTCCAAATCTAATGATTGTTGTTTTTCCATTTCCATTGCCTCCTCGTCGACATCATCATCACGCTCAGCAGCTTTTTGGGATAGGGTCCAAATGTCTCTTTGCTACATGCCCGCTGGGGCTGCAGTGACCTTAATGATGACTGCCTCATCGTCGTCATCGTGAGAGGCTTCACCAGCAGCAGTATCCGTCACTTCTTGTTGAGCCTCTTCACACTCCATAGCTATGAGTTTTTCGACGACCTTCCTTTTATGCTTAGGTACCTTTGTCAGATCATGGTGTGCCTCACTCTCAGACGGCAGTGGTGCTGGTTCCCAATTGGGATCCGTATCATCATAAGTAGGTGGGCTTGAAGAAGATGTAGACACCAACCTTGATCTTTTCCTTGCTAGGGATGTGGAAGACAATGAATGATCATCAGGAGGAGTGGCTTCCAATGATACCTCGGCTTGATTGTCGATTTCCTGATGTGCCCCTACTTCGTCAGGAACAACTATTGTGGGCACTTGTGACCCTCCATGCACCTCTGCTTGCGCATCTCCTTGCGCTGCCTCTCCTTCCACATGTACTGGGGCTTGTACTTGCACATGGTGTTGTTTTTGCGGCTGTGGTTGTTCAACACTTGTCAGATGAGTTACAACAACCTGTGTTGATTCAGGGGCATTGCTGCTACTTTCTTGCGATGAGCCAACATCACTGGTCGATGGTGATTGGAGAAGTACACTGACTGCCTCTGAAGCACTCAAGGGCTTTGACTTAAGTTGGCGTGGTGGTGGAGGCACTAAACCCAATGGAGCGGGGGTGCTGCTCCCAGCTTGGTCCCCAGCAGATCCTGCTGCTGCTGCAGGCGTATTTTTTTTTTTTGCTCCCAAAAAACGTGGCGGTCGGCACACCAGCCTCCTTGGTAACTTGCTTCTTCTGCTCCTTACTAGCAACTTTCTTGCTAGAGGAGCTACGGAGACCTTTTTTTGGGGCCATCTTCTTCAGAGCAGGTCAGACAGCAGGCCGCAGTTGCACCAATTGTAGAGTTGTCTGAGGCCAGACGTGACGTCGCGTGACGTTATGCTGCACACACACACCGCTGCAGAACTTCTTCCTGGCACTGGTGGTTCTCTTGAGTCTTGTGCACCTAAAAACAATGGAAGACAGAGGAACATCATTTCAGTTATACACCCCAAAAAAATCGGAAAAAAAACAGAAAAATCAGCACAATCCCATTCCATCCATGCCCTCCATGATGTTTAAGTTCAAGACACCCCACAGAAAGACTAGGCCCATGCTAGACTCAAATACCCCTGGTGAAAAGGCCACAAGTACAGCCCCCAAAAACGAAAATCACTGAAAAATCAGCACAATCCCATTCCATCCATGCCCTCCATGATGTTTAAATTCAAGACACCCCACAGAAAGACTAGGCCCATGCAAGACTCACTACCCCTGGGCATAAAGGTTGAAAAGTAGGTACTTCGCGCCTTGACGACCACATAAACCGAATATAGGAAAAGTATAAACCCCCCCCTTTGTTATTTTGTGCCTTTAATACTGAGGAAACAATTAATCTTAGTAATTCGTAAAAATATCTGTATAGAACAAATCCTTATGAGGTGGGTAGATTCTTAGGGTTTCCATTGAAAACCCAACATGGAGGACTAGAACACGATGCATACGGTCTAGTCTATTGACACGCCATGTCGAGACGCTACTTAGCGACGTCAGAACGCCGGTCACGTGTCCAAACAGGAACACGGCCGTCGGATCCGGACGCATCACACGCCGCTTCTCCGCTTGATTGAGGTAAGCTACGTGTAACATGCTGACATAAGCTCTAACATCTAGCCTAGTGTATCAAACAACGTAGGACTATTCCAGGAGCATAACTCCCCTCTTATTTTGGTGTCTTTTCAGCTGGAAGCGCAAGACACATTGATAGCTACCACGGCAATAAAGTATACCTTATACCAATAGGTAAGACATTGTTTATATCGCACCGAATAGAGATATCTAAAGTCCGCAGTTTCTAACAGAACTAATTATCGATATTGCCCATAAGTTTTTACAGAGCATTATCCTACTCGCCGTGGGCAAACTAAAAAGAAAACCATACAATTTTTGATCGTCAAGCGGATACTCACTGATACACATCGAGTAATGTAAGTGTACTGGGTAGTTACTAACTACAGAATCGCTCAATAATAAGTGTATCTAAATAACCTATAGTTTGTATCAAGGGGAGGTGATTTGTGCACCTGATGTTTTTTTATAGTTTTTATATCATTTATGTGACAGGCTAAGGTGCGCTGTCTTTTCTGGTATTAAGTCGGTGATTTCGTACTTACAATAACAGGCTGTTATATACAACATGTCTTCTAATTGACTGCATTCTTAAACTAATGAAATGCAGACTCATGTATAGTAATTCAGACTACTAATCTGATTGCAGAATTGTTCTCATATCGGATACTCGATCGGAGTATCTTTGGTCAAGGGCCCGGCTGGGTTGGAAATATCACCAGCTGAGCGGTGAGCGTCTATATATTTATCTACCTCACATTCTCACTACTGTATTCTTCTTGCCTGAGCAATGGATTTATGACATTTAGTGATGAGATTTTTCCTGTTGTCATGTTTTCTTTCGTGTTGATATATAGACCTTCTGACTGGACCACAGCCAATTAGGTATGTGACAAATACATTCGGAGGTTCAGAGTTTCTAGACTACTCACATATTCACCATAGCATGCAGTATGACTGTATCGCCCACAAATAGTTCACTTCTGAATCAAAGACTCTGTCTCCTAATAAGAATATTTCTGTCACACCCACGTGTGTTTTCACAAAATCACTATCAAACTGCACGGTTAGAGATAATAGTGGTAAACCTTACACTTACGATACGGATGTGTTGGGGTGGCACTCAGGAATCACAGATGCATTGCTGTACACTGGTAGCAGCAACTACTGTGCATGCAAGACCATGTAACCAGGTCTTATGGTTTAATGTAACTTTGTGAGAGACATGCTCCATTGTCAACCTTTGTTCATTTCAGCCCTGAGGAATCGCGAGTGCGATGAAACACGTGTCGGCTGGCTGTTTACAACATTAAAGACTCCAAGATCTACTTATTGAGAGTTCTTTTGTTTTGATAATTCTGTCATTTTGTCATGTGCTTGGTTGAATTTTGTTACTTAACATTGTATACACTGTCTTGAGTGCGACGGCAACCAATTCTGTACATTCAAAATGGCCACTTGCCTCTCAGCACATGGCCAGGGCCTGTAGCAGCACTCAAAATGGCCCCCAGCCACATGGCCTGCCCCTCCCCATGAACACCCCCAAAAAATCGAAAAACACTGCAAAATCAGCACAATCCCATTCCATCCATGCCCTCCATGATGTTTAAGTTCAAGACACCCCACAGAAAGACTAGGCCCATGCAAGACTCAATACCCCTGGTGAAAAGGCCACAAGTACAGCCCCAAAAAACGAAAATCACTGAAAAATCAGCAAAATCCCATTCCATCCATGCCCTCCATGATGTTTAAGTTCAAGACACCCCACAGAAAGACTAGGCCCATGCTAGACTCAAATACCCCTGGTGAAAAGGCCACAAGTACAGCCCCCAAAAACGAAAATCACTGAAAAGTCAGCACAATCCCATTCCATCCATGCCCTCCATGATGTTTAAATTCAAGACACCCCACAGAAAGACTAGGCCCATGCTAGACTCAAATACCCCTGGTGAAAAGGCCACAAGTACAGCCCCCAAAAACGAAAATCACTGAAAAATCAGCACAATCCCATTCCATCCATGCCCTCCATGATGTTTAAATTCAAGACACCCCACAGAAAGACTAGGCCCATGCAAGACTCACTACCCCTGGGCATAAAGGTTGAAAAGTAGGCAAAATGGTTGCAGGCCTAACAACAATGCCTGCATTCAAAATGGCCACTTGCCTGTCAGCACATGGCCAGGGCCTGTAGCAGCACTCAAAATGGCCCCCAGCCACATGGCCTGTCCCTCCCCATGAACACCCCCAAAAATCGAAAAACACTGAAAAATCAGCACAATCCCATTCCATCCATGCCCTCCATGATGTTTAAGTTCAAGACACCCCACAAAAAGACTAGGCCCATGCTAGACTCAATACCCCTGGTGAAAAGGCCACAAGTACAGCCCCCAAAAACGAAAATCACTGAAAAATCAGCACAATCCCATTCCATCCATGCCCTCCATGATGTTTAAGTTCAAGACACCCCACAGAAAGACTAGGCCCATGCTAGACTCAAATACCCCTGGTGAAAAGGCCACAAGTACACCCCCAAAAAACAAAATCACTGAAAAATCAGCACAATCCCAATCCATCCATGCCCTCCATGATGTTTAAGTTCAAGACACCCCACAGAAAGACTCAGTCCACCCACCACTGAGTACCCCTGGGCAAAAGGCCCCAAAACAGCCCAAAAATCGAAAATTCCAAAATTGTAGTTGCAGCAACTGTAATGCCCCAAACAAACTTACTTGTAAAATTTCTAATCCAAAAGTGATCCAAAGAAAGTCAAAAAGGCCTCAAATCCAAATATCCAGCAGCATCCACAAAAAGTAATCCTTCCAGCTCCAGATCCAAATGAAAAGTGACCAGGAGATGGACAAAGAACTGGGAGGAGCCTGCTGGACAGGAACAGGAAGTTGAAGACTGTGGGGCACTTCCTTCCTCCCACCCCCCTCCCGCCCTCCCCAAAATGGACTCCTCGCAAAAAAAGTGCAGGCAAATGTCAACCTAAGAAGTTATTCAGATAAAAATCATCATTTCAAGAAGGTTTATGCTGCTTGCTGGTGGATTTCTTGTGCAGAATTGCAAATTTTATATTTTCGCGTGTGCGAGATTGTTGCTGCTCGCCGCATCTCAAAGCTCGCAATTGCGAAGTACCGCGAGACGTGATCTCGGCCTACTCGCATTGACAAACGCTCGCTGCAAAAGTTGGCAAGCCGCGATTACGTAATCGCGCTTGCCAAATTCCCGCGGGATCCCGCAGCAAGATCCAAAATGGCGCAGCACTCGCAAAATATCGAGAAAAACAACTCGGCAAACGATGATAAACGCCGCGCGCCGCAAAATTGTATCACCAAGAAAAAAAAAATCCGCTGCGTGCGAATTTGCGGATTTTGCGGGAAATTCGCAAATCTCGCGGATTGCGAATTTACCGAAAATCCGCAAAATCCGCGAGCGTAACGGATTTTCCGCCCATGCTTATTAGAGATGGTCTGTCTGAAAGGTAAGGTAAAATTTCTTTATCATTTTTAAGAAGGTGCCAGTATTTTTCCAAAATTGCAAACAATTTGTGACTCCCTGTACCATAGTTGGTAACAAGTCTGATTTTCTGTGTTTGTGAATCCTTCATCATCTCATTTCTTGATCTCAACGTATCTTCTCTTTTTAGTTTCCTCGCCTTCGTCATTGCTTGGTCAATAATTCTCTTATCGTAACCTCTATTTCTGAATCTCCTAGCCATATCATGTAAGTTGTATTCAAAATCCCGATCTTGTGAACAATTTCTTCGGGCCCTAAGCATCTCTCTGAATGGAATTGAGTAAATTTGACTCTTGGGGTGGCAACTATCAGCATGTAAAATTGCGTTGCAGCTCGTTTCTTTACTAAACATGCGGCTGCACAATTTATCCCCTTCTATGAATAGTTCTATATCCAAAAAGGTCAAATGCTGTGTGTCATAATGTGTAGTAAATTACATATTAACTTAATTGGTATTAAGGTGGTCAAAAAAAGCATGAAGTTCCACTGTGGTCTCTCTCCAAATTAGGAGGCAATCAATCATCGATGAATCGCCCCCAATAATAAATATGATCGGTCCTTCACTTTCCTCTTGGGCCAATGATTATGAATGTTACTTCTGCACTTATACATCAGCCTTGAATGACTAGAGTATACGTATACTAAATTTTTTTTGTTTTAGAGCTCAGGGAGAAACTTGTTGGAAAAACACACCTAAATTATGGCTGCTTAATATAGGGGGACGGACAGCTCTCAATAGTAAGGAACGTATCCTGGTAATTCGAGGTTTTAACATTGCTAAGTGAAACATTGCACGGAAATGGGGAATAGGCAAACTACCCACACTCACAGAATGGGAGCATGACATGGACTGGTCGATTGCGGCAGAAAAGACAGTTTATGAAAAGAGAGGGTGTCCCAAGAAATAGGAGTAGATCTGTAGTAAGTGAAATACACATAGGGCACAGGTGTGTGCCCTAATTACATCAAGAACTAATATGACCCTTCGGAAGAGAAGCAAAGTATGAGGAAAATAGCAAATATTTAATAAGTTCAAAGACATAAATCATAAATGTAGATGCTGTCTGTAAGCTGGGTGTTGTGAAGTCATAATGTTGATTGCTGGAACATCCAAGTGTGTGTTGATTTCTACTAATAAAAATATTTTTCTTTTTTAAAAAGGGGAGTACTGCATTACATGTTTTATAGATATTGAAAATAAGGTTTGAATGAAGTCATTAGGAATTTTATAAGCAGTCTTATAAAAAAGTGACATTTATTCAAAAGTAGGCTGCCTCAATAGGAAACGCCATATTAGTCTACACAGTGAAAATAGCCATTTGTAGCTATCAGCCTTAGGGATTGTGCCCAATATTTAGCATGTCTCTCTTGTATACACTATGCACACAGCCTTGTAGATACACAGGTTGCTTAACTGAATCTTAGATAATGTATCAAAGTAAGGTTTTCTATATTCTACATTCCGACATGACTTTCTTTGGATGTGTTTCTGTATTATCTTAGGATGTAGTTAGTGATAATACAGTAATAGGCCTGAAGGTAGTGTTTTTCAGTACAATGTAATATGTATAAGTAAGCCATTTTGGTATAGTCCTCTTTCAGAAAGATTTATGGTCCAGAGCATATGCACTTGGAGGCTGGATTCCAGTATCCCTGCTCAGAGCGAAAAATGCCAGTAAATCCAGTCTAAAAATGTAATAGAAATCGAGAAAGACTTCATAGAAAGACTTCGTAGAAATACATATTTCTGACTGCCAGCCTAGCAAGCAGTATACATCTGTATATTTTACACAAATTGATTTGTGCAAAAGTAACACATGATTCACACAATCAATGCAATAATTTTACTTTGTGGGTTGGATTATGCAAAAAATGTTGTTAAATTGCACTGCATCGTTGCATACTGTATGCAGTCTGGCTCCGAATTTTCAAGATCAAATTAGCAAAGCTCTAAAACACTTACAACACATACAATATAATATATTATCATTTTTTTAAAGCTCAGGTGTAGTTGTAACTTAATAGGCTCTCCAAGCAGCTACGCCTGTAGCAAAAATGATTGTGTCAGTATTTAATGTCATACATTTAACGCATTTGACAAAGATGGTGTAAGGAAATATATATTATTGTAGACTGAAGTAGCTTTGGAAACCCGCAAGTTCCCAGAATCCAAACAATTGTCAATTAGTGTTCTTGGGTAATGTGAGATTAGTACAAGCATGAATCAATCAAAATAATAAAAATCTATATATGTAATTAAAATGACCCCAACTCTGATCTACCAAGTAATCCGAATATTCCTTCTTTTCATAGCCTCTTGCGTCCAGGTGCCCACTAATCGAGGCTCTCATCTCTATCTCAACTGCTGAAGCATCCAGTTAGAAATTGAGGGCTCTGGTTGTCAGAGTATACACACTGTCCAAGCAGGAGCTACAATCCTAGCCAGGGTAAGTCAGAGGCACAACCTAAATTAACCTGTGCTCACCTTCTGGTAGCTTGGCACAGAGCTGTCAGGCTTTACTTAAGAGGAAATGGGTAAAGTATTTGTTTCACACTTAAATTACAGTAACACAGTGAAAACACCACAAAATAACAGTTTAGCAAAATAGAGAATTTTTATCTGAGTAAAATGAATTCAATAGGTAGAAATCGAGATATGAATTTTTAAAGATGAAATCCAAAAACAGTGGTTAAAGGTCAATAGTGCTAAAAGGGTACTTGAGGTTGCACTAGACCTGGGTAAATCCAAGTATTTAGGCCTACGGCGATGGAGGGCAGGCGGGCTACAGGAACCAAGCAAGCCCTGCTTAAAAAAAAGTACCTCTTTGTGGAGCAAGCATTAACGTCAAAAACTTGATGCATCAGTTCCGGATCACTCAGTCGGGTTGATGCGTTGGAGTCGAGTCTCACAACGGCACATTCGGATCGGTGCTGTGTCATCATTGAACCTTGCAGTTGGGACACAAATCATCATCAAATCGGCACTGAGTCGGTGTCGAAAGACACTGCATCAGTTCCAATCAGCACAAAGGGGTCCCTGCATCACATGTTGCAGAAAACAACTGCAAAACCCTCTTCTGTGGCCCAAGACAGGAGGGGGGCACTTCAGGCATGGGTATGACTCACAAATGGCAGAGACCAGCAGCTCCAGCAGTGTTGCAAGAACTCTTTTGTGAACCTGAGACTTCAAAGTACGGGCGGCAAGCAAATAAGCCCTTGGAGAAACTTGAACTTGGGTTAAGGATATAAAGAGCAGGTCCAGTCCCACTCACTCACATGCAAGAAGCCGCAGGCAGCAGGCCAACACAGCACAGCAGGTAGAAAAGTGTCAGTCCCTCCTACCGCACAACAACTCTTCTTCCAGGCAGATGGTATTTGGTTTCAGCAATGTTTTGACTTGGTGGCGTCAGGGGTCCAGTAGTTATGCCAAAATGTGTCTGAGAAGTGGGAGAGACTTCAAAGAGGCCTTTCCCTGCCCTGGCTCCAGACTCACTATAGTGAGATCTGCAGCTCTTTGTCTGGGGACAGGCACAGTCCTATTTAGATGCAAGTGGCAGCTCCTCCTTCCCTATCTACCTCAGGAAGGCCCATCAGTCTTGTGATGGGCCATCAGGATGCAAATGTCACACCCCAGCTCCCTTGACTGTCTAGAGGGAATCCACAAAGCCCTGCTGTCACCTAGCCCAGACATGTATTAAGAGATGGCAGAGGCACAAAAGTAAGAAATGACAACTTCCTAAAAGTGCCATTTTCTGACATACAATGTAAAATCCGACATCAGCGTAAACTGTGACTTTAAATTGTGAGTCCAGAGATACCAAACTCTAAATCTCTGCCTTTTCCCAATTGGAAATTACATTTAAAAAAATGTTTTAAGGCAATCCTAATGTTAACCCAGGGGAGGGATGAATAAAGTTAATGGTAAGTATTTAGTGGATATTGAAAGCCCTTTTGAAGGCCTGTCTCCAGTACTTTAACTCTGGTAGAGAAGAGCTTTACAATATGTGATAGACGTGGATTTGTGAATGCTCCAAATTCAAAAATGACCCTCGTTAAGTGGAGTGCACCGTGGAAGAAATATTTTTTCATTGGTTTTTACTTCTACATCCATGACACGGTGATACATGCAAACCATTACACCATGTGCACCTAATGTGTTGAACCGAGTGCAAAGCTTTCCACAGTGCATGCAAAACAGGCCAGATGAAGAATAATATGTGGCAGCAAACATTAAATCAGGTGCAAACTGATGTGCTCCTCATTAAACATTAGACCTCTAATGAGTGCCTGAGAGGGCCACACATTTTACAAACACAAATATTAGTTTTCTTATGCATTATGACTACCTAGCATGAACGCTTTTCCTGAAGGTGGGTGACAGAGGCCCTCAGGGACTCTAGTCACAAATAGCATCAAAATTCACCAATATGCTGATGGGAAACATCTCCTCTTATCTTCCAGGCAGCCATATTCTTGAACACAACCTGTATCTTATCCAGACTGAGATATCCAGCACACAAGAAAGAATGCCTACTATTTAGCAAGATGGTAAAAAAAACTATTCCATCACATGAAACTGGATTGATCTAAAGCTCAAAAATATCATCCAATGCCAAGTCACTTGGATTAATTGTGGTCACCAATCTCCCTCAAGGAACACCTCATTGAGAAAGCCATGACAGCTTATTGTTATCATTATCGATGAATGGGAAAAATGTCTCCCAGAAAGGGATATTATACTGCTGTGTAGACTCTTGAACTGTTGCATCTTTATGGTCACAATGCCATATTCCGTGACAAACCAGTCTCTACACTGACCCGCCCAACACTCCCATATTGATATTAACCCTGGGTGGCCAACTACGCTACGCTCGCAAAGTTTGCGTAGTTTGTGCTACTTCGCGCTACGCAAATTGCACGTAGCACAGTGCAAAATCAAGTAGAGTAGCGCAGTTGCCATTTTTTGTTTGCTCGCGGTCCTCAACGTCAAGTTGGCAACCGCGAGCAAGCAAAATGACATCCCGGTGAGACTTTTTCCTAGTTCACAAACAGCAACATCAAGTTGGCCATCGTGAACGAGGAAAATAAACTTCCCAGTGAGATTCTCAACGCGGGGAGGTCATGTTTCTCATTGCGAGTGGTCGCATATGCTCGTGACCGCTCGCAATGAGAAACTACTAGTCCGCGTTGGGAAAGCTGCTGCTCGAGTAAAAATCAACTCGAGCGGCAGAAAATGACTGGTCGCACTGTGCGAGATGCTGCTTTCAATGATTGCAGTGCGGACAAGCATCCGGCACTGTGTAATCATCGCGAACATTGCACCACGCAGTTAGCGTAGCGCTAAGCGTAGCTCGCTAAGTGCACTTCACGTAGCTACGCATAGCGCAACTTTGCAAACTACGCCCTGGGTTAATTGATAGACAACAAGGGCCCGAAGAAATAGGAATTTCACCACCCTCCTCATGAAGATGAAACACCACTCGCCCCCCTTACCATCTTCAAAACTAGCTGATAATCTACTAGGTCACCATGACTGGATCTGAGCACACCCACACACAGGGAGGGCACTAGCAGACGAAGAAGTAAAAAAAAGAAAAGAAAAAGAAGGCAATAGGTCTTCGCAATGTATGCATCCAAGATCTGGAACAACAGACATGCATCGATCAGGACTGTCCTAACTACTCCAATTTATGAAAGAGCTAAATAAACACCTTTTTTTAGAAAATACAGGGGCATATTATCAAGACAGGCGATAAAATTACCTGTGTTTTAGCGGCAGAAAACTGCTGCTAAAACGGCGAAAATTGGCTTGATAATATGCTCTATGGATTTCCAATTGAACCCCATGTTAGATGTCCTGCACATCTAACATGGGCTTCAATTGGAATTCCATAAAGCATATTATCAAGCCCATTATCGCCGGTTTAGCTGCAGTTTTCTGCCGCTAAAACAGCAATAATTGTATTGCCTTTCTTGATAATATGCCCCACAGTGTACCTCCACTCAGAATTCAAATACCCTCCAATCACTGATTGCATCTTTGTCTTCGACACTGCTCAGAGATCTGCTGCCTTTGGGCGAGGGTTGTGATATGCAAATAGCACATGCATATGTATATACTGGAATTTGCCACTTACCAAATTATAATATTGGGCGTTCTCCGGTATTATTATCTTTTTTATGTAGTTTTGGTTCCAGCTATCCTTGCGAGGACATTATGGCTGTTTGCAAACAATTCAGCAATTTAGGCCCCCCCCCCCCCCCACCCCCTTCACCCGAATTTCGCAAATCCCAAAGTGTTGAAAAATAATAGATGAATGTCAGTATCCTATAGCGCCAGGTCATCCTGCCCCACAGCGATCTGCAGTAGGTTCATTCGTCTGTCCAGTGTTGGAGCGCCATCTTTCGATTACTCCCTGCTATAAGCGACACAATATTGTGTGCAGACCTATGAGGGAAGTAAACTCTACACGTTTTGAAATACAAGTCAATAAAAGTATTAAAGCCGAAAACAAACTGCCGCGAGAGTTCTCTGGCTTGATCCGAGTCGTAGATGAAAATGTTATGGAGGTCTTCTTTCACATTGGCATTTTTTTTCAACAGCTGGAGCCAGCTAGCTTTTAAAGTAACTCCCCAGACAGTGTATAAAAGCAATATGCTTCTGAAGTGCTGCCACCTGTACTCCATTTTCAGCAGTGAGGGTTAAAAGATTTGACTTAGAGGTGAGATGTACATTGATTTTCTGTTATGCTTTTAACACTGTATGTATTTTGTTGCTGATCTGCAAGAGCAGCACTGATCTCTACAAAAGGTACCGTACAGAAATGACATATTTAGCTCCAGGGCATGTTTATGTGTTTTTTTTCAAAAGTACACAGGCCTTCAGGAAGTAAACTCTAAGGGGAAGATTTACAAGCCCATTGCGCCACTTTTGCGTCACTTTTCGTCACTTTTCCCGTGTTAAAAGTGACGCAATAGTGGCGCAAGGAGCTTGTAAATCAGCCCCTAAATCCACAGAATGTCGTGAAATAACCGGTTGCCTTATTCACACATTTGTGTTTCTATTTTTAGGATGTGACATCACATTTATCAGTGACCAGTGTTGGAATAGAGGCGTGACCAGACAGATGTGATCCCAGTGGCCATTCACATGCTGGGCCATATGACGGCTCTCCTTACAGATTCTAATGAGGGGCCCCAGAGTTTCAGACATACAACAGATATTCAGTAGCATTGAGCAAAATGGTGACCTCCTCAAGGGTTCTCCTCGCTGTCGTTGCCACGCCCACGCCCACGTCTCCCCTGCACCTCAGGGATTTCAGGGGCCTGTGTTACGCTTCTGGACTGCTTCTCTGTCAGGTTTTCAGGCTTTCAGTGCATTTATGAGTGACATTCAACAGCCAAATGTGTAACATTTAGAGTGACACTTTCTCATGTGTAAATCCAAGCAATGAGATGCATGAAAGGAAAGAATATCAGAAACTATACCCTTTTGACTTATGAAAGGCTCTAAAAAATATCTTGAAATTTCTGGTAAAACCTTTAAATGGTAGGTTAATCCTTTGTTTGCAATGAACACTAAGGGGCATATTTATGAGCCCCTTGCATTGCCGAAGCATCACTTTTTGTGATGCTCTATTGGCGCAAACTACAAATTAATACCTTTGCGTGGCTGTGAATGGCCTTATAGATATAGAGTAAGGCAAAACAGCGCAAATCTTTGCGATGCCTTACTCTCTGGTAGGGTGGCATTCCATGGGCGTTGTGGTGGGTTTTCCCATGCAACAGCCATGGATTTTAGCACTCTTCCCCAGAATTACAAAACCATGTGAACCCTGGAAATGCGGTAAAACCTTACGCTTCACCACCGAAGACACAATAAGGTGAAAAACAGTTAGTTATCCTCTTTTTTTCCTCTGTCCATGTGTGCTGCATTCTGCAGCACACATCGACAAAGGAAGAAGCCTCCCAAACTTGTTTTTGTACAAGTAGGGGCCCTTTCCTGCACAAAAATCAAAAGTAATAAGAAGATGTAAGCCCAACAAACCTTGAGACAACAACACCCTTAGGGTTGCAAAACAAGGTTGTCATAGACAAGAGAGAAAATGGAGGAGAGACTATGATCCCCTAGAGAGAGAAAAATCTATATCCTGTATTGAGCAATACAAAAAACTCTTATTGGCAGAAACATCTGCTTTCTTTACTGAACAAATAAAGCCGGCCAGTAATTCAAATAAGGCACCATTTCAAGCAGTCACTAAACTCTCTGCTCCAGCGATCCGCAATGCAGCAGCAGGTTGTCAGGCGTTCTGCAACTCTATGGCACATTTTTTCAACTAAAAGTGCAAGTAATTTTTAACAAATTCACCTTTATTGGTTTTACTTGCCAGATCAGTAACAAAGCCAATGTGGAGTTCTTGGACAAAACTATAGTTACTGAATTCCCCCCAATAATGGAGGACCAAGTCATATTGGCTATTCCCAAGACAAAATCAGGATCTCCACTGGACCCCTGTCCACCCAATATTTACCACCTAGTCTCCGATGCAGTGGCTCCGTATCTGATGAAAATCTTCAATGCTATGTGCAATTTGGGTGTGTTTCAAAGACAGTGGATGGCTGCCTTGGTAATTCCAGCGCAGAAGAAACCTAACCTAAACGAGCAGGACCGAAACAACTACAGTCCAATTTCTAGGCTTCCCTTCTCAGCAAAGCTGTTGGAAAAATCCAAGAACACTCAGTTGGCTGCTGTTCTGGGGAACAACTTTCTGCTCAATTATACACAATTTTGTTTCCATAGGGGCCACAGTACAGAGTCTGCACTTATTATGGCTGCAGTGAAGATCAAGGCATCAGTGCATAAGAGTGGCAGTGTCACCCTTATCCTGCTCGACTTATCTGCCACTTTTGACACAGTCAATCATGGACTTCTGATTGCCCGGTTGCAAAGCCTGGGGATTCTGGGTTCAGCTCTTAACCTATTGCGATAATTCCTCGCAAATCATATTCAGTCGGTTTTATTTGAAGACTTCACATCTGAACCCTTTATGCTGCCACGTGGGGTACCACAGGGCTCATCACTGAGTCCAACATTGTTCAATCTATACGTTACCCCCATGGCAGCCTTAATCAAATAATTGTAGTTGTCGCTGGTGTGTTATGCCGATGACACCAAGATCATGGTTTCGCTATCTCATAAGGGACCGGAAATGAGCAATACCTTTTGGAGCTGCATGAATGTAGTGAGCCTTTGGATGGACAAAAACTGTCTGAAACTAAATTTGTCCAAGACAGAAGTCATCTTGTTTGACAATAATCCTGTTTGGTACCACAACAAAATAGGTACCCTTCCGACGCCTGTTAAGAAGGTATAAAACCTTGGTGTCCTGGTTCACGACAGACTGGCTTGCAAAGAGCAAGTTAACAAAGTTATCTGCATCTTCTTTCTCCTTGCGAATCACATAGAACATTTCCCAATACCTACCATTTGGCATGTTAAAGCCTGTTGTCATTGCACTGGTTCTATCAAGAGTAGGCTACTGTAATGGTTATATGGAAACATCACCAAAGCAATCTCTGAAGAAATGGCAAATTTTGCAAAATTCAGCAGCTTGTGAACTGATGCTATAGCTTGGCTTCACAAACCATTAGCAGATTACATTGACTGCCTGTAATAAAAGTCCATAGTCTGTGTGTTCTTTGCACAGCTGTATATTCTGGTCTTCTCCTTCTCTGTTGCTCAACCTGTGTGTGTGATGTCATTAGAATGTTTGTGTATGCATGGTTTGAATGTGTGGTCAGTTTGAGTGAGTGGGGCTGAGCAGCTGGATGCAGCTCCCGGTGGGGCCTTCCTTACTACCAACTTATAACTAATAAACCTACTTAAGAATACCTACAACTATTGGATCTACTTATTTTACAGAGCACTTTTTTTCAATTTAACAATGGCGACGAGGGAGAAAGAACTACGCGTACAGGAACTACATTTGAAACATGAAACATGGAACTACAAGGATGATTGCCAATTAACTGTGAAAAAAGCTTAAAAAGACAAGTAACGCTTTTGATGCCCCACCGGTGTCATGTTACATCTGACAGCCTACTGAAGACATCCTTTCTAAAGGTATGTTTCGAGCGTTGGACTTTGTGTGCCCTATTTGTTTTAAATTTGCTGATTTATCATCGAGGCATTCGGAATTTCAAAGTTAAGACTGAGCCTCAGCGTGAAGCAGTAATGGACATTGCATGGCTGGTATGCCTGGAAACCTGTAATGCCCAGCTCTGAAGCTAGTTTGTGAGGCGGCAGTTTGGAGCAATGTTGAAGAGAATGGAAATGTTTATTGCTGTACTCGGGGGCCAACATCGAGCCCCGCAGTAAAGTGCTGACAACTGGCTTAGTTAGAAGTTTTGACCCTGCACACTATTGTGTGTTCTGTTGCTGTAAGTAACGTACTGTGTTTTGCCCACCGTATTCTGCAACGGTCGTTTTCTTCAGCTGAAGAACTTCTTCTTTGCCAGCTGGTGCTGAATGATGACGCAACAGAATACTACCACAGTATTGGTGATTCTGTGGAACGCGTCGTCATCTATGGACACACCTCTCCTCAGATCATGACAGCGCCACGAAGGGTCAAGTTTACGCAGTGTCATGTGCGTCGAGATTATGCATTACTGAGCGCTAAGTCCTTCTTTTATTGTGCTCCTGTTCCCTCAGTGACACCGAGCGGATTTCCCAATCGTTTTTCAAGAGAAGGTACTGTTTCATTGAATATTTTAACACGGATGGATTTTGACACTACCACACGAATTTTGATGTTTCCCTCGGGTGAGAGATCGCTCACCGGAGCTGTCTACTATGGGAATTTCCAACATTAAGATTTCGATAATATTCACTTATTATTGGGGACGTCTGACGTACTGCATTTTAGTTTCTTTTCCAACTGCGCCACTTAGCGTTTATTTTTCATCATTGCACTTCTACAGGAAAATATTATCCACACGATTTAGAAACTATTTTTAAATCTTTGAGTGTTATTTCTGATGCATTATTTGTCTACTATGTGTCTACTTTTATTATTTTAATTTAAGTGGTTGCCTTCAGACTTGTAGCTTATGCAAATAGTTGTGCCTACTATGTTGTGCTAAAATTTATAGAACTGCTGCAAATTGTTGATATGGACGTCACATAATCTGAACCATGTTAAATTTTGGTGTGCGTTTGGGGTAGTTATGGAAGTCGTGTACCCTGTGTTGAGTTGTGGAAGTGCTAGATTTTAATTTTATTGTAGTGAACCACATATGTGCTCAAAATGTTTTGAGGTGTTCATTCCTAGTTGTATTTGCTTTAATTGGTTGAGCCATATAAGTGCGCAATTTGAGTTGGGAGGCTCAATTTAATTTATTTCTAGTGATTATTAGTAGAAGCGTGTGATACTGCTATACGTTTTGAAACTATTTTTGGTAGGTGATGATATTTATTTAGGCTGCATGTTTTTGATGAACCACAATTTCTTAGTGCTCTATTCCGATAGAGGAGTTCACATTTTTACTGTGAGTAGTCGTGCAGGGATTACATTTTTCTTTTATTGTATTGAACCACTTTTAGTGCTCAAAATGTTGTTGAGGTGTTCAATTCTAGTGTGAACTTCTGAAGATTAGTTTTTCCAGTTTGGATTTTTAGTGTGTATCTTTTGCGGAGCCACATAGGTGCTCATTTATTGAGGTGCTCCATCCATTTCAGGTTGAATTATATGGGGCTGCAGGGTCCTCAGTTCTGCTCATGCTCAGTTTTATACATGATTTATATTGTTGAACCACGTAAGTGCTCTATTCAGTTAGAGGTGTTCAGTTATACAGAGAGCCGCTGGGGAGTCATGCACCCCGTGTGCCAGGTGTCATGTACCTTTTGAAGTATGTTTTGCCTTGGTATGTGTTTGAAAAGTCATTTGGGGAGTCATGTACCCCGTGCAAAGTGTTGTAATTTGAGTACATTAAGTTGGGGTTTCATGTACCCCATGCACTAGGAGTCATGCACCTTGTGCTGTGTGTTTTATTTTAGGTGTGTTTCGGGGAGTCATGTATCCCGTGTGTTGGGAAGTTATGTACCCCTTTGATATGTGTTTTGAGTATACCCCATGCCGTTTGTTCTACCTTGTGGTGTTCTATTGTAGACTATGTTGTGCGGTGTGTTGCTTAGCTTAGAACTGCTGCGTCCTATCTTTGTTATTCTTTGGGACGCCATTTTATTTAGTTTGGTTCCCTGTTTATTGCTTTTCGTGACAGTCTGGCCAACTGGCATGATTTGTGATATTTAGGGTTTTGGTTTGTGATGGGGATGGTGGTTATGTGAGGTCTAATTTGTCAGATTGAATTGGTATGTGATGTCTTTGGCATTGGTTTTGTGCGAGGTGATATTATGCCTCTTTTCATGTTTTGAGCAAGAATTCCTATATTATGCTATATTGCTATTTCATAATTTTTCTTTGTAGTCATTCATTTATTTGTGTTGACTGGTTATTTGAAATCCTGACCTTGTCATCGTCAGGGGATACTGTATTTATTTTCTCTTGCTTTCTTTTCTTTTCATTGTTTTAAAGGAGGGAGATGTGTTATATTCTGGTCTTCTCCTTCTCTGCTGCTCAGCCTGTGTGTGTGATGTCATTAGAATGTTCGTGTATGCATGGTTTGAATGTGTGGTCAGTTTGAGTGAGTGGCCCTGAGCAGCTGGATGCTGCTCCCGGTGGGGCCTTCCTTACTACCAACTTATAACTAATAAACCTACTTAAGAATACCTACGACTATTGGATCTACTTACTTTACAAAGTACTTTTTTCAATGTAACAACAGCCTACAAAGCACTCCCCGGTCTTGACTCCATTTAACTTAGGGATATAGGTTCAGATGATATCTGCCCAGCAACACTCTTCGCTCCACCTTTGCTAAAGACTTGGTAGTTCCACCCACAAATTGGCCACCTGTACGGCCCAAAATTGCAATCATTTGCCACTAGAGCTAAAAACTGCTACCTCCTTATTAGTGTTCAGGAAAGCATTGAAGACCTGGCTGTTTAGTCATGACTAGTAGTTGGAGAGCCACTTACACTCAATCACTTATCCTAATTGGTAGTACCTAGATGCCTCCGACCATATGATGTGCTTTACAAATTATAAAATCAAATCCAAAACAATCCTGCCCACAACATAGCCCGTGCAAGGGCTCCTGCATTGGCATTAGGCTGCCAAATGGTGCCAGCGCTGGGGGAAAGGACAGGAGTGCACCATATTAGATAAACACCGTGCATTCCTGCCCTTTCACTTTGATGTAGGACAGAGCAACAAAGGGACATACTGCGCTACTCTGCACCAAAACCCGATAAATAAGGCCCTAAATCTCTGCACATTTTGGTGTAGCCTCTGTTATGCTGTGCATAATGCAATTTTAAAACAATGGGCACATTCACAGTGCTTTCAGTCTCATGCTGGTACCTCATAGCACTATAATACAGAAGTCACTATAAACCACTGTTTCAACAAGGAGAAAATTCTGTGATTGCATTAACCAATTGAAGTTTCATAAAATTAATGTAAAATATTGCATTTCCCAACAATTTTGTTTAACTTGCATGATTTATCATCTTTCATTCAAGGTGTGTGGTTGTTTTGTACATAGTTGCAGAAGGACCAAGAAAATGCATATACAATATGTTTTCCTTGGTTCTGTTTTGTTGTGAGACCTGCGCTGCTTTGGCGGGTTGGGCAGTCAGAGCCCATTTTGGCATTATGACCTCTGCAGTTTCAATTTCAGCAGGTAGTTAAGATTGGCTTTATTTAGGGCAGGACATCTGAACAGCATATTTCATGCAATGCTGACAGCTTGGCTTTTCAGCTGCATGGAACTGGAAATTTTCAGACATCATTCATGCAATTACAACACAAATACAACTTATTTTTCTCTGTATGAAACAATTTATTTCACAATCCCATACTGAAAGATAAATTGAGAAAGGCATGCTTCTGAACGGTGCACTTTCCCAGGGCCGGTTTTGGTATACTGCAGAGATCAGATGAACTTCACAGAGCACTGTATGAGAATGAGAGTGAGTGACTCACCTGACTGCCCCTGTCCGCAAGTGCTTGGCAGTGTATTTGCCGGGTTATCGCTTTGCACTTGAGCTGTGTGTTCTTTGGTCAGGCAAAGCATGGGCTACAATAGCTGGTGGCTGTTCAAAAGTGGGTCTGAGTCAAGGTCTGACTGGCCTACAGTAGGGCAATCAGGCAGTGCCCAATGGGCTAGTCTGACATGTCAAGTTAGTGGGCAGATTTTTGGGCTATTTGTGGGCCTGTTTTATGGTCTCTTGGCCAGTTTTTATAATTGATTTCCCTGATATTAAAACAAACATTGCCTGCAGTAAGCTGAAAATCCATTCAACCTCTTGTAGTCTGCAAGATACCTATAGAATGTGTCTGTAGACGTTTAAAACTGTCCTGATTTGCAACTGTGGGGTACTTTTGCAGCAATCTTATTCCTAGAGCTTAATTTGTAAATAATGAGTACCAGTGCCCAGAGCTGTGCTCAGTAGCCCACTTCTGGCGCTATTGAACGATTCAGGTGCCAAATCCCGAGACTGGCAGCCTTAAATACAAATCAGGCCTCTTTAATCCACTACACGACTATCCCTGCCTCTTTATCTCTCTCTAGCAGGTTTCTGCTTTCTCCCTTTGATTACATCCACACATTTGGAAGGAAGAATCCTTTTTTTAATGGTGCTTACTGGTGCTTGTTGACTACTCCATTGTGATGTGGCATCCCATAATATCAGAGGGGATCTTGGGTATTGTATGTCCTGTAAGGCTAACTGTTCACATTGTAATCACTCCAGACATTCCTCAGCCAGTGCGAAGCTGTGCTGTGGCTCAGTATTTCCATTTCAATGGACATTAGGAGGCATATGTACAAACCCCTATCACCACAGAAACGTCACTTTGTGTGACTTTTCTGTGGTGAAAGGGGTTTTGCCTTATTTACAAGGCAGCGTTGTTAAGCCACTTAACGTGGCTTAACACTGCATTGTAAATAAGGCCCCCTTTCACAATTTGCTTAGCTTGAAAAGGGTAGGCAGTGGGTGTTGCGGTGGGCTTTCCACCGCAACACCCATTGATTTTGAGGCTGCCTCCTATTTACAAGGGCAGCAGAAATAGGAGGCAGCACCAAAATTAAGACCACGGAAATTGTGGTCTTAAGTAGGTGAAACTAGGAGAAATGCTTTATTTCTCCTCGTTTTTGCTTTTTCCATGTGTGCTGCCTTGTGCAGCACACATGGAAATAGCAAAAGGCCTTGGATTGTTTCTGTGTAGGAAGGTGACCCTTCCTGCACACAAACAATCCTTTAAAAAATAAGTAGCACACATAAATAAGTGACAAAATGGCATTTTAGGATTGTTCATATGGAGGTAGGGACACCTTCGTACACATAATCAATCCTCTCCTGCACTCAGACAACCTTGCACTATGGTGTAAGGGTGCCTGCATTGGCGCTACATTGCTAAGTGTAGCGCCAGCGGAGGATGAAATGCAAGACTGCTCCATATCCTTGTAAATATGGTGCAGCCTTGCGTTTCTGAAGTGGCGGAGGGAGGCGTTAAGCCATGACGTCTAACGGCTCACTCTGCCACTTCCTCATACATATGCCCCTGGATGTGGGCAAGAGCACACGGTACACTCATTCTAGGTGGTTACCTGTCCCAGCAATTAATCTGTAAAACATGCTCTCATGGTCACACTCGCCAGGTCAGTGAGTTTGCGGATTTTCAGACTGTGGTCCTGTTTTACGGTCTGTTGGACTGCTTTGTACTGCTTACTTCCCAGATATTGCCACAAACATTACCTGCAGCATGTTCAAATCCATGCAGTCTTCCATTCCGTGCAAAAGACTTGAAGGACGTGGCCAACTTAAAACCTGCTACAATTTACAAACATGGGCCACTTTCTTAAACTAACTTATTCACTGATAGGAGCCACTTTGATTTTATTTTGGTCGCTGCACCTATTTTCTGTCTCACTCCGACTCTGGTCAGAGTTGATGGAGATTAGAGGCAGCATCTCGCCTCGCTGTGAAGTGGTAATTATCCGCCCGATTCATCAAAGAAAATAGCGCTCGCAAAGGGCCAGATTCTGAGAATCTGGCCCTTTGCGAGAGCGATTTTTGCATTTGGGATTCAGCATCCCAAATGTAAAAATCGCTAATTGCGATCTCGCAATTTTGCGAGGATTGACATTTAAGGAATCTCTAATTGAGATTCCTTAAATGCAATTCAACATCCAATTTAATTTTGCGAATTCGCAATTTCTTGCCGCAATTTACCGCGAGGTCAGACCTCGTGGTAAATTGCGGAAACTCCGAAAAATGCATTTAAATGCATTTTTCTGAGTTGCATGTTACACACACACATGTCCTTTGGACATGTGTGTGTGCAACACCTGTGTAAAATTTCATTTGAGGGGTGCTACAGGGTGTCCTTTGGACACCCCTGGCACCCTTCAAATCGCTATCTTATTTGCGATTAGCAAATTGCTATTCGCAAATAAGGAATACTCCCCATTCATTCCTATGGGCCTTTTGGCCATAGGAATGAATGGCGAGTTATTCCTTATTTGCGATTAGCAATTTGCTAATCGCAAATAAGGAATATGTAGGAATCGCATTTCTACATGCAATTTGTACATGAATCCCGTTTTGTGAGTCCTTAATAGCGATTCGCTATGAATCGCTATTAGGGCCTCGCAAAACGGGAGTATGATGAATCAGGCTGTATGCATCCGACGAAATCCAGTTCCTGCAGGAGAGATAGCACTGGTAGTGACACCCTCAGGCCCATGGAAGCCCCCCAAAAACACACTTCCGCAACAGCATGACCTCACCTGGACAGTGGAAGGAACGAAAAAAAATGGTACTCGGTTGAGCAAGTGCAGATTTTTGTCCCGCTTGATTCTGCGTTGGGCAGGAAGAGGAGAGGAAAACAGCCCAGTAGTCCTGTAGCGAGCCGGGGATCCAGGTGGCTGCAGCTTGAAAGAGAAGCAGCAACAACTCTGCCTGTAACTCCCAATCTGTGTACTCTTCCAAGTGCAACATCCTGTGCCCTGACTACCAGACCAGTGCACCACCAGTCAGACAGTCTGATTTACTCTCTCATTGCACAATCCCCGTAGTGCAATGGCACTACTTTTAAGGGGACAACTCAGCAAGTTCATAGCTACCAAGGATTCAAGTTGCTTATGTGTGACATTTTCATAATTTTAGTGTACTATGTGTCATATGTGTGACACTTAGAGTGACACTTTCTTGCGAACAAAATCAAGCAATGAAGATAAGGGAAAGATATAAATATCAGTAATTACACCCATATGGGCAAATTGAAACTCTAAGAAGGTCTTAAACTGCTGCAGAGAACGAGAAATGGAAGGGCACCCTTGCAACTGATCATACACAGAGAGCCCGTTTAGGGTCTCTATCCCACGTGGGACACAACTGTAACCAATTAGGATGTGAGAGATGGCCCAGCACTGAACTCAGCTGCCTGCTAGTAAATTATCATAATTACTCAGTCACAACTGCTGACACGGTCGCGGACAGGGAGCGCAGTTGCCGAGCCCGTCCCAGCATTGAGAGGCTTAGGCTGCATGCACAAAAAGAAATAAAATCAGGAAGAGATAGCAGCGATTCAGTGACACTTTGTTAGTCTGTGTCTTCTAGTGAGCGGCGACTAGGGCCAGCTACGATGATGACTTCCCCGGTAGTGCATGGGCAGCCGCCGCGGTCCAGGACTTGACTTGCGGTATTCATGGCTGCACTGCCTGACTGCAGTGTAGGCTCAGCTGCTGTGATGCACCAGACCATCACTCTGGCAGTGGCAGGGTTCTGGTTCTGAAGTACCAATCATGCAGTGTCTGTCCTGGCTGTCTCGGCAGTAGCCATTGTGCAAAATCAGACTGACTCAGTGAATTACCTGAATGTCACAGTGTCAGGTGAATAGGTTACATTGTAGCCACAGAGTAAGCTGAGCAAGTCTCCAACCCTGCTACAAGCAGTGCGGATCGTGAGCTGTCAGCTTTCCTTTGCTCAGTCGCAGTGCAGCTAATTAGAGCACTCTGGCTAGACAGATGAGGAAATGCTATAAATGCATGACTTTGCATTTCAGTGCAGTGATATAGACCACGACACTGAAATGCGTTTGTCTAACGCCTGATAGGTGGTACTTGGCAGAGCTGTTGAAGCATTGTGCCTAGTCAGTATAATATTTTGTCAAAATACATTCATATATTTTGTAGTGTTCAGATGTACAGTCCCCAGGGAGCGGAGAGGACCCATAAATCAGACTGACTGGGACAGATCCCTGGGCGAAAAGAAAATTTGTTGTTTGCTGTTGGGCAATTATTGTTGTGATGTGACAGCAGGAGGTGTGAGGAAGATGTTTGGAGGGCAGTGGGTTGATCTGAGGCGAACAATTATGCTGAGGTACAAAGAGGGCTGCTTACTTAGTATTTAACAGGACCCAACTGAGACCAGGTGGGATGGATGACCTGTTGTTTGCATAACATTAATTCAGGCAGCCCCCCTGCTGGGCCCCTGGTCATATTGACACCCTAGGTCAGAGCCCAGCTCATCCATGCCCAAGGGTAGCCTTCACTGGGAGACTGAGATGAATGCAAACTTTTGTTTCCCCCATCAACTCATTGAGCTCCATATCATTTTTTTCAAGGATTCCTTATGTCCTCTATTGCATCACTGGGCATTGTGGTGGAAGTCAAAGGCAGCTCAGTACAACACTGTGCGCCTTTTCATCAGATTCAGCATCCCATCAGGTGAAAGGAAGACACTCTCTATTGGGATAGGGCTAATTCAAGACATGGAAACATTTTACTTCCTGAAACTCTGACTGTGAGGTATATATTTTAAATATACTAATCACCACATAGTACACATTACAAGTTGAATAGTTTTACAACTTCACAATTAGTATTAATTACCGGCCAAATCATTAGTACCTATTTGTCCAACTTCAGAACCAGGAGAGACTGAGTTAACACCTGAAATGGTTCAATATAATAATTTGGAGATTAAAAGAAAGTGTTTGCAAATTGGTGCATAATCAACTATGCCACTTTACTGCAGGGGTGTAAGGCATTAGGATGCCCCCCTGTAGAATTTGATGTGTGGCCCCAGAATCCTCTACATCTTACAGATGTTCATTGGCCTTTGTCTGAATGGGGGCCCCCATAGAGGGTTGGAGGCCCTCGGAGGGTTTGGGGGTTCCCTATCCCTGAGAGGCTGCGGGGGTCTGTGTTACACCCCTGCTTTACTGGGATTGGAACTCTTCACTTGCAGTTTACACAAGTATTGTTAAAATAAGCACATGAATCAACTGAACTATCATCCCAGCAAATCATCTGATGGCCTTTGGTTACACCCAGTGCCCTGCAGCAGATATATTATCCACCTGAGCCATATATGATTATAAAAACCTCTAACCAGTAAAGTATACAAAGGTGTCTGTGAAAGTTTATTAACCCCAAAGCTGTCTTATCAGTGCATTCCATGTGACTCCATGGATTGACAAAGTAGCATTATCACCCTGACCTTACCTAAACTGTGGTCTGTGTGTGATAGATAAAGTAAGCCTCAACAGATTTGATCTTTTCTACTTCTTTTAAATTTGTTTGGAGTAATAGTTTAGTTTTTAAAAAGTGCATATTATAATAAAGGACTGCTAGACCTGGCATCTTTTAGCATTGTTTCCCCTGTCTTTTTTCTTCTGACCTTCTATTTTTGACTGTGGGCTGAACTTTGTTTTTGCTGGTTTTAGGACTCTGGGCTCTTTACCACTGCTGACCAGTGCTGGAGTGTATGTGCTTAGTGTCTGAAATGCAATGGTATTTGGTTTCTACATGATTGGCATGTTTGATTTACTAATAAGTCCTTAGTACAGTGCACTGCAAGTGCCCAAGGCATGTAAATCAAATGCTACTAGTGGGCCTGCAGCACTGATTGTGCCACCCACATGAGTAGCCCTTCAAACATGTATCAGGTCTGCCACTGCAGAGCCTGAGTGGGCAGTTTTAAACTGCCATGTCAACCTGGCAAGTTCACCTACTTGCCAGGTACAAACCTTCCCTTTTATTACATGTAAGGCGCCCCTAAGGCATGCTCTAGGCAGCCCCATGGTCAGGGTGCAATGTATTTAAAACGTAGGACATCTGTTTTTAAGTTTTACAGTCAAGGAGTTCACCAACCCCTTGGCACCCAAAAACAACATAACACCCTCACAATCTCTCTGCAACACCCTTGCGGCCTATGGCCATAACCAAATCAACACCATCTAGCAAGACTCCGTACCCCAACCCCCCACAGAGAACAGCCTCAACAGCATCAACTGTGTCACTCCAAACGATGCACACGCACACCAGCTCACCTTGTGAAACTGCATCCATTATGAGATCCATCCACTCTGGAGCCCCAGCAGCCCCCTTGCCCACATCATACATTCAACCTCAGTAATTAACCCATCAGCAAAAAACTTACCAAGGTCCTCAAGTCCCCAAACACCACGGCCCTCTTCCCCCAAAAATTGAAAACTTCCAATGTGAAGCCGCTGTTAAAGAAGCACTTCACAGATCCAGGAGAACCTATGAACTACCAAAATATCTCCCTGCTCCCTTTTCCAGACAAAGTCATTAAGAAAGCCATCAATAGCCAGCTCACTAGAAATCTGGAGAAACACAACCTTTTGGACCCCTCTCAATCCGGCTATAGAGCTAACCACAGCACAGAGACAGCCCTAGGATCAGCCACCGATGACATCAGAAGGCTGTTAGACCACAGAGAAACAGCAGCCCTCATCCTCCTCGACCTCTCAGCAGCCTTCAACACCATATCCCACCACACAATGTTAAACAGACTCAACTAGATCAGAGTCCAAGGAGCAGCCCTCAAATGGAGTACATCCTACCCCACAGGAATAACACAGAAGTTAATCCTCCTGCCCTACTCCTCACTTCCTAAGACAATCGCCTGTGGCGTACCTCATAGCTCATCCCTCAGCCCAACCCACTTCAATGTAAACATGACACTCCTGGCCAATATCGTCAAGTGCAATGGACTCAACATCATCTCCTATGCCGACAACACCCAACTCATCTTCTCCCTGACTGACGACCTAACCACCAGCAAGGACAAGTTCCAAGGATGCATAATACTTTGACCGTTTGGATGAACAGCAGCTGTATCAAACTCAACACTGACAAGAAAGGAGTACTAATCTTCAGGAAAGGCAAGGACAGTCTCTGGAAAAACAAATGGTGGCCACCTGAGCTGAGTCAAACCCACCGAACAAGGCTGCATCCTCAGCATCATCTTTGACAGCCAGTTATCTTTGAAGAAGCATGTTAGTGCCAACTCCTCTGTTTGCTTCTTCACCCTCCAAATGCTCAGGAAGGTCTTCAGATGGCTCCAACCCAAGACCAGACAAACAGTCAGGCAAGCTGTCATCACCAGCAGACTAGACTATGACATATCCCTCTGCGTAGGAATAATTGCCCAACTCATGGCAAAACTTCACACTATCCAGAACACAGCAGCCAGACTCATCCTTGATCTTCCCAGACAGATGCACATCACCCTCCACTGCCTCAGGAAACTCCACTGGCTACCAGTCATGAAGAGATTTCAGTTCAAGCTGCTCACCCACACCTGCAATTCACTACGCAACTACCCGGCGCAAACATTGGACAATCGATGGCTGCTGCTCTTTCTCCCACCTGGCGACTAAGACCTGGAACAACCTTCCCCTGTGCCTCAGAGCCTCACCAGCTCCAGCAGTTCAGGAAGGACCTCAAGATCTTGATTTTCAACCAAAAGGAGAACAGACAGTATGTTCTCCCAGTGCCTCAAGACCCACATGATGCAGCCGTCCTCTACAAATTCTGATTGACTGCTACATGTCCTGTTAGTGAAAGACTGCTAAATTCATTTTTCAATACAGCAAGGCCTATCTCTCCCATAAGTCAGCATTGAAGTTGCCTTCTACCACTTTACAATTGGGAACATATAGAAAATAAATTGGAGTTTGGTGGTTTGGTGTCTCTTAACTCACAATTTAAAAACACATCTTTTAGTGAAATTGTCGGAAAATGCTACTTTAAGAAGGCTGACATTTTCTTACTTTAACAATTCTGTGCCTTGGATGACAGCTGAGCTTTGTGAATTCACTCTAGACAGTCACACACATAGGGAGCAGAGGTGTGCCTTGCATATCATGATGGCCCATCACCAGGCTGATGGGTCTTCCTGACCTAGAGTGGTGGGAGGGGTTGACACAAAGAGCTCCAAACACCCCTTGTAGAATGTCTGGAGCCAGGAAGGGCAGGGTGTTGTTCCCTACAAAGACCTTTCTTTGAACTTCTGACACCATATATTCAGAACCAGTGGTGGCTCGCAGAGGGAGTGGGAGGGAGTAAAGTAAGTAAATAAATAAATAAAACTTCAAACAGAAAGCTCTGAGAGGCAACATATACATGCAATCAGAATATACAGCACAAATGCCAAGCACAAACACTTTAGAGCTAGAGGAGGTCTTTAAATTTCTGATCCTTTACTTCAGATGTTTAGATGAAAAACAAGTACAGCCAAGCAAGTACAGCCAACACGTTTCACCCGTTGCGGGCTTCTTCAGGGCATCCAAAATGGAAGAACTGCTCCTATGGACGAATGAGTCCTATGTTCATAGCGGTTACATGAGCAAAATGTACAGCTCACTGTATGTATTACGAGAAGTCCTTAATATAAACCAATCGAGTTGAAAGCAAACTTTATTAATTAGTATTTCTTTGGATGAAGAGCGTCGCGAAAATGCTGCAAACATGCACATTTTCAAGTAGAGAGCCTGTTATGGCTGGTGTGCAGCCTAAACAGCATTGGAGAATGTGGAACCGTTCTCCACATCTCTGAAAATACCCATTAAGTCTTCAGGTATACCCTTTACCCTTACAAATCTAAAACCTGCACCTAAACAAAATAGACAATTAACATAATTAATCTTCAATTCATTCATTAATATCAATTATCAACTAATTATTAATGCAAATAAATTACTTCCTACCCTTTACCCCTATATCCCCACAACCCACACCGAAATTATTCACACAATTAACATAATTATATATCAATTAGTTAATTAATATAAACAACTAATTATTAACTGATAAAAAAATATGTTACTTCCCACCCTTTACCTCTATAAACCCCACAACCAAGACATAACATTTACCCCAAACAATTAAAAGCACAATTAACACAATTAAATATCAATTACATGAATATCATTAATTAATAAATAATGATTAATATATAATAATTAAATTACCCCCCTCCCTATTTCCCTATAAACCCACAACCGTTACGGATCTAAAAAACACAAAATGTATTTAAATTTAATTTAATAACAACTAAAAATGTAACACATATATAAAAAACATAAACAAATCTTATTAAAAAAAAGACATCACATACATTTGAAATATATACTAAAATACATAACACTAATTAAAAAATTATATTTTCAACAACTATATTTTTGCAAACGATATTAATGACTTCTATATTTTAAAAATCGATATTACTTACCTTCAAATAGATATTCATGACATCGATAGTTCCGTGTTACGATTTTTTAAACCAAATATTCTTGTCTGTCAATATTTGCACCATCCAAACTACTGTAACGGGGTTTGCGTGACTCCTGTATACAGCCCAAGCTTCATCACAGTCAACCTGAACTTTTGGAATTGCCCCTTTCAAGAGGGATCAGATAGCTTCAGTTGGAAAATTTACTTCTAAGCTCTGCATTTATTATTTAATCTTTAAAAATTCCCTTTTTGACTTGTATATGCTAGATTTTTGTCATTTTGGTCTTGTATTACTCAGATAAAGATAGATTTTTTTCTAAAATGATGTGAAGTGCTTTTGTGGTGTTTTCACTGTGTTATTGTAGAATATGGGACGTTACAACGCATGCGATTACATCGCATGCTGTTGCAACGCAAAACTTAACCCCAACTTTCTGTCGGGGGAGCGCTGGAAGTTGGAATAGATTAATTTTCTATTCAAACTCCAGTGTGTGCAATGGTAGGGAAGGTGTTGTAGTTAAATCCCACATGCTCTACCCACTGCTGCACACCTTTTGCGTTGCAACGGCATGCAATGTAATCGCATGCATTGTAACAGTTGCGTCGAAAAGGCTGTTTCCCGTTATTGTATGAGTGTGTATGTGTGCACAAATACTTTCCACATTGTCTCTTCAGTTTAACCTGACTGCTCTATGTCATGCTACTAGAGGGTGAACATAGGTAAACATTTAGAGGGCCTCTTATTTATGTCGGGCAGAATTCCTTTCGCCCAACACCGACTCGGTCCTGGGATCTACCGACACCCAGTCGGCAGTCCCGACCGCCTCATTAGGATGCAACCGAACAGTGTTCAGTCACATTCATTAATTTCACTATGGGTGCATGCATTACGTCCATAAACATGCCATAATGCATGCCCCCTTCGTGAAATGGGAGGTGTGGTTCATCCCTGCACCCCATGGCAGGCACCTCAAGATGCCTACTACAAGGTGCAGGGATCAACAGGGGTGATCATAGGTGCCCCCTTCGGCCTCCAACCGAAGGCTGTGCACCAAAGGGGGCCCTGCTGTGGGCCCCAAGCATGTCTTCCAATATGGTTTCATGTCGGACAGGCCGGCATGGAAACCATGTCAAAAATCATGATTGTAATCTCAAGGGCCAAAAGACCCACCCTTGAAATGACTTGCCAGCTTCCGACTGGCAGATGGGCTGTCCCAGCCCATCGGAAACCAGCGGAAATGACCGGCTGGTTTATTTTCCAACAGCCTCCGACATAATGAGGCGGTCAGAAAGTAAACCGAGCAGCCCATTATGATGCTGCCCTAAAGGCTCAGACCGCAACTCTTTTTGAACTTTGGTGGTTTCAGCAGTAAAGTCTGTGAATTTCTCAGTTCATGATTCCCACCCGATAACTCAAGTTTATTTGCCAGGTAAGTGGGTGTGTTCTGATGGAGCGCTTTTTGCAAGAGGCAGGCTTTATTTTATGTTGATCCTTGAATCGGCGGGGAGCCAGTTGAGATGGAGTAGGTCTGATGTGATGTGGTCATGCTTTTTTGAGCCGGTGATGAGTCTGACAGCAGAGTTTAGAATGGCTTAAAGGGGCCAGTTCAGCTTTGGGTAGCCCTGCCAGAGTAGCAATTCTGTAATCTAAACGGGAGATAACTAGGGATTGGACAGTTTGTTTCAGGTCAGTAGGCGGCAGGAATGGTTTGATTTTCCTTAATGCACAAAGTTGGTGATTGGCTCCTCTTGTTGTTGCTTTGATGTGATCTTGCATATTCAGGCATTTGTCCAGGATTAAGCTGAGTAATCTAGCAGAGCTCACAACATGAGGGGTGCAATTGAGGGCCATTCGTTTCTTCAGCCAGTACTGAATGGGTGCAGAGTGGTTATGGGGGCAGTCAGGAGGCATTTTGTTTTGAGTGTAAATCACGCATCGTGGTTGTGAGCTAGCCACTGCTGAGTTTACAAAAGAACATGGTTGAGGGTAGTTATGTCATCTGGAGAGGAAATGTTCATATACAGTTGGGTATCATCCGCGTACATATGATATTAAGTGTCAGATCGTTTCAGAATTTGGCTTACAGGTTCCAGGTAGAGGTTGAAGAGAGTGGGCGAGAGTACGGAACCTTGTGGAACTCCAATAGAGACAAGCTTACTGTTGGAAAGGTCATTGTTGATTTTGATTTTTTTAGATCTAATTTGAGGGAAAGAGGCAAACCAATTTAGGACTGGACCTGATCTCCAGCCTTGTTTCTAGCAGGTTGATTAGTTTGTTGGGTTTGGCTGTGTCAAAGTCTGAGGAAAGATCCAACAGAATAATTAGGCAGGATTCAATTTGGCCAAGTATTCTTAAGGCATCGTCTACTATGTGTGTTAATGTAGTTTCGGTACTGTTACCAGATCTGAAGGCTGATTGGTGTTGGTCGAGTAGTTGGAAATGCTCAATGTGGTTGCAGAGATGTGTATGGACATACTTCTCAAGAAGTTTGGACAGATTCATTATATTGGAGATTGGTCGGAAGTTGTTAGGTCAGATAAGTCTGTCATAGGTTTCTTTGGGATGGGGGTGGCTTGCCCAATCTTGAGGCAGTCGGGGATCACTCCTTGTATGAGAGATTCATGTACAATCTTCGAAGAAAGAGGGAAAATGGACGAGATAAGTTCAACTAAAGAGTTTGAAGGGCATAGGATCAAATACGTGATTTGATGGTTTTAATGTGTTCATGATGTTAAGTAGCTCAGCATTGTACGGTAGTCTGAAGGTATTCCAAGAACCATCATTTTTTGAGTGTATGCAACACATTTCGTAAGTGGAAAGCTCAACCAAGGTGTAACTGAGGCATCAGAGGAGAGAGCCTGATTTTGTAGGTCTTGTAGGGAGAGTTGCAGATCTAATTCAATCTTTCTTGCTTTCCCAATGAAACGGGCCAAAAACTTCTTGCCGCTTGGGATTGATTCCTTGAGAGTTCCGAGTTGGTTAGAATGTTTGGTTTGTTGACTGATGACTTTAAAGAGTTTTTTGGTATGTGTTTGGCCTTATCCAGCTGTGATCTAAAGTGATCAGATGTGACAGTGCCTATATGTTTGTTATAAGCTTTCCTAGTCTTTCTTAGTTTTTTGAGGTTATCTACGGAGGGAGAGTTTTGCCATGTTCTTTCATCAAGTCTGAGTTTACGTTGTTCCACATTGAGAGAGCTGTTGAACCATGGTTAAGAATGCTTGCTAGGGATTCTTTTTATGTTGCTGGGGGCAAGGGCATCACAGATATCAGTTTTGGAGTGGGTGTAGTGCTCAGTGAGTTCTTCGAGATTTGTCATGTTAGGGGGTGGCGGCAGAATATTATTGCTCATGGTGGTAAGATCATTTATGTTGATGTTTCTTAACTCACGTGCCTATTGTTTATTTTTCCGAAATTTACCATGTCTAATCAGCACCTTTTATAAGATGCTGAAGGAGATTAAGAAGTGTGCAGACCAATCGCAAGGTAATATGTCTTCCAATTGTTTGATATTATCCTTGGCAATGATGAGATCTAGTGGGGCACCTTTGTAGTGTGTAGACTTGTTGCAGGATTGGGTGAGGTTCAGGTCAGTTAGGAAGGTCTTGAAGGTATGTACTTATGGATCCTTTTCATTGTTCCAATGTAAGTTGAAATCACCAAGGAAGATATGGTTATGGGATTGGACCATGTTGACTGATATAATCTCCATTATTTGTTCAATGAATAGAGGATTGTCTCCAGGAAGGTGATATATCATGTGGAGTGTGCAAGTTGTTTTGTCGTTGTTTAAGATTTCAAGATCTAGGTGTTCATAAGAGGACATTGGTGCTGATTGAGACTGTTTCAAGGAGAGGGTAGATCTATGGATGCCAGCAATGCCACCACCAGTTTTGATGAGTCTATCCATTCTAATGATGTCATAGTCAGGGGGACTAGAATGTCCAGGATTGGTGTGGAGGTGTCTTTGAGCCAAGTTTCAGTTAAGATCAAGATGTCTAAGTCCTATGAGAGTATGAGGCCCGCGATGTCAGCTGCATGCCTTACCGCTGATCAATTGATAAGCATCGATTTGATGAGAGATTTGTTATTTACAGATTCAAGGTGTGTTGTTTGGATGGTTTGTAGTTTTTCTTTGCTCGTAGAATGGAGGTTGATGCTGGCTTTCCTAAACGGATTTGAGGGTATCATTTGGATATTGAATGTGGAGGGGATCAGTTCAGTAAGATCTGAGTTGTATGAAAGTAGTAGGGAATCAATGCCCACCTAAGTCAGGTGATCGGTAACCCTATGAGGTCTCGAATGAATATTAAGTAAGGTTGACAATTCCAGAGAGTATTCCTTTGGATATCCCTGGCCAATATTTCCCTTAGGAAGGTATTGATCATTGTGGAGAGGTTAGGTAGTTTAATCTCTGAAGTCGTACTGAACTCCCTCAACTTTTCCGATTTTAAAGAGAGGTGTAATAAGATCATAAGGCTCTTTTTAACTAGCTTAAGATCACTCTTGATGTCGTTCAACCTTTTCTCACTAAAAGGCGGGTTTAACAAATGCGTGGGAGGTCTTGTGATGGTAAGCATGGGAGATCCATCTGGAGGGAACGGGGAAATAGTAAAGGGGGATTCCACATGAGAGAGGAGGGAGGTATTATGGGAGTTGAAGTGTGATTGCTGGAACAAGTATGGTGTATCGGAAGTGGTGACTGGGTTAGGAATCGGTGTCAAGATAGTACCTTCCTTGGATGAAGAGACACCTGTGTAGGTGAGCCTGTTGCAGGGAGGGGATTTGCCTCTGTGCAGGTAAGTATTCGAAGATGAGAGGGTGGAAGACATTGAGTTTCCAATATTGTCATTATAGCACACTACTGAGGGTGCTTCAGTGCCCTGTGTGTACATGGAACAGTGGGGCTCCATGTATTGGTGTAAGGGAGGTCATTATGAGCTAGGAGCATTCTCGGATCATCCCCCGAGTACTCCTGGAAGGCGCAAGGGGTAGGTTCGCCCGGAGCTCTAATGGGCGAAGAGGGTGCTGTATCGGAAGTAGAACTGGGAACAACGCTTTGGGGTATCTTTGGGGTTAATAGAGCTAGATCTTGTCACAAAGAAGTTGTATTGTTAGCCAATGAGTTTTTAATCTTCAAAAAGCGTTTGTTGAACTGCTCTAGATTTCGAACCGATGACTGAGTGAGAATGATCCCATTTTTGTAAATGGTAATGGTGAGATCCGGTGATAGATTTTGGGGAGGAAGTAATGGGAAGTCTAAATAAAAACATGAGGTGTTTTCCTTATCTGTTTGACCTGAAAAAAGGATATGAGGGTTTTCCTCCATTGGGCTCTTCTGTTCGTGAAGAATATTATGCCGTTCACTATGTTGCCTTTAGACATACAGAAATATGCATCCGATATAAGCATTTTTGGGTGTCTTTTGATTATATTGTGTTTTAATTTCCTAGCAGCATTTTTAAAAAGGTTAGGGGGATAAGTAATCTTAAAGGCATTGAAGCCCACTTGTGAAAGTGAGCCTTTGTTAGGGCTAGTGATAGTTGTAGCCATGGTGGGGGGAAACATCTTTCCGATCATATAGAAGCGGCAGGCTACCTGGACTCGGCCCAATCTGGCTTCCTGCCCAAATATATCACTGAGACTTCGCTAGTGGCCGTGACCGATAACATCAAGCTCGCCCTTGACCAGAACCAGTCCACCCTTCTAGTGCTATTAGACCTCTCCGCTGCTTTCAATACGGTCAACCACCAGACTCTGCTCATGAGAATGAGGGAGGCAGGGATCGGGGGAGTAGCCCTAAAACGGCTGACCATCAACCTTGGCCCTTTCGGCTCCAAAGCACAAGAACTCACCAAGGGGGTACCACAAGGATCATGCCTAAGCTCCACTATGTTCAATATCTACATAGCCTGCTTGGCAGCTCTCTTAAGGAAGCACGGGTTTGTCCCAATATCCTACGCGGACAACACCCAACTCACTATCTCCTTTAATAAATCCTCACAGACCGCCCAAGCCACCTTCTCTTCCGACATGCTAGCAACATCACGTTGGATGGAAGACAACTACCTCCAGCTGAATGCCGGAAAGACAGAGGTTTTGCTTTTTGGTGAAGCCCACTCATATGGTCACCCCAATGGTGGCCCCCAGAACTTGGGATAACCCCTTCCCCAGCGACCACTGTGAAGAACCTAGGAGTACACCTTGAACAGACCCTCACTATGAAGAAGCACGTCACTAACACCGTGGGCTCATGCTTCCACATATTAGGCCTCTTAAGGAGAATTTTTCCCTATCTACCCAACGCAACCAGAAAGACCTTGACTCAAACTTTAGTACTAAGTAAATTAGACTACTGCAACGCCCTCCTGATCGCAGCTACCGAGTCCTCTCTAAACCAACTCCAAATGATACAAAACACTGCTGCCCGCCTGACATTAAACGCCCCCCACAGATCGACTTCCCCACCTCTCCTTCACCAGCTGCACTGGTTGCCCATCCGACAATGCATAAAGTTTAAGATATGTGGCATTACCCATAAAACTATATGGGGGAATTGACCCGCCTATCTGGCAGAGAGGATCCACCCTTATACTCCTCTAAGGACCTTACGCTCAAGCTCCAAAGCTCTTCTTAAAACGGCCAGAGTGAAAAAGTCAGGGACTGGAGGCAAGTCATTCTCCCACCAAGCCCCGCTCATCTGGAACAAACTCTCGCTTGCCATAAGACTAACCATGGGCGGATTTTGCGGATTTGCGATCCGCGAATTTGCGGATTTGCGGATTCGCGATCCGCAATAATTGCGAATTCCCGCAGATTTTTTTTTGTGTTCGCACGGGTTTCTGCCAGTTAGCGAGAGTTTTTGTACAATTTTGCAAACGCGAACCTACCTGTCGGGTCGCAAGTTTTGCGAACTTGTTGTTTCTACATGTCCAGCCTGTTTGCGACCCTCTTCTTCATCAGTGCCACCCTCTGTCACCACTGCCACTCTCTGGTTCACCCATGCCACCCTCTGGCTCACCCATGCCACCCTCTGTTTCATCACAGCACCCTCTGGTTGACCAGTGTACATTATTGTGGCAAAGCAAAGCACACCTTCCCTGCCTCAAGTGACCTGAATTAATTTGGGGCTGATTAATGTGTCACAGAATATTTTTTTAGCTGGCACCTGCTTCCTTAATGAATTAGGGGCTGATTAATGTGTCACTGAATTTGAACTTCCAGCCTGGCTCCTGCTTGTCTCCCTTAGTTGTAATTCAGGACCTTGGTGGCATACGTGTAACTATTCTGAGGGTCAGAGCAGGGTCACACAATAGTTGCAAGTAGGCAACTGAACTCTGGAGGGGCCCCTCAGGAAGCACTACAGGAAATGGCTACTAATGATGAGCTTGAACTTTTGAACCTGGTAAGTAGTTTCAGTTTTCCAAAAATCGTTTTTCTGCAATTTAGCGCTTATTCGCGGGGCGCGAATAAACGCGAAATTGCACTGGGAAGCCGCGAATAGCTCGCGGATTTGCGTATTTTCGGTAAATTTGCGGGAGTTCGCGGATTGCAGATTTACCGAAAATCCGCAAAATCCGCGAACGGAACGGATTTTTCGCCCATGCTTACATAAGACAATGCTCCGACAACCTGAAGTTCAGGAAAACTCTGAAAACCATTCTATTCTCAGCCTAGTAATAGCCACTACCTTCAACGCACATCCTGATCTCTGAGATAGCCCCCCGGGGGTGATTCAAGCTCTATACAAATAATAAATCAAATCAAATCAATTCAAAGCACAGTGCGAGGTAAGGTGGAAGTCTTGGGTTAGCTCTGGTCACTTCTAAGGTGGGTCTGGTAATTATAGAGACAGTCAAGGTTCAGGGATAAAATACTACTTTCTTTACAGATGATTTTAAGCGGGCTTGAGTTATGTAAAAAATTATGTAAAAGGGAAGTGATTCAGGAAAATATGGTTTGGTGGGAGTTCTGGGTAAGGGTCTGATGGCTCAAACCTCTACAGATTGTTCCCCAGAGTATTTGTGTTTGGGTGTGGGGATGAGGATTATATGCAAGGGGTTGCAGTTGATGATATATTGAACCCATCTGATATGTTCCGCAATGCAGTTGTTTTAGTTGATGAGAGGTGAAGATTCACAATCCTTATTCAGCTATTGTGGTGAAGGGCTGGGAGTAGGTGCCCATGCCAAGATGGCCGCTGCTCCAGGTTCTTTCCGTCCTCTTTCTATTGTTATGAGGAAGGACTGATGAGGACCTCTTCTCACCAGTCCTTCCTCATAAGACGCTTTAAGATGGCTGACCAGGATCACATATGAGAAAAATGGTGAGAATGGTGCCTATCAAGTGATTCAGACAGTCTATCTTCTCTCGAAACAGCCAAGGTGTGCAGATTGTGTTGAGACTGATGGCCCTCAGGGACCAAGCAACCAGCTGTTCAGTTGCCGAAAGGGGGTTGGTCCGAAAAGTTTCACGACCCCTACATCAGTCATTAATATGGCTGTCTCCGCTGCTCCAAGGGGGCTGTGGGAGAGAGTCAGGAAGTGTCACCAACCAATGCTCATTGATTCAATGGGCCACCCTGTGGAGCGGTCTCTATCCATAAAAATGAGCGGCACCTGTGTGTCTGAGTCGGGACGCATCACTTACTGATGCTCCTGTGATTCATGGGGCCGTAGCGTGGAGCCGTCTCCAGCCATGGAAGCAAGTGGCTCCTGTGGCCCAGCGAAGGCTACCAGGCAGAGACCAGGCTGAAAAGGCAGGCTGTGCTGTCTCTGCCCATTTAGGGCCGCAGGGCATCCCCTCGCATCCCGGTCATCTGGGCAGCCCTTGCCCCCCCAAACAAAGATGGCGGGCTGATGCTCTCCTCTGCCCCTCCACAGCCCGTCTCTTAGTAGGAGAGTGACTCCACTGTCAGCAGACAGAAGCCCACTTGCAACAGGTCAAAGGCGCTCCACGCTCACTGCTCAGACCGGATCGACGGCCGCACTGTCCCCACTAGGAGCCTTCCCACCTTGCACATCCAGAACACAATGCCATCCCCACTCCGTCAATCTGCGGTGACAGGCTCAGCAGCAAAGGCTCTCCAGATCACGCGTCACCTTTCCAGGTAAAGATTCTTCAGGGTTGGTCACTTTGGAGGTTAGATGGCAGGGTAACTCATGGATTTTCGCTAAAAGTGATCCCAACCCTCAAAGAGCTCATAGAGAGCACTCCTGTTCCGACGCCATCTTGTTCCATTCCCTTGGGTACCCCCACGGGGCCCAACCGGAGGTCTCTGGGTACAGGGGGGCCTGGTATGGTCCCCAAAGTCGGATTCTGACAGCCAATCCATGTCAGATGGGCCAATGCGGAAAGGTTGTCCGAATCCGATATCGTAATGTGTCAGTCGGAAATGCGGTCCATAGACCCGTACGATTCGGCTCCAACCAACTTGGTTTCTCCTACTGCCGATCGGAACCAAGTTGGAATGACCGAACGCTTTCCGAAAATCTTAATCGGTCAGTCAGATGTGTTTTCGAGTCAGTCGGAACACGGGTTCCGTATCGGATTTGGACAAACCGAAAGCCGTTCAGAGACTTTCCGACTGACATCGTAATCCGCCCCAGTAAGGAGGAGGGTATGCTTTTGCCAGAGCACTGAGCCGGATATCCAGATTTCCCTGAAATAGACCTTTTTAGATGCCTTGGAAATAAAGAGGAGTTCGCATCATCCAACATTTTAATTTACAGTGTAGCCCATTATGCTACACAGTGAGGACCTAAAAGTCAATCGCCTCACCTTTATTTCGTTTTAGCTGCTAAGAGTCCCTTATGTGACTGTCTAGATTGAATGTACAAACAGGCCCCTCTCAGTCTAAACCAGATCTTGTTTCCACAGGCAGGCAGAGGCACAAGATGGTTAAACAAGAAAATGCCCACTTTCTAAAAGTGCCATTTTCAAACGCACAATTTAAAAACCACATTCACAAAAAGATGTGTGTTTAAATCCTGGGCTCAGAGAGCCCAAACTCCAAATATCTACTTGTTCCCAATTGAAAGCTACACTTGTAAAATGTTACAAGGCAGTTCCAGTGATAGCCTATAGGACAGTCAGTCCTTGCAATAGTGAAAAAAATTAATTTGGCAGTATTTCCCTATAAAGATAAGTAAAACACACCAGTACATGTCCTACCATTCACTTACACTGCACCCTGCCTGGGTAGAGGGGGCTACCTTGGCCTACCTTAGGGGTGCCATCCATGTAGTTAAAGGGAAGGTTAGGGCCTGGCAAGTGGGTGAATTTGCCAGGTAGACATGGCAATTTAAATCTGTACTCACAGACACTGCAATGGCAGGCCTGAGAAAAGTTTACAGGGCTACTCATTTCGAAGGCACAACTAGTGCTGCAGGCCCTATATTAGCATTTGATTTACAGGTCCTGGGCACACACAATGCACTTTACTAGGGACTTATCAGTAAATCAAATATGAAAATTGTGGAGAACCAATCAGAATTACCATTTACACAGAGAGCATATGCAATTTATCACTGATTAGCAGTGGTAAAGTGCCCAGAATCCTAAAGCCAACAAAACAGGGTCAGAAAAAAGGACGGAAAAGGCAAAAAGTTTGGAGATGAACATGCAAAAAGAACAAGGTCCAACAGGAGAAACAGAAAGCACGACCCTGGACATAGAAGGCGACAACTGAAGAACCATGGATAGCTGGAAGGAGAAGCCAACTGATGCCCCGATGGTCAAAGAACTTTGCTTGCAGATGACCATCACAAATAGATGGGTCCCTCCACTGCCAGTGGTGCCGGCCCCCTTATACCCACTGAGGGCCAGTTGGGAAAAGCTGGACTCTACTGCCACCTTAAGTGCCTTGAAAGACAGCCAGAATGCTCTGGGGCTTGGGAGTATGGGCAGGTGGATGCTTCTGCAGCTGGCAGCAGAGGACTGCGTAGAAAGCCTCCACCAGAAGAAGACTAGCACCAGGAGGGAAGGTTGAAACAAGGAGCCAGTGAAACCAGCTCCTTGAAAAGTGGGCCCCTTTAAAGGCTTGCTGCAAATGCTCTTGCTCTCTCTCTTGTGCCTCTTTCCTTCCACTTGTTGGGACCTGGCAGCATCCTGAGCTATTTTTCTTGCCTTTGTATACGTATTTTTTAGTGCAGGCGGGTAGCCGCTTGCACTAAAAAACATGGACCATCTGTAAAGAAGCTGCTTTTTTTTCACAGGAATGCGCTGCCACCAGGGCAGCAGGAGTTTGTGGCTGCCCTGGGGGTAGCGCATTCATGGTAATAGGAAGCATGTTCAATGTTTGCGCCCGGCGCAATAATGAAAATGCGCTTTAACCATAATACGGTTCCAGGAAATACAGGGTCAGAAAGAGCATCAATGACTTCACCTGGAAATTTTGTTGGAGAGAAATAAGGAATTGCCTGGGGAATCAGATAAAGAGTTAACACATCACACAGTAAGTCCTCATTTCCAAGGGAATTCTCAGGGTTCAACCCAGAATCCCCATTTATGTTGCACCCATAGATATCATTAACCCCAGAGGTGCAGAATTAAGACCTCAGCTCTGGACCACTCTGAATAAAGTCCTTAGATTCCCATTGAATGAAGGGCATCCTGGGAATTCATGAGGCCAGATTCTTCCCAAATCATAGAATTAAAACAGCACTAATCAGTATGGGCCTACCTTATAGACACATCAGGCCACCTCTTTTTCAACATGCACAGAAGTATTGTCTTTCCTCGACTTTAAAAAGTTGCTAACACCTCCATCCACACGCTAGGCTGTTCCAGTCATTCATTTTTGACTGCATGTGGCTTCTGGATTCATAGACCTTTCCCCTAACCCATCTCATACACAGAATAGTAAGGCTCCATGCCTGTCCCATAACAACTTAACCAACAAATTCCTCTCTGTTTCCAAGGGTCCTGAGGTAACTCAGTTCTGGATAAGTCAACACAGTAAATTAAATATGTTATAAACTGAGGGCCTTATTTACAAAAAGTGCCACAGCTCGGCAACGCAAGCCCTATGGCTGCGCCACGCTGCTGCACTGTCAAAGCACAGGGATGCATAATATCTATAAGGATATGACACATCCCTTGGCTATCTCCTGTGCTGGCACATAGTTTGTTGCCAACGCCAATGCAGGCACCTTTCCACCATGGTGCAAAAATGCCTACGTCCCTGGGATGATTGCTTATGTGCAGGAAGGTTAACCTTCCTGCAGATAAACAATCCGAAATGGCGTTTTTCAACTTCTATGTGTGCTGCATTAGCACACATAGAACTTGCAAATCGTCATTTTTTTAATGATTGTTTATGTGCAGGAAGGGATACCTTCCTGCACATAAACAATCACCATAGGTGATTTCTTCATTCTATGTGTGCTGCATAATGTATCACACATAGAAGGAGGAAAAAAACGAAGAGAAATCAATACATTTCTCATTGTTTCACCTCCCTATGCCTCCCCTGGGGAGGGGTAGCATTCAGACACATTTACATGTTTACCAGGGTGGCTTTTCCTGTCCTTGTAAATAAGGGGCATTACATTACTCCAGTCGGCCCTGAGCCGGAGTTTACTACCCCCCACCCTGCCCCGCCCGCCTCACCGCCCCACGGCACTTCCTCCACGAGCCTCTACTGTTTCTTGCATTACTTTGATCCACATTATAAGTGTATACTTTTCTTTACTGGGCTTTCACAGATGCCAACTTCCCTATGGGAAGTAGTGCTCAAATGCCACACTTTTTTTCATACATAAATGTCGCCAAGTAAAGCTTAGCCGAATTTCTGCAAGGAAAACCTAAAACGTTTAAATTTTGCCGTTCATATATGTGAACATCCTGCATTACTAGATGCCACGGGTAAAATCTTTACCGCTGAAGTGTTGGACCAACTCAAAATCTGGGCATTTTCAGAGGATCTAATCCCCTTATATCAGGCGGGTTTCAGGCCAAAGCACTCGGTTATCGATAACATCGCGACACTACAAACTATCCTCGACAAGTACGTGGTAGGGAGATCCCAACCGGTATACGCAGCTTTTATAGACTTTTCTACCGCTTTCGATCGAGTAGACAGACCCTCCCTCTAGAAAAAGCTGAGGAAGCTAAGGATCCCAGAACAACTTCTACAAGTCATAATTACACTACATTCACACACGTGTTGCCAAGTGCAGATGGGGAGTGATAAGGGTCTGACCAACACAATTCCCACAGCAAATGGACTAAAGCAAGGATGCCTTCTAGCCCCCTTGTTATTCTCACTATACCTTAGTGATCTGCCTCAGCATTTGCAACAAGCACCTAGTTTGCCCCCAAAGATCGCTGCCCAAAATGTTCACGTCCTCCTATACGCAGACGATATCGTAATGTTAGATCTTACGCCCTTTGGTCTGCAAATACTTCTAGACTCTTTAAATAAATACACCCAGGAAAACTACTTAGTTCCAAATCTTACTAAAAGAAAAATAGTTTCCTTCTCAGGAAGAAAAAGGAGTACCAAATTCCGCTGGAAACTCGGAGCTGCAATAATAGAAGAGACAGACGAATACACCTACTTGGGCAGGATCTTCACAAAAACATTAAAAAACAACAAACAAGTTAACAACCTGACCAAGAAATCTGAGGTGCACGCTGGAGCCCTTCAAAGACTATATACTGCCTCCGGTAATTGACAATTTACATCTCTTCTTAAAGTTTATAGCACAAAGATACCCCCAGTTCTATCATTTGCTTTGGAACGCATTTCAATAAAACAGTGGTCATTCCTGGACCAAACAGAAGGGAAGATACTAAGGAAAATGCTGAACGTATCACAATCCACTCCGGTGCAAGCTCTCCGCCTCGAATTTTCTCTCACCAGCTCATTTTCAAGAGCCATCGCAAACGTTGTCAGGTGGGCATATAATCTGCTACACGCAAAGGACGGAACCCTCCGTTCACTACTCAAAGCCGAGACCTTCGATCATGGTGCCTCAAAACAAGTATTCTTTAGCAACATGACCACCGCTTTTAAACTAGCGGAGATCAACGTCAACCTGCTGCTCACGTGGACACCACCACAACTGAAACTCTTTTTAAAATGTTTAACCCCTAGACTCAGTTACGATTTTGACTTTTCACATTGTGCCAAACTGACTTTGTATAGAAACATTGGCCCCAAAGCAAGTGCAACAATATATAGATTTTAATCTTTCGCACGGCGCTAGGAGAACAATTACTCTGTTACGGCTTGGCATTTTACCAACACTATCTTTAACGTCAAGATGGAACTCAAATGGTTCTACATCATGTAATTTTTGCAGTGGAGGAGAGCAGGATGTAGAACATCTTTTATTTACATGCCCAAATCCAAAACTAGTGGCAGCGAGGAGAAAATATCTGAGTCCTATATACATCAACTGCTGTATCACTACAGTAAAGGACTTGATTATAGTATGTAAATCTCCGCCCAATGAACTAGTTTGTTTTAACTTTTATAAATTTTTAAAACCCTTTTTAGCTTTGCACTAATATGAAACTCTAAGCGTATCTGTAACTGAATTTTATCGTAAAAATTTGTGGTCCACAGTAGAGTACCAAAACAAATAAAAATAAACTTGAAACTTGAAACTTGAAGTAGTGCTCAAATGCCACACTTTTTTCATACATAAATGTCGCCAAGTAAAGCTTAGCCGAATTTCTGCAAGGAAAACCTAAAACGTTCAAATTTTGCCGTTCATACATGTGAACATCCTGCAGTGTTATCATGCTATCCAAAATTCCAGGGTGCAGATATAATTATGAGCAGGCAATCCTGTAAATGTATAAAACCCGGAGGCGTGAGTATTTAGTGAATGTAGTATCAATACCAGAAATACTATAGCACCAGTATTGAGGCCCAAAGTCTTGATCTGTGGGTTTCCCATTTTATCACATTTTTGTTTCTCTACATGAGACACCATAAGCATGATGAGCATTCACAGACGTGGGCCATTTATCTCAATGTGCCTTAGAATAACCATGCCTGGATTAACCCTAACGTTCCACCCATCTCTTTTTTTATTTTTCTAAGTAAGCCAACCTGCATGAGGGCCCTGTAGCTCACAGTGCCTCACTGATGCTAACATAATGGCAGAATCGTTTAAACCACTCTGGGGTTGCTTGTGTTCCCGTTAACAGGAGGAACAGCCTGGATTGTCTTCTTGTTGGAGCAGGACCGAGGCTTATTGGCATGTGCCAGCTCTATGCTGTGACATGATGACAAACAAAATGATAGACTGGAATGGAGCCCGAATAATTATCATCGCTGGGACAAATTCATGCTTTCCACTCATCACTTTTTTGTATTCCCTGGGGCAGAGGCAGCACATGAAATACTGAAGGAGAAACTGTTGGAGAAAGGCCACAAACAGAAAATCTAGCACAGTGTGTATCCAAGTCTGCAGTGCCTCAGTCATCAGTTCACATAGTGGTACTGGGGTGTATGCTGCATGTAATCAAGACTCTCCATTTTGCACCCCCTATTCCCCATGATATTCCCTTTTTTCTAGCTTTACACATCCAGAGACTCCTCCAGTGCGTGCTAGTTAAGACTCACAGGTCAAAAAAGCATTTGTAAGCAAGCAGTGCGGATTGTGCAGAGGCACCTGGTGTCAGCACAGAGTTCAACACTATTCACATCTGCTTCTGCAGGGCACAAGTCCTAAAAACATAAGTGGGGGGGATAACCTAGTCAATCAGTATCCAAGTGACATCACAGCGAATGACATAGCATGAAGTTGCATCATAAGAAGTGACATCAGTTCTTAAGCCCTCACATATATGTTTAACATGTCTATCATGAGTACATTGAAGCACACTTCGAGTGTACATGCAGACCCTCCTGATTTAGGCAGAAGATTCACATTTTTTTAAGATACACATAAAATAATGATGCCTTTTGTCAGCGTAAACGTCATCCAGCCATAGTGCTTTACTAGAAAAAATTGTGATTTTTAAATTATTACAACTCCTCCTCAGCACTAAGCATGGGCGAATTTTGCGAATCTCGCGTTCGCGGATTTTGCGGATTTGCGAACTCGCAATCCGCAAAATCCGCGAATTCTCGCGAATTTGCGGGTTTTTTTTTGTGTTCGTGCGGGTTTCTGCCAGTTCGCGAGGGTTTTGTACAATTTCGCAAACGCGAGCTTACCTGTCGGGTCGCAAGTTTTGCGAACTTGTTGTTTCTACGTGTCCAGCCTGTTTGGGACACTCTTCTTCATCACTGCCACTCTCTGTCACCACTGCCACTCTCTGACTACTCATGCCACCCTCTGGCCCACCCATGCCACCCTCTGTTTCATCACAGCACCCTCTGGTTGTCCAGTCAGTGTACATTATTGTGGCAAAGCAAAGCACACCTTCCCTGCCTCAAGTGACCTGAATTAATTTGGGGCTGATTAATGTGTCACAGAATATTTTTTTAGCTGGCACCTGCTTCCTTAGTGCTTCCTGATTAGTGATCTTTTGCACTTGCTAAGTGCTTTCATTGTTGCAAAATTAGGTACAACACCTGCCCTGCCCCAACTGACAATAATGAATTAGGGGCTGATTAATGGATTTGAACTTCCAGCCTGGCTCCTGCTTGTCTCCCTTAGCTGTAATTCAGGACCTTTGTGGCATATGTGTAACTATTCTGAGGTTCAGAGCAGGGTCACATAATAGTTGCAACTGGCAACTGAACTCTGGAGGGGCCCCTCAGGAAGCAATACAGGAAATGGCTACTAATGATGAGCCTGAACTTTTGAACCTGGTAAGTAGTTTCAGTTTTGCTAAGATCGTATTTCTGCAATTTAGCGCTTATTCGCGGGGCGCGAAGTTGTACTGGGAAGCCGCGAACTCACGCGAACAGTGCGAGCAAGCCATAAAATCCGCTGCTCGCGGATTTGCGGATTTTGCGGGAGATTCGCGAATCTCGCGGATTGCAAATTTACCGAAAATCCGCAAAATCCGCGAGCGAAACGGATTTTCCGCCCATGCTTACTCAGCACAATATAAATGCTATTTATTTTGTGTAAATACTGGGAAAGACCAACACATCTGACATTCTTACAGTGCATGTATATCGACCTAAACAGAGTCTGAACAAAGTGAAAAGCTACCTCTCGTAGGTGTGTCTGAAGCGCAAACAAGGTGTGAGCCTTTGTTTCCACTCTGCTGCATTAGCTTCTAGGTTTAAGGCTCCTGACTGCTCCCAGCCAGAAGTCTCTAACAAAAGGAGGCCTGCTGACCCCTCAGATTCGGCCTTTGTAATGGGTCCAGCAGGAGTCTGAACTAAGAAAGCCCCCTCCCCGCCTGCACGTTGTTGTGGATGGAAAGCAGATAACAACTGCTGAATGTGTCCCGGGACAAATGCAGTATATTTTTCAGTGGGGCCCAAATTCTTGGTAGGGTGGACGGTGTTCACCCTGTGAAATAGTGGGTGGACCCCGTGCCCCCGCACTGACTCTTCGCAGCCGATGGACGAGTAGCCGTTGAACCTAACAAATACCAGTACGAGTTGCCTGATTGCAGGACTTGGTGCCTATTTGGTCTAGGTGACTCACATGCACTTGGATCCCAGGACTGTCGTGCCTTGCACACCTTGTCTTGAGAAAGACCCGCCGCAACCTCAAACATTGGCGTCCTAAGGGTCGAAACGTCGACAACTCTTCATAGGCCTTAGTATTCCAGAATTCTAGTGAACTGACAGAAACGAATAGGATTCTTTAAAATCATGCTAGCGGATGGCCTTAATGAAATTACAACTTGTATATATTTGTATAGATTGTTCATATTGGAATTGATTACTATTGTACATATTGATTTTATCACGTGATCACTATTCACTATTGTCACTTGTTGCACTTTTTTCAATATATTGACAGTTACTCTTGAATTGTTTTGAATGAATTTTAACTTGGATAAACCATAAAAATATAACAAGCAAGTTATATACAGGTATTCTTCTCATTTATTGTAAGAATCTGTTCTGTGGGTTTTGTGTCAGAGGGAGGTTTCTTTACTGCATGTATTAGCATTTGCAAATCAATTGTGTTGTCACCCGACAGAACCATTTTTATTTTTAACCTGCGTGTACCCCCGACTCGTGCCCTGTCCTTCTGTAATACTGCGATGATTCAGGAAAGCAAACTTGCACTGGAGATTGTCGGTTAGAGATCGTCACTTCCCCCATTTTGCCTCCTGCTTCCAAATCCATCCACACGCTGCACCGTCCGCCTGAAGCATATATGCTCCTATTACTGGTAAGTGAGTGCATTGGTTAAGGGAAGATGGGACACACACAGCGGGAGGGGGGAAGGGGCAAGTAGTTAGCATCTTGGGAGGGTTATGGCAGAATGAGTTAAAGGCGTGGGGAACAGGAGTCCATCATCTTGGGTGAAGAATGGGTACAGGCATTGACTGGGCAATGAAGGTCACCACCACCTGCATTGTCTACTATGACAATAGGATCTGCCCTATCCTTTTCTATGTGATGGTCGGAAGATTATTGCAAGATGGTGGATCCGCCATTTACATACAGAGGATCAATACGCCTGCTCAACTAAAGAAATTACCAAGGTGAAGTATCGCCGCTTTCTCTGCGAATTGTGACGAGAAAGTGGCAATGCTTCTAGCACCCTATTAACAAAGGCATGCTAACGCCTGCCTCAAGCCCACTTTGCATGTCAGCGAGAAACATCGCTAATGACATGCAAAGTGGGCATTCCCACGTCCAACCACATGTAAAATGTGGTTGGAGGTGGTAACACCCTATTACCAAGGCAGGCGTTGGGAGAAGGAGACCTGCGATAAACTAGTTTACCTAACGCCTGCTCTGATCAGGTGTTAGGCATTTATAACATGAGGGTGTTGATCATAAAGCTGAATCCACCCCCCCATATTATCAAGGCACACTTTAGCACGTGACAACAATGCTTGTTTTTACGCGCTAATGTTCCCTATCGCCGGATTTATTATCGCCCACGTGTTGCGCATTGATAATGATGCGCTAACATGGCGATAAAATCCGGTGATAGTCGGCGATGGGGAAATGTGCGATGTGCGGTTTTTAACGCACATCTTGGTAATGTGGCCCATTGTTACTTCGAGAAATTGCATTGAAGCGCACCATTGACAATGTAAAGAAATGCGATGAATCCATCTACTTCTTAGGGAGTAGTTACTTCCTTCACAGTTACACTCAAATAGTTTTTCTCTAGAACCACCACAAGACCAAACTGTACAAAGACATCTTGAGAGCAGTTACCAGATACTTATGAGTGTCTGCATTTTTTGCCAGAAACTATGCCTTTGATGAGATAAGACAAAAACCTTTGACATTGGTTGTTTGTGTTATGTGCAGTTCAAGGAAAGCATTGCTGCTCACTTCACACTTGCCTTTGGCAAGCAATATATAACGTACAGAAGCCCATCTTCGATGTGATTTTTGCTGATACTCACATGACTCAATGCAATTTAGAGTTGCACATTTTGGGCCTCATTTATGAGAAGAGACGCATCGCTGCATGAAAGCAGCGATGCGTCACTTCTTCGTGCTCCCTCCTTGCGACATGATGATGCGTCATATTTACTGTATGACGCATCATGTCGCAAGGAGTTACTGATACGTCAGTATTCCTGATGTATCTGTATGGCGCAAAAGTGACGCATTGCTGGAGTGTGTCACAAAAGTGACGTAACTCCAGCAATGTGTCCTTTCACATGGGGCAAGCCCCATGTGAAAGGGCTTGCGTCAGTCTTACGCCTGCTGTGAGGCAGTCGTAAGTTATTGACGCATTTGAGTCCTAGAAGTGGCGCAGTGAAATCTGGTAGATTTCACTGGGTCACTTCTACAACCCTTTCTTGCGTTGGAACAACCCCCTGCATACATTATACCTAAAGCAGGTATAATGTAGCCCAGGGGTTTACAAAGTGACGCATCTACATAGATGCGTCACTTTGTAAATATGGCGAAACAAGTTGCATTTTTTACACTGCTGATGCGTCACAAAAAGTGACGCACCAGTGGTGCAAAAGTGACGCAAGGGCATATAAATGAGCCCCTTGGGATTTTAAAAATGTAAGTACATTGACGCTGTATTTTGCATCACATTGCGTGAGTGCCCACACATACCTTGAGTAACTGTGGGTCAGAATGTCAATTGCAGAAATGCGATTGTCATTTTTTGCCTAATTCTCTTTATCACCATCTACTTCTCTTTACCCTTCCCTCCCTTGTTCTCTCTTTCTCTTCACTTTTGTCCTTGAAGATTTACAGACAATGTGCATGGCATCTCCCTTTCGAAGATCAGTGTTGTCACTGCACTGAGAATGTGACTTGCTTTACAAGTGTGATCCTGAATTTATGCCCGAGGATATCAATTATTTCAGAGCAAGCATCGGGTAAACTGAAGCTGAATAATATGGAGTGTGCAAATTAGCCTGATCTTATTCCTGTTAAAACAGTGCAGATCAAAATTCTTTTAAATGATTTGGTATAGCAATCTTAAATGAGTTCTGACAGTTACTGATTTGTAAGTATTGTCATTTTGCTATTGCAATCACCCTAAAATGGAATAGCAGTGGCTCTGAATTCCTGATGTTAAACTCGTCTCTGAAGTCTGAAAGCTTGATAGCCCTGGGAAACAGCCTTTACAATGAGGTTTTTACCACGGTGTGCCTTTACCAAACATTTTTACCACGCTTATTTTTACCAAATACATGCATGTACAACACATGCCTTTACCACATATTTGAGGTAAGTTTGGGGGGTAGATGGTGTCCCCCACAAATACTTTGTATTTATATATATATAAAACAATACGTGGTAATCGCATGCACTGGAAAAATATGCGTTCTAAAAAAATGCGGGGTAAAAAATGCGCTGTAAAGGAATGCGAAGTATTTCCCTGCAATGTACCATCATACAACTGATAGCACTATGCTTTTCTTCCATTTATACTGCACACCCCTCTACTGAATGCTCTTTTGCTGACCCTTCCTGACTTTGAAGTTATTATTATTGCGTGGCTCGCTGCTTCTGTGTTTGTGGCTCTAAAATGCAGCTGTCTTTTTCCCCTTCCTGTGTGATTTCAGACAATCCCTAGCGATTTCCTGCTATTGCCATCTCACCAACAGCTGTCAGAATTGATGGGAAATTAGCCAAACACATTCAGCCTGCAGTCATTTCCTTGAGGACATAAAAAGTCCCTCAACCCATTGCATGCAAGAGCCATACGTGTAAGACAGTTTTAGTATAATACTGTTATTATACTTCCAGCTTGTCCCCTGTTTATAACTGCCAACTAATTGATTGGTTGATTGATTGATTGATTTGTTGGTCATTTGTTTGGTCCAGTGATGAGTCAATGAAAAACATTCAGAGAAGTAAACAGAAATCCCCTCCTGCATAATGCCACTCGAGGTTAAGGCAGGATCGATCAGAAGGGCATTTTGTCATTCCACGGACTCTCTGTAGGATCAGTGACTACTTTCACATATAGATAGGCTGTCCATCTAATCCTTATACTACCCAGTCCAGTTGCAAGCTGTTAGAACTGGCGGTCTCTAGTTGGCAGAGGTAGGTACCACTGTCCAAATAGGGACCCTTGCTTCTATTCAGGGTAAGGAGGAAACCCTCTGAGATAACCCCTGCTCACCCCCTTGGTAGCTTGGCACGAGCAGTCAAGGCTTATCAAAGGCAATGTGTAAAGTATTTGTAACAAAACTCACAGTAACACAGTGAAAACACCACAAACTGACTCCACAACAGTTTAGAAAAATAAAGGTATTTAATCTAAACTAAACAAGACAAAAACGACAAAAATCCAACATACACAGTTCAAGGATATGGTTGCAAAAGAGTTCTTAATGTTAGCGACAAAATAATCCACAGTTGCGTGCAAAGTTCACAGTTGCATCACGTTTAGCCAACAGTGCCTTTAGGTGTGACAAAGTTCCAAAACAGAAGCGGTTGCGGTGGAAAACAAGCGTTGCGACATTCCTGAGACCTTGGGGAGGCGATGCGACAAATCCACTGGATGTAGCGGCATATTGCGATAACTCCGATCTGTATGGTGAGGGTTGTGATGACTTGTATGGATTCCGGTGTGGATGTTCTGTTGATGAAAAATGCTCGCAAAGGCACGATGCAATGATTTTCGGGGGCTGGGACGATCTCCAGGGCGACGATGCACAGTCCAGCGGCGATTTTCCTTACGCTGCTCCTCGATGCGATGGCTCTGCGAGGATTCTCGCAGCGACGTGATGTGGTGATCTCACCCAGCGATGACAGGCTCTGCAACGATGTTCGCAGCAGTGGAAATCTTCCCGCTAATGAAGGGTGCACCGTCTTCAGGCAGCGGCGACAGGCGCTGCGACGATCTCGGTCTTCGTAGCGGCAGGAATTTTATTGCTTGACCGGGATTGCGATAAATTTTCTGTAGCAAAGTCTTTAAAAGCATTATTTCCAGCTCCCCAACACAGGTACAACTTCCAGAGGCACCACACATGGGCCAAGCACTCCAGGAAGGACAGAACTCGCTCAGTAGAGCTCAGGGAACCTGGGGGTGAAGTCCTTTTGTTCCCGGGACTTCAAAACAGGGAGCCAGCTCTTCTCAGGCCCTTGGAAATTCCTTCAAGCAAGGGGACACAGCACAAAGCAAAGTCCTTCCCCTCTCCTTGGCAGCAAAGCAACAGCAGGTCAGTCCAGCAGAGCAACACCTGGACAGTCTTCCTTCTTCAGTTTCAGATTTCTCCTCGGCAGAGGTTCCTTCTTGATTCTAGGATGATCTAATTTTCTGTAGTCAGGGGTCCTGTACTTATACCCCTAAAAGTCTTTGTTCCCTTTGTGCAAAGGGGCCCTGAGCCCAGTAAGAACCAGTTCTGGGTGTTCCTTGAGCACTTTGTTTTCCTGGCTTCTGCTTTCCTTTCAGAGTGAGGGGCGGGGTCATCAGCCACCCAGCAGGAGGTGGAGCCTTCATTGTGGAAGGCAGGCACAGCCCTATTCAGGCCCAGGTGCTATCTCCTCCCACCACCCAAGTTGCAAATGCAGTCACTCATCCTAGGGTTGACCCAGCCAGCCTCCTGGGGGCTCCCCAACCCCTGTCACTCTCAAACCAGACAGTCAATTCACAAACAGGCCAAGGCACACAGAAGGGTGAGACAAGAGAATAGCTACTTTCTAAAAGTGCTGTTCTCAAACACAGGATTTATAAACAACCTTTCCTAAAAGATGTGTTATTAAATTCTGAGTTCAGGGATACCAGACTTTTATGTCCTATCTTGTTCCTATTGGAAGATATGCTGGTAGCCACTGTAGCCAGCATCCCCCATGGTTGCCTATAGAGCAAGATAGCCTTGCAGGAGTGAAAAACGAAAATGGCTGTAATTCACTACCAGAGCATGTCACCTGCACAAGTACATGCTCTACCTTTCACAAATACTGCACCCTGCCTAAGGGGGTACCTTGGGCCTTCCACAAGGATGACCAATGTGCACAGAAAGGGAAGGCTTAGGCCTGGTCAGTAGGGACACTGACCAGGAGGACATGGCAGTTCACAGACTGCACACAGGCACTGAGGTGGCAGACCTGAGACACCATTTTAGGGCTACTCATGTGGGTGGCACAACCAGTGCTGCAGGCCCACTAGTAGCCTTTGACATCACCAGCCCCGGCACACCCAGTGCACTTTACTATGGACTTCCTGGTGATGCAAATATGCCAATCATGTATATCCAATCACAATAACAATTTACACAGGGAGCACTTACACTCTGACACTGATCAGCAGTGGTAGAGTGTCCAAAGCATCTAAACCAGCAAAAACAAAATCCAGCACAGCATCAAAAATACAGGACGTAGAGGCAAAAAAATAGGGGGAAACCACGCTAAGAATACCAGGTCTATCACAAGCACTTTCAGTTCCAATGAGGCAAGAGGATCAGTAGCCAAGTTACTTTACAACAGCCACACAGTTTGATAGGCAGCTTATTTTTCCGAGCAGAAGCAAAAATGCTACTTGCCAAGCTTAATCATTCAATCAGAGCTGTGTACATGTTTTCATATATGTACTCTTAAATGTATGCGGGTTCACAGGACAACTGCACATATTTTCATATATGTACACTTACATTTATGCTGGTTCACAGGGGGAGGCATAACACCAAAAAGTTATTGCATACTTAGAGGTGAAGTGCATAAACATCTAGGACCTCATTTATGAGGCCGTGCGTCACTTTTACGCCGCCGGTGCGTCACTTCTTGTGACTGTTCAAACCCCACTCACCTGAAACAACAGGTACTACAGGAGCGAGGATAGCCCGATCCACCCCTTGCCCAATGTCTTAGCCACTCGAGTGAATAACTACAATGGTCACACGAGAGATCAACACATCAGAGGAAAACCGGAAGGTGTAGAGACATTCATACGACCAGTCTTTTCAACTGCAGGCATTCCAGTCTTCCATAAGCTGCAGAAAAACATAAAACGGAACAAAAGGGACAGCGGATTACAAGATAGTACTAATCTATATAGCCCTGCCCAATAAATCCCTTAAGTGCTCTATGATGAGGGAATACCCCGATGCTAATCCAGCTATTTCACTAAAGAAGGAAACTTGAAGAAAGGGCCCCAAGAAAATACGATATGCAGTAGCCTCACTCTATCTTGAATGTCCCAAAAGAAGTAGGATAAAAAGAACGCCACAAGGGTGAACAAAAACCCACTTCAACTAAGCAAGGAATAATCAATCGCGGCCTAAGAAAACCAAATTCCCCAAAAATCAATAATGTCCCAGTGCACTGTGAAAAAAGGGGTTTTCTTGAATAAGTAAAAAACAATGTCCATAAATATCTCCACAGGTCTGCTTTTTCAAGGCGTCGCATGGAATAGAAGGCAGGGAAAAAAAACCTTGTCTTGCCTGCTCCAGCCAGAAACAGACCATTTCCATCTAGCGCCAAAAACACAGCAAGGCAAATGTCAGCCAGAAATCCAGGATATGGCGAAATCCAGTTGAAAGAACAATCCAAGAATCCAGAGGGAAAACAGGAAGACGCCAGCCAGAAGAACAGGACCCCAAATGCAAAATGGCCGAAGTAGTTCCGGGGCAGAGAACTAAAGAAGAACCCAAGCAATGAAGGAAGGGTAAAAGGTCCTTTTATACTGCTGTAGTCCCACCCATTTGCAGTGACTAACTATCGGCAACGAATCAGAGAAAGGAAAAAACAAAACCCGCCCGCAAAAACCCCGCCTACAAGTCCCGCCCGCTTCTCCCGCCCACTCGATCCACCCGCAATTCCCGCCAACGGACTCCTAGCTGCAAAGACCTCCCCCAAATCCCACCCGCCCACAGAATACTGCCTGGGAATCCCGCCCGCTTCCTGCCTATGCGGTACCCGCCCGTGAAGCACAGCCCGTATGCGTCCCGATTTGGGGAGAGAAAGGTACACAAAAGCTCAGACCTCAACACTGACGCACCAGAAGCGTAAAAAAATTTGCCTTGTTGCACCATATTTACAAAGTGACGCATCTAAGTAGATGAGTCACTAGATATTTTGAAAAGAAATCAAGTTTATGATCACAGGTCCCATGTTTAAAATTAGTTGTTTTACAAGTTAATGGGCAGATCATACAGCCCATTAACTTGTAAAACAACTAATTTTAAACATGGGAACGGTGATCATAAACTTGATTTCTTTTCAAATTGCAATACACGAAATGTCGTGTATTGCATCTGGTGTCCGTGAAGCCTCCCCTATATCGGGGAAACTAACAACTGATAAAAGCCAGAATAGGGCAACATCGTAGCCGCATAAGAAAATCTGTTCTGACAGCGCATCTTGTTACCCACTTCAAAGAATTCAATCACTCTGCAGATGAAATGAGGTGGCAAGTTGTAGATATTGCAACACTACCGGAGAGAGGGGGTGACATTGCTCAAATATTACAACGCTGTGAATGTCACTGGATTGATAAAATCAATTCAATAAATGAAGGGCTGAACTCTGCTGATGAATGGAGGGGTTTTGTCTCTACCTTGACTTAAAACGTGCATGCCAATAACATTCACTATGTTCCTGTAAATTTCGAATGAGTTACGCTGTATATTACACTGATGAGATTTCCATCTGTATGCTTTGGATAGCTCTATGTCAACCTTAAGATCATGTCTCTTCTACATATTAGATAATGTATATATCATCCAAAACATGGGTACATTGTTGTTGATATTCAGAGGTATGTAAAGCTCCATCCTTTATGTAAATATTGGTTTAATAACATTGTTCCAATACGTATTGTAAACTTGTATATTTGTGCAACATTGTGCTGTACCAATATGAGATGATATTTGTAATGCATATATATGTTGATACCACAATGGGATTCTACAGTGTATGTACATGCCTCTATTACATGTTCACTCTATTATAATATGCAATTCTGATTGTCATCATACACATGGTGAAATTGGACCCGTAAATAACACATATTAGCCCTATCGAGTCTTATAAAATTATACACTGTAACCGTGTGTATACATGCGTAATATTGTACTAGATGAATTGGACAGTGCCCGTACATGCCCCCTTTGTGACATACCACCTAAGTGCAGTTCATAATCTCATGAACTCGAACTTGTAAACAACATCCTCGAGTCCCTCCTCCATCGCGATTACGTACGCACGTCACGCATCACGTTATAACCGTGATGACATGAGATTGCCGAACACAAACTTTGTACCAAACAAACGATCGGAGGCAGCGATTGAGCTGGATCGAGAAAGCGCACAGGTATGAAGACGATCGCTACCATAAACAATGACTGTTTGGCATATTTTATAATCTTATTACCTTACTGAAATAGCGTTTCTTACCACAGGCAATTCCTGAATATCCTGCGCACTGACGGCATTGACCGCCAAAAATTCAAATAGGACGCGTTACCAGTTGTCATAGACAGTGGTAAGTCGTGCGGCTGGATTAGTCTTAATGTGCCTTGTACAATCTACATCTTCTTGTATGTGGCTAACCCTTCGCCTCTCTTTTTGCTCACTTCTCGACAGTGCCCGGTTGGTTTCACTGTAAGTAAATTTACTTTACTTTGTCACGCATGGGTTATATTCAGGAACACACCCCATTGCAAGGTAATCTTTCATTTTCTTCCCATGAATACGTAATATTCATGGCAATTACATATAGAATTACAATCTCACATTATTTTCTTTGTAGACGTCCCTCACTGCCCAGTCCTGACGAGACCCTCACTCTAAGGGTCGAAACGCCGTCAACGCACTAGGAAACGAACCAGACTAACACAGTGCCTATGATTGTATAGCCGCTGTTTAACAATTGGTTGAAATATTTGCCTTGAGTCAAGTTTCCTTCTTTTGTAAATAGTCACAGCTGAAAAATGTATAGCTCACTCAACTGTACACATTTTTTGTTTCGCTCACAATATCAACTGGGACACATTGCACTCTGTATACTATCTGTTTGTCGCAGCAAAATCATAGTACTATTCGTTTTTCATTTGAAATACAAAAAATACAAAAAATGTTTTAAAACTGGTACGATTGTGTTTCTTTCTTTTTGCCACCCTCCCTCCAATGATTGGATTGCTATTAAGCCTGTTATATTCATTAAGTAGCAGATAAGTAATATGCCACAGGAACCATTGTTTTCTGGATAAACGCATTACCCTGGTTCCGTTGTGAGTAGGGTCTCCCTTGTTTTCTTTTTTTGCATTGTAGCACTCATGGGCAAGGACATGTGCAGACTGGAATTGATATATAAAGGCAGGCAATCTTTAATATCTGCTATGAGGTTTCTGCATCTAACCTTTACAGGGAAAAAATATACTTTACAGATATCCCCGTGTAACCAAATATCTGTGTTATTGATATCTAGCTACCATTCTTGAACCTCAAATATAACAAAATACAAGCTCTACTGAAATACTCATCAACCTTCGAAATTCCTTCTTCCCTATTGGCACGATCCATATCTCTAGCTTCATACTGATGCACCTCTTAATACTGGTCAACTTATTCTCTGACTTGACTTCTGTGTAACTGAAAAATAATGAATATTCATTCACATTCAGTGAGATATCCAGCTAATTATTACATACCATATATACGATAAATGCTCATTGTTTAAAGATGTCATATGAATGATACTTGATACAAAAAATGGTTTATTTGCCTTCACAAAAGAATGCAAAGTTTAAAAGAAATGTTCTTTATTCCCAACATATTTAACTGCTACAGGCTGTGTCCAAATAATAATAAATAGTTCATTTTCCAACTTGACTTGACATCAGGACTACTTCTCTGAAATAGAATTTGTTCTTAAGCAGGCTCTCAAAGAAATTATGGGCCTTATTACGATGTTGGTCGGAAAGCAATCCGACCGACTCCTTGTTGGAATCGGTTCCGACCGACTCAGGTTCGGAGAGTCCCACCGACCGATTACGATGTTTCCATTCGGTCGGACTCCCATTGACTTCAATGGGAGCCTGTGTTCTGACCGGCAACTTAGGCTCCAATTGAAAAAAGGAGTGGTTGCAGAAAACCTTGAACCCTTGTTGCAGGCACCCCATGGTGCCTGCCACACTCTGCATGGTTTTACAGGGGGGTCCCTTGGGTGCCTCCATCTCCCCCAACCGGAGGCCTCAGGATGAAGGGGGCCTACTAGAGGCCCCCAAAGTCAGTTTCCGAGAGCCTTTTCGTGACGGACAGACTGAGTGGGAAAGACTGTCAGAGTCCGACATCGTACTACGTCGGTAGGAAACGCAGTCCGTAGAGCTGTACGAATCGGCTCCAATCGACTCGGAGCTTCCGAATGCCGGGCCGAACCGATTCCGGATAAAAAAGTTACCTTCCATCATAATCGGTCGGTTGGGAATGTTTCCCAGTCGGTCGGAAACATGGGTTAGGGAAACACGAATGCCTTTCGGAGACTTTCCGACCAACATTGTAATGAGGTCAATAGTTGCTTTTCAATAAAAAAAGACTCACAAATCAACAAAGCAAGGATTTGAGCCGCATATAAATTGTAAACCGTTCGCCTAGCAAGTACGCTATGAAACATGAACAAAGCTATACCGTATAGTCAATGCTAGCTGTCAGCATCTCCAAACATTATTTAAGTTTGGGGATTCTTGCGAAATGTAGTTCTGTTGTCAGGTGTCATTGTGTGTGTGTCCCCTTGACAAATGCGAAGCCTTTCACCAGGTGTTGCTGATACTATGCAAACATTTCCAGCCTCTGCAACCTTTAGATGAACTCAGCATGGACAGCTTTGAAGTATGGGCACCTAACAGCCGAAGGGCCACCACCATTAGTAAGCCCAGTCTCTGTCTATGCTTTCTGACAATCCCCTGACCCACCAACAAGACCACATCTCAGCGACAGAGCTCCTGGTTTACCAGGATTTCTTATATAGAATTATTGTTAAAAAATGTGAAGCATGAAGATTAGAAGCTGTTTCCCATGATTGTTCATCAGCATCAACATCCAGCGAGTCTTATGTACCTTGACAGAAATTCCTAAAACGTATTTAATATTTATTTAGTTATGTCATATGTTTATTTAGCACTGAACATCAAGGATTAACTTAGATAGTAAAATAACACCTATACAATGGTTGTACATTTGATATAGACAGAAGAGGGGCAAATATTGAAACCGAAAACACAGATGAGTTAGTAGGTACATCACAATAAGATAAGTGAAGGAAGGGAGACTAGAGAGGAGGAGGGTGAAGTGGGAGGGAGGGGGGTTGTGTGAGGAAAGGGGAGTTTGAGAAAAGAGAATCTGAGAGAGGAACATAAAGTAGGCAGGTACAAAGATTAAGGAGATGTAAGAAGAAGATAGAATACAGGAAATAAGCATTGGCATAGGCAATAGGTCTCGCCTTTGGGACTTTATAAGTGTTTAGCCATGCAACACTTGATGTTGCTGCACCAAGAAGATTGTGCTGGATAACTAAACACTTATAAGGTCACAAAGGCGAGACCTATTGGCTATGCCAATGCTTTTTTTTGGGAGGCATGGGGAGATTAAGTGATTTGCCCAGAATTACAGGATGCTGAGCCGATGCAGAGACTGGAACCTGGTTCTCCAGCTCCCAAGTCGGCAGATCTCTCTTTTAGGCCACATCCACTAATACACTTCCACCGCACTCATGCATTATTTCCTCACACGCACAGACATATATGCTTCAATTACTTACCGGTAATTGCATTACTCTGAGTCCTACTCCCTCGCTTCCCTTACTTACGAAATTGAGGCATCCCTGCCTCACCAGACACCCGTACCCACGTGATTTGTCACGTGGGGACTATATATAGCCCCCAGCCCCCTCATACCTCCTGTAATACCACACAGATCGAAACCATACCAAAAGGTTGGCCTGGACCATCAGGGAGGGAGGGAGGGATGTAAGTAAGGGAAGCGAGGGAGTAGGACTCAGAGTAATGCAATTACCGGTAAGTAATTGAAGCATTACCTCATCGTCCCTCCCTCACTTCCCTTCCTTACGAAATTGAGATGTACAAAGCCAAACAGGACAACCAAAGAAGGTATGCAAAAAACAGGTTTATTAAAAAACACAGAAGACCAGGGGAAAAATCACTATTCAGGAATCATAGTGGAAAGAACCCTGTGTCCAAACACATCAGTACAGTCAATCTCCTGGCCAATCCTGTAATGAGAGGCAAAGGTCAGCGGGGAAGCCCAGGTGGCAGCCCGGCAGATCTCTGAAATGGAAGCCCCTTGGACCTCCGCACAGGAAGCAGCCATGGAGCGAGTGGAACAACCCTGAACCCCCAAAGGAGAAAGGTGCCCCCCCTCTTTGTACGCCAAAGAAATCAGAGAACGAACCCAATGACTCAAGGAAGGAGTAGAAGGACGCAAACCCCTATTCACAGGACCAAAATTAACAAAAAGGGAATCTGAGAGACGGAAAGGAGCGACCCGCTCCAAATAGACCAGGAGAGCCCTCCTAACATCCAAAGAGTGAAGCCGCACCTCAGACTCCGAGGACGGGGAACCAAAAAAGGAAGGAAGAACCAACTCCTGATCCCTGTGGAATTGAGAGTCCACCTTAGGACGAAAGGAAAGAATAGGTCGCAACACGATCCTGTCATCAAAAACCCGACAAAAAGGGTGTTTGGAAGAAAGAGCCCCCAGTTCACTCAGGCGGCGAGCAGATGAAATGGCCACCAAAAAGAAAGTCTTGAAGGACAACAGGCGCAGATCCACAGAAACCAACGGCTCAAAGGGAGAAGACATCAAGGCGTCCAAGACCAGAGAAAGATCCCAGGTCGGAAAATGCCGCCGAGGGGCAGGAAGAACGTTACTCAAACCCTTAAAAAGGCGACTGACCAACCCCTCAGAATCCGAGAGATTACCCCAAGAGCCCCTAAACGCCCGAATCGCAGCCCACTGCAAACGAAGGGAAGACACCTTCAAGCCCAAGGAAGCACCCTCCTGAAGAAACAGCATCACCTCAAACAAAGAAGAGGAAGAGGGGTCCAAACCTTTGACAAGACACCACCGACTGAAAGAACGCCAGTGCCGCAGGTAAGACTTGTTGGTCGAAGCGCGTCTAGCCGCCTGCAGAGTAGAGGTCAAACCAGCCGGAACCCCACGTCGCAGAAGACCTAGGCATTCAACCTCCAAGCCGCCAATCGCATCCGGCCCAGAACATCCTGTTGAAACGCCGGGAAGACCAAAGGGGGAGGAGACAGAGGCAGCAACCACTCCACCTCCGACCTCAACTCCACCAGGAGAGGAAACCAGGAGGCACGAGGCCACGCCGGAGCCACCAGAATCACAGAAGCCCCCGAGGACCGGACCCTCAGCAGGAAGCGGAGAAGAAGGGGGAAAGGAGGAAACGCATACAGAAGCCCGCGGGGCCAAGGGCAAGAGAGAGCATCCACCGCCCAGGCCGACCCCTCCCGACCGCGGGAGACAAACCGGGACACCAAGGCATTTCCCACATCCGCAAAGAGGTCCACCACCGGAACCCCCCAACGCAACGTCAGAGCCACAAACAACTCCCGACGAAGGCAGAAATCCACAGACGACGGAATGGCCCTGCTGAGGGCATCCGCCCGGGAATTGGACACCCCCCGAATATGGATCGCCGAGAGAGCCAACAGATGAGACTCCGCCCAAACAAACAACCGCCTCGCCACAAGGGACAGAGAAGAGGACCTCGTCCCCCCCTGCCTGTTGACGTAAGCCATGACCGTGACGTTGTCCGTCCTGACCAGGACCACGGAACCCAGCAGAAACTGGGAGAAGGCCAACAGAGCCAGACGGACAGCCTCCAACTCCCTCCAGTTTGATGACATCCTGCTCTGAGCGGGAGACCAGAAGCCCCTGGACTGATGAACCCCCAGCCAGGCCCCCCAACCCGAGAGGCTGGCATCGGTCGTCACCACAACCGGAGCCGGAGGAGAGAGAGAGACACCCTTCAGCAAATGATCCCGAACCAGCCACCAACCCAGAGAAGACCTGATCTGAGGGGAAACCGGGATCAGAGAAGAGAGGGGAAGGCAATGGGGAGACCAATGCGCCAGAACATGAGCCAACAGAGTGTGTAAATGAAATCTGGCCCAAGGAACCAGAAACACCGTGGCAGCCATATCCCCCTGGACCTGCAGCCAACGTGCCGCCACCTGCACCGGACCGGACAGCAGAGACAGGATGTGAGACTGAATCTTGACCACCCGAGCCTCGGGCAGAGTGACCACTCCCAAATATGTCCGAAACCTGGCCCCAATGAAGAGACGATCCTGGGAAGGAACAAGAAACGACTTGCCCAGATTGACAAGAAAGCCGTGCCCCCTCAAAACGGCCAGCACCAAGTCTGTGTGAGCGACAGTGAACTGGAAAGAGGGAGCATGAACCAGCCAGTCGTCCAGATAAGGATGTAAAAATATCCCCTGACAGTGGACCAGGGCCACCAAGGGGGCCAAGAGCTTGGTGAAGACCCGAGGGGCGGACTTCAGCCCGAATGGCAAAACCGCAAACTGGAAGTGGAAGCCGCCAACTGCAAAGCGAAGAAACTGCTGATGAGTCCGAGCCACAGGAACGTGAAGGTAGGCGTCCTGTAAATCGATAGACGTCATGAAGTCCCGGACCCCCACCAACGGAATGATGGACTGCAAAGTCACCATCTTGAAGTGAACGGTCCGAACCCAACCATTCACCCTCTTCAGGTCCAGAACCGGCCGGAATCCCCCTGACACCTTCTGGACCAGAAACAAAATGGAATAACATCCCAGACCTCGCTGCGCCAGCGGGACCGGAACAATCGCCTTCTTTGACAGAAGATCCCGAACCCCTTCCAGTAGAGCCTCCCTCTTGGATGGAGACCTGGGGATAGGAGTAAGGATGGTGCCCCAGCCGGGCGGAACGGCGACAAAGTCAATAATATAGCCTCTCCTGACAATAGTCAATGCCCAGCGATCCCTTACATCCAGCTGCCAAGCGTCCAGGAAAGACATCAGCCTTCCGCCCACAGGACCCGAGGGCGAAACACAGTCGACGTCAGGACTTCCTCTTGAAGGTATCCGCCGGAAGCTTGGGACCAGGCAAAGCCGAAGATTTCCTGGGCCTGAAATGGCGTTGACGAGCAGAAAAGTTCCTGGAGGACTGGCGGGAAGACTGAAAAGACGCAGAGGAGGAAGGAGCAGGATTCCAAAAACGGCGAGAACCAGAGGAAGACGCCTTGCCCTTGTAAGGCAGAGCATGCTTACGGACCTTGAACGCCTTAGTGACCATACTATCCAGCTGGTCACCAAAGAGCAACTTGCCATCAAAGGGAATCTTAAGGAGTGAGGACTTCTCCGAAGAATCAGCCTTCCAGTCACGCATCCACAAGTTCCGACGAGCCAAAACCAAGGAGCCAGAGGTCATGGCCGCAGAGCGAAGAACATCTGAAGAGACGTCAGCCAAGAGCTTAGCCTGCTGCTCCATGTGGACAAGCAAGCCAGAGCAGTCCGACTCCTCCTGAACAGCCGTGGCCAGCTTGCCAAAGTCAGACACCAAAGATTGCGCCGCATACGCTGAGTAGATACCAGCACGTAAAGACAAATTCCCAGCGGAAAAGGCCTTCTTCAGCGCACCATCCACCTTTTTATCCGTGGCATCCGAAGGCGAACAATCCTCAGGATTAATAGAAGTGCGCCCAATAAGAGTGGCCAACATGGCATCCACCTTCACAGAGTGAGGAAGAGAGACCTCCCCTTCCTCCAGGGAATAAAGCTTCTGCAAAAAGCGAGGAACAGAGGAGCGCTCAAGGTCTCGCCATTCCCCCGAAATCAAGTCTTTGATGCGACCATGAAAGGGCATAGAGAGTACAGGAGGCTTAACATATTGGGGAAAAATGTCCTCGGACCCCATGGGAGCAGCAAAAGGAGAAAACCCCAAGTTCTCCCTGATGTGCTGGAGAATAGCAGGCACCTCCTCCCTACGCACAAACTTCCCCGAAGACGTAGAAGGCATGGCAGAGTCCGAAGAAGAAGAAGACGAGTCCTTAGAGGGAAAGTCCACCGGACCCCCCGCAACACGAGAAGACCTGCGTCGTGGCTTAGCACCCCTCGCCTCCAAAGCACGAGACACAGCAGCCTCAATCATGGACTGCACCTCAGAAGCAGACAGGAGGGCAGAAGAATCCACCGGACCCTGGGACCTGGTCCTACGAGCCGGGACAGGCACCTCATCATCCTCATCAGAGGAGGACAAAACCCTCAAGCGCTTCGAAGTCCGTTTAGCCATAGTGAAACTGACAGGGTAGAAAGCCGAGGCAAGCCCTTAAATAATGTGAAACACAGCCCCAGCCGGGAGAAACCCAATAGAATAAAAGGACACACGAGGCAACCAATAAAGAAGCCTCGCAGACAATGAAATCCAATCACCAAAAACATAAAAATGCATAAAAAACGACCTCAAACGAGGCCCCTACCGTATAGGAGCATCGGAAACAGCCAGCCGAGAAGCCACAGCATATCCGCCAGCCGCCGCCACCATTCCGGCCATCTGAACCGGAACCACAGCCCCAGCCACTCAGGGCCGGTGACTCCGTCACCCGGAACCCGACCGTCCAGCCGCCGAGAAGTGCACCGCAAAACACCTAATGCGGTGGGGAAGGCTCGCATACACCAGGACGGCGCCGCCAGACCCAGGATGGCGATAGCAAGTGAGGGAGAAGCCCTCAAGAAAGAGAAAATGACCGCAGCTCCGCAGAACGGCCAGCGCGTGGGACGCGCGTCTCACAGTGGTGAGACAGAAAAAAACAGGAGGTATGAGGGGCTGGGGGCTATATATAGTCCCCACGTGACAAATCACGTGGGTACGGGTGTCTGGTGAGGCAGGGATGCCTCAATTTCGTAAGGAAGGGAAGCGAGGGAGGGACGATGAGGTAATGGTTTTATCTCTGGTGCTCAGCGGGCTCTACACGTTAATTTTGCTAATTAACAGCCACTACCGTGTTAGCTTATTCTAAACAGGGGTTGATGCCTTTATGTGACTAATTGGTAATGAAAAGCAAAATGTTACAATGCCGGTCATTTTTAAAACCCCACTTGCGCTCCTTCAGCTAGCAGCTGTACAACGATGCACGCTTGGTTTCACTGCTATGTGGGAATGGGGCTATTGAACTTCGGCAGAACATGCGCAGCGCCATCTTTCCATTTTGTTTAAGTTACTCAAGAGTCCAGACCTTTGCGCGTTGGTGTAACCTGCAGGGTCTGAGTGACAGGCGCACTCAGCATGAGCTGCAGTGGGTGAACGGCCTATCTCTGGACTGTGCTGAGTGAAAAGTCACGCTGTCAAGTTATACCGGGTTCAAGTGGGACAGAGTACTGTAAGTCACTGACTGGAGAAATACTTTCATTATGCAGCTCCGTATGGGAGGGGGTGCAATCAGGATGTGCTGAGTCATTGACTAAAGTAATATGGACTTTATGCAGTGTTGTACCGCGTCAAGCAGGACAGAGCTTTAAGTCACTGGCTAGGGTAATGCTGACTTTATGCAGCTCAGTTTTGGAGGGGGTGCAAGCATGCAGTGCTGAGTTTGTGACTGGAGTAATGTGGACAGAGTACTGCTGACTCACTGGCTAGAGGAAAACTATCTTTATGTAGCTCAATAATGTGTTCAGGCCAGAGAGAGTACTCCAACACCACTGACTGTGGAACACTGATGCTACCCAAAAGAATTCAAAACGTAAACACATTTTGGGCCTCTGGGCATATCACTTAATCTCCCCGTCAGTCGCGGTCGGCATGATGAGTGGGGGCGGGGGGGAGTAAATGGGGTTGTCAGGGGGGGGAGGCGAGAGGTGTTTAAATAAAGAAAAATGAAAAATATAAAGTAAAACTTACCGTCCGGCTTCTGGATGGGTCTAGACTCTTGCTCCCGCCGTCCTGCTTTCTCCAATTCACTCCAGCTCTCGTCATCAAGGAAAGATGTCAGAGCAATCAGGGAAGCTCCGTCATCCTCTGGCCGGTGTGCGGTGCTCTCCTTGGTGCATGGGAGCCCCACCCACACTCAGGCACGAGATGCCTACCTCCTGATGTTCGCGCTTCTTACTTTGCGCACTACTTAAAAACAAGCATTTGCAATGCAATACGACTCGTATTTACACAAGATGTATTGCTTTACAAATGGGATCTCCCGCGTTGATGAAGGCACAAACAGGAGGGGGGGAGGGGTGGGGGGGGGGCGAAAAATCTGCAAACTGCAGGTGTGGCGAAGAGGAGACACAGGGCAGCAAATAGTGTTTGAGTAAAAAGGCTGATAGCCTCGGAAGGAGCAAAATTACGACAAAGGCGTCAGGAAGCGGGACTAAGAAACCAAGCACCAATCACAATGCAGCATTTATGATTAAAGCCAATCAAAAAGATGGGCGGAAAGTGGGTGGAGCTTTCCCCACAATAGAGTATACATCCTCTCTCAATGAGACAGCGCATGCGCTGCCTAGCCGAGACCTAAAGAGAGAGCAGAAACAGTAGGCGGTAACCTCAGGAAAGGAAGGCAGAACTTATTCAAGCGAATATACACATTACAAAACTTGCTCTAAGCAATACACATAATAAAATACAGTTCCTCTTACAATAGAACATTACAAATTCCAAAATGATTATCATGTAGGCGAGCACAATTGGTAAGAACAATTTTAAACCACCAGCAATTAAATAGGTGACCTTCTACGATACTTACATTTTCCCATCTGTTGGCTCTATCTGGCACAGTCCATCAAAATGTACGTTCATGTCACATGCCACACAAACGGATTCATGCCCGGCTGAACACGTATCTAATGCATCTAATATATCAAATGAATGTACTAGTCTGACTTCTAAGGCATGTTGAAGGTCAGTTGGCAAACAAAACAGATGTGAGAAAATGCAGCGCCAGCAAGGCTGACAGCTCATAAAAATATTCGTAGCTGATGCTGTTTCAGAACAAATGTTGAGCCTGAGCATTAACCCCCGGGAATGAAGCAGAACAGAGCAGGAGCAAACTTAAGGGTTTAAGATAAACAAACTGACACAAAAGAAAAACTATATCGAGGCACCAGACCAAATTAATGTGTGAAACTAATGTGGTGAATATCGGGGATAAGAGATGGGTGTGTGTGGTGAAGCAAGAGTTCTGTGGAGGCGGAAGGCTACACGTTTATGAGAAACAAATGCACAAGATGCCAAATTGGTCTAAGTGGTACAAATATTGGGTCAATTACAGGTGGCTCAGTAACAACAAAAGAGAACAGTAATACTAGATGAGGTAATAGGGCACCGGTAGGGATTTGAATGGGATGAAAAACCTGGTGGGTCTCTCAAGTGGGCGATGTCATTTAAGGTTGTGGCTTAAAAACGCTGAAGCTAAAAATATGTGCTTTTGCATAGTGTGTGCTCCACTGGTATCTCGGTGTTGCTGTCATTGTATCCAGATATATATCTTCCAACAAGTACCATTACATCCACAGCAAGCCAGGATGTATCCGCTTGTTAATGGTATGTATTTCCATTGGTTAAATAACTGAGGATGAACGTGCGCGGTCCTTTTCAAATAGTTTGTTTCCTTTTAAGCCTTTCCTCTCTCTGGGGGGAGGGGAGGAGGGCTGGTTATCAAAGGGTGGATTTGCAAAGGTTAGTTTGAATAGGCAATATTTAGTCTTTTCCTTTTTCCTCTGTTTAAAGCAGGATATCCAAGTAAAACTCTTGCCTTTCTCTCATAACTTTTGCATTTTCGCACTTCTTTTTCACAAAATATGTGTTCCAATACCTCGATTACACACTCTAAGCATTTCTGCCTGCATAACAGTTCTCACTAACAAGCATTTACAATGCTACGGTCTCGCCTTTGCAAGAAGTTAGAACTATTGGCATTGTAAATGACAACATTTTTATTTATGTGTTGGTTTTGAAAACAGATAAATAAATGACATTGTCATTTACAATGCAATAGCTTAATCTCTCACAAATGCGAGACCTAGTAGTAGAGTGAGTAATAGTGAGTAGTAGAGAGTGAGTAGTAGAGAGTGCGTAGTAGAGGCGTAGAGAGTGTGTAGTAGAGTGAGTACTAGAGAGTGATTGAGTAGTAGAGAGAGCGAGGAAGAGGCGAGGGGAAGAGAGAAAGGATTGGACAGGAGAATGGTGGGCCGAGTGAGGAGGCCATTGTCCAAAGTGTATGACTGAAGCATGGTGTGCTAGGGCACTGCCTTTTACCGAGAGCACAATTGGGCACTACATTCGTATCAATTATGCAGCTTCACTGCTTAACCTGCGTGACACATAAATGATAAGACATGGAAATCGATTTTCTGTGCATATCTCTCATGTGTGCATCACACATGTAAAGTGTCTTTTTGTTTTGATCTTATTAAAATCTTTGCAGCAATCACACTTTAGAATCACAAACAAGTCTGTTTGTAATCAGGTGGCTTTTTAGTTTTGCTTTCATTAGTGTTTTTTTAAAGTCCCATGTACATAACATGCATATGTGTGCATCTATGTATATGTAAGTATGCATTAAATTGGTATTGATATAGATATGCAGATGTTTATATGTTTATATATGTATGTATATATACATATATAATTACACATACATATATCTACGCTTAACACCTTAGCAGCTATGGAACGTCCAGCTCCAGTGCTGAACGTTCCATTGCGCAGGTGCAGCTGGAACGTCCAACGGCCGACGGCAGCACTCCCGAGGTAGTGGTGCCGTCGGCCGTTGGACTGGGCGCAGCACTTATGAGGATATATATGCATGTTATGTTTATGAAAGTGTGAAAAACACTAATAAAGCTAAAGCTAAAAAGCCACCTGATTACAAACAGAATTGCTTTATGGGTAATAAAGATGAGACCTATGACATTTTGTGCACTTGTGCCTTTAGGCAAAGAGTAAAAGTTTGGATTAAGGTTAGGCTGTTTTTGCAGATTGAGTAGTAGAGAGTGAGTAGTACATAGTGAGTAGAAAGTAATATAGAGTGAGTACTAGAGAGTAAGTAGTGTGATTAGTAGAGTGACTAGTAGAGAGTGAGCAGTAGAGAGTAGTAGTAGGGAGTAGTAGTTAGTAGAGAGTGAGTAATAGAGGGTAGTAGAGTGAGTGGTAGATAGATTTAGTAGAGCGAGTAGTAGAGAATGAGTAGTAAAATTGAGTAGAGGTTAGCGAACAGTAGTTAGTGAGTATTAGAGACTATTAGAGTGTATTAGAGAGTAGTAGAGTAGTAGAGAGGGAGTAGTAGAGAGGGAGTAGTAGAGAGTGAGTAGTAGAGTAGTAGAGAGTGAGTAGTAGAGTGAGTAGTAGAGTGAGTAGTAGAGAGTGAGTAGGAGAGAGTGAGTAGTAGAAAGTCGTAGGTAGAGAGTAGTAGGTAGAGAGTAGTAGGTAGAGAGTGAGTAGGAGAGAGTGAGTAGGAGAGTGAGTAGGAGAGTGAGTAGTAGAGAGTGAGTAGTAGAGAGTAGTAGAGAGTGAGTAATAGAAAGTGAGTAGTAGAGAGTGAGTAGTAGAGAAAGAGTAGAGTAGTAGAGAGTAGTAGAGAGTGAGTAGTAGAGAGAATGAGAGTGAGTAGTAGAGAGTAGTAGTGAGTAGTAGAGAGTGAGTAGTAGAGAGTGAGTAGTAGAGATTGAGTAGTATAGAGTAGTAATTGAGAGTAGTAGAGTTAGTAGAGAGTGAGTAGCAAAGAGTGAGTAGTAGAGAGTGGCGAGTAGAGGGTGAGTAGTAGAGAGTGAGTAGTAGAGAGTAGGAGAGAGTGAGTAGTAGAGGGAGTAGTAGAGGGAGTAATAGAGTAGTAGGTTTAGAGTAATAGAGAGTGAGTAGTAGAGGGAGTAGTAGAGAGTGAGTAGTAGAGAGTGAGTAGTAGAGTAGTAGAGAGAGAGTAGTAGAGTGAGTATTAGGTTGAGTAGTAGAGTGAGTAGTAGAGAGAGAGTAGTAGAGGGTAGTAGGTAGAGAGTGAGTAGTAGAGAGTGAGTAGTAGAGGGTAGTAGGTAGAGAGTAGTAGGTAGAGAGTGAGTAGGAGAGTGAGTAGTAGAGAGTAGTAGAGAGTGAGTAGTAGAACGTGAGTAGTGGAGAGTGAGTAGTAGAGAAAGAGTAGAGTAGTAGAGAGTAGTAGAGAGTGAGTAGTAGAGAGTGAGTAGTAGAGAATAGTCAAGAGTAGTAGAGTGTGAGTAGCAGAGAGTACAAGAGTGAGTAGGAGAGAGTGAGTAGTAGAGAGTAAGTAGTAGAGTGAGTACTAGAGTGAGTAGTAGAGAGTGAGTAGGAGAGAGTGAGTAGTAGAAAGTAGTAGGTAGAGAGTAGTAGGCAGAGAGTGAGTAGGAGAGAGTGAGTAGGAGAGTGAGTAGTAGAGAGTGAGTAGTAGAGAGTAGTAGAGAGTGAGTAATAGAAAATGAGTAGTAGAGAGTGAGTAATAGAGAAAGAGTAGAGTAGTAGAGAGTAGTAGAGAGTGAGTAGTAGAGAGAACGAGAGTGAGTAGTAGAGAGTAGTAGTGAGTAGTAGAGAGTGAGTAGTAGAGAGTGAATAGTAGAGCGTACTAGAGAGTGAGTAGTAGAGAGTGAGTTGTAGAGAGTGAGTAGTAGAGAGTAGTAATTGAGAGTAGTAGAGTGAGTAGAGAGTGAGTAGCAAAGAGTGAGTAGTAGAGAGTGGCGAGTAGAGAGTGAGTAGTAAGTGAGTAGTAGAGAGGGAGTAGAAGAGAGTGAGTAGTAGAGGGAGTAGTAGAGTAGTAAGTTTAGAGTAGTAGAGAGTGAGTAGTAGAGAGTGAGTAGTAGAGAGTGAGTAGTAGAGAGTGAGTAGTAGAGGGTAGTAGGTAGAGAGTAGTAGGTAGAGAGTGAGTAGTAGAGAGTAGTAGAGTGAGTAGTAGAACGTGAGTAGTAGAGAGTGAGTAGTAGATAAAGAGTAGAGTAGTAGAGAGTAGTAGAGTGAGTAGTAGAGAATAGTTAAGAGTAGTAGAGTATGAGTAGTAGAGAGTACGAGAGTACGAGAGTGAGTAGTCGAGAGTGAGTAGTAGAGAGTAAGTAGTAGAGAGTGAGTAGTAGAGAGTAGTAGAGAGTAGTAGCGAGTGAGTAGTAGAGAGCAGTAATTGAGAGTAGTAGAGTGATTAGTAGAGAGTGAGTAGTAGAGAGTGGTGAGTAGGGAGTGAGTAGTGAGTAGTAACTGAGCAGTAGAGATTGATTAGTAGAGATTGAGTAGTAGAGAGTGAGTAAAGAGTGATTAGTAGAGAATGAGTAGTAGAGAATGAGTAGTAGAGAGTGAGTAGTAGAGAGTGAGTAGTAGAGAATGAGGGGAGAGTAGAATAGTGGAGAGTAGCAGAGAGTGAGTAATAGAGAGTAATAGAGAGTGAGTAGTAGAGAGTAGTAGAGTGAGTAGTAGAGAGTGAGTAGTAGAGAGTGAGTAGTAAAGTGAGTAGTGAAGTGAGTAGTTGAGAATGAGTAGAGAGTAGAGTAGTAGAGATTAACTAGTAGAGAGCAGTAGAGAGTCACAAAGCACTTGGATCTAAGTAAACATAGGCAATTGCAGACTGGGTGCAAAACAACTGGATGTGCAACTTGTAAAACCTGTGGCACCGTAGCATCGAGTTCTGACCACCAAGTAAACGTTATTATTCCCAACGAGTCAGTTTGAGACCTTGGTGAACTTTTAGCCTTATACCTAGAGATGAGTCTGCCGAAATAATACCAGTTAACACTGCACTCTGTCTTTACTATCGATATCTAAGTGTCTAAACTATAAAGTATGTCTGTGTATATCTTCCCTGTAATCCACCCTTGGACCTCAGTAAAGAAATATCATTGATAAGTTTTAACTTGGCCTTAGTGAAAATGAAATTGAAATTAAAATGACATCTACATAATTTGCATAACTTTGGGAATTTCGCTTTGTGCTAAATATCCGAATTAAGCCACATTGCGTGATTTCACACCATTTACAGCAAAATATTCCTGACGGTCTAATCTCACCTGTTTTGCACTGGATGGGAGGCGCTGCCTCATGCTAAACTCCTGCAACACTCAGACCATGTACTTTCACCTCCATTTCAAACTCCTCTAACTGCGTACATCGTAACACCTGTCCCCTTTGATCACACCGTGGGCATCCACTTGAACAGCTGCACCCATTTCCTCTCTTCGTGCTTTACTGTGCCCGTCAGCGCTGCCCGACTGAGCCTGCAAACCTCACTTATTCGCTCCAATAAAGCATATGCAGTGCACTTGCACTGGACACTTCGCACAAGAACACGTTTTATTTCATTTTAACACATTTCTCAGAAATGAGAAAATAAATCGAGCCATAAAAAAGTGCATTTCTGTACACGTTTTTCAACGAGTCCTGTTCATAGAACCTGAGTGTAGGGACTTGTCGGTGGGCGGGAAATATTGGTTATAATGTTACCCCTCCTCCCCCAAACTTTCTGCAACATTACCACCCCACTCCCTCTGCTCCAACCCCGTGATATCAGTTTCCTTTCCCACCCTTCAATTTCCGCTTCCGAGGCAGAGTCTGGTGCAGCGGAATTCATGTAATGAAATTAATAATGAAAGATGCTTTGCAGTGTGAGATCCACTTGTGGCAAAGGAGCCCCTTGAGGATGGGGGGGGTGCAGTTATTAAGACCCAGAAGTTGCAAACTCTAGGCAGCATTTGCACCAGGGCCCAGTGTGGGTCCAGTGGAGTTGTAAAGAAAGGGGGGGTTGAGGACATGGTCTCCCTCGAGGTGTGGGGCTGAGGGCATGGCTACAGCACCGAGGGAGGGTGGCTCAGGTCTGATACTGAAGGAACGGTCTGAGGGCGCTGGACTGCGGGTAGAATGTGTATGGGTGTCCTGCCGTGCACCTTTCAGATGTGAAGGCACCGCAGGCGGAGAAACAAGGACATACACTTGAGGGCACTGCACAGGGGCGTAACACAGGCCCACGCAGGCCCCGCGGTGCGGGGGGGGGCCTCGCAGTCTAGGGGGCCCCATCAGCAGCACAATGCTGACTGGCCTGACTATGGAACCAAATGCGGTAAATATTAACTTTCTTCACATGTAATGCCTATAGCCCTCTGGTCGAGGTTCGCGCTATTTAAAAACTGCCCAAAAAAAATGTATTCACGTATGCATGCATACTGTAAATCTGGGGGGCAGAACTGTTAGGTTAAGTGAGGTCAATGGAAGCTGAGGCAACGTGCAGAAGCTCTTGAACTGTCAGGACAGTGGAAGTATTCTTTCTTCTACGTCCGTGAGGCGTCAGACAGGCAGCATTCATTAGGTGTTTTTTCTTTCAATTTCCTGCCAATGGACTTGGGCCCCCAGGAGCTGCTGCCTGTGCCTCCGGTGGGAGATTGATTGTGCTCCCTGACCTCCACAGACACTTCAGGGCGGCCCAGGGCAGCGGATCGGAGTTGAGACACATAGACTTTGCTTTCCTTGAAGTGCAGGGGCCTTCTTTTCCCAAAGTTTTAAGCTGGTTCCAGTGTAAGGTAGGAAACGTTTTTTCTTTTAATAATAGAGCAGCGTTTATTTCTGCTGTTGTGGTACAGGGTTCATTGCATGTTCAGCAGTCAGACTTACCTCTCATGATGGAGTATTTTCAATCTGGTTTCGCTTTTATTTCTTGAGGTGCAGAGGCTTGTGTATTCTGTGTACTTTTGTTTTTAAACTGGTTCCACCAATGAGTGAGAAGGAGTCAGAGAATCGGCCCTTTTAACCACGACAATGTTTTCATAATTAAAAAACACCTTCTGCCAATCCCTTGTGTCTCCAGGAGTTTTCTAGCAACGATTAAAATCATGCCAATATAACTCTTATGGATAATATTCCTGCTGGAGCAACATCAGCATTCTGTCAGTGGCAGTTTTCACCCATCCTGATGTAGCACAGAGGGTTAATATGCCTGCTGCAAAGAATGTGTACATGCAGATCACTAAAGTGCATTTTATGTGAGTAGCTCAGTGGGTTACTGCTTTTGTCACAGAGATTATTTAGTTACTTACAGTTCATAAGTTACAATCGTGATATAACACGATTATGTATGAACTGCAGTGAAGAGTTTGTATTCAAACTGCGTGGTAAGGTTAGAACATTATACCCCCCACCCCCCAAGACTCTCATTATCCTAATTTTGCTAAAAGGTTTAGTTTGGGTAAAAATACATTGTTTTTAGTAAAAACCAACCACTGTAGTATGTTTTAAATCCAGACCAACACTAAGACGCAATATACTGCTTACTAGTATGGATGACATGTGATTCTACAACTTAATCCTCACTATTTTATGTAACATTTCCTTTAGACTGATTACAAACGTATGATTTATTGTCTCTCTATAATGTGGGTATGATGTAAAGTGCTCTGACACCCTACACTAGTAATGGTGCTTTGTAGAAGTTTCAAGTTCCTCTTTTAGTTTCTCATTCCTCATATGGGTGTCACTTTTGGAATTTATCTGTTTCCATGGATGTCGTTGCTTGATTTTACTCGGGAGAAAGTGTCAGTCTTAAGTGTCACACATTGGTTGTTGAATGTCACTCACAAGTACATTGAAACTATGAAAATGTCACACATAAGCAATGTCAAACCTTGGCAGCTCTGGGGCGTAACACAGGCCCCCCGCAGCCCCTGCGGAGCGGGGGGCCTCGTGCTCCAGGGGGGCCCTCAGTCTGAGCAGAGCCAGCAAGCCTAAATGGTGCCCCGCATTTTAATAAATCATTGGTCTCCCAAGCCCGGGCTTCGCTGTCTCGACCGGCAGCCCACCCGGGCCTCTGACACTAATTTCATGCACAAATGGACTATACTTTGCCCATTCGTGCGGGGAAATAACTCTCCTGGCAGAGTGCAGAAACTTGGGCTTTATTATGCCCTGTGCGCGCCAAATTTAGGCTGCGGCGGTGCCACCAATCAACTGATTGTAACTCCTAAACTCAGCAGAGCAGGGCTGTCAATCATCAATAGCGCGAGAGCGCTACTTAAGACGGCACTGCTGAATGCTGCTGTCCTGCCCCCAAGAGAGTCTGGACCAATGTGCAAACAAGGAACAGCAACAAGCAAAGCCTCTTCAAAAGTAAGAGTACTTTCGACCAATCACATAGGGGAATATTCGGAGCCAGTGTAGGATAAGGGCCCTGGGTCCCTCATGAATAAAGGACGTCCATCTGGCAATGCTTTACAGTCTGAGGAGCACAGGGTCGACTACAGGATGAGCAATGCAGTACTCTGGACCTGCACCAGTAAGTTGATATTTGTTTTGTGTTTGACACGTACATGACGAGGAGTGCCACCTCCTGTTTGTAAGAGGCTGCATTAGCAGAGCGGCATCCTCAGCAGCCATCCTTTCATCCTTACAAAAACGTTTTCATCATCAAGTTTAAAGCAAATTGCAACTAGCAAAACACTCTCGAGAGTACACAAAAGTAAGATAATACACGGGAGAATTCTGTGATTTGTTTATGTGGTTTGTCTAGCGAACATGGACTGAAGAGATAGTTATGGAATTAGCTGCTAAACCCATGCTTCAGAATCGACCCGATTCAGGCGGGAGGCTCTAGATTTTAAAGCCAAAAATACTTTATTTCACCTGTCTCACTCCTAATATTGGTTCTGCTTCATTATTAGTCAGAGGAGAAAATCAGTTACCATGATTTTATTTTCAAAATCCTCCACTGCCCCATTGCACCCAATGACAGATAAGATGTAGCTTGAGGCATATAAATAAATGGTGCAAGGACTTTGTGCCACATGGACAGACAGTGTGTTCTATTGCATTGTATCAAAGCTGCATTTATATATGGCGCTTCATGTCCTTTAGGATGCCATATTGAATGTATTTATTTATTCATTATATAAAGTTTTATATAGCACGAACATGACCCAAGGGGGTATTGGAGCGCTTTACAGTGCATAATTATCACGTATTATACATTATGCATTGTCGGATGAGTATCACACTGCACCATAGGGGAGTGCATGGCTGGAAGGATGTGCTTTCAATGAGCCTATGTGGGCAGCATGTTTGTGTGTGTGACCAGAATAATGCTCCTATGTTGTCTTATGTCACAGTTCTTTATAGTGTGAAGAGAGAAAGGGTAAGTGAGGCACAGGACTTTGGTTATAAATAGCTGACAGCTACAATTTACTCTAGAAGCCCAATGTGTAGAATATGGTGATTACAAACAATTTTCATTCAACCTCCTCTGTTGAGCACACCAAATAAGTCTTCCTCACTCTTAAACCGTTTGTGAATGCCACAAGGCATTTTTAAATGAACAAACGCCTAATTGCAATTCAGTAACCTAGTTTAATCATGTATTTCTAGTAAAGAGGAAGAAAAGACAACAAAGAAAGAGATCTGCCTGGTTGGTTTGCATTATGTTCATGTCAGTGATGACAGGGGAGGGTGAAGCTTCTGGTTGGAAGGAATATCTTAAAGTCTTCAAAGATGGGAGCCACGTATGGCAGATCTCTTCATGCATTAGGCGCATGTCCGCTTTGCGATTGAGTGGGTTGGTTCCGGTGGATTGGTGGTTTCCAGACAGTGTCCAATTGCAGTTCCGATCTGTTATGGTAATACTTAGCTGGACTGCAAGTGATTTATCACGATGCGCAATCCGTATACTTGCCATTCAGCCTTCAACTGGCAGTGCAATGGTTATGGACCTGTGACATTTTGGCACCACTGAGAGGGTATAATTGCATTCCAGCCTGCAATCATTACTCTCAGCAGTGATAGAATCAAATTGTGTCAGACTCCAGTGCTACCTGAGCACTATTCTCATGTACCCTGCGCGGTGTGCAGCCACCCCTCATGCAATCTAATGGTGGTGTTTCTGTGACTTTTGGAATGCTTGACTAAAGTGTTTTCTTCTGTTCTATTAATTAGTTTTGAAGTCAGGGGACCCATTTTCTGTGGAATTCATCTTTGGAAGAAACAGGTTTTTACTCCCTTCCTGAAATTACGGTGGACTTGTAGATTTCTTCTCTTTGCTGGCAAGGAGGTCAAGTGTTTTCCACCTGCACTGAGAATGTAGCTCCACCAGTGGTCTTTTTTTTAATTAGCGATGTGATGAGCTGAGGTGGTAGTTTCAACAGTAGAGTTTTTTTCTGTATCATTGGAATTTCACTTGTAGCTACTGTGTGCCTTCCCCTTGAAGGTCTCTATGGAACTGTAAAGTGCCTTAAAGTCAGAACATCAGACTATTGACGCTTGTAGGGTCTCCTAGTTTTATAATAATCTACGTGTCATCTGCATAGTTGTAGCAAGTGAGGTTGATTGATCTGATCAGGTACGGTAGAGGTTGAACAAGACTGGTGAAACGAGGGACCCTTGTTGGATTCCGCAGAGTAGGACGTGAGCAGCTGAGGTAAATATTGATTTAGATACAAAGCTTTATCTGTCGCTGAGGTGGGAGGTGATCATTTATTTATAGGTCCAGCTTTTCAAGTCACAGTAGTAGTGTCCTATGATAGACAGTATCAAATGTTGTTGATAAGTGTAAAGATACCAGGCCAAGAAGCAAGGGGATTGAAGGCAACTGCCTAGAGACCATTTGCATATTTACATACCTTTGTAAATTGGTTATCTAGCCATAGTTTTTTTCTGGTTCCAGTACCCGCTGGGCCCCCGCTCTGCCTATTCCTTACATTTGAAATTTAAACTTACTGCTGGGAGAATGCATTTCATGAAAAGGAATATAAAGTAGGGTTGCCAAAAGAAAAATGCCAGCCATGTGTTGTTTAAAGACACTGAAAGACCTCCTCTTGACACTAAATAGGGTTTTAGCAAAAATGTATGTATTCATTTGTAATGTGACTTTTCTGTCTTTGGTTCCTTTAATTATCAGTCATGGATCATTCAGGCAGCCCTAGAACACAATTAAAAGTGTTTTCTATTTATATTTGCTGTTCAAAATATGCACAAATAAGTGCTGAAAATACGGCTTTAGGTGATGTTTATTTTTGTCCTTTAGGGGCATCAAATTAATGAGCTGGCAACCCTAATCATAAGACTGGAAGTTTTTTGCACGATCAGCACATTATTTCCTACGCCCTCTATCCCTATTAATGCCAGAATACCAATAGTTTAACTTATACCTGAAACCCTAAGCCAGTGTCAATAACATGCTGAGTTGCTTCAAATGTGTGGGAATGCACTGTGCATTCACACAACTCACTCCTCATTCTCGCCCTTCACTTTTATCCTCACCCTGCACTCACAGCAATCACAATGCACTCACACTGACCACCTTCACTCACACCATTCACCCACTCACCCTGCACCCCAGTCATCAATCTGCACTCGCAGGGCACTTGTGACTTGCACTGTTCACCCTGTTCCTCACTCTGCAGTCACACAAGCACACTACTCACCCTGCATTCATGTCACACTTCACCCACCTGTCCCCCTCACTGCTCAATCTGCAATCTCACCTAAACAAACCCTTCACTAACAGTGCATTCTTTTGTCCAACTCAGCACTTACATATGGTCAGCTCACTCACCCGCTCCTCTTACCCTACTCTCACACTGTTGCATCACTCACTGTACACTCTTTAATCTATGCCTACTTGGGCCCATTAACTTTAAACAGTAGGCACAGTATTTTCAGAATGGACGACGACTCTGTGCAGTAATTACCAAGGTAGGATTTGAACAAAATAAATACCATAAAGGGACCTACAGAGAGAGATGAAAAACAAAATAGTGTGCATATCTCTCACCTCGTAAGCCAATGCTAAGCGCTGCTTCCTATTGCACAATAAGCTGCATGCACCCCAGTCAGTGGTCCTCATGCACAACATGGAATTGGAACACTTCCAACATAGCATCAAAACAAATACAACGCCCTTCCAACCAAACACCCTCCAACCAAACACCCTACACATATTGTAGCTTGGTATTCATGTAGTCAAGTGCTTCATTGCTCCACATAGGGGTAGTAGGCCCTCTATAAATATAACAATTCAATATATTCAAGACCGCTCCATCCCCTGTCTTCTTGGCTTTGTCTTTTAGCTCCTGCCTCCTTGCCTCTCTGGGTGATAGGGCAAAGTGGTAGGTGGTGTGCCTAGCGGACAGGGGGCCCCCTCCATGCGCTTTGCAGGGGGGCCCCCTCAACTTTCGTTACGCCACACTGACACTTCCGGGGCAGGTCAGAGGGGATGCAGGAGTTGGAGTGCACGGATGAGGGAGCCTTGAGGCTGGCGGAGGGCTCGGCTCTGCACGGACTACAGGGCACAAGCTATGACCACAGGGCAGAGCTGAGGACTCTCGGCCATATAGTTTACGAAAAAGTAACCAAAAGCTTAAATGTGTCTGACCTGTTTTAATGCAACAGGCAAAATAATAAGGGTTAGGAATTGAAGAAAACAAATACTTTCCCTCCTCCCTCTCAGATACCACGTTTTTACAAGTTATGTTTTTATTAAAAATCAATACCCCAAGAATGTCAATGTTTATCGTATTTTTAACTTAATCACTTCGCGGATTTTAAAAAGTGTCCAGGTCTTACAAAACATAAAGAGCGACTTCAATTAAAAAACTAATATTTTCTGTAAAGTTGTATCAAAAAACATAAATACATTCTACCACGTGCTACTTGTACGGTTTAACTGTTTCATGCCACTGTGAACATGTAGTTTTCTACGCGTGCAGTGTGTGCATTATTTTAAGAACTGCGGGTGTAATTCAAAGGAACCATTGGACAATTTGGGCAGATTGGGAAAGGAAACGTTGAGGTGTGCAGGGTCCCATTACTGTACGTGCGATGTGTGTGAACGGGGCTCCTGGTACAGTTATCAGCGAAGAACTTGCTCCTATACAAAATGCCTCAAATTCCCCTTTGTTCATTAAAACAGAGCAAAGGATAGACAAGAAATCCAGGCTCACATCTGTCTCCCTTTCAAAACACTTGCCCCCTCCCCCAAACACCCAAAAATATTCAAGGCTTCGCGATGATATCGCAGTGAGCACCAACACATTATTAATGTATAATCTAAAGTGAAAACAGATTTACAGTTGGAAAAAACTGAAGAAAAAATATATAAATACAAAGAACACAGTCCGTAGGTGCGGTGCACACGCATAACCCAGTGGCCCCCGGTTCTCCTTCCACCCAAGGCTGCCTTGGCATCAAGACCCGCGGTCACGGACTCCCTCCCTCCGGCCCTTGTTGTCATCCTGGGAGAGAGGGCTGCTTTTCAACAGGGTTCGTTCCGGAGCTATTTGTATCCCTCTGTGTATGGGTATGGTGCATATTCATATATACATTTAAACTACTTTTGTCGTGCACGCGCATGCTGTGCTTATGCCAGTCCGCGTTTTTATTTATGCACTCTCTGTATTTGTAGGAGCATGCATTCAGTGTTTGTTTATTTTTGCGTGAGGTGCATGTGCACTCGTATGCACTTTGTGCGTGTGGTGCGTGCGCGTTCATGTGTGCGTGTGGTATCTGTGTGCACAGTGCGTGTGTTAAGCCTCGTGCATGTCACTCCGTGGGTGTGGTGCCCGCACATCACACCGTGGCCCCCGGTTCTCCTTTCACCCAAGGCCGCCTTGGCATCAAGACCCGCGGTTATGGACCCCATCCCTCCGGCCCTTGTCCTCATCATAAGAGAGAGGGCTGCTTTTCAATGGGGAACATCGTTTACAACGAAACTTTTACCATGTACTACCATTACAACACAGGAATTACAACGAAAGTCGTTACAACGACTTTCGCTGGAGGGCGCTGTTGGATAGGGAATAGTTTAATTTTCTATCCAACACCTTCCCTACTATCCACGGGGACTGGAGTTGGAATAGAAAATGAAACTATTCCACTATCCAGCGTCCCCCAACGCAAGTCGTTGTAACGACTTGCGTTGTAACCCCCAACGCAGGTCGTTGTAATGACTTGCGTTCTAATACCTGCGTTGTAAAGGCATGCGTGGTAAAAGCATGCGTTGAAACGTCATACAACCCTTTTTAACAGGGTTCGTTCCAGAGCTATTTTTAAGCACAAATTTCACAGCTTCAGAATGTATCCCGTGTTGAAGCACATATTTCACAGCCTCAGAATGTATCCCGTGTCTAATCCGATTTTCCTTTAATTGCGTGACAGGTTTGAAAGCTTTGAAACATACTTTACCCGGTTGAACTTTGTCATTCTCCAACACGCACACTCTGGAGAATATTAAATGTAGCAAGCACCCGACAAGCGCCTGTCTTCCTGCTGGCATAAAAGGTTCCTTATCTTCTTTATGAGCCATCTAGACCCATAAAGAAGATAAGAAACCTTTTATGCCAGCAGTAGGTCAAGGAACCCCGTCTGAAAAGGACGGGGCTTACAAAGAAAGAAGAACGTCACTAGGACATCTTCTCCAATGGCTGGCCACCGTTTTGCATGAACGGTGACGCCAGCCAATGGAAAAGAGGGGCGGGCTTAACCTCGCTAGTAGAAAATACCCTACCTCATTAAATCTCGCCAGCTTGACTGTGCTTTCGCAGTCCGAGACCTAGAAACCTATGGTTTTCATGTTAAGTGCTCTAGTGCCCTTGGGCCAAGTTTGCGCTATAAAAACGGACACAAAAAAAACCGAAACCAGCATAACGTGACCTTGGCGGTCCCTGGATTGGGCATGTGTCCTACTGTACAACAGCATATAAGCCTCATCCTTGCCTTGAATGCAGAAGTACACAAGCACATGAAGAGTGGAAACCTTCCCTCGTAAAGGACAATGCAAGTTAATGCCATTTGTAGCGAACACAGTAATAATGTAAGCCACATTATATTAGAAGGTGCCTTACTTTTATCAACAGTGTGCTTGCTGCACTGGTAAAAGAGTCACACTTCCCTGCAGCAATGAACATTATTTCTTCGAACAGCGGAATCAGATGAGACATTCCAGCAAACACAGAAGTCACACAAAATAGTGGTTTTTGCCGCAAGGGTGCAGGCAAAAATGGAGAGCCCAATAGGGACCTGTCTCAGCACCTGCTTTTTAGAACTGTCAAGACCCAGCCCACTTGTTACCGATACTGCGCATGATTAAAACACCTGTACCAAGCAGTTCTGAGATTTAAAATCTGGAACGGGGAGTTACAAGTAGAAAGCATTTTTTTCCTACAATAGCAAATCGTGTGTGCCTGTCAGAAAATATTCTCACGATGCTCAGGACTGCCTTCAGAACTGGATGGTCTGAGTATTACTTATTGTACCTAATCCCACATTATGAGTTTGTGGGAAAAGTTTGTGCTATTTATGCACCTGGTAAAGATACCCTGGGGCACTTTATGGATCAGGTGTGGTAAATAGCACCTATTTCGCCGAGGTTTTGGGGAGTAAAATACACATTTGAGACAATGCAACAAAATATTAATGGCAAGGTAAATACTATACACTTTCCCCCTATTACATTCCAGCAGCTTTGACCAAGTATAACGAAGGGTGAGGTATTTAATGCACCCAGTAATTATTGGGTGAGGTAATTACCACCAAACAAGGAATTCCAGCTCCTTTTCTAACAAGATTTTGCGTAGGGGTAGAAAAACGCAAACCTATTTGTAATTAGGGTCCTAGACTTTAGAAAAGATCTTGACTCCCATAGCCTCTCTGAGGATGTTAAAAAATGCATCCTTCTCTTTCGTTTGCAGAAAATTTCAGCTTCCTCCATCAATGACATTATTTCATGATTCTGGACCCTGAATGACACATTAATTAAGAAATGACATCCGTGGTACCAACCTGTAAAGTGCACGTCTTAATTACAGCATTTTTTCCTTGCCATACTTTTAACCTGCCCATGATGCGTAAAAAACCTGAGAGATCTGAGGTGAATGAACTATAGCTGAGTGGTGAGGAGTTCTGCCACACCTAACTGACATAAATGACCCAAAACCATGCTTTCATTGCAATCAAGTAAAGGAACAACGGTGGGGGCAGCCCTCCGCATTCACTAGGGAGAAGTGTACGTAATTAATGAAAGTTGTAGTAGTTTCTTATTTGTAGAGTGGATGCTCTTCTTTCTTAGGTCCACCGTTAAGACCCCACATTCGAACCACAAATGAAGAACTCACGAAAGGAGCACCCAATTTGAACGAAGTCACAATCAACTGTCCAAGTTGAAGTCCATTGAGGTTTATTCAAAGAAAAAGATTCAGTTTCCAACAAAAACGTTCATTTAATAGTAAGCAAGCAGTTCATTCCAATATTCAAAATCCAATCTGAGGATATGTCATATTAGTAATTCTTGGTGTAAAAGTCAAAAGACAGCCTACGCGTTTTGGCCCACATGCATCAAGCACTTTTGCATTCGCAAACGGTGCGATTCCTTAAAATCGGCCGTTTGCGAATGCAAAAGTGCTTTTTCAGATGCATCATCATTTCTGAATGGAATTCGCTGATTTTGCGACTTTCCAGAATGCGAATGCATTTAAGGAATCGCAAATTTGCGATTCCTTAAATGCAATGCATCATTCAGAAATGAAATTGCGAGAACAAGGTTTGGAAGTGCAAATTACCACGAGGTTGAACCTCGTGGTAAATTGCGAAAAATGTTTAAAATGTACTAATTTATATTTTAAACGATGTCATGTTACAGACACACATGTCCTTAGGACATGTGTGTGTGAAACATCCATTTCAAATTACATTTCGGGGGTGCAGGGGGGGGTCCTTTGGACCCCCCCCTGCACCCATGAAATTTTCTAAGTGCCATTCGCAATTTCCATTGATTCCTATGGGCCTTCTGGCCCATAGGAATCAATGGGAATTGCGAATTCGCAATTTTGAAGTCACAAAATATTTGCGAGTCGGTAAAAAATGCGAATTTTACCGAATCGGAAATATTTTGCACTTTCCATGATGCATCCCGTTTTGCGAATCCATATTTGCGATTCGGTAAAATTCGCAAATTTGGAAACGCAAAACGGGAGTTTGATGCATGAGCCCCTTTGTCCCTAAGGGGACATCTTACGGGCTAATAGTTGTTAGTCGATCAAGTAATCTTCGTACAAAATGTGCATCACATCACTATCTGTGCCTTGATATCACTTTGCTTAAAAAGGGGTTAAAGTCACCTTCTATTCTTTAACACAAGCAAGTCAGTATAGTTCCTGTTGCTTCATTTAGAGCACGAATTCCCCAAAATTCTTCAAAGTTTCCTTCGTAGGATCAGCCAAGCGTACTTGTACAAATTGTGCCATCACAGAGACCCCTCACCAAGACTATGCAAATTGCCATTGCAGGCTGGTTGTGTTGGTGCAGAGAAAACTGAAGGGTCGACATGTCACATAGTCTTGTGTGCCATGCCCTTTCTGTCTTTCTGTCTGGACGGTTACCCGACCGGCATGGCGCACTCTGGGCGGATCGGCTCCTAGTTAGAGCAGTTTGGCCTGACTAGTGGGACCGTTAATTAATATTTGGCTCTCGTTGCAGTTTTGTTTGAAGTCTGAGCATGTCCAGTCAATTCACACTGAGCTACTTAATGCTGCCATATTGTGAGCCTATATCTGATTTACATGAGCTTTTAACCGCTACAAATTTCAGCGGATAGGGCACGTTTTTTAATTTGTATTGGTGCAATTGAGCTTTGAGTTAGCGGAGCTTCTTTATTTCCATGCTGACTACTCTTCATTATTAGATGTCCTGATGCTGATTTCCTATTGGACGCTCTGGTATTCATTATTGTTTGTCCTGATGATGACCACCAAACTTTAATGTGGCCGAAATGCCGTTGACACCAACATGTGGCATTGATTAAAGAGTATGCATTCTTTGCTATGTTTTGTTTTTGTCTTCTTCTAACTACATATATGTAATTTTCCTCAGCCACTTTTTATGTTTACACAGTGTATTTTCTTTATGGTTGTTTGTTTAACTTATTGAGCGCCATTGTTGTTCTATTTTCGTCATTATTATTGTCTTATCAATACATTTTGTGTATATATATTGTTTAATTTGTGTAGCGTTTAGTTCTCTGGTACTGTTATTTTGTATTTTACAGTATGTAACTTGAACCTTTGTTAGGATTCCGGTTTTTAGTTTGCCCAGGTTCTGCCTTTAGGGCTGCCCCTGTTGGTGGTAATTATACCCTCATACACTGCAGGAGGTTTCTGAACCTATATAACGAAGGCAGGGTGCACTATACCTCATGCGTGGACACATCTGCATAAGCAGATATGACCCTACAATATCTGAGCCAGTCTTAGATATTGTAAGTGCAAAGGGAAACCATAGAGAGTACATTGGCTAGATACTTTGTCATTATGAGTTTCCTAGCCCCAGGATGGCTTCATTGTACCCTAAGATGTTTGGTACCAAACATCTTGTCTTAATAAACCAGTGCTGGATGTATTAATACATGCACCCAGGGGACTTTTTAGAGAGCCCCCACAAGCACTGGTGTGGTCTCTATCTAGTCCTATCCAGCCTGCCACAACGAGACATGTTTCTGACCTCATGGGGTGAGAGCTCAGAGGCCTGAAACAAATCCTTTTCTGGGCGGAAATACCGCACACCTCCTCCAGGCCGGAATGGTCTTCCAGAGCAGGAAGCCTCAAAGGCGATGCCGCCTTTGAAGTGCAGCCCAGGCTTACCCAGATAGTGGGGGATGCCAACCCCACTGTCCTGCTCCTCATTTGGTGGGAGGACAGGAGGGAAAATGTGTTAAATGAGGAGGAGTGTCCCCATTCAGCTAGCACCACCGCTAAGGTGTGGCAGGGGATGTAGACACTACTTTTTGGAACCATCATCTTAAGATGGTGGTAAAACAACCCATCAGGGCTACAGTAGTGCCCCTTTCCATAGGAAGTGGTCACTTAGAGAGTGTAGACCCCCTAAATGCAGGTAGCCCATTGGCTACTACTTGTCTCGCCCTTTAACACCCCTAAATGTGGTATTTAAGTGGCATCCCTGGACCTTGAACTTTAGATTTGATGGCCACAAAGAAGAAATGGACCAAGAAGTGCTGCTTCCCGAGAAATGAAGCCCTGCTGCAGAGAATTTGACCCAAAGCCCTGCCTCCTGCTTGACCGACTCAGCTGTCATGGTGTGCTGCCTTGCCTTGCCACTGTGAGGACTCCAAGAACCTTGGAGCACCTACAGTCTTTGACAAATTACCAAAGAATCTCCTGCGGAGCAGATGCTCTGTTCCCCTGCAACAGCAGGCATGGGCAACAGACTCTAGACTTATCGACTTGCTGCTCCCTGGTTACTCCAACGCAGCCCCCAGACCAAATGTGTTACTCCAGCTCTGAAGGTTCAGATGTGTGCACCCCACCAAGTTTGGGGACACCAGGACCTTCTGGAGCCATGCTGGACCAATACCCGGGGTACCGGCTCTCCTGCAACCTGCACTGAGACAGAGAACCCTCTTTGGACTACAACTGCCCAGGAAGCAAGCACCTGTCGACAGATGTTGAGATCCCTAAGACCAACATTGTGAGTGGCGCAGCTGTCCCAAAATTGCCTCTTCAAGTTGGCTGCTCCTGACTGCAAGGACATCTTGACACATGCTGCCCGGCTGACCTATCTGCAACTGACCCTGTAATGACAATCAAGCTGTGCTCCCATGGTCCTGAGGCCCTTTCAACCTGCTCCCTTGAGTGGGCCCCTCTGTACTTACCTGTAAGTCCCCTTGTGTTGTGTGTTTTCAAGTGGCCTCCTCTCCTGAAACACACCAGCTGCCAACGACCTCAGCACCTGGCTCCCTGCTGAAACCAGGACCACTAGTGGAACTTTGGATCTGGACGTGCTAACTACAGAAATCCAAGAGATCAACCTTGAAAGTCACTTGCACAAATGTATATGTATATTTGTCTTTTTCCCCATTGACTTTAATGGTGCGTAATTGTGCATAAATGTGATTGATTTTGTGAACTCTAAAAATTCATAACATTAAAAATACTTACTGTAGAACGAAGTTCTTGGTCTGAAAAATTATATAAAAATTGACATTATTGTTGCAAATCGGTCTTGGATTTATCCTTGAGTGTGTATCTCATTATTTTGCCCCTGAGTACAACTGCTTAGCACTACCCTTTGATAAGCCTAACTGCTTGCTCTCACTACCACAAATAGAGCATTAGCATTATCTGCTTTTGCCTCTGTAAACCAATAAGGGACTCACTGGACTCTCTGCACAGTGTACTTTGTTCTAGTACACTATATAGAGAGCCAGCTTCCTACAATCTGGAAATCAGGAACAGAAAACTCAGACTTTTAAATGTTTATGTCAGAGGCATAACTAGGACCAAACTCTTTCGCAGGGGGGCGCTATCAGGTCATCCAATAAAGGCAGGGTTAGTAGTTCTAGCAATGGGCGAAGCAATCCTTAGAGCCAATTTAAAAAACTAGAGAAACAATTTGTGTTTTTTAAACATATTGGTCAAACCCAATAAGATTACAACAAACATGTTTTAGCAGATTTGACAACGATTATAGGCTACTGACTGATCTTCGTAAAGGGAAGTTAGAGATTTGACAACTAAAAAGCATATTCTACAGATTTTAATATGAATCATTTTAAAACCAGTTTTCACAAGAAGACCCTCTTCTTTTCATTCTCTGAGAATTCCTACTGTAAAATGAAAGTGAGGTCATGAAATATTTTTAATTCCGTCTTCAGAAAAAGCTTCTGTCTGACTGTTTTCCAAAGGTATGTTTTCAATATGCTCTTTGGGGCACTGCAACATCTGCTTGTCTGAGGCTGGACACATGTAAAGTTTTCAAAATATTGAGCTCAGTATGTTAAGACACCTGTTTTCAGGATGTGTGACTGACAAGCCACATGTTGGATTCCTCATGCATCTTCCATTCCCCCAGTGATTGAAGAAGTGAATACCAATCAGATGGCAATATTACCACCTGTTAATTAAACTGCCAGGAATCTGTGCTAACCTAAATCAAAATAAAACAGTTGATGTTAGGCACTCTATGTTTAGAATTTTTAATTTTAGGTGACTGTGCTACATTCATGTAGGAAACCAACAGGCCTAAAGAAGAATGGTTGTTCCTAAATGTCTATACTGATTATAGCAATTAACCTGGCATGGCAGATAAAGGGACAACCTTGAATGGAGCACATGAAAGACATTAGGCAAACAAGATACTTATCAATTTCTCATTGTAATAATGCAGAAATAGTGCACAAAGTTATTATTTTTATTGCGCAATGCTTTTGCAATGTTAATCTATTCTATATAATATTAAAGTTATGTTGTATTGACAGATCCAGGTTTACTGTGATAGCAGAATACAGTTTCACAATCATGTTGCTGCCAAACTACACTAATTTGAAGAGGCAGGACACAGCGAAACGATGCCTACACAGAGGAATAATTGTGTCCTGCCTCTACATAGATCCCCCAGGAAAAAGAAACTAAGGTATACAACTTGACAAACAGACAAATGTTAAATGTTCAGTCTTCGTGTAGCTGAGCTATGACTCAGACTACTCATAGGTCAGGCACCAGACACTTGTGCTATTCATCAGATGGCTTTTCTCCATCACCAAAGGACAAGAGCCACAGCTCATAAATTCTGCTCAATTTCTTCTAAAATTGCCACAAGGCCTCCATTTAATGCCTGAGGACACTCTCTCAATGCATTTAGATCTGTACATGCAATATTTGAGTCGAGTTGAATTATTACCTTTAAGTGAAGTGCAACAAATGCCCTAAATCATTTTGATGCTGAACTGACTAACAAAGTCAGAAAAGATACGAGACAATTTGTAAGAGCCTTCCTCAACATAGCATGGTCCTCTAATATGTGCAGGACAAGACAGAGAACATTCCAGATATAGGAAGCAAAACAATTGTTGCTATTAACAACTTGGGAGGCAGAAGAATCATTTTGACAAAGAGCAGATTTGTGAGATTAGAGACTGCTTGGAGAAGACCCCTCAAGGAGTTGAAGGCGTAAGAAATTGAATATGAAATAAAAGATCTCCTATTATTGATTTCACACTCTGATGTGTGTGTGTTTATGTGGTTCAGCCTTGTGTCTCTTTCACTGAACACAATCAGATGTGCTTAAACTGCCTCCATTCTGTCCTTCCTTGTACGTTTATCAGTTATCAGTTTTTGATGTTTTTCATATATACAATGCTGGCAGCTTCAAGACACCAGTACGAAGGATAGAAGTGAAAATCAAGAGTCTCATTTCGAGTTTGGGAGAGCAGGAGCACCAGCTTAGCCATGCAATGCTTTCACCCTACCAAACTATCTGCTCTCCATACTGTTTAAAGATGGCAAAAGTACCATGTTTAGACTGGTGAAGCCTTTGCTGGCTCTGATGGTGTAAATCTCTTACTTGGAGGCCCATCTTCCAAGGGCTGAAAGTCACAATGAAGGTCATACAATCCTATAGTGTGTGGGATCCCATTACTCATTTTTCTTGCACGAGAAGAGGTACACATGAGCAGGGAAAACTGTACAATGGCCCCCATACACAGAGGAAAGACACCCCTTTCAAGCCATCGGAGTTTTGTATTGAGAAAACATGCTCCCTCTTTGAAAGTTTATTTTCTCAATACAAAGAGGTTTGCCAAGTGGTGCAGAGTGAGTGCTTTAAAAATGGGGCCCACTCCGCAGGCTTGCAGTGCTCTGAAGGGGGTGCAACGGTGTTATCATAGAGCATGAGAAACAACAGAAATGGTGACTGAAGAAAAATAGTCTGGATTGATGTATTCACGCACCCTAACCACCCACGCACACATACATCCTCACCCAACACCCCACTACCCCCTCCTGTGTTTGTGAAAGTAACTGTATTGCCAGGGCAAAGACTGAAGTGGGGATTTGAAAAGAAAATGATTGAGAGATAGGATGCTTAAGAATCCAGTTAACATTGATGGACAGTGGTGTGTGAGCGCAGTTTGGCCTATATTTGAAGTGTTTCAGGGTGTGGATATGGCTGAAACCTCTGAAACTGTGTCATAAACAAGCATGTAGCTACACTTGAATGCTGGAGACAAGTGTTATTATAGACATGACTGCATGATCCAATAGCTGCTCTCTCTGGAGTGGTATGTGAATCTACAGTTCGAATTACATAGAATATGGGGCTCAGATAGTGTAATTGTAAATTGTATTTATGTAGCATTTACTACCCCAGACCAGGCATTGAACCACTTATTGTTGAGTAGCATGCTTCTTCAGAACTCAGGATTAGAGGCTAATGGTTAGTAGATTCGTATTGTCTTTTAATTCTTTGTGCATTACTTTATTTAGGTTTGTGCTCTTCATTTCTTGTATGTTTAGTGGAGTTTAGAGTAGGGACAGAATGATAGGAATGGATTTGAAAGAGGAAGTAGTAGGTTGTTTTGGTAAGTAGTGTTAGTGTGTGCCTGTTAGTTGGGTGTCATGCAGTGCTCCAATACCTGAAACTCTACTCAGAAGCCCGTGTCCAGTGCAATTAAACGTCAGTATGTGTAATATCAAGACATGTCATTTTAAAACCACCTCATAACTCTTTATTCCACTATTCGACACTCCCTTTCCTTTTGATCACATTCCTACAGCTTCCTACTTTCTCCTTTTGCGACGGCTTTGCTGTCTATCTCGTCCTCCGTCTTTCTGTTCTGTGTACTGACATATGCAGTGGTCACATTAATCAACCAAGTCTTCATTACATCTAAGAATGCAATTACCACCAATTACTTTAACTTGCATTTATTTTTCATTTCTGATGTGGGTGTCATATTTTATATGTAATTCCCAAAAGGTGACATGGCAACAAAATAAAACATTTTTTTAGCCACATGGCTCACCTTGACCTCAGTGAACACCCCCCCCCCCCACACACAGTCCCCATATTTTTTTAATGTAAGTTAAACTCTGGATGAACTGCTAAATACTTTGTAGGGTGCTGCCATTGAGTTCCCATCTCCAGTTAGCCCAGCAGATATCAGCCAAACAATTGGCTGGCAGCTGCAGGAACCTCGGCTAAACACACCACAGGGGGCTGATGCCCACGTAGCCTCGTTTGTGGTAAGGGGAAGAGGCTGCAGCGAGGGAGACTAAGGGGATTATTTACAAGAGCCCTGCACCACCGGACCTTCACTTTTTTTGATGCTCCGGTGGCACAGGCCTCTCAATCATATCTATGAGGCAAAATGAAGCCACTCTGTGTGGTTTTACATGGCATCATGAATATGAAATAAGGCAAGGCAGCGCAAAGCACTGTGTTGCTTTACTCTGCATCAAGGAGATGTTCCATGGGCATTGCAGTGGGTGTTCCCACGCAACAATCATGGATTTTGATTCTGCCCTAGATTTACAAAATCACGTTAACCTGAGTGCAGCGCCAAAACCTCCTGTCTCCCCAGAGCAGGTGTAATGGGGAGAAATGTTCATTTCTCCTTGCTTTTTCTTCTCTCCATGTTTACTGCATTCTGCAGCACATATAGAATGAGGAACAAGCCTCAATCGGTTGTTTTTGTGCAGGAACGTGCCTGTTCTATCTATGCACAATCCTGCCAACTCGTACACCCTTGCACCATGGTGCATCTGTGCCTACGTTGGCGCTAGGAACCAAATTGTGCACTGGCTGAAAAGACAGGAATGCACCATATCTCATAAATACGGTGAATTCCTGCTCTTTTAAATTGGCATAGGGCAGTACCTCAAAAAGACTTGAGGCGCTGCCGAGCCATGTTTTTGTAAATGAGGTCCTAAGGGTGTATGTTTGCACTCATTTATACCGATGTACCATGTTACAACGCATACAGTTACAACTACCTACTATTACAACGCGACCATTACAACGCATACCATTACAACGCATAGCTCTTTGAGGTGCTGGATAGTGGTAAGTATAATTTACTATTCTAACTCCAGTCCCCGTGGACCCTAGGGAAGGTGTTGGATAGTAAATTATACTTATTCCCTATCCTAGAGCGCCCCCCAGCGCAATGCGTTGTAATGGTATGCGTTGTAAAAGTCGCGTTGTAATGGTAGTGCGGAGTAACGAATGCGTTGTAACAGGTGTATACCATTTATACACCCCCCACTCACTTCTCACAGTCTTTTGCACCACTGTTTCTATAGCCCCATCACTAGACAAATATTTTACGAGGTTTGAAGGTGTACACTGAAAATGTCTGCAGTAAGTGCCCCAGAATTGACTGAGAATACACAGTAGAGGTGGGCAAGCAACTAAGATAACAGGGAGCGCTGAGCCAGAGTCGAGGCAAGAGCCTGGCTTGGCTCTCAAACCCTATGCAGAAACCAAGCCATGCAAATGTAAATCTTTCAGCAAACATCATAAACTATAATTAAGTCTCATCAAAATGTAGAAATATATACTTAAACAGGCCAAAGCGTTTCACCTTAGTTCATAACTTTTCAGTGTATAATATGAGGCATTTACTAACAAGTACAGTTTTTATGACATTGACATTTTTCATCCATCCTTACGCACACAACAATGCCATTAGTGAACTAAGAAGTACATCAGCTGCTATGTGCAACTTATCAGTAGCCTACATTTTTGTTATACAGCGAGCATCATTATAGTCAATTTAAATCAAGCACAAAAGATGTTTTTGTACAGCACATATCCTGAACTCAGGTATTTCATTGCTATAATGAAGAAAAAGTAGACAGTGAAAATATTTGCCAAGGATCATAGTTCATCAAGAGGGGAAGCTGTGACTGATCCAGATGTTTTCTGGGTTCTCATCCTACTATTCTTAACTATAATGTCACTTTAACCTTTATTTTTTTCATAGGATTTGTAGGTTTTTTTTGTTCACTCAAAATAATATTTTACTATGAGGCGTAAAAGCACCCTACATACCGCTGCACATGCCAGAAGGTTGTGGGTTTGATATCCAGGACCTGGCCACACTCTGGCACAATTACTGACTTTGTCAAAGGGTTACAACACCAAAATGTTAAAAGTGGGGCTATTGGCTTTATCAAGGGGTGAGCATATACATATATATACAAAAGATCTATCAATGTTGTCCCAAAATCACCAATATTTTCGATTAAGTAGCTATTTTGGTAATTCATACCATGCAATGTTTTATAACTGTGATTATCATAAACATGTTTTAAAAAGTTTACATTTTATTATAACTTTAAGTTTTTATCTAAAACTTTATTAAACATTTCTGAATCCATGTTTTTACATTTTTCAGCCCACAAAAGGCAATCATTAAAACAACCACAGAAGGACCTTGCTCTCCAGCTGAAGAGCATAGAGCTCCAGCTAACACTGTTTTTAAAAATATGGTAAGGTTTCCCAGGGTCATGCTTTTATAATGTTGTTCAGGGGCTACTGCACTCCCTGCTGCCCTCATAACATATACAATGCTTGGTGATGCCTCTGCCCCTTCTAGGAACATCACCAAACCAAAGAAAATGTAAATAGTCCTCACAAAGATATATGGGGTGCTCCTCCAAAGAGAGTGTATAATAATTGAGTGGCTCCTGCTGCTTATTTGTTGTTCACTTTAAAAAAAAAGAGAAAATGTTGTGTGATTCCAGGCACCCACCTGGGACACATTATATGTTGTGTTTTGGGGGGCTGCCTCTTTGGCCTGGTTCTCGGTCAGTTCCCCAGCCAACACCCGTAGTGGGGAAAGGTGGAGAAGCATTTATTTCACTTAATTGGTTCCCCCAGTGCCCAATTTTTGGGTGGAGCTTTTTAAAAAATGTTGATGTGTGCCCCAGTGTCTACCGGAGGCACCCACTTTACATGGGTCACATCCCTAGCCAGCACCATACGAGGTGGAGTGGAGAGCAGTGAAGTGGCTTAGAGTGTAGTGTGGAACAGTGAGTAGAGTAGAATACAGCGGTGTAGAGTAGAGTGGTGTACAGTGGAGTGAGGTACAGTGCAGTGGCATACAGTATAATAGCATAGAGTTGAGTGTCGTAGAGTGGAGTGGCATAGAGTGGAATCGCATATAGTGGAGTGTCATAAAGTAGCATGTAGTGGTGTAGAATGGAATTGTGTATATTTGAGTGCCATTAAGTGGAGAGGCATATAGTAGACTAGAACGGAGTGTAGTTGTGATAGTGGAGATGTGCACAGTAAAATAGGATAGAGTGCAGTAGCGTAGATGAAATTAGAGTTGAGTGCAGTGCATTGACTGGAGTGGCATAAATTGGAGCAGCATAGAGTGGAGGGGCATAGGATAGAGTGGGGTAGAGTGGAGTGGGGTAGAGTAGAGTAGAGTGGCGTGGAGTGCAGTGGCATACAGTGAAGTGGCGTACAGTGGAATACCATATATTAGAGTAGCGTTTTAGTGGAGTGGAGTACAATTGAGTGGCGTAGAGTGGAATAGCATTGAAGGGGGTGCTGTACACTGGAGTTGCAAACAGTGGAATAGTGTAGTGTACTATTGTAAATTGCAGTGGCATACAGTGGAGTTTGTTAGGAGGGATTGGCGTACAGCAGAAGAGCGTAGAGTGGAGTGACATATAGTGAAGTTGCATAAAGTGAAATGACATTAAGTGAGTGACAGACATACAGTGAAGTGCTCCAGGCTTCACTGCTGTAGAGTAGAGTGAGGTACAGTGTAGCGGTGTACAGTGGAATAGAATAGATTGGAGTGCCATTGAGTGGAGTGTTGTACACTGGAGTGCCGTACAGTGAAAAAGTGTGAACTGGAGTGGGGTAGAGTGGAGATCGTAGAGAGGAATAGCGAAGAATGGAGTGGTGTACAGTAGAGTAGCATACAGTAGAGTGGAGTGGAGTGCAGTGACGTTCAGTGGAGTGGCATAGAGTGAAGTGTTGTAGAATGGATTACCATACAGTGGAGTGTTGTAGACAGGAGCAGGGTAGAGTTTAGTGGGGTAGACTGTAATGGCGAACAGTGTAATAGTATACTGTGGAGTGCAGTGTTTTACAATGGAGTGGTGTACAGTGGAATAGCGTTGAGTGTAGCCGTGTAAAGTCCAGTGTAGTGGCGTATAGTGGAGTGGGAAACAGTGCAGTAGTATACAGTGTAGTGATGTAGAGTGGAAAGGTATGTAATAGAAATGGGTACAGTAGAATGGCATAGAATAAAGTGTCGTACAGAGGAAAAGGGGAAAGTGTAGTAAAATAGAGTGGATTGGCATAAAATGGAGTGGTGTGATGTACAGTGGATTCTTGTAGAGTGGAGAGGCGTATATTGGAGTGAGGTACAATGCAGTGGCGTCGACTTAAGTGACATTCCTTTGAAGTCAGCCACTGCATCAAATTCACTTCTGGATACAGTGTTTTAGAGTGGTACACCATAGAGTGGAGTGTTGTGCAATTAAGTGGGGACAGTATAGTGATGTAGTGTATAGTGGCATATAGTGGAATGACAAACAGTAGAGTAGCACAGAATGGAGTGCCATACCGTGGAGTAGGGTAGATGTAGTAGGGAGAGTGGAGTGGCTTATAGTGGAGTGGCATACAGTAGAGTGGCATACAATGGAGAGCAGTGACATGCAGTGGATTAGCGTATATTAGAGTGGCATAAAGTGGAATAGCAGAGAGTTGAGTGTCGCACAGTGTAGTTGTGTACAGTGGAATAGGGTTGCATGTATTGCTGTATATTGTAGAAACATGCACTGTAGTGGCATAAACTTGAGTGTTGTACAGTTGAGCAGCATAGAGTGGATTAGCACACAGTATGGTGGGGTACAGTACAGTGGCATTCACTGGAATGTGTTAGAGTGGAGTGGCATACAGTGGAGTAGTATAGATTAGAGAGGCGTGGAGTGGCATACAGTGGAGAGCATACAGTGGAGAACATACAATGGAGTGTTTTAGAGTGGGCTGGCATAGATTGGAGTGAGGTTCAGTGTAGTGGTGTGCATTTTAATAGCATAGGGTGGAGTGGATTATACTGGAATGCCACACAGTGGAATACCGTACAATGGCATGGGGTAGAGTGGAATGTGGTGGAGTGGAGTGGAGATGCATTCAGGGTATTAGCTTAGAGTGGAGAAGTGTACAGTGGGGTAGTGTACAGTAGAGTGTCATTTAGTAGAGCGTGGTACAGTCTGTAGTAGCATACTGTGAAATAGCGTAGACTGGATTGGCATAGAGTGGAGTGTCATGCAGTGATCGTAGACTGAAATAACATATAGTGGAGTGTTATAGAGTGGAACAAGGTAGAGTGTAGTGAAGTAGACTGTAGTGGCGTACATTGTAATAGGATACTGTAGAGTGGCATAGAGTGAAGTGTTCTACAGTGGAGCGGGGTACAGTGGAATAGTGTAGAGTGGAGCAGCGTAGATTGGAGTGGTGTGGAGTGGAGTAGTATGCAGTGGAATAGTTTACAGTGGAGTGGAATAACATTCAGTCTTACTGGCATAGAGTGTAGTGACGAAGAGTGGAGTGGCATATAGTGGAATAGTGTAGCGTAAAGTGGAGTGTTGTACAGTGGAAAAGCGAGTAAGGTAGAGTGGATTCGTATAGGGTAGAGTAGCACAGACTGTAGTGCCATAGAATGGAGTGATGTATACTGCAATAGCACAGAGTGAATTGTCATATAATATGGTGGCATACAGTGCAATGGCCTAAAGTGCAGTGGCACACAGAGGAATAGTGTACAGTGGTGTACACTGAAGTGGCTCACAGTGGAGTGACATAGAGTATAATAGTATAGAGTGTAGTGTTGCACAGTGGAGTTGCATACAATGAAATAATGCAGAGTGTAGCAGCATAGAGTGGAAGGGCGTACAGTGTACTGGTGTACATTGATGTGTCCAAAAATGCAGTGGAGTACAGTTTAATAGCATACAGTTTAGTGGTGTAGAGAGGAGTGGCACAGAGTGGAGAGAGGGTAGAGTGGAGTGACGTACAGTGGACTGGCGTAGAGTAGAGTGGCGTATAGTGGAGTGACATAGATTGAGTGGTGAAGAGTGTAATAGCGTAGAGTGGAATGGTGTACAGTGTAGTGGCATAGAGTGTGGGGGCATACAGTGGAGTGTCCCAATTGAAACAGGCATAGCGTGAAAGTGTGTTAACGGATGTAGATGTTATGTGGCCCGAAAATGTTTATTTGGTATAGATGGTGATTTTTGGCAGTGTGAAAACGGCAAGTAGTTTAAAAGTTATCATTCTTAAACTAGTTAGTGATTTATTTTGCCACGGTATACAACTGTAAGTTTGCGGTTTTCCACGGTACATGCACATGATAAGGCCGAATGTGATTGACTAATAGCTAAGTTCATCAAAGGTAAACGGCAGCCATGTAGTTTTCAACACATAAGCAGTAGGTTTTATTGTTGCTCCTTATCTAGTACCACTTTATTAAAGAGCTAACAGGTAGAGAAATGTAATTATACATTTCTATATATGTTAGAGCAGTTTAGGGAGAATTTAATTTTTTTTAGCAATTGTTTTAAGTAGCGCAGTAAATTGAAGGTATTTTTGCGGTTCTCCGGAGAAGATTTAAATTTGTTTAAAAATGAAATTAAACCAAACTACACTATATTTGCAAACTATATGGTACTACAGTGTATTTTTAATTTTTGAATATATTTATGTTTTTAATTTACTTTTGGTACTGTGGTACTCCAGAGGCATTTATGTTAAATATATGGAAACTAATAAATATTTATCCCTACCTATTACCACTTAAATAAAGTGTCTTTTGCCTCCCAATTCTGCTGATTCATTTTGCTTGCCGTAGGCCTCTAAACACTTTACCATTGCTAACCAGTGCTAAAGGGCATGTGCTCCTCCCCAAAACATGATGACATTTTGTATTTCAGATTGGCATATTTGTTGTACTGGTAGTCCCATATAAAGTGGTATAAGATATACCCAGGGCCTATAATTCAAATGCTACTAGTCGGCCTGCAGCACTCATTGTACCATATACCGAAGCAGCCTTTGAAACCTCTCTCAGGCCTGCCACTGCCTGTGTGTGCAGTTTACTGCCACTTCAACTTGGAATTTAAAACCACTTGCCAAGCCTTAAACTCCCCTTTTATTACACATAAGTCACCCCAAAGGTAGGCCCTAAGTAACCCTAAGGCAGGGTGCTATGTAAGTAAAAGGTATGAAATGTACCTTTTTGGTTTATATGTCCTGGTACTGACAAACAGCCTATTTAATGTTTCACTCTAGTGAGGCCTACCCATCTCATAGGCCAGCAATGGGAATTCCTTAATATACTTTTAAGCTGTAATTCCCGATCAGAGAGGAGTAGCTTTTTCATGTTTGAAATGTTTGTAATGCTAATGATAAAACCTCCCTACTGGTGAATTTGGATGTAACATTACTGTTTTAGAAATACCACTTTTAGAAAGTGGAAAATTCTCTGTACTTACTGTTCTTTGTGCCTGACAATCTTTCTCCAATACACGTCGGGCTGGGTCATAGCTACACTTTGTGCATTCCCTCTAGACAGCTACAAACACAGGAATGTGCCGTGGTGTGACAGAGAAGAGGGCTCATCTGCATTTTGATAGCCTTCCAGGGCAGGAAGGGGGAGAGGTGGCTCACTTACATCTGAAACGGCTGTGTTCTATTGTAGTGGGGCTGAGCCTTGCATTCACACAGTGTTAAGTTAGCAAGTCTCCACTAAAGAGAAAAAACAACCTCAGGGTTCAAAGTCTGAGAAGGACGAATAACCCAAAGCTCCAAAGCAAAATTGGAACGAAAAAAAGAGACAGGGTAAACAACAACAGAAACAGGAGTCCTGTCCCGCGTCACCAGTGCCTGCGTCTACTGTGAAACCACCCCTGAGGCGGAAGCCGGGGGCTGTATCTGACTCGCAGCACTAAATTGTTCATTGCACCTTTTTAAAATTGTATTTCGCCTTCATTTGGAGCAATTTGCACACGCTCTTTTTAAATTGTCATTTGTGTGCTTATAGATCGTGTTTTTAAGATAACACCTACCTGGACTGACAGACATTGCCTGACATTCACACCCTGTACAGTCGATTTGGACGCTGTTGGGACCGTGGGTGGACGCCATTTTGGGTGAGGAAGGGGTAACTCGCTAGTCGCCGCTGCCTCCCGCCATCCCTCACTATTTAAATCGCTCCTGTGCAGAGTCACACAGATTACATGTGAAACCACCCCTGAGGCGGAAGCCGGGGGCTGTATCTGACTCGCCGCACTATATTGTTCATTGCACCCTTTTTAAAATTGTATTTCGCCCTCATTTGGAGCAATTTGCACACGCTCTTTTTAAATTGTCATTTGTGTGCTTATAGATCGTGTTTTTAGGATAACACCTACCTGGACTGACAGACATTGCCTGACCCGCATTCACACCCTTTACAGCCGATTTGGACGCTGTTGGGACCGTGGGTGGACGCCATTTTGGGTGAGGAAGGGGTAACGAGCTGCCTCCCTCCCTCCTCTCCTCTCTACTATAAAATGTGCACGGATCCACGACGGCGCAGCGGGCAGACGCAGCGGGCGCGCCGGCGCCACGCCGAAGGCGAGCCAAAGGCAAGCCCGTCTGCGACCGTCTGTGCCCGTCCGCGCCAGGACCGGGCCCAGGGCCACAATCCCTGGTCCATCAGATACAAGTACGCTGCTACGCTACTCGGCTGATGACCTTTTACAGCTAAGACCTGCACAAACCTACGCCTGCCCCATATTTGACCCTAAACACATCGATACAAAGGTAACATACAACTGCCCGCATTGCACCTTACCTTTACCTTTTCCCACTAGCAAAATAGGGGCCATACCCAATACCACAACAAAAGCCAAGTTAATTACAATTGCACTAATTAACGCTAGGTCTCTTGGAAAACATTGTCAGGAGATTCAAGATTTGATCCTAGATAAAAATATAGATGTGTTATTTATAACGGAAACCTGGATGGACGCTGATTCAGGCCCAGATATAGTGATCGCGGTACCGCAGTGTTACACGATACATCGACTAGATAGACAGGGAAAAATAGGAGGAGGTTTAGCAATTATTCTTCGCGATAACTTTTCTGTTAGAACCTTTCCGATAGCATCCAATTGCTGTGAAGCCCTTCACTTTGACATTAAGGTAACTCCTTCATTTACGTTAAAAGGAATACTCATATATAGACCACCTGGCCAGCGTGCTGCCTTTCTGGCCAACCTTAATTCACTGATTGAGTCTTTGGTGACAGAGGAATCCACAATGGTTCTAGGGGATGTGAACTTCCACTTAGAGAAATCAGAGGATACAGACTCCCAAGCTCTAAGGGATGACCTAGACAGCCTAGGGCTGCATCAACTGGTTAATGCCCCTACTCATGAGGCTGGCCATACTTTGGATGGCATTTTCTCCAACATAGTTGGGATAACTGTCCATGACATCCTTCCCCTCACATGGTCCGATCATTATGCCATACTCTGCACTCTTCCCATAACAGGACCCCCCCTAACCAGACAAGCTCATTTAAATCACGAGCCCTTCAAAGTATGGAAAGATATCGATAATGAAGCTCTTACAGACCTTCTGATCAAAACCTGCCCTATCATACCCCTGGAGCCCAATGATGCCGTAAAACAATTCTCTGACTGGATAGGAAACGCCATGGACCTCTTGGTTCCCTCTAAGATCTTCTCTAGAAATAGAAAGCTGCCTTCGGCTCCATGGTTCACAGAAGAACTTAGGAAGCAAAAACAAGAATGCAGAAAACAAGAAAGATACTGGAGAAAGTCCTACGATCAAGCTTGCAAGCTCCGCTACAAGGAGACGCAGATCATTTACAAAAAAATGATTCTAGAGGCCAAGAAAAAGGGTTTTGGAGATCAAATTGATAGTGCCAAAAACTCCAGCAAACAGCTATTCGAGGTAGTGAAACAACTGGCCGGGAAGCCCGCCGACACAGCACCTATTCCATCGCAGGCTCTCTGTAACTCGCTGGCAAACTTCTTTTTCTCCAAAGTTAACGACATTTACTTGGAGTTCTCGACGAGCGGCCTACCAGTTTCAACTACCACGCATACCTGTCCTTCCTCCTGTTCGCTTACTCAGTTTGAGGATCTTGAGGGGGAACAAATCAGTAACATCATGCAATCAATAAAAACAGGATCCACCTTGGACCCCTGCCCACCCAAGGTCTACTTACCTATTATCGATACCATCAGCCCAGCTATTATGATGGTCTATAATACGATAATCAGGTCAGGAATTTATCCAAATGCCCTAAAAAACACTCTCATAAAACCACTGCTAAAAAAACCAGGTTTAGATAAAGAGCAGTTGAAGAACTATAGACCCATTGCTAGTCTGCCTTTCCTAGCCAAAGTGGTCGAGAAGGCAATAAATGGTCAGCTGTCTGAATATCTCGAGAAAAACAACCTGCTTGATGACACGCAGTTCAGTTTCCGGAAACTCCACGGAACCGAGACTGCCCTAATTAAGGCGGCCGATGACATCAGAACCATTAGAGACCTTGGAGGGACTGCTGTCCTCATAATGTTGGACCTTTCAGCGGCCTTCGACACGGTCAATCATTCTGTTTTGATTGACCGTGTCGGAAATATGGGCATTGCCGCCAAAGCCAAAGACCTGCTGGCCTCATTCCTGTCTAGCCGTACACAAGCAGTGACGCTGGGACATTTCAAATCACCAGAACTTGCCTTACCATGTGGTGTCCCTCAAGGCTCATCTCTAAGTCCGACACTATTTAACATATATGTGTCGGACTTAGCTAGGGTAATTAAATCAAACCAGATGAGCCTTACTTCCTACGCTGATGACACCCAGCTAGTGCTTGCCATAAACAATAATGGAGATCAGGTGGCAGCACGCGTCAAGGAAGGCATGTCAGCAATCAAATACTGGATGCACATCAACTGCCTGAGGCTGAACTCCGAGAAGACGGAGGTGGTTGTCTTCGGAAAGATCTCCCCCCCATGGTCAGCAGACTGGTGGCTCCCAACCTTAGGAGCCGTACCAGTACCAGTAGCCAGGGTCAGAAACCTGGGAATAGTCTTTGACGAGAAGCTCAACTTTATGGCACATGCCAACCAAACGGCGGCAAATGCCCACCACAAACTCAGGCTTATCTGCAAAATTATCCCACTCCTTTCTGAAAGTGCTGGCAAAACTGTGGTGAGCACCCTCGTGCTCTCCACTTTAGACTACTGCAACGGCCTATTTGCTAATGCACAAAACCGGGTACTCTCCAAGCTGCAATTGATTCAAAATGCGGCAGCAAGAGTACTATCTAGGACCCCGAAATTTAAATCTATCAGTCACACCATCAGAAACTATCACTGGTTAACAATCTGGAACCGCATCAAATGTAAATCCCTCTGTTTGACTTTCAAGGCCATTCACAACCAAGGCCCAATGTTCCTGCGAGAACAGCTCACTACCTACTGTCCATCCAGACAACTGAGATCTATGTCACATCACCTTTTGGCAGTACCCCTCACCAGGACAGTCAATTGGGGAGACAAGCGCTTCACAGTGACAGCAGCCAGACTTTGGAACTCGTTTCCGTTCACAATCAGATCTTGTCATTCCCTGCTCCAGTTCTGGAAGCTGCTGAAGACGTGGTTGTTTAACCAGTAGCGAGTCCCATCTACCACTGTGCGGCCACTTACAGATATCCCAACAGTAATCTAAGCGCCAAGACGCCCACGGGCAAACCTATGCGCTTTATAAATTTCAATAATAAATAAATAAATAAATAATTACTGAACGCGCTCATGACTTGCGCGACCGCGCTTAGATTAAGTCACCTGATGGTTTTCAGGTTCCTGATCAATGTTCTCCTCGTTCTTTACAGGACACATCGGCCTCATAGTCCATGGTGGAGGCAGCAGCAGAGGTCGGGGTGGCCAGCAGAGTCGCAACCAGCCCCGCCCAAAAGACGGAAAAGGCAATCAGGACGATTCTTCGCAGAAAAGACCCTAGTTTCGGAAAAAAAGAAAGTTGGTGCTTTAACAGCGAGATATGCCACAGATAGTGAGAACCCAGCTTTGGAATCAGACATGGGCGCTGACATTGTTGGACAGCACGCCGGAGATTACCATTGTCCGCGAGGTCCTGCGTCCACTACTGAAGGTGACAGCGACTGACCAATTTGTTGTTGTTGAGACAGCTGATACTAGAATAGCTCCCCCTGATAGGCTTTTTGAAATTGACCTTTTAATTGAAGGTGACATACAACGTACCATAAAAGGGGTATTTTGGGAAAATCTTACAACTATCTATGACATTTTTTTAGTGGAGGCTGACTGGCCCCCACCTTTTGTTCTCTCAGCTCCGAGAGGGGAGGAAGTAATCCTCCCTAGTTTCATGCACACAGTGTCTAAGGAGCATGTGCTGAATTTTGCAGAAGAGTGGGGTAAGGTTCTTGTGCCTGCTTTATAATGTACTCACTGTGGTTGGGTTAAAATCTCCCCCCAACATGAGATTCTTTTACGGGCTATGCCACAGCCTCAACCTTAATATCCTATGCAGCGTGAGGCAAATGCTTCCGTAGCAGAAATTCTTGAACAATTGGAATATCAAGGAGTCATTGAAACTCGTGTGTGTCCGATGAATAACCCTCTTTTTACTGTGACCAAGCCTGATGGTTCTAAACATTTGGTAATGGGTTATCCAGCATTTAAAATTGCATTGCCGTACCTGTGTAGTACAGAATACCCACGGCTCTGCCCTAGTGGATGGTCTTGTGCGTAAAAGGTTTAAAACCACACTTAACATATCCAATGTTTTTTTTGCCCCCAACCTTTCGGATTTAAGTAGTCAGTTGACCGCTTTCACCAGTGATGGCACACAGAAAAAAATTAAATGTTTAGCAATGGGCTATAAGGATAGTCCAGGTGTGTTTGCTGCCCGTATAGCCTCTCTTTTAGAGAGGATCGACCCAGATGAACGTTCATATGTGAATGACGAAATATGGGCGCATCTGTGTCACGTTGACTGCATAATTTGTAATTTTGCGGACTTCGGTTACAAATTTAACTTTGCAAAGTCACACATTGCAGAGTACACAGTGTTGTTCCTGGGCTATAAGCTCAACAATGAAGGTCGAGGATTGGTTCCTCACTTCTTGGAGAAATGGGTACAGCTGCGCTCTCCTACAACACTGAAAAAATTGCAATCCTTGCTGGGATTTTCGAATTTCTGGCGTACATACATTCCCGAATATTCCCAGCCTATCAAGCCATTATATGCTTGGATACATCCAATTTTTACCAAATCGTGCTGGCTGCCTGAACATTCAGAAATTTTGCAATCTTTGCAGGCTGATCTTCTAGAATCTAAATTCTTACTAACTTGTGATAACCACACAAACCTGGTGATAAGAATCATCCCTGGGGCGGTGGGTTTAACATACCTTACTTTTAACGAAGGTGACACAGTACCTATCGATTACAAGTCACACTTGTACACTTCGGCTGATATGCGGTTTTCCAATGTGGAAAAAGTTTTGACAGCAGTGCAAATGGCGATTATGAAGGAATGCACATTGTCGCAGGGAAATCACATGTTGGTTGTTGGCTGTTACACTGTATCCTGCCTTGGAGCCAGTGCACCTAATTCTAAAGCTTTGCACCCATGGTGGATACAATGGGCATCATCATTGACATCTCTGGATGTCACGTTAATGTTTGACGCCTCCTTACAGTGGCAGGAGTTTTTGCAGTATGAATTTGTTCATCCTGCCCCGTTGACTATGCGGCCTTTGGAGGACTTCTATTGTATAAATTATAATGATGGTTCAGCACAAGTCAAGCATGGGTCTAAGCATGCATACGTCTCAGCTTGTGCAATTGTGGTTGGTACCATGGTGAATGGAGAATTCAAGTCCGATGTCGTACATACGTAGACATTAGGGGACTGTACCGCCCAATTAGCAGAGCTCCATCCTCTGATGCTTGCATTGGAGTAAGCAGATCCTGGTGTGACTACTCTTATTGTGAGTGACTCTTACTACTGTGTCCAGTCTTACAATGAAAATCTGTTCTTTTGGACTCAGAACGACTATTGTGACTCCAAAGGTAGCACGATAAAACATAAAATGATCTGGGTACAAGTGGCTGAACTTAAAGAGCAACTTCCACTCATGTATGTAATTCATACTCGTGGTAATCAACGTGTGGTAGTTCACGCTGCTGGCAATAGTGTGGCCGATGAGGCCACGAAGTCAGCAGTTTCGACATATTTGGTTGCAGCAGTTACACGTTCCAAAAGTAAGATTGATGATGACATCTTGGCAGCAATTTCCGCTACTGAGAAGAGAAGTAAATATCCTGCTGGATTTCCTTCAAAGTATTCTTTTAATTTAAGTCCTGATAAGGTTCCTTATGTAAAAATACTGGAAATTGGTGACAGATTGATTCCCAACGTGGAACGCAGGTCAGCGCTGATTACAGCTGCCCACAATGGTGTTGGTCCACGCATGCTGGCTTTTCGGCTACTGTACAAACAGACGCGTGATTATGTCCTTCAATGTGACATTTGTCAGCAGATAAAGCCTTGGACTGCTGTGCGTCCGCCGCAGACACAGCTGTACATATCTAATAGACCACTTGGTTGTGTTTAGTTAGATCACTGCGGTCCTTTTTCCTCTGATACTGCGTATAAGTACATCTTAGTTGCACACGCTTTGTATGGTGTGGCCATACTGAAATGCTGATTCTCGAACTGTCATAAGGGATTTGCGTGTCTTTGTGGGAATTTTTGCGTGTGGCGCACCTTCCATTCGGACCAGGGTCCAGCATTCACCTCTAAGGCGTACAAGGATGCCATGAGTTCGTTGGAGGTCCAAGTCAAATTTTCATCTCCATATAGACCTGAGGGTAATAGCGTTGTGGAACGAATGAACCGAGACTTAAAGCAGTCATTGACAACTAGGGTTATAGGTACATGCCGGAACTGGCTAGCCCATCTCAATAGCTTACAGTGTGCACTTAATATTCTCCCTAGAAGGTCTCTGCGTCGGCGGACCTCATACAAGATGCTCTTTGGTATCAAAATGTTCATCCCGGACCTTGAAGGTCTAGACCAGGGGGCAGCAGCTGCCCCCTTTGACGTAGATGAACATTTTACTGTTTTACAGAATCTACAAGAGACGAGAGAAAGTCTTGCAAAGGAACACTTGCCCTCCACATCTGATGCTGCGTGGCAGATTCCGGTAGTTGGCTGGCTACCCCGAGTTGGAGAACTGGTCCTAGAGAGGATCGAGAACAAGAAAGAATTGGGGGGCATTTTATCAAGGACAGGCGATACATTATCGCCGCTTTTATCGGCAGGAAACTGCCGATAAAGCGGCGATAAGGGCCTTGATAATATGCTCTATGAATTCCAATTGAAGCCCATGTTAGATGTGAACACATCTAACATGGGCTTCGATTGTAATTCATAGAGCATATTATCAAGGCCATTATTGCCGCTTTATCTGCAGTTTCCTGCTGATAAAACCGGCGATAATGTATCGCCTGTCCTTGATAATATGACCCTTGGTCCCTCATATCGAGCTCCAGTTTCTGTTCTTGGCGTGCAGGGCACAAGAACAGTCATTTTACCTCCGCTTCCAGGTCGAAACGAAAAAAGGTACATCTCCATTGACAATGTCAAATTACATAGAGTGGGCGATTCTTCTTAGTATGACACCTGCGGTCTCTGGTCCATCGATACTGAGGAATTCTGTTTTGGCTCCGGCTCCTAACAACAGGCCTGACTTGTCTTAGAGATGCCTGCTGTTTCAAATCCTTTATTGAATACCCCACCTAATGATCATCTTGATGATACTGAATATACTTACCCCACCGACTTATCAATGCCCGATTTGCAATCTGTTTGGCTACTGAGTCCAGATTTTCATTTGGCACTAACTCTACCACATCGAAGTCCCCTTCAAAAATCTCTGTTTTTGCAACATGGTTTAAAAAAAATGTTTTGATTCCCCTTTGGACTTACGTCTGGTTGGTGCTTTTTTCAATTTTTTATTTATGTCAATTGGATTTGTGGTGTATTTTTTCCATTTTGTGAACGGACACTGCGTTGAAGAGAGAACATCTATTCGTCTAATTAATGGAACATTAGCACCCTATTCCTCATCACACAGAATGAAGAGGGACCTGACTTTTGTAAACATTACTGCTTGGCCCGTCTTAGATGGGATTGTATGGGATGTTGTTAAATTTCAAATTCATGGTCCCACAGAGGTTATAAATGTCCCGAATGTACTAAGAGTTTTTATGGGGGATGTGATTAAACAAAATAAACGCTCTGATGATTGGGATGTTCAAGCCATAGAGGCTTTGTTTTCAGATTTGAAATATTATGCTGCTTTTGATGCTGAGGATGTATATTTAGATTCAGCTAATTATGGTGATTTGTTCTGTTACCAACACTATGGCAATCACTACTTGCATAAGGCAAACACCAAGAGGAATATAGTTTATTATAAGCAATGGGATCATTGCCCTGCTCCTGTTGGAGGCAGCTCCAGTTCTATTTTAATGCCTTAACCGCGGTCGGGCGGGGCTGCGTCAGCTGTTGGCTGCACAGCAGCACTAGGGAGGTAGTGCTGCCGTCGGCCCAATGGGTTAAAGAGATTCACCTATTTTACTGATTTTAATCAGTCAAATCCCAATGCATATTATTTTAAAATGACAAAAAAGTCCTCTTCCAAAGTTAGACTTACCCACACAAAATTATTATATTCCAAGACCTTCCTTGACCAATTGGCTATTGGGGGCTATGAACTGTGGAAAGATACTATTGATCTTAAAATCTGTTTGGGAAGTTGGCAAGTGAAAGGAACTGAGGCTTTGCATCGTGAATGTCTCATCCCGAACCATATATTGTTTTTGAATTCAACTATTTCACAAACGACCTGCTTTGGATTGGCTACTACTAAAAAATTAAATGCTCCTTCTTTTCCAGAATTGGAAGAGTACCCCGGTTGGGATAATAATATCAATATTTCTATCAGGGAATTGGAGACCCTGTTGCTGAATTCTACTTTTAACATATCCAGTTTGGATCCTAAGGGTTGCTTGTTGTGGCACAAGAGTGCAGATTCTTGCCAACATCATTTTCTGGGTTTAGCCCCTGGCTACACACAGGTTAGAGTGGATCCCTGTTTGGAGAGTGACCATTCTGTGACTACCTATTCCGTAGGCAAGCTGTGTCAGAATTGGCTCAAACAGTCCACTCTAGCGTTACTTAAGCTTCATTTGTCGAAATTGACTGACAATATTGATCGGAATGACTTTGTCAAGGGCCCTGCTTCTGGCAGATCCAAAAGGTGGATATATGCTATTTACAACAAAGTTTATAAACTGTCTCAGATTGAGGCTGCTTTCCGGTTAAGAGCTATAGACAAGGCTAATTTAGAAAAAGTGCTCGCAGTTGTAGATAACAGCATTAACACACTTTCTTCCCGCATTTAGACATTGGATAATATTGTTTCATCTGTTGTTGATATTGCTTAAGAAGAATATGTCTCTGTTTTGTACCATGGCCAAAATAAATATTATTATTATGTTTCTTATATAGCGCCAGAATCGACCCCCGAAGGGGTATCTCCACGCTTGCCTTGGGAACCCGTCCTGGCTTTTCCCTGTGAGATAGCCCCTACAGGGCATCCCCAAGGTGAAAGCCAGGCATCCCGCCGCGGGGGGGGGGCCGTTGTGGAGATTAAGCAAGCTTAATGCCCAGAGTTGCAGAGTGTGACCCCATGATTAGGTCAGGCACCGAAGTGAGAATTATTGAGTCCATGGACATTTGAGCTCAAGACCCTGCCGCATCGGGAATTGAACCCTGGTCCTGGGTCTGACCTCTGCTTCAGGGTCTGCCTGCTCTAACCAGTGAGCCACACTTCTCCATTATGCAATTTGCAAGGATTTTACAAACATTAAAGGCTGGGAAGGTGCCTTCGGACTACATGAACACGTCCTCATTATTTTCCCCTTTTAATTTGACTGACAAACAGCAATTTATGTCTATGAAAGATGCAACTTTTTCTATGTTGCATATTGAAAAGTTAGAACCTTTGCCGTTTTCTGTGTCCAAAACAAATTCTGCGGTGTGGCTCGTCCATGGGTTAATAACTTTACCTTTTCCTTTGTTCAAATTCAAAACTTGCATGAAGTACTACACATTTGGCAGGTATGAACCTCTGGGTACCGCTTATCTCCATGAAGCTTGGTCGCTACCATATACCTATAGGAGCCTGAGGGAGGGAAAAGAGGTTTATTTGAATGGTAAGGATTGCACAACAACACCAGATCATTCGATAGTGTGTATGAATATCCAATTGCATGGCTCGTGTAATCAGAATGTAACTAATTTAGCCTGTGTTTTAAAAGGTACATCGATGTCTGCTATCACACCTACATTCACATTACTAACTAATGGTAGTTATTTTACTTTTAAATAATGAGGATTGTTGTGGGGTGTTGGCTGGAATTCCTTACATCATTACGCTCTCCCAACGTGTAGTTTGTTGTAAGAAAGTAATGTTTCCTCCTCAACATGGGAAGCTGGATGTTTCTATCAGGCCTTCGATTCCGACCCTGAAAGCAGAGTTCAATAAGATGAGTCGAAAAAGAGCTCTTTTGTCCTAGAAAGCAGTCGCCCTTACATCTGCCCGTGAAACATTTGTCCTTCACGTGGCAAACACCCGCACAGAGGGGCATGCTTTATTGAATACAGATCTGCCCCTGCATTTCGGAAAGTTAATTCACACTATCTTTAATGCTTCCTCGACCACGGGGTTGGCTCCCTTTTTTAAAGTTGTTAGTAGTGGCTTGGTAACTTCTTTCCAAACTATGTTTGACGTCTTGTTGGCATTTTTTCGTTCGATTTTTTCCTGCTTGTTTGGTGGATTTCCCTTGATGCTCACTCTGGTTGCCGGAGTGCTTCTACTAATTTGTTTAATTAAAAATGGATGCACGTCCTGTGTTACAAGACAATCTGTTGCTGCTTCGCGACCGAATGTTTGATTACTATGGACGGCTGCCTCTGGCTGCATTGAGTGCAGTTCATGGATTATCGTTTAGATTTTCCTTTTTTACATGCATCCAACCTGTCTTTCATTGCCTGAGCTGCGATTACGAATGGGCTCTGGATTTGTGTCTCTGCAATAAGGTGTCTCCCAATGTGGATTATGATCAACTGATGAGCCCCTTAGTTGCTCATGAATTGCTTTCTTTCTGGCGGCTGGATTATCACCTTTGCAGCAATGCATGGAGTCCTGGGACGTTGGAATGTTTTTGCAGCCGCCCATGACTTCTTGGCGGGCAGATACTTTGAAGTGAGCCCAAGTGGTCCTCTGATGGTGCTAGAGGCTCCGGTTGTTGAGGAACATGTATGTTCATTCCCGTTACTAAATTGGATGGCTGAAATGTTTTCGGATGAGAACAATGACTTCCTGTTAGAGGCTGCTGCAACGTACTGTGCATATATTTATTTATTTATAGGCTTATATAGCGCTGGAATCGACTCCCGGAGGAGTATCTCTGCGCTCGAATTCACCTAGCAGGTAGAAAGCAATGCTCTTAAGATCAAGAGGAGGAGCTACATTTGAAACAAGAACGTTTTCAACAGTTTCCTAATGCTAGATGATTAGTGCAAAGCCTGAGAGTAGCAGGTAGTTTGTTCCAGAGGCAAGGGCCCAAGTAGGAAGGCGCCTTTCCGCCCAGTTTCTCCCTTCTAATTGAGGGGATTTGAAGTAAGGACTGATTACTGGAGCGGAGAGCACGTATTGGGTTGTAAGGAACAAACTTCTCCGCCAAATACATGGGGCCCAAGTTGTGTATACCCTTGTGGATGAATCAACAGATTTTGAATTTGACCCGTTGTCGGATTGGTAACTAATGAAGCTGTTCCAATAGGGGGCGTGAAGGAGATCTAGGCGGGGCATTCAAAACTAACCTTCCGGCGGTGTTTTGAACCACCTGGAGCCTACTAAGTAAACTATTGTTTGCTGATATTAGTAACCCATTACAATAGTCCAGGCGACCGAGCACCAGGGCCTGAACGAGGGTTTTTCTAGAGGAGTCTGGTAGTAACGGGAACACTCTTCTGAGTAGTCCAATTACGTGAAAGCAGGACCCAGCTGTTTGATTTACGTGCTCTTTTAAGGACAAACCTTGATCCAACCGGACACCTAGGTTTTTCACTATCTCCTTAGGGCCGGTTACGGGGCTCAGGTCTAATGGCCACCAGTCCGGAGTCCACAGCAGTGTGGCCTCCCCAAAGAGCATTACCTCTGTTTTCCCTACGTTGCACTGCAGGAAATTCGAGGCCATAAATTGAGATACAGCCCTCATACCCTCTGAGAAGGACTGTTTAACAGCCATAGTGAATGTCTGGAAAGGAAAGAGAAGCTGAGTGTCATCAGCATACGACACAGGAATATACACTGTTGGAGTGAGATGCATTTTCTCTTCTCTCTCTCTTTCACGACCGACGTCACATGTTGGACATTGGATTTTTTTTATTATTGCTATTTGTAGTTTTTTTAAAGCCCCATTGACTTTACTGTGCCCTAAAGTGATTATTAATTTGGAGTATTTTCAAAATTCGGAGTTTGCTCCCGTTTTTCCATTGTGGCAATTTCAACTTGATTCTATCTCTCGAACTTGAACTCTGAGTTTCAAATTTGCCCCCTTCTTATCCATGCTCCGATCAAGGGAAGGTGTAGTGGGGCTGAGCCTTGCATTCAGACAGTGCTAAGTTAACATGAGCTTATTAGAAGTTTAAACGCCATTTTACCTTTCTGCTGTCTTTTGCACATAGCACACACTTTATTAATTGTTTAAAGTTAAGCTGAGTGTTTTGCTTCACATGAGAATAACTTGTTTTTCTACAACGCTAGACTTGCCTTGTAAGCTTAGTCTGAACAGTGAGTGCCGAGGCCTTCAAGGGTATTTTAACACTGTGGCTCTTGTTCGAACTGATCAGCGCAAGTTCTAGATATAACACGTATGCAGCTGCTGCTACCTCAGATACTGGCACCTTTAATTATGCACTGTGTAGACATGATTGAACACACTTGGAGAACATTCGGATGCTGAGAGCTAGTACAGAACTTGATGTGATTCACTCCTGCTGTTCCTTGAAGTATGGGGTCACCTATGCAAGCCTAAGAGACCTTCTTTAGTTATAAAATAACCTACTAGCAAGGGAGGGTGAAATATAGGTATACATTTAACCTGTTTCCATTTAGCATTATAATATGCTTTCTCCCTATGTATTTTATGGAATAATAACTATGCTGACAATCTTATTTCTTATCATATGTCTGCTTCTATTAGCTAAGATGCTGCACCTGGGATCACGGCGTTAAAATAAATATTTTAAACTTGCATGTGTCTCCTTTTACTCCCTGTTTTGGATTGGTATGAGAGTATAACGAAAGAGTGCTCATGTTTCCCACCTTACCTGAGGTTAACCTAAGTCACAAGTTCTGGGTTGTCTAATCATTGGTTACTTTGCTATAGGACGAAGAGCTAATGAGACACTGATGCTAGTCTGGTAGGGGATGTTGGGTACTAATGTAAATTTTTGGTACACCCTAATTCACTGAGGTCCTGAGTCTCTGTGCACAGTTCTGTGTCTGAGCAGAACCCCTGCAACACTATCCTCACCCAAAGCATTGAATTACTTCCAGTGTTAGCTTGGCAGGCAGGACTCAGTAGATAGGGATTCTTGTGCACTCCAGAGAGTTCCTTTGCAATCAACTCCTAAATCAAATTCACTTTTGGATATAGATACTGGATATTTGACCCCCTGAAATCAGACACTTCTGGATCTTGAACGGAACCTCTCTCTATCAGAAGGACTGCTGAGCTGCTTAAAGGACTCACCAGGACTGCTTTACTGCTTGTTGACTCACTGCTGCCTGCTGATCCCTGACTCTGCTGGAAGGAGAGCTGAGCTCTGCTTTCCATCTAAGTGAGTCTTCTTCAAATGTTTTAATGCCACACCCCCAAAGTAAAATAAAAATCATCAGGCCCCCCTCAGAATTTCACTCAATTATTCTTTTTTTTTTGTTGTATTTCTTTATTGAGTATTCAAACAACTTAACATAAAGAAGAATAAAATTGGATTGTACATACATCGCTCTTGGTTACATATAAACATGCGATACGAACGTGTGATGTGTCTCCACAAGTTTGTGATATAGCAATCCTACATAGAACAACTCTCCACTGCAATCTTTAAATGGGGATGAGAACATGGAATGAGGGGATAGGGAGGGGTAACCGGGGTGTTAGGTATATGCAGGCCTGCATTGGCCCACCTTCGTGCCTCTTTCCCTGCTGGGTTGCATGGGATATACCGCCCTACCTCCACCCGCCCCCTATGGCCCCAACCCCTCAAGGTGTTTGTCAACCTATATATGGCACGTGGTGGTTACCTCATTCCCTCTTGAGGGATGAACCAATAGTCAGTGCAGGGTGGGTGTGGGGGGAGGGGTATGCAGCGGCAGAGTCTGGCGAGGGAGCCAGAACAACATACAAGGTCTTTGGGGTTTGACAGTTCATCGGTCTAGCCCTTTGGTCATGTGGCAGCACTGCAACATTCGTGCAGGTGTGAATGTAAGCGCAGGTTATTATTATTATTTAAAATTTTATATAGCGCGCAGTTACCCTTGGGCATCCCAGCGCTTATCCAGACACCATCAGATAATAAAAACGGCCAGATTAGTGCACTCAAGCAGAAAACAGATAGGTTTTAAGACATTTGCGAAAACGCAGTGTACAAGGCTCGGCGCGCAATTTTAAAGGGAGCGAGTTCCACAGCTTCGCCGTGTTAACTGAGAATCTTCTCCCGCCAGTGCGGGCCCTTTTAACTCTGGGGACTAAAAGAAGGTGTTTTTGGTCAGTGCGCAACGTTCTGCTCGCTTTATAGGGGACCGCTAAATTCTTCAGTATTGGGGGGCCTTTCCCCTGAAGGATTTTATGGGCTGTACAAAGTGCTTTAAATTTGACTCTCTCCCGCACTGGGAGCCAGTGCAGCGCCTTTAGGGCAGGTCTGGCTGACTGCGTCCTAGGGATGCCCATGAGCAGCCTTGCCGCCGCATTTTGGACCTGCTGGAGTTTATTAAGAGTGGATTCAGGAGCGCCCAAAAAGATGGCATTACTGTAATCCAGTCTAGATGTGATCAGGCCCTGAATCAGCAGCTTCCTTGATGTTACAGGTAGAAGAGGGAAACTTTTATGGGCAGACCGTAGCAGGGCGAAGCACACTCCTGCAGTTTTCTTAGCTTGGGTCCTAAATGACAAGTCTTGCTCTAACCAGACTCCCAAGCTCGTGATCACCTCTTTAGAGTCCGGAAGGTCTCCCATACAACTTGGCCAGCTGGTCAGAGGGAGTAGAGGAGTTTTGCTCCCTAACAGCATTATTTCCGTCTTCGAGCCATTCAGCTTGAGAGCTGATTCTTCCATCCAAGTGTAAACGTCCGACAGGCAGGAGTGCAGTAGGTCAGGATTCTCAGCCAGTTGGGATAAGGAGACCAGCAACTGCGTGTCATCCGCATAACTGACGATCTTGATGTCATACCGGGCAACTATGTCCTCCAGGGGGCCATATATACATTAAATAATGTCGGGCTGAGGGAGGAGCCCTGTGGCACTCCACACTGGAGGGGGATCGATTTAGACCGATCGCTGCCTTCCCAGACCTGGTATGTTCGTCCGGTAAGAAATGACCTCAGCCACTGCAGGGCAACCCCAGACACCCCTACCTCTGCCAGCCGCTGAATCAGCACCTGATGGTTCACGGTGTCAAACGCCACACTGAGGTCCAGGAGGATCACTGCCACTGACCCTCCTGAATCCAGAATGCGTCTTGTTTCGTCAATGACCGCCAAGAGGGCAGTGTCAGTACCCTGACCTGGACGGAATCCGGTTTGCGAGACTCGAAGCAATCCGTTAGACTCCAAAAAGCCTGACAGTTGTTGATTGACCAACCTTTCAGCGATTTTGCCGAGTCCCGGCAACAGAGAAATGGGCCTGAAGTTTGCCAGAACCGAAAGATCTAAATTAGGCTTCTTTAAAAGTGCCTTTACAACTGCTGTTTTCCAGCTTGGTGGCACCAAGCCCTGGGCAAAGGAGGCGTTCATTAAGTCTGTAGCGGGAGCCACGATGGAAGCTGCTCCTTGTTTAAGGAACTTCATAGGGACCGGGTCCATCGGAGAGCCACTTTTCAGGGATGCCAAAGCCTTCAAAACTTCAGCCACTGATACTGGGCCAAAAGTATCTAGATGGGTGGCTGTCGCACTAGCCTGTGTTACTATGTTCAATTTACCATTGTCCTGAGGCAAGAAGGGCTGAGGCAAGGTATTTAAAATCTTCTCAATTTTTGTATGGAAGAAATCTGCTAGCTCCGTACATTTCTGCTTGTCATAAGTAACCGCAGGCTCGGGGACTTTGAGAAGTTCTTTAACCACTTTAAAACTCTCTCTAGAGGAACTAGAGGCAGATTTTATACGCTCTTCAAAGAATTGGGCTTTTGCCTGTCGAAGAGCAGATTTATAGCCCCTCATCACGACACGATATTCGTCTCTCCTGGTAATCTCCCATTTCTTTCTCCACAACCTCTCCAGCTTTTTACATCCCTTCCTAAGGGAGCGAAGCTCGACAGAGTACCAAGGAGCAGATCCTATTCTTTTCTCCCTCTTTTTCACTCTCTTTTTCGGAATGAGGGCGTCTAGAGAGGCGGACAGCCAATGGTTAATGTTAGCGTCTCCCTTAATTGGGTCCGAATCACAGGGAAGGGGCATGTCTTCCAACTTGGAGGTCCAGTAATTGACCAATAACCTGGACCAGGCTCTGTCCACCAAGAAAGCCTGCTTGGCACTTGTGGGCCGTGAGTCGACTTGCCAGAGTGCTGATACCAAGAAATGGTAGGACCGCGGAGGGGATAAGCTGGCCTAACCATAAAGCGGGGGATGTTGGAGAACATTGGGTCAAGTAAGTGTCCCTTTTCGTGCGTGGCCCCAGCATTGATTAAGACCAGCTCACATGCTTTCAAGTCGCCCTGAAGATCTTGGGCTGCTAGATCAGCAGGGTCATCGAAATGGAGAATAAGATCTCCCAACACTATGAAATTAGCCGTGGATGAGGCCAAGGTCATCACTGATTCCATTAGGGAACTCGCAAAGTTACCCACACCGCCCGGGGGCCAGTAGATCAGTAAACCTGATAGCGATACTGTAGGAGATATTCGCAAAGAGAAATAGCAGCTCTCACAGTCCAAGATTGATCCATTCTGAGCCCTACATACAAATGAGTCCCTATATAAAATAGCGAGGCCACCCCCTCGCCCCTCAGGTCTATCAAGATGATAGACAAGAAAGCCCGGCGGGAGGGCTTGCACGATGTCAGCATCAGAACTGGAAGTTATCCAAGTTTCGTCAAGAACAAGATATCTAAGTCCAAATCTTGTACAAGTAGGTTGACTTCTGCTGAGTGCCGTGGGAGAGATCTGCAGTTCAGTAGACTTACCACCAAGGTGTTCTTGCCTTTGTCGGGGAGAATGGTCTCGCTCGGCCTGGTGACTGTTGGAGGAGTTGGGCCTTTATAGGCCGGTTCACAACCAACGATATTCAATTGGCGGAATGCTATAAGGTCATCTCGGTTGTATATCCGCCTAAGAGCGGATTTTTTAAACAGAGTGCCAGGCCCTAGGCCCGTCTGGGCCCGGACGGGCACAGACGGGCTGGACTCTGGCGTGACTCCGGCGCTGAGACGGCGCTTCCGCTGCGCGTCACCGCTGCACGTCTCCATCATAGCTTTAAGTAGGGACCGCGCCTCGTGTGAATAAACACTAAAGCGCTCCCGAGAATGGCGCCTGCAGAACGTTCCGAAACTACCCCCAAGATGGTGGCGGTCGTGTCAAACTGCCTGAAGACCCGCGAAAGGCGCGGTGAGGGTCACAATTTATTGTGCAAGTGAGAGCTAGTCTAAGGTGAGCCTATTTTAAAAGCAGGGTATAAGAACAGAAATAAAAATAATAACTAGTGGCAAAAACGGGATGCTGATTTTAAAAGCGCGCGACTAAGTCCACATGAAATGCCAGCTTACTAAAATGTACTCTACGCCAAATAACATAGAGCAATAGCGCTATCCGCTTCACAGCGCACAAACCTTTGTCCAGGGGCGGCCAGCGAGCACCACTCTTCTTAAGTAGGGACCGCGCCTCGTGTGAATAAACACTAAAGCACTCCCGAGAGTGGCGCCTGCAGAACGTCCCGAAACTACCCCCAAGATGGCGGCGGTCGTGTCAAACTGCCTGAAGACCCGCGAAAGGTGCGGTGAGGGTCACAATTTATTGTGCAAGTGAGAGCTAGTCTAAGGTGAGCCTATTTTAAAAGCAGGGTATAAGAACATAAATGGTGTGGGTGTACCAGAGGGGGTAGGTATGGGGGAGGAAAAATGGGGGAAACGGGGGAGGAAATAGCACCCGATAATGGCAATAGTGACTATGACAATGATTATAACAGTGGTGTAAAAATAATAGGGATGGTGGCAGTGATAACTCTGGGAATGGTGATAGTGCTGAGGGGGAGATGGAAATACACGAGCAAAGCCGAATAAGGGAAATTATTGAAGAGAATAAATGTTGCAAGCAGAGAGGGGAAGAGGGGGAGAAGAGCAAGGAGAGAGTGTGTCAGGAGGGTAGAAGTGAGAGTGATGTGCATATGGTGGCTTCTATAGCAGCTGTGGCACATTATGCTTTCACTCACCAGAGGTTGCTGCAGATATCTCCCCATCTACATCCGGCATCTCTATGTGCAGAAAATGTTGTCAATACCTCTAGGAAAATGTCTGACTGGTCCTGTAGGTTATAAAAGATCCTCTAATGTGAGGTCGCTTTGATCATAGCTGACAGCCAAGACTCTTGCATCGGGGATTTCATAGCTCTCCATTTGCGCAGTATGTAGAGTTTGACCGTGGCCAAAGCTGTGTGGAAGAGCAGCGTTGCGGTCTGGACAGGTCTGTGAACCTCTGCAAGTCATGCAGTAGACCGTCAGGGGGGGTGAACGGTAGGCAGAGTGGCATGGCAGCTCTCAGGGCCTAACCCACCTACTCCAAGAATACCTGTATTTATGAGCATTCTCAGATGATATGTGCTATATCACACGGAGAGTTGGAGCATCTCCAAAAGTTGGCATGGGGAAGAAGGCCCGCTCGGTGCAGTTTTTTGGGAGCTGAGTACCAATCTTGCAGAACTTTAAAGAGAAAGAATTTCATCTGCGCCTCCCTCGCACCCTTGTACAGCGCTTCTAGTACATCCATCCATTCATCATCTTCGTATGTGGTTGCCAACCGTTCTTGTCATTTGACACAAAACATTTGAGCCAATGGGGTCAAGAAGCCGTGTGATGAGAGCACCCCATACAATCCAGTCACTACCCCATTGGCCCTTCCCCAGACAAGAAAAAATGACAGCACCGGAGAGGAGGACAGGTTCCAAGGAGTAGGTCCCAAACACTGCAGCAAACAGTGTTGTAGCTGTGTATATCCTCAGGACTGTGTTGTGGGGAGATCGTACTACTATCTGAGTTGGGCCAACGGTTTCAGGGAACCGTTGCAGATGCCCTGGTCAATGGTATGTATACCCACTTCCTGCCACCCCTGCCACCTCAAGACCTTCTCTCCTATACCAATAGCCTTGTTTCCCCAAAGAGGGGCCTTCTCATGTAGGTGTGGGTGTGCCCCCAGCAGGTTATGTGCCCGGTGCCAAGCCTTGCAGGTGGCGGTTATGATCAGATGCGCTGAACTACTGTTCCCGGGTTTCATCATGTATAGAGTGGACAGTCCACCCTCTGCGGAGAGTAGGTGGTGTTCCCGAGGGGTCCATTTGGCGGATCAGGAAAGTCTGGTAGGAAGCACACCATTTGGGAAAGGTGTACCTCCAATGCGTTCCACTGATGGGAGGACAAGTCCCAGTGGGTACGGCGGGCTTGTAATTTGGACACAGCTATTCGTGGTTTTGCAGGGACCCTCACACATTTTTTATACTGGAGTCTATCTGCCGCAAGGTTGTGTGAGGCACTTGCATCAGCAGCATCCCCAGGGTATAGTTGAAGCAAAGTAGCCTCACCATGCGGACTGCCTGTACCCTACCCCACAGCAAAAGTCCCAAGGCCGTCCACTTTTCAAAGTTTTGCTGCATCTGGGTAATAAGCGGGTTTAGGTTGCCCAGGATCATGTTCGCTAAACCTTTATCAACAAGGACCCCCAAGTATTTAAGGTGCAATTGATGCCATCTGAAGAGGAATGCATGTTAGTCGCTTTTGTAGTCCCATCAGAGAGGGAAGCGCTTCACTTTTGTCCCAGTTGATGTTATACCCTGAGAGGCAGGAAAAGTCATCATTGATCTGGAGTTGAGATGGCCGAGAGCGGGGCAGGTCCATGAGGGTTAGCAAGGTGTCATCCGCGTGGAGATATAGTTTGGATATGCCTATTGAAAGTGGAACGCCCGCCACATCCGCACGTTTAGATTGTAGGTACGCCAAGATCTTTTTCCACTTAATGTAGTGCGTGAGACAGTGAATGTTCCATGCGATTACTCGTAGTGGTCGTGGGAAAGTCATAATACTTAATGCAGCAAGTGCAGATCAAAGGGACCGTTGCTATATGGCGTACAGTGAACCCAGAGTAGAACAGATGTGGTACATTGTTGATGCCAGGTAGGATTTGGGGAGGGAGGCTTCGTTCTCTCCGAGAGGTTACCAGGGTTTTTGGGTAGGATGACGGGCAGGGGTATGTTTTCAAAAAGAAGAAAATGGCGATCCAATTAGAGGGGCTCAAGGGGAGGAGAATAAGAACAGAGATGAAAGAGAGAAGAGGTAGAAAACAGGATTGGAAGGTGGAAAAAGGACGAAGAAAAAAGAAGGAAAAAAATGGGGGAGGGGGCCTAAGAGAGAGGAGACTCGGGAACCCTCTGGCCCTCCTTTGATTGGCGGGGACTATCAGGTTTCATTAGCTATCACTGAACAATAGGGGGTCCCTTATAGCAGAGTGTGTTGCAAGGATGTCTCAGTCGGAGGGGGCGTGATAGAGGGGTGTTTAGTTTATCGCAATGGGGTTGTGCAGTTTATGGCTGGGTTGTGCCGTGAGGAGAAGAGGTGGGGGAGGGGACAAAAGGGGAGGGATGAGGAGAGAACGATTGGACCTCAGAGATAGGGGTTACCTTCTCGGCCCTCTGTCTTCTGTGGGTCTACACTCGGCAGAGCGCCGCTCGGAGGGGGTATAGATCTCCCACAGTGGGGTGAGCCATTGCTGTGGGGAACATAATAAATATATATAGTAAAGGGATCCAAAAAGAAAAGAAAGCAATGGGTGGCCTAGGATGGTGGGGGGTGCGGATGTATGGCACTTGTTTCACGAAAGGGCGTAGATCGACTCCTGCAAGAAGTGACGTCACCGGGGGCACCTAGAGGCTCGCCATCCTTGCGAAACCTTGCCGGGCATAGGTGTGTCATCTAAGATGTATAAAGGGGGGTGTCCCCCCAGGGAGTCATCTGTACCAGGTGTTGGGCAGCGGTCATGTACGTCTTGCATAGTGGGGAAGTGGAGCAAGTATAAGCGGCTGGGGTGGGGAAATTGCAGGCACCTGTGGATGGGGAAGGACCTTCTTAACAGCGTTATTATATTATACAAACAGCAAAAACTACATTCTCTAAGGTGCAATACAAAGACACAGCTATAAACTACTGTAAAAAATAAGTGAGTGAGGTGGAACAGTTTGGTCTTCCAGGATCTAGAGACGTCCCACAGTACAATACAGTATATAGGATACTCAGCCATCCATTGTTCAGACATCTTCCCACTGTGCTGTCGGCCGCATATCAAGCTGCAGTCAGGATTATCATCTTGGACCCTCACTCCCGGGTCCTCTGCATTCCTGGTCCTGCTCTGTGGTTGGTTTCAAAGGCAATCGAGATTTGTCTCTCTGAGGCTCATGGGCAAAAGTTGCTGCAGCTTGTATCGTAGAGGCTCTGCCCTCATGCATGCTTGACATTCTGTCCGGGTCTCTACCACGTTGCCATGTACTATCATAGGTCAGTCTCCTGTTTGCCGTTGACTGGGATGAGCCGGATGGTTGAGAAAGTTCCAAATCACCTGTATAAATGAGAGGGGTCCCAGTAAACACACAGAAAAATATTTAAAGATCATCAAGAAAAATCAATTATAGAGACAAAAAGGTCAGTCTGCTGACATTGTTTTTATTTACAATGTAGCTAAGCCGATTATTAGGGCAAACATACTAGATATAACATTTGCAAATATAGTAAAGTGCCCTGGAGAGGGAAAAGGGGAAGTGTGCAGTGAGTGTAGGAGAGGGTAAGTGACATAAAAACAAAGCCAAAAGGCTACAATCGATCAAAGACCCTTAAACTGATTCAGATTATCAATGACCATAGGTTCAATAATAGGACTACAAAATAACATGCTTCATAAATGTGATCAATAGCATAATTGTTGGAATGAAGCTGAAATCACAAAAAGCAGTCGATGTTTCGACCCCTGTTATGAAGGCAGGCTGAAATTGATCCCTTGCAATGGGGTCTTCATCAGGACGGGAGACAGGGACACAAACCAGGGATGCTTGTTTATAAGGGAGGAGAGGGAACTACTACTCCCACATGGCAGGCTCGGTGGAGCCAGAGTTGGGGGGCCAATCTCTGATGTCAACCACGTTTTCCTGAGAAATCACTGCCGCCAACATCGATTGAACTGACAGAATCCTGCCACTGAGCTCCTGTCCATACAACCAAGACTTTATTACTTTATTTTGATGCAATCCTGTGAACCACCCCCCCTCTTTTGAAACATATGGTGTTCCCGACTCAACTTAATTCGTTTGGATTTACAAGTGGTGCTCACTAATGACGCATTTTTATTCATCCTTCAAACGTGGTTGACATCAGAGATTGGCCCCCCAGCTCTGGCTCCACCGAGCCTGCCGTGTGGGAGTAGTAGTTCCCTCTCCTCCCTTATAGACAAGCATCCTTGTTTTGTGTCCCTGTCTCCCGTCCTGATGAAGACCCCATTGCACGGGATCAATTTCAGCCTGCCTTCATAACAGGGGTCGAAACGTCTACTGTTTTTTGTGATTTCAGCTTCATTCCAACAATTACGCTATTGATCCCATTTATGAAGCATGTTATTTTGTAGTCCTATTATTGAACCTATGGTCATTGATAATCTGAATCAGTTTAAGAGTCTTTGATTGATTGTAGCCTTTTGGCTTTGTTTTATGTCACTTACCCTCTCCTACACTCACTGCACACTTCCCCTTTTCCCTCTCCAGGGCACTTTACTATAATTGCAAATGTTATATCTAGTATGTTTGCCCTAATAATTGGCTTAGCTACATTGTAAATAAAAACAATGTCAGCAGACTGACCTTTTTGTCTCTTTAATTGATTTTTCTTGATGATCTTTAAATAATTTTCTGTGTGTTTACTGGGACCCCTCTCTCTCAGCAAAATACATACCCAGGTCCCAGTGACGACATTGGGTGAACCCCCCTTTTTTCAACTCACCTGTATAAATGGCCATGTCCTGACTTGTAATATTGTCCAGAAACAAGCGGAGGTCCTCCCGGTCGGAGAAGTCCTTGGAGTTGCCATCCTTTGTAATGCAGAGTCTCACCGGTTCAAAAAGGCCATACTTAATGTTCAGCTGCCGGGGCCTGAAGGATAGGAAGGTTTTGCGGCGGTCATTCGTTTCTTTAGAGAAATCGGCAGCCATCCGGACACTGTTGCCAATCTGGGTGAACAATCCTTGTGCCAGTGCAGCTGCCAGGATTTGCATTGTCTGGTCGTGCCATAAAAAAAAGGCAATCAGCGGCTGCGGGCGAATGTTAGAGTCCCTGCAAAGCGGTCCAATGCGGTGGGCCCTTGGTATCTCCAGGGGAGGATCAAAGGTGCTGCAGATGAGCTTCGGGAGAGTATTTTTCAAGAACGCTGCAGTGTTGGGGCCCTCGACGGAGTCCGGAAATCCAAAGAAGCGGACATTGTCCCTGCGGCTGCAGTCCTCCATGTCGACCAGCTTGCTGAGGAGGAAGAGTATTTCTTGATCCCTGTCTGGTACAGTATTCAGCTGGCCCTCCAGCGTCGTCAGCCTCTGATCTAGTTCCTCTGCACATGAGTGAAACCCAGCCAGGTGCGTCCGGATTGATTTGGCTTCATCCGCCAGTTTGGATATATTAGAGTCCATCCCCTCCAATCTGCGACTAACTGAGGAAATGTGCTCTATTATGTAGTTCATAGTGGCTCTCTCTACCGGGGTCATTCGGGAGGCCGAAGGGGCACTTGTCGGTGTGTTGCCAGTTTTCCAGGCCATTGTGCACGGTTGTTGCTTCAGCAACTCTGTGAAGAAGAGCTGCCTGGGGGTCTTACTTCCTTGTTTTGTCATGTTCATTTGTGCCCCAGTACTGCGACTCGCCATCACCAGCCTGAAGCTGGGGGGCCAGGCAGGGGTATCCCCCCTGTCCACAGGAATATGCAGGTGATCCTTAGGAGGTCCCTTCGTCTGGTGTTGGGGAGCCTTAGCATGCTCTCCACTGATTTGACTGTGCACAGGTGTAGCCCTTGTGCATCATGGCCACATTGTCATAGTGGGGGGTGAGACAGGGCAGTCCGGGAGGGTCCCCCTCTGCTTGGATCATCAAGATATGTCCCTCTTCAAGGAGGTATTCCTTTCCCTCCGGTAGGTGGTCCTTCGACAATCATCCACTCTCTCCGTCCCACGCCTCCAAGAGTGGCAGGTGGTGACAGGGGGCTGTTGCTCTCATACATGGGGGGGAGGTAATCCATGCTGTGGTCGAAAGATACTGCTCCTGCACCCCTGTTATGCTTTTCACTGCCCTTCTCCCACCTCTTTGACTCCACGTCGTATGGAGAAGAGGTCCCTGCACAGGAAGGGGCCGGGCGTTTGTAGCACCGCTACAGTTTCAGGCTGGAGGTTGTCCAGAAGTGCGAGTGGCTCCTGCGTCCGCCGGAGAAGGAAAGGTTGTTGGTGTAGTAGCATGGTCTATGGTGCCATCCCACTCCAGAGATAGCCTTGATTCAATGGCACGCCACTGTTGAGTGAAGGATGGGGCTGGACGGCCACTTGGGGCTGGGGCTGGGGCTGAGGCTGCGAGCCGGCCTCTAGTCCCAAGAATCAGTTGTTGCTCTGCCACCCCTTCCAAAGATCCCCAGTCATGGCAATGGTACTGAAATGGAGCGGAAACACCACCTTGATAGCTGCAGAGGGTATCGCGAGTTGCAGGGAACAGTCCCAGTGCTTTAAGGCCTCCCCTCCAAGTCAGGAAGTGGGGCTGCGCATACACTCGGGCAGAGGCTCAGATCATGCCTTAAGGGCCATGGGCCATCCACAGAGCTGCTGTTCCCACTCCCCAGATGACGCGATGACATCAGGGCGGGGCGAACACAGCTTGATGAGCAGCCTAGTGCGTCTCCAGGTGCAGGGAGTATGCCTGGCTCTTCAGAGTCCTGCGGCATATGCAGGAGCCGGGGCCGGATAAACACTCAGGTTTGGAGGTTTGGAGGGCTTGAACTGTGTATTTAAGGGGAGTGGTCTAGATAAGCCTTTTCTTTGTCGAGCCTCTGAGGAAGGTGATTTCGTCACTGAAACGCATTAGGCCAATTCACAAGAAGCTGTCATATGTACCGGTATGTCGCAGCTGGTCTGTACCAATAAAGGACTTACAGCTAACTGGTGTGGAGTGCGTCTATGCCTAAGGGGGCAACTTGGAGCTTTGATTACTGCGTGGCAGCCCAGCCGCAATATACGTACCTCCCTGCAAAGAAGATGGGGGCCGCGAGCTTTGAATCATGCGAAGCTGTTTGTGGAACATCAGGTGTGGATTGAGGAGCAGCCTGACATGCTGAGGCCCATCTTTGGGCTTAGAACTATTTTCAGCAGCATTTTAATCAGGCACCCATTCGGGATCTTAAACCAGTGGACTACAAGACCCATAAAGCCACCTTGCTCATTTGAGTGGCCCATTGGAGGGCTTGAACTGTGTATTTAAGGGGAGTGGTCTAGATAAGCCTTTTCTTTGTCGAGCCTCTGAGGAAGGTAATTGCGTCACTGAAACGGGTCAGGCCAATTCGACAAGAAGATATTATATGTACTGGTATGCCGCCGCTGCTCCGTACCAATAAAGGGCTTACAGCTAACTGGTGTGGAGTGTGTTTATGCCTAGGGGGCAACTTGGAGCTTTGATTACTGCGTGGCAGCCCAGCCAGGATAGACGCACCTCCCTGCAAAGAAAATGGGGTCCGCGAGCTTTGAATCATACGAAGATGTTTGTGGAACATCAGGTTTGGATTGAGGAGCAGCCCGACATGTTGGGGCCCATCTTTGGGTTTAGAACTATTTTCAGCAGCATTTTAATCAGGCACCCATTCGGGATCCTAAACCAGTGGACTACAAGACCCTTAAAGCCACGTTGGTCATTTGAGCGGCCCATTGGAGGGCTTGAGCTGTGTATTTAACACCTTGGCTGCTAGGGATTTTCCCCTCTTGTGCTGGAAATTGAAAAAGTCCATGGATCATGACAAGGTCAGCTCGTCATAAGCACAGCTCCACTGTGCCTCATGACGAGCTGGCCTTGTCATGAGCATGGAAGGGGTTAAGGGGGGTGGTCTAGATAAGGCTTTTCTTTGTCGAGCCTCTATAGAAGGTGATTTTGTCACTGAAACGCGTCAGGCCAATTCGACAAGAAGCTGTCATATGTAACGGTATGCCGCCGCTGCTCTATACCAATAAAGGGCTTACAGCTAACTGGTGTGGAGTGGGTCTATGCCTAGGGGGGCAACTTGAAGCTTTGATTACTGCGCGGCAGCCCAGCCGCGATAGAAGCACCTCCCTCCAAAGAAAATGGGGAGCGCAAGCTTGGAATCATGCGAAGCTGTTTCTGGAACATCAGGTGTGGATTGAGGAGCAGCCCGACATGCTGTGGCCCATCTTTGGGCTTAGAACTGTTTTCAGCAGCATTTTAATCAGGCACCCATTCAGGATCTTAAACCAGTGGACTACAATACCCATAAAACCACCTTGCTCATTTGATCGGCCCTTTGGAGGGCTTGAACTGTGTATTTAAGGGGAGTGGTCTAGATAAGCCTTTTCTTTCTCGAGCCTCTGAGGAAGGTGATATCGTCACTGAAACGCGTCAGGCTAATTCGACAAGAAGCTGTCATATGTACCGGTATGCCGCTGCTGCTCCGTACCAATAAAGGGCTTACAGCAAACTGGTGTGGAGTGCGTCTATGCCTAGGGGGCAACTTGGAGCTTTGATTACTGTGCGGCAGCCCAGCCACGATAGACGTACCTCCCTGCAAAGAAAATGGGGGCCGCAAGCTTTAAATCATGCAAAGCTGTTTGTGGAACATCAGGTGTGGATTGAGGAGCAGCCCGACATGCTGGGGCCCATCTTTGGGCTTAGAACTGTTTTCAGCAGCATTTTAATCAGGCACCCATTTGGGATCTTAAACCAGTGGACTACAAAACCCATAAAGCCACGTTGCTCATTTGAGCAGCCCTTTGGAGGGCTTGAACCGTGTATTTAAGGGGAGTGGTCTAGATAAGCCTTTTCTTTGTCGAGCCTCTGAGGAAGGTGATTTCGTCACTGAAACGCAGCAGGCTAATTCGACAAGAAGCTGTCATATGTACTGGTATGCCGCTGCTGCTCCGTACCAATAAAGGGCTTACAGCAAACTGGTGTGGAGTGTGTCTATGCCTAGGGGGGCAACTTGGTGCTTTGATTACTGCGTGGCAGCCCAGCTGCGATAGACGCACCTCCCTGCAAAGAAACATGGGTCAGCGAGCTTTGAATCATATGAAGATGTTTGTGGAACATCAGGTGTGGATTGAGGAGCAGCCCGACATGCTGGGGCCCATCTTGGGGCTTAGAACTATTTTCAGCAGCATTTTAATCAGGCACCCATTCGGGATCTTAAACCAGTGGACTACAAGACCCTTAAAGCCATATTGCTCATTTGAGCGGCCCATTGGAGGGCTTGAGCTGTGTATTTAAGGGGAGTGGTCTAGATAAGCCTTTTCTTTGTCGAGCCTCTATAGAAGGTGATTTTGTCACTGAAACGCGTCAGGCCAATTCGACAAGAAGCTGTCATATGTGCCGGTATGCCGCCGCTGCTCCATACCAATAAAGGGCTTACAGCTAACTGGTGTGGAGTGTATCTATGCCTAGGGGGGCAACTTGGAGCTTAGATTACTGCGCGGCAGCCTAGCCGCGATAGACGCACCGCCCTCCAAAGAAAATTTGGGAGTGCGAGCTTTGAATCATGCGAAGCTGTTTGTGGAACATCAGGTGTGGATTGAGGAGCAACCCGACATGCTGGGGCCCATCTTTGGGCTTAGAACTGTTTTCAGCAGCATTTTAATCAGACACCCATTTGGGATCTCTACCCAGTGGACTACAGGACCCATAAAGCCACGTTGCTCATTAGTGCAGCCCTTTGGAGTGCTTGAACTGTATATTTAAGGGGAGTGGTCTAGATAAGCCTTTTCTTTGTCGATCCTCTGAGGAAGGTGATTTCGTCACTGAAATGCGTTAGACCAATTTGACAAGAAGCTGCCATATGTACCAATATGCCGCCGCTGCTCCGTACCAATAAAGGGCTTACAGCTAACTGGTGGGGAGTGCGTCTATACCTAGGGGGGCAAGTTGGAGCTTTGATTATATGTATATATACATATATATATATATATATTCCCCTGTTATAGTTAGTTCAGCTAACTATAACTTGTGCGCCCGCAATGCACTGCTGATGACGTCACATATTACACCACTCAACACATGATCAGTGACATTGCTGATGACATCACTGATTACATCCCAAATGACATCACTGATGACATCACTGATTACCTCTCAAATGACATCACTGATGACATCACTGATGAAATCATCCATGTGTAAGAGTGGCAGACCTCCTCTCACCCTAATATAACCTATAATGCACGCATTCAAAAATAGATACTAAAATTTTCAAAAAAATGGAGATACCAATATCAGTTACAACTAAGCATGGGCGGAAAATCCGTTCCGCTCGCGGATTTTGCGGATTTTCAGTAAATTCGCAATCCGCGAACGCTCGGGAATTTACCGAAAATCCGCAAATTCGCACGCAGCGGATTTTTTTTCTTGGTGATACAATTTTGCGGCGTGCGGTGTAAGTTCGCAATTGCGAACATGTAGGTGCGGCGGGCAGCAACAATCTCGCATTCGCAAAATTACAAAAATTGCAATTCTGCACAAGAAATCTACTAGCAAGCAGCATAGACCTTCTGAAAATGATGATTTTTATCAGAATAACTCCTCAGGTTGACATTTGCCTGCACTTTTTTGGATTTGAGGCCTTTTGATTTTCTTTGGATAACTTTTGGATTTGAAATCAACTTTCTCATATAAGCTTGTTTGGGGCATTACAGTTGCTGTAATGCTGTTCTGCAGAAAAACGAGTTTTGCAAAAGTGAAAGCAGGTTCAAAAGTTCAAACTCATCATTAGTAACCATTCCCTATAGTGCTTCCTGACAAGGGCCCCTCCAGAGTTCAGTTGCTAGTTGCAACAATTGTATGACCCTGCTCTGACCCTCTCAGCAGGCTCATAGAATAGCTACAAGTAGGCCACAAAGGTCCTGGAAAAAATAATTGCACTGCAACAGAAAGAAAATTACAGATAAGGAAGCAGGTGCCAGACTGGAATTTTAAAACAGTGACACATTAATAAATCAACTCCAAATTAATTCATGTCAGTTGAAGCAGGCAGGTGTGCTTGCTTTTTCCCCCCATAATCTACAGTGATGATGAACCAGAGGGTGGCATTGATGTACCAGAGGGTGGCAGGGGTGAAACAGAGGGTGCTGGGAACCTGTGATGATGAACCAGACGTAGAAACAACATAATCGTGACCGTTGCGAGCCGACATGTAAGTTCGCAATTGCGAACTGGTACAAAACCCTCGCGAACTGTCAGAAATCCTTGCGAACTGTCAGAAATCCTTGCGAACACAAAAAAAAGAAAAATCCGCAAATTCGCGAGAATTCACGGATTTTGCGGATTGCGAGTTCGCAAATTCGCAAAATTCACGAACGCCAGATTCGCAAAATTCGCCCATGCTTAGTTACAACAACCTATTCATTAATTCCAACATCTACATACACATCCACTCATCCACCAGGAGTTCTATATAGTCACTTAAACATGTACTCACTCATCATATGTACTCATACACCTATACATCCTGTTACACACCAATACACATCCATACAGTTACTCACACACATACTCACACATGCAAATAAACTATTAAACATCCATTTGTTTGCATATACAGGTATACACACACCAGTACACTTACTTCTACAGAAAGGTACACAAACGTACTCTCTTAAACAATCAGTTATAGAAACACATACTTATTTATACAGGAACTTTTTCAATCTGTCACTACCATTTATCCTTACTTATATACATCAATACTCACATACATTAGGTTAAAACATATGTACTTACTCATAAAGACACAATTGAGTCAGTCAATCACTCACTAGCACACCCATACACACATTCATCCTCCCGCACAGTCCTGCACACATGCTGTCTTCAAAATACATACAAACAGTGAGTCAGTCATTCATGCATCTGTGCCCTAAGCAATACCGCCACCAAACCATACACACACTCATTCTGATGCTCAAAAAACCAACTAATAACCCATATAGACACTCGTGTAGCTACTCACCAACCCATGCAACCACTTATACACAAAGTGATACAGATATTTAGATATTTAAACATTACTCGTTAATACATGTATTCACTAAGATACACTTAATAAGTCAGTTATACAATGAAATTTACAAAAAAAATATCACTTTAGACAGTTATTTACCTATTTATTCTTCCATCGACCTTTAGATATACATATATAAAAATATTTATTTTTCAGAAAGACAAACATTCAGTGGATGATGTCATCAGTGATATCATTTGAGATGTCATCAGTGATGTAATCAGTGATGTCACTGACCATGTGACGAGTAATGTAATATGTGAAATCATCAGCAGTGCATTGCGGATGCGCGAGTTTCAGTTAGCTGAACCAACTATAACGGGGGAATTTCAATGGTTTTGTATGAGAGAAATGTCCAGCTAACTATAACATGGGTGAAACCTATGGTTTTTTCAGTGAATTTCTAAGATTTTTTAAATGCTAATTCCTAACTATAACGTGTGTGAAACCTATGGTTTTTTCAGTGAATTTCCAAGGTTTTTTAAATGCTAATTCCTAACTATAATGTTTGTGAAACCTATGTTTTGTCAGTGAATTTCAAAGGTTTTGTAAATGATAATTTTGAAATATACTAAGTATTATATTTCTTTCTTTTTATAGTAATTTCCTACATTTTTATTATAAATACTTATACTTATTTCATTTTTAAAGTTACATTTCATATTTTTAATCTAAAATAATAACAAAAGTAAATTCAAAAAGAATGAAGTGCTAGTAAAACTGCCTCAGTGAATTTGTAAGTGTTTGTTGGAGGCAGATTTACAACACCCTTGTGCTTCTTTTACACCACCGTTGCATCACTTTTCTGATGAAGCAGTGGTGCAAAAGATACACCACGATATGTGCTATTTAGAATGTGACGTATCTGGGACGTACGTCACATTGTAAATCCCTGTACCAGAAGGACACATTCCTACATGGGGGGGCGTTCCTGCGCAGAAACACCTCCTAAAAGTGCTGACTATAATCTACAAGATTTCACTTTATCACTTTTGGGTTCATGCTGTGTCAAAACACTGCACTACCTTGTAGCAGGTGTAAGAATTGACACAGCAGTCTGAGCATAGGGCCCCCAGACCATTGCTGGAGATACGTTGCACTTCCAACATAACTCAAACAAAGCACCACCTTTACAGCACAGATACATTACATATATGTGCCATTTTTATCCCATGTTACACCACATTGTAAATACGGTATATCCATGGTGATGGTGTCACAGAGCACAATAACTGACATATTCCTGGGGATATGGCAGTTATTGTATATCTGCCCATTAGTGTTTTAATGTAGTGATAGGATTACTACATACCAATGAATGAGTCACTACAAAACTAAAACAACAGTGACAGAGTGTTTACTGCAAGTGCAACAATACAAACTAGTAAATTTAACGTATAAAACACAAATTTGCAAGTACATAGAACACTGCATACATCGTCTATAAGAGTTTTGAAGCAGTCTATGCCCTAAGGCCTATTTTAATGCTTGAGTACTTAGATAGTAAGTGGATGATTACAAGACTGCAAGGAAAGAACGTGATTGAATTTATAACAGCCTCAGTTATACCACAGTACACAGATAAACACATACTGCTGAATGGCTCACTACAATATTGAAACAGGATTGTGAGAATGTTTGCTGGAAGTATTAGGATACACATTGAGGAATTGAATGTATAAAACATAAGTTTGCTGGTGCGTAGAACAGTGCATCCACAGTCCATAGAGGTTTGAAACAGCCTATGCACTAAGTCCTCTTTTAATCCATGACTATCTAGACACTGACTGGATCATTAAACTTCTGCAAAGAAAGTTTCTCACTAAATTTATTACAGCTTCAGTTTTACCACTGCACAATTAAAAAGAACATACTGCTGAGTGGCTCACTACAATACTAAAATAGCAGTGGCAGGGTGTTTGTTGGAAGTCTAAGGATACAGACTGGGGAATTGAAGGCAAAAAACACAAGTTTGCACCTGCATACAAGACAGCATGTATACCCCATACAGATTTTAAATAAATCGATACCCTTAAACTCACTTTCCATATTTTAAATCAATACAAACATTAAAAAATATATATAACTGAATCTATAACTGCTTCACTTTTACTACAATAAATACATTAGGAGATAGTGTTCAAACCTTTATTATTTTTCAACAATAAATGTATTCTTATAACTTTTAATAATTTAACAGACATTCCAATACAACTTCATCAGCTATGTAATTCAGATCCATTTCCTCGTCAGCAGGTTCTGATTTAATGTGTTCTTAAATTTCAACATAATTTAAAACATCAACTAATTCTGCATCACAGGTTTCATCTTCAAAATCACAATAGATGTCTGCAGCACTAAATTCCCCTTCTTCACTCTCATTGCCTGTGACAGATATTAGTTCTTCAATTACACTCAAATAATATCCAAAATCTCCTGAGTATGAGGCTGTTCTCTTTCCATAATTTTTCCTTTATGATCTTGTTCCTTGTATAAAAATATAAACAGTTAATTTTATCACTTTTCGTAATATATAATACAAAATTACAGTTTTCACCTATTTTGGCCTACAAAAAATACTATATAAATACAATTATCTAATAACATTCCATTAGTACACTTGTACTCCTTTGCAAAATTATACAACTATAATTACTTATAAGGATATCCTGTTCTTAGCTTTTGTTATATTTTGAAAGCAATCACTCCTTATGACTATAGAAAAAGACTCAGGCTGGTATAGTAAAATACACTACTAAAAAATCTAGAATATGTCTATTCACCTTACCCTTTCCAAAACAGTAAATGTGTTTTACTATAATGGAAAAGATAGTATTCATTGTCGTGAACAACACTGTGTATCTGTGTATATTTAGACATCATTATCACACTACTTTTTTGAATAATTCATGTGTTTACTCTATCTCTATTCCTCATCTATAACTTAGTCTAACCCTACTAATTACTTACCCCTTCCAATTTCGAACTAGCCTCTCCTTTAGTATTTATCTGCAACCTTGTAGCTTACGGTTCTTTTATTTTGTCACTGCTTTTAACCTATAATTACGTAACACTCATTAACCTAGGCCTCTCACTTTATTGTCTAATTTTTCTATTATAAATTTCCTTGTGTTCTTCTACTAACTTTTCTTTATGCAGTTGCTTGTTATCTATTCTGTCAATCCTTCAATATCTTGTGTTTTTCATTAATGTTCCTTCTTAATTCAAAAGTCTTTCCTTCTACTCCTAACTCAATGTGTTCTTTTCCCTTAAGACCTTGCTTATCATGAATTTTATCGATTCTTCTAAGTTAGAGAAAATACATTGACTGACTACATTCAATATTGTCTATAATGTCAGGTAAGTTTACTTACTCACTTACTTGTCAAATAACGATCTATAACTCTCACAGAAATATTTGCACTTTCTCTTCAGGAATGTCTAAAAAGCAACTGAAAATGGGTCTGAACTCCGGAACGTCTTCGGTGATGTACGCACTCGTTAGTGAGCGCACGCCTTACCAAGGATTCCCCACAACTCTGTGGTAAATGACTACATCGCTACCTCGTCTTTCACCCGCGGCCCGTGGAGGGAGTTGCGGTGGGACATGCAGGGCGGGCGGGGGAGGGACAGGGTGGGGGTTGATAAACAACGGAATCTGGCCGAATGCAGGTAAATAAACAATTACAATAATAAAACTAATTGTGGGCCATATTATCAACAAAACACGATATCAACAAAAGACGACACATTATCCCCGCTTTTATCAGCAGGTAAGTGCTGATAAAGCGGCGATAATCCTTTTCTTTTTGTTGCTAATTTGACCCGAAATGCATGTTAATGGCGTCGTGGTGACGATCACGCGTGGTTAGGGAGTCGTACATGCATGTTTAGGCTCTATTTTTGTTTTTAATTTTTATTTCAAATCGCAACATAAGCATACAGAAATACGTACAATTACGAGCAGGAGCTGCATGCTGATTGGCTGTCAATACTCCAAACCAGGAGGTGTTGCAAGCCCTCCTATTTGTCACAGCAACGGAGTCACAAGGAAACAGTAAAACAAAGTTGATAAATAAGGAAAGGGAGCACAATAGAAACATTCTCAACCTATAGTGTTGCTCAGGGTATGGTACATTTATTGTACATGTACCAACCACGTATGGACGACGTACAACTGTAATGTTAAAAGTCGTCACGTACGCGTACATAACCAAGAAAACTAAAAATAATTTTAGATATTTATGAAGTGTATTTGTTTATGTATTGTGTGGCTCTAAAAAGAGCCGTTGTGTTTATTGCAAGATTTTAGTACCTACAAGTAAGTACCGATGCAGAGTCTTACGTTTATGAGAAACACTCTGTTCCCCTAATCTGTAAAATGTACACAATCTCTCCTATAGATGCCATGCATATTGTAACGCAGATTATTGTTGTGAACGGACCCCAGTAGAAAAGCAGAAACAGATTTATTCACATATTTCCTATCTTTTTCAAACTGTGGACAATAGTGGTTGGACCGCTTCCATCTCTGTCTTTGGCATATATTAGAATACACAAAGACAGTTTTCGGGAACAATGTCATCAATTGGGCAAAGGTTTCCTTCATGAGCATTTCCAGAGCTACCCCAGTCAAAGTGCCTAGGTCATTGCCACCACAGGGCACAATTATGAGTTCAGGGTGTAGGAGATGCATAAAGGATTTCACCATTGGCATCAATTGGTGCAACTTTAATCCTCTCTGTCCAATCCATTTAATGTCTACATTTGGTAAACCTAGGTCCTTGTGAATTCTTTTCCGTTGTGCGTACCTTTGACTCCAGAAAATATAGCTGTGTCCCACCTTCCACACTGTAAGCATTTTGAACAGAGGTCTGGATGCACTCTGATGGCATCTGTAAATGAAATGCCACTTTCAAAAGTAAGATTTTTCCAAAATGGTGAACAACATGCAGTTCTGAAAAAAGAAAAGACATGATTGGTTGTTTGACAACATTTTACAGAAAACTAGGTTCCATGTTCCTCTTATTTAAAAGCCATATTTTTATTGGTTAAGAAAAAGTGATAGAAAAAAAAGTTACATAAGCTAAGCTGGTATATTCTCCAGTCAAGCACACTTGCTGTTTTAATTTGCAACAATGTATGATGAACTTTTTACCTATGTTCTGAGTTAGGAGTTCCCTGAAGTGTTTCTATGGTAACTGGCAGATTGTGGAACGGGGGAAGGGTTGAAAGTTCTATTAGTTCGAAACCTTTGGAATATTAAACCAATCGAAATGTGTGTTTTCTTTTGAATTAATATGAACACGATTTTAATTGGTTAATTTATATGTGGTATTCTTGTCAATCTAGAACTCAATTTGAAAGGTGAGTTGAAAAGTTGTATGACAGTGCGTCTGTGCGGTGTATCTTTGTACATTAACGAATTATAAGGTATATTATCAACACTCGGCGATACAATTATCATCACTTTATCAGCAGTTTCCTGCCGATAAAGTGTTCATAATGTTATCGCTGCATTGATAATATGCTTCTATATTCCTCCGTTGTTAACCGTTTTATAGTAGTTAACCTGTTTTGCTATAATGCATGCTTATGTTTTTTTCCTTAATATCATTTTGTGCCTCTGTACATTAAGGGATTATTGGCCATATTATCAATAAAGGACGATACATTATCGCCACTTTTATCGATAGGAAACTGCCGGTAAAGCAGTGATAATGCTCTCGATAATATATCCGTCTGAATTCCCATGGAAACCCAGGTTATGGTGTTAACCTGGGCTTCTATGGAAATTCACAAAGATATACTATCAACACCATTTTCGACGCTTTTGTGCCAGTTTCCTGCCGGTAAAAGTGGCGATGATGTATCACCCTTTACTAATAATATGGCACTGAATGGCATGTTATTAAGAACCAGTGATAAAATTATCGACGTTTAATGGACAGTAAACTGCCAATAAAATAACGAATATCGGCTTGATAATACCTTCTTGTAAATTGCTATAGAATCCCAAGTTCTAGTGTTAACCTGGGCTGGTATGAGAATTCTCAAGGGCATATTATCAAGCTCATTATCGTCGCTTTATCGGCATTTTCCTGCCGATAAAAACGACAATAATCTATCGCCTTTTGTTGATAATATGTCCCGAAATTTATTTTATTAATTTAATTGTTTACTTACCAGCAACGATCGAGGTGGCATATTATGAAGGAGGGTTCTTAGCCATGTTATTCAATGGCAAGTGGATAACATGGCTAAGACCATTTTGTCTCTAATGCGTGAATATCGCTATATTCTCAACGATATTCACGTATTTCGCCGCTATCGCTGGACATTTTACCACAATGGAGAAAAACGTTGCTAATAGCATGTTTTCTCCGCTAACATATCCAGCGATAGGCAGCGATAAAAAAATTAATCGCTAACCCTATTTAGCGATAAATATAGCTACATGTTGGTAATATGCCCCCAGATTCCGTTGTTTATTACTCCTCACCCTGCCCCTCCTCCGCCCCACCTGCCTGCTCCCTTGAAACTCCCTCCACGGGCCACGGCTGTTTCTATATTCCGTCATATTGTACTGTCTATTTATACTCTCATTTTTTATTACATTTTCCTTGCTTTATACTCCTTGTTCTTTTGTTGTAAGTCCTCTTATTTTTAAACTCCGACCTTTGTCCTCATACTCCTCCCTCTCTTCTAGTAAGTAATATAATAGAATATTTTATATATTTTTTTTGTAATGTTACATAATTTTTTTTATTATAGGTTGTGTTTATCGATACTAAAAAAACTGCATCATGCCAACGAAACACCAAAAGAAAAAGCAACGAAAGAAAACTGTGTATTTGAACACGACTCCCCAAGAAGAGTTACATAAAGAGCGATGTCTTAACAAACAGAAAGAAACTCCTGGTAAGAGCAGAGCACTTTTTTGAGGAAAATACTTAAGACTAAGCATAGTGTTCAGAAACAAAAAAATGTCCTTAGTGTTTCAGCAACGAAAAACACCTACTAATAAACAAAAGAATAATGGAAAATCAAGTGCAGACAAAACTGTGTATCGTACAAGGAGAACAAATCAATTTATAGAAATTAGGAAAAAAATGTTTTATAATAGATTGGTACCAAATTTAATGAAAGAAATTAAGGTATATAAGAAAAAAACAGTGTTTTATAAGAAAAAGAAAGCTATAGAAAACGTAGTTGAGAAAGCTTTGGAATTGAAAAGAAAACTGGTTATATTAATAATCAATAGAATTAGATCACTAGATAAACCAATCCATTTAATGAAGAGCAAATTTATTTATTTTATTTTATTTATTTATTTTAATTTCTTATAAAGCGCAGGAATCAATCCCGGAGGGGTATCTCCGCGCTTTGCCAGCTAAGAAGGTTATTAGGTAGAGCAGCCTGAGGTTTATGTGGGTGGAAATGCTTCTTGGAAAAGGAGGGTTTTTAATGCCTTTCTGAAGGACAAGTGATTTATGGTGGTTCTTAGGTTAATGGGAAGGTTGTTCCAAAGGGCAGGACCAACAGCGGAGAAAGCACGGTCACCCTGTCTAGTCTTCTTTGTATTGGGAGGTTTTAACAGGGCTTGGTTGCAGGAGCGCAGGGACCTGCTAGGCTGGTACAGTTCAAGAGACTGGGCTAGGTATTTGGGGAGTAGGTGGAGAAGATTAATTAACAGAAGTAATTTTTGTGATTTTTTTTGGGTGAATGGAAACATAGTTCAAGTTCTGAGCCTCTTTTTAATGAAGAAAGTTATCTTCAGAGTAATGATTTGTTGCATGCAGTTGACACTGGTGGTCGTGCTTATGAGGTTAGAAATGGTTGCCCTATTGAGAAAGAGAAAATTGTTTCTAGAAATTCAGAAGAGGTGTTAGCTGATGAAGTTTTAGGCAGACGTCCTAAAGCTCCAGTGTACACTTGGAATTGTTGTAGTATTTGCAGTGTGCGCCAAGAATCCATTGATTTTTTACGCAATTTGTTACGTAATTACACCAAGAAAAATGTTAAACAAAAGATTAAGATGCTACAAGGACTAGACCCTTGCAGAGTAAGAGAAAATACTGGTTTACAAGGTCATTCCCTACCTTGTTTTTCTAAATAAGTATGTCAAAGTGTTTTCCACCATTTCAAAATGTTAGCAGTTCATCATACTCAGATGAGGAAATGAGTCAGAACATTGCATTACGCAAAAAGTCCAGCACTAATGTTGAAAAAGTTGAACAGTGCTCTTTTGCGTGGATCTGTATCAGACGTAACAAATATTTGTGATGAAATTGAGATTAGTTACTTGGGTCCTCTGCAGGACAGTGCAGAAAGTGAGAGATTAGTAGTAGAAAATGTGGAAGAGAATGTAAGACAGTCCAGTGTAGAAAACTTTGAACAACAAATTATTCAGTTTAAAATGATTTCAAGTGAAAGGCGAAAAATATTCTTGTATCTGTTGTCGACAAATTCATTATAAAAATCAGACCAGGACTGTTGATCTGTATTTAAAAAGTGAAAAGGAAAATAATAATGAGTGGAAGGATTTTTCAACTTACTTGTTGGAAGAGAATTGTTTTGTATTTGGGTTCTGATCTGCGTATTTGTAAATATTGTTATAACAAATTAGATGAGACCAAAATGGCTGCTAGAGCTGTGCATAATAATCTTGAGTTGGCAAATATTCATTCTGAACTGATGGATTTAAATACGTATGAGTCTATTCTTATTCAATGTGTGCATCCATTTCAGGCTATTGTTCGTATGGAGCCTAAGAAAGGAAAATTGCCTCCTTCTGATTTACAGAGAGGATTAAAGGGAAGAGTTGTATATTTGCCTCTAGATTTAAAGAAAAATACTGAAACTATTGGTGTAGAAAATGTAGAGGATGAACCTTTAGTTATTCTTGTTAATGGCATTCCTACTAAGAGTAAGAAAATCTGGCAAGAATTAGTGGATGTTAGGAAAGTGAAAAAGGCAACGTTGTATCTGGTAAAAAAATAATCAATATTACAAAAAAGTCTATGTGGGAGAAGAAGAAATATCTGTACAAGAAGATACTGACTTGCCATCTGGACAAATTGAAAAAGTGGATGTGTCCAGAACTGAAGAAATCTACGAACATTACAGTGTTCATCCATTGCATTCCAAAGAAATGATGGGGAATGCTACAGACTATTTCAAATGAAAGAAGCAAAAGGAAATCCCATTAGTGTATGGGAAAAAAGCTTGGAAGCTCGTTGTTTTCCTCGGTTGTTTCCTACAGGAAAAGGAGGATGATATGATGACCGACCTGTGCAGATTCCTGCATCTGAATACTGGACATCAAGATTATATGCAGAAGATGCAAGATTTCGACAATGTATTCCATATTTGTTTCATCTTTTGTTTGAGAGTGATTTGTCTGGACTTTCTTATGCAGTAAACCACATATTGAAAACAGGTGTACATCTGCAAAATGTTTCAGCAAAGGAATTTATTGATAAAGTACAGCAGAAAGATAATGTGTTGGAACCTCAGCTGATTAATCTGATGGCATGTCAGCGTGGTACTAATGAGTACTGGTACCGTCGTCATGGAGAACTCAAATGTATGCCAAGGAACTTAGGAAATCCTACATGGTTTCTTACTCTAAGCTGTGCTGAATATGCTTGGGGTGATTTACTTCAATTTCTTTGAGAGGCAAAACCAAATATTGAATACAAGACACCTGGAGAATTGTGCTCTTTGAATCCTGTTAATGTATGCAGGTATTTCAATCATAAATTCGAAGCTATGATGTCTTTTATCACAAACAAAAAAAATTCTCCTCTTGGAGAGGTTCTAGATTTCTTTTGGAGAAAGGAGTATCAAGCGAGAGGTGCTCCTGACATACATATGCTATTATGGATCAAAGATGCTCCCAAATTTGGAACAGACTCAGATGATACTGTGTTGTCTTTTATTGAAGAATATGCTACATGTGAAGTACCCAAAAGTACACAAGATAAGGACTTAAGACAACTAGTCTTACGATTCAAAAGCCATCGTTGTATCAAATACTGTTGTTGAAAGTACAAATTTAAGAACAAATTCTACAGCAAATGCCGTTTTGCATTTCCTCGACCTGTAATATCAAAAGGAAGAGTGAACAGTTTTATGTCATCTTTGCGACATAATATCACAAGAAAGTCTCCAAAAAATGCCTACAACTTAAGAAGAAATGAAGAGTCAAAAAACATAAATGACTATAACTCAGTCATTTTGTCTATGTGGAATGCTAACATGGATATTCAATATGTTGCGGACAATTCCATTGCTGTTGCACGATATGTGACATCGTACATAACAAAGACAGAAATGACGGAATTAAAGGAAATGGTGGAAGAGAATTCCCATGAGAAGAGTCTCAGTAAGAAATTATACAGTTACAGTTTGAAGATGTTATCTCATCGAGAAATTGGAGCGTATGAATGCTCGGATTGCTTATCATCTGCAAGTCTGTACTCTGAATCCAGAAGAATCATTTGGGTGAGTCTAGGTCTTGCTGCAACACGAAACCGAGTTCTTAAATCTGTACAAGAAATTGAATATTTAGCTGAAAAAGAGCCAGAAACTACTGATATTCTGAAAACAAATATGTTGGATACATATTATCCAAATAAAAGTCATCATCTTGAGAATATTTGTCTCTATGAAGTGCAGCAAAACTATATTTTTAAATGGAATATTACTGAAAACATTAATATTGGTATATATGCCGTAATTGGTTCTGAAGGATGTCTGGTGAAACAAAGAAAAGGACATTTGATTAATCACCGTAAAATGAGTTCTGAAACACCTGACAAAAGAGTATTTTACTATTTAGCTCTTTTGCAACTTTTCAAGCCATGGCGTTCAGAATTGGAATTACTTGGAGATTTTGAGAGCTATGAAGATTCCTTCAATGTAATTAAAAATACTATAGAATGTCCTGTTTTTGTTAATTATGTCAAAATGTTGAATGACAAAATTGAGCAAGAAGCTACAATTGCAGCTGAGATTGCTAGAGATAGTTCTCAAGCGAGTCAAACTTCTCCGTTGACTCAGGACCCATAAGGAGAACCAATTGTTCTAAATGAAGCAGCAACTGCTATGGAAGAGGTGGAAACAGTAATGTATCAAGGTCAAGAACATCTAACAAACTTAGGAAACTTAGAAGAACAACTAAATCTCTTCACGAGAAAAAAGAGTGCTCTTGCTCATCATTTGAACCTATCCATATGTATGTCAGTGGACAAGCTGGAACAGGAAAAAGTCTCTACAGAAAAGCACTGAGTCATATTTGTCTTGTGTTGTCACTGCTCCAACAGGGTTGGCAGCACACAATATTAGTGGAATTACTTTACATCGTTTATTAATGCTACCAGTAGAGCATGACAAAAAATACAATACCACAAGCTATCTGGAGAAGCTTCTTGTGAAGTTTCAAGAGTGTTGAGGAAAATGAAGCTTCTCATTATTGATGAGGTGAGCATGGTCTCAAACTTAATGCTTGCCTTTGTGCATGTACTTTATCGCCACATTATCGGCAGTTTTCCTGCTGATGAAAGTGGCGATAATTTTAATAATGTCTTTGTGTTGATGAACACGCGTTGTAATGGCTGAGACTTACGTCCTTCGAATTAGTTTTTAGGTATACATGTGACCAAGTCTGATAACATCAGAGTTTAACGACAAACACCGTGGTGTCTGTGCCTCGAAATCTCGTCGATCGCAAAGAAAATAGGAGGACGATAAAATGAAAGTAACAGATGTAATAAAAACAACGGTGAAAAACTACTAAAATGGCGGTGAACGGAGTACTTGATCAAAGTTTGGCGGCTTGGCACTACGTTCCAAAAAAATGTAGATAAAATGCGATTATTAATATATCACAAAAGTACAGCAGCGGATGACACACACGACCTGAGAAAACAAAGCGCCAAATGTAATGCCTGAAATAAAGAAAGCTTTTTTGTTGAACTTGAAGAAAAAGAAAAAAACGTGGGCTTCGAAACGAGGCTGCGCATGCGTAGAGAGTACAACTGCTACACAAAAAAAGGAAAGTTTTACATGCTATCATAGAAATAAAGGGGCATATTATCAACAAAAGGCAATACATTACCACTGCTTTTATGGCCAGTAACTCCTGATAAACCGGCGATAATGGGCTTCATAATAGACCCTTGTTAATTCCCATAGAAGCCCATGTTAACACCAGAACATGGGCTTCTATGAGAATTAACAAAGGCGTATTATCAAGACAATTTTCGCTGTTTCATCGCCACTTTAATGCCCATAAAACAACGATAATTTCAACACCGGTCCTTGATAATAAGCCCGTCAGTGCCATATCATCACTAAAGGGAGATACCTTATCGCCCCTTTTATCAGCAGAAAACTGCAGCTAAAGCGCCGATAATGGGCTTGATAATAGGCCCTTGTAAATTCCCATAGCAGTCCAGGTTCTAGTGTCAACATGAGCTTCTATGGCAATTCACAAAGATATATTAACAAGCCGATTATCGCCACTTTATCAACAGTTTCCTGGCGATAACAACAGCGATAATGTATCGCCTTTTCTTGATAATATGGCCCATTCCTCTTTTTTTTTACCAATAAACTTAGCTGATATAATCAACCACCGGTGTTAAAATTATCGCTGTTTTATTGGCAAGAAACTGCTGATAAAATGGCAATAATAAGCTTCATAATACGGCCTTCTTATTTCCCATAGAAGCCCATGTTAACACTAGAACATAGGCTTCTATGGGAATTTACAAGGACGTATTATCAAGCCCACCCTCCCAACATTAATAAAAAACTACAGACAATGCGGGAACCCGGAACTGGAAGGTCATTTTACATATCCCCCCGCAGAAAGGTGGTGCCCCCTTTCCTTATTTCTCATTTTTCTTTTACTGTTTTCTAGTGACTCTGTTCTCCCGACAAACAACATAGCTGCCAACACTTCCTGGTTTTGAGTATTGATAGCCAATCAGCATGCAGCTCCTGCTTGTAATTGTAGGTATTTACGTACGCGTACGCCGCGATTTTTCTTTAAAAAAAAATCAAATAAAAATCAGAGCCTTAACATCCATGTACGACCCCCTGAGCAAGCCTAGAGGGTCACAATGTCTCTAGCCTACCCCTTCCCTTATTTCTCAACTTTGTTTTACTGTTTTCTTGTGACTCGGTTCTAGTAAGGCACAAGATGGCCGCCAACACTTCCTGGTTTCGAGTGTTAACTAACAGTTCACAGCCAATCAGCATGCAGCTCGCACTCGTAATTGAACAGATTTCAGTACGCGTACTGAACTCCGACTATAGATATCGCATTGATTTTACTTGCAATTTTCTCAGAAACTGCTGAACGGATTTACACCATTTAACAAAAAGCACAACCTGCGAACAGAACTCTACCTCTCTGCCACATTTCGTGTAATTCTGTTCAGGCGTTCGGGCTGTAGCCCTGGCTAAAGGTCCCTATCGAAAATTGCATGGGGAAAACATGTTTTGGGATCCCCCTTTTTTCTCCGCACCCACTTGACGAATCACTCCTAAACTTTCAGGGAAGGAGCGGAACCGAGCAGGCCATTTTCTTGGAGAAATTCACGAAGATTCGTCCACCGGCGCCAAAGTTATTCCAAATAGAATGTTGTGGATTTGCTATGGAAACTGTGGGCTAGATGTAGGTAATTCTCATTTACCGACTCTAGAATACCGAATTTTACCAATTCAGTATTCTAAATTCGGTAAATGAGATGTAGTTAAAAATTCGGTATTTTTTACTGAATCTGTAGGATTCGGTAATTACCGAATCGGTTCCTATGGGCCTTGAGGCCCATAGGAATCAATGTCAATTACCGAATCGGTAAATACCGATTCGGTAAAAATACTGAATTTGCAAGGGGGACAGGGTGTCACTTTGACACCCTGTTGCACCCTTGTTTCTGGCTTGTGTGCCATGTGACACAAATACATGCCCTTGGGGCATGTCTGTGTGCCGCATGCACAGGTGTACATGCACAGATGTGCATGTACACTGGAATTCGTTATTTACCATGCAATAGTATTACATGGTAAATAACGAATCGGTAATGGCCTGTGGCACTGTTTGAAGTGCCACCTACATCTGTATTTACCGATTCAGTAAATTTGCTAACTACCTACTGGCGACCGGTAATGTATATATATATATATATATATATATATATTCACAGAAAAAAACATAGGTTATAGTGGATATATAGTTAGGAATTTGCATTTACAAAACCTTGAAAATTCAATGAAAAAACCATTGGTTTTAGGCCATATATAGTTAGGGATTTGCATTTACAAAACCTTATTTTACTCGCATAAAACCATTGAAATTCCATATATAGTTATAAGCGCTAACTATATATCGCGCACCCGCAATCCACTGCTGATGATGTCACATATTACATCATTCATGACATGGTTAGTGACATCACTGATGACATCACTGATGACATCTCAAATGACATCACTGATGACATCACTGATGACATCATCCAGTGACTGTATGTTTCTGTAAAGTTAAAATATCTCTTACATATTGAAGAATGAGTGGATATATAAGTGTCTGGATGAAGGATTTAGTAGGTGCATGACTGACTGTATGAGTGAGTGATTAAATGTGTCTCACTGAGTGCATGGGTTAGTGACTAAACTGTCTTAATTTGTGCATCATTATGTCTGTTGTTCTGTAAACTGTTGCATGTGTTGATAAGTAGCTATATGAGTAACTATATGGGTTATTGATTGGTTGCCCAAGTATTTGTATGGGATACTGAGTGTGTGTGTGGGTGGCTGGGAGGTGTGTGACTCTGTGCATAGATGTGTGAGCAGTTGATTCACTAGATGTATGGTTTCAAAAGTGCATGTGGAAACAGCTGTATGGGCGGTTGACTGTGTGCATGAGTGTATTGGTGAGTGAATGGATATCTCAGTGCTACATGTCAAAGTAAGTACATATGTAAAACACAGTACATGTGAGAGTTGACATATATAAATAACTGTGCATAAGAGCCAGTGAATGTGCGAGTGGCTGTATGGATCATTGTGAACTTGTATCAGGGATTGTATAAGAGAGTAAATATGTGTTAGTAAATGTTTGAATAAGTAAAGTTTGTATAACTGTATATTTGAGGAAATGGAGGTGTGATTGATTCTTTGCATGACTGACTAGGTGTGTGAGTAACTCCATGGATGAGTGACAGTCTGTGAGTGTCTGTTTACACTGATTGTATCTAAGGTTATATTAGAGTCTGAAGAGGTTCATCGTATTATCACATGAATGATATCATCAGTGATGTTATCAGTCATGTCAAATGAGATGTTTTCAGTGATGTCATCAGTGATGTCATTTGAGATGTCATCAGTGATGTCATCAGTGATGTCACTAACCATGTCATGAATGATGTAATATGTGACATCATCAGCAGTGGATTGCGGGTGTGCGATATATAGTTAGCGCTTATAACTATATATGGAATTTCAATGGTTTTATGCGAGTAAAATAAGGTTTTGTAAATGCAAATCCCTAACTATATATGGCCTAAAACCAATGGTTTTTTCATTGAATATTCAAGGTTTTGTAAATGCAAATTCCTAACTATATATCCACTATAACCTATGGTTTTTTCTGTGAATTTCATTGGTTTTTTAATAGCAAATATGAAAAGCTTTAAAATGTCAAGTACGTGATAGATAAAAACATTTTCGTATTTATGCACGCTGATGTGCTTTGAACGCTGCACCCCCCCCCCCCTCTTTTGTCTTAGTAGTACTCTCTCTTTGCAGATACTGAAGGGTAGTTAACGCAGGCCTTTACCCCCGTTGTAATCCGACGTGCCTGCTTGTCTCTCCATTTGATTGATTGTTGTCCAAGCATTTACTGTTTTAGAATTGGTTCTCTTTGGATCATTCTCTATTTACAAACAAGCACAAAGTCGCAATACTCTGTTTAGTCTTTGCAGATAGTGAAAAATCGTGTAAAAAAATAAAAGTAATCGAGCAAAATCAGTAGGCCACTAATTGGATCTCTTTTTGACCTCGCTAAAATAGAAATATTAGGAACAACCCTTCATGAGAAATACGAAAATAGTGAGATGAACTGAGCTCCACACCATGAGGGCTGCAAGACAACTCGGCTCCATCACCCATCCCGCACAAAATAACGACAAACCCTATGCAAATATTAAAAATATAGACAACACACCAGCAAAGAAACAGGGTAAAACATTTTATTAAAAAACTATTTACATAACGTTGGTTTATAAGATGATGTCAGTAGTGGACCGATGTGTGAATAGGTCGAAAGCAGCACAAGGCTCCAAGATCCGGATGGCTAGCTCCTGGATGTTGGGTGCCATAGTTCAGAGTTCTGAGTTTGAGCCTTTTTCAATGCCTGTGCTTTGTTGAATCAAAATGGCGGCTTGACACAAAGCTGACTCAAGCGTTGCTACTGATGCTATGCAGACCAAAACTGGTTTTCAGTTTGTACATTTTTCTAGATTTTTCAATCCAAGTTTGGTTGACTTTGTAGAACGATGGCTTCAAATTTTCAACATACGGTGTGGTGGCGCTGACTGGGAGGGGCCGCTTCGCTCCTGCCCCCTCCCCAAGTAAGATTTTCATACGTGAAAGTACGTTAATGGTTTTGGTCCCTGAGTTGCTTCGATGTCACTGCCATTCTCAAATGGCATAAGTTCTGGATGTTGGGTGCCATAGTTAAGAGTTCTGAGCAGCGCTTGTAACACTGTCTGAAGCTTATTTCCACCTACTGCAGCTTCACTATTCTCAAAGTAAGTGAGTGTCGTTTATGGACCTGACTGCATTAGAAAACAATGTGATATGTTACCTTCCTAAACAGCTTGACGGAGGCCCCTGAGGGGCGGTGTGATGGCCATGGACTCGGAGAAGACGCTTGGCTCCGACACCCTCCCCAAGTCTTATCTTATAGCACTGGTGTAGCCTGAGATTGCCCCCGACATAGGCGGCCGGCTCCCGGGGTCCGGCAGAACTTTTTGCCTTTTGATGACTCTTCAATTCTGAACCTTGTCCCATCCAGCTGAGTTGCGCCCACTCTTGCGGCTACAGCGTCTTGCCCACCATCCAGCTGAATTGCGCCCACTCTTGCGGTGCAGCGATAGGCGGCTGCCACAGGACTCTCAAAATGGCGGCCGGCTCTTCGGTTTTGGGCCTGGTCCACTAAAATGGCCCTGGGACACCTTTGAACTCGGACGCTTCCCTGATAGGGCTTGGGCCCGTTCACGCCGCCTCCCCCACGCACCCCCCCCCCCCCCCCGGGGCGCCGCACGCCAATTTTCGGAGCAGCATTGTAGGATACCAAAACCAGTGCGGCAGTTTACTGGACATCACCTGGGTGCCTGTTGTACATGTTGTGTCAGCCATGGGACACTGGACACAGTCCCATCAACATCTCAACGCGTTCTGCTGCCTTGGGACTATTCGCACAACAGACCGCTACTGACGAGGCCTCCCCCCGCACCACCCGGGACGCCCCACGCTGTTTTTCTGTGCTGCATTGTAGGATTCCAAAACCAGTGCGGCACCCAGGCGACATCACCTGGGTGCCGTCCAGAACTCTGCACGTTGTGCTGCCTTGGGACTATTCGCACAAAAGACAGCTTCTAACCATTGTTGCTTTTTGAGTTGAAAAATGTTTAAATGTTTTTAGTTTTTGTTCCGTTCATTATAGTTAAAAGTTAATAAAGTTTTATAATCTTACTTTGTTGGAGTGTTATCTATTTTTTTAAAAACGGGTGAATAGGGCCTTGAATCGGGTTATTGTCATGTGTGGGCTTTGGAAGTGTGCTGCTGCAGGATCGGACATTTCAAACTCAAATGCACGTTCTTTTTCTTACCTTTCCGAAGCATGGAGCGCAATAGCAGGCAGAGAAAGGGTGATGCACGTGTTGAACACTACCTGACCTGGCAAGTTGCTGGCAGTGCCCCCCCGCCCGCTCCTGAAAGAGGGCACACACACACCGCCGCCGCGAGTACTTCACAAATCTTTAAAAGACCATGCGCTTGTTCATGAGGCTTAAATGGTTTATCACCTCTTCTAGAACTCCTGCATCGACCATCTGACGTTTCCTGGAAAAATTACCATGTAACACAATACCAAGCCCTGTCAGCTGAAACCCCCAAGGAATCGTGGGGCATATTATCAAGGGGGTTTATCTCCGCTTTTTTGGCTTTAAAAGCCATGAAAGCGGAGATAAAATTATCTCCCTATTACCAAGCTGTCGCTAACACCAGTTAGTGACAGCTAAAAGGAGATAGCGACCATCTTGGGCCCCGCTTTGCATGTCAGTGATACTTATCACTAATAACATGCAAAGTGGCGTGCCAAGATGTTAGCGACTGGAAACAGTCCCTAACATCGCTTTCTCCTATTACCAACTTTTGGAGATATTCGCGCTAAGCGCGAATATCTCCAAAATCTAACACCTGCCCTGAGCAGTTCTTAGCCATGTTATCCAATGGGAGGTGGATAACATGGCTAAGAGCATTTGCTCGATAATACATGAATATCGCTGACTTTTCTGCGATAATAGCAAGGTTTATCTGCGATAAAAATCGCCGATGTGCGGCGATAATTTTTGTCTCTAAACAAGTTAGAGACAAAAATTATCGCTAGTTGTTCGTAATATGCCCCCGGGTTTTTGCTTGCAGAAATCGGGAGGCGGGAGACTAGCACTGAAATCAGTAGTCACACGCCTGAATCGGGAGGGTTGGCATGTCTGAATTCTCTACAGCTGGGGCCATAAACTACATCCGCAGGGGTAGGTGATAGCCTGGGACCAGCCTGGCATCTAAAATGGCTGCCGTGCACGACAAAATTGTGGCATTGGAAAAAAGGCAAGATGGCGCAGCCGCTGGAAGAGATGTATCAACATATATCAGCCTCCTCAGCCACCCTCAGGAAACATAGGGGATTAGGATACGTCTCCCGCACCCCCTTATACCTAGTAATTTAATTAACGAAGCACAAAATGGCGAATTCCCGTTTCGCTACCAGTTTGCGGCCCAGTTCGCGGCCCGTGAAGTGCTTCTACCGTGAAAAATAATTTTTTTTTTTTTCCCCACGGGACCCTTTAATAACCCCAACAACATTCCTAGGGGGTCAAGAGGGTGATACCTTGCCCCCTTTCATTAAATTCCCCCTTCGTTTTTCACCTCTTCTTCTCTCTCGATCCTACCGAGAGACAAGATGGCGGCCGCTCCGGACTGTCACGCAGCAAAAAAAAAAAAAGCTCACGCACAGCCGCTGGAAGAGATGTATCAACATATATCAGCCTCCTCAGCTACCCTCAGGAAACATAGGGGATTAGGATACGTCTCCCGCACCCCCTTATACCTAGTAATTTAATTAACGAAGCACAAAATGGCGAATTTCCGGTTCCCTACCAGTTTGCGGCCCAGTTCGCGGCCCGTGAAGCGCTTCTACCGTGAAAAATCATTTTTTTTTTTTTTTCCCCACGGGACCCTTTAATAACCCCAACAACATTCCTAGGGGGTCAAGAGGGGGATACCTTGCCCCCTTTCATTAAATTCCCCCTTCGTTTTTCACCTCTTCTTCTCTCTCGATCCTTCCGAGAGACAAGATGGCGGCCACTCCGGACTGTTTAGAATGTTGACAGACACCGGAGAGCCAATCAGCTTTCTGCGCGCAAAGTTCCAAAACGCGAAAAGTAAGCGGACCGGATCGCTGCCCGGAGCGCTGTTACAGATATATATCTTGATTTAAACGTTAATTTCTCAAAATCCACTGAAGCACATATATTGAGACCTAGCAAAGGCACATCGGGCTAACAGTCCCTACAATTTTGCCAAGTTTCGTGCAAATCCATTCAGCCGTTCGAGCTAAAAGTGAGTCCAACCGCCCTATGGAAAAATGAATGGGAAAAACGCGTTTTGAGACCCCCCTTTTTTCTCGGCCCCCCCTTGACGAAACCCCACCAAATTTTCAGGGGCTGCTCAGAAACAAAATGTGCCATTTTCCTGAAAATTTCAGCCGATTCCGTCCACAAACGCCAAAGTTATTAGACATAGAATTTTCAAAAATCCCATAGGGAATTAATCCTAACTATATATACCTACTGGCGATAGCCAGTAGGTAATATATATATATATATATATATATATATATATATATATATATATTTATATATATATATATATATATATATATATATATATGTATATATATATATATATATATATATATATATATATATATATATATATATATATATATATATATATATATATATATATATATATATATATATATATA